>NC_083720.1:58310497-59560497 GCF_028564815.1 Eubalaena glacialis | reverse complement strand
AAGCAGCTTTAACTTGCTGGCTTGCTTATCAACATAACCAGCTGTTCAATGGTAGATCCAGTGATAATGGTGTTTTTAATTGCTTTTTTCGTTTGGCTAAGTAAGTTCAGATGGTCACTAATTAGCTCTGTCATGCAGAGATAGTTTTGTTATGAACAATGCAATCAGTGTTTCACTGAAAAGACAACTGTCCTAAGATCAACACTGCTTAATTATCCCTATGAATTCATCCTCAGTTTCTTTATTTGTTAAAGCTGTCATGAGTAAGGTGACAGGAATTAAACAAAACTGCAGCTTAAAAGCATGCTTCCACCAGTGCATATAATGATTCCTCATTTTCGCCTGCTTAGAAGCATTCAACTGAAAAAAGTCATAAAGACTTATTTTCTATTAAGGTTTAGGCAATGCTTTGGGGCATCACAAATTATACTAAATTATAAGATATTGAAATTAAAATGTTTTAGTTTTATATCACATTGTAAGTTTTGGACACAACCATGTACAAACTCCTTGAAGTTAATTCACTTTGGAAAGTAGAGATTCTTCCCAACTTAATAGAATAAGACATTTTTTTAAACCTAGCCAGAATACCAAAAAAAAAAAAAAAAAAGGTGGAAAATGGCACAAAATGAATCAAAACAAATATATTTCATAATATTTGTATGTAGTGCTTTTTAATTCTTACTTCACAAAGATTTTAGTAGAACACAGTCTTGCTGCATAAAGAATGCAAGAGAATTCAAAAATACAAAAGAAAAATCTCAGTATACTGTGTGCCTCAAGAAACATTTCTATCTCATTCTTTTTTCACTCTTCTTAGCATTGCCATTCTTATAGGAACATCAACAAAAAATCGGTACAATTTCATTTTGTATATTTTAAACTAGAGAAGGTGTTGATATATGCCTTTCTGAGAGTGAAATACAAACCTAAGCTTCCTATCTGACGTTTTATTTCATTCAACATTTTTCCCTTGTCTTGTCACAAAGCAACTTCAAGAACTCTTCAACACCAATGACCCAGTTTTTATTACACATATTGCCATGAGATAAAAAATCTTAGCTAAGAGTTAGTCATTATTATACAGAGAGAGAATTTTTGGATCAAGTTTACGTAATGTTAAATACATTTATTCTGAAGTCAAAATCAAAGACTGTATTTCTTCCAATATTAAAACCAGAGCTTTGGATTTTTCATTTAGAACATCATTAATATATACTCCATTATTCTTCATCAATTTTATATACCTTTTTACCTCTAATATGCTCTCAAAAACATTCTATTACCTGAAATTCATATTATTTTATATTATTGCAAACATTATGATATTTCTCTTTTAATGTCTTTTACAAATGGAATTTAATTTTATGTGAAATGTAAATAATATTGACTATAAGCTTAAATCTATCCCTCCAACAAAACAGCTTTAAAAAATTATTCAAATTCTAGGAAAGCTTGAGTTTTTATGTTTCACAGAGGTTTTCCTCACATATTGGCATACCCTAAGCTTGGAAAAAGTAGAGCAAGAATCCAGAAAATACAGCAGAGAACAGCTGCTTGGGGCTTCTCAGCTGAATAGAAATTTCATAGATCACACAATGCTGAGATACTCAATCATAGCCAGAGACGAGGCTCTTAGTGAAGGTATTGCTTTCTGTGGTTCTGGAACCATGGCTAGAATTAAGGATTACTGTAGGAATAATGGCAAAACCAAGACTGATCCACCTGAATGAAGTCAAAATCAAGACTTTACAGGAAAGAATTTCTTTAATTTCATTCCATAACAAGACAATATTTTATTAAAAAAAAATAACATAATCTAGGTAACATAATCTAGTATTACTCTAAGTGTCTTTCAGGATGTTCATCAATCACCGTAATTTATTAGACATATGAAGAAGCAGGCAAATATGATCCATAATCAAGAGAATAAAAGTAGCCACTAGAAGCAGATACACAAGTATCTAATAAATGTTACAATTAGCAGACACAGACTTTAAAATAATTATGCTAAACATGTTAAAGAATTTAGAGAAAAATATGGCAAAAGATGGATGATTTCAACACAGTAATAAAAATATAAAAACAAACTTCTAGAATTCAAGTATCTGAAATTCTAGAATTTAATTTCTGAAAAGAAAAATAAAAACCTTTTCTTTTTTGTGTGTAACAACAAACTGAAAACTATATGTGATGGCAGGCCAGTGGAAAGAATACAAACTAAAGCACAGAGGAAAAAAGAAACAAAGGAGTAAAGCATTACAGACATGCAAAACAACATCAAATTATGAAATTGAATAATTGGAATGAAAGAAGGAGAGGAGTGTGAAAAGGGGTAAAAGAAATATGTGAGAAGATAACGGATGAAAACTGCATACAACTGACATAAGTTTTCTAAGCACAGACCCAAAAATCATATAAACATCAAGAATGCTTAATAAAAAAAGAAACATAAAGACACACACACACACACACACACACACACACACACACCCCTTCTAGGCATATTACAGTCAGACTCAAGATAAAGAGAAATATTTATTATCAGATATAGAAAAATAGCATTTCAGGGAAATCACAATAATAAAAATGAATATTTCTCCAGAAACAACAGAAACCAGAAAGTAATAGAATAATATAATTAAATTGCAGGGGGGGCTAAAAACAGACAATCAAACAAAAGTCAACCTGGAATTCAATACCCAATGAAAATATCATCGAATATGAAGACAATATGAAAACATTTTCAGATAAACAAGAACTAAAATAATACACTACAGGAAATTCATAGCCCAATAAATACTAAAGAAAATGCTTACTGAATAAAAATAATACTGTATGTGCATGCAAGAAGGAAAGATAACACCACAGAGTTAAGAAAAAAATTGTGAGAAAATTATGAACAAATGTACAATATCACATTTAACTTTATTTAAAGACTATTGACTGTTTAAATCACATATAATTACAATATATAATAGAGTTTTAAAATACGTACAAGTAAATATATATAACCACAATAGCACAGAGAGTGAAGGTATATAAATATAATTACTGCAAAATTTTTATGCCGTTTATGAACAGTGTGACAAAGTGGGATGTGATATGTTAAGGGTGCATACTGTAACATAAAATATCCACTAAAAATAATAAGACAAATACGGCTAAAAAGTTAGTGGAAGTAACAAAATAAAACACAATTATACTTTAATAATGCAAAAGAATGCAAACCAAGAAAAACAAAATATCAAAGAATCTGTGGGAAGAACTAAAATCAAATAGCCAACGATATTCATAATATCAACTGATCTAAATAAATTAAACATAAAAATTAAAAGATGAAAATGGTTAGCTTACATGAATATATCAGAGATCCTACTATATACTGTTTAAATGAAATTTAATTTAGATATGAGAGAAAGTTAAAGTAAATAGGTGGGGGAAAAGATACACCTTGCAAATACTACTACTACTACTAAAAAAAGCAATGTAGTTATATTATTATCAGACAGAGTAGATTTCAAAGTGAAGAAATGCAGAAGGTTAAAGAGATAAAGAGAAACATTTTTGAAATAATAGAAGAATCAATTTATTGAGGATATACACTTCTAAATTTCTATGTAGTTAATATCTTACAGAATACAAAAATTAAAAATTCATAGAAAAAAGGTCAAATATACCAATCCCAATCACATTTGAACACGTAAATGCATTTCTCTCAATGATTAACAGAAAAGTGTAGACAAAAAGCAATAAGAATACAGTGGAGTGGAACGAGTTTATTAACCTTTTCAAACTAGGACAACAAATAACATTAAAATCAATAATGGCAGAGTTCCAGTAGCTCTCCAACCTAACTAGTTTATAATTGGTATAATATTTTACTGGAATATTAACTTGTATTTTATTCTTTATCCTTGCTGTGTTTTTCCTGACCTTAGTTTAAGCCATTGGACCACGCTTTTTTTTTTAATTGAAGTAGAGTTGTTTTACAATATTGTGTTAGTTTCAAGTGTACAGCATAGTGATTCAGTACTTTTGCAGATTATATTCCATTACAGGTTATTACAAGATAATGGGTATAATTCCCTGTGTTCTATGGTATACCCTTGTGGCTTATCTATTTTATATATAGTAGTTTGCATCTGTTAATCCCATACCCCTAATTTGTCCCTCCCCTCTTCCCTCTACCCTTTGGTTACCACAAGTTTGTTTTTTCCATCTGTGAGTCTGTTTCTGTTTTGTACATTCATTTATATTATTATTAAGATTCCACATATAAGCGATATATAATGTTGGACTTTGTTTGACATTTCACTAGGCATAATACTCTCTTGGTCCATCCACATTGCTACAAGTGGCAGGCAGTATTTCATCTTTTTTTATGACAGTAATATTCCATTGCATATAGATATACCACTTCCTCTTAAACCAATCATTTGTTGATGGGCACTTGGGTTGCTTCCATGTCTTAGCTATTGTAAATAGTGCTTCTATGAATATTGAGGTGCATGTATCTTTTTGAATTAGTGTTTTTGTTTTATCTGGATATATATCTAGGAATGGAGTTGCTAGATCATATGATAGTACTATTTTTAGTTTTTAAGGAGCCTTCATACTGTTTTCCATGGTGACTGCAGAAATTTACATTCCACCCAACAGTGTAGGAGGGTTCCCTTTTTTCCACATCCTTGCCAATATTTCTTTGTAGACTTTTTGATGATAGCCATTCTGACAGGTGTGAGGTGATACCTCATTGTGGTTTTGATTTATATTTCTATAATAATTAGTGATGCTGAGCATCTTTTTATGTGCCTGTTAGCCATCTGTATGTATCCTTTGGAAAAATGCCTGTTCAAAATGACTTTGGAAAAATGTGTGCCCACTTTTTGATTGCTCTGCTTGTTTTTTTGATATTGTCTGAGCTGTTTGCATATTTTGGATATTAACCCGTTGTCAGTCACATGATTTACAAATATTTTCTCCCATTCCATGCATAGGTTGTCTTTTCATTTTGTTGATAGTTTCCTTTGCTGTGCAAAAGCTTTTAAGCTTACTGAGGTCTCATCTGTTTATTTTTGCTTTTATTTCTTTGGCCTTAGGAGACTGATCCAAGAAAATATTGCTATGATTTATGTCAAAGTGTTCTGCCTATGTTGTCTTTTATGAGTTTTATGGTGTCATGTCTTATAATTAGTTCTTTAAACCATTTTGAGTTTTTGTGTATAGTGTGAGGAAATGTTCTAATCTCATTGTTTTACATATGGCTGTCCAGTTTTCCCTGCACCACTCGTTGAAGAGACTGTCTCTTCTCCATTGTATATTCTTGCCTCCTTTATAGATTAATTGACCATAGGTTCATGGGTTTATTTCTGTGCTTTCTATTCCGTTCCATTGATCTGTGTCTGTTTTTGTGTCAACACCATGCTGTTTTGATTACTGTAGCTTTGTAGTATAGTCTGAAGTCTGAGAGGGTTATACCTCCAGCTTTGTTCTTTCTTTCTCATGATTGCTTTGACAATTCAGGGTCTTTTGTGGTTCCCTATAAATTTTAGGATTATTTATTCCAGTTCTGTGAAAAATGTCATGGGTCTTTTGATAGGGATTATATTAAATCTGTAGATTGCTTTGGGTAGTATGTCAAGTTTAATAATATTAATCCTTCCAATTTAAGAGCACAGGATATCTTTCCATTTTTTGAATCACCTTCAATTTCCTTAACCAGTGTTTTATAGTTTCAGAGTATAGATCTTTCACCTCCTAGGTTAAGTTTATTCCTAGGTATTTTATTTTTTGATGCGATTTTAAACAAGATTTTTTTTTACTTTCTCTTTCTGTTATTTTATTATTAGTGTATAGAAACACAACAGATTTCTGTATATTAATCTTGTATCCTAAAACCTTACTGAATTCATTTATTAGTTCTAAGAGTTTTTGGGTGGAGACTCTAGGGTCTTCTATATAGAGTATCATGTCATCTGCAAATAGTGAGTTTTACCTCTTTCCTTCCAATTTGGATAACTTTTATTTTTCTTGTTTGACTGCTGTAGCTATGACTTCCAATACTATGTTAAATAAAAGCAGCAAGAGTGGGCATCCTTGTCTTGCTCCTGAATTTAGCAGGAAGGTTTTCAGCTTTTCACCACTGAGTATTATGTTGGCTGTGGGTTTGGCATAAATGGCCTTTATTATGTTGAGATATGTTCCCTCTATACCTACTTTGATGAGAGTTTTTATCATGAATGGATGTTGAATTTTGTCAAATGCTTTTTCTGCCTCTATTGAGATGATCGTGTGGTTTTCTCTTCCCTTTGTTAATGTGGTGTATCACATTGATCGATTTGTGTATGTTGAAGAATCCTTGTGACCCCGGAGTAAATTCAACCTAATCATGATGTATGATCCTTTTTATGTATTGTTGGATTGAATTTGCTAATATGTAGTTGAGGATTTTTACATCTATATTCATAAAATACATTGGCCTATAATTTTCTTTTTTTATAGTATCTTTGTCTGGTTTTGGAATCAGGGTAATGATGGCCTTGTAGAATGAACTTGGGAGTGTTCCCTCCTCTTGAATTTTTTGGAATAGCTTGAGAAGGATAGGTATAAATTCTTCTTTACATGTCTGGTAGACTTAGCCTGTGAAGCCATCCAGTCCTGGACTTTTGTTAGCTAGGAGTTTTGTTTATTTTTAGTTTTTTGTTTGTTTGTTTTTAATTACAGATTCCCTTTTACTTCTAGTGTTCGGTCTGTTCAATTTGTCTGTTTTTTCTTGACTCAGTCTTGGCAGGCTGCATGTTTCTAGAAAACTGTACATTTCTTACAGGTTGTCCAATATATTGGCATATAACTGTTCTTAGTATTCTCTTCTGATTTTTTTTTGTATTTCTGTGGTGTGGTATTGGTTGGTATTCTCCTTTTTCATTTATTTTATTTGGGTCCTCTCTTCTTAGTAAACCTGCCTAAAGATTTATCGTCTTTTGTTTATCTTTTCAAAAAATGCTTTTGGCTTCATTGATCTTTTCTATTTTTACCTCTATATTATTTATTTCCTCTCTGATCTTTATTAGTTCCTTCCTTCTGCTGACTTTGTATGTTCTTCTTTTTCTAATTTTTTAGGTGGTAGGCTATGTTGTTTATTTGAGATTTTTCTTGTTTCTTGAGGAATGCCTGTATCACTATGAACTTCCCTCTTAGAATTGCTTTTGCTGCATCCCATAGATTTTGGAAAGTTGTGTTTTCACTTTTGTTTGTCTCAAGCTATTTTCTGAATTCCTCTTTGATTTCATTATTGACCCATTGTTTTTTTTTTTTAGGAGCATTTTTTTTTTTTTTATTCTCCACTTGTTTGTTCTTTTCCCTTTTTTCTTTCTGTAGTTGATTTCTAGTTTCATATCACTGTGGTTAGAAAAGATACTTAATATAATTTCTACCCTCTTCAATTTGTTGAGGCTTGTTTCATGACCTAGTATGTGATCTATCCTGAAGAATGTTCCATGCACACTTAAAAATAATGTGTATTCTGCTTTTTTTGAATGTAGTGTCCTGTAGATATAAATTAAGGTCAAATGGTCTATTGTGTCATTTGGGACCTCTGTTGCCTTATTAATATTCTGTCTGTATGATCTTGTCTATTGATGTCATTGGGGTGTCAAAGTCTCCTACTATTAATGTATTATTGTTAGTTTCTCTCTTTATATCTGTTAGTATTTGCTTTATATATTTAGGTGTTCATGTATTAGATGCATATATGTTAATGACTGTAATATCCTCCTCTTGTATTGACCCCTTTATGAGTATATAATGTACTTCTTTGTTTTTTTCTATAGCTTTTGTTTTAAAGTTTATTTTGTCTGATTTGAGTGTTGCTACCCCTACTTTTGTTTCCATTTGCATGAAATAGCTTTTTCCATTCCCTTTCAATCTGTATGTGCCTTTTGCCCTGAAGTGAGTCTCTTTTAGGTAGCATAGAGCAGGTTCTTGTTTTTTTTTTTATCCAGTCAGGCCTCCTGATGTCTTTTCACTGGAGCATTTAGTCCATTGACATCTAAAGTAATTATTGATAGGTCTGTACTTACTGCCATCTCTGACAAATAACTAATAAAAAAGGAAAATGTATATACTTTCAATGGCCAAGCTGCTGGACACCACCTTCATCACTGCTGAAGTGCAGATGTATGAGAAGATTAAATGTCTTTCTGGCTAAGAGAATGCAATGGAAGGAGAAGCACAACTTTCTTATATGAAGTACCAGGGAATCAGGCATATTCAAGGGCCATTAGTGAAAGCATAAGTAGTTACAAACTTTATGCAAGGAAATTTGGAAGTATTTGGCAATATTTTGTTTACATTTTTAACTGTCATATGATTTCTGAATTTCTACATTAGGCAAATACTCTTGACAGTATATAAATGTTTTGCTATGCAGTTTTATTTAAACAGTGATGTTTTACTTGTAATAATAACAAAAAGAAACAATTGAATTATTCCTCTATAGAAGTATGGTTAAATGATTATTCAGCCACAGAATTCTATAGACCTTTAAAATGAATATACAGTGACATGAGATTTATGGTACTCACCTTTTTTACTGATATCATTTTATGCTGAATGAAATAGAAGTTATTATAATGAAGTTATTGCAATAAATTTCCATAAGATGTTACGGAAAAACCCAAATAAAATTTTTGGCCAACCCAGTAGAATAAGAGCTTATGTTTTTGAGTTCCTACTATATGCTAGCATCTGTACAATGCTTTTTGGATATGTTATTTTACTTACTATGACAAACTTGTGAGACAGATATTATATATGATTATTCTTAGTATTCCATATGTTTTACATGTAAGTAAACTGAGTGGTACAGAGGTACTATCTCTCCGAAGTTACACTTTAAGACATCAGTGAAGAAAGAATAAGGCCTAGAGCTGGCTAGCCTCTCAAGTCCAAGTTCTTCACCAAAATACACTCAGCAATAAACACTAGGTAGAGGAACTACAGATGACACAAAAATTTTGTAATGTTTTCTTTTTTTGCTTTTGTGGTTTAAAATAGAAACTGGCTTTTCACAATAACAAAAAATGATACATAGGTAGACAAATGAATACATAAAGAATGGCCCCTGAATATTTTCATTAGATCTTGTGTGGAGATTCATCTTCTAGATGGTACATACCAAACTAAAATGGGAGACGATTAACTCCCTCACACAGGGAGAAACCTGTCTCTTTACCTTTTATGTTCCTGTGAGTTGTTAAATGTACAGCCTACATACTCTGTGAAAACCTTAAAAGGTGATAATCTGAAAACTCAGAGTTATTCCCTGTCATGACATTTAGGAATAGCTAGATAGCTCTTTTTTGTCGTTTTTCTGGCATTACATTTTATAGAACTTAAATAGAATACTTTTCATGGAAGGCCACTATCATTAGAAATAGCTTTCAAGTTTTCCTCACAGCTTTGAATCATTTACACCAAACCACCAATAACAATTCATTTATTTATTGTCAGTATTTTTCTAGTATAGGAAACTAGTGTCATGACATGCATTTTCATGTAAATAAGTACATGGAAACTGTATATGCACTTCTGATAACATGAAGTGTTTTTTTTGTTGCTTATTTTTTGAGCTTTATTGAGATATTACTGACATATAAGACTGTGTAAGTTTAAGGTGTACAATATCATGATTTGATATTAGGAAATGATTACTACAGTAAAGTTAGTTAATAACAGATTCATCAACTCACACAGTTACCTTTAGTTTTATGGTGAGAACTTTTAAGATCTACTCTCTTAACAACTTTCAAGTATACAATACTGTACTGCAACTATGGTTACCATGTTGTTCATTACGTGCCCAGAACACTGGAATCTGTACACACTGACTGCATTCACTCATTCTCCACCCTGGCCAACCAGTAATCTACTCTCTGTTTCTATGAGTTTACTTTTTGTTTGTTTGATGGTCTAGATTATACATATAAGTGAGATCATACAGAGTCTATCTTTCTCTGTCTGATTTATTTCACTTAGCATAATGCACTCAAAATCCATCTATGTTGTTGCAAATAGCAGGATTTCTTTCTTTTATAATGGCTGAATAATATTCCTGTGTATGTGTGTGTGTGTGTGTGTGTGTGTGTGTGTGTGTGAGTTTCTTTATCCATTCATCCAACTGTGACACTTAGGTTGTTTCCATGTATTGGCTATTGTCAGTAATGCTGCACTGAACAGGGGTGGGCAGTCAGCTCTTCAAAATAGTGATTTGATTTATTTGGATATATACCCAGAAGTGGATTGCTAGATCACATAGTAGTTATACTTTTAATTTTTAAAGGAACTTCCATACTGTTTTCCATAATGGCTGCACCAATTTACATTCCTACTAAAAGTGAACAAAGATTCCCTTTTTTATATATCCTTACCAGCATTTATCTCTTGTCTTTTTGGTAATAACCATTCTACAATGTTAGGTGATATCTCCTTGTGGTTTTGATTTGCATTTTCCTGATGATTAGTGATGTTGAGTACTTAGTCATGTACCTTTTGGCTATTTGTACGTCTTCTTAAAAAAATGCCTATTCAGGTCTTTCGCCCATTTTTAAGTTGGATATTTTCTCTATTGAATTGTATAGGTTCTTTATATATTTTGGATATTAACCTTTTATCAGATATATGATTTACAATTATTTTCTCCCATTCTGTACATTGCCTTTCATTTTGCTGATTCTTTCTCTTGCTATGCAGAAGCTTTTTAGTTTGAAGTACTCCCATATACTAATTTTCACTTTTATTGTTTGTACTTTTAATGTCATATCTGAAAGATTATTGCCAAGAGCTTTTTCCCTATGTTTTCTTCTAGTAGCTTTATGGTTTCAGGTTTAAGTTTTTAATCCAATTCAAGTTAACTTTTGAGTGGTTTAGATAAGGGTACAAATTCATTCTTTTGCATGTGGATATTCAGTTTTCCCAACAGCATTTATTGAAGAGACTATCATTTCCCCATTGAGTATTCTTGTCTCCCTTGCAGACTATTAGTTGACCATATGTGTGGGGTTTATTTCTGGGCTCTCAATTCTGTTCCATTGGTCTGTGTGTACATTTTTATGTCAGTACCATACTGTTTTGATTACTACAGCTTTGTAGGATAATTTGAAACCAGGAAGTGTGATGCTTCCAGCTTTGTTCCTCTTTCTCAAGATTACTTTGGCTATTCAGGATCTTCTGTGGTTCTATATAAATTTTAGGATTGTTTTTTCTATTTCTTAAAAAAAGTAGTTGGAATTATGAAAGGTATTGTGTTGAATCCTTATCATAATTCCAAGATGGCTTTGAGTAGTGTGGGCATTTTAACCATATTAATTCTTTCAACCCATGAACATGAGCTATCTTTCTATTTATTTGTGTATTCTGTAATTTATTCCATAAGGAGTATTTTGAGATGATTCCTGAAAGCAAAATTGCCATATATTGTTAATGCTTTGAAGATGATGTCTCCGAAGAAATTTTGTTGGATTAGGTTTCACATACAAAATGTTGCATGATGACTACTGAAACTGTTTCACTAAATTCCTTCCCTGTGAGTTCAATCATGTGGTATTCACCCTCATTCTCTCATTTCTCCATTTTCACATCTCTAGAGTAGTCACTGATCCCTTGCTATGGACACTGACCTTAGGGCAAATCATCTAATCTTTCCATAGGAACTTCTGACTATGTAATTTCATTAACCCCTTAATCCATTTTCATGTTTCCTGCTGAGTCTCTGAATGCTATACTGCTGTTAATGATTTCTCTCTTTCAGACCTCAAATTAAATTTAGGGGTCTTCACCTCCATTAAATGTTCTAATATTTTATTATGTTTCACAAATGAAAATTATGAAAGAAACTATACTTTTCCTAAGACTCTATCACAGAAATAAGGAGCTGATTTTCTTCTCAAGTGTGGAAGAGAGCTAAGCATTCCAAGCAATGAGGTTTCTTAAGTCTAGCACTTTTTATCTGTTACTTCCAACTGTCTCTCAAATCTTCTTATTCAACTCCAAATATAGATAAGCCCTCACAAGTTTGTTTTGAGAGAGAGAATGGATCTAGGAGATATAGGTATTATAACAGTCATTCCCTGAATTGTGGTTTGTGACTTTATTTTTGCAGGCAAAATATTAAAATAATATCACATATCCAAAAATTCTCCTTCAGCCCTATTACTCAGGCAGCCTTGTGGCATAAGAAGCACGATAGCATAAGGGCAGAGACTGAATGAAATCAATACAGTGTAAACTTGATTCCTCCAAAAATGAAAAAAAGTTTGTCTTTTTTATTTGTGGCTTCCTATTGCCCAAATTAGATTATGATTTTCATTGGAGTCAAGATTGACTCATCTGTATATATTCTATGATGTTCCTTTGACACTTCTAATTCTCTCCTTTGCAATCAGGCTTAACGGTGGGTTGCTCTCATAAGAAGAAAAACCCGGTAACCTATGTTGAACTGGATTCTTCCCAGACCCCACTTACTTTTTCTTCTTAGTTATTCAAACGGAATATTTCAGGAAGACTGCAGTGCAGTATGCCTGTGGAGAGAGCCAAAAAGCTCTGTAACCAAATATATATACCAGATTGCCCTGATTTAGTTGTTAACACTGGATCAATGGAAACAGTCTCTGAATTGAAGTGAGAAAAATTCTGTAAGATGTTTTATTGAAAATTAGAATAAATGGATCATATCTACTCCCCATGATCAAATACAAAGTTTAAATAATAATATGACAATAATAAGAATAATAAGAGAAAGAATTTACAAATGTTTCTGATGCTTTGGGAAACCAGAATTTAAAGTTGTTTACTTATTATTATTTTTTTTTAACCATATCTCAAAAAAGGAATGTGTGATAAAATTGATGTACTTGGTACCACTGTGTAGGATAACTGCTTATATTTTTGCTCAATTACTTCACCCGTATATTTCTTACTTATGTGCCTTAGTATCTACTCCAGACTTCAAATCTTAGTTGAAATTCAATAAATATTTATTCAATTAGTCAGTGCATGAAATTTGTAATAGTTATTGGTCATTTGGAACAGCTTAAGACACCCCATCTTTTTCTGTTCCAGCCCATTATCTAGCATTTTCCTTTTCTACCTCTATATTCACATAAAAAGAACACAGAAAAGGATGTGTCATATGCAAAGATACTATTTGGACACCAAGACTTGGTGAAACAGTAATAGCAGAATGAGAACGAACTATCTTTTTTTAGGGTAAATGCCTTTTGGCTTGCTGTTACCCTGAGTTACCTGGGACTTATCCTGACATCAGAGGAGTTAAGATACAGAGGATTCCAATACTGGTATAGACTTGTTGCAGAAAAAAATCAAAGGAAACTGCTAAGCTTTTTTAGGTATTGGAAATCACTTAAACCATTTCTATGCATTCTCTGCACGGACCATTGAGTCTGACTACCTGAATTAGAATCGTGCATTTATTTCCTGTTACCAAAATGACCTTACCCAAGTCAACAAATCTCTCTATGCTTAGTTTCTTTATCTGTAAAATGGTGACAGTAACACTTCCTGTAGTTGCTATAAAGGTTAAATGAGATGTAAAATGCCAAAGCTCTGTGTCTGTAATGTAACACTCAATAAATATTAGTTATGCTTATTACAATTAATCTAACTTAGTTTTCCACTTTCTTCATTTTATATCACCGAGGATTACAATAGGGCTTGGAGCTTAAGTACTTGCCAGAAATAATAGTTTCACTTCACTAAATGTATTCTCTGCATATTAATTTTTCCCATTACCTAAAAAGATGTCAGGAGACTGATGACAATATTTGTGTTTGTGAATCCTGGGAACAAACTAAATACCAGTAACGCTAACAATGCTTTAAGTAGTATGAAAAACATTATTCAACCATCTATACAGAATAAGATAAGGCCTCATTTTTCTGAATCCACATACAGGCCTTGTTATAGATCTACAAGTTGAGTTCATGGAGTAAGTTTTTGTTCTAATATGATTAGAAGACTGAGTTGTATGACATAAATATGGAAGTATTAGAAGACTTTTATTACTAGAACTTTGGTGGGAGGGGTGTACATGTATTATTTGTGATACATATATGCTTACATATTATTTTTTATGTTTTCCAAAAGATATACTTATATATTTATAATATATAAAATGAAAAAGAAAATATTTTAATTTTAAAATAAAAACGAGCTTTCTAGGAATATCAGATATTATATTATTATTCTTAAGTAATAAAATAAAATAATTAGTGCCACTGCCACAGTTCAAGAGCCACTGCATAAATTAGATAATACAACCATTTTAAATTGTGGAAGAAAGCAACAGAGATTTTTGGTGGACAAAGGTTTATTATGGTGAAACTACTGGGAATTTGCAATCATGTAAAAGCTTCCCTTCAGCTTTCCGCTGATCTATTGGAATGCAAAGATAAATGTCTCTGTGATTTATAATGCTGGGCACAGAAATTGAATAACATCTCAAGACACTAGAGCTGAATAAAACCTCAAGGTTTCATCTGGTGACTTTTTATCTCCTTTGAGAAAAGGAAAACTTACCTTTTTACTTCAAATTATGAATTTCCTGGTCAAAATAATAGAAATTAAGAACTTCCTGATGGGTTTGTCGTGAGGTATTTTTTCATAGGTTAAGAATGACAAAAAAAAAAAGAAAAGAATGACATAGAGACAAGCCAATTCCCACATCTCCTGAGTGAAAGAATTGTCAAAATTCCAATAAATATAGTGGAAGAACAATGCCAAAGTATGGAAACAAAGAACCACGATCCAAGCAATTTGGACTGTGAGACTGGGTCTTGTAATGCACCCAGCAGAGAGAAAATATCGAGGGAACATTCTATCAGGAGGCCAGGGAACACTGTTACTGTTATCATCATTTAAAGATGCTTTGAGCATCAACAATGCACTAAATGCTATAAAGATCGCTTAGACCCAGTTCATGCCCACTTGGCACTCAATTAGACACATCAGAGAGGTCTCTTCAGAGTACTCATGAAAACTCCATATTTAGAGCATTTTCAGAAAAGGTGTGGCTGTAAAAAAACGTTCTAAAATGTATCTAAGTGGAACAGAAGATGAACAATCTAGTACTTCAGAATGAACTAATTTTCATATTATATATATAATTATATAATGTATTTTTATAAAAATATATAATTATACAACATAATATATAATGTAATAATTATATTCATTTTTTATATAGTACCTAATATATGGGTAGAAGTAAAGACTGAAGACAGACATTATGAAGTGATTTAAGCAAGAAAGAGAAAGACAAACACTGTATGATATCACTTATTTGTGGAATATAAAAAACCCAAACTCATAAAAACAGACAGTAGAATGGTGGTTACCAGAGGCTTGGGGCGGGGTGGGGGGGGGGGCGGAAATTGGGGAGATGTTGCTTAAAGGTACAAATTTGCAGATAAATAAGCCCTGTAGATCTAATGCACAGCACAGTGATTACAATAACAATACGTATTATAAACTTCAAAGTTGCTAAGAGATTAGATCTTAATTGTTCCCAACACACAAAAAAGGAAATGATAATTATGTGACATGATAGAGGTGTTAGCTAATGCTACAATGTTAATCATACTTCCATATATACATGTATCAAATCAACACATGGTATATCTTAAACTTATATAATGTTATATATCAATTATATCCCAATAAAAATAAAATTAAAAAAAAGACAGTATGCAGCATTGAATATGGAAGAATATAGGACTCATATAAAATGTAGGCACCTTTCTGAAGTCCTATCCAGAAATCTAGCAGACTTGAAAAATAATCCCAGAACGGTTTGGGATCGTTGGTCATAATTATATGGGGTCATTCTTCTGTAATTTAAATTCATTCAGATATATCAGTTAGATACATTCATAGACAGCACTGAAGCACATATTGTTGAGGGAATGAATCATTAATGTATGCTTGAATGAATAAATACTTACTACATGTGGAGTGTGCGACCAAAATGAAATTAGTGTTTTGGAGTATTTACAATTTTCTTGAGAAAGCAATATATTGGTATAAGAAGGTAAATAAGAAAAATTCAGGCTGGTACATTGATACCTACATTAGTATTAAAAAACAAAATTTAAAAATGTCTTTATTCTTTGCCTCAAGCTGGGCTTCTTTTTATAAACCAGTAAACCTGCATGGCCACCAGTTAGTAATAGTTTCATAAGCACTTTGGCACCAATAGAGGTTATTTCAGCATTCTATGACTTAGAACCTCAGTACTATAGAGAGAGAGCTTTCTGACACTACCAAGACAACTAAGCCATCATGGAATTCTGAATGTTTCCTACCCCCTAGCAAAATATTTGAATGATTGAAAAATGTTATGACAAGATTATCCTTCTTCTTTTCTCAACACATTATTATTTGCTCTTTTTGCTAAGACCATTTCTTCAACTTTTACATTCTTGCCATATTATTTCAACTTCAAAATATTTCTACCTCAATGTAAATAAAATTCAAAATATAAATGAAGCAGAAATTAATCAGATTCAGTACTGTTTGTGCCAAATACCCAGAATGTCTGCTATGTGAATATTTCAGTAGGAAAATTTACAATAGATGAACAACTTGGTATAACTTACCCCTGAGTAATGAATATTTTACATAGCAGTGAAGAGTGCAGACTCTTGGATCAGGCTGTATGGCTTGAAACTGGCATGACAATTTAATGGCTTGTGCACAGCCTTGACTTAAATGAAATGTTTTTTGAGAGCAGGGATTTCATCCATTATCACTCTTTAGTGATATCGTTCAAAATATGAATAGTTTGCTTTCTTTCTGCTTTCAATATATATCGGCCTGGGAACATTGTTCAGTATGATACTACCAAACCATTTTTATAATACTGAAGTCAGTGTTGCTATTAGGTTCTAAAAAAATATTTTCCATATCCTCCACCAAGAAATTTGACCTGTTTGAGAATTAAAATCTTTCATCATGACTATCTGTAATATGCAAATTTAAATGCTAATATCTTGAGGAGATTCATGATTTGATTTGCTCCCATGATGTTATGATCAATTTTTGAAAAGACTTCTCTTAATTGGTTAATTAATTGTATCTTTGCCACACAACTGTTGTGTTTTTCTTTCAATAAAATTGCTTGGTTTGGACGATTAAACACACAGCTTTTATGCAGCATGTATGATACTCAAGGAGGGATTTCTTCCTGCTAACTTGTGGTCTCACCTTAGAAGTTATAATAGAAATGCAGTATCTTTGAAGCCAGTGCCAAGTGGAGATTATTTGTCCCAGAAAATTCTACCTTAGAAGAGATACTACTTTCATAAAGTTTACTCGCATGTTTGATTTAAATGTTTTTTTTTCTTAAATTTTAGAGGCAAAAACAAATAAAAGATTGATGCAATCAAATCATGGTTAAAAAGCACATAACATTCTCCAACGATTTCTATAAATGAAATGAAATGTCCATATTTAATATAAATATTGAAGTTAGATATTTTTGGAATATTGAGTATAGACAGTATACTTATATCAGATATTGGAAGCACTGTATTTGTATTTAATATTAAATCATTAAAATGAGCATTTTTATCACTCAGCATAAGCTTAAAAAATAGAAATTTGTAGAATAACAACTGAAGATCATTAGTAAGCAATGTCAAAATCCAAATCAGTGATAAGTTCCAAATAACCAAGACACACTTCATTCATTTCTGCTTTTGAAACTTCACTTAAGAACTTGTTTCTCTCTCTCTTGCCTTCCGATTCCTTGTCCTCTATTCCTAATTAGACTTAAAGTGCCATCTCACTTTCTCCAAGAATCCATCTCTGACTAACTCAAACAATGATGAAAATTATCTGTATTTTACATTATCATCTCAAGTGTATATTAAATTATATAACTGTTTTTATATCTCTGTAACTTATACTGTATGTCTATATTGTCAGCAAAGTACAATCTGAGGATCAAATCCAAGGCATCATCTGTGTATATACTCGCAAGCTGAGAATGGATTTTACATTTTAAATAGTTGAAAATGAATCAAAAGGAGATTGATATTTATGAATCATAAAAATTATATGAAATTCAAATTTCAGTGTCCATTAATAAAGTTTTATTGGGACACAGCCACACATATTCCCTTTTTATTGTTTTTACACTACAACAGTGGAGTTGGATAGTTGTGGCAAAGAAAATATGGCTCACAAACCCTAAACACTTTTTATCTGTACTTCTCAAAAAACTGTTTGCCAACCACTGGTCTACAGCATAAGTAATCAGTTATCTGTGTCTCCAACCAGTAGTGGGGTTTAATGCCTTCAGATTTTTTTTTTTTTTTAAAGCAACCTTTTTTTTAAAATTATTTATTTACTTATTTTATTTCTGGCTGTGTTGGGTCTTCGTTGCTGCACACGGGCTTTCTCTAGTTGCAGCGAGCGGGGGCTACTCTTTGTTGTGGTGAGTGGGCTTCTCATTGCAGTGGCTTCTGTTGTTGCAGAGCACAGGCTCTAGGCGCGCAGGCTCAGTAGTTGTGGCGCACGGGCATAGTTGCTCCGTGGCACATGGGAGCTTCCCGGACCAGCGCTCAAACCTGTGTCCCCTGCATTGGGAGGTGGATTCTTAACCACTGCGCAACCAGGGAAGTTCCTGCCTTCAGTTTTTTATATTCAAACACAGAGTACATAAAACATTGTCATGGATACACTGGTTGTTACAAAGTATGTGCTAAATTAAAGCAAATCAGGGCAATCTAGAATAGGTGAATTTTAAAGATTGACCTACAGAAATTATTCTAGGCCTAGTAACTCTCTGCTTCAATGCTGGATAAAGCATGCATATTAAATGTGACTTGTACAAATTTTATGCTTTAAGATGAATAAGGTCTGAGGATCTAATGTACAACACAGTGACTATAGTTGATAACACTGTACTATATAACTGAAATTTGCTAAGAGAGTACAACTTATATGTTCTCACACACACACAAAAAAGATAAATATGTGAGGTGATGGATATGTTAATTAACTAGATGGGAAAAAAACCTTTCACAATATATACAACATATATCAAATCATTACAATGTATACTTCAGATATCTTACAATTTTATTTATCAATTATACCTCAGTAAAGCTGAAAAAAAATCCTTTCTCCACATTGGAGTATTTTAGAAAAAAAATATGCTTTTTACTCTGGCTTGTCAACAAAAGAAAAATTATAGATTGTACTGAATATAAACTATTGCTAAAATCTCTAATTTTTCCCTTAAATTAACATTATTATTTCTTTGGGTAACATTTAGAAAGGAATTCATGTGCTTCTTTGAATTTCTCCATGATTTCTGCTCTAATGAATTCAGGGAACTTTTTTTTTTTTTTTTAAGGTAAAGCTATTTTAATTTTTTATTTATTTATTTATGGCTGTGTTGGGTCTTCGTTTCTGTGCGAGGGCTTTCTCTAGTTGCGGCAAGCGGGGGCCACTCTTCATCGCGGTGCGCGGGCCTCCCACTATCGCGGCCTCTCTTGTTGCGGAGCACAGGCTCCAGACGCGCAGGCTCAGTAATTGTGGCTCACGGGCCTAGTTGCTCCGCGGCATGTGGGATCTTCCCAGACCAGGGCTCGAACCCGTGTCCCCTGCACTGGCAGGCAGACTCTCAACCACTGCGCCACCAGGGAAGCCCCAGGGAACATTTTTTGCTTTTGTTTTTCTGTAGGAGAACAATTTATAAGGAGAGAGAAGCCCAAATGACTTTTTCTTAACTTAGACAAAAATGCATTGTTTTACAGAAAATGTTGCTGATCTATCTCTAAAATGATTGTTTTTGTCACAGACACCTAAGACACTGTCTCCTCTCTTATGTTTCTGTTAAAGTTATAAAGAATGTGTCAGTAAGTAGGAGCTGCATGTTCTTGAAACATGGATGTCGATATTTGCTGGATTTGAGTGAGGATCGTAATCAGATGACACTCTGGAGACTGTCAAAAACTCTACACTTTCATCAAACAAGATGAGTAATGTTTTACCATAAATAGTGTTAATATGATTAATAGCATTTCTCCAGCAGTTACGCTTTAGACAGTAAAAATATTTGTTAAACATTAATGGTTTTTCACAGCAGGATTCTGACTAGGTAAATAGATTGTTCTCTTTGCATGTATAATTACATATATGAATTTATATAACCACATCTATACTTTTCCTCACTGTTTAAAATTCACTGTATTAAAATTTTAATAATTTAACAAAATTATCTTGTAAGTCGACAATGTATAAAAGAGTATCAGACCCAGAGAGAACAGTATGTAAAGCTAAGAATGTGTGACCATCATACTCAAAGCATTTATAGTTTACTCTATTAAAAGTTCACAGTAAGAGTAGAAGTTGAGAGGAATTTTTGTAACAACAGAAAAAAATAACGACTAGCAATTTTTATATCCTGGCAACAAAGGTCAATAAAACGTTCCATTAAAATTTACTTATGGCTTCATGAATTTACAATATAGATCTCACCTACCTGAAAGAGCATTTGAGGTAGCTAATTGCAAAAATGAAATATGGAGAAAGCTGGTTTACAGTTCATTCAAAAAGTCTGGGAAATTTAGTGATATTCAAATCAATGACTCAGAATTGTTGAGCTCTCTACAAGATGTCCTTCTATGGTCACAGGGAATGGATTCCATGAAACCAAATGAATAGTGAAAATTGTAACTATTAAGACAGGAAGACAGAACCCCTCAATAAAGTATCAAATTGTAGAATGTTAAAAAGAAAGCCTAATAATTGCAAATTATGTATGATATTTGCACATTAACTGTTTGCAGCAGTGACTGGAAGATGGTTGGGGACAATAGCAATTATTCTAGACTTTCCCTTAGCAAATATCCCTGCAGTGATAGAAAGAGATCACGGACATGAAGCATATATATGCCATATTATATACACACATTTATATACTGATATAAAATAGAATATATTATTATATACCATAATTTATAATATTTTATATTTATATTGTTATCTGTAATATATAGAATATATATCCTACACATTGTTTGATATACTATATATTACATATTATTTATATGTTACACTTATTACATATTATCTCTGTACCTCCTTCCTCTTTCCTCAATTACTTCCATTTATAAGACTATATTTCTAAAATTCTGTTCAGTTCCATTATCAATATTATTCCTGGAAGGTCTCCTAGATTTGGGCGTAACTCCTTGGTCTCTAGCACATACACATGCACCCCCACACACAATACTAAATGTACAAAACTAGCCTGAACTAAAGTACTAATATCACCTGGGTAATTTGAGTCATTTTCTGTTTCACAATTACAGAACTTTTCAGGTAAATATGGCTTCCCCTTTTAAGTAATTATTTCAGTTCTACCTTTTAGTTCAGGAAAAGCACACTCAACAGCCAGCTCTATGGTAAACTGTTTTAATCACACTAGGGGAGAGAATCATTCTTGGACTCTAAGGGGTACAGAAAACCACTGGACAGAAAAATATGCTTTCCAAAGTGTCTGTATGTCAGTGGAATGTTGACTATTATCCAGACCATGTTTACCCTCCATCATTTTATTTTTCAGAATTAAAAAATAAAGTTGCATTTATTTTGCATACTTTTTTTATAACATCTTTATTGGAGTATAATTGCTTTACAACTGTGTGTTCGTTTCTGCTTTATAACAAAGTGAATCAGCTATACATATACATATATCCCCATATCTCCTCCCTCTTGTGTCTCCCTCCCACCCTCCCTATCCCACCCCTCTAGGTGGTCACAAAGTACTGAGCTGATCTCCCAGTGCTATGTGGCTGCTTCCCACTAGCTATTTATTTTACATTTGGTAGTATATATAAGTCTATGCCACTCTCTCTCTTCGTCTCAGCTTACCCTTCCCCCTCCCCGTGTCCTCAAGTCCATTCTCTACGGCTGTGTCTTTATTCCTGTCCTGCCTCTAGGTTCTTCAGAACCTTTTTTTTTTTAGATTCCATATATATGTATTAGCATATGGTATTTTTCTCTTTCTGACTTACTTCACTCTGTATGACAGACTCTAGATCCATCCACCTCACTACAAATAACTCAATTTTCTTTCTTTTTATGCCTAATATTCCATTGTATATATGGGCTACATCTCTTTATCCATTCATGTCAATGGACACTTAGGTTGCTTCCATACCCTGGCTATTGTAAACAGAGCTGCAATGAACATTGTGGTATATGACTCTTTTTGAATTATGGTTTTCTCAGGGTATATGCCCAGTAGTGGGATTGCTGGGTCGTATGGTAGTTCTATTTGTAGTTTTTTAAGTAACCTCCATACTGTTCTCCATAGTGGCTGTATCAATTTACATTCCCACCAACAGTGCAAGAGTGTTCCCTTTCCTCCACACCCTCTCCAGCATTTATTGTTTCTAGATTTTTTGATGATGGACAATCTGACCGGTGTGAGATGATATCTCATTGTAGTTTTGATTTGCATTTCTCTAATGATTAATGATGTTGAGCATTCTTTCATGTGTCTGTTGGCAATCTGTATATCTTCTTTGGAGAAATGTCTATTTAGGTCTTCTGCCCATTTTTGGATTGGGTTGTTCGTTTTTTTGTTATTGAGCTGCATGAGCTGCTTGTAAATCTTGGAGATTAATCCTTTGTCAGTTGCTTCATTTGCAAATATTTTCTCCCATTCTGAGGGTTGTCTTTTGGTCTTGTTTATGGTTTCCTTTGTTGTGCAAAAGCTTTTAAGTTTCATTAGGTCCCATTTGTTTATTTGTGTTTTTATTTCCATTTCTCTAGGAGCTGGGTCAAAAAGAATCTTGCTGTGATTTATCTCATAGAGTGTTCTGCCTATGTTTTCCTCTAAGAGTTTGATAATGTCTGGCCTTACACTTAGGTCTTTAATCCATTTTGAGTTTATTTTTGTGTATGGTGTCAGGGAGTGTTCTAATTTCATACTTTTACATGTATCTGTCCAATTTTCCCAGCACCACTTATTGAAGAGGCTATCTTTTCTCCACTGTATACGCTTGCCTCCTTTATCAAAGATAAGGTGACCATATGTGCGTGGGTTTATCTCTGGGCTTTCTATCCTGTTCCATTGATCTATATTTCTGTTTTTGTGCCAGTACCAAACTGTCTTGATTACTGTAGCTTTGTAATATAGTCTGAAGTCAGGGAGCCTGATTCCTCCAGCTCCATTTTTCGTTCTCAAGATTGCTTTGGCTATTCGGGGTCTTTTGTGTTTCCATACAAACTGTGAAATTTTTTGTTCTAGTTCTGTGAAAAATGCCAGTGGTAGTTTGATAGGGATTGCATTGCATCTGTAGATTTCATTGGGTAGTAGAGTCATTTTCACAATGTTGATTCTTCCAATCCAAGAACATGGTGTATCTCTCCATCTATTTGTATCATCTTTAATTTCTTTCATCAGTGTCTTATAATTTTCTGCATACAGGTCTTTTGTCTCCTTAGGTAGGTTTATTCCTAGATATTTTATTCTTTTTGTTGCAATGGTAAACGGGAGTGTTTTCTTAATTTCACTTTCAGATTTTTCGTCATTAGTGTATAGAAATGCAAGAGATTTCTGTGCATTAATTTCGTATCCTGCTACTTTACCAAATTCATTGATTAGTTCTAGTAGTTTTCTGGTAGCATCTTTAGGATTCTCTATGTATAGTATCATGTCATCTGCAAACAGTGACAGCTTTACTTCTTCTTTTCCGATTTGGATTCCTTTTCTTTTTCTTCTCTGATTGCTGTGGCTAACACTTCCAAAACTATGTTGAATAATAGAGGTGAGAGTGGGCAACCTTGCCTTCTTCCTGATCTTAGTGGAAATGTTTTTCACCATTGAGGACAATATTGGCTGTGGGTTTGTCATATATGGCCTTTATTATGTTGAGGAAAGTTCCCTCTATGCCTACTTTCTGCAGGGCTTTTATCATAAATGGGTGTTGAATTTTGTCGAAAGCTTTCTCTGCATCTATTGAGATGATCATATGGATTTTCTCCTTCAGTTTGTTAATATGGTGTATCACGTTGATTGATTTGCGTATATTGAAGAATCCTTGCATTCCTGGGATAAACCCCACTTGATCATGGTGTATGATCCTTTTAATGTGCAGTTGGCTTCTGTTTGCTAGTATTTTGTTGAAGATTTTTGCATCTATGTTCATCAGTGATATTGGCCTGTAGTTTTCTTTCTTTGTGACATCTTTGTCTGGTTTTGGTATCAGGGTGATGGTGGCCTCGTAGAATGAGTTGGGGAGTGTTCCTCCCTCTGCAATATTTTGGAAGAGTTTGAGAAGGATAGGTGTTAGGCTCTTCTCTAAATGTTTGATAGAATTCGCCTGTGAAGCCATCTGGTCTTGGGCTTTTGTTTGTTGGAAGATTCTTAATCACAGTTTCAATTTCAGTGCTTGTGATTGGTCTGTTCATATTTTCTATTTCTTCCTGGTTCAGTCTCGGCAGGTTGTGCATTTCTAAGAATCTGTCCATTTCTTCCAGGTTGTCCATTTTACTGGCATAGAGTTGCTTGTAGTAATCTCTCATGATCATTTGTATTTCTGCAGTGTCAGTGGTTACTTCTCCTTTTTCATTTCTAATTCTATTGATTTGAGTCTTCTCCCTTTTTCTCTTGATGAGTCTGGCTAATGGTTTATCAATTTGGTTTATCTTCTCAAAGAACCAGCTTTTAGTTTCATTGATTTTTGCTATTGTTTCCTTCATTTCTTTTTCATTTATTTCTGATCTGATCTTTATGATTTCTTTCCTTCTGCTAGCTTTGGGGTTTTTTGTTCTTCTTTCTCTAATTGCTTCAGGTGCAAGGTTAGGTTGTTTATTCGAGATGTTTCCTGTTTCTTGAGGTAGGCTTGTATTGCTATAAACTTCCCTCTTAGCACTGCTTTTGCTGCATCCCATAGGTTTTGGGTGGTCGTGTCTCCATTGTCATTTGTTTCTAGGTATTTTTTGATTTCTCCTTTGATTTCTTCAGTGATCACTTCGTTATTAAGCAGTGTATTGTGTAGCCTCCATGTGTTTGTATTTTTTACAGATCTTTTCCTGTAATTGATATCTAGTCTCATAGCGTTGTGGTCGGAAAAGCTACTTGATGCGATTTCAATTTTCTTAAATTTACCAAGGCTTGATTTGTGACCCAAGATACGATGTATCCTGGAGAATGTTCCATGAGCACTTGAGAAAAATGTGTATTCTGTTGTTTTTGGGTGGAATGTCCTATAAATATCAATTAAGTCCATCTTGTTTAAAGTATCATTTAAAGCTTGTGTTTCCTTCTTTATTTTCATTTTGGATGATCTGTCCATTGGTGAAAGTGGGGTGTTAAAGTCCCCTACTATGATTGTGTTGCTGTCGATTTCCCCTTTTATGGCTGTTAGTATTTGCCTTATGTATTGAGGTGCTCCTATGTTGGGTGCATAAATATTTACAATTGTTATACCTTCCTCTTGGATCGATCCCTTGATCATTATATAGTGTCCTTCTTTGTCTCTTGTAATAGTCTTTATTTTAAAGTCTATTTTGTCTGATATGAGAATTGCTACTCCAGCTTTCTTTTGATTTCCATTTGCATGGAATATCTTTTTCCATCCCCTCACTTTCAGTCTGTATGAGCCTCTAGGTCTGAAGTGGGTCTCTGGTAGACAGCATATATATGGTTCTCGTTTTTGTATCCATTCAGCCAGTCTGTGTCTTTTGGTGGGAGCATTTAATCCATTTACATTTAAGGTAATTATCGATATGTATGTTCCTATTCCCATTTTCTTAAATGTTTTGGGTTTGTTATTGTAGGTGTTTTCCTTCTCTTGTGTTTCTTGCCTAGAGAAGTTCCTTTAGCATTTGCTGTAAAGCTGGTTTGGTGGTGCTGAACTCTCAGCTTTTGCTTGTCTGTAAAGGTTTTAATTTCTCCATCAAATCTGAATGAGATCCTTGCTGGGTAGATTAATCTTGGTTGTAGGTTTTTCTCCTTCATCACTTTAAGTATATCCTGCCACTCCCTTCTGGCTTGCAGAGTTTCTCCTGAAAGATTAGCTGTTAACCTTATGGGGATTCCCTTGTGTGTTATTTGTTGTTTTTCCCTTGCTGCTTTTAATATGTTTTCTTTATATTTAATTTTTGACAGTTTGATTAAGATGTGTCTTGGCTTGTTTCTCCTTGGATTTATCCTGTATGGGACTCTCTGTGCTTCCAGGACTTGATTAACTATTTCCTTTCCCGTATTAGGGAAATTTTCAACTATAATCTCTTCAAATATTTTCTCAGTCCCTTTCTTTTTCTCTTCTTCTTCTGGGACCCTTATAATTCGAATGTTGGTGCATTTAATGTTGTCCCAGAGGTCTCTGAGACTGTCCTCAGTTCTTTTCATTCTTTTTTCTTTATCCTGCTCTGCAGTAGTTATTTCCACCATTTTATCTTCCAGGTCACTTATCCGTTCTTCTGCCTCAGTTATTCTGCTATTGATCCCATCTAGAGTATTTTTAATTTCATTTATTGTGTTTTTCATCGTTGCTTGGTTCCTCTTTAGTTCTTCTACGTCCTTGTTAAATGTTTCTTGCATTTTGTCTATTCTATTTCCAAGATTTTGGATCATCCTTACTATCATTATTCTGAATTCTTTTTCAGGTAGACTACCTATTTCCTCTTCATTTGTTAGGTCTGGTGTGTTTTGACCCTGCTCCTTCATCTGCTGTGTGTTTTTCTGTCATCTCATTTTGCTTATCTTACTGTGTTTGGGGTCTCCTTTTCACAGGCTGCAGGTTCGTAGTTCCCGTTGTTTTTGGTATCTGTCCCCAGTGGCTAAGGTTGGTTCAGTGGGTTGTGTAGGCTTCCTGGTGGAGGGAACTAGTGCCTGTGTTCTGGTGGATGAGGCTGGATCTTGTCTTTCTGGGGGGCACATCCACGTCTGGTGGTGTATTTTGGGGTGTCTGTGGCCTTATTATGATTTTAGGCAGCCTCTCTGCTAATGGATGGGGCTGTGTTCCTGTTTTGCTAGTTGTTTGGCATAGCGTGTCCAGCACTGTAGCTTGCTGGCCATTGAGTGAAGCTGGGTCTTGATGTTGAGATGGAGATCCCTGAGATTTTTGCCATTTGGTATTACGTGGAGCTGGGAGGTCTCTTGTGGACCAGTGTCCTGAAGTTGGCTCTCCCACCTCAGAGGCACAGCCCTGATGCCTGGCTGTAGCACCAAGAGCCTTTCATCCACACGGCTCAAAGTAAAAGAGAGAAAAAATAGAAAGAAATAAAGAAAGAGCATAAAATATAGTGAAGTAAAATAAAGCTATTATAAAGCAAAGCTATACAGACAAAATCTCACCCAGAAGCATATACATATACACTCACAAAAAAAGGAAAAGGGGAAAAATTAATATATCCTGCTCCCAAAGTCCACCTCCTGAATTTGGGATGATTCGTTGTCTATTCAGGTATTCAACAGATGCAGGCACATCAAGTTGTTTGTGGAGTTTTAATTCGCTGCTTCTGAGACTGCTGGGAGAGATTTCCCTTTCTCTTCTTTGTTCGCACAGCTCCCAGGGTTCAGCTTTGGATTTGGACCCGCCTCTGCATGTAGGTCGCCTGAGGGCGTCTGTTCCCCGCCCAGACAGAACGGGGTTAAAGGAGCAGCTGCTTTGGGGGCTCTGGCTCACTCAGGCCGGGGGGAGGGAGGGGTAGGGATGCGGGGCGAGCCTGCGGCGGCAGAGGCCGGCGTGACGTTGCACCAGCCCGAGGCGCACCGTGCGTTCTCCTGGGGAAGTTGTCCCCGGATCACGGGAGCCTGGCCGTGGCGGGCTGCACTGGCTCCCGGGAGGGGCGGTGTGGAGAGTGACCTGTGCTCGCACACAGGCTTTTTAGTGGCGGCAGCAGCAGCCTTAGCGTCTCATGCCCGTCTCTGGGGTCCGCGCTGATCGCCGCGGCTCGTGCCCGTCTCTGGAGTTCGTTTAGGCGGCACTCTGAATCCCCTCTCCTTTCGCGCTGCGAAAGAAAGAGGCAAGAAAAAGTCTCTTGCCTCTTCGGCAGCTGCAGACTTTTTCCCGGACTCCTTCCCAGCCAGCTGTGGTGCGCTAACCCCTTCAGGCTGTGTTCACGCCGCCAACCCCAGTCCTCTTCCTGCGATCTGACCGAAGCCCGAGCCTCAGCTCCCAGCCCCTGCCCGCCCAGGCGGGTGAGCAGACAAGCCTCTCGGGCTGGTGAGTGCTGATTGGCACCGCTCCTCTGTGCGGGAATCTCTCCACTTTTCCCTCTGCGCCCCTGTTGCCGTGGGATCCGCGCTGATAGCCGCAGCTCACGCCCGTCTCTGGAGCTCGTTTAGGCGGCACTCTGAATCCCCTCTCCTCGCGCACCAGGAAACAAAGAGGGAAGAAAACAGTCTCTTGCTTCTTCGGCAGCTGCAGACTTTTTCCCGGACTCCCTCCCGGCTAGCTGTGGTGCGCTAACCCCTTCAGGCTGTGTTCACGCCGCCAACCCCAGTCCTCTCCCTGGGATCTGACCTCCAAAGCCCGAGCCTCAGCTCCCAGCCCCCGCCCGCCCTGGCGGGTGAGCAGACAAGCCTCTCGGGCTGGTGAGTGCTGCTCGGCGCCGAGCCTCTGTGCGGGAGTCTCTCCGCTTTGCCCTCCGCACCCCTGTGGCTGTGCTCTCCTCCGTGGCTCCGAAGCTTCCCCCCTCTGCCACCTGCAGTCTCTGCCCACGAAGGAGCTTCCTAGTGCGTGGAAACCTTTCCTCCTTCACGGCTCCCTCCCACAGGTGCAGGTCCCGTCCCTACTCTTTTGTCTCTGTTATTTCTTTTTTCTTTTGCCCTACCCAGGTAGGTGGAGAGTTTCTCGCCTTTTGGGAGGTCTGACGTTTTCTGCCAGCGTTCAGTGGGTGTTCTGTAGGAGCAGTTCCACGTGTAGATGTATTTCTAATGTATCTGTGGGAAGGAAGATGATCTCCGCGTCTTACTCTTCCACCATCTTCTTCTCCACCCTGTACTGCTTTTTGATCGGTGGGTCCATTTTTTTTTTGTCTTTTTCAACTCATCAGTTTTAGAGCTTATACGGGAGCTCAATGAAACCAACATGGGCCTCTGACATGTGTGCTGTGATAAAAACAGTAATTCTCCACTCACTGCAACTAACACTAATTTCTAAAGGGCAGAAAGTGACTTCATTCAGCTTTTTTTTTTTTTTTAATTCTATAAGAATTCCCATATACAGTTTCCCCTATTGTTAACATCTTACATTAGCATGGCACATTTGCAACAATTAATAAGTTATTACTACCTAAGTCCATAGTTTAGAGTTCAACTCTTTGTGTAGTTCAGTGGGTTTTTACAAATGTATAATGGTATGTATCTCTCATTAGTGTCGTATAGAACAGTTTCACTGCCCTAAAGATCCCCTGTGATTCACCTATCTTTTCCCCCTCCTCCCGTTTCTCAGCCCCTGGGAACCACTAATCTTTTTACTGTTTCCATAGTTTTTCATTTTCTAAAATATCATATAGTTGGAATCGTAGAGTACATAGCCTTTTCAGACTGGCTTCTTTCAATTAGCAATAAGAATTTAAGGTTCTTTTTTGTTGCTTGATAGTTCATTTTTTTTTTTTTTTTGCTGAAAAATAGTCCTTTTTATGTATATACCATGGTTTGTTTGAGCAGTCACCTATTGAAGGACATCTTTTGCTTCCAACTTTTGGCAATTATGAATAAAGCCTCAATAAACATTTGTATGCATGTTTTCTGTGGACACCAGCAACGAATCAGCGTTCTTGTTGCTCCACATCCTTGTCAGAATTTAGTGTTGCTAGTGTTTTGAATTTTAGTCACTCTAATAGATGTGTAATGATATCTCACTGTTTTAATCTGCAGTCTCCTAATGACATATGATGGGGAGTATCTTTTCATATTCTTATTTGCCATCTTTGGTGAGGTGTCTGTTTATGTCTTTTGCTCATTATTTAATTGGGTTGTTTGTTTTCTTACTGTTGCGTGTTGAGTTACTTTATTTACTTTAGATAGTCATAAATCCCATTACTTTATCATAAGCTTAAATTATCCATTTAGCAATTAAAATAATACTGGAAGAACTTCAGAAGCAAGATATTCATGAAATTTCTAATAAAATATATATTGGCCACCTGTTGGGCATAAATCTTCCTATCTATTAATTGTTTTCAAATTAGAGTGCCAAGTTATAACAAAACGAAAATGTTTATGTTTCTGTAAACTTAAAAATCTATTTATTAATCAATTTATGAATTCAATTATGACTTAATTTCTTGAAAAGGCTAATTCTAACTTAGCATGTGGTTGCTTCTTTAAATACCTTAGAGCTAGTTCTCTGTAAGAGTGCTATATTCTGGACACCACTGGCTGAATATAAGCGAGAATCAAGAGAGCTGTAGGGGCTTCCCTGGTGGCACCATGGTTAAGAATCTGCCTGCCAATGCAGGGGACACGGGTTCGAGCCCTGGTCTGGGAAGATCCCACATGCCGCGGAACAACTAAGCCCGTGACCCACAATTACTGAGCCTGCGCGTCTGGAGCCTGTGCTCCGCAACGCGAGAGGCCGCGACAGTGAGAGGCCTGCGCACCGCAATGAAGAGTGGCCCCAGCTCGCCGCAACTGGAGAAAGCCCTCACACAGAAACGAAGACCCAACACAGCCAAAAATAAATACATAAATAAAAAGTTGAACCTTCTTTAAAAAAAAAAAAAAAAAGAGAGCTGTAGCCTTTGAACCCATTCAACAAATTTTAATTAATGGCCTTGTAGGTGTTTGTCACCGTGTTAGACAGTAAGAGCCCAAAGTTGAATCAGCAATTGACACTTTAAGTAGAAGAATAAAACACACAAGTGATTAAGCATAAATTTTAGTACTAAATTGATGAATTTTTAAGAGCTTTACTCAAATATGTACTGCCTCATGAAGTCAGCATAGAACATAGTTACATCCCTTCCAATCATATATTTTTAGTCACAGGAGTCCACAAAATACCTTGTGAACATTCTTCTCTTCTAAAAACCATTCTTTAATTATCCAGGAAATTTAGACTCATTTACACTAAAGTGTCTGGGAGCAGGGGAGGTCTGTCATCTGGAGGAGAAATGTTTCCCAACAAGAGGGATATGAACCCTCTTCTGTGGACTTTGCATCTGTTATGGTCTTATACAATTCCAGGGGTGCTCGTCCACTCAGTGACCATGCCAGGTCCAATTCTATGTACTGCCACACCTGAGTGGTGTGACACACTCAGGCTCTTAAGTTACAGTTCTGACAGAGCACAGCACATCACACTGTAAAATGATGTCTGGGTCCCAAAGACCTTCCACCTATAAGTAGTAAACTGATGGTGTCAGCCCTTACCAAGAATCTTCATGCCTTATTTACTTGAAACCATGACATCAACCCAGATTTTTATCCCCCCCAAGTCATGTTATTTTATTTTCTCTTCCCAGCCATGAGATCTAGGATAGGACAATCTCCAGGCCACCCTGTCTCCTTGACTTGAAACTCAGGAAGTACCTAGGGTATGAGGTTCCTCTCTTTCTAGAAGAATCTTAGGCTCCTTATGCAAAGTTCTTACTGCCTATTGGCTTTGTATCCTCATGGTATTGGAGACTTTGGCAAGTAATGAAATCCTAATCCCAGGATTAGTGATTATATGCTCCCTTACTTTACCTTTGCAATAGTAAAAGAAAAAAAAAAAAAGAGGGGTACTGAATTGACTTTCCTGAATACATGTATTTCATCCACAGGAGGAGGATAAGTGGGCAGTTTAAATTTTGAACCACTGTTACCCCACATCAATGGCTATCTTTGATCGCTACCAGAACAGCTACATTATTACACTTATGAAGAATCCATAAAATCTTCACAAGTTTAAAAACCAATTCCCATTTCCATATTTAGAAAATATTTAGTTTGAAAGAGTCTCAGCCTCAGCCTCAGAGGTCAAATGTGAGCTTGGGCTCTGGGACTAAAGGTCACACTTCCTTTAGGCCATCTTCCCATCACCAATGGTGAAGAGGGGGCCTCACACTATAACACACTGGTTCCCATAAGTCTCAATTCTCCCAAAAGTCAAAGTGGTACAGCAAACTATGCCTAAGACTATGCCTCCCAGACCTTGTAATCTCATCATCAAGGATGAAGGGCAAGAATCAAAAGCCTGCCACTCCTGCCATTTAACACAACCTCACCACCCTACCAGTCTTGAACTCACTACAACTAATCTTATTATGTCCTTTATTCCTCTTTATATTGGTTGACACAAGAACCCTCAGTTTCCCAGATTAACTGCTATGTCTCTCACTCTTATATGCATGTCCCTGTAATTCCCATTCCATCACTTTCTAATTCATCAAAATCTTTCATGACACTCTTGAAATATACCTTGTCAGAATAACCTCCTATATCCTGATCTTCTTTTCTGAACCTACCCCTCACATTCATGCTCTAATAAAAATCTGGCTTCCCTCCACAAACTCTGCTTCCCACATAGTGATGGTTATTTTTCTTCACACAGTTCTCATACCACAGACCCTAGCGATGGGCACATGGATGCCCTTCTCCCATTGCACATTTAGACCATTCTTTTCTCATTCCGGATGCTCCTAGCTTTGTATAAAATATCTTGTACGTATATCACACACTATCTCTCAGTGCTATTATCTGACAACTGAGTAGTCATACCCCCTCATTTCTAGTTGTTTTTAGCTTCTGTAAAAATTCGTAACATTTTATTGTTTGACAGAAGAGTTCTCTGAAAATTCTTGAACCTGATGTATTCAACGTTCTCCAGAAAATTGACAACTGTTTTCTTGCCATTGTTTTCTTCTTGCCATTGTTTATTCCCTCAAACAAACCAAAGATCAGAGTTCGCATCCTTCTTGTGAAAGGGGAAATAACTTCTGAATTTCTCATAAACTTTTTAGCACCTTAGACTACTTACTTGGAATTTTTTTAAATTTCCAATTCATTTCTAAACTCAAATTACTTTCTTTTTCAAATGCCTTATTTTTCCTGGTCCTGCCCCCTTCTTGCACAGTTTTTCATTATTTTTTTATTTTTTTGTCTCCTTTTCTCCCTAATATCACTGAGTGTTCTATTCCTCACTGTCCCCACATCAAATTCTATCTTTCAATCCTGCCAGTTTTTCTCTACCTCTCTTCTCTATATTTATTTCCCTTTTGCAGCATAACACTGTCATTTTTCCAAATCCAAAACTGGCTTATAAAACTTCAATAGTTCCTGATACTTTAAAGTATTTGGCAGTCATTCAGCATATGAGATTATAAAGAGTCAAATGCCAATATCTGAAAGGAGGACAATGTGAAACCCAAGAAAAGGACAAAGAAGGAAAACCAGGGGCATTGAACTAGAGAGTAGAAACAAACATTATCCTGGCCTGACTTAGAAAACAATAAAAGCACTTGTAGAAAATCCACTAACTCCACATAATTCTCATCTCTAAGGACTAAGAAATGATGAGAAGTAATTTAACAACTCTGTTAAGCATGGTAAAAGAAGTTGAATAGTTCCTTATACAGGAAAGATTTATGAAGACTATGGGTTTTCTGCAGGACCAAATGGTTTGAATGATACTCTCAGGGATCAGATATCTGCTAAAGGAACATATGTCAGTTTCACTGTATTTTTTTCCTCTATAAAATTATTATATCTCCTATGCTTTCCTATATACTTTCAGTGGGTATTTGTCAGAATAAGACAAGTTCTCTCACAGAAAACGTAAGCCTTATTTATGATAATAAAAACGTGGAGCAGTACAAACAAAACTCATTTCCCTAGAAAGAAAAATGATTCAATTATTCTTTGAATCATTCACTAAGGACTGAACTGCCCTATTTTTCCCCTCAGCATTATTCCTCTATGTCAGTGTTTTAGTCCAAAACACACTACAAAGAATGTACTAGAGAGGCTATTAAAAGATATAGTAGCACCCAGAGGTGTGTGGAAAATGAATTATCAACGAAGTTGTACTGGAGATATACCATATCTATCATTTATTCCTTTGGTTTGAGAATTTTTTTGGTTACAGAATATTTTTTGATGATTGTGTGACAACTGTTATTTTTCTTCATTCACTGACATACGGGAAGAAGAAAATTTAGAGTAATATTAATTTCTACAATAGGAACCATATTTTAGGAGAAGAAAAACATGAACATTAAAAATCTCATAGACATTGTCATGTTAGTACAAATACTAACATGCATCAATTTTGGAAGAATGTGTGTAAACTATTTTCAAATGATTTTTTGTTTGGATGTTTGTTGCTTTATTTTTTATAGTGTGTTCTCCTGATTCAACTCATTTGGCATGTTTTTCCTTAGTACTCTATTTTTCAAGTGCCATAATGTGTCCTTTGTGTTTTTCTTTACCTCATTAACTTTACTTATCTTATTAAAATCTGCCTGTTCATTCATATACACAGCACATTTAGTGCTTATTAGCTAGGACATATGAAAATCCTTTTTTAAATGAGGCCATCGCTTTTTGTACCTCACTTTCTCTAGATTTTCTTTCAAATGCATATTTAAAAAACATTTATTGTCTTGACTATTTATCCATATCTTCAAAAAAAAAACATACCTTCATCTTACAGGTTCCTTTATATATTTATGTTACATATGATTTTAACCTTTGCCTGTTGAGGATATTATGCATGATTTTATTTTTAGTACCTCATTAAAATGCTGATATTGATGATTAAAAGTTTGATTTGCATTGATTATACAACAAATATTTACTGAATGTCTAATATATTCCAAGCAATTTGCACACTCTTGTGATACAAAAATAAACAAGACATTAAATTCTTGCTTTTAAGGAGCTTATATTCTAGGGGTGCAGGAGCATCAGCAGTGGATATGATAATAAGCATAAAATCAAATGCAAACAAAAGATATTTCTGAAGTATTTTATGAAGAAATTAGAGCATAGTACTAGCATAGAGAGTATCTGTGGAAGACATACAGCCTCTCAGAGGAGCAAGGCCAGGAAAAATGAGGCATATTCTGTAAAGTTAGTTGAGTTTTGAGGTGAATTGGGAATTTAAAAATTCCTATTCATAAGAGCAAGATAAGTTTATGGGAAATTTTTAAATTATTTTTCCTTTCTCAAGAAGGGTGCCAATTCTGCCTGAATGAAGTTAAGCCTTGACCTGGTGGAAGTGACAGGCACTGAAACCAGGAAGTATAAGCTTCCTGAAGGTAGAGTGTGCTTGGCATGTTTAAAAACTAGTAAGAAGGCCAAATATGTGGACAAGAGTGATCAAGTGGATAGTGGTAATAAATGAGGTCAAAGAGATTGCTAGGAAACAGATCATATAATCTCTCAGGCCTTGGGAAGGAGACGAGATGTTTATTTCAGTGTGATTAAAAGATATTGGTGTGTTTAGAATATGGGAGTCACATAATATGATTTATGTTTTATAAAGATAAAACATAAAACATTGCCTGGCTGCTGTGGCAATAGGCAGTGGGAAGGTCAGAGAGAATGGAGGTGTTGCACTCCACAAGAGATATGTTAGTTGCTTAGACAAGAGTTTTGGCAGGAAAGGGTGTAAATGATGGTCAGATACAGAAAGTATATTGAGGGCAGAGTCAACAGGATTTATAAATGGATTGGCTGTTAGATGTGAAAGAAAATATAATCTGTAATGATTCATTGGGTAGATTTGAGCATTTGTGTTAACGTGTACCATTTAGAGATGTGGGAAAGTATTTAAGATGAATAGATTTAGGAGGATATATTAAGAATTATGTTTTGGTTATGATAAGTTTAGCTAAGAAATGTCTATTAAACACAAATATGGGGATGTCAAATAGATTGACTAGAAGAGTCTTGAGCTCTAAGATGTGCTATAAGAGCTTTAAATTTAGGAGGAATTATAAAATAGATAATTTTAAAAGTTATAGAATTAGATGAAGTCTGAAAAGGGAGAGATAATATAGAAGAAAAATGACCTTGGGAGTGTATCATCATTTATAGTTTTATGAGAAAGGAAGGGGTCATGAAATAAAGTTGGTAACAAAAAGCTAACTAGATAATAGGAAAATCAAATGATGTGGTTGAAACCAAGAACATAAAAAATGGTTCAAGAACTAGTCTGTGGTACACAGACAGTGTAAGATGAAGATAATTGTATATTGTGGGTGATTTTGATTAAAGCTATCTTTAGCAATTTTGAAAGTCAAAGATCAATTAGAATGCGTTATAGGAAAACTAGAAGATAAAAAGAAGACAAGCAGAATGGATGGATGCTGCTATTGTGTTTATGCTGAAGATGATTATAGCAGGGGAATGATCCAGAAGAGTAGGGGCTGTAAAACTATGACCCACAGACCAAATTAACACCACCATTTGTATTTTGTCAATAAAATGTATTGGAGCACAGTCATGCCCATTCACTTACATACTACATATGGCTGCTTAGCAGAGTTAAATAGTTGCAACAGTGACTATATGGACTGCAAAGCCCAAAATATTTAATATCTGACTCTTTACAAAAAAAAAAAAAAAGGTTTGCTTACCATTTCAGTAGAAGACAAAATTGATAATATAAAAGAGAAAGGGTAGTTTCAGGAGATGGGTTGAAAAGAATTAGATTTAGGATATAAGTGGAAGAGTTTATTTCATATAGAAGTAGGAATATTTTTTCTACTGCAATGTAAAAAAGTAACAGTGTAGGTATAAATTTAGAAAGTATGATGTATTTTGTGGTATAAAAATCAAACAAGTCAACCTGAGGATCTTCACTTCTGGCCAAGATGCACTAACAAGGACTGGATTGACTCTTCTGTCTGAAACAACCAAAACACAGGCAAACAACAAAAACAGGTTGGCAAAACAGTAGATAATAGACAATAAAGAATAGTGATCCTTGTGAGATGAGAAACAAATTAGGTAAGCCTTATGATTGCTACAACTTTCTTCTCTGAAAGAGATTTCAGGCCATGGCTCCAGAAAGGGAAATCTTGGTGGAGCCCAGAGAACTCTATAACTTGAGGATACAAACCCAAGAGTCTGAGAAGACCAGGAGTTTGCAGGAAAGAGTACTGAATAGAAAAGAGCTGCACAACCAGTAAACTCTGGAGATCTTTAGTGAGTTTCTCTCAAGTATTCAGGGGAATAATGACCAATGAATACATGTGAGGGAACTACCCAAGACAGAGGAAAGAAGCATCAAAGGGAATAGAGGTAACAGTACCTCAGTGCACGCAAAAGTGAAAATTGTGGCTTTTCCCACCAGCTGGACTGCAAAACCTCATTATTCATGAGGCAGTGGGTAGACTACTAATGAAGGCCTTACATCAGTAGTGGCGTAAGACTAGACTGAAAACCTCTTTGGTCCCACATAACAAATCTTAAAATGAAGACTTTGAAGGTTCAAACTATTTCCAAGTAACTTAGTATTCTAAAACAAAGTTCAAAACTGTCTATAGGAATACAAATTATTCATCACTCAACAAAGTAAAATTTACAATGTCTGATACCCAATTACAAAAGTACCAAGCATGCAAAGGTGCAAGGAAACAGAGCCTGTAATGAAAAGGTAAGTCAATCAAAATTAACCTAGAACTGACATAGATGTTAGAATTAGTATACAGGGACATAAAAACAAATAAACAGAACACTGAGAACTGTTTTTTCATGTATTTAAAAAGTTAAGTTGTAATATATAAGACAAAAAAGGAACCAAATTAACCTTCTAGAGATGAAAACCACAGTGTATGAGATTAGAGAAACAGAAAGAGAATTTAAAAATACCCACTAGATAGGATTAATAGCAGATTAGACATGGCAGAACTTGAAGATGTAACGGTAGAAACTATCCAAAACAAAATCACAGAGAAAAGATAACTGCAAAAAATAGAGAATCAGTGAACTGTGGGGCAACTTTAAACAGTGTAACCTGTATGAGTCCCCAAAGGATAGGAGAAAGAGATGGAGAAAGAAAAATTACTTGAAGAAGCAGTGGCCAAATACTTTCCAAGCTGCTTTAACATTCAAATATAACAGTATAATTTATTATATTAACAAAATAAACAGGCAAAATGTATGAAATCCCAGTAGACACAGAAAACGCTTTTAATTAATTTTTACTTGAGTATAATTGCTTTACAATGTTGTGTTAGTTTCTGCCGTACAGCAAAGTGAATCAGTTATACATACATATATATCCACTCTTTTTTAGACTTCCTTCCCATTTAGGTCACCAAAGAGCACTGAGTAGGCTTCCCTGTGCGGTACAGTAGGTTCTCATTAGTTATCTATTTTATACATAGTAGTGTATATATGTCAATCCCAAACTCCCAATTCATCCCACACCCCCTTCCCACCTTGGTATCCGTAAGTTTATTCTCTACATCGATGTCTCTATATATGCTTTGCAAATAAGTTCATCTGTACCATTTTTCTAGATTCCACATATAAGCAATATCATGCGATATTTTTCTCTTTCTGACTTACTTCACTCTGTATGCAGTCTCTAGGTCTATCCACGTCTCTGCAAATGGCACTATTTCATTCCTTTTTAGGGCTGAGTAATATTCCATTGTATATATGCACCACATCGTCTTTATCCACTCCTCTGTTGTTGGACATTTAGGTTGCTTCCACATCCTGGCTATTGTAAATAGTGCTGCAATGAACACTGGGGTGCATGTATTTTTTGAACTATGGTTTTGTCCGGGTATATGCCCAGAACTGGGATTGCTGGGTCATATGGTAGTTCTAGTTTTAGTTTTTTAAGGAACCTCCATACTGTTCTCCATAGTGGCTGTACCAATTTACATTCCCACCAACACTGCAAGAGGGTTCCCTTTTCCCCACATCCTCTCCAGCATTTACTGTTTGTAGATATTTTTGATGATGGCCATTCTGACTGGTGTGAGGTGATACCTCATTGTAGTTTTGATTTGCATCTCTCTAATAATTAGTAATGTTGAGCATCTTTTAATGTGATTGTTGGTCATTTATTTGTTTTCTTTGGAGAAATGTCTATTTAGGTCTTCTGCCCATTTTTGGATTGGGTTGTTTGTTTTTTTGATATTGAGCTGCATGAGCTGCTTGTATATTTTGGAGATTAATCCTTTGTCAGTTGCTTCATTTGCAAATATTTTCTCCCATTCTGAGGGTGGTCTTGTCATCTCGTTTGTGGTTTTCTTTGCTGTGCAAAAGCTTTTAAGTTTCATTAGGCCCCATATATTTTTGTTTTTATTTTCATTACTCTAGGAGGTGGGTCAAAAAAGATCTTGCTGTGATTTATGTCAAAGAGTGTTCTTCCTATGTGTTCCTCTAAGAGTTTTATAGTGTCCGGTCTTACATTTAGGTCTCGAATCCATTTTGAGTTTATTTTTGTGGATGGTGTTAGGCAGTGTTCTAATTTCATTCTTTTACATGCAGCTGTCCAGTTTTCCCAGCACCACTTATTGAAGAGACTGTCTTTTCTCCATTGTATATTCTTGCCTCCTGTGTCATAGATTAGGTGACCATAGGTGTGTGGGCTTATTTCTGGGCTTTCTATCCTGTTCCATTGATCTATATGTCTGTTTTTATGCCAGTACCATACTGTCTTGATTACTGTAGCTTTGTAGTATAGTCTGAAGTCAGGGAGCCTGATACCTTCAGCTCCATTTTTGTGTTTCAAGATTGCTTTGGTTATTCGGGGTCTTTTGTGTTTCCATACAAATTGTATATTTTTTTGTTCTAATTCTGTGAAAAATGTCATTGGTAATTTGTTAGGGATTGCACTGAATCTATAGATTGCTTTGGGTAGTATAGTCATTTTCACAATATTGATTCTTCCAATCCAAGAACATGGTATTTCTCTCCATCTGTTTGTGTTGTCTTTGATTTCTTTCATCAGTATCCTATAGTTTTCTGAGTACAGGTCTTTTGTCTCCTTAGGTAGGTTTATTCCTAGGTATTTTATTCTTTCTGTTGCAATGGTAAATGGGATTGTTTCCTTAATTTCTCTTTCTTGTTAGTGTATATGAATGCAAGAGATTTCTGTGCATTCATTTCATTCATTGTTAGTGTATATGAATGCAAGAGATTTCTGTGCATTAATTTCATATCCTACAACTTTACCAAATTCATTGATTAGCTCTATTAGTTTTCTGGTGGCATCTTTATGATTTTCTATGTATAGTATCATGTCATCTGCAAACAGTGACAGTTTTACCTCTTCTTTTCCAATTTGGATTCCTTTTATTTCTTTTCCTTCTCTGATTGCCATGGCTAGGACTTCCAAAACTATGTTGAATAATAGTGGTAAGAGTGGACATCCTTGTCTTGTTCCTGATCTTTTTTTCACCACTGAGAATGATGTTTGCTGTGGGTTTGTCGTATATGGCCTTTATTATGTTGAGGTAGGTTGCCTCCATACCCACTTTCTGGAGAGTTTTTATTGTAAATGGGTGTTGAATTTTGTCAAAAGCTTAGAAAAAGCATTTGATAAAATCCAATATCCACTTCTAATTTTTAAAAAAAAGTCTCTCAGAGAACTAGCAGTTTTGTTAAATTACTTTTTGTTAATTTTGTTAATTGTTAAATTTTTAAAGAATGAGTGTTTAACCCCTTAGACTAGCAATGAGACAAATTTGTCTATTCTCCCTACTTCTATCCAACATTGTACTCAATGTTTTAGCTAAGGAAATAAGGCAAGAAAATGAAATAAAGTTCTACAAAATTGTATATAAAGAAGTACATATATCTTTATTTGAAGACAACATGATTGTCCATATAGAAAACTTGACAGAATCTATAAAAAAGCTACTACTACTAAAAATTAATAAAACAGTAGAATGTAAGATCAATACCAAAATCAAGCACATTTCTATATACTATCTACAAACAAATGGAAAGAGAAATTAACATAAAATACCACTTAACACAGTATCAGAATTATTAAACACTTAGAGATAAACCTGACAAAATATTTGAAGGAATCATATACTGAAAACTAAAAATATATTGCTGAAAGAAATTAAAGACCAAAATAAAGGCAGATGTATATTGTGTTAATTAGTTCAGCAGAGTATGGTATTAAATGAGCTTGATTTATACGAGTTTAAAATCAGAAAAAGGAAGCATTACATATAAATTGGGAGGTAGTGCATGTATGGTGACGACAGAATATAGACTATAACTCTATGTATAAGTGGATGGAGTGGAGAGGAAGAAATTATCTTTAAAAGTGCCATGGTCAAGTATGTGAGTTTAGTGTTGGAGGGATCATCTACTATGTCTTGAATCTGACAAGAATGATAAGAGAAAGAGTAGAGAAGAAGACAGTGATCCATGAAGGAGCACAACTGGGAGATTCTTAGATGACAATAAGGGGAAGATAAAGTATATGAAATCTGACTACACACACTTCGAAAATGTGGAAATTTTGAAAGAAGGAAAATGAGACATTTGATGGAAAGGGCAGTAGGGAACCAGGAAGATTCCTACCCATCAGCATGTACTAGAGACACAGAAGGTATGGGAGAAAGAATGGCCTCCACTTACAAAGACTGCAGGGATAACTATAAAGACCCTGGTTTTATCTAGAGAAAGAAGATGGAAAGAGCCACAGAAAAGTAAAATCCAATGCAGTTTATGATTTGGATATTACTTTTAGTTTATAAGTACCAATCTAAGTAAGTTTATGTTTATAAGTACCAATCTACATTGTTCTTTGTATCAAATGAAACAATAGATATAAAAACACCAGTACTGCCTAAGACAACGTAAGTACTTAAGTTCCCTTCTGTACTCCCAACTCTTCTTTGCTCTTTATTATTTAATTCTATATTTCTTCTCTTTCTAATTAGTTTTATCTGTAAAACAACCTCAGAAAACATTACTGATAAAACTTATGAACTATCTCTCTTCCTAAAATTTTAGTAGTGGTAAGGTAGCCGAATTAATATCTAATAATAAAATCTTAACATTATTTTCATTTTATCAAGGTATATCTCTAATCAAAATTAAACTTACCAAATTCTACTACTCCAAAATGGTGACAACTCCATAATACTGTTTAATTGCATTCATAATTAATTCACAATACTGTTTAATTATATTCATAGAAATTCATCACCTAGGATACTGACTGCTGAAACTTGTAGCATGGCTTTATTTAAAACATTGAACTGTCATTTTCAGAAATCAACATTTGCCAAAGTTGCTATCATCTAACTTACATTCCTTACATGCACTACATATTCTTATTTCTTGGGTTAAAGTTTTGGTGGCAACTTCCTTCTCATATTTCAACATGTATATTTGAAGAATGACAGATAGCTAATCTCAGTTATATTTTTAGTATCATTACAAATGGCATAGCAAAGTAATCTCTTCTATTTTCCTTAACTATTTTATAAAGTGGAAACAATCTTTAAAGTCTAATTCAAATTTTAGCCTAATTCCACTGACTAAATTACTTTATTTTATATAGATATGAAAAAACTTTTACTTCACAGTTATTGAGAAATTTAAATGACATGAAATATGTCAGTCTAACATATAATAGGCATTCAATATTCTTAATATTTTTTTATTTTCAAAACAAAGAATTTCTAAATCTGAGTCTGTGACCTATGTGAGAGATTCAGTGGTAATACTAAAATATCTTATGTTTTAATCTTACTGAAAGAAATGATATACATACACAAATCTGTTCATAAATGATGTTAATATCTGTTTTTGTATGGACTAATTTTTTTGAAGCAAGACCTCATAAAATAGGTTGAATGCAAGTAGATTTATTGGATAAAATCCTTTAATATGGAATAAAGTAGTATGATACCATGAACTCTAATATTATCTGGTGATACTGCCCTAGAAAACATCTAAGCATCTTTATGAATTACTGTGGACAGTTTTGACTCTATTAGAAGTGTACAGCTGACAGGGAGTGCCAGCCATCTTTAAACATAATCAGAAAGGATCACTTCTACAGTCAATCAACAAAACATTTTGATCATCTTATCCTTTGAATTGTATTATATATGCAGAATTTTCATTAGTAGATGTATGAAGAAAAACTTTCACAGTAAAATATATCTATATCAAAAAATATACTGGTCAATCATTAAAATGTGTTTTGGTTTCAGCATCTTGAAGGATTATGGTGACATTACCTCTGATAGGGAACACTAGAGAAAAAGCTCCTTTGTGGAGAGATGGTGAACTTTGATAAGTTGATTCTAAGGTGTCTTACAGTCATCAAGATAGACATCTAGGAGAAGTTATTGAGAACTTTCCTGTGGGTATACATATTTGAGTGTTAATCCCTCACTCCCAAAAAACATAATTGAATCTTTAGGAATTAACTGATCCATCACTTTTTCAGCATGTGTATTTATTTAATAAAGCCTCAATTTTTCATTGAATAAAGCATTTTTGTTTTGCAATTTTGATCTATTAATTTATTCTTGTCTGATTATCACATTGCTTGTATTCTTTTAAATCTAAAATATAATTTAAAATTAATAATATGAGGTAGGGTTCTTTTCCTCCAATTACATTCCTGAACTTCCTTTTATATCCTCAGTTATTTTCTTCTTAAAGATAAACTTTTGAAAGTTTTTGACAAGTTCAAAAACAGATTTGGTGGAATATTGATTCTGTGTGTATTACAGCTGTAAATTTAATTATGGAGAATTGACATCTTCATAACTTTTAGCTTTCCCTTCCAGAAATATATATCTTTTCTGTTTATCCAAACCTGAAATTACCTCTCTCACTAAAAATATATTTCTATGTGGCAGGTACGATTACTTTTATTGCTATACACACACACATTTTTCTATTTGGGAGGATTTAAAAATTATATATTATATTCTATTTAAATGTGATATATAACTATTAATAATTTTAAATGTATATATTTTTATTTTCTAGGCACCTCATATTCGTGTGAATACTCAGAGCTTTTAGTAGAATCTTCAGACATTTCCATATTCTAAAAGCACATTTTGCAAATAAAGAAAATCCTGACACTTCCTGTGATGCTGGAAGTGGAGTGTGGGAAAAAACATGTATGTTATAATGGAATGGACAAAATTTAGAAAAAAATGTGGAGTGAGAAAAACAAAATTTTTTTTTTTGAGGAGAAAAGAATAATAAAAAGTTTAATTTTTTCATGAAAAGGAGCCAATAGAAAAGGAAGGGAACAACATGATAATTAATTAGATAATGCAAGGTGCTAGAGAAGGCAAACAGATCGAGCAGAGAGAGGGTACAGTTCTCTGGAAGGGACAGAGGGAACAGATGGAATAAAAAGATAGCAATCTTTACAAATAAATTTGTAGGTGTTGTTGCAGAAATGTGAGGAAGTTCTTGATTGATGGCTACTTTTTTCTCAGTGCAAGAGGAGATGTAGCTGTTACTTTCCTTACTAAATCAACATTTCTTTTTTGTAGAACAGTGATTTTTATAAAGGTGGATTTATATTAGACTCTATCTTGGTAACTTTATAGAATAACACAATGCAATATTGTGTTTTCAGACTTTTTTTTTTTAAACAGGCTTTAAAAGTCTTGCACAAGTACTAGCATTAAAATGATTTGAGCAGTTTGATTTTTAAAGTACCTAAACATCAATGGAATTGAGAAGTTTGTCAGTCCTATTTATAGTCCATCGACTCTTGGACAATTTGTCAATGTCAGAATTTGCGCACTGTATTCACAGTTGTCTCTGTGCCATTATGCTTTTAAAGATTACATTATGTTACAGTGTATTCAATTCCCTCAAGCAAGAAATAGGATGGCTTCCTATAGGTAAAAATATTTATTTTTACTTTCAAACTGATCATTTCTGCCTTCTATTCTTACCTTTTACTGGTTTTCAATTGTATATGTGGTGTTAAAAAATGAATCACAATTTTTAGCCTGTATATAAAGTAGAATGTGGACGCAAATAAGAGTTTGCTGAAACTTCATTGTTAATTGAACACTGACATTTGATAGAATTTTACTACTTTTATATTGATCGCCAATGGCCATGAGAGCTTATCCTCAAGAAATAACGGAACATTTCACAGAGAAAAAAAGGAGAAAAAGAAAATAATCATTCTTTTGGGTACATTTGGACAATATTGGTACCATAATGCCGGGAAGGAGACCAACTGGTCTTCTTATTGGTACCATAACGTTATTGGTACCATAATGCAGGGAAGGAGGATTTTTATTATATGAAATGTAATCTGAGACAGGAAAAACTGATTCAAGGGTGACAAAAAATATGAAGCCTCTTTACTTCCTAATCTTTCAGATTGCTACGCTATCTGGTAAGTGTTTAGCTAGGAAGAGGCAAATATCTGGGAATGAAACTGTTTTGTATTACTAATATTCTGGAGTTTAACCTAATTTCAAATAAACAAAATAGTTAAGATCTTTCTAGTCACTTACTTATTAATTTATCTCCTTCTCAATGTGATTGTAATTAAAGGGTGAAAGGAGTTATCTGACCAAAGATATAATAGACAAAAACAAAAACAAAAAAAAAGACCTATAACAATAGCAATGAAAAATTAGAAATTTATAAATCATTATTCTAAGAAAGCTACACTAAAATTTTTATATAATTATCCACATTACACTGTATAAATCAAGTGGATTTGGCCACTATGAGATCATCACTTGTTCATTTTCAACCTGATGGATCAGTTCACCACTAAATTGTACACCTAAAATTTACCAGCTCCTCCATCATTACTATACCAAGACTATGACCCACAAGGTTTTATTATGATAAATATTTTAGAAGAATTAGAAATTAATTAGAAATTAAAGCTTTGCTTTGATGAACTTCTTAATCTATGGAAATTAGAGCACTTAATTTATAGACTATTTAATATCAATTCATAGGTTAAAAATAAGGGAAATTAACTATCAGGAGAGATGTTTTCCAGGAGTTCAGATCATTTTATTCCATCATATCTTCGACAGTTTTATAAACGGAATGACTGAAGCATATTTCTGAAGGACTGATTTGACAAAAGTATAAAATATGGATTGGAAAAGAGAAAGAATCTCAAAACAGATGCATCAACTTTAATAAAAACATACTTTGCCTAGATAACAAAGCGTAATAGAAACATAGATACTATTTACATTTACAAATAAACTTCAAAAACTTAAAAAAAATTTAACCCAAAATGTACAAAACTTGTATGAGGATTATTACTAAACTCTAATAAGAATTAAAAAGAAGGCTTAAATAAATATGGAATTATTCAGATACAGGTGAAGATAGAAATTCTCCCTAGTTAAACATAGTGGAAGTTGTCTTCAAAAACTTCACTTACTCACATCCCCTTACTAAATGACATTTCCCATTCCCTTGTTGAATGCTTGAAGCTGTTGATCTGAAACAAATAGACTGCCAGATATTTCTTCAGCAAAGATGAGTTTATTCGGGATCAGAAGAGAACTGCAATTAGGGGTCTGTAATCGTGGAGGGCCACATGCAAGTCCCCACATAGCAAGGGAAGGAGAAAGCTTTTACAGAGAGGAAAAGACAGTTGGGAGGGCTATAGTAAGCAGAGTCCATGGCTTTTCACTGGCTGGGTCCTTTCCAGGAAGAAGAGTCTTTCTCCTTCTCCCTTCCTGTCTGGCTCTGTCATTGCTGCAGGGCATGAGAGCTCCTCCTTCTAGTCTCCCAACTCTATTTAATTGAGGCTTCTGCTTTAATTTTTCACAAAGCTATTTGGGTAATTTTCAATATGTCCCTGTACTTCCTATAAATAAAGTCCAATGCTTACAGAGTCAGTTATGTATGTTCATAAATCTGTGTCAGTTCTGTGTATGTTCATCTTATTATATTTAATATCATATTTACTATATGCATTATAACAGCATGCAAACTATTATAAATGGAATCAATATAAGATTACATAATTTATTTGTAAAGAAAATGTGTACATTATTTACATAAAATGACAGAGTTTTATTTCTATGGAAAATAAATTTGAGTTTCTTAGATTTAATAAAAGTACATTCCTATACTGTTACTGTCAGAATAAGTGTGGCTGAGACAACAGTAATAGTAGAGAAATAAAACATAAAATACAGGAAAAAATCCTACAATCTTATATTTGAAATAGTGTGAACTCAGGATTCATTTTTCTTTCTTTCAAAAAAAAAAGTATTTTCAAGCTTCACCCACTACCAAGTCCTAAAAGTAAAAACAACCCAGTAACAATGAGTAACCCTAGTGACCAGATTGGGATCTTTAAAAGCCTTTATCACTAAAAGGATCCAGGGCTCCTTAGAAAATGACCAAGGGCAGGTAAAGATCAAGAAATTTACAAGAAAGGATATCATGTGTGCATTAAAAATAAAAATTAAAATTATAATCAATATTTCTGACATATCTACCACTGGAGTTTTATCCCCAGAGCATGGGATTAAGTTGTAGACACTGTGAACAATGTATCAAGTTAAGTTCTGTGTGAATTAGTGTTAAAATAGAACTTCATAACAAAGCTAACAAAGCAAAAGTTAAATAAATAGAAATAGATTGTTAGCATGTTCTGAAATAACCTAAAGGATTCCAGGAATTTGATGGAAAACTTATCTGATGAGAGAAAATTGTCTATTTTAGTTTATTTTCGTCTCTCCTTTAGGCACAAGAGAGGAGGAAACTTAAATAAGCTTCGTATTGTCTTCCTGAGTAGTTTCTGTAACAGGCCTATGCACATAGGTTATCAAGTAGAGGTAAGCATCATTCCTCCAATTTTACGTCATTTAATATTTTTTTTGCCCAGAAAAATAACTATTAAATAGATCTGGTGCTTTCCAGTACCAGGTCACTATTAAGTAGGGCCACTCCCAGCTCTTCTGTTCTCTCATAATCTATGGTTCCTCTGTGTTCTTCACATGCTCCTTCTATTGTTTTCCAAATATGATCTGTATATTCCCATCTCCACAGCCTGGGATGCCTTCCTTTCTTCTTTGTAATTCCTCATGGGTGCTGTGCTTTGCGACACTCAGACCCTGCATGTTTAATCTTTCCTCTATATTCTCTTCTTCCTTTCTCTTTCCTTGTAACTCTTCTCTCTTCTCTCCTTTTTCTGTTCTGTTCTCTTTTGTTCTTTACCTTTTCTTTCTTCATACCCTCCTTTCCCTTTCCTTCTCTCTGTCTCTCTTACCTTACTCATGAGGCATACAAGGCCATGAAAAGGCAGACTCTGACCCCTCACTTCAATGCTCATGTAAGAGGCAACAGTCTCTGTGGCTCTTAGGTCAAAATTTAAAAAAGGATTTAACTGAAAGAACTTCTCTATCTGACTCAGGCCATAAAATAATTGCAAACCACTGAGTTAGGTCTCCATCTCTGGCCCAGTATTCAATGGCCTTGGAGTGGGAACCATTACACATACATTAGTGATGATATAATGCTGCAGTTTGCTTAGATAGGACTATAGTGGGGGCAGGTTATGACGCATGTGTAAATAGGGCTATTTGTCCATGTTTTAATGAGGCTGCATAATTCGTATTGTTTTTAATACATATCTTTAAATATATTTTCATAGATTTGCCTTTATCTCTAATTTTATGAACTTTGAATTAAAGTAATTTAAAGATGGCAGTTTGTCAAATGGACTTATTTATTGTACTCTACTTTCTTCCAAAACAGATATAGTATCACCATTGCATGTATTTTCCTTGGGAGTTCTCCATTTGCTATTATGCATGGGAAATGTTTCCCTTTTCTCAGATCAGAAAAAATATTCAACTTGATTTTCCACTACTTTATTCATCCCTTTCATGTAAATTATTAATCAATCTGTAATATATTTTAGAATATGCCATGTAATTGGCTACTTTTTTACATATTAAAAATAATTAGATGTTCCAATGTTATTTATTGAATAAATGTTCTTTCTGATGTAGCTAATAATGTACATTGCTTACAAATAAAATTTGGATATATAAAATTGTGTCTATTTCTGGGATATCTAATCAGAGCCATTGATCTACCAATTGAATCTTGTGCAAGAAAAAAAAAAACTATTTAATTATTGAACATTTATGGTATGTTTAATACCAATTTGGGCAAGTCCCTTCTTATATTAGTTTTCTATTCCATGTCCCAAATTACCACAAACATAGAAGCTTAATTTATTATCTCACAGTTCTGTGGGACATATGCTTGGGCATGGCCTAACTGGGTGCCCTGCTGAGGGTTTCACAACACTGAAATCAAGGCTTTGGCCAGCTACATTCTCATCTGGTGGCTGGACTAGGGCGGAATCCATTTCACAGCTCATATATATTGTTGGTAAGTATCCAGTTCCTCATGGTTATGAGATTCAGTTCCCATTTTTTTGATTACTGTAGGTCAGGTGGCTCTCAGGTCCTAGAGGGTGCCCTCAAGTCCAAACCACACAGCCCATACACAAAGTGCCATTTTGTTTTTTTCAAGATCAGCAGAAGAAGCTCTGACTTCAAAACTCTCTCTTCAGGAAGGACCCAATACCTCTTTTAAGGGCACACAAAAAGAAATATTAAGCTCAGTTTGGTTGATGGTAGCATACATTTTTTCTAAGTAGTGCCCTCAGTATCAATGAATTATGTTTAAATATGTGGAGATTTCCCATAGTAGGCTGAATAACAGACACCATAAGATATCAGCTCCTAATCTGTAGAACCAGTAAACGTTACCTTATAATAGAAAATTACAATCGATAATTATAGGAGTAAAATCATATCATATTCACAACTCCCATCTACACTCAAGGGGAAGAAATTATACAGAATGTACATATCAGGGGTTAGAAATCTGGGAGGTCATCTTAGAATGCTGCCTATTCCATTTCACATTTTTTATTCACTCAGAAGTATTTATAGAATATTATGTGGAAGATATTTTGGTAAGACATAATCCCTATCCTTACAGCAAATTTATGGTCTAATCTTATTCCAGATGTTTTGAGCTAGTCTTCCCAGTTTTACTCTCAAATAAATATAAAATCCTTTGTAAATTCTTGATTGGATTTTGATTTTCATTGTATTAAACCTATTCATTTAGAAAGGTTATGGTATGTTGTCTTGTCATACAGAAATATGGTTTTGTTTTACCATTGTAAAGTTAAATCCATTTTTTTCTAAATCAATTGAACCATAATTTTGAAGAGGGACAAACCTAAAGTCTAGATACATGAGGCAGGTATTAGTTTTTTGTAGTTGTTGTCGCAAACAACCACAAAATTGTTGTTAAACAACAGAAATGTATTGTCTCACAATTCTAAAAACCAATGACTTATATAAAGATAGCAGCCAGGTTTATGACCCTAGACATGGGATTAAAAGATTTATTTATGGAGAAAACACCTGTAGAGTAGTAAAGGCAAAATTTAATACGATTCATGAATAGCCAAGGGTCACCAGGAAAAGCCACTAACATATAAGATGAAGACCAATATAAATAAAGAGAAAATAGGGACTTGAAAGAGAGTAAAGAGTGAATGAAAAAAACCTCAAACAAAAGGAGTAAAGTACATGAGACAGAGGAAGATCATGAAATAAGAGCAAAAGACTATAAAAATGACCATTCATACAACCAAAAAAAAAAAAAAATCTTTACAAATAAATAAACAAATTGACAGAAGAACTGAAAGATATGGTTGAGATACCATTAAACATTAAAAATGAGAGAGATGAAATGACTAAGAAATAACAGCCGAACTGTAGGCTCAGTCTAGGCATTGCAACATGTAAACAATAGGAATTCTAAAAACTGGTGACATTGAAAGTGACAGTGCTGTATACTGGTTTCATATCATTTCAATCCACTTGTTATGACTTAAGTTGTCTTAATCCACCAGTTTATGAGAAAGACAAAAATAAAAAAAACTTCGTAAGTTTTTTTGACATAATGAAGTAAACTGGGTCAGGATGTCATCATCTCATCTGTTGTCACTGATAAGCACTTAGCAGCTCAGGTGCTGAGGGGCTCCTCTGGGGTCTTACTAATAAAAACAGATATAGAAGCAATATGGTGAGGGGACATTTACACCACAAATACTGAGAGTTTGTGAGGGGTATCCAAGAGTTTCGTTCAGGGCTAAGCTACCCTTGACTGATCTAGCTCTCTGAAGATCTTGAGACACTTGCTCCTGCTATGGCCAGGCTATTCTTAGTTGGCAGTAGTGTTAAACTGTGCAACAGTCTCAGGAAGAGAAGGGACATCTGTTCCTACCTGGGTGAGGCACTCCTCATAGGCAACGGCACAAACAGGTCCCTGGAATGATAATCCCCAGAGCAGTCTAGCCTGCCCTCTGACCCCTGTTGCCTTCCTTCCCTAGCAACATGCTCTAGCAACAAGGAACCTTTATTTTTGTGCTGGAGAAACTAAACTTGTATAAAGGGTACAGCTCAACTTAATTTGGACTTTATTTTTGTCATTGCCCCTTACCTGGAACTTCTTCCCGCCCCCTCCCCTAAGTAATTTATCATTTGTTTGCAATGTTTTATTTCTTTACTATCTTATTAAGGATATTACCCTATATGCTATTAGCTTGTGAAATTATTATAAATCCCACAGCAAACCTGTCTGTGTTAAATAAACTATTGGCAAAGGCAATCTCAGCCTCTGAGCATAGCCAGCCCCCAAACAAAATAGGCAGCAAGTATATTAAACAGACACAAATTTTCAAGAACTGATGGACAGTGTGCTTACCACAATGGAAAATCACTTTATTTAGAGATTTCAAAAAATTCAAGAAAAATCTGAGCTAAAAACATCCAGGGATTTAAGAAAAAAGTCATACTAAAGACAGAATGGCACTGGACTTATCAAATGGCAACAATGAAACCTAGAAGAAAATATAAAAATGACCGAAAACCTGAGAAAAATGAAGTCCAATCAAGAATTCTATACAAAACCAAAATGAGGATAAATGAATCACTTTCACACATGCAAAATATTAATTTTTCTATGTGATGTTCTTCAAGAAACTACTGAAATATATTTTCTATCAAAACAAGTTAGTAAAGCCAAGAAGTCTAAATATTAAAACCTAGGAAAAGGAGAGAAACCATGAGAATCCCCATGACAAAAGGGAAAATAGATTCCAGGAAAATGATGGTTCACCAGGTCTGAAGCTGCCTTTTCAGAGATAAGCAGGAAAAAGAAGAGAGAGCTTGAAGTCTTTAATAAGAGTAGAACACTGATGGTCTACTTGGTCTGTTAGATATATCCAGAAGAGAAGATTTTAACTCCTAGCAAAAGTTTGCAATAAGATATTGATAGATTTATAGAAATTAAATAAATAGCAATATGAGACAATTATCAACTTCAGAGAAAGCAAATATTTATATAATTCTCATAACATAAACAGTAAGTATTGAACCACCTAAAATTTTAAATATAATTACATTGGGTAGTTGGAAGAAGGGCATGACTATGAGTGTGTGTGTGGGAGAGAAGGAAAAAGAGAAAAGGAGGTAGGACTGTTAAGTATTCAAAGTATTATTTACTTGGAGAAGTCATTTGATATCATTTGATTAGAATATCTAATTTTAAAATACTAAAAAATAGCAGGATTAGCTTTTAATTATAAACACGGAGGTGATTACCTATAAATTATGTCACAATTTGAAAGTGGTTACCAATAAGAAATGAGAAAAAGATTTTGAGCAGGGAAGGTAGATGGAAGAATATCAGTAGTATTTATAATGATTTTTATGGAAATATGGAATTTTTAAAAATATTATATATATGCATAATTTTAAATGATGCTTTATTTCAGCCATTCATTGTGTCTCTCAATGGCTTTGTCATGGATGCTTTTTATTTAATCCTACAGTCCATTGAAATTGCGGTTTTTGTGGTTTTGCTTATTATTCCCCTTCTACATATAATTATTTTCTGCTTTCTTTGCATTAACCTAACTGACATATTTGTCAAAGTCAAATTAACAACCCATCATGAATGTTTTAGTGTGTGTGTGCGCGCACCTGTGTGTGAGCAACCATTCATTCATTCATACAATCATTCATTCATGAAAACAGACAATTAATTGCCTATTGTGAATTAAACATAGTACCAAACATTCTAGCCTTGAAAGCCAATAATGCAATTACATTAATTTACACTGTTTTTTTTTTTCCCTTGAATTTCTGAAACAAAGTTAGTATGGTCATCCTAATATAGCACTAAATGTTCTAGTGTTCTCATGCAGTTTTTCCTCAATCCCTCAACATTTTCAACTCCTCCACAGAGATTTAAACATTATTTGTCAAGCAATCCGAGTATTTTACATAGCATAAGATAGGTTAATCTTAAATGTCTGTTAATTTATTATGAAAACAAAGCAGGTCAGGTATACATAAAAAACTACAATTATGAGAATAATTATCAAAAGCCCTTGTTCTTTAACAACAATCCTAGGGAAATCAAGTAGTTAAATCTGAAGGTAAGAATTGGATTTTTGGGTATAGGACTTCTAAAGTTCTAATGTCTGGTTGCTTTTTTCCCATGTTTGTGTCCACATATAAGTGATGTTTATATAATATCATCCTAAACAAACACAAGTCATATATTTGTCACACTAAGTCCAAAAACCAAATTAACAAAGCTAGAATAAAGATAGAAATATATAGTAAGTATGGATAACTGTATCTACATATTCAAATTCATTCTAGATTGATCTTACACAGAGGCAGAGAAGATGCCTGCTTGATGATTTAAATTCAGGAGCATCTTCATAATCTCCACTGAAAATTATCTGCTTCAGATCATCCATGTTCATGCTTTCCCTGGATTATAGCTCTGGTAATGTCTAAAATCAAATACCTAAACAGGGGAAAAACTTCAGGTTTCAACATTTATTTACATATTAATATAAATGAACTTACTAGATACATTTCTTAATAAAGTGATAGAACAAAACACAGCAGTGAGGAAGGAAGAATACTAACACCTACTTTACACTAGGAACTTTATACACATTTCACATAATTTAAAAAATATTTCTGCAAGATCTATTTTATTGTCATTTTACAGATGAATAGAGTAAGATTTAGCAATTTGCTCAGTTATAATAAAGAGTTGAGGAACTAAAATTTAAGGTCTCAAATGCCAAAACCCATACATTCTACAGCTGCTCCATATGTGAATAAAATGAGTACAAAGTCTGAATAAAATAGAACCTTCATTCTTTTCTTAATGTGTCCTTTAATGTTGCTTCACATGGTGTTTGTGAATGATGGAGTGGCAGCAGAGGGCAAAAGGACACTGTGAATACCAAAGAGGAAGTTTACCTATTTATCACTTTTTATGATCTAATATGGTACAATTATTTATAAATATATTTATCTATATATACATATACATACACATGCATATATAATACCAGTTACACCAATTATTTTTTCAATAATAATTTATTGCAATATAGAGAACATTCATTAATGAAGAACATCTCAAAGAAAAGGAAGAGGGCCTTGGATCCTTTAGAGGAAAGTAAACAAGGGAATCATTGGTAATTATTCTGGAAGTCATGAGGAATAATGGAGAAGAGTTTTTATCTTAAAATATGTCAGAGCAGGGTAGTCCTTCTGCTGTTAGCTCTTTCCTTGAAAGACAAAGGGGAGATATTGGGAAACAATAAAACTGCCTTCCTCAAACATAGGATGCTTAGGCAAACTTCAACATTACATAGACACACACACACACACACACACACACACACACACACACAGATCTAATAATTAACCTCCTTAACAGTTAACACTTTGAAAGATATGAGTTTTCCCTATTCTTTAGAATCTTATTTTTTGTTTTAATATGATAACATTTATGAACATATTTATTTTATGAGCGTTCTAGAGAAAACTGAAGAGGTAGAAATGTGGCAGTGGCAGTGGCAATGGCAGCTGTATAGACAATAATGGTACAAAATGTGTCAATGACTACATTTTCAAGAGGTCTATTTGGATAAAATACAAGTGTTTTCAGGAGGCCCTTGGTGCTGGGAATTTCTGTTTTTTTTGTTTTGTTGTCAACTACTCCATGCTTCTTATCTCAATTGTTATTCTAATACTCTGACTAGCTTTTCATTACACTAAGGAAGTGATTTCTCATCCCTGTTTTCATTGTCTGTTACATTCCCAGTCACTGTAATCTATGACAGGTGACATACTCTGCTTCTTATGATAATCTTACACAGAGATTAAAAGGCAACAGTATTACCAAAAAAAAAAAAGTTTCAAAATAACTTGATTTTTTTGTTTGCATTTGAATGTTAGTTTTCAGAACCAAAACCATCTATCTCCACATTCAGTCTAGACACAGAACTGAAACTACACCTTTCTTTCCGCATTAACAGGATGCTGCTACTCCTCTGTCCTCAGTAACATGACTTCATTTTTTCTAGGGCTCTGCTGTCCAGAAAAATTATTTGATTTTTCATTACAGGCATTACCTGCAAGACCCATCAATTCTTCAATGGAAAATATCAACAAACACTTTGTGCTCTAAGATTATTTGAATCTTTCACCTCAAAATCTTTGCCTTGTTGCTTCCACAAATCCTAAACTATTGTATTATCTCCCCCCTAACACACCGCCAAAGTTTTGCCAGGTAGCACTCTGCCTTCCCATGGTAACTCAGCTTTGTTTTATCAATGGGTTTTGTTGGTGATATTTGGGGAGCCATCTTTTGACTGATTGTGCATTGTAGCATTCTTGGAAAAAAGTAAGTTAAGCTTAAGAACCATATGGAATGTTTTATATCTCTTACTCTACTTAGCCATAATGCTTTGTATACAAAAATACCATTTAGAAAGACTTCAGGATTTATCAGTCATTTAGACATATTGTAAAACATTTCACCATATCCTTTCTCTGAAAATATTACGATATAAGGAAGGGGAGAGATGTCAAAATAGAAGGAAATTAATAGTCTAAACTGAGGCAGGAGATAGATGGGCTCCAGGTTACACATTTACAGCCAGCCTCCTATTTACACTTCCAGATAGAAATAACAACAGGAACAGGGTAAATAGCTGGACTTTGCCTCTGGTGGACACTTTAAGATAACAACAATAGCACGAATGAGGAGGAACTGAGCTCTGCCCAGAAAAAAGAAAGGGAGACCACAGTCTCATCCTCGAGGTCAAGGAGAGCTTCCTGACTACACATGTGCAGAAAAGCTCCTTGAGGGTCAAAAAGGGAGGGGGCACCACCCCACAGCAGTCGATGTCAACCGACCCATAGATATCTTTGTTAGAATCCATCTTGGCTAAGAGATGCGCACATGCACACAGGGAAGGATCCTGAGATAAACCAAATATGGACTCAGAGCCAGGCAAAGCAAGATGACTGGCCAGAGGAAACCCGGAAGAAATGCCCCATGTAAGTGATTCAAACTACCATAAAGGCACAACTCTCTCTCTGAGTCTGCCTGTGTGAGTCTATTCACACTCACTCTTTTTCCTCCTAATAAACACTTAACTTGTTTCACTACTTTCCGTCTCTTTGTGGAAATTCATTTCTACAAAGCTGACAGGCCAGGGCCGTGTTACTGGCCAATGTCCCTGGTGGTCTAGTGGCTAGGATTCAGCACTCTCACTGCCGTGGCCTGACTTCAATCTCTGGCCAGGGATTCAGAAATCCTGCTTCAAGCGGCTGCAGGCTGAAGCCACCCGAGATCAAAACTAGCAAATGATTTTCATCTGGCCCTCCCATTAACACCTCAATTCCATTTTTCTATCTACTTAGTAGTTGTGCAAACTTGGGAATGTTCCTTAGCCTTTTAAACATCATCTATATTACATTTAAAATGAAAATAATAACATTCCTGGTTTGCAGGATTACTGCTGGAATTAAGCCTGGGCTTTGCATACAGAATGTACTTATCACTTTTGAATTTTTTTTCAAAGTAAGAACAATGTGCTTAACTTGTATTATACATCCCCTCCTCTTTTGTTTCTCACTTTCATGAAAAAAATGATGAAACTGCAGAATCTAGAAGGTAAAACAGACACTTTTTTTTGCTTTTATTATAAGCTAAAATCCAATAATAAGATGGTAAATCTGGAAAAAATCTTTAAAAGGAAGCAAACTAAAAAGAATCAGAGGTGAAGCAAAAATAGAAAAGATGAATAGTGGCTTTTACTTTGCTGTTGATCACTTTCTATCCCCATGATACCTCTCATCCCTCCCGTCACAGACAAAGGAGAGTGGATGAGCAAGGGAAGTTGAAGAAACTTCCAAAATAATTGTGGAAACTGACAGGGGAATGAAAGAAGATACATTTTCAAACTGAAGTGGTATGAAAGGAGAAGAAATATTTACAATATGTTAAACATTAAAAAAAAGCAAAATCATAACACTAATTCAGATACAAAATGAACAGATGTTAAAGATTTTTTTTTTAATCATTAATAAGGAAACTGGTAAGATGTTACATCCAGTACAAAAAAGAATCTAAATACAGCAAGTTTATAGATCAAGAATATTGAAATTAGTGTTCAAATAGAAGCAAGACTGGCTTCACAGGAAATCAACTGAACCTCTACCAGATAGTATTTATTTGCATGTCTATAGACAAGAATTTGCATTTCTATAATTTACCTACAATATAAGCGTTGTAAAACATCTCACAGTCAATGAAAGACTGGAATCCAATAAGCAGGAATGGAGTGTTCTAGCTAATGCGTAGCTTTCCATTGAAGCAGATTGTTCCTATAGATCCTCCCACTTAATTAAAAAAAAAATCTCAAAGAAAGATCATTACAGACCAAAAAATAAAACTGTTCTTATTAAATGCAGCCTGGTTATTTACATAAGTGCAGCAAGAGTCTTAATCTACCACTTAGAGCTTCTTAAATTTTCTTTGCTGAATGTTATCAAAAGGAATCTCAGATTAGATTTATATGACTCTTATTATTTGCTTTCTTGAACTCAAAGACCCAATCCTGAAAAACTCTCTCCATGAGATTTGACCTGCATTACCTATAATTTTGGATAATTTCCTCTTCCTAAGGTCCTCAAAATATTCTAAGGTACCTGCCTTGCCAGAGATGATCTTCCTTACCACAGAGCCTATAAATTAGGTACCAGGTCAATTTTCCTGGTTGGACTTTGCAAGTTTTAATTCCGTAAAAGCAAACTTAGCTCCTGTAAAGTGGCTGGTCAGATCTGATTAAACGTGCATCATTCTCAAATATCACATTCCAGGTAAGGGCTGGTTACATAACTAATATTCCCAGTAACACCATGGTAAACAATTATACCTTAGTAAACAAAAGGATAGATTCTTAATGGACGTATGCAAATAACATAATAGCCACATAAAAGAAGGAAACTCAATACAACGTTCTAAATTCTTGGGAGAGAATGGGGGTGGGGAGGGAGAGGGCAATCAGATATTATTATTTTTTTAATTTCATTTTTTTTAACATCTTTATTGGAGTATAACTGCTTTTCAATGTTGTGTTAGTTTCTGCTGTATAACAAAGTGAATCAGCTACATGTATACATATATCCCCATATCCCCTCCCTCTTGCATCTCCCTCCCATCCTCCCTATCCCACCCCTCTAGATGGTCGCAAAGCACCAAGCCAGATACTATTTTTAAATGTTCCATTTTATAAAAGCGGAGTCTACCAAACTTTTATGGGTGTAAGGGAAGAAAATAATTTTCCCTCCACCCTTCTAAATTCTTAGCTGAGACCCCTGTAATATAAAAACAGATTAACAAGCTAAACACAAACAGAAGTTTATGAACATGCATCTCTCATGTATACACAGGAGCTACCCAAGGAAATATGAGTAACTCCTTGGGGTGGCTTAGAATTCAGACTTAAATACCATCTTACTAGGGAAAGGAAAAGAGGGCATGTAGGCCACTTAGAGGAGAGTAAATGACTTCTAGGAAAGATGAATGGGCCCTTAGAAGAACAGATGGGAGATATGATAGTATTACAGTAACTGACCAAGAAGACCATTAGACTGAGGGCGTTCTAATGCCTTGGCAGCCTACATAAGTGAACAGAAACCTAAGCCAGAGTATATTCCTGTAAATGCCACAAGGTTAAGAAATCAAAATCTAAGAACAACCCATCACAAATAGCCAACTAGGCTTTCCCAAATAAGGCAACCACCTAAGCTCTAGCTAATCAAATAATTTTCTTGATTTGCTTCTGTATCTGGTCTATAAAAGCCTTTCTCCTAGTTCCTGTCTGTGGAATATTCCTAACCATTTTAGGTTGGTGCTGCCCTATTCAAGTAGATTTTTGCTCAAAGAACCTCTAAAAATTTTTAATATGCCTCAGTTTTTCTTTTAACAGTAGCTTATGACAAAGTTTCTCTGGGTGTGGTGTCACTTGTAGTCTCCTTTCCTGTGATAAGAGTCAATCTTCCCTGGTTGATGAAAGTCCAGGGGAGGGGATTTATGACAAGTGAGTTCCTTTTGGAGGATGTGTCTTTAGGCAGATAAGGAAGTTCAGAGAAAGCCTCTCCCTGCATTTGCTGTTTTGCAAGTACCTATAGCCCCAAATAATTAATATACCCAAGTGGAATACTTTGGAGCAGCATATTTTGCTACCCTTACGAGCAACAGTTATATTAAGAAGAAAGGGGTTCCTTATACAGAAAATAGAACATTAAAACAACATCAATGTTATTTCAAATAAATAACATTTCCCTTGTCAGTTCATTCAGTCTTACATAACTCATTCTTTGTTTTCTTCTTTTCATTTTTATTTATTTATTTTTAGTTAAAATCCATCACCTCAGAGTAGCAAAAAAATGTTTTTCCTTGTGCTGAGAACTCTTAGGATTTACTTTCATAGCAACTTAGAATTATAGTTACAGCAGTGTTAAATATAGTCATCTCGCAGTATGCTACATCCCCACTCTATATAATTCATTCTTAATCTGCTATCTTGGGTTAACAGTCTCAATGAAGGCACCTGGAAAGGTATATAGGAGGAATCTGACTCAGCCGCCTGGTATCAAAATGCCATCATAAGCCTAAAACCAAGAGTCTAATCTTTGAAGTATAAATATTTTGAAGTACCTGGTATAGCCTTTTCCATGGGGCTCTGAGACAGTCTCCTTTGTGCACTACTCCTTTGGCAGGTGGCCGATGAAAGAGCCTTCAGGCAGAAATCAGAATAAACTACCTGCAGATGACAGAGATTTAAAATAACTGTGGTTAATTTATTAATAATCTCCAAATTTCAAAGTTCTGACAAGAGATTACAGGGGAGAAAAAAAATTCTTTTTCCTACTGCCCTCCTAGATTTCTGGTGGGGTCCTGTATATTGGACTAATCAAAGACACATTAACAAGAGAAAAGCAAACATAAGTGTATTAGCATGTGAATCGTGCTTACATATGGGGGTACCCAGAGATGAATAACTCAAACATATGGTTAGAACTTGGGTTTATGTAGAATTTTAAGCAAAAGCAAAGAAAAAGGGGTTTTGGACCTCTGGGCAAGAGAAGGCAAGGTATGGGGAGATGATCAGGAAAAGTATGGTAAACAAAAACCTTGTTTAGTTGTGTTGGTCTTAAGTCAATGCCTTCTCCATTGGTAAGAGTTATTGAATCCTCTTATTCCTGGTAGGATATCTGGAGACATCTTTTACAAATGTAAACTTCCCTCACAAAAGGAAAACTTGTGTCCTGTTTTTAGAGCTTTTCCACTGTCAGCTAGTTTTCAACGGCCTTTAGCTAAAAATAATTCATATGTCAAAGTAGCATATCTGGGGGTGGCATATTCTGGTACCCTTCAAGATCATAACAAGAACGATGCAAGATCACTAACAAAAAGATTTGGTTGTTTCTGTGTAATGCCAACAAGAAAGTAAGGTCAATCTAAGAAACAAGTTCTTCACAAAATACACATAAGCATAATTGTTAATCCTATTTCCAAATAAGACAGTGAATGCTACATCCGATTTTTAAATTGAACAAACATAATTTTTAGATAAAATATTGGAATAATACATATAATAATAATGAACCAAAAATATGTACTATACCATGAATATAAAAATCATACACTTAAAAATATATCAAGAATATCAAGTAACAAGATTAAGACATCTTTGTTGTATTAAACTCTTTAGGTAAATCCGATGAGTTGAGAACCACTTGCCTAGAAGATGTTGTTTCAAATTGTAAGTAAAGCTGCTGCCTAGTTAACACTTATTAACATATTGATGGGGTTCAGGGTATTCTACCCCAAAATATGGCATCTTGGCATGTTGAATATCTTAAGCTGAAGGAATATGAGAAAACCAAAGAAGCAGGAAGGTCACTCTGATCCCCCCTCCCCACCTTCTTTCCTGAAAGCAGGAGATGAATCTCCTATGTGAAAGGTACCCTCTCTCTGTACCAGGAGGAAGGAAGACATTCTTACCACTGAAAAAGGGAACTGGAGGCCAAAAAATCTATATAAACCTTGTTAATCTAACCTTTATCTTCCTAGTTACTTCTTCACCATTTACCACCCTTAGTACAAACCCTGCTGTCTTAACAAATTCGTTACAAATTTATAGTTTTGTTGTCTAAAAGGTATAAAAGCTTCCTACCCTGGTCATTTGTTTGGGTCTTCATTCTCTTGTGAAGTCTCCCATGTACATGTAAAAATTTGATAAAATATGCATGTTATTTCCTGTTAATTTGTCTTTGTCAGTTTACTTTTCAGACCAGCCAGGGACCCAAAGAGGGCTGAGGAAAACTCTTCCTCCCCTACCACATGCTTGACTGATAACATTATAGTATTGTTGCCTAAAATCATCAGACCAAAAATCACCAGGAATCTGATAAATATAGACAAGCTCAGTGAAATACTATTTCAGTACTTTTAATGAATTTAGTACATATTATAAAAAGTGAGGGAATTGACAAACCACCAAAAACTTCACAAAACCATATAATTTTTGAAATATTTATTCTAATTATATATTACCTCTATAAATTTAACCTAGAGAAGGCTGAGCATTTCTTCTGAGTTCTCAACTCTTTCCATGCAACACATCATCAGAAACACAACAAATAAACCCACTTGTTTATAGCACCTTTCTTTTTTAAGGCTAAAGAATAAATCTTTCTAAATTTCCAGAGGTCCTCTAAAATATCTCAAAGATAGTATTAGGTGCAAAAGACATACTCCAATTTTAATGGAATTGAAATAATTAGAATCCAATTTGGGGAAGCAGGAATGAACAAGTTGTAAGAGGATATTTGAATATTTGATTAATATAAATTGTGAATGCCTGAGAAAAAATACTTGGATATCTATTTAATGTTAATGTCTATAAAACATTTAAAAATAAGCATAGAAGAAAACATGGTTTTAAAGACATTAGTTCCTTCATAAGTAAGGAATCTTTGTTTTTGTAAATAATTAAGGCCATAAGTATTAAGGACATAAAGATATCCAATCTTTGCTATTTAGACAAATTACACAGAAAAAGATTATAACTTTTCATATTATAGGAAAAGTCAATAGTAAACCAAGGAAATAATTCTACCATTTTTTGCTGTATCAGTTAGTAATTGGCCAACCTAGCATTTAGGAATACCATTTCTGGTCTTCGAACCTGCTGGGTTGCAAATGCATACTGCCAAGGGAATCATGAAGCATATATACTCAGTCTTGACATTAAAAAGGTATAAGCAGTCTATTTTCAACATTCTTCCAAAAGACCTTTGATGACCTAAGACCTGAAGGCTTGGACTTCTGGAAGAGAAATTATAGAATGCCAGCCATTGAATCTCAATGGAAAGAATCTTCTAAGTTACTGTGAGCAAACAGCTCAGAAGTAAAATTTGAAGAGGTGGCTCCTAAAATCCATGTTTCCAAATTACAGAGACACAAATCTTTAAAAAAGATTAGAAAAGCATCCCAACTACACACCTCAAACTGAGGCTACTTAAAGAATACTTTGGTATCAGAATACTGTCAGAAGACTGCTAAATCAAGACCTTTGTATGAAGCTGATGACAGCCCAAATTACACAGCTTCCACCCTAAATTTTTGCAGCAAGACTATCAATATGCCAAAAGCCATAGATTAGCGTATTCTTTCTTCTAGCACGTTAACCTTTTAGTCTATTTCTGCCATTTTGCTGCTTTTATGGTATTAGATTGCTGATAACTTAATTCTCATTCCTTAAATTTTTTGAAGAGGTCCTTTAAATATTGTAATATTCTCTATATTCTTCCCAAAATGTATACCGAGACATTATCACACATTACAGCTACAGCTTTATGTCTTGTGACTGTTATTTGTAATATCTACTACCTGGTTTCCCTGGATAAAAATCTAACCTCCATTTCTCTAAACACTTCATAAAATCATTTACCTTCCCCTAGACACTTCTGGTAAATGAAAGAGTCTCACATTATTAATGCCAACATTCAGTCACATTAAAATTGGACAAGAAATAGCAAAATGTATCTGCAGAAAACAATTTCAGAGCTGTTCACAGGGGCTGAAGACACAGCAATGTTGGGAACAAATGTAGGAGCTCTCCTTTTCTTAGATATTCTCCACCCCTACTCAGGGAATTTTCCCTCCCCAAGGAATAAACCAATGGAATGAACACTCTTGTCACATTAAATGACATCTAAATTTAGGTTGTATCGGTTTAGACTATTATGACTTCACTTGCTTACCACACACAAACCTGACTTGTGCCTAAGGAGTAATTATTAAAGTTTTTCAGACAAGCAAGACCCTTGACACCCCCCTCCCCAATTTTGTATTGTTAGATTGTGTCTTAGAACCAGACAAAAATATTACTCCGGCGAATTAATCAATGATTAACTCCTTAAACTCTTTAAATTACTTGACATGGTAACTGTTACAACCAGAATTATTCAAATTATTCAAATTCAATAATTATTCAAAGTATTCAAATCAAGAAACTGAAATCATAAATGTTCACATGCCTTAAGGTTCAAGACATCGCACCCCTGCACAGCCTTTGGGCCAGAGCTCCATTCCCCAACCTGGCCAGGCCTCTGGAGCCAGGCGCCGCTTCACTGTGACTCTGAGCAAGGAAGGTGGGGGGAACGGTGTCGCACTGAGGAGGTTTGGGGTTTGCTTGATAGGTGACGTGAGCCACACTCTTCACAGAGAACTCTGAGACACCACGAGGCGGGAAGCAACGGCAGCCGTGACTTCCTGTTTCCAGGATTCCCTTACCGGCTCCCCGAGAGCTCCTGAGATCCCGCGAGATCACGCTTCCTCTGGCGAGATCACGCTTCCTCTGGCGAGATCACGCTTCCTCTGGCGAGATCACGCTTCCTCTGGCGAGATCACGCTTCCTCTGGCGAGATCACGCTTCCTCTGGCAATAGCGGTCGCGGCAGTGGTCCTTCAGGCCTGATTCAGCAGTTTTCTAAGCTGCTCCAGACGCTCCAGGCTTACCAGTCCATCATAGCTGGACCCGCGCTGAGTCCCCTGGCACAAATTGAGGTAACAGCGCCGCCTGCGGGTTCCAGCTGTGCCGTTTGCTTTCCTGGGAAATCCCACACTCAACCAACCCTGGGTGGCCGCCATGTTAGGAAGGAGGAAAAAAAAGTGTGTGGTTGTTTGGGTTTTTGTGGGGGGTTTTTTGGCCGTGTTGCATTAGACAGTCTAATAGCTTTGACACTGTTAGCCGGGATGGTATCTTTGCCATCACTTTTTGCGTTATGCTTAGTTAACTCTTAATGAACTAGTAGAAAAATCCATCTCTAAGCTGGCTTTCCAAGGCAGAAAGTATGGAATCTGCAAAATGTTTACTTGGCCTGGGTTCACCAATTTTGTATCAAAACTTTGAAACGTTCAACCAAATCCAGTCATTGTGCTGCTCTTAGTCCTTGTGTGAGTTGCAGCCACTATCTATGTACTCATTGTCTCAGGAAAATTAGATTTCACCATTGAAGATTTTCCATCAATCCTTAGCATATCAACCAATCCAAAAACTTTCTATGCTTCTGGTATTACATACTAAGAACTTGTGATACTAAACTATAGCAATAAACCCTGTGCACTTACTTTCACTAAATTGACACCATTTTAGAATTGTCTTTGTTGTTACCTTCCTTATTTGACTAAGTAAATAAAATTCAGTTTGCTTATATCATAACTGTTTTCTTCATTTGAGGTCGGGCTTTCCTGTTACTTCAGTAATCAACAAGAATGAATTGGGCAGCTGGACTGTATCACAAAATAGCATCTTCCATACAGATTTTAGGGTTTTTTAAAGTTCTGTGACAAATACTTTTGAATTTTGATGGGGATTGCATTGAGTCTGTAGATTGCATTGGATAGTATGGACATTTTAACAGTATTAATTTTTGCCATCCAAGAATATGGGAGACCTTTCCTTTTGTGTTTTCTTCAGTTTGTTTCATCAACATCTTATAGTTTTCAGTGTACTGATTTTTCACCTCCTTGGTTAAATTTATTCCTAAATATTTTATTGTTTTTAATGCTATCGTAAGTGAGATTATTTTCTTAGTTTCTCTTTTCAGAAAGTTTGTTGTTAGTATTAATGCTAATTTCTCTTTTCAGAAAGTTTGTTGTTAGTGTTATACAATGGACTTTTGTATTGTATCCTGCAACTTTACTAAATTTGTTTTTGGATGAATAATTTCTGAGGATCTAATGTACAGCATGGTTAACACTGTATTAAATACTTGAAATTTGCTGAGAATAGATCTTGAGTTCTTATCACACACCCAAAGTTAACTATATGAGGTGTTGGATGTGTTAATTAACTTGATTGTGGTAATCATTTCACAATGCATACATATGTCAAATCATGCAGAACATTTTAAATACATACAATTTTATTTGTCAATTATTTCTCAATAAAGCTGGAAAAAATAACATTTTTCCCTTAAATTATGAGGTAAGAAAAGAATAATTTAAAGTGTCTAATTTACTGCTCTTTGCCCAGATATTTTCCAGTACATATAAATTAGAACATTCCTGAAATAGAAGCTGTTGAATCAGATTTATTAAAGACTTCTAGGAATTGATTTCATCTGTTCAAATTCACAAAAATGCATATATCACTTTAAATTATTTTGCTTCAGTTTTATCATTATGTCATTATATTCAGCCTGAAGTAAAATGCCCAAATCTCAGATTTTGGCCTCCTGCTAAAAGAAGAATTACTTATAAATATATAATTGCTTTACCAGCTGAAAAACAGATACATATTGTCATTTACTGTATTTGCATGTTAGGTGGTTATTCTTCCTTCAGTTAATGCTTGCAGCTGTTTACAGATAGTAACAGAGATAAACTATTAGTAATTGCTGTTATAATCAGCTATTTAATTTGATTAGGTAGTGATGAAATAATATGGGTTGATGAGCTATTTTGAGGTCTTTTCATGTTGGACAAGTGGTAGTAAAAAAAAAAAAAAAAAAACCCTAATGAAACCTGTTTAGATGACCAAACCTAGTGTCAAATGAAGATATGTTGATGAAAAAGTATTGGCCTTGCTTTAGAAAGAGTGTGCAGTACTAATTAATTGAGGATTCTCTGGAAATAGCTTTAGTAAAAAGTTTTTTTTTTCCCAGATAAAACCTTACCTCATTAATGATCATTTTATATAAAATATACTTTAACAATTCCAGATGAAAATTTAATAGACTCCATAGTAACAATTGAAATATACATTTCAATAAATGGTTTTTACACTAAGTGTTCCCAAACAGCCTGCTTGGATATGCTTTTACAAAATTTTTCTGTTTTTCTCCCTCTTTCAAATATTATACTGCCCACTAAATTCTAGTCTCTTCTCTCCAAAGGACTTTGAATTTGGAAAATAAAACAAAACATACAGTCGCTGAATATAAAACACAGTTGGCTTTAAATGAGTGACTGCAAAGAGTTTCCAGGATCATAGACATGGCATTGTGCATGGACTTAGAGACTTCTATTTTTACTTCCCTGTGCCATTTTGAGTATTTATGAGTTTTTAAGTTCTTCCCAAGAACTGAAGAGAAAAGTTTAGTGAAAATTAATATGCTCATTCTTATATGATTCTACAAATAATACAGATCTATTATGTTTCCCAAATATCTCCACCTCCAAACATTTATCCTATTGTGTAATCACCTCTCCTTGAGTGTTGGCTGAGCCTAGCGACTCATTCCTAATGAATAGATCATGCCAAGATGTGACACTTTCAAGGTTATGTTACAGTAAAAAAATGTGGCTTCTGTTTTGGGTTCTCTATCTCTCTCATTCATTCTCTCTCTCTCTCTCTCACCCAGCTGCCATATGTGAACTGCCCTATGGAGAGGTCCACATGGCAAAGAACTGAAGGGGGCCTCTCATCCACAGTCCTTGAGGACCTGACGCCTTCAGTCCAATAGCCATCAAAGAACTGAATCCTGCCTGCAACCATATAGGAGCTTGCAAGCAGATCCTCCCCCAGTGGAGCCTTCAGGTAAGACCATAGCCACAGCTGACACTTTGCAGCTTTGTGAGACAGCTTGAGGCTAAGCCACAGGTGTAGTCCTGATCCATACAAACTGTGAGATAATAAATATTTGTTGTTTTCAAGTTATAAATAATCACTATCACAGATATTTTATTGTTGATTTCCTAATCATAGGTCCCTTGTGATTTGGGAGTTACATTTGTCTTCTTTACCTGTTTCACGATTCTTGATTGCATGCCAGGTATTGGATATTAAAGAATAATAGACATTGAAGTAGATAATATTTATCATCAACAAAGACACACCCTTTCCTCTGTTGGCCCTCTGAAGTGGAACCCAAATCAATCTCATGTGTAGTTGAGCTGGGTTTAGGATTTGTTGAAGCTATAGTCAAATTTAGATCAGCACTGTCTTTATAAGTTTTGAATGTAATATCAGGAGCCTCCCTTCAGAAGGGCTTGAAATCTGAGCACAGCTGAGAGAGTTTCCAAAGATGACTGATCTCTCTCTCTCTCTCTCTCCATATGTGTGTGTGTATATGTATATATATATATATATATATATATATATATATATATATATATATAAAATCTTACCAGTTATGTTTCTCTGGAGATTCCTGATGAAAACATTACCTATCTATCATCTATCTATATTATTTATATTTTTATTTTATTTCTCCCTCCACCAGAATATGAGACTCATGAGACAGAGAGAAAGTGAGCTTTTTCTCATCTCTTCTTATAAGAACACTAATCTCATTCTTGAGGGCTCCAATCTCATTACCTCCCAGAGGCCCCACCTCTGAATATCACCATTTTGGGGGTTAAGATGTCAACAGATGATTTTAAGAGGGATAAAAACATTCAGACCAGAGCACCTTCCCTGACGTAGTAGTGACCTGATGTTCTATCAGGCCATTTACTCACTTGAGACCTTCAAATTCTCACAGTAATACCATTGTTTAGTCTGCTTTCCAAAGTGTACATATCTTTCCTTATTTATCTTATATTAGCAAATATTTCTTACGTGCCTATTATAAACCGGAAATCATTCTAGGCATAGAAATGTAAAATAGTTTAGAAATATAAAACGTCATCCCTCAGGCACTTACCACATAATGTAACCAGAAGCTATTTGGTATCCTAGTCCTAAAAAAGCCTTCCTAAAGTAAGTGAACTTTAGAAAGCTAGCTTAAAGGACATGTTTTCTACCTATTCTTCTAAATAATCTAAGTTCTTTCCCATTTCAAGGTTGACTCTAAAAGGTATACATACTTGGTTACTGTTATAACATTTCTAGTTGATGATTACATTCACTAAAAAAACACTTTCCGATTATGTGCTTGACTTGTAAATGATTACTTCAGGAGACAGTTATATATAAATCCATTTCTGTTTTATCTGTAATGTTTTGAAGAACATTACTCAAAATCCCTCAAGTAAGTTAGAGTGCTGTAAAAGTATAGACATGTTTATGTTGTGGAAAAAGCATGAATTTTGGAGTTAAGTATATGAGGGTTCATTTGTCAATCTATATCAAAAACCATAAAAATAATCTCATTATTTAGTAATTCTTCCATTAATTTTTGGAAGGAAAATAAAACTTAAAATGTACAGAGGTTTATGGACAAGAGTGTTCAGAGAACATTACACATAAAGTGGACAATGGGAAACAATATGAGTATTAGCAATATTGGAATAAACAAAGTATGATACAACCATAATATGAAATACTATGTAGCCAGAAAAATCTTATAGAACATTTATTGCAAAATGAAAAAGCAGGATATAAATTTTATATTATTTTGATTTTGAAAAAAAGAAAAAGTCATTTCTGCCCCTTATATTTGGTAAGATATGGGATTAAAAATATAATCAAATACATAATTGTTTCACGTACATTATTTCATTTGAATTGAAAACAATTCTGTCATAGATGAATTATTTCTACAGTAAAGCAAGAGAAGTGATATTTTCAGATATTAACCAACTTTCTCAGCACAAGAGAGCTAATACAAAATTCTGATAAATTGAGCTCAGTTCAGTGCTAGTCCTATTCTAAGTTATGACAGAAAGGCTATGCCCAATTCAACTTGTACCTGCTTTGGAAAATTCTTCCTATCTTCAGTAAAATGTGTATGAGATATGTTTATATTATACTTTCTCTCTTATGTATGTTTAGCTCATTTTCTCTAAAGGACAAAAATGTCTCTTTTCCTTGAATTCAAAGTTTGGGATTTTTTCACTTCCTATCTTTTTGATATGCTTCCATGTGTAGATTACACATTGCTTGAGTTCAAAATTAATGTGCAGAATCTTGTAGGCAGTTGGTTAAATTAATGCTCCTTCATAAATATTTTTACGTCTCTAAATTACAAAACCATTTCACAGATGAAGGGGAACTTTGCTAAACTTTAGAAACTGGAATTCCAAGAGCAAGGAAGCTTAATTTATTAGCTACAGCTATGTCATAGAAGACAAAAAATGAGGTTTTTTCCCTCGAATTATTCTGAAAATATACTACACTTTACCTATGAAAAAAAAAGATAGAGGAAATTTATACCTTTGACTGACTTAAAAAATATACAAAGACAATGTTATATGTACAGTATTGGGATTGAATTAAATATTGAAATTGGAGTCCTGAGTAGAATGAAATTTAATCAGTCAGTTTAATAAAGTCTGTGTTTTCCTAAAATTGGTTACTCTCGACTTCTGGAACTTCATAATATTTTGTTAGGAGTGTCAGTTTATAAGTTTTTCTCTCCTGACAGACTATAGATTTCTTAAGGGCCAAGATCCTGTTTTACTAATATTTGTATCCTTTGCATTTCTACAGACCTGACACCTGGGAGGATTTGAATGAGTTTTAAGAAGGAAGGAATCAATGTAGACTAGACCTAGTTGAAATTTAATAATTGATGATGGGAATGTTGATAATAAATGGTGAGAGTATTTTACATTTGTAGGGATTTGTTTTGCTTTTGTTCTCCCCTATTGGATACACAGAGTGAAACCGTTTTCCTGTATTTCCAAAATTACTCTTCATAGAAAATCAGAAATTGTTATGAAACCAGCATATAACTTCTATAGTTTGAGAAAGTATGCCCCTTTTGATATCTCCCTTTGGTGTTAATGCAGGAAATATGCTTTGTGTAATTGAAAAAATATGCTACTTGGCTTTCCAATTTGAGATCATACTCTATCTGATGCTGAGGGAAGGCTCAAATGAAGAGGCAGTGTGCTGTAATTGAATATGTACAGGCCTCAATATAGCAATGTCATAACGCCTAAGTTCCTGACATAGATTTAGCTTTGTATTTGTTGCAACCCTGAAGAAAAATACTGGAGTAGAGTAGGCAGCCATATATTTGTTTAACTCATTTATTTAACAGGTATTTTTTTCTTTGTGTGTACAGCACTGTCTTAGGACACACACAAGAATGTAATCTTGAAATTTCATTAGATGACTTTGATGCCTTATTTTAGGATAAAAGAATATTGGCATACAGTATTAATTTAAGAAAACTTTGTTGTTCAGAAATTAATTTGCTGAAGAAGAGTGGTAATTAGATCATTCACAAATTAAAGAGAACAGAAGGAAAAATATCATTAGTTGACATTATTGTCAGTGGGACTAACTAGTATCTGAGAATGCAACCAAATAGCTTCATAGGAAAGACAAAAATATAAGCAGGGGAGTAAAAAAGATGGGACAGCTGAGAAAGAGGAAAGAAAGGCATGGAAAGAGAAAGAGAGAGGCTGAGTACGTGAAGAAAGGGGACTTAGGGTCATCCCTATGATTTTGGAATCTCGTAAAGATATCAAGCCAGCGATTAACATTCCTTTCTACCACCTGCCTGAGTGATAAAGCTCTTCAAATCTCTGTTTATAAACAAGGGTCAAATTTTAATGTCAGAATTAGAATTCAGTTTATTTTTTATAGGAAGTTCTAGAAGCAAATATCGACCCCTCTGAAATCATAGAAGACATCTCTAAATGATCATGATGTACTTTCCCACTGAGCCAGGATATGGCCTATGTATCCATTGTATGAAGGCTCAAATAACCACAACCAACAGACAATAGATGACCTTTGAAATTAAACTTATTTTCCATCCTGCAGTTAACAATCTCAAAGAATTATTTATCTTTCATTCACCAAATATTTATCATGCCAGCCATTGCGCTATTCTGAAAGTGCTTACATTCTAGTAAGGCAGACAATAAAAAAAAAGAGTAAATAAATCGATACCAGGTTGTATAAATGCTATGGAAGAAAATTAAGCAGAAAAAAGACTGTAGCGAGTTTTTAAGGTGGGAGAAGTTGCTGTTTATACATGTTGAAAGATTCATTGATGAGTCCCAAATAAAGGAAGGGTCAGGGGAAATATACCAAGTAGAGAGACTGGCAAATTAAAATATTTGAGGCAAGGGACTTCCCTGGTGGTCCAGTGGTTAAGATTCTGCGCTTCCAGTGCAGGGGGCATGGGTTTGATCCCTGACCGGGGAACTAAGATCCCACATGCTGCATGGCCAGAAAAGGAAAAAAAGGGGAAAAAAAAGTAAAACAAAAATATTTGAGGCGAGAGCACACTTGGTGCATGGTAGAGGGACCAGAAGGCTAGTGTGCTAGGGATAAGGTCAGTGAAAGAGGAGGGATCAGAACTTGTAGTTTTTACAGCAGTTTGGCTTTCCTCTGATTGAAATAGGAACTCATTGGAGGGTTTTGATCAATGAGTGACATTATAGGACCTGTATTTAAAAGACTCCTTCTGGCTACACAGTTGAGAACATAAAGACTCAGAGAGGGACATGAAGAACAGTTTGGAGGTAATTATAAATACCCAGACGAAGGATAATGAGGGCTATAGTTGCTTAAATTTGGGTGGAGCAGTAAATGGTGAGGAGTGGATACATTTTGAAGATAGAAACAACAGTGTTTGGTGATGGATTGGATGTGGAATGTGAGTAAGAAAGAAGAGTCTAGGGTAATTTCAAGATTTTAGGCCTACCTGGAAGATAAAGTTACCTCAAACTAAAATGAAGAAGACTAGAGAAAGAGCACATTTAGGAAGGTGTACAAGTCAGGATAGGTTAAGTTATGTTGTGATAACAAACAACTCCAAAATCTCAGGCACTAAAAACAATGAAAATTCATTTATAGCTATGACACATGTCCAAAGAAAATTGACAACAAAGTTTCTGTTTGTCACAGCCCCTGAAGGCCCCATGCTGACTAAGGCTCCATGTTGATATGTGATTTAACAATCACTGTGGCACAGGTCAGTAAACCCATTGAATTATGCACTGAATAGTAAATCTTCTTTCCAGAAATAAAACTCATAACTTACACTCAATACTTCATTTGCCAAAGCAGGTGACGTGTACATTTATATTAAAAAAGGGGCTAGAGATACATTTTTACCATGTGCCCAAAAGATGTAAACTGGACATATTTAGCAAGTAGCACTTAAGATTCTTCAGAAGACATTTAAATTTAAAGGTGCCAAATTTGTAGTTCTGATTAGATATCCAACTAGTAATTCCAAATTAAGAGTTGCCTGTATGGGTATAGAGTTCAGGAGAATGATCTGAATTGCTCATTTAATTAAATATTTAAAGCCATAATCTTGGGAATGACATGTACAGAGAAAAGAGTGTAAGGCCTAAACCATGGAACACACAAAGATGAGTGTGAAGGAGAACAAATAAAGGAAACTGAAAAAGTATACCCATTGAGCAAGGTAAGATGGAAACCAAGATAAATTGTTGTCCCAAAAGCCAAGGGAATAAAATAAATTAGGAATGAGTGAGTGATCATTTATGCTTAGTACTGATAATAATGAAATTGAACTCAATCACTGGACTTAGTAGTGTGGAAGTTATTGATGACTTTAAAAAAGAATTTTTCTGTAAAGTGGCAATAAAAAAAATGCCTGATTACAACAGGCTAAGAGAGATTTGCAAGAAACGATACTGTGACAGTGATTTTAAGAGTTTTTGATATAAAAGAAGAAATACCTAGAGAAGGAATAGGGTCAATGAGGGGTTTTCCTCTCCTTTCTTCTTTTTTAAGATGAGTGATTTTAAAATCTGTTTTTATGCTGATGAAAATGACACAGCAGAGAGGGAAAAATGATGATGCAGAAGAATATTTCATGTTTCTTTAAGAGTAAAGTAGAAATTGCATGCTTTTGATTGAGCTAATTTTGAAGTTTTAATGCCTTCAGCATTAGCAACTGTTTTTCTCTCTCTGTTTCTCTTTTTGTGTCATGTAGAAAGAAGGGAAAAAGTATCATTAGGTCAAGAGGAATCTGAGATCTGTTGGATATTATTGTAACAGTAGATTGAAGAGTAGACTCTTAGGAAATTCCTTAAAATAAAATAGCTACTGTAAGATATATTTGAACAAATGGAAGGACTTTGCATGCCAATCAAAGAGAAATTTTTGTCATATTCCAGGGATAGAACTAATTGGACTGACAATAAAATAGAATTAAGGTGACTTAGGAAAGAAAATCAAATCAAATCCTGGAAATAGACTAAATTGTAATTTCCGGGCAGCTGGGATTTTTTGGAAAGGGATGATGTGATGCAAATGTTGTTGTATATTTGCTCTACCAGATCCTGTATCTGCCCTGCTCAGACAAGTGGTGCTGACTCCTATGGTTGCATCACCTGGACGCTCTTGCCAGCGGGGCTAACAGGAGGTTCCAGTGAGATATAAGTGGGCAGAATAGAGAGATCGCCACTCCCTCACTGTTTCAGATACCTCCTCAACTCTAGCAACCCTCAGTAGTTCTTACTCCACAGGTCCAGCTTTCACCAGGTTCTAATTACACCGGTCCCTCCCCTATCCCATTCAGTTCTTTCTACTGCTGTGGATTCCTGGGGCCTCAGCATCTCTTTTTGGTTCATTCAGATTTGCTCATACTGCCTAAATAGTTCATTTATTGAAGTCTTTTCATTTGAATTATCTGGGTGTGATTCAGTATAAATTCAGGGATGGTATCTATAAATATTTTATAGGACACATTGTATACTTCACATACAGTTGACATATGTGTTATACTCAGTCGCTGCCATTATTGATTTTGTTGCTCATATTGCTCCTAATTTGCCCAATGGGAGCCCATTCAAGTTGGTTTCTGTATCCTTTTGGCACATACTCTCCAGTTTTTGAGTTCTGCTTCCTTTCTGGTATAATAATACATTTCGGGTTCACTATGTTTTTCCCTGCCCTGGTACTGGAATTAGCCATTTCTCTAAGGATCCGGGTTCCTTATGGTGGGAGATAATATCTTAAAATGAGTCAAGGTACTAAATGTGCTTCTTCTTTTGGAGGTGTCATTGATTTTTTGGGCTTTTCTCAGCTCTTAGCCCTTAGGAAATATACACATTTATGAATTGTAAATTAATACTAACACTTCTAATTCTAATTCAACATTAGAACATGGTTCTTTTGGGCTATCTCCTTTCACATTTATTATTCCTTTTTTTAAAGGGACTTATTTTAATAAAATTGATTATATGGCTGCTGAGTTTACCTGGTGAGCTAGCATAAGTTTCGTTCTTCTATTTTGAAACCACTAGAATTGAGGCGCTTTCTCAATCATAGGTAGGCTCTCTTAATTCTAGAAATATATCTCATGTTAAAGAATCTTGCATGGTGAGAATACAAATTTTATTTATGCAATGATCACATACTGAACTTTATGGTGGACCATCTAACCAAATATACACTTTCTAAGGAAGACTAATGAGTCAGTCTTTATGAAAAGCAGTTTGAAAGCTAATGTGATAATCTAGGCAGGGGATATTTAGACTCATGGTGCTTAGCTCAAGGTGAAGCATAAATGGGGAGAAGTGAATATATTTGGAGATAGAAATGACAAGATTAGTTATGGACTCAATGATAAATAGCTGATGATAAAAGAGAGAAAGAGAAGGGTCTAGGAAGATTTTAGTATTTTACCTGTGAAAAACTAGAAGAATGAAGTTTCACTAAACTAAAATGAAAAAGACTAGAGAAGGAGCACATTTAGTCAGTCAGGACAGACTAAGTTATACTCTGGTAGTGAACAATTCCAAAATTCCAAAGGCTAAAAGCAACAAAGATTTATTTCTTGTCTAACTCCAGAGTCCTTGCTAGATAGGGTCTTCTTATAATCCCTTTTAACAAGCAAGAATTTTTTCATCTCAAGGTTTAATCTAATCCACCCCTCTGGGGAGTTAAAGTAAACTCACCCATTGCTTGGCAGACACTCCTTGTATTTCTTAAAATTAGCACAGTTAAGAGTTAGTGACCTCAGACTATGCTGTTTTATGGCTCTTTTATTTGTTTTGCAAAATTCTGTTTTTTCATCCCTGTGAAACTTTTGCTCTTACTTTTCACTGTATCCTTCTTTATAATCAACTTTTGATTCTTACAGACTAGAAAGTATGAGATAAACAGGTTTATTAAAATAGGCAATAAATATATGTTTCTAGATCTGAATAGATCCTTTTTCTATGAGGTAAATTTATGACCTGTGTAATAGCTATTTGACTTCTATATACTTTAATGGATACATTTTTCTTTTAAATAATTAAATTTCCAGGTAACAAGGACTTAGGTATAATTAGTTGTAGGAAGAGAATGAGACAAAGGAATATTCAGCATAATACAAGAAGAATCAAGGTATGTTAACTTTCTATTGCTGTGTAATAAATTACCAAAAATTTTAACAGCTTAAAACACCATCCATTTATGAATTCACAGTTTTGTAGGTCAGAAGTCCTACATGACATTACTGGGTTCTCTGCTCATGGTTTCACCAGGCTGAAATCAAGCTGAGCTCTTGTCTGGAGGCTCTGGGTGAAAATTCAGAATCCAAGCATATTCTCGTTAGCAGAATTCAGTTCCTTGCATTTAGAGGACTGTGTGGTCCTCATTTCCTTGTCAGTCTTCAGCCAGGGGCTACTCTTAACTCTTAGAGGCTGCCTGCATTCCCTGCCATGTGACATCCCCAGTCTTCAAGCCAGCAAAGTCACATCGAATCCTTTCTGTGCTTTGAATCTCTGACTTCCTCCATCTCTGACCTCTAGACCTAGGTTAAAGGGCTCAGGGGCTGAGGTCAGGCTCACCTCTATTATCTCCCTATCTTAAAGTCAGTCATTCTGGGACATTAATTACATCTGAAAAATCACTTTTGCCAAAGACGGTAACATAATTGCAGGAGTGATATCTCTTGATAGTCATAGGTTCCATCCACACAAGAAGAGATTATCCCAAGTTGAGTGTAATTTGGGATTAACTCGGAATTCTCCCTTCCACATAAGTGTTCTTAAAAATATTAAGCAATCCTTGTATTCTACATAAAATAAATGCAGAATGTAAATGAAATGACTGTTTAGATTTGGGTGAATGACTTTAAAGTAAGAAAACTTATTTTTGAGAATAAAATTTCATATAAATTGTCCTAAGGTTTAAAGAAAAAAATGAGGCATTAAGAAGAAAAATGCATAAAACAAAAGACTGTTCTGAAATAAAAGGAGTAACCACCAAGACTGGCATATTTATGAGAAAAGCCACTCAAGTCAAAGTTGGAAGTTCATGATTGATTGTTAAAATGAATAAAGAAATGATTGGAGTCCATTAGTTTATTAATTAATCAAAGTCCATTGTGTCTCAAAAGGTTAAAATTGAACTGTGTTCTAATAAGAATTTTTAAGAGTTCTGTCCTATGATAAGATACGAAGACAAAACCTTGTTCTAATGGAAAATGTCTGGAATTCTGACTAGATCAAGAGGGGGCCTCCTAAAATAGTTTCAGGGTAAATTGAATGCACCAATCTCCATTTCTCTCCCAGTGACCAGTTGTTGTTTGACAATGACAGGGTTAGCCTGGGACAGAACAAAAGAAAATTAAAAATATCAGTGCACAGATTTGTGGTTTTCAGAGGCCAATCTAAGCCTTTATAAATCATCAGTGTAGGATTGAGCTGTTCTAGGAAATATCTTAGGTCAAAATTGCATAGTACATCTCCTATAAATACCTTCAGAATATTTATTTCTCTATTTCTGTATACTCATTTCTTAGCCTCTAAAGGGGACATAGCATACCCTTACATTGGATGCCTTACCGAATGGCCGGAAGTTGCAGCTCTGTGCACAGTAACCGCAAGAAGCAAGCATCCCCATTAACCACCCAATCTGATTATTAACCTCTAAAAATAAACACAGCTTGGAAAGCTTATTTCCCCCTAAGAAAGGGAAAAATAAATCAATAATGACTTAGATTCTATTTGTGAACTAAAATGCTCAAGCTGATGAATAAAATGTGTCACAATGTGACAGGGTAAATAAAAAACAGAAAAATAAAAAAACACACACTTATTGGAAAGGCTTGCAAAAAAAGAATTCCTTCTGATCAACGTTGGCCTTCTTGAGATGACAATAAATGTCAACAAGGACCTGAAACAAAGAAGAACAGAGAAAGGATCAAAATGTTTGCTGAGCACTTACTGAGTATACCAGTAAACTCTCTTAGATGCTTTCACATGCTCCCTCATATGATAGAAACCAGAGTTTTAATGCTTAATGGTGTGAACAGTGGGGTCACTACTTTAATACTTAAATTTCAAGGTCTTCTTATAGCAATTTGGTCAAGTGATGGATTCTCTATATGCATTCCTTACTTTATCTGGAAAATAGAAATAAATTACCTATTTTATAGTATTACTGTGACAATAAATGAGATATTCCATATAAAGTATTTAGAACTGCACTCAGCTTGTAAGTATAGATGATCATGATGATGATGACAGTGACCTCATTTTATCTTCAAAAGCCCATGGTACCTAACTTCCTGTCCAGGAGGTAGAGAGCTGGAGCATTAGTCCCAGGCTCTGAACAACTACTGTCAAATTTATGACTTTGACTGAACCCAGGAGAGAGTTGAGGTTGCAGAGCCAGCAACTGCCACAACAGTCATTTGCTACAGGGAGAGAGAAGACACAAGCATGCTCTCACTTGAGATAAACACAGCTGGACACCAACAAAGAGAGTGCAACTAGAAGAAGTGACAATTTGATGAATGCCAAGTATTGGCAGATGAAATAGTCTGAAACTCTGAGGACTACAGATATTGGGGTTATCTACACCTTCTCTCAGGGTCTTTCTCCACAAACCCCACCAAACATTCATAGATAAGTTTGAAAAAAAGCCCTGAGAAATTTCTTTTGCAGTGCAGATCTCACAGAGGTGAACAGCAGTGGCTAGGTAAGAGGGGCAAAAAACTTCATCCAGATCCATCTTCTCCTATTTATTAAAAAAAAAAAAAAAAATCTTACTGTGTGTGGTGGGGATGGAGAGCAACCATCACTGCTGCTCTTAGTTGAAAACTGATTGCAGCTAGGAGAGGGAACTGGCAGAGAAAACCTTGCTTCTGGGGGAGGGGCAGGATTACATGCTGAACTCACAACCATAGTGGCAGAAAAGCAGCAGGTCTGAAAAGCCACACTCTCATAATGCAGGGACACGACATATGCCCAAGAATAAGGCTTAATAAGAATAAGTGTTCTACCTACCACCAATCGAAGACGTTTTAAACAATAAGTAACCTCAGAATATTGCTGAGAGAGGGACAAAAGAACAACAACAAGCAAGACAAGCCAACAGAATAACATCTTTAAAGTGTCAAAAAGGGAGACAAAAACCAAACCTGTCACCCCAGAGTAATCTAGTAAGCAAAAGTATCTCTCAGAAATGAGACTTTTTCAAACAAAAACTAAGGAAATTAAGAGTTAAAGTAAGTTCTTTAGCTAGAAAGAATATAATAAACATGAGACCATGCAAAGAAATAAATAGCATTGGAAAGGTTATAAGGGAAGGACAGTTTAATTCTGTGCTCTTTTAAAAAATTTAAATCTCTAAAAGATAATTGTCCAAGACAAAAATATTAGCAATATGCTGTATGTTAACATGTGTAAAAGTAAAACAGCACAATAAGATAGGTTGTAGAATTGGGAAATATTGTGGTAAGGTTCTTAACTACATAGAAAGTGATATAATCCCATTTGAAGTTAGATTCTAATTTAAAATATACATTGTAAACTTTAGTTCAATGACTTTTTTAAGAGATGTATAAGCAATAGTTGATGAGATTGTATAGCAGCTTTATCCTTAGTAGCCAGATACTAGAAACAAAGCTGATGTCCTTCAACCAGTGAATGGATACACAAACTGTAGTACATGCATACAATGGAATACATGAAATGCTACTTAGCAATGAAAAGGAATACCTATTAATTGCAGTACTTAAACTTTGATAAATATTTTAATCATTGAAATTCACTCCCTTCAGGGACTTCCCTGGTGGTCCAGTGGTTAAGACTCCGCGCTTCCACTGCATGGGGCACAAGTTCTATCCCTGGTTGGGGAACTAAGAGCCCACATGCCACGTGACATAGCCAAAAAAAAAAAGAAAAGAGGAAATTCACTCCTTCCAAATGGCTTCAAATTTCATATATCTACTAAAAAAGAAACACTCTCAATCTATCTTTCCTTTATTATATTTTTTAAAGATAAAATACAAATCTTTGGGTTTCCTTCTATGAACATATTTTTGTAGAGCTTGATATATAATTTTGCATTGCATATGATATTACTTTTAAATGTTATAATACAAGTTAATGTTTGTGTATACACTCATATATATACATGGGTTTGAACAACATCAGTTTGAACTGCACAGGTCCATTTATATGTGGATTTTTTTCAATAAATATACAGCCAAACCTCTGTATTCATGGGTTTTTGGATCAGTGGATTCAGCCAACAGCAGATCTAAATTTCCGTACATGATTGCTTGAATCTGCTGACATGGATACAGAGGGCCAACTGTATTCATTGTACTAGGCCATTTTATATGAGACTTGAGCATGTGTGGATTTTGGTATACAAGGGGGTGGGCCTTCTGGAACCAATCTCCAGTGGATACTGAGGGATGACTGTAGAGTAATAAAATATTCGTAACTAGAGTATAACTTTCTTGGGAAGAGAACTTATATTTTGTATTATTGTTTGTCTTTCCCTAGTTCAATTCTTATCAACATGGCTAAATAGAAAAAGGGGGTAGAAGTGAGACTACAGAATCATGATTTGGGTAGTAGAAAGACTCTTTAAGATATTAAGGTTAAAAATCTTTAAGATTAAAATTTCTTTAAGAATATAAATATCCAGAAATCATTAGGAATATTTAAAACTCTCAAATATCATCACTTTATTCACGGATAGAGAAACAGTTTACCTAGATGATGTGAGAATGACCACTAGAATCCAGGCCTTTTGGCTCCTAAATCAATACAATGTTCTCCTCAGTGTATCTTGCTTGCTCTTATAAGGTAAATTACACCCAGGTCTGGTCCACATATTGGTGAAAGACTCTAAAGACCAAATTCTGAATTTACTGGAGAGGTGGTAGCAAATCCTTTTTGAATGATGCATTGTCTTTCATATTTTTATTAAGTATAATTTTTGCATCATACACATATTTATGTAGATTTCCTGTTGTCCTGAGATTAGAAATGAAATAACTTTAAAAGAATATGTAGTTCCCTTCCTTCCGCAGTTAAGTTCCTACATTTCATAAAAAATTAGGTCCAGGTTAACTGTTATATATCAACTTGTGACCTTGATAATAGCCAGGCATTTATGGAGAGTTGTAATCTCTGGAGCAGACTTCCCGTATTTAAAAGCTGCTTGAATGTAGTTTTCAGTAGATATACTTGCTTCTGAAGACACTTGAAAGACTTCACATATGTTAATTATAGCAATCAAGACTCATAAGGCCTAGAATTTTACAACTTTTCAGAGAGCCTTTGGGAATAGAATATCTTCCAATTCAGTGGGCATGTTAAATCCAATTATACTTCCTTCTTTTGGCAGCCTCCCCTTTTGTACTCTTACAATCTGCAAACTTAGAAAAATGCAAAAGATGCTCTTCTATTGGCAAGAAGCTCCCTGTGTTTATTTGTAAAAAGTTTGTATTTTCTAGACTGAAAAGGGAAAACTTGTCAACATTACCAGGATTCGTTATAGATACAGCTACACACACATACACACACACAGGCGCACACACCAGAAAGCTACCTTTAAGTTGCAACATTTGCAACCTTTTATACTTTCCTCATTTTTAATTAGAGAGAACTTAATTGGCGAGAAAGAAAACCAACTAAGGAGCTGAGAAACTAATTATACAAACAGAAAATGGTAGAACCATATATAAAAATAGAATACTGACCCACAACCTACAGAAACCTGCCTTGGAAGTTAACCTTCTTATATCCAGTAAACAGCCGGCTGTAAGTTAGACTTGTAGGAAATCAGACTGCTATCTCTAGTGACAATCCAGGGAACTAAAATAATAACTTCCATAGCAATTAGTCCAAAATGGCCAGGACTTGATTAATAACGGACAGCTTCTTTAATTTTTGTCCCTACTTTCAATTTAGGACAAACCAGGGAAAGTCAAATGTGTGCCTCGTAATCAATCACATAGGATGCCCCATTTCTAAGTTAGTGTACCTACAGCTTCTGCCTACCGAGTCTCTGATCAGAGCATACCTGAAGGCTTCCTTTTTTCCCACTTTAAATCTTCTCCACTCCTCTGCCTGCCTTGGAGTGCCAAAACACAAATGACAGTGTCTGACTCCTGTGCTAAAGCAAGCTCTGTATAAGTAGCCTTTGCTTTTCTCATTTGGTTGGTCTTCATTTTTTTCCGCAGAGCAAAAAGTCAAAATCAACAACAACAAAAAACCTCTGTTTCAGAATCTCTAAAATGCTTGAATTTCTTCATGGTTCCAGTGTCCACTTTTGTAGTTAAACTGTCTTTTTGATGTTTCTTTCTAATGTAACCTAGTGAAAATTATTTCATTTTGGGGGCATTTTTGTAATTTTTTAAGTTAATAAATTATTTACACGTTTATTAATGTTATGATTCTGAGTGCATTTTCATTTACAGAATCTCTAATTTTTAATGTTTTTCATTGAAAATCTCAGGTAAAATTATCGATATTACATGTACATATGTGTGTGTATCTGTATATATGTGTGTGTGTAGATATATACGTATGAAATTTTGGTGTATTCTTTCTGTGTGTTTATTATTTAAGTAATCATATAACCAATAGCTGGTAACAAATGATTTCCAAAATGTGTATTAAACTTAATTTTCTCTAGGGATCACTAAGAATTTACAATTGACTATGAATTATTCTATTATTAGAATATATTTTTAAAATTTTGATTGGAGTATAGTTGATTTACAGTGTCGTATTAGTTTCAGTGATAAATTAGGAGATTAGGATTAACATATACTCACTGCTATATATAAAATAGATAACTAACAAGGATCTATTATTAGAATATTAGCCAACAAATTTTTTTGCCCTGGCTTTTATTTTTTTCTTACTTTTAAAGGGATAAATAAAGTCAAATTTTCCATACATTACTGTTTCATGCGCTATATGTTTTGTATAGATCTTGAACCATCTATTTAGTATTATTTTGTTCATTTTTGTTTTTTTAATGTGAGAGCATTTGGCAAATTTATAATAGAGATTTTTTTTCCATAAATTATAATAATCAAATCACATTAGTTAAACAAAAAACATAAAGTCAGGTTCAGTCAAAGAGAATGTAGGACTACCCAAACTCAAATGTTATAGATTCCTTTCTATGTGTCCACAGGCCTTATGCAGTTAGTTACTTTTTTCTCAGTTCTGTTATCTTTATGTATAATCTCATCGTATTTCCAGGTGACGTTTATCTTTTAGTTCAACTCTTTGTACAAGTCAAATAGATATGAGCATCTGCATATTAGGAATCTTGTCATATTGGCCTCTGTGTGTATCCACATTCTATTTTGCAAAGCATATTACTTAACAGTGCATATAATAATTGCAAACAATATAAGATTGCAACCTTATCACTACAGCTTATAATGACATTATGTGACACTAGACAATTTTTTTGACCTATTTAAACCTCAATTTTCTCATTTATAAACTAGGGATGACTATAGTATCTACTTCATAGTATAAATCTTAGAATTAAATTGAGCAATTCTTATAACATGCTTAGACTGGGATCTGGCACAGAAGAGCTGCTCAATAAACATTAACTATTACCTAACAACACTGTCAAACGAATGACTTTCATGATCATTGGACCAAAAGAATGGCCTCTGAAAAAGTTAAGAGCTGTCTGGAATGTCTTGTTTATGCCATCTACTACTTGACTTCTGTAAAGAGATATAACATGTTTCCTCCCCTAAACATAACACTAGGAGCTACTGAGGAGAATCTCACTGGGTGGTATCTAGTAACGTTTAGCTGGAATTCCTGTCCAAGAGGTAAAGTCATTTATCCTATTCTGCATAAACACATTCTATTGACATCACTGAGTTCCTCAACATACAAACTCTAGGTCTTTAGGCTCAAAGTTTAAAGATATTTGAGGTCTTCATACACGCCCCTCCTTCTTCCTGGACATCTGTTTCCCCCTCTTTTTGACATGACTGTCCTTTTCTCAATCTTAATATTTCAGATTAAATGATCTCCTCCTCAGTGATTGCTGTATCTGAAGTATTATCCACCTCTACTCCAGTTCCTCCTCCATTACCTCTGTGGCACCACTTGGTTTTCTTTACTGGGCCCATCACATGTTGCCATTATTTTGCTCATTCATTGCCCTTCTTTCCCATTGTTTTTTTGTTTATTATTGTTTTGTTGTTGTTTACCTAATTATTCAGTAGGCTGTATGATCTATGAAGGAAGTGATTTCATCTGTCCTGTCTCCTCCTAAGTATAATGTCTCAGAGCTCAAATAATATATGGAATGACCATACGCTGGGAAATCTAGAACTTGTTTGCATAATTCTACTCCCCAAATTAGAAAAGTAAGCCTGAATGGAAAGGGTTAAGGTTAGGGAAGAGTAAAAGTGTCAGGAATATAAAGTTTTCCTTCTCGTCCTCTATACAAAGGTGTTTATTTAAGCATCTTTCAGTAAGAATATAAATATTATATGCAGATACAGAGAATGATATATGAGATACTCTATAAATAAGTAGGGATATCAGCTTTCTTTAATATTATAAAGCATCTATTATGTAATACTAATCTGAAATAACAAGTGAAATGACACAAATATTTAGACTGGCCTAGTACTTAAAGCTATTCAAGAGTCTTTGTTGTTCAGGAATTTAAATATTTTGTCTTCTATAATTAAAAACTAATTTCTTGAATAGAAAGCCTATAGAACTAACTGAACTAGAAAAGTTAGTACATGGTCTTGGTACAATCAGTATGACATTTATTTGTTCTTTTAGTTTTTTCTCTACTTTTCAGATGCTGCTTTCTTGCTGTGAGAATCTTAAATCCTAGAAGAACAATGTTTTACTTATTTGGCATCCCCACAATGCCTTGTGTAGTGCTTTTCTGATACAAATTGCTGACTAAATGAAATCTGTGTAAAATTGAAACTGTGGTGTGCTCTTTACACTGCCACCATAAAAATCACTGTTTTATCTCTCTTTAAATCCTAATCGATTTGTGGAGGCTCATATTTATAGTTTCCATAGTAAGTGAAAATAAAATTATATTGAAAGAATGATACAACCTACTTTAAGCTCATTTGGGTTCCTTATCCAGAGAAACTGAAACAATAAATGTATGTTAAGTTGCTAAATTGGGGAGTAATTTGTTTTGCAGCAATATATACCTAATACAGGCATGCATCAAAGTTATTCATCCACTCATTCAAAAATGTATTAATTGCACAAGTTCCTATGATAGACTACTGAAAAAATAGGCCAAGGGTAACAAAATGTAAGATGTGGTAGCTAGTAACCCTGCTAACATCCCGTGCTCTAATAGGCAGATAATATATGTGAACAGATATGTGGTAATAAGGTAGAGAGTGATATATCTAAAAGATTTTAAGATTCAGGGCTAAGAGAGCATAAAGGAGAGGATTTTGATGTTGAACTGTATCCTCTCTCCTCAAAAGATATGTCCTCACCCCCAATACCTCAGAATGTGATCCAGTTTAGACATAGGTTTTTTGCTGATGAAATTAGTTGAGATGAGGTCATACTGGAGAAAGGTGGCCCCCTAATTCACTGTGACCAGTGTCCTTACAAAGAAGACAGCCATGTGAGAACAGTTGCTCACAAAGAGAATGCCATGTGATGACAAAGATATAGATAGGAGTTACACAGCTGCAAGCAATGGTTGTCGAAGATTGGTAGAAAACCAGCAGAAGCTAGGAAGAGGCAAGCAAGGAGGCCCCTACAGGTTTCAGGTGTCATGGCTCTGCTGACATCTTGATTTCAAACTTCCAGCTTTCAAAACTGTGAGACAATACATTTCTGTTGTTTTAAGCCACCCAGTTTGTGGTAATTTGTTATAGCAGTTACAGGAAACTCATACACAAGGCTTTGGATTCAGACCACCTGGGTTTTAATCCAGGCTTCACATACTAATGCTGGGCTCTTGGGCAAGTTATTGAATCTCATCTAGTTTGTGATACTTTGTTGTGGCAGCCCTAGGAAAATAACACAGAGAGGGAGATTTTTCCTAGCGTCTCATGAGGATTTCACATCCCCATTTCAGGAGCACAGGACTCAAAGCATTGATATGCTTCATTTGTCCTTCATCATCCAGAGGCACCTCCAACCCAAGCACTCTGACTCTGGAGCCAGCACAGGAATCCCAGTTTCAAAGGCTTCATGTTGTATGATTTGAATGTTTTGAGGCATGTAACGAAACTTTTTACCTCGGTTTTCATATCTCTAGAATAGATGTATCAAGATTTTATAATTCAAAGTTTTATCACAGAGTTAGTTGAGACAATGCATATGAAGTTTTAGAAATAGTGCTGTGTGCATCGTGAGTGCTCAATATGGGTCAAATACAATATTCTCCTTGGAACTAGACAGTCTCATCACACATAGATTTGGCTGTAGCTGAGAAAGCTAAAACGACTTCTCATCCATTGATGTTTAAGTATGAGTGGTCTAGTTGGTCTCTGACACTAGGCCACTTCGGAGTTTCTTGTGCCACACGCATTGGAGATGATGGTTGAGTGAGTTAAATTCCCACAGAATGATGGTTTCTTTCCTAGAAGCCTCTTTTGCAGCAGAAGTTAAATCTTCCAAATGTCTAATGCACAATGAAGAAGGCAGCTGCACTGTACAGTATTCTTTTCCTAGGACCCCTCTACTCCTATAGCGTATCCCAGTGCATCTCAGTTAAGCCAGAGCCTCTGAAGGACGGAAATGGCTCAAAATAATACTAACACTCTTTAAGACCCCTAATGTGACATTCCACCAGCTGTGTAGCTAGGGCAAATAGGAGAGAGCCAAAAAGAGAAGACAGACAAAAATACTGTACTCCCCGGACACAATTAGTTACAGCTTCAAAAGAAGGAGAGGAGTTGAGCAGTGTTAGGAAAACAACAGTGGCTGTCGGACCGACCTTGCCTGAGGTCTTCTGAAAGCAGGAGGTTTTTTGATCACAGACAACAAAGATGAAGTGAACCTGTAAGAGAGAACCCAAGACTACACTAGTTTGGGCAAATAGTTGCTGCCTCTGAAAACTAAGGAAGTCTTGTGTGAATGCTATGTGGAAATTCATAGCCAAAAGGACTGCCTTGTACTCCACAGCTGCACTCTCCAATCACAGTCACCGCCGGAAATGTATCCTGAGGCAAATATTGCCTAAAATCTTTGACCATGACCTGGATAAAGAACTTAGGCTATACCTGTTCTATTTACAGATGAAACAAGTAGTATGAATTTCTTTACAAGATCAATTTTAGTAAGAGTACAATTTGATATGAATATTTTTTTTTCAACAAGGAAAGGGGAAAAGAGCAAAGCAATACTCTAACAAAGCTTAAAAGAAGCAAGATGGAATAAGGAAAAACTGATTTAAGTACACACACCTAGCTGAAAGTCTGAGCGGATAAAAGTGGATAAATCTGCATTGACATGCCGATGTTCTATTTAATGGTGTAATAAAATTCTATTAAGCGAGGCATTTTAAAAAGTATCATTAAACTGCTAATATTTTGTTTCAATTCTGTTCTGATATTTCCTGAAAGCTGTTTCATTAATGTTTCTGTGGTTATTGTCCTCAGTGACTTGGATTTTTGCCAGTCTACCATTATCAGTCCCTTTATTTTTTCATGTATAGAAATTTGTAGAAAAACTAAAAGAATATGAGCTGCATACATACTAACCGTAGAGAAGAATTTGGGACTTTAAAAATTTTAAGTACATTTCTTATTGTCATATAACATACATAAAGAAATGCATACCTTTGAATTTTCACAAAGTGAATATACTCTAGTAACTAGCATCAAGGTTGATCACTAGAACTCTGCCACTCCCCATGACAATTGTTGTTTATTCTCATTGCTGTATAGTTCTCCATTATTTGAATATATCCGGAATAAACCCATGTTTGCTGGAGAAATATATGTTAGTCTATTTGTTTCAGATGGACAATACATTGTTTGCTCAGGAGCATGAAGAGGAGAGACGGTACTGGTTACTTGGATCTAAGCTAATTGAAATTTTGTTTTACTTGACTGAAAATATTACTGTTTTTTAAATTAGAGATCTGGGAACAAAGTTTAATTTATTTTCTAATTAAACTTTTAATTTTGAGATATAGATTCATATGCATTTGTAGGAAATAGTACAGAGAGATCCCATGTACCACATATTCAGTTATCCCAATGGTAACCAGTTGCAAAACTATAGTGCAATATCACAACCAGGATATTGACATTGACATCCATGTATTCAAGGTACAGAACATTTCCATCAACCACAAAGGTCCTCTGTGCCCTTGTATAGTCATACTCACTTTCCTCTCTTTCTCTCCTTCTCCCTTACCCCAGGCAATCACTAATCTGTTCTCCTTTTCTATAATTTTTTTATTTTAAGAATGTGATATAAATGTAATTATATAGTATGTAACCTTTTACGATTGCCTTTTTTTTTACTTGGCATAATTCCCTGGAGATTCATTCAAATTGTTGGGACTATCAGTAGTGTTTTCCTTTTATTGTTGACTGGTAGTCCCTGGTGTGGATATACTACAGAGTGTTTAACCGTTCATTAGTTTAAGTATACCTGAGCTATTTCCAGTCTTTTGGTTATTACACATATAGGTGTATGAACATTTATGTGCAAGTTTTTGTGCAGATATAATAGATAATTTTAATTTCTCTGAGATACAGGCTTAAGTGTGCAATTGCTGGGGAATAGGGTTGTTGCATGTTTAGTTTTATAAGAAAATACATATTTTCAGATTGGTTGTATCATTTTACATTCATGCTAGCAATATATGAGTGATCCAGCTGTGTGTGTTGATCTTGTATCCTAAAGCATTGCTAAACTTACCTTTTTGTTCTAGGAGTTTTGTTTTATTTGGGATTTTTGATGTAGATGATCATGCCATCTGCAAAATAGGGACAGTTTTATTTCTACCTTTCCAGTCTGTTTGCTTTTTTATTTATTTCTCTTGCCTTATTTCTCTTGCACCAAGTGTCTAGAACTTCTGGTACTCTCTTAAATAAGATAGACATCTTTTCCATGTTACCAGTCTTAATGGGGAACATAATCTTTCTTGGATATTAAATAGTATGTTAGCAACAAGTTTTGTGTAGTTTTTTAATCAAGTTTAGAACATTGCCTTCTATTCCTAGTTTGCTGAGATTTTATGTTAGATTTTGTTGAATACTTTTTCTGCATCAATTATTATGGTGATATGGTTTTGCTTTGTCAGTCTGTTGATATGGTGGATTACATTGATTGATTTTTAAATGTTGAACCAGCCTTGCATACCTAAAAAAAATAATCCCACTTGGTCTTTTTATACATTGCTAGATTCTCTTCGCTGATATTCCTGGAGGAGTTGTATATGAAAGTTTGTGAGAGATATTGTTCTGTAGTTTTCTTTATTAATACTTTTTTTTGGTTTTGGTATCAGAATAATGCAAGCCTTATGAAATGAGTTAAGAAGTGTTTCCTCTTCTTTCGTTTTCTGAATGATATTTTGTAAACTGGTGTTAATTAGTTTAGTTTTCATAGTTTGTAGTCTTTGAGGAACTGATTAATTTCTTCTAAGTTGTTGAATTTATGAGTGTACAGTTTTTTACAATATTGCTATATATACCTGTAATGGCTACAAGATCTGCAGTGATGACTCCTGTTTAATTGCAAATAATGATGATTTTTGTCCCTTTTTATATACCTTTTTCATCTTTGCTAGAGGTGTGTCAATTTTATTAATTTTTTAAAGTCCTGGATTTTTTTCACTGATTTTATATACTGCTTTTCAATCGTATTGGTTTCTGCTCTTTATTATTTCCTTCCTTTTGCTTGCTTTGAATTGGTTTTACTCTTATTTTTCTATTTTCTTGAGGTAAGTATTTACATTTTTTATTTTGACAACCTTCCTATTTTCTAATATTAGTAATTGACGGTGCAAATTTCCCTCTCAGCCCCTACTTTAGTTGTGTCTCACATATTTTGATATATCTTCATTTCCATTCAATCCAACGTAGTTTATTATTTCCACTGATCCTTCATTTTCCACACAAAGATTACTTAGAAAAGTGTTGTCTAATTCCCTATGTTTGGAGAGTTTCATTTTGTCTTCTTGTTGTGGATTTCTAACATTTATAATTTTGTTTCCATTATGGTTAGAGAACATAATTTGTATGATTTCAATTTTAAGTTTGAGGTTTGTTTTATGGCAATTGTATTTTGTACTTTATAGGCTAAATTTTTCTTCTGTTGTTTTCTGCTATGACATTAATTATGTGTGTCCACATTTTAAAGGAACATGGGAAAGTACAAGAAATCTAAAGAAAAAATTTAATGATAAAAGGATAAAAAAGAGGACTCACAATTAAGGAATGATTTCTTTTTCAAAAAAAAATGTTAATCATTATTTTTTTTTAAAACATCTTTATTGAAGTATAATTGCTTTACAATGGTGTGTTAGTTTCTGCTTTATAACAAAGTGAATCAGTTATACATATACATATGTTCCCATATCTCTTCCCTCTTGCATCTCCCTCCCTCCCACCCTCCCTATCCCACCCCTCTAGGTGGTCACAAAGCACTGAGCTGATCTCCCTGTGCTATGCAGCTGCTTCCCACTAGCTATCTATTTTATGTTTGGTAGTGTATATATGTCCATGACACTCTCTCACCCTGTCACATCTCACCCCTCCCCCTCCCCATATCCTCAAGTCCATTCTCTAGTAGGTCTGTGTCTTTATTCCCGTCTTGCCACTAGGTTCTTCATGACCTGTTTTTTTTTTTTCCCTTAGATTCCATATATATGTGTTAGCATACTGTATTTGTTTTTCTCTTTCTGACTTACTTCACTCTGTATGACAGACTCTAACTCCATCCACCTCATTACAAATACCTCCATTTCATTTCTTTTTATGGCTGACTAATATTCCATTGTATATGTGTGCCCCATCTTCTTTATCCATTCATCTGATGATGGACACTTAGGTTGCTTCCATGTCCTGGCTATTGTAAATAGAGCTGCAATGAACATTTTGGTACATGACTCTTTTTGAATTATGGTTTTCTCAGGATATATGCCCAGTAGTGGGAGTGCTGGGTCGTATGGTAGTTCTATTTTTAGTTTTTTAAGGAACCTCCATACTGTTCTCCATAGTGGCTGTATCAATTTACATCACCACCAAGAGTGCAAGAGTGTTCCCTTTTCTCCACACGCTCTCCAGCATTTATTGTTTATACAATTTTTGATGATGGCCATTCTGACTGGTGTGAGGTGATACCTCATTGTAGTTTTGATTTGCATTTCTCTAATGATTAGTGATGTTGAGCATCCTTTCATGTGTCTGTTGGCAATCTGTATATCTTCTTTGGAGAAATGTCTATTTAGGTCTTCTGTCCATTTTTATATTATGCTGTTTGGTTTTTGATATTGAGCTGCATGAGCTGCTTGTAAATCTTGGAGATTAATCCTTTGTCAGTTGCTTCATTTGCAAATATTTTCTCCCATTCTGAAGGTTGTCTTTTGGTCTTGTTTATGGTTTCCTTTGCTGTGCAAAAGCTTTTAAGTTTCATTAGGTCCCATTTGTTTATTTGTGTTTTTATTTCCATTTCTCTAGGAGCTGGGTCAAAAAGGATCGTGCTGTGATTTATGTCATAGAGTGTTCTGCCTATGTTTTCCTCTAAGAGTTTGATAGTGTCTGGCCTTACACTTAGGTCTTAAATCGATTTTGAGTTCATTTCTGTGTATGCTCTTAAGGAGTGTTCTAATTTCATTCTTTTACATGTAGCTGTCCAGTTTTCCCAGCACCACTTATTGAAGGGGCTGTCTTTTCTCCACTGTATATGCTTGCCTCCTTTATCAAAGATAAGGTGACCATATGTGCGTGGGCTTATCTCTGGGCTTTCTATCCTGTTCCATTGATCTATATTTCTGTTTTTGTGCCAGTACCAAACTGTCTTGATTACTGTAGCTTTGTAATATAGTCTGAAGTCAGGGAGCCTGATTCCTCCAGCTCCATTTTTCGTTCTCAAGATTGCTTTGACTATTCGGGGTCTTTTGTGTTTCCATACAGATTGTGAAATTTTTTGTTCTAGTTCTGTGAAAAATGCCAGTGGTAGTTTGACAGGGATTGCATTGAATCTGTAGATTGCTTTGGGTAGCAGAGTCATTTTCACAATGTTGATTCTTCCAATCCAAGAACATGGTATATCTCTCCATCTATTTGTATCATCTTTAATTTCTTTCATCAGTGTCCTATAATTTTCTGCATACAGGTCTTTTGTCTCCTTAGGTAGGTTTATTCCTAGATATTTTATTCTTTTTGTTGCAATGGTAAACGGGAGTGTTTTCTTAATTTCACTTTCAGATTTTTCATCATTAGTATACAGGAATGCAAGAGATTTCTGTGCATTAATTTTGTATCCTGCTACTTTACCAAATTCATTGATTAGCTCTAGTAGTTTTCTGGTAGCATCTTTTGGATTCTCTATGTATAGTATCATGACATCTGCAAACAGTGACAGCTTTACTTCTTCTTTTCCGATTTGGATTCCTTTTATTTCTTTTTCTTCTCTGATTGCTGTGGCTAACACTTCCAAAACTATGTTGAAAAATAGTGGTGAGAGTGGGCAACCTTGTCTTGTTCCTGATCTTAGTGGAAATGGTTTCAGTTTTTCAGCTTTGAGGACAATGTTGGCTGTGGGTTTGTCATATATGGCCTTTATTATGTTGAGGAAAGTTCCCTCTATGCCTACTTTTTGCAGGGCTTTTATCATAAATGGGTGTTGAATTTTGTCGAAAGCTTTCTCTGCATCTATTGAGATGGTCATATGGTTTTTCTCCTTCAATTTGTTAATATGATGTATCACGTTGATTGATTTGCATATATTGAAGAATCCTTGCATTCCTGGAATAAACCCCACTTGATCATGGTGTATAATCCTTTTAATGTGCTGTTGGATTCTGTTTGCTAGTATTTTGTTGAGGATTTTTGCATCTATGTTCATCAGTGATATTGGCCTGTAGTTTTCTTTCTTTGTGACATCTTTGGTTTTGGTATCAGGGTGATGGTGGCCTCGTAGAATGATTTGGGGAGTGTTCCTCCCTCTGCAATATTTTGGAAGAGTTTGAGAAGGATAGGTGTTAGCTCTTCTCTAAATGTTTGATAGAATTCGCCTGTGACGCCATCTGGTCCTGGGCTTTTGTTTGTTGGAAGATTTTTAATCACAGTTTCAATTTCAGTGCTTGTGATTGGTCTGTTCATATTTTCTATTTCTTCCTGGTTCAGTCTTGGCAGATTGTGCATTTTTAAGAATCTGTCCATTTCTTCCACGTTGTCCATTTTATTGGCATAGAGTTGCTTGTAGTAATCTCTCATGATCGTTTGTATTTCTACAGTGTCAGTGGTTACTTCTCCGTTTTCATTTCTAATTCTATTGATTTGAGTCTTCTCCCTTTTTCTCTTGATGAGTCTGGCTAATGGTTTATCAATTTTGTTTATCTTCTCAAAGAACCAGCTTTTAGTTTTATTGATTTTTGCTATTGTTTCCTTCATTTCTTTTTCATTTATTTCTGATCTGATCTTTATGATTTCTTTCCTTCTGCTAACTGTGGGGTTTTCTTGCTCTTCTTTCTCTAATTGCTTTAGGTGCAAGGTTAGGTTGTTTATTCGAGATGTTTCCTGTTTCTTGAGGTAGGCTTGTATTGCTATGAACTTCCCTCTTAAAACTGCTTTTGCTGCGTCCCATAGGTTTTGGGTCATCGTGTCTCCATTGTCATTTGTTTCTAGGTATTTTTTGATTTCCCCTTTGATTTCTTCAATGATCACTTCGTTATTAAGTAGTGTATTGTGTAGCCTCCATGTGTTTGTATTTTTTACAGATCTTTTCCTGTAATTGATACCTAGTCTCATAGCGTTGTGGTCGGAAAAGATACTTGATATGATTTCAATTTTCTTAAATTTACCAAGGCTTGATTTGTGACCCAAGATATGATCTATCCTGGAGAATGTTCCATGAGCACTTGAGAAAAATGTGTATCCTGTTGTTTTTGGGTGGAATGTCCTATAAATATTAACTAAGTCCATCTTGTTTAATGTATCATTTAAAGCTTGTGTTTCCTTCTTTATTTTCATTTTGGATGATCTGTCCATTGGTGAAAGTGGGGTGTTAAAGTCCCCTACTATGATTGTGTTGCTGTCGATTTCCCCTTTTATGGCTGTTAGTATTTGCCTTATGTATTGAGGTGCTCCTATGTTGCGTGCATAAATATTTACAATTGTTATACCTTCCTCTTGGATCGATCCCTTGATCATTATATAGTGTCCTTCTTTGTCTCTTGCAATAGTCTTTATTTTAAAGTCTATTTTGTCTGATATGAGAATTGCTACTCCAGCTTTCTTTTGATTTCCATTTGCATGGAATATCTTTTTCCATCCCCTCACTTTCAGTCTGTATGTGTCTCTAGGTCTGAAGTGGGTCTCTGGTAGACAGCATATATATGGGTCTTGTTTTTGTATCCATTCAGCCAGTCTGTGTCTTTTGGTGGGAGCATTTAATCCATTTACATTTAAGGTAATTATCGATATGTATGTTCCTATTCCCATTTTCTTAAATGTTTTGGGTTTGTAATTGTAGGTGTTTTCCTTCTCTCGTGTTTCTTGCCTAGAGAAGTTCCTTTAGCACTTGTTGTAAAGCTGGTTTGGTGGTGCTGAACTCTCTCAGCTTTTGCTTGTCTGTAAAGGTTTTAATTTCTCCATCAAATCTGAATGAGATCCTTGCTGGGTAGAGTAACCTTGGTTGTAGGTTTTTCTCCTTCATCACTTTAAGTATATCCTGCCACTCCCTTCTGGCTTGCAGAGTTTCTGCTGAAAGATCAGCTGTTAACCTTATGGGGATTCCCTTGTGTGTTATTTGTTGTTTGTCCCTTGCTGCTTTTAATATGTTTTCTTTATATTTAATTTTTGATAGTTTGATTAATATGTGTCTTGGCGTGTTTCTCCTTGGATTTATCCTGTATGGGACTCTCTGTGCTTCCTGGACTTGATTAACTATTTCCTTTCCCATATTAGGGAAGTTTTCAACTATAATCTCTTCAAATATTTTCTCAGTCCCTTTCTTTTTCTCTTCTTCTTCTGGGACCCCTATTACTCGAATGTTGGTGTGTTTAATGTTGTCCCGGAGGTCTCTGAGACTGTCCTCAGTTCTTTTCATTCTTTTTTCTTTATTCTGCACTGCAGTAGTTATTTCCACCATTTTATCTTCCAGGTCACTTATCCGTTCTTCTGCCTCAGTTATTCTGCTATTGATCCTGTCTAGCGTATTTTTAATTTCATTGATTGTGTTTTTCATCGTTGCTTGGTTCCTCTTTAGTTCTTCTACGTCCTTGTTAAATGTTTCTTGCATTTTGTCTATTCTATTTCCAAGATTTTGGATCATCTTTACTATCATTATTCTGAATTCTTTTTCAGGTAGACTGCCTATTTCCTCTTCATTTGTTAGGTCTTGTGTGTTTTGACCCTGCTCCTTCACCTGCTGTGTGTTTTTTTGTCTTCTCATTTTGCTTATCTTACTGTGTTTGGGGTCTCCTTTTCACAGGCTGCAGGTTCGTAGTTCCCGTTGTTTTGTGTATCTGTCCCCAGTGGCTGAGGTTGGTTCAGCGGGTTGTGTTGGTTTCCTGGTGGAGGGGACTAGTGCCTGTGTTCTGGTGGATGAGGTTTGATCTTGCCTTTCTGGTGGGCACGTCCACGTCTGGTGTTGTGTTTTGGGTGTCTGTGGCCTGATTATGATTTTAGGCAGCCTCTCTGCTAATGGATGGGGCTGTGTTCCTGTCTTGCTAGTTGTTTGGCATAAGGTGGCCAGCACTGTAGCTTGCTGGTCGTTGAGTGAAGCTGGGTCTTGATGTTGAGGTGGAGATCTCTGAGAGATTTTCGCCGTTTGGTATTACGTGGAGCTGGGAGGTCTCTTGTGGACCAGTGTCCTGAAGTTGGCTCTCCCACCTCAGAGGCACAGCCCAGATGCCTGGCTGGAGCACCAAGAGCCTTTCATCCACATGGCTCAGAATAAAAGGGAGAAAAAATAGAAAGAAAGAAAGAGGATAAAATAAAATAAAATAAAGCTATTGTAATAAAATATAAGAAAAAAATTAAGAATACATTTATTAAGAAAAATTTTTTTTAATTTTTAAAAATAGATTTGTTAATTTTTTATAATAAAAAATTAAAAAATTATTAAGAAAAGAATTTATTAAGAAAATTTTTTTTAATTTTTTAAAATAAAAAATATGAAAAAACTTATTAAAAATTTTTTTTAATTTTTAAAAATAGAAAATAAGGGAAAAATTATTAAGAAAACATTTATTAGGGGAAAAAAAAGTTTTTTTAAGTAAAAAAAGAAAAAAAAAAAAACGGACAGACCTAACCCTTGGACTAATGGTGAAAGCAAAGCTATACAGACAAAATCTCACCCAGAAGCATACACCTATACACTCACAAAAAAAGGAAAAGGGGAAAAATTAATATATCCTGCTCCCAAAGTCCACCTCCTGAATTTGGGATGATTCGTTGTCTATTCAGGTATTAAACAGATGCAGGCACATCAAGTTGTTTGTGGAGCTTTAATCCGTTGCTTCTGAGGCTGGTGGGAGAGATTTCCCTTTCTCTTCTTTGTTCGTACAGCTCCCAGGGTTCAGCTTTGGATTTGGACCCTCCTCTGCATGTAGGTCGCCTGAGGGCGTCTGTTCCCCGCCCAGACAGAACGGGGTTAAAGGAGCAGCTGCTTTGGGGGCTCTGGCTCACTCAGGCCGGGGGGAGGGAGGGAGGGGTAGGGATGCGGGGCGAGCCTGCGGCGGCAGAGGCTGGCGTGAGTTTGCAGCAGCCTGAGGCGTGCCGTGCGTTCTCCCAGGGAAGTTGTCGCTGGATCACGGGAGCCTGGCCGTGGCGGGCTGCACTGGCTCCCGGGAGGGGCGGTGTGGAGAGTGACCTGTGCTCTCACACAGCCTTCTTGGTGGCGGCAGCAGCAGCCTTAGCGTCTCATGTCCGTCTCTGGGGTCCGTGCTGATAACCGCGGCTCGCGCCTGTCTCTGGAGTTCGTTTAGGCGGCGCTCTGAATCCCCTCTCCTTGCGCGCAGCGAAACAAAGAGGCAAGAAAAAGTCTTTTGCCTCTTCGGCAGCTGCAGACTTTTTCCTGGGCTCCCTCCCGGCTAGCTGTGGTGCGCTAACCCCTTCAGGCTGTGTTCACGCCGCCAACCCCAGTCCTCTCCCTGGGATCTGACCTCCAAAGCCCAAGCCTCAGCTCCCAGCCCCCGCCCGCCCCGGCGGGTGAGCAGACAAGCCTCTCGGGCTGGTGAGTGCTGCTCGGCCCTGAGCCTCTGTGTGGGAATGTCTCCGCTTTGCCCTCCGCACCTCTGTGGCTGCGCTCTCCTCCATGGCTCCGAAGCTTCCCCCCTCCGCCACCCGCAGTCTCCGCCCGCGAAGGGGCTTCCTAGTGTGTGGAAACCTTTCCTCCTTCACAGCTCCCTCCCACTGGTGCAGGTCCCATCCCTATTCTTTTGTCTCTGTTATTTCTTTGTTCTTTTGCCCTACCCAAGTACGTGGGGAGTTTCTTGCCTTTTGGGAGGTCTGACGTCTTCTGCCAGCATTCAGTGGGTGTTCTGTAGGAGCAGTTCCACGTGTAGATGTATTTCTACTGTATCTGTGGGAAGGAAGGTGATCTCCTCATCTTACTCTTCCGCCATCTTGCCCAGACCCCCAGTCATTATTTTTTAAAGTGTTAGAAATTAATCTGTCCCATCAATAAAATGTATCTTTTGAATCTTTTATTTTCGTAAAATATACATTCTGTAAAAGTTATCATTTTGACTGTTTTTAACTGTACAATTCAGTGCATGAAACTGAATGTGCACTGAATGTGTATCAAACACATTCACATTGTTGTGGAACCATCACTACTATCACACTTACTTAGAGAAAAATAAATCTTGAGACACAAACAATGCACTTAAACCCAAACAAGCTTTCCAATAAATTATGTTCTGCCAATTAGAAATCTTATCCTGCTTCATGCTGGAAGATGGTCATTGACTACACAAGAGATTTTTAAGTGAATGGATGAAGTCATTTTTTTAAGCATCATTACCAGAAGCTGAGGCCTTTGATTAGATTATTTTAATTTAAAGAGAATACTGTAACAGTGTAAATTCTGTCATTTCTAATTGTGTCATAGGTATTATCTTTCCTATCATTTTGAAACTTATTTTAATTAAACTTATTTAATTATCTGTTTTCTCCTTATTATCTTTCAAAATATTATCTTTTTTTGAAAGAATATTTTGGCATATAACCTTGCTTCCAACAGTCACTGTTGGCAGTAAAATGATCAGGAAAGTTAGGATAGCAGTCCTCTGTTGCCATCATGTTGATTTCAGTTGCTCATTTATATTGTCAATATTGTAAGTAGAATTGACATTTTCATTTACTTAATCAATTACTGCACCTTACTCTTAATTTTTATTATTACTATCTCTCAAATTAATATTAGTGCTAGAAACTAGTGTTTAATACTTCCTAAAACAGAGATAGAGCCATGATTTTTACTTTTTTAAAAATTTTATTATGTCTCATTTTGTTTTTCTTGAACACTTAAAACTTTACCTAGACTTGAAAACTGAAAGAAGATTTGAGAGAGTTATATGAATAATTTTTTTAAACATACACACATACACACAAAATTAAGGATGAAATTAATATACCTCATGGGTTGTTAGGGGGTGAGGAGAGTGATAAGTATTTTGAGCATTTCTAACTGTCAAGGTTTATACCCATTTGAAAATCTTTACAACAGTCCTATAAACTGGATATTATCTATATTTTGTGGATGCAGAAACAAAGGATCAAAGAAATAAATTGCCAATGCTCTTTAGTTATGAGAGGGACAGCTAATATTTTAATTCACGTTTATCTGATTATGTGGTCTGTTCTCTTTGTAAAAAATTCTGTGAAATAGAGCAAAATAACAAAGTGAAATGATGTGAAAAAGGAGAGCTTGTTCAATTGTATAATTCAGAATGTGTATAAGAAATAGATTAGTTGATTATGTGTGTCAGAACACACCTTTTTACATGTAACAATATGCTTTATTAGCATTTTATTGTAGAGAATTATTATGTGCTTTGTTCTGGTTTGGCTTTTTTTTTTTCTTTACATAAGTGCATTCATCAGTTGCAAATGGATGAAAAGACAATTTCTTGCCTATTCTCACTGTCACTGTACGTTGTCAGGTGTTTTTTCTTAAGATACAGACTCCTTAATTCCGGAGTTAAAGGAACAGACTTTATGTTAATCTAACTAACAGTGTGGAGTAGGCCCACTCTGAACAAAAATTCTATGTAGGGTTTTTATTTAAAAGTGTTTCAGGGGCTTAAAGAGATAAGGCAAGAGTAGAAGAAGAATGGAAAATTAGTTGAAGACTGGAGGTCTTGACCCCAGAAACTGGTGGATCTCCAGAGACTAGAAAAGAGGTCAGTAGAAACATGGTTGAGTGGTAGAAACATGAACTATGCTTGAATGTAGTACTCTGAGAGATGAAAAAATCTCTTAAGTGATTATCTCTTATATAGCCTTTGACTCTAGAAAAATTTTTCAAGTCATTATTACTGAGTTTGACTCCCAAATTTTAGTGAGCCACATGGAATGAACCTTGTAAGAAGATCAATACTTACAATAACCAAAACCCTGGGCTCTTTCCCTGTTTTCTTCATCATGTTAGTTCCAAGATTCTGTTACAACTGAAGTGAGGGAGAGAAAGCATTCAGCGTAGGTCAAATTTCTTGCTAACTTTAGTAAGTGAAGTCCTTTACTACAAGTTAATTTGCTGCTTTTAAATATACATAAATATCACATTTATCACATTGTTTACACACTATTATAATTAAGAAGCTTGGGAACATAATTTATTGAATATTTTCCTATAAAAGCATGTAGAGCAACTACAGTGATATAAGTTAAAATTGAATCATTATTCAAAATGAAAATGGAAAGTTAAACAATTTCAATTACTTTACAAACAAATTAGCTACTTCTCTTGAAGCCTGATAAGGCAAAAAGTCTGGCACAGGTACTAGAAGGGTGACAGCCCCATGAGCGTGAGAAATGTGCTACAGGTTTTACATAGTTTATGCAGTACCATTATGTAAAAGGTAATAAGCGATGCTACATTTAGAAAATGTGAGGTCCCATTTTTTAAAACCCTTTTTTACATGGCAGTGTTGTCAATTGCCTGTAAGATCATTTTCTAACATAAATTTATATCCCTCTAAGGTAAATGTGCCCTTTCCCATTTCACAGAGGGAGGCACTATTCAAAGAAGTTCCCACCTTTCCACTATTCTTATTAATTCAAATGTCTACTATTATTAATCCAAACACTCCATCCTGCTTTAAACATGACTCTGAATACTTATTGTGTATGCCCCATTACATTCCTCACTTTTAGTTTGCCAATGCAGTGTTTGACTTCTTTTTCTAGATTTTCACTTCTTAGTGAATGAATAGCTCTAGTTTTGTCTCTCTCCCCTGGGCACTAATTTTAGCATGTACTCTAGCAGATTCAACCTGGTTAGCAATAAGTACAGCTTTCTATAAAGTTAGTTCAAGTGCTAGTCTAAACAGTAATTGCTTGCATATTCATGGCATAGTTCTTCATGAGCTGCTCACAAACAGTCCCATCAGGCTTTATTTCCATGTTGGCATGTAGTTGAGGTAGGATTTATTTTTTTCCTGTATATTAACTGATTCTGAGTGTTTCAGTTGTGTTTTATGTTTTTGTATGGTTTTACATGATTTATTATTTAATTGAATAGTTTTGTAAAGAAAATACAAGTAATACTAATACTTATAAAGGAAAGTATTCTCCCATCTTCTGAATGAGAATACAAATAAAAATTTGAGTTAGGAAAATTATGACTTTTCCTTGAGCGCTACTGTGTGCTGTCCATGTGTGTTAATAGCTAAATGCATGGCAGGATTTATATGATGAAATAAAGAAAGATGTGGTACATTCAGTCAAAATGCTGGAGGTTAAGATTGTAATTGCAATGAACAAGGAGTTTCATGGAAATCTGTATCTTTTCAATATGGAAACTGTCCTCTTTCTCTAAAAGACAGGAAGAGAAATACTCATCAGTTACACTCATCAATTCTATTCACCCACTGCCTTTATAACACAACTCAGAGTTCTCTGGTGAGTAAAGGAAAGAAAAGCCCAGACAAAGGAATGCCATTAGAAGTGAACATGTATTATATGTTCTGCTCAGTGTGTTACAAGCAAAATGTGAGTTTAAGGGCATAAATAACCAGGTCTATACTAATATCATAGACTAAGACTTAGCACTTGAAATAAGAGCATTGAGTAAGTGCAGGTATGGATACCAAGAATACTCTGCAATTAATATGATTGCTCCGATACAACAGAATGAAGATCAGCATGGAAAGGGAGCAGCACAAGAAACTGAAGAAATCATGAACCAAATAGGAAGTAGATGGAGGGGGCACACTGTGTCTGGGCTATATTGAGGTGTAACGGTAGCCTTAGTACCTGAACTCTGCTTTTCCCATTTTTAGAGATGGAAGATACTAGGAATAGACATAATACATTACACCTTCTAGGAATTTCTTTTCACCTTTATTCCAACCTCCTACGTTCTTTGAGTGCACTGATATATATCTTAAAGTTCACCTTAGACAGAATATGTTAATATAATCATTATCACAACTTTCTAAATGAGAGAGCATAAGGGGCACCAGGCATAAATTAAATTAAACTTTTCCCTCTAGTCTGTTCACCACTACTGAAAAATGTAATGCCTGTATGTTTTTTTCATGTTCTTCTTAACTAGAAGGAAAAAAAAAATGCTTGGAGAGATTTATTGCCCATTTATCCTTGGAAAGAGTCCAAGGATCATTTTTGTTCCCTGTCTTGGAGAAAGGAGCATAACTGTAATATTCTTAATTATGTGAGGTGCCACAAGTAAAAAGGTAGCAGCACTAGCTCAGTTCCCTGTGGGAACATCAGCGTCTGTGAGAGTTTGCACAATTCTTGAATTAGTAAGCTTCTCAACAGGGGGGAGCTATGCTTGTTATTCTATTTTGGATCTGAGAAAATGTTTCATATTTACCAGTGGCATTCTGAAAATGCCTTACCAATCACCTAAGCATTGTTGTGTAATTTTAAAGTGTGCTGAAAGAATGTCAACAAGATAGATTTTAGAAAGTAGATTTGACAATGGAATTCAAATAAGAAGAATTTCAAACCTTTTTTATTCACTGTACCACAATTTTTATAAACATTTTTAAAAGGAGATATGTAGTTAACTCCATTTATGGCATTTGAAAATATGGAGGTTGCAGGTTTTTTTGTTTTTTTTTTTTTTTTTTTTTTTTATTTTTGGCTGTGTTGGGTCTTCGTTTCTGTGCGAGGGCTTTCTTTGGTTGTGGCGAGCGGGGGCCACTCTTCATCGCGGTGCGCGGGCCTCTCACTGTCGCGGCCTCTCTTGTTGCGGAGCACAGGCTCCAGACGCGCAGGCTCAGTAGTTGTGGCTCACGGGCCCAGTTGCTCCGCGGCATGTGGGATCTTCCCAGACCAGGGCTCGAACCCGTGTCCCCTGCATTGGCAGGCAGATTCTCAACCACTGCGCCACCAGGGAAGCCCTGCAGGTATTTTTTAAAAAAACTTTTTAATAATAAAAAAAGAAAGGTATATTTTCTGTTATTTTCTCCTAAAATTCTTAGTCTGTTACTATGTAGAGTTTTAAACTGCAGGATAAAGGCACAGAAATTTGGATAAGCCTATATTCAGTTCAAAAGGAAAAAAAAAGAAAGAGACATAAAGAGGCAGTTAAGCACCTATCTTTCCATTCATTGTCAAACTGCAGCAAATGCAAAATTCTGCTTTAAACTTTAAGTAATACTCAGAGAAAAAAGTAAGTATATATATATTATATGGATATATGTGTGTGTGTTTTGGTTTGCTATATGTTGTTTTGCTGGGTAGAAGAAAGTGGATCATGTTTACAGGTTTGGGAAGGGGAGATTAGAAAGGGAATGCTTCAAAATTGTGTAAAGTTAGGTGAAAACTGATAAGCCTTGTACTCTGAGGAGGTGGAAAGGAAAGGTACATCAGTTAAAATTGTTTTTTGATGCAAAAAATAGAATACATGTCTATTGTGGACTAAACAAATAGGGATTTATTTTTCATATGTAACAAGAATTCTTGAAAGTCCTTCCCACATGACAGGAAGATGGCTGCTGAATCTTTAGCCATCATGTTGACATTGAAGGCAGGAAGGGGACAGCTGCGTCTGAACTCTTGCCCTCTTATTCAGGAAGCTCAATAACTTTCTGAGACTTCTCTAGCTTCAAATTAAGTGATATTAATCAGAATTGGTCATGTGGACACCATTTATGAGGGTTAAAAAGAGTGGGAAATGGCGTTGTTAAGATTGGCTTTGTACAATCATGATTATTGTCCTGGCTTTCCCACAAAATCAAGTTACGTTAGCTAGAAAGAAGGAGGGAAGAAAAAGGAATAGAAAAATAACCGAATTTCTAATTTGATGAAGTGAGTTTGAGGAAATGTGGAGATGGTAGACTAGAATAACTGGTGGAAACTTTTGCACTGAGATAGGAAATAAGCAGAAATATTAAGTGCAAATGTTTACCTATTTATTGGTGAAGGGATAGGTTTTTAAGATAATCGACGTCTTTTCAGCCTCATTTAAAAAAGAAGTAATGATTTGAAAAATATGGAAAAAGAACAATCAGAAGAAAAAAGGGGATACATTGTGTTTGGGAGAAATGTACACAACTTAATTCTTAATATTAGTCTGAGAGCATTCAGTTAGAGGCATTAGATTTTCTTCAGTAATTGCACATACATCTGGGTTGACAAATTTTTATCCCTCCTCCAGCTCTACAACACGCCCTCAACCCATGTGAAAGAACATGGGAGTCTTAATTTTGTAAAGATTTCCAACATTTTTTTAAGGATGATATACTATTGATTTTCTGCACATGTTATAATTTTAGGGCAAAGTTTCTCAATCTCAGCAGTACTGATATTTTGGTCAGATAATTCTTTGCTGTGGGAACTGTCCTGTGAATTATAGGAAGTTTAGCAACATCCTCTAGCAGCATCCCTGGCTTCTACCCACAGGATACCAGTAGCAATTCCATCCCTCTCCTACTTGCCCCAGTTGTGACAACTTAAAATGTTTCCAGATATTGCCAAATATTCTCTGAGGAGCAAAATGCCTTAGGTCGAAAACCACTGTTCTAGTATATTCTGGACCATGAGCAAAGGGATCATCTGGATGCTTGATATAACTGGAGACTCTAGGGCTCTAGTGTGATTCACTGCATCAGGATATGAATTTTAACAGGATCCCCAAGGAATTTATCTGCACATTAAAGTCTGACATGCACTGATCTATAACATGCCAGTAGACCTTTAACTTCTCTCTCACTCAGTCTCCCAACATCTCTGGTCCATGTGACAGACTGCTGCCAGGTTAATCCACTAGAAACTCCTCATTGCCTACAGAATAAAATTGAAACTGTTTTCTCTGCCTGGTTTTTGAGGCTTTCCCAAATAAGCTTTAAATATAATTTCATAAATACCTCGTTGAGAAATTTGACATTCTAGTCAAATTCTGTGGACTAATGCCTTGCGTGTTCTGAGACTTCCTATTGAAATAGTATCCACAATTCAAAGCAACCTAACAGAAGTCCAACCTTTTCCACAAAACCTTCCATTTGTATCATACTTAAACTCTTCTTCCTCTGCTTCACATGTTTATTTTGTGCATGTGTGCAGTAGAAGATAAAACTTTGAGTATTGAAGACAAATAGACTGGGTTAAAATGTGGTTCTGCCTCTGAATATGATCTTTGGCAAAGTAAGTATCTTCTCTAAGCCTCAGTTGCCACATTTATAAATTGGATTTATTATGAGTACATTCACTAAGAGTTGTTTTGACAGTTAAATGAGATAAATGCACATAAGGACTGACACATAGAAAGCACAGAGCAAATAACAGTCATTGCCATTATTAATGGTAATGATAAAAATAAAGTAATACCTTTTATATTGCCCCACCATTCCATTCAACAGCAGAAACTACTATTAAGTATTAATATTAACTACCTTTTACAAATTTTTAGAAGTGCCTAATTCATTTTTGTATCCCCATGTATTATTTATACTGGTATTTCCAGTAAACAGAGTAAGCGATTAATAAATATTTGTTGAACAAATTTAAGTACATGCCTTAATTTTACTATCATACAGTTAGAGCCTGGGAGTTGGAATTTATGTCTCATTGCTTTCTATATCTCCACAGCAACAAAAATGGTGCCTGAATGTAGTAGAAGCTCAATAAATGTCTATTAACTACATGCATGATTGACTAATTGGTTAACTGTGGAGAAATATTTAAATTACTGGGTGCTCAAAACCCAAAGGGAAACTCCATCCTGGAAAAGTCAGACTATTTATGTTTATTTCTCACTTTCTACTCCTTCCAATGATGAGAAAAACGTTTTTCCTACAACTAGGTAGCTTATGTTACAAACTTGACAAAATATTTTTCTTTAGCCATCTGCTTTTCCATTTACCACAAATGGAAGCTTAATATTCCAGCATGAAGTCATCTTGAAGAGAACTATTTGCATCCCCAAATGTTCTCCTTTTGTAGATCCCAGGTAAATCACCTTCCTCTCAAAGATGCACACATTATAGATAATATGTCATAATTATTTTCATCACCAAGAATCACTTGCTATTTGCCAGATGATAGGGTACTATTTAACTTTTCCCAGTTGGAAATGTCAGTCAGCACTTGCTCTTGCATTATGTGAAAATGCATGATGACTTTCTATTAAAGACAGATAATTTTGAGGTCTGCTTCATAGTGCATCATTATTTTCATTTTTTACAAAGCTAACTACATTGTTGCTCTCAAGAATCACTGACGGGACCTTTTAGATATTATGGAATCATTGTTCTCACTAATTGTTGATGGAACATTTTAGGATGCTTTTTAGATGTTAAAAAATGCTCATAATTATTCTGTGTATTTCAGAAAATAAGCTACTTCCTTTAGTTGTGTTTAACACCTGTATTCAAAGCATTATATTCTTTCTGGGCATTAAATAAATTACATTCATAGAGACAGAGTTTCAGCCTCATCAGAACAGACAGATGGTTTCTATGGGAAATACGCTGCAACTCCTTGGTTTCATCTTTAAAGCAATGACTGTTTTCTCTTCAGGAGGTAATACCTGGGACCAGTTGTGTCAGAAAAAGATAAAACAGAAACATTTTCTTCCTCTTTTCCCCATGTCAACTCCAAACCAAATTCTGCCAATTGTAATCCTTTTTGTTTTTAACTTTTCCTTAAACTCTGCATATTTTTGCCTATTTTTACTGCTCAGTTTCTCTATTTTGAAACACTTTCTTCCTTTGGCTTCCAGGGCAGCATCCACTATGCTTACATCACTGGCTGTTGCTCCTCTTCTTTCTTTGTTCCCCCCTTACCTCTGTACTCTCACATCACCCTGAGGCTTAGCCCTTAGATCACATTCTTTTTCTCTCTGCACTCCCTTTGTGCACAAACACATATGCTCATAGCACTCAAGTTTATATCGAGCTCAGCCTTCTGCCCTGAACTCCAGATCCTTAAATACAACTTCCTACTCTACATCCTTACCTGAGTTACTAGTAGCTAGTTCAAAATGAACATGTCAAAAACTGAGCTCCTGATCTTCCTCCCTAATCTTCCTTCTCCCACAGTCCTTCCACAAATGGGTTTAATGATAAATCCATCTTTCCATGTGTTGAGAACAAAATTCTGGTAATCATTGTTGACTATTCTCTTTTTTCCACATCCCAAATTAAATCCTTTATTTCACCTGAAGCTTCTACCTTCAAAGTTTGGCTTTCTAGCTCTGCTCCAGCCATGTTTTCATTAGTGCCACAGCTATCACTCTGGTCCAGATCTCCATCATTCTTGCTAATGCTCTTATTGCAATAGACTCCTGACTAGTTTCATTTCTCTGCTTCCTTTCATTTCCATTTATTCTCAGTGGGGCAGCTAAAATAATCCTGTTTCAAAGAAGAGGTCATGTCAGATCATGCCACATCTCTGCTTAAAACTCAACAATGACATCTCACTCTAAGTAAGTAACCTGGAGTGATCTTTCCCCAGATATCCACATAGCTGGATTCCTGACTTCTTCAGGTCTTCTCAGAGAAACTTTGCCTGGCTATGCAATTTAACATTACAACCCTCTTCAAGACTCCTGACTTATTTGTCTCCATAGCACTTATCACTTTCTACTATACTTTATCAGTGGTTCTCAAAGTATGATGGCCAGACTAGCAGCATTATCCTCACCTGAGAATTTGTTAGAAATGAGAATTCTCAGCCCTCAGTTCATGCCTACTGAATCAGAAATGTGGTGAATAGAGGCCAACAGTCTGCGTTTTAACAAGCCTTTCAGGTGACTCTGATGCATGCTAAAGTTTGAAAACTACATATTTTATTTATTTTGTTATATATGTTTTATTATAGTATATTTTATTATGTATTATGTTAATATATATTTATATATATACACACATATATTTCACCAAAAGTATAAACATCGTGAAGGAAGAATTTATGGTTTTTTGTGTTTTTTTTTTTACTGCTTTTTCCAAAGCATTTGAAACAGTGGCTGGTTTACAGTGTGTGCTACACAACTGTTGTTAAATGAATAAGTAAAAGTAGGACTTCACACATCCGTGTCCCTCCTCTCGTTATTCCCTCTGCCTGTAATATCCTTTCATCCTTTGCCTTACTAAGTCTGGCTGTTTGTCTACACTTAACTCATGTAGCATCTATACTCTTCTTGAAACTCCACCTCTACTTTCCCTCTGCAGCTCAGTCCATTGGGCACATCTCTATTTGCCTATAGAAGATTTTATATCATTCTTAATCACACCACACATATACTAAATTTACCTATTTGTATACCCACTTTCTCCACTACAAAATGAATTATTTGAGGGCAAATTTTCTTTCTACATACCTAGACCATTCCACAGTATAGAATATAGAATAAGTTCTCAATCAATATTTCTGAAATTATTGAATTGCATTTGGAAGATTGTTACCAAGGTGGTGCAACGATTAAATACAATTCAAATTGATTTAAGAAAAACATCTTGTTTGTTGGCAGGATACAGGGTGTCCAGGAAAGCCAAGGTCAGGGAAGAAGGCAGGCTTCATGGGGGTCCAGGGACAAGAACCAGAAAGCCTTTCTGAAATAAGGCAGATATTTCCTCTGGGTTTATTGAAGTAGGCCTTTATGTTCTCTACAGCCAGATGTCCTATCTTCCATCTGAGTGGGGAAAAAAATGCAATACCAGGTCTATGACTTTCCCATTTCAACTGCAAAATGAAGACTTGCTGCCATCACTATATCTCTTTTTCAATTTACAGGTGAGAGAATCTGATTGGTCTGCTTCAGTTAGGTACTCACCTCTGATATATCCCTAGAGTTTATTCTCTGTGAATGGGTGGGGGAATGGCAGGCAACTTAATACATCTTTTACCTTCACACAAACACTCAAGTATACATTGATACATATGTAACTGTATAACTCATTGAATAAGATTATACATGAGATAAGATTCTACAAGTGTTAATACTATTAGATTGACTATATAATCACTGAAACAAATGTAAGATGTTTTTTATAATTTTAGCATGGATATAAATATACATAAACTAAAGTTTAAAATCTTTACAAAAATGGCATATAGAGGAACTTGTATGGTTTGAAATTTTCTAGTAACCAAACAAGTCTAACTTGATACATATATCTCACCAGTGTAAGAGTAAAAGAGTAAAAATATTGTTTCATTTTCCTCTACATCTAATAAATGACATTTTAGGAAAGGTGAGCCCCCAGATTCTTTCATTCATAGAAAAAACACTTGTTGATTGTTAATGATATTTGCTGTGTCAAGCAAGGGACACAGCATCTGCCCTCAACTTATATCCTGTGCACAGAAAATAAAATAAAGGGAAAATAACTACAACATGTGTTTGATAAAGAAGTAGGTATTGAAAGGCAGTAAAGGATAAGATATTGGTCATATAATTCTGATTTTCTTTGGGGTAAGAGAAAAATCTCACACCGCCTGCATACATTATAGTCATTAACATGTAAGAAAAATAGACCTCTAATCCTGGTGAATTCTGTAGGTAGAAAGAAAGAACCAGAATCTACAGATAATTTTCTCAGGTCATTTTGTATTAAAATGCTATATGCAGCTCAGCTTCCTGGTATTGGTGTTAATACAGGTCAAGGATGACTCTACATCAAGTACCTGAACTAGATACTGTGGTCCCTTCTTAACACTAGCACCTTCAGAGCATCAGGTATGAAGAAAGCAAGTCAGTAATCAAGTTTTTAAATCTCTTTCTGCTTGCACTCATGCAGCCCTGCCTTTTGGGCAGAGCTGAGTTAGAGATCAGGGACAGATTTTTGACCATGCTTTCTTTTCTTGGTGTACATGGCAATATTTTGCCAGCAGCTTCCCTAGCACAAAGAGAAAGATCAAGTAAAAATTTCAAACTATATCTATGAAATTACTTTCCAGATCCACTACCTGATTAAAATAATACATTTGGAAGACTAAATATTTACTAAACTTCCAATTGAGTAGTCTGGCCCTCCATGGTGTAATCTCAATAAATAATACTGAACAGACACATCTGGAAAAGAGAATGTTGCTTGAATAATTATTTTCTTGTCCTACATTATCTAGATTTACTTGTCTTTGGGCTCCCTGAAACCAGGGGCTGTGCTGTAATTTATCTCCCATGCATGCAGAACCTAACCCAGTGCGTAGCACGCAGCACATCGTCAGTGAATGTCATTTGAATGAAATCATCTGTTGTGTTATTGATTTGCACTTACAGAATTGATTACATAAAAGATACTCTCTAAACAAGATAAACAATCGGAGGAGATTATAATTTTGTGGCACTTCTGGAATGGGCTTAAATCAGCCATTTCCCTGCCTTTGTTTTTTAAGAAGAGAATAATAAAATAAAATAATGATAGACTATTCATTTACCTGTCTGTTCTTCTGACACTTTTCTGAGATCATTTAGGTCTAATGCAATTCTTTTATTTCCTTTATAGATTCCGATATTTTTAATAGAAAAAAAAAAAATACTCTATTGAAGTCTATTTGGAGTTTTCTGCTTTCTCTTAGACTCTTTGATGTATTTCAAGAAACATAGCACTTAAAAAGTGCATTGTGTCCTCATCCACATCCACACCCACCCCACCCCTCCCCACCGTCAAAGAAAGAAAAAAAAAAAAAAAAGACAAGTGTGGGGCTGATATATTTAGTTGTTATTTCTCCTTTTTACACTCCTCTTCACAGCCTCTCTGATGTAGTCACTCGGTCATCTCACACATGCTAGGACTCTGAAAATTGTTCTCACTACAGCAAAACTACTGAAGAAACATGCTTCACAGCCTGATGAACTCTCTTTGTGGTTGTGAATATGCCTTATTCACGCAATAATTTTTCAGCAGAAAACTGTGAAATATGTGACACAGGAAGTGCCAGGCCTATCACTCCTCCATACAAACTGCTTTTCTTCACGTAAAACTAACATACTCACTCTTGGCATAACATGCATTGAAAAAAATAAAGATGGTTCGTATGGATAAAAAGGTTATACTGTATATTTTATTCTTCTGAACATTTTAAAAACACTACTTTCAAAACTCTAACCAATAGGAGGAAACTACTATATTCTCAGTGTTTCTATTTATGAGACACTAAATGTGCATTTGTCAGTATAACAGGATGTGAGGTTGTATTACTTAGTACTATCAATATAGCATTACAACTCAAGTTAGCTTAGGCACAAAAGTAAATGTGTTGGTTCAAGTAACTGAAAAATACTGGATATTTTGGTTTTAGGCATTGCTGGATTCAAGGCTCAAGTAGTACTTTCAGGGATCCTTTTCTTTCAATCCCTTAAACAGACTCTCTTCTAATGGTGGGTGTGATGGTGGACAATGACTTTCATCCTGACTTTGTAATGGCCCTGTGGAAAGAGAATCTTCCTAAGGCTTAGGCAGAAAAGCCCCCATGGGACTTAACTTGGACAGTTAGTATGACACGACTATTTATGAACTAATCACTGTGCCAAGAAGATTGGGTAACGTTGCTGGGCAGGCCTGGGTTATGAGCCCATGAGGGTCACGTCCAGTAGAATTACATGCTTTTCCCAGAGGAAAGGGGCTCTTGTAACAAGAAATGGAGTAAGAGTACCCAGAACAAGCAGTAACAATGGGTGTCTACAGCTGACATATAATACAATGCCTATTTTAAAGATAAGGAAACCAAGACTCAAATTTTCATAACTAAGCTTAGATTACACTAGCATCTGATATCCTAGTAAGCAGCAGGCCTCCCCACTGCTTTTTCTTAATCCCAAATCCAGTAACATTCCTATCTCAGTTACCTGACCAGTTTCTTCAGTGCTTGTCTGTGATGTTATGCTGTCAGTTCAGACTTGTCTGTGATGTTATGCTGTCAATGAAAGATGCACAGAAAATATCAAGGATCTACACCTGTGCCTAACAAAGACTATGCAGGGACACAGAATTATTAAATGAATCTGGTGTATGCAAATGGCCAATTGCTGTAATTTAGATCTCACGTTAATATATTTATTTCCTTAAAAAAATCTAATCCATACTTTGCACACCACGTAATTGTGAGATTTAAAAAATGGAATAATATTAACAGTACTAAGCTGTCTTTTTTCTGGTTCTTATTCCCCATTCATTCCCCCCATCCCAATAAGTATTACTGCTTATTAAATTTTAAATCAGGAGGACCTTCAAGATGGCGGAAGAGTAAGATGTGGAGAGCACCTTCCTCCCCACAAATACATCAGAAATAAAACTACATGTGGAACAACTCCTACAGAACACCTACTGAACGCTGACAGAAGACCTCAGACCTCCCAAAAGGCAAGAAACTCCCCACGTACCTGGGTGGGGCAAAAGGAAAAAGAAAAAAACAGAGACAAAAGAATAGGGATGGAACCTGCACCTCTGGGAGGGAGCTGTGAAGGAGGAAAAGTTTCCACATGCTAGGAAGCCCCTTCATTGGCGGAGACACGAGGTCGCGGGTGGGAAGCTTCGGAGCCACGGAGGAGAGCTCAGCAACAGGGGTGCAGAAGGCAAAGCAGAGAGATTCCCGCACGGAGGATCGGTGCCGACCAGCACTCACCAGCCCGAGAGGCTTGTGTGCTCACCCGCCGGGAAGGGTGGTGGCTGGGAGCTGAGGCTCGGGCTTCGGAGGTCAGATCCCAGGGCGAGGACTGGGGTTGGCTGCGTGAACACAGCCTGAAGGGGGCTAGTGCACCACAGGTAGCCGGGAGGGAGTCCAGGAAAAAGTCTCGAACTCCTGAAGAGGCAAGTGACTTTTTCTTGCCTCTTTGTTCTGCGGTGCGCGAGGAGAGAGGATTCAGAGCACCGCCTAAACAAGCTCAAGAGACAGGCGGAGCCGCGGCTATCAGCGTGGACCCCAGAGACGGACATGCGACGCTAAGGCTGCTGCTGCAGCCATCAAGAAGCCTGTGTGCAAGCACAGGTCACTATCCACAGCTCTCCTCTCAGAAGCCTGTGCAGCCCGCCACTACCAGGGTCCCGTGATCCAGGGACAGCTTCCCCGGGGGAACGCACGGCACACCTCAGGCTGTTGCAACGTCACTCCGGCCTCTGCCACCACAGGCTTTCCCCTCGTTCCGTACCCCTCCCTCCGCCCAGCCTGAGTGAGCCAGAGCCCCCTAATCAGCTGCTCCTTTAACCCCGTCTGAGAGAAGAAAAGACGCCCTCAGGTGACCTACACGCAGGGGCGGGGCCAAATCCAAAGCTGAACCCTAGGAGCTGTGCGAACAAAGAAGAGAAAGGGAAATTTCTCCCAGCAGCCTCAGGAGCAGCAGATTAAATCTACACAATCAACTTGATGTACCCTGCACCTCTGGAATATCTGAATAGACAACGAATCATCACAAAATTCAGGCAGTGGACTTTGGGAGCAACTGTAGACTTGGGGTTTGCTTTCTGCATCTAATTTGTTTCTGGTTTTATGTTTATCTTAGTTTAGTAATTAGAGTTTATTATCACCAGTAGATTTGTTTATTGATTTGGTTGCTCTCTTCCTTTTCCTCTCTAAAGATAAATATATATCTTTTTTTCCTTTTTTCTTTTTGTGAGTGTGTATGTGTATGCTTCTTTGTGTGATTTTGTCTGTATAGCTTTGCTTTTACCATTTGTCCTAGGGTTCTGTCTGTCCGTTATTTATTTATTTATTTTTCTTTAAGTATACTTTTCTTTTTATTACTTTTTAGTTTCTTAATAATTTTTTTTATTTTACTAAGTTCATTTTATTTTATTTTATTTTTTAATTGTTATTTTCTCTTTTTTTCGTTTTTTCTCCCTTTTCTTTTAGGCCTTTTGGCTGACAGGGTCTTGGTGCTCTGGCCAGATGTCAAGCCTGTGCCTCTGAGGTGGGAGAGCTGAGGTCAAGACACTGGTCCACTAGAGACCTCCCAGCTCCACCCTATATCAAATGGCAAAAGCTCTCCCAGAGATCTCCATCTCAATGCTAAGACCCAGCTCCACTCAATGTCCAGCTACAGTGCTGGACCCACTATGCCAAACAACTAGCAAGACAGGAACACAACCCCACCCATTAGCAGAGAGGCTGCCTAAAATCATAATAAGGTCACAGACACCCCAAAACACACCACTGGACGCAGTCCTTCCCACCAGAAGGACAAGATCCAGCCTCATCCACCAGAACACAGGCACCAGCCTCTCCACCAGGAAGCCTACACAACCCACTGAACCAACCTTAGCCACTGGGAGCAGACACCAAAAACGGGAATTACGAACATGCAGCCTGAGAAAAGGAGACCCCAGACACAGTAAGTTAAGCAAAATAAGAAGACAGAGAAACAGCAGATAAAGCAGCAAGGTAAAAACCCACCAAACGAAGAGGAAATAGGCAGTCTACCTGGAAAAGAATTCAGAATAATGATAGTAAAGATGATCCAAAATCTTGGAAATAGAATAGAGAAAATACAAGAAACAGTTAACAAGAACCTAGAAGAACTAAAGAGCAAACAATGATGAACAACACAATAAATGAAATTTAAAATTCTCTAGAAGGGATCAATAGCAGAATAACTGAGGCAGAAGAACGGATAAGTGACCTGGAAGATAAAATAGTGGAAATAAATACTGCAGAGCAGAATAAAGAAAAAAGAATGAAAAGAATTGAGGACAGTTTCAGAGACATCTGGGACAACACGAAACGCACCACATTCGAATTATAGGGGTCCCAGAAGAAGAAGAGAAAGAGAAAGGGACTGAGAAAATATCTGATGAAATTATAGTTCAGAACTTCCCTAATATGGGAAAGGAAATAATCAATCATGTCCAGGAAATGCAGAGAGTCCCACGCACGGTAAATCCAAGGAGAAGCACACCAAGACACATATTAAACTATCAAAAATTAAATACAAAGAAAAAATATTAAAAGCAGCAAGGGAAAAACAAATAATATACAAGGGAATCCCCATAAGGTTAACAGCTGATCTTTCAGCAGAAACTCTGCAAGCCAGAAGGGAGTGGAAGGGCATATTTAAAGTGATGAAAGGGAAACCAAGATTACTCTACCCAGCAAGGAACTGATTCAGATTCAATGGAGAAATTAAAACCTTTACAGACAGGCAAAAGCTAAGAGAATTCAGCACCACCAAACCAGCTTTACAACAAATGCTAAAGGAACTTCTCTAGGCAGGACACACAAGAGAAGGAAAAGACCTACAATGACAAACCCAAAACAATTAAGAAAATGGTAATAGGAACACACATATCGAAAACTACCTTAAATGTAAATGGATTAAATGCTCCAACCAAGAGACATAGACTGGCTGAATGGTTCCAAAAACAAGATCCGTATATATGCTGTCTACAAGAGACCCACTTCAGACCTAGGGAAACATACAGACTGAAAGTGAGGGGATGGTAAAAGTTAGTCCATGCACATGGAAACCAAAAGAAAGCTGGAGTAGCAATTCTCAGGCAAAATGGACTTGAAGATAAAGACTATTACAAGATACAAAGAAGGGCACTACCTAATGATCAAGGGATCAATCGAAGAAGAAGATATAACAATTGTAAATATTTATGCACCCAACCTAGGAGCATGTCAATACATAAGGATAATGTTAACAGCCATAAAATTGGAAATCGACAGTAACACCATTATAGTAGGGGACTTCAACACCCCACTTTCACCAATCACACATCATCCAAAATGAAAATAAATAAGGAAACACAAGCTTTAAGCGATACGTTAAACAAGATGGACTTAATTGATATTTACAGGACATTCCATCCAAAAACAAGAGAATACACTTTCTTCTCAAGTGCTCATGGAACATTCTCCAGGATAGATCATCTCTTGGGTCAAAAATCAAGCCTTGGTAAATTTAAGAAAATTGAAATCATATCAAGTATCTTTTCCAACCACAACACTATGAGACTAGGTATCAATTACAGGAAAAAAATCTGTAAAAAATGCAAACACCTGGAGGCTAAACAATACACTACTAAATGACCAAGAGGTCACTAAAGAAATCAAAGAGGAAATCATAAAATACCGAGAAACAAATGACAATGAAAACACGATGACCCAAAACCTATGGGATGCAGCAAAAGTAGTTCTAAGAGGGAAGTTTATAGCAATAAAATCCTACCTCAAGAAACTAAAAACATCTCAAATAAACACCCTAACCTTACACCTAAAGCAATCAGAGAAAGAAGAACAAAAATACCCCAAAGTTAGCAGAAGGAAAGAAATCATAAAGGCCAGAGCAGAAATAAATGAAAACGAAGTGAAGGAAACAATAGCAGAGCTCAATAAAACTAAAAGCTGGGTCTTTGAGAAGACAAACAAAATTGATAAACCATTAGCCAGACTCATCAAGAAAAAAAGGGAGAAGACTCAAATCAACAGAATTAGAAATGAAAAAGGATAAGTAACAACTGCCACTGCAGATATATAACAGATCCTGAGAGATTACTACAAGCAACTATATGCCAATAAAATGGACAACCTGGAAGAAATGGGCAAATTCTTAGAAAAGCACAACCTTCTGAGACTGAACCAGTAAGAAATAGAAGATATAAACGGACCAATCACAAGCACTGAAATTGAGTCTGTGATTAAAAATCTTCCAACAAACAAAAGCCTAGGACCAGATGGCTTCACAGGCAAATTCTATCAAACATTTAGAGAACTAACACCTATCCTTCCCACACTCTTCCAAAATATAGCAGAGGGAGGAATGCTCCCAAACTTATTCTACAAGGCTACCATCACCCTGATACAAAAACCAGACAAAGATGTCACAAAGAAAGAAAACTACAGGCCAATATCACTGGTGAACATAGATGCAAAAATCCTCAACAACATACTAGCAAGCAGAATCCAACAGCACATTAAAAGGATCATACACCATGATCAAGTGGGGTTTATCCCAGGAATGCAAGGATTCTTCAATATACACAAATCAGTCAGTGTGATACACCACATTAACAAATTGAAGGAGAAAAACCATATGATCATCTCAATAAATGCAGAAAAAGCTTTTGACAAAATTCAACACCCATTTATGTAAACACTCTCCAGAAACTAGTCATAGAGGGAACTTACCCCAACATAATAAAGGCCATATATGAGAAACCCGCAGCCAACATCGTTCTCAATGGTGAAAATCTGAAATAATTTCCTCTAAGATCAGGAACAAGACAAGGTTGCCCACTCTCACCACTATTTTTCAACATAGTTTTGGAAGTTTTAGCCACAGCAATCAGAGAAAAAAAAGAAATAAAAGGAATCCAAATTGGAAAAGAAGAAGTAAAGCTGTCACTGTTTGCAGATGACATGATACTATACATAGAGAATCATGAAGATGCTACCAGAAAACTACTAGAGCTAATCAATGAACTTGGTAAAGTAACAGGATCAAACTTAATGCACAGAAATCTCTTGCATTCCTATACACTAATGATAAAATATCTGAAAGAGAAATTAAGGAAACACTCCCATTTACCACTGCAACAAAAAGAATAAAATACCTAGGAATAAACCTACCTAAGGAGACAAAAGACCTGTATGCAGAAAACTACAGTACACTGATGAAAGAAATTAAAGATGATACAAATAGATGGAGAGATATACCATGTTCTTGGATTGGAAGAATCAACATTGTGAAAATGACTATACTACCCAAAGCGATCTACAGATTCAATGCAATCCCTATCAAACTACCAATGGCATTTTTCACAGAACTAGAACAAAATATTTCACAATATGTATGGAAACATAAAAGACCCCAAATAGCCAAAGCAATCTTGAGAAAGAAAAACGGAGCTGGAGCAATCAGGCTCCTGGACTTCAGACTATACTACAAAGCTACAGTAATCAAGACAGTATGGTCCTAGCACAAAAACAGAAATATAGATCAATGAAACAGGATAGAAAGCCCAGAGATAAACCCACACACATATGGTCACCTTATTTTTGATAAAGGAGGCAAAAATATACAGTGGAGAAAAGACAGCCTCTTCAAGAAGTGGTGCTGGGAAAACTGGACAGCTACATATAAGAGAATGAAATTAGAACCCTCCCTAACACCATACACAAAAATAAACTCAAAATGGATTAAAGACCTAAATGTAAGGCCAGACACTATAAAACTCTTAGAGGAGAACATAGGGAGAACACTCTATGACATAAATCACAGCAAGATCCTTTTTGACCTACCTCCTAGAGAAATGGAAGTAAAAACAAAAATAAACAAATGGAACCTCATGACACTTAAAAGCTTTTGCACAGCGAAGCATGACATAAACAAGACTAAAAGACAACCTTCAGAATGGGAGAAAATATTTGCTAGTGAAGCAACTGACAAAGGATTAATCTCCAAAATTTACAAGCAGCTCATGCAGCTCAATATCAAAAAAACAAACAACCCAATGCAAAAATGGGCAGAAGACCTAAATAGACATTTCTCCAAAGAAGATATACAGGTTGTCAACAAACACGTGAAAGGATGCTCAACATCACTAATCATGAGAGAAATGCAAATCAAACTACAATGAGGTATCACCTCACACCAGTCAGAATGGCCATCATCAAAAAATCTACAAACAATAAATGCTGGAGAGGGTGTGGAGAAAAGGAAACCCTCTTGCACTGTTGGTGGGAATGTAAATTAATACAGCCACTATGGAGAACAGTATGGAGGTTTCTTAAAAAACTAAAAATAGAACTACCATACGACCCAGCCATCCCACTACTGGGCATATACCCTGAGAAAACCATAATTCAAAAAGAGTCATGTACCACAATGTTCATTGCAGCTCTATCTACAATAGCCAGGACATGGAAGCAACGTAAGTGTCCATCAACAGAGGAATGGATAAAGAAGATGTGGCACATATATACAATGGAATATTACTCAGCCATAAAAAGAAATGAAATTGAGTTATTTTGTAGTGAGGTGGATGGACCTAGAGTCTGTTATAGAGAGTGAAGTAAGTCAGAAAGAGAAAAACAAATAGCATATGCTGACACATATATATGGAATCTAAAAAAAAAAAAAAGGTTCTGAAGAACCTAGAGGCAGGACAGGAATAAAAACACAGACGTAGAGAATGGACTTGAGGACACAGGGAGGGGGAAGGGGAAGGGTAAGCTGAGACGAAGTGAGAGAGTGGCATGGACATATATACACTACCAAATGTAAAATAGCTAGTGGGAAGCAGCCACAAAGCACAGGGAGATCAGCTTGCTGCTTTCTGACCACCTAGAAGGGTTGGATAGGGAGGGTGGGAGGGAAAACAAGAGGGAGGATATATGGGGATATATGTATATGTATAGCTGATTCACTTTGTTATACAGCAGAAACTAACACACCACTCTAAAGCAATTATACTCCAGTAAATAATAAAAAAAAAATAGAAAGTGAGATGCAAAAAATAAAAATATAAAAAAAATTTTTAATCATTCGAAGGAGGTAATGTTTTCATTCTGGTACCCCTAGCTAATAGTAGTATGAGCTCCTTTCCTTCTCTCCTGTCCTGGACTGCTTTGTTGTTGAATGCATATACCTTTATTGCTTGTGAAGACTTTTGACAGCACCTCCACTGTACCAACACCTGATACCTATCCTCTGACAGGAGACATGGGAGAGTTTGCCTCCCCAATTTTCAGATATAGCCCACCACTCCTGTAATGACCTTTGTCTTTTACACTTACTGAGAAATATTGCCACAGTCTGTGTTATTTTCCTGCCATCATTTAGGCTACCAGGCTGCACGAATGCTACTGGTCCCTTGAATTTTACCACATGTGAACATTTCATTGAATTCATTACCTTCTGATACAGTAAAATCCCACTGATGAAATCAGCCAAAAATTTTCCAAGGCTGCAATCACCCTGATGGTACTGGTGTCGCCATTTTCTTTGGATGTCCCTAAAAGTAATAATGTGTTTGACTGTAGAAAATTTATTTCCCCAACTTCTGGAATAGTCTCTCACATTAATTCTCAAGTTCCAATGAAAGTATTTCTGAATGAAATGTGTCTTCCAAAAATGTTACATATAGCACCCTTCATCCCAAATCGATTTACTTCCCAAAGACTCAAAGTCCCTGAAGACTGAATTAGATATACAAATCTAAATTCTCATGGTTTTTCCACTCCCTTTAATACAGGTTATCTTCCCCAATCAATCCTCTTTTCTTTGCAGTCTATCAGCCAGTCCTGAATAACAGCCTAAGCATGCAGTATGCCAGAGCTGGGTCTGGCATTGCCACTATGATACGTCCTCTGAATCCAAATCATATCTGGGAAGGGAACAACATAATTGAGTTTTATTCAGTTTTAGGGCTTGGTGTGCATAATATCAATTCATTTTCAGAATAACTGTGTAAGGCAATTGTGAAAATAACTCTGCAGTCGCTTAAGGTTTTTAATATGCTTTAGCTTATGGGTCCTGTTTTAGTCTTTGTAACCAAGGAAAAGTAATATATTGTTCATATTATCCATATATATTGACTATGCAATTGGTAGGCAACAAAGTTTAAAAAGCTTACATGGTCATTCCTGAAGCCAAGAATCATGGTTTTTGCTTTCTTTTCCTCTTTTTTTCCCTTTAGTTGCAAGGAAAATAAGTGGTTGATTCTTTGCAATAATTTTAAAAAATATTTTTTTATCCTCAAGTTTCAAATACTAATATAAGGCTGTTCTTAAGAAATGAATGACATATAGGCTAGTAATTATGTATTGTGTATGTATGTATGTGTAGTAGTATGTATCTAGTATGTAGCAAGATGGAGTCTAAATTTATTGCAGTTCTAGGAAATTTTTAAAAACTGAAAGTTCAGGGAAGGAAATTCAGAGATTTAATAATGACTTCATAAATGAAATCTCTGAATTCATAAAATTCAGAGATTCAATTGCCACAAGTGGTTTTAGGTCAAGCAACAAAGTATTTAAAGACTCAGAGTACCTAGTAATCATCAGGAGCTACACACTTAGTGCCACATATCACAATTCATAATATATGTGTTTTTTGATGTATTAGCACAATACAGTTTTATGGTGAGAGTCCTGTGTTATATTTTAAATAGTCCTTTGAGAAAAGGAATATGGCAGCTCATCGATATTTCCTGGAAGTAATCACCTGGTGAAATAACCTTAAATGTGCAGTAGCATTGGTGTCACAATGATAAAGACCCACCCTTATGAGGAAGTGTTTTGTTTTGCCAGTAAGCCTTGAGATGTCCATATTGCACACAGTTTCTCTGATATCCACCTGTCCATATTTTCAGACTGTAGAGCCTTTTGTGTCTTCATTGGCAGCAGGAGAGAAGAGGTTTAGCAGCCTTTCCAACAGCTGGTTTAGAGATCGTCCAATTCTATGAACACATCATCATCTAAATCAGTATGAAATGAAAGAGCTGGAAAGAACTATCAACTGTGATTTATGCAGATGGCTTGGTAGAGCGGTGCTCTTCCCCTGCTGCTGCCCTGGATAAGATACACAAGTGTGTCAGCCCTAACTGGAAATATGAAAGGTAGAGGAACTTCTGTAATAGTTATAATGGTTAATTTTATGTGTCAACTTGAACAACATGAGGGTTAGGGACACAGACTCCTGAGCAGTTGAAAATCCACTTATAACTTTACAGTTGGCCCTGTGTATCCACGGTTCCACATCTGTGAGTTCAACCAACCACAGATCATGTAGTACTGCAGTATGTATTTATTGGGAAAAAATCCGAGTATAAGTGGACTCACACAGTGCAAACCTGTGGTGTTCAAGGGGCAACTTGAGTGTGAATGCGACCTTGACTTGCTTGTAGTCAACAGAATATGGCAAAGGTGATAGGATGTCTCTCTGTTGATAAGATTATGTTATATGGCAAAAGTGATGGGATGTCTCTCTGTTGATAAGATTATGTTATATGGCAAAAGTGATGGGGTGGTCACAATCATGATTATGTTTCCTTATATAAGACTTTGTCTTAGCAGACTATAAGCAGAAAGAAATTCTCTTGGTGGCCTTGAAGAAGTAAGTTGCCATGTTGTGAGAGGGCCTGTGAGAGGGGCTCATGGCATCAAAGTGTGGACAGCCTCCAGGAGCTAAGAGCCAGATGACAGCCAGCAAAAAAAATGGGCACCTCAGTCCTACAACCACAAGAGATTGAATTTTGCCAATAACTACATGAATTTAGGAGGGGATCCCAAATTCCAGAAAGGAGTGCAGCCTTGCTACACTTATATTGCTTCTTTTTGAGACTCTGAGCACAGGACCCAGTTAAATAAGGCTCAGTCTTCTGATTCCCAGAAACTATGAGGTAATATATATTGTTTTAAGACCTATGTTTTTGTTAGTTATGCATCAATAAAAAAATTAACTCATTAGATAAGTAATGCCATTTGTAAGTAATGCTGGGCCATGACAGGCTTCCCCACCATAAAGGCCAACCCCTGTGGAATTTAAGACATGGAGGAGAAGAGGTGAGCACATACTTTTGTGGTGATGTGATAGAGGCTGATTCCATGGTCAGTGTTTGCTGACGGCTTTCAACCTCTACTTAGCCCTTTTCCACTGTTGCCTCACATCTAGGGAAGCCAATGTGAAAGCCTAGGTGCTCCACCCTTTGGACTGGCAGGACTGTGCCTGCCCTGATCTATACATGCACACAGGAAATCTCACCCCAGCCCCACCCTTGACCTTAGTAAAAGCCAAAGCCAGTCACTGATCCTGGCTCTCTCAAAACATTTAAGGAACTGCTTAAGAGCCTTCCCTGCTCTCTCCAGAAAGCCTCATTGTGTGACTACATTTTTCATATTCTCCAGGGCTATGTGTGTGTGTGTGTGTGTGTTTATACAAACTATAATGTTTGCTCCAGAATTAATACATTAGTGTTTTTCCCGTATTTGTGCATTTTATCTCCATTTTCTGAAGATCATGTCCAGGCAAGAGACTCCCTTGGTAAGGATTTTATGCACTCTGCTTAATCAGTGGAAAGATCTTTCACTATCCCTCCAATCAAATCCTACCCAAAGGGATTGTTTTGACCAGAGAAATGTATCTTCTGAGCTCTGGGCTATATTCAAAGAGGTAAATCAAAAAATAACTCGTTTCTAAAGTTTCTCTTGAAATGAGTATCATAGCTATTTGTTAGCAGTCTAGCAGAGCAAAAAATAAGATACCAAATAAAGTGTGAAAAATAGTTTTAAAATTCTCATATCCCAGATTTAGCAGCTTCTGTTAAATATACCCAAGGGGAGTTTACATGAAATCCTAATATATTTCAAATAGCATTTTTAAGACTATTAGGCTTCATAAAATTTAAATATGATATTTTGTAGTCTCACGATAAGAACCTACATACATCCTTCATAGGCAAATACCTGACATTTCTTTTATCATTACTATTTTTTGTGGTAAGAATGTGAATTAGTTTAGGATAAAGCATGGTACATACAAGTTTTGATTTGTTTTTTTATGTCATAAATGTTGATCCTGAACTGAACTAAAATCAGTCATTTATTTCTCTTGTTCAAGCTATATGTTATATGCCCATTTCAGAAAACATGAACTTTCAAATGGCTTCTCCAACTCGCCTACTAAAGTAGGTGTGATGCTTTTATATTTTTGTTATTCTTACATGACTGCACTCCTCAAAAGCAAAAAAAAAAAAAAAAAATCACCTCCACCACCAAACACATTAACTGAAGGCTGGTCCCAAATAGATGACTAATTATTGTCATGCTTGATAATGCTTATCTAGCAGCTGTATAATATTTTAAGCTTAGTATAAATGTCTAAGATTTTGTAAGCTATTACTTAACTCAATATTAGGCTTCCACTCTTCTCTGATGATATTTTGTATCATCAGACTACAAAATCATATCTGTATACTGTTAGAAATAATCTCTTATGCAAGCTTCTTGTCTTTCTCTGCTTGGTCTTAAAATGTTGCACTTGCCTCAGATTTTCTTTCTTGGAAAGAAATGCTAGTGTCTCCTGGGGATTTTATACCCACTCAAGGTTTCTGTTACCACCAATGTGTAGGTATACTGCAAACATTTGCCTCCAGACCAGACTTCTCTTCTAATTTCAACCCCATATAAAGACACTTTTACATGGAAATTTAAAAAAATGCTATTCTTTTCCATATCTCAGTTCACTTTGCATTGTATGTTTTTTTCTTCTACATAGAATTCCCAGCCTTCCTTTTTCATATGATCATCTTTCAAAACTCAGCTCAAGCATCACCTATTCTGTCTCTTTTCCATGTGGAATTGATCTCTCCACCCTCCCCTTTATTCCTGTCATATTTGCATCACAGTATATATACATTAGTGACTTGTACTTACATAAATATTTCTGCCTAATATATTGAAGTTTTTGAAGAATAAAAAACATAATTTTGAAAGCTATAGATGTGGTAGTATCAAATAAAATGTAATTTTTTCAAAGTGTTGCTGAAATAGAAGGGGTTTTTTTGATAACATATTTTTACAATCAGTGGAAAATAAACTTCAACTTCTTCATATGGTCCTTTTATATATTTGATATTAAAAGACTGGGAATAAACAATGAGGGATCATGTGTTTTTATGAAACATACACATACAGATATACAAAAACCTCTTGACGCACAGGTAGGTGGCATTATTTTTGGCTTGATCAACATTACTTTAACTGTCACAGAAGGAAATGAAATTGGTCTAAACAATTTCTATTCATAAGGTCATAGTGGTTTTTATTGTGTGCTTGTAAATCCTATGTGCTTATAAATTCCAATTTTATGCTTGTGTGTACTTTTGATGTTGCTGGTTTTCTTGTTCTGTTTGTTAGATAGTCCATGATATTGAGCTAACATGAAGGGCCTATAATTCTTTAAACATTTTGTCAAAGACAGACCCCCCTTATCTGCCCTTTTATCAAACAGTCCTAGAATTAACCAAACATACTGTGTATAAGCTATTATTAATGGAAATCTTTTTAAAATATGAGTTTTCTGTTTTCTTTAATTGTTTATAAATATGGTGTAATAACACTTTGCTTTTATTTTTAATTTTTTTCTCCTATTTCTGTCTAGAATGGAATGCTTACTTCTAGTAATCTCCACTTCTGTTCCATCCTCCAGTCCCCATTAATTTTCTCTTTATAATTTGCCAGGATATTGAAAATCAGAATGATGGAGTTTGGGGAGGTAATTTAAATATGAGTCTATTACAACTTTTACGTTTGGATAAGGACTTCAGTATAAAGCAAAGAATATGAAAAGCTTTTTGTAATGTTCAGAAGTCTTTGCATTCAGTTCTTATTTGGGATTTTGTTCTAAATGTTTGGAAAATTAGAAAACATATCCAGATAAATGGGGTTAATCGTGTTTAATTTTTACATGAAATTTGGATTGTTTGGATTGTTTTTATTTTCCTATATGTATTATAATTTGCAACAAATAGTACACACATATATAATATACAGATACTAATATTAAAGTGAAAATTATATATTTTGCATTAGCAATAAGAACATGGCATTTGTAAGGTCATTTCTCTTATAATTTATTATATATATTCTTATTTTTATCCATTCCAATATTTTCCCTTCCTTTCTGAAGTTTCAAGTTCTCTTCTATTATCATTTTCTTTCTGTTTAGAGAATTTTCTTTAGCCATTCGTTAGGAGTAGATTTGCTAGCAATAAATTCTCTCAGTTTTCCTTTGAGAATTACTTTATTTCCTCTCCATTCTTGAAAAATATTTTTAAGAATTCAGGAATAATTCTACAGAATTCACAGTTGAACTTTCTTTTCTTTTACTACTTCAGAAACATTTTGCTACTTCCTTCTGGAAGATGAGAAATCTGCCCTCATTCTAATTGGTGTTCCATTACAATTAATGCAACATCTCTCTCTGGTTGCTTTCAAGACATGTCCTTTGTCTTTAATTTTTAAAGTTTAATTATGATGTGTTTGAGCATGAATTTATTCGAGTTTATCTTTTGTGGGGGTTAGCTTGGCTTATTGAATCTGTAGGTTTTGTCCTTCCACAAGTTTGGAAAGTTTTCAGTCATTATTTCTTTAAATACTCTTTTAGTCCCACTCTCTCTCTCTTCTTTCATTGTGGTAGTCCATTGATACAAACTTATTTCATTTTTTGTCTCCCAGGTTCTAGATACTGTAAATTTTTGTTGGTTTCTTTTTTGGGGGGAGGGGGCAGGGTCTATTTTCTCTCTGCTGTTCATATTGAGCAAATCTGAATAAGTCTTCAAGTTCACTGGTTCTGTACTCTGACATCTTTACTATTAAGCATATTCAGCAATGCATTATTATGAGACGCTGAATCCTATTTAATTTTCTCTTTTATCAGCCATTCTCCCTTTTGAGGTGTATCAGACCAGAGTTGGGTGTGTGTAAGTTTGGCTTCCCACTGGACCCTACCTATACCACTCAGCAAAAGTGATGAGAGCTGACTCAGACTGCCTTGGGATGGAAGTTCAGGTAGCTATTTCCTGGTGAAGGTGGAGCACCAACACACACTGCCCTGTTGCCCTCGAGTCAGGTTATAAGCTCAGCTCCCAATGAGCCAATACCAGGAAGGAGGGAAGCAGGGTGGGGTAGAAGCTCAGCATGTAGGGTTCAGCTCCTTGCCCAGTGGGGGACAGACACCACCTTGACAGAGAAAGAGGAGCACCACTGCTTCTACTGAACAGGGAATGAAAGATCAGAAAGCTGTTGCTTGCTTCCATGCAGGGTGGGTAGGAAAAGTAGAAAATCAGCTCTCTACTCAGCCCTGCTAAAATCGTGAGGGTGGGGTGTGGTGATTTTTCCATTCGTGTTTGTCAGGAGTAGGGCAGGTGTTGCCAAAAAGGTTTTCTGCTGTGAGGCCACCCTTTTCTAGGACTTTTGGCTAGGGGCAACAGACTTTTCTTGAAGCTTTTTTTCTCTGTGCCAGCTAACAGTTCTGGGTTAGAGGCTTCTAGAGTTCTCTGTCCAGGATATATAAGAGAATAACAAAATTCAGGGAATTCATTTGTCATGTAGTTCCTCAAGTATGGAAAACTCTAAGCAGTGCACAGTGTGCTTTCTTATTTCTGCTTTTCAAAGTGTTCTTATTTGTTGTGTTATGTCCAGGGTTTTGTTTTATTTTTTGTTTAGTTGTAAAAAGAGGACTTTGGAGGAATGTGTCTCCTCCATCTTTGGGAATGTACTTTTCATCTATTGTAACACATATTTCTCTATCATCACTCACTCTGCTCACTTTCTATTGATGAATATATAGCCCCCTCCCCACACTTCACTCTATCCCAGAATCTTCTCAACTCTTTCTGTAAACTTCTAAAGAGTAATTCTTACACAGGTAGTCTCAGCCACCATGGGACATCAGGCAGTTTACCTTCCCTTTGCTTTTCTTCCATTAGCAGTATTACCTATGAAGCCTTGTAAAAGGGCATCCTCCCACTTGTGCTAATTTTGATGATGGATTCTCAAAATCACACTGTGGTAGTTACATATTGGTTCAAAGACATTGTGCTAAAGTTGGAAAACTGTCCATCCCTCAGGCTCATATCTGTGCAGGAGGTACACAAGTAAGTCATAATGACTTAAAGGGGGCCACTTATGCTTCTAATAGCTAAAAATGTTTTTGTTCACCACTTATGCTGGGTTGAATAATGTCCTGCAAAAGTTTGTATCTACCCAGAACCTGTGAATGTGACATTATATAGAAATAATGTCTTTGCAGATAGAATCAAGTTGAGATGAGGCCATAGTAGGTTAAGGTGGTCCCTAAATCCAATAAGTCTCATGTCCTTATAACCGGAAAATTTGGACAGAGAAATACACAGAGAACACCTGAATGAATTAATAAAATATGCTTAGTTAGCTTCTACCCTTTGCTCAAGAAAGTGAGTCCTGAGTTCATAAATTAATCATAGAAAACAGAAAGATAAGGCAGAGCATAGTAAATGGATTGTGGTATACTGATTTTCCTTAACTTTGCCTTAGACTAGGGAGATGCATTCTTTTGTTGAGAGTTATGTATCTTGAGTCTAGTTTGTTTGACTCAAATTCCAGAGCTCTTTTATACTTACTCTTTTGCTTTAAGTTACCATCACCTGTGCTTTTTCCCTGTTTATAATAACATTTCCTACTGTTCATTTCTGAGGAGACAAAAAGGAAAGCATATGATAAAGTCTAGCCCCTGAGGTTGTTGAGTTCCATCAATTATACTCATCAAAGAGACAATGAATGAAAACCAAAATGGTTTATGGCAAGTCTGTAGGTGATTTTATCTTCATTCTCATGACCCTCACAGTTATCAGTTTATACATTAAGGCTTTGCCTTAACACAGCACACATTTCAGATCAAGCTCAACAGCTTTCTTCAGTTCAACATAGATAGCTATGTTCTCTTCCTGCCAAACCTATGGGCCCAAAGATATGATTAGAGTGACAGCTGCATATCAGAACCAACCGTCCAGTACAAACTGAGGAGAAAGCTAAGCTTGAGGTTTAGTGTTACAACTTTAAGAGATCTGATGCCTAACTGAGGGCAGTGATTTTTAAGCCATAGGTAAATAGAGTTAGGATGTGGGTAGGAGATTTGCTTAAGGAAAGTAAGCAGGCTGGCCCAGATAAGTGAGAGATGCTGATAGATCCCTTGGATAGCATAGAGGGCATCATGTAGATGGGATACATATCAAAAGTTGATATATCTATGATCATGATATATGTTCATCTCATATGGGTCTGTTTATATAAGAAGGTTCCTATTTGTGAAGATGTTTTAGGTATACAGAACCATTGTCTGGCTGGCAGCATGGGCCAGATTCACCCATTCTGCTACTCTTAGGCTTGATACGTGAATACAAAATCTCACAGCACACAATAAGGGGTGCCATCTTTGGGGAATCCCTGCTGTGTTCATAGTTCAGTGAATTATTTTCTCTTACTTGAATACCCATTACTTACTCTGCATTTGTTTTAATACATCAAGAGAGTAAGGCTCAGAGACTGTAAAAACTCCAGGTAGCGTACATAGAAAGTCCCATTTGTCAAACACTGAGAAATAAAGGACCCCACTAAATCCTTCCTAATAGAAGGTGGCTGGGTTTATACGATCCAAGTAGTGATGATCCTACAGTACCCAAAGCCTTGTCGTGTCCCCTGTGGCCTTACTTGTCAAACAGAAGAACAATCAAACTACTGACAAGTCTATCCTCAGGGTGCTCAGGAAAAATGGACACAACTGCCAGAAATGTTCTAACATATGCTATTTCAGACCACCAAAAGTACAACAGGTCGTCCTCGGCACTGACTTAACTAATGGAGTGAAATATAAAGTGGAGAAACAGAGATGAAAGAAACACAACCTAAACACACATATGCATAATATCCATGCAAGTATTGGGATTTCTGGCAGGTTTCTCTTAAATCACACCCATTTTCCCTGCTTAGGTTCTAAAATATTTGAGACATAAAACAGAAGAATGGCATATGGAAACCAAAGAACTCCTCTATTATTAATTGAGGCTGGGCTGGAGGACATGACTAGGGATATTAATCAAGTGGATCTGCAAATACTTAACAACAGAGTTAAGCACACTTTCGCATCTGGACCTGCAAGTGCCGACCTTGGGACAGGTTTGTTTATATGGTAGGAAGTGAGCTAACCTTTAAAGAAACAGAGGAGACTTCTGACTTCCTGGAACATCTGATCCCTGAGGGAAAGCGGGGCAGAGCTCAGCAAAGAATGCCCAGTTATTCTTCCCAAATGTATCAATTATATAATCTCTACACAACCCCTAGGGGTGAATGACAAAATGAAAAAAGAGAGGTTACAAGTAACCATCTATGGGACTCTTCTATGGAGAAGTAAACTTTTATGGGGAAAGAAAAACATCAGACATGAGGGTTTTCCCTCAATATATTGCTTGTTTATGTATACGTTACTTTTGGCTCTCTGTTGTATTTAGGTACATCTCTGGGAACTATATCTTAATTCACCAATTCTCCCATCCATAGTTTATAACAGCTATTGAATTTTATATGCTAGAGACTAAATTTTTCATTTGGAAGTTTTCTAATTAATTTTCATATCCATCTATACTAATATAATTTCTGCCTCTACTTTCTAATTTCCTGTTCTCCTTTGTAATATTATTCTTTTTTTCTCTTTCCTCTATACTCTTGTAATGCCATTTTAGAATGCTCTATTTTATTTTCCTTTTCATTTGGAGCAAAGTAATCACTTCACGCTTACATAATTTCTTGTAAACTTTGTTTTTCCTCATGGGGTTTCGAATTTTGATATAAAGCTTCATCTTGGAGAGGAGCTTTTGTTTTGCTTTGTTCTACTTTTTTGTGGTTAGTCCTCTAATAATTTTCTGTTTGCCTCTTTTGATCCTACATGGACTGTAGTCTGTAACCAACTCATTTTGGTGCCTCAAGCTCCTACCCCATTATCTTATTGAAGATTTTGCAGATGTAGTCCCTGAACCCCTGGGAAGCTTGGTCCATGTTCCAGTCAATTTCCCTTTATACTTTGAGGTGCACAGTTTCATATAAATTGTTGTCAGATATTAGGGTCAATTTTAGCTATTTTAAGTTTTCTTTCAGGGTTAAAGGAATTCCACTTTAGTCTCTAGATTAAGCAGAGATTGCTCTGACCTCTCATTCTCTTGAGGCAGATTTAATTCCAGTTCCCAAGAAGATTCACATGATTGTTCACATGGAGCCAGGTGAACCATTGGATCTTTTCCTATAGTTGCTGAAGGTGATAAGAGAATTATGTGGGAAATCCTTTATTTCCTTTCCTTTAGGTGTACTAAACCAATATCCAATACTTCGCTGGTGAGAACAGCTCCAGAAAGTCTCCTGCCTCTCCTGCCTTTCTTTATAAATCTGTACTGATTGATGGCAAACATACACACACGCACACACACACACACACACACACGTACACATACATACTAGATATGTTCAAATGCTAAAAAATTGTCTAAATATATAGTAGTCAAAAGGGAAACATTTTAGACTAAGCTTCACAACAAAAGCTCTGTTCTTTGTCCCCATATGGCTCCCCCATTCCAGTGAACCTCTCTCTGATGAGGCTCACTCATATTATCAGGAGTAATCTGCTTTAATCAGAGTCCACCAAATTTAAGTGTTACTGTCATCCAAATAAAACCCACCTTCCCAGAAACATCCAGAGTAATGTTTGACCAAATATCCACGTACCATGTTCCAGCCAAGTTGACACATAAAATTAACAGTCATAGGGCTGCAGTCATCTCAAGGCTTGACTGGAAAAGTCTCCCATGTCAAGCTGACTCTCTTGTGTTTTGGCGAGCTTCAAGTTCTTTGTGTGTGTGTGTGTGTGTGTGTGTGTGTGCATCTTTAAACTACTTTTGGGGGAATTCCCTGGCGGTCCAGTGGTTAGGATTCCTCGCTCTCACTGCAGATGTCCCGGGTTCAGTCCCAGGTTGGGGAAGTAGGATCCCACAAGTGGAGCGACCAAAAACAATCAATCAAAAAAAAACCCCTACTTTTGGTATTCCCCAAATATTAAATTCTCTGAGACTTTGAAATTGTAGCAAGTATAGGTTATAAATTGCTCTGTGTTGCATTTGCCTTCTACTAGAGTTGTACAGTTTAGGACAGTCTTTGGCCCACGTAGGTTGGCTACCAGACTGCACAGAATCCCATGAGAGGTAAGGACATATTTATTTAACTCTTCCAGAATCCGGCAGAGGGGTCTACACACACGCACGCACACACACACACACACACACACACCTGGACTTTATTATTGAGCCTCAAGTTCTTGATAACTGTCAGCTGGAGACACAGTTCCTAGCCACATGAGCCTCTCTTTATGACTGTTCACAATATGGTAGCTAGTTTCTCCTAGGTCAAGTGATCTGAGAGAAAAAATAAGAAAGGATACCCATAATGGAAGCCAGTCTTTTTATAACCTCATTTCAGAATTGACATACCTACTGTCTCTTCTGTGATATTGTTTTGTTTGGAGGTGAGTCAGTAAGTCCAGTCCACATTCCTGGAGAGGGGACTACCCATGAATTTGAGTGGCAGGAAGCAGAGATCATTGGGAGCCATCTTAGAGTCTGCACACCTCAATATGTATATAAATTCAAGTATGGTTTCGTATGTATTTTCAGTGGCAGAAAAATGTAAGTCCTCAGAGTACATTTTTTTCCACTGATTTTTTTCAGTACCAAAGGGACAATAAGAAAAGTTATCTTTTTCACATATCCGACTTGCTTCCTCTGCATCTTCACCCTCAGCATGCTTATTTTAAAGTCCATATAATGTCTCATTTAAGAGTCAGCAGTATATGGCCTAAGGGCCACATTCAGCATCAGCCTGTTTTTTGTATGGTCTGCTTGGTAAGAATGCTTCTTATACTTGTAAAGTGTTTGCAAAGCAAACAAAACAAACCAAAATGAAACAAAGAATAATAAATATGCAACAAAGTTTATATGTGGCCTATAAAGCTTATAATTTTTACTATCTGGTCCTATAGAAAAAATGTTTGCCAACCTTGATCTGGTTTTACCTTTCAGAAAGATAATGAATAAAATATAAAATGTATTATAAAATATAATTCACCAAATTTTACTTTGAAATTAATATGGAACAATAGGAGGACAAACATCAATTTTCCCTTTTATGTTTTTAAGTGATACAAATTAAATAATCTGATCCTATTTTTCCTACTTTTGATTTCCCCCAAAGTACATTTAAGTTATTAAGAATCATATGAGATGGTAAACTCCAATTTGATATCTTTGTGTATGGAAAGCAAAGGACAAAACATGCTAATCCAGAGAAATCCCAGGGTAAATAACAGCAGTTGATATTTGGACTGTAGTAAGAGAAGACTGAATTCATACATTCCTTTCTGTAGAATGTTCAGCTTTTTGACACATCACAGTAGGTAAAGCCTTACAAAATGAGGAGAGGGCTCAAGTCAATGGGTTTCTGAGAGCCGGCTTCAACAAGCCCCTGCATTTTGTCCACGGCGGGGGAGAAAGAAGAGAGGAAGTTAACAGTTTATTGATTGTTTAATATTTACTGAATAGTTACAATCATAGGGGACCTGGGATACTTTTGAACAACCACTGTATTTGATGAAAAGATTTTGAAATCCTACATCAAACTCTGCCTGCCATGCAAGTTCCATCAGGCTTGGAAAACGAACAGATCCACTCAGCTTTTTATCTCTGTTGTCTCACTCTGCCATTCCTGAGGATGGAAATCTAGGGCTTGAGAGTAAACAGCAGAGATCTTTTTCTTTTTTTTGTAGGTTAATCAGCATTTTTAAAATCATAAGACTCTCAAAGATATCAATAGCAATATTAGCTAATATTTATTGAGTCGCTATTATGTATTAGGCATAGTGTTGTTTGGTGCTAGAGCTGGGTTCCATCGTCCCCACTCATAAAGCACCATATGATACTGCTTCCCACAGTGACCATGAAACATACATTGCAACCAATTTCTGATCTTTAGAGTAAGAATCAGGGCTTGGAATTTTCAGACTCTCATTTCATCAGTGCTGTTTTTCTTTGTTGCTACTGTTTTATTTCCTTCCATGTCTTTCTTTTCCTAATAGTTCCTTCTGACCTTCTGCTAAAATATTGCATAGTTATTATGCAATTTATAGTTCCTGTATTTCTTTCAAATTAAATTTACATTTATCTTGGATTTTTAAAATGGTAGAATAATATGGTAGAATAATATTACGGTAGAATAAATATAAAATGGTAGAATAATATTTCAGAGCTAAAGAAGGCTTACTCTCCCTTTTCTAGAGAAGATACTGTGAGTTTCCACATATAAAGCTGTCATCTGCTTTTCTTAGTTCATGGAAAATACTGTGCTTTAATTTACTTACTTAACCACACACATATGTATAACATTTATAATTTATTTTTTGAAATGTATTATTGTGTTATATTTTCAGGGAATTATATATTTTAAAGATCTACAATTTATTGAACATATATTATTCCCTAAGTTATAAATACTTAATTTTTCTAACAAACCTATAAACTGCTATATTTTATGCCTGTTTTTCAATGAGTAAAGAGATTTGAAGACTAAATAACTTGCATTGGTAGGGTTCAAAACCTATTCTAACTACAATGCTATAGCAACAGTAATAACGAACCTTTATATCCATTTTTTCTTTTATATTTTATAATATACACTAATTCAAATAGCTTCATTTTTTGCTCCAACTGAAGTAAATAAGCCAGCTGTTACTAAATCCACTTTTATAGCTAAAAAAAAGAAAGGTTAAGAAAAGCCTTAGTTACTTACTTAATTAGAGTGACCTGACTAAACCTGACAAGATTGGGGAAAGAACTTTAGTCTCCTGTGTCTTCATCCAGTGACCTTTCCCCAGAATTGAATCATACAGCTATGTTTATTCAGTGGAGAGTCTAACTTTATGCATAAACTCAATCTACTTCTGCAACAGTGATGAAGTAAATATTTTTCACAGTGAGTATGAAAAAACCTGGATCTGCAACAGGGAGAAAATTCAGTCTTCCTCAAACAATTTGAGGTTTCTTTGGGACCCATTAGGTTTACCATAGTTTTCCTGATCATTTTTTTTCTTCAGGGGATGCTGAAAGGTGTTTGCAGTTAAAAATGAAGGCTCTTGAATTGCTTGAAGGCAATCCAGGTTGAACAAGAATTTGACTGTCCTCAACAATGTCTCTTTATCTTTACTTAGTAATGGCATTTTTTAAAAAAAGGAAAACTATTGCCCTAGGTACCCTAAAATTGATATAATTTACCCAACAAAATTTTACCATGCTCTCCTGTTATATTTTATGACACTATGAACTCCTCAGTTGCTGTGATCTGAGGCACATTTCCTCATATTGGGATCAGGAAGAAATATGAACAGAGCTTTAAGTCAATGAATTAGTGGTTACTTGGAGAGGCAAGAGGCTCTTGTTTAATAGAAAAATGATCCTATATCTTCTCTTGTATAATTTGTCTAATTGGTTGTTTTGTTTGTTTGTATAAAGAAACATGTAATTCTTTTTTATTTATTTGTTTTATTTTTTTGGCCCAGGGCTTGTGGGATCTTAGTTCCCTGACCCGGGATCGAACCCGGGCCCTCTGCAGTGAGAGCACAGAGCCCTAACCACTGGACCACCAGGGAATTCCCTACATTTATGTTTTTCATCTCTTTTGTGGTAGATTTTGTGAATACGATGATAAATAAGATACTTTCTCTACCGTCAAGAGCCAAAAACCTAGAAGAGGCAAGCTAGTGAACAGACTGTCATAATAACAAGGGTTAAATGCTGTAAAATCTATGTACAGGATGTGATAAGAGGGCCAAGGAGAGGCACCTAACAAAGTCTTGGAAGAAAACACATCAAGAACGCTTTATCTAAGAAGTATTGCATAAATTAAACTTAAATGTTAAGAATGAGTTAGCCCTAGAAATAAGGAAAAAAAGGTACAGGAGTAAACACTACTTGTGCTCACTAAGAGGTCAAGCTTTCCTTTTCTGACAGGAAAAGGTCCTTTTGAACTTAGACAAAGCCATGTGATTTGTTTGGCCAAGTGAATGTGACCAATGTGAAGGGAAGGTGACACGGTTTTACCAGTGGACAGAGGCAATTAAGGGCCAGTGTGCGTTGTTCCATGCTCTCACCATGATGCAGTGAAACCTAAAGACTCAGTTTGGGATGGAAGCTCCTTAAGGTGGTGAAGCCTCCTCCTGCCTTGAATCTTATGCTACTGATATTTTAGTGGTGTTTCTTAATGTGTCACAGCTTATCCTACCTTGACTGACACATACATGTTTTTTTTTAAGTGGTAAATAATTCAGAACAAGGAGGTAGTGTGACAAGAAATAACATTAAGATATCAGCAGGGATTAAATTATGAAAGACTTTGTATGCTAATTTTAATTAATTTGGATTTTATCTTTTGACCAGGCACATTCCTGATATGAATGAATCGATGTATTGCTAGCATAAAGCTGAGTTTCACAACCTTGGCATTGTTGGCATTTGGGGCCAGAGAATTCTTTGACGAGGAACTGTCCTATGCATTGAGGATGTTTAGCAACATTCCTGGCTTATACCTACTGGATGATAGTTGCACCTTCTTCCCCAGTTGTGAAAACTAAAAACGTCTCCATATATTGCCAGATGTTCCCCACAGGGCAAAATCACCCTGAGTTGAAATTATTGACATACACGAAAAGGAAATTTGTTGTAAGATAAGCAACATACAATAACTGTCATAGCTATGAAAGATCATTTACATTTTCTAAACTGCAGTGTGCACAATCCTATTTGAGTTTTAGAAAAATGCCTCAGATTATAGCATTGAAAATGGGTCGGAGAGGGGCAGTATTCATTGTGGTAATACCTCCATGTAAGTAAATGGACATCTTTGGTTCCTGAAGAATTCCAAAAGTTCAGCCTGCTCCATGACTGCTCTGGCTTTGTCACCCATACCTGTATGACAAAGACATCTTGATAAAAGTTGATTATCCTAGAACTTCAAAACAGTCTAGTACTCTGAATTAAATGGAATATTTTCTGGATATATTATGCATGGTTATACCATAAAAATTTGGACTTTGATGTATGAATGATCAATGGAGAGAATTGGATAATTGTCTAATACAGTGCCTAGAGCGAGCTGGAAACACAGTACATTCTAATTAACCTTTTGCTGATGTAGCTTGTTGTAATTTAGAATGAGGTTAAGAACTGTGGATCTGGGTATTAATCTTACCTCAAGTATACTGCCTTCGTGGTTTGTATCAAGATTTTTACCTTACATTTCAATTTCATTATTCATGTAATAGTGCTAATAACATTGTTTTATATAATTATTCTAAATATTAAATAAGATAATGTTCTGATTGATTAAAAATTATGCCAAATTGAATGTAAATACAGTTGTTTATCTGTAAGACTCTTGGAATTTTCAAAGATAATTAGACTAAATTTTTTTAATACCTGAATGAAACTAAATATTGATATGTCAGCTTTCTTATTTGCACCCTATGCTTTGCAGGTGTTTGCTTTTATATCATCAAAATATCTAGTTCTCCTCAAATTCCTTCTTTCCTCTAATCTGTGTGAGCTTTTTTGCCCTCCTTTCTCCTTTTATAAAGATGGAGGGATACTATATGTTTTCAAGCGACTTATATATTTTTATCAGATTGTTACAGACAGCATAGGATAACCAGAGGAAGTAACTTCTATAAGGAAATATAGGCTAGTTCTTTCATTTTTGAAGATAGTGTTGTTCCTAGGCTTCAGGGCATAAGAAAGTAGCTACTAGATTAAAAGATTTCAAGGGAAAAAGACAAATATATTTGTATATATATTAATTAAACATTCATTGAGCATATATTACAGGTCTAGTCCTATCATAGATGCTGGAAATACCAGTGTAAATATTCAGACACACTTTTCCCTCACTGAAATTAAAATACAATGGGTGAGAAGACCAAAAAACACAATAATCTTCAACAAATTGTGATAAATGTAATAGTAGAAATCCAGAATGCTATGAGATTTAAAAGGATAGAAGAGATACCTATTTTAGTCTGTGTAGGGTGCTAGTGGCTTGGGAGAGGTCTCTCCCCACCCAAAGGTTTTATAGAGGTAAAGAGTGAGAGAAAGAAACCAAAAGTGTTCTAGATAAATGTAAGCAGCATAACAAAGGCCAAGCCAAAGGAATGAATGATTCTCAGGGAAATTAAAAGTAGATCATTATGTCTGGGGTGTGGAATGTAAGCACAGGAATAGCAATAAATTAAAAGGCAGATCAGACAGGGACTTGCAAGACATACAAAGACATTTAGGTTTTATTCTAAGAGAATTGGGAGATATCAAGGCATTGAGCTGCTACAGTGGAACAGTAAGATCAAATTAAGAGGACAACTTGGGATACACAGTGAGGAATGAATTGGAAGTTGCCAGAACCAAGGCAGACACCTTAGTTATTACACTGCTTTAATGTATAAAAAAAAAAAAGTTGCTGGGGTTTTACTAGGCTAATGGGAAACAGCACTATAAAATGTAGACAGAATTATTGAAGATTTATCTTGACTTGGTGGTTGATTTGATGTATGGGATGAGAGAGTGGGAGGAATCAGTGATGTGTCCAAGTTTTCCTGATTGATCTGGGTGCATAGTGATGCTATCAAATGACATAGAAGACACCAGAGAAGAAATTAAGTGTGAGGAGAGAATAATGAGGGTGAATGTTAGAGTTTTATTGGAATTTCAATTTGGATTATCATTTGGTTATTTAGGACTGGAGCTCAGGTGAGAGAAATAGCCTGGAGATATTGATCAAAAAGTCATTGGTATGTTGATAGATTGTAATATTAATGTGTGAGATTACCTGAGCCAAGGGTATGAAGTGATAAGAGAGAAGAGTTGCAGATAGAAGACATTCTGAAATTTAAGGTGCAGCTGAAGAAGAATGCTAAATAGAGACTGGGGAGGTAGAAGAAAAAACCAACATACCGCTACATCTAGGAGGCCAAGGTAAACAACTGTGCATTGAAAAAAGAAAAATAAAAACCTGAATTTATAGATAGTAATATAGTAACAACGTTAGTCATGAAAGAAGTATGGTACTGCTCTGGTAGAAAGAAAGCAACTTCAAGGAAAACTCTTAATGACTTCCTAATTAGAAATGATAGATTCCCTTTAAATTATACTTGGAAGTCCAAAATAAAAGGCCTTAGGAAATTTCCTGCATTATACTCTTAAACCGTCTCAATCTTAAAACATTTAATATCTTTCCATGTACCAAGGGCATCGGATTAGCAGTCAGGTTTTGAAGAGAGCAGAGGGGACTTGCTTTTTCATCTTTGCAATGGTTACATGTTTCTCATTCTTAAAAATTCCTCACTTTCACACCATCTCGGAACATTGTACCATCATCCTTTCTGATGGGAGCACATTAAAGTGCTCCTTTTTCCCATACCTTCCTGTCTGGTTCTTCATAGTGAAATGCTAAATATGGTACGCATATCCTTTTAATGATAATGGCCCAGTAAACTGTAGATAGACAATTTAAATATAAAGAGGAAGCTGTATCCTCAGACACTTTGTGAAATGAGGTGGAGGAAAGGTAGCAAAATGTAAATATAGACTGAAAAGCTCACTTACGATTTTTACTTTGTTACTTAGCTGCTATTATATAGATTGGGTCATTCAAAAATAGAATTTCTGTTCAGCTTTAATAACAGTCTTTGTGTTCCTTATTTTTATTTTATTTTTTTAAACATCTTTATTGAAGTATAATTGCTTTACCATGGTGTGTTAGTTTCTGCTTTATAACAAAGTGAATCAGTTATACATATACATATGTTCCCATATCTCTTCCCTCTTGCATCTCCCTCCCTCCCACCCTCCCCATCCCACCCCTCTAGGTGGTTGCAAAGCACCGAGCTGATCTCCCTGTGCTATGTGGCTGCCTCCCACTAGCTATCTATTGTACATTTGGTACTGTATATATGTCCATGACACTCTCTCACCCTGTCACATCTCACCCCTCCCCCTCCCCATATCTTCAAGTCCATTCTCTAGTAGGTCTATGTCTTTATTCCCGTCTTGCCACTAGGTTCTTCATGGCCTTTTTTTTTTTTTTTCCTTAGATTCCATATATATGTGTTAGCATACTGTATTTGTTTTTCTCTTTCTGACTTACTTCACTCTGTATGACAGACTCTAACTCCATCCACCTCATTACAAATACCTCCATTTCTTTTCTTTTTATGGCTGAGTAATATTCCATTGTATATATGAGCCACATCTTCTTTATCCATTCATCCGATGATGGACACTTAGGTTGCTTCCATGTCCTGGCTATTGTAAATACAGCTGCAATGAACATTTTGGTACATGACAATTTTTGAACTATGGTTTTCTCAGGGTATATGCCCAGTAGTGGGATTGCTGGGTCGTATGGTAGTTCTATTTTTAGTTTTTTAAGGAACCTCCATACTGTTCTCCATAGTGGCTGTATCAATTTACATTCCCACCAACAGTGCAAGAGTGTTCCCTTTCCTCCACACCCTCTCCAGCATTTATTGTTTCTAGATTTTTTGATGATGGCCAATCTAACCGGTGTGAGATGATATCTCATTGTAGTTTTGATTTGCATTTCTCTAATGATTAATGATGTTGAGCATTCTTTCATGTGTCTGTTGGCAATCTGTATATCTTCTTTGGAGAAATGTCTATTTAGGTCTTCTGCCCATTTTTGGATTGGGTTGTTCATTTTTTTGTTATGGAGCTGCATGAGCTGCTTGTAAATCTTGGAGATTAATCCTTTGTCAGTTGCTTCATTTGCAAATATTTTCTCCCATTCTGAGGGTTGTCTTTTGGTCTTGTTTATGGTTTCCTTTGCTGTGCACAAGCTTTTAAGTTTCATTAGGTCTCATTTGTTTATTTGTGTTTTTATTTCCATTTCTCTAGGAGCTGGGTCAAAAAGGATCTTGCTGTGATTTATGTCATAGAGTGTTCTGCCTATGTTTTCCTCTAAGAGTTTGATAGTGTCTGGCCTTACACTTAGGTCTTTAATCCATTTTGAGTTTATTTTTGTGTATGGTGTCAGGGAGTGTTCTAATTTCATACTTTTACATGTATCTGTCCAATTTTCCCAGCACCACTTATTGAAGAGGCTGTCTTTTCTCCACTGTATATGCTTGCCTCCTTTATCAAAGATAAGGTGACCATATGTGCGTGGGTTTATCTTTGGGCTTTCCATCCTGTTCCATTGATCTATATTTCTGTTTTTGTGCCAGTACCAAACTGTCTTGATTACTGTAGCTTTGTAATATAGTCTGAAGTCAGGGAGCCTGATTCCTCCAGCTCCATTTTTCGTTCTCCAGATTGCTTTGGCTATTCGGGGTCTTTTGTGTTTCCATACAGATTGTGAAATTTTTTGTTCTAGTTCTGTGAAAAATGCCAGTGGTAGTTTGACAGGGATTGCATTGAATCTGTAGATTGCTTTGGGTAGCAGAGTCATTTTCACAATGTTGATTCTTCCAACCCAAGAACATGGTATATCTCTCCATCTATTTGTATCATCTTTAATTTCTTTCATCAGTGTCCTATAATTTTCTGCATACAGGTCTTTTATCTCCTTAGGTAGGTTTATTCCTAGATATTTTATTCTTTTTGTTGCAATGGTAAACGGGAGTGTTTTCTTAATTTCACTTTCAGATTTTTCGTCATTAGTGTATAGAAATGCAAGAGATTTCTGTGCATTAATTTTGTATCCTGCTACTTTACCAAATTCATTGATTAGCTGTAGTAGTTTTCTGGTAGCATCTTTAGGATTCTCTATGTATAGTATCATGTCATCTGCAAACAGTGACAGCTTTACTTCTTCTTTTCCGATTTGGATTCCTTTTATTTCTTTTTCGTCTCTGATTGCTGTGGCTAACACTTCCAAAACTATGTTGAATAATAGTGGTGAGAGTGGGCAACCTTGTCTTGTTCCTGATCTTAGTGGAAATGGTTTTAGTTTTTCAGCATTGAGGACAATGTTGGCTGTGGGTTTGTCATATATGGCCTTTATTATGTTGAGGAAAGTTCCCTCTATGCCTACTTTCTGCAGGGCTTTTATCATAAATGGGTGTGGAATTTTGTCGAAAGCTTTTTCTGCATCTATTGAGATGATCATATGGTTTTTCTCCTTCAATTTGTTAATATGATGTATCACGTTGATTGATTTGCGTATATTGAAGAATCCTTGCATTCCTGGGATAAACCCCACTTGATCATGGTGTATGATCCTTTTAATGTGCTGCTGGATTCTGTTTGCTAGTATTTTGTTGAGGATTTTTGCATCTATGTTCATCAGTGATATTGGCCTGTAGTTTTCTTACTTTGTGACATCTTTGTCTGGTTTTGGTATCAGGGTGATGGTGGCCTCGTAGAATGAGTTTGGGAGTGTTCCTCCCTCTGCAATATTTTGGAAGAGTTTGAGAAGGATAGGTGTTAGCTCTTCTCTAAATGTTTGATAGAATTCGCCTGTGAAGCCATCTGGTCCTGGACTTTTGTTTGTTGGAAGATTTTTAATCACAGTTTCAATTTCAGTGCTTGTGATTGGTCTGTTCATATTTTCTATTTCTTCCTGGTTCAGTCTCGGCAGGTTGTGCATTTCTAAGAATCTGTCCATTTCTTCCAGGTTGTCCATTTTATTGGCATAGAATTGCTTGTAGTAATCTCTCATAATCATTTGTATTTCTGCAGTGTCAGTGGTTACTTCTCCTTTTTCATTTCTAATTCTATTGATTTGAGTCTTCTCCCTCTTTCTCTGGATGAGTCTGGCTAATGGTTTATCAATTTTGTTTATCTTCTTAAAGAACCAGCTTTTAGTTTCATTGATTTTTGCTATTGTTTCCTTCATTTCTTTTTCATTTATTTCTGATCTGATCTTTATGATTTCTTTCCTTCTGCTAGCTTTGGGGTTTTCTTGCTCTTCTTTCTCTAATTGCTTCAGGTGCAAGGTTAGGTTGTTTATTCGAGATGTTTCCTGTTTCTTGAGGTAGGCTTGTATTGCTATAAACTTCCCTCTTAGCACTGCTTTTGCTGCGTCCCATAGGTTTTGGGTCGTCGTGTCTCCATTGTCATTTGTTTCTAGGTATTTTTTGATTTCCCCTTTGATTTCTTCAGTGATCACTTCGTTATTAAGTAGTGTATTGTGTAGCCTCCATGTGTTTGTATTTTTTACAGATCTTTTCCTGTAATTGATATCTAGTCTCATAGCATTGTGGTCGGAAAAGATACTTGATACGATTTCAATTTTCTTAAATTTACCATGGCTTGATTTGTGACCCAAGATACGATGTATCCTGGAGAATGTTCCATGAGCACTTGAGAAAAATGTGTATTCTGTTGTTTTTGGGTGGAATGTCCTATAAATATCAATTAAGTCCATCTTGTTTAATGTATCATTTAAAGCTTGTGTTTCCTTCTTTATTTTCATTTTGGATGATCTGTCCATTGGTGAAAGTGGGGTGTTAAAGTCCCCTACTATGATTGTGTTGCTGTCGATTTCCCCTTTTATGGCTGTTAGTATTTGCCTTATGTATTGAGGTGCTCCTATGTTGGGTGCATAAATATTTACAATTGTTATACCTTCCTCTTGGATCGATCCCTTGATCATTATATAGTGTCCTTCTTTGTCTCTTGCAATAGTCTTTATTTTAAAGTCTATTTTGTCTGATATGAGAATTGCTACTCCAGCTTTCTTTTGATTTCCATTTGCATGGAATATCTTTTTCCATCCCCTCACTTTCAGTCTGTATGTGTCTCTAGGTCTGAAGTGGGTCTCTTGTAGACAGCATATATATGGGTCTTGTTTTTGTATCCATTCAGCCAGTCTGTGTCTTTTGGTGGGAGCATTTAATCCATTTACATTTAAGGTAATTATCGATATGTATGTTCCTATTCCCATTTTCTTAATTGTTTTGGGTTTGTTATTGTAGGTGTTTTTCTTCTCTTGTGTTTCTTGCCTAGAGAAGTTCCTTTGGCATTTGTTGTAAAGCTGGTTTGGTGGTGCTGAACTCTCTCAGCTTTTGCTTGTCTGTAAAGGTTTTAATTTCTCCATCAAATCTGAATGAGATCCTTGCTGGGTAGATTAATCTTGGTTGTAGGTTTTTCTCCTTCATCACTTTAAGTATATCCTGCCACTCCCTTCTGGCTTGCAGAGTTTCTCCTGAAAGATTAGCTGTTAACCTTATGGGGATTCCCTTGTGTGTTATTTGTTGTTTTTCCCTTGCTGCTTTTAATATGTTTTCTTTATATTTAATTTTTGACAGTTTGATTAAGATGTGTCTTGGCTTGTTTCTCCTTGGATTTATCCTGTATGGGACTCTCTGTGCTTCCAGGACTTGATTAACTATTTCCTTTCCCGTATTAGGGAAATTTTCAACTATAATCTCTTCAAATATTTTCTCAGTCCCTTTCTTTTTCTCTTCTTCTTCTGGGACCCCTATAATTCGAAAGTTGGTGAGTTTAATGTTGTCCCAGAGGTCTCTGAGACTGTCCTCAGTTCTTTTCATTCTTTTTTCTTTATCCTACTCTGCAGTAGTTATTTCCACCATTTTATCTTCCAGGTCACTTATCCGTTCTTCTGCCTCAGTTATTCTGCTATTGATCCCATCTAGAGTATTTTTAATTTCATTTATTGTGTTTTTCATCATTGCTTGGTTCCTCTTTAGTTCTTCTACGTCCTTGTTAAATGTTTCTTGCATTTTGTCTATTCTATATCCAAGATTTTGGATCATCCTTACTATCATTATTCTGAATTCTTTTTCAGGTAGACTACCTATTTCCTCTTCATTTGTTAGGTCTGGTGTGTTTTGACCCTGCTCCTTCATCTGCTGTGTGTTTTTCTGTCATCTCATTTTGCTTATCTTACTGTGTTTGGGGTCTCCTTTTCACAGGCTGCAGGTTCGTAGTTCCCGTTGTTTATGGTATCTGTCCCCAGTGGCTAAGGTTGGTTCAGTGGGTTGTGTAGGTTTCCTGGTGGAGGGAACTAGTGCCTGTGTTCTGGTGGATGAGGCTGGATCTTGTCTTTCTGGGGGGCACATCCACGTCTGGTGGTGTATTTTGGGGTGTCTGTGGCCTTATTATGATTTTAGGCAGCCTCTGTGTTAATGGATGGGGCTGTGTTCCTGTCTTGCTAGTTGTTTGGCATAGGGTGTCCAGCACTGTAGCTTGCTGGTCATTGAGTGAAGCTGGGTCTTGATGTTAAGATGGAGATCTCTGAGAGATTTTGCCGTTTGGTATTACGTGGAGCTGGGAGGTCTCTTGTGGACCAGTGTCCTGAAGTTGGCTCTCCCACCTCAGAGGCACAGCCCTGATGCCTGGCTGTAGCACCAAGAGCCTTTCATCCACACGGCTCAGAGTAAAAGGGAGAAAAAATAGAAAGAAATAAAGAAAGAGCATAAAATATAGTGAAGTAAAATAAAGCTATTATAAAGCAAAGCTATACAGACAAAATCTCACCCAGAAGCATATACATATACACTCACAATAAAAGGAAAAGGGGAAAAATTAATATATCCTGCTCCCAAAGTCCACCTCCTGAATTTGGGATGATTCGTTGTCTATTCAGGTATTCAACAGATGCAGGCACATCAAGTTGTTTGTGGAGTTTTAATCAGCTGCTTCTGAGGCTGCTGGGAGAGATTTCCCTTTCTCTTCTTTGTTCGCACAGCTCCCGGTGTTCAGCTTTGGATTTGGACCCGCCTCTGCGTGTAGGTCGCCTGAGGGCATCTGTTCCCCGCCCAGACAGAACGGGGTTAAAGGAGCAGCTGCTTTGGCGGCTCTGGCTCACTCAGGCTGGGGGGAGGGAGGGGTAGGGATGCGGGGCGAGCCTGCGGCGGCAGAGGCCGGCGTGACGTTGCAGCAGCCCGAGGCGCACCGTGCGTTCTCCTGGGGAAGTTGTCCCCGGATCACGGGAGCCTGGCCGTGGCGGGCTGCACTGGCTCCCGGGAGGGGCGGTGTGGAGAGTGACCTGTGCTCGCACACAGGCTTTTTGGTGGTGGCAGCAGCAGCCTTAGTGTCTCATGCCCGTCTCTGGGGTCCGCGCTGATCGCCGCGGCTCGCGCCTGTCTCTGGAGTTCGTTTAGGCGGCGCTCTGAATCCCCTCTCCTTTCGCGCCACGAAACAAAGAGGCAAGAAAAAGTCTCTTGCCTCTTCGGCAGCTGCAGACTTTTTCCCGGACTCCCTCCCAGCCAGCTGTGGTGCGCTAACCCCTTCAGGCTGTGTTCACGCCGCCAACCCCAGTCCTCTCCCTGCGATCTGACCGAAGCCCGAGCCTCAGCTCCCAGCCCCCGCCTGCCCCGGTGGGTGAGCAGACAAGCCTCTCGGGCTGGTGAGTGCTGCTCAGCGCCAATCCTCTGTGCGGGAATCTCTCCACTTTTCCCTCTGCGCCCCTGTTGCTGTGGGGTCCGCGCTGATAGCCGCGGATAGCGCCTGTCTCTGGAGCTCGTTTAGGCGACGCTCTGAATCCCCTCTCCTCGCGCACCAGGAAACAAAGAGGAAAGAAAAAGTCTCTTGCCTCTTCGGCAGCTGCAGACTTTTTCCCGGACTCCCTCCCGGCTAACTGTGGTGCACTAATCCCTTCAGGCTGTGTTCACGCTGCCAACCCCAGTCCTCTCCCTGGGATCCGACCGAAACCCGAGCCTCAGCTCCCAGCCCCCGCCCGCCCCGGCGGGTGAGCAGACAAGCCTCTCGGGCTGGTGAGTGCTGCTCGGCGCCGAGCCTCTGTGCGGGAGTCTCTCCGCTTTGCCCTCCGCACCCCTGTGGCTGTGCTCTCCTCCGTGGCTCCAAAGCTTCCCCCCTCTGCCACCCGCAGTCTCTGCCCGCGAAGGGGCTTCCTAGTGTGTGGAAACCTTTCCTCCTTCACGGCTCCCTCCCACTGGTGCAGGTCCCGTCCCTATTCTTTTGTCTCTGTCATTTCTTTTTTCTTTTGCCCTACCCAAGTACGTGGGGAGTTTCTTGCCTTTTGGGAGGTCTGACGTCTTCTGCCAGCGTTCAGTGGGTGTTCTGTAGGAGCAGTTCCACGTGTAGATGTATTTCTACTGTATCTGTGGGAAGGAAGGTGATCTCTGCGTCTTACTCTTCTGCCATCTTCCGGGAGTCCCTGTGTTCCTTATTTTATTGCAGGCATGTTATAAGAGTGGCAATTTCACAGTAAGCAGCTGGACTAATGCTATTCATTAGCAATTGTATAACATATCATAGGAAAAAGTAATGTTCCGTTGAAGTATGAGTTTCAGATCTTAAATCCCTAACTGAATGTCCTTCTTACTCACACACTATCTGCATAATGACATTATTTTTCATTAGTAAGATAAGAATGAAAACATTTAAATACATTTAAAAGTTTAAGATAAACTTTTAAAAAGACAGCTGTGTGGGAACCTATATATTATGAATTACTGCAATGGGAAAAAACTATCTTTTTAGCTAGATTTCCTGCTCAGCCCAGCTGGGCCATTCCAGTGATCTGGGGAGTTGAGGTAATCATGAGCCAATGATTATTCATTTGTATGAGCCGCCAGCATAACCTGCCAGTAACACTTACCCACATTCAGCATCTGTGCATAGACACTGATAGGGGTAATTGTGATGGCAGCCAAAATGGCAAATCCCAGCATGTCCTGGGCTTGAACACAGCTATTCAAATGAAAGAACATTTTCTAATTTCCTGAACTGGTGTAAATTCCCCAGTGAATTTGGCCTATATAATCACAGGCAGATTATGGTTCCAAAGTCTGGCTCAAATCTACGCCAGATTGACTACTAGTCATATTAAGAAAAGTTGGATTTAAAAAAAAAAAAAAACAACTAATGCAAATTTCGGGCATATAAACAGCAGACAAAATGTATTCCATTATACTAACAGTTAGTATTCTGGAGTCATGCACACTGTTGATTTACTCTGTTATAAACTAAAAAAGTTTGTCATATAACATATATATGTATATGTATATATTATGTATATATATTTATTTAATGTAAATATATTTTGCATTGACTGATAAATGAACTTAGAGCTTTATCATTGTACAGATTAAGTGTTATCTAGTTATATGTTTTATTTTTAATATATTTTTTCTGGCAGCCTTTATTACTGTAACCTATCCTCTATGAAATGATACCATTCATTCATTCATTCTTTGAACAAAAATTTATTGAGTAATTACTCTGTGCAAGGTTTAATCAATGTCATAAATGGCTGACTGCATCTCAGGGAGAATTGTGTCCACTGCCTGTCTGTGACTGATTTCATCTGCACCATATTTTAAGTTGATGATTTTCAAAAGGTATTTTCCTAAGCAACACCTGGTTGTTTGTTCAAAAGATATATTTCTATGTACTATTAGGAAAGATTCTAATTCAGTACTCCTTAAAACCAGCCTGGGTATCTGATTTTCTGACACGTATTCCCAGATGACTGTGATGTGATTATTGTGAAGCTCATCTTTTCAGACCCTGATGTCTCTAATTAAACTATACTACCCAGACAAAAGTTATTGAAGGAGAGAGAGAGAAATAAAGATGGAGAAAAAATAGTCTTATAGTAATAAGGTTTTATGCATTAGAAATTACATATATCATTTTTACTCTTCTCCTTATCATAGGCACTGACTTAAATGTATATAATATTCATGTCTTTGAATAGCAGTCTGTTTTGTATGTGTTTCAATTTACAAGACTTTGTTATAGATTGTGTTTATGTCTTACTTATTCACTCAACAATAAAGATGAACATATATGTTACTTTTATTTATGTATAAAAATCTTTAAAAATTGTCATTTGATGTAAAGATAAATTATATATTTGAAATAAAGCTAATTATGTAGGAAAAAACATTGTAGGGGTATATAATTTATAACTTGACTATATTATATAACTTGACTATTCAGATTATTTCTTTGTGTGTTTCTAGCACATTTTATTTATTTCTTTCATCTGTATGGCCTTCAAGATTCTTCTGCACAAACAATACTATTATGAGCATGTCCTCCTACGGAAACTTTGAGAGTTTCTTGGTGCAGGAGTGGAACTGCTAGCTCATACAATATTGTATGAGTCATCTTCTACATGTAGCAGTATTCTCACTTGGGGAATATGATTGATGCAAAGTAAGTGCAAATTCCTATCCATTGTACTATCATCTATAGAAAGTGGCATTTCAGATTATCATTAAAGGATGAATAGAACTTTACGTTGTTGCAAAAGAAAGGAAAACTTTTCAGGAAGAGGAAAACCCATGTACGAAGTCAGGGAAAAGTAAAAGTCCATGGCTTGGATCTCCAACAGGTAAAAGTTCATTTATCTGAGGGCTGCAAGTAGTTGAGATTTCAAGACATGCAGTTAGAGAGGCAAGTTGAATTTGAGCTTTAAAGAGTCTTGTGGATAATAGAGATCCCTGTAAGGATTTAAGCAGGAGACCATCACAATTTGTTTTTTGATGTTAGACGTCCTCCTGAGGGGAAGTTGAGCTGGATGGAGGAAAGAAATATCTGTTAATAATGGAAATAAAAATAATAATTACATATACATATAATGACAACAACTAATATTTACTGATCCTTTGCTATGTCTTTGAGCCTTTACTGAACACATGTAATGTATCATCTCAATTAATTCTTGCTCTAACCCAGAGAGTTAGTTGTTGTTATCCTCATTTTACAGATGAGGAAACATTCTGAAAAGTGAAGGGATTATATCCAGTATATTGTAGGCCTTGTACATTTTACAATGTGAGAGTCTTTTAATAAGAAAAAAAAAAAAGAATTAAGAATAATAAATACAAAATTAGGTCAAAATTCATTTGTATTTCAGATGAGAAAATGAAACAAAGTAAATTATAAATTTTACAAAGTTAACACATAGCCTAAGTGTGCTCAAATCAGAAAAAAAAATTTACATTAATTCTATACTCTCTACTACTAAATACAAAATTATAGACTGCTATAATGTTCTTTTCTACATTTTGAAGGTACATAATCTATCTTTACTTCAAATGACAATTTTCAAAGATTTTTCTACATAAATAAAGATAATCAGTTTTTCCCTCTCTGGCATAAATGTTTAAAATAACATTTTAAAATTACTAAAAGGGCTTCCCTGGTGGTGCAGGGGTTGGGAGTCCGCCTGCCAATGCAGGGGACACGGGTTTGAGCCCTGGTCCGGGAGGATCCCACATGCCACGGAGCAACTAAGCCCGTGAGCCACAGCTACTGAGCCTGCGCTCTAGAGCCCGGGAGCCACAACTACTGAGCCCGTGTGCCACAACTACTGAAGCCCACACGCCTAGAGCCCGTGCTCCGTAACAGGAGAAGCCACTGCAGTGAGAAGCCCGCACACTGCAACAAAACAGTAGCCCCCGCTCGCTGCAACTAGAGAAAGCCCACACGCAGCAACGAGGATCCAGTGCAGCCAAAAATAAATAAAATAAATAAATTAAAAAAAAAAATTACTAAAAGAAGAGTTTTTGAAGCCTAACAAATTTATTTACTGTCAAATTGGGAAATCTGTATTTTTTTTTTCTTTATAAGTTATATAATTTGGAAGTGCCAAGACTCAAATTCTTACTGCAATAAAAGTCAACTTCTTTTCCTTTTTATTATGATGCTGGGTAAATCAGCCAAGGGGGAGGGGTAGTGGCAATGTGCTATAGATTGAATATTTGAGTCCTCCCAAAATTCATACATTGAAACCTAACACCCAATGTTACAGTATTAAGAGGTGAGGCTTTTGGGAGTTGCTTAGGTCATAAAAGTGGAGCCCTTGTAAATGGGACTAGTGCCTTTATAAAAGAGATCCCACAGAGATCCCTAGTTCCTTCCGTCATGTGAGGACACAGCAAAAAGGCACCATCAGTGAAAGAGAAAGCAGTTCCTCACCAGACACTGAACCTGCTGGTATCATGATCTTGGACTTCCCAGCCTTCTATGAGAAATAGAATTTTATTATTTATAAACCACTCAGTTTATGGTATTTTGTAATAGCAGCCTGAATAGACTGAGATATAAGGCTAGCAATAACATGATTATAAATGGAATTGACTGTGAATCACAGAACTATTATACCATTAAACCAACTAAACGTAAAGTCAACTTCTTTTTAAGCTGGATCCCCAAAATTGTTTTTGCCACTCCAATGCCACATGATACAAAGGGGAGTGAAATAGAAGTCATGGTGAAAAAAAAGCAATGATCTTAATCAATTTGATTAAAATATCATATTGAAAAATTTACAATAACATATCATGATGTGGTACACATTGCTATGACCTGAATCCTAGAAAGGTCTGTGCAGTTGAGTGTCCTTGAAGCTTAAGCTTCACTGGCTATGTGGTAAATCTACTTCTGTTTGTGACGAATTCCTCCAATATCTCCCCAGGTATTTTAAGTTATCATTATACTGGCCCAATCAACTTTATGCCTAGGGTTAATGGGGCAAAGTTAACTGCTTTTTCTCTCAGCACATTTATTATACTAGTTATCATCTACTGATAATGTTTTTGTTTTTAACAATTAAAATTAGAGAGAAAGGAAAATACCACAGCTTGCTATGCTAGCCCAGATGTTCAGATTTCTACTTCTATGTCTGAGGAGACAGGAGGCTGTATCAGAAATCTCTCTCCTTAAGATCACTTCCAAACTGTTACTCTATGACCTTGACTCAAGAACACTTTTTCTTTGAGTTTTTGCTGCTGATTTTATCTTGCTGTGATTTGAAAGCATCCAGGTGACTCTTTCATAAAGATTTAGGATTAATTCCTGATTAATTACTAATTAATTTCTTACCTAGGCTAGATCCTTGTTACTCAGATTATGGTCCACACTTAACAGCATCATCAACATCAAGTGAGAATTCGCTAGAAATGCAGAATCTCCAGTCTCACTCCAATCCACTGAAACAGACTTTGCATTTTAAAAGATACCTAAGGGATTCTAGTACATATTAAAGTTTGAAAAACACTGTCCTTGATGTGGTTAATTACCTGAATTACTTTGGTCAGCCACAGGAAACTTTTGGTCTACTTAACCTCTGCTACCTTTACACACAGGAGATGACAGTACATCTAATTTTCCTGAAAAAGCAATTTCTCAGCAAACATAAAATCTCTAGAACTCATACTCTCCATTACTTGTGTCCTCAAATATTCATACTTGTTTCCCTATAGCCTCAAAATATAAGCTACCTCTTCTCCTGTTCAAGATGTGAACTCTTGATGCCATTATTTGGTGTAACCTCTGGAACCATGATCCATCTATTATGTACCTTTCCTCCTCATTTTCAAAATTTTAAATATATCGTTTCATCTTCCCAAATCTATCAGCATCTTCCGCTTTAGTCAGCATCATGTATTTCCTTTCTTTTACTGTCAAATATCACAAAAAAAGAAAAAATAGCTGCCCTAATTTTTTTCACTTCCTTCTTTTCCCGTTTATTTCTCCTTGTGCTTAAAATCTGACCATTGCCCCCAGAGCCACCCTGAAATTAATCTCACTGTGGTTCTATGGATATTGTAATTGCCAAATGCAGTGATTTTGTTTTCAGCGTCCCACCTTATTTAAGTATCTTATTTCCACTTATCACTGTGATTTGTTCCAATATTGTCTACTTTGTATGCCTTCTATATAGAGTTGACCACTGTTTTTACTGTGCTGTCATTGACCCTGAACTCTGCCCTTGGTAGAAGATCCTTTACACTGCTTTGCAAGTTTGCCTTCCTCCTTAAGCTGGAAGAACCTTGACGATGAGGACTCATTAATTTGACTCCCCACTGCTTCACCAAATCCCTGCCACAGTGTAGGTGCTTGACAGATGATGAATTGAACTGGGCTCATCTTAAGTGACCTGCGGGCATATGACCCTTTGATCATGTGAACTTCCTTTGGTTTTGGTATGCTCTCAGTCCTGGTTTTTCTCTTACTACACAGAGCATTTCCTCTGCCATTTCTGTACTACTACTTACAAGGTGGATGCAGGATCACGAACAGATAATAAAGCCTGGTATTTAGGAAAAAGGGAAAATTTAATAGTCATAATAATGATTTCAGTAAGTGCTAGATAGATTACACTACAATGCAACTCATCGAAAAATTATGATGGCTTACAACAACTTCTAAATATCCAGCATGGGTCAGCTTCAGTTTTGCTCCATGTCGTCTGCACTCTTGGAGCCCAGATGAGGAAGCAGCCTCTGGCTTGAACATTGTTCTCATGACAGAGGAATAAGAGAACTAGGCGAACAATGTGCTGGCTCTAAAGGTTCTGCTTGCAAGAAACACATTCCATGGGCCAGAAAAAGTCATGTGTCCAAGCCTGATGCCAGAGAAGAACAGCAAGTATTTTAGGAAAATAAAATATACCACAATGATTAGCTCAGTACTTTGTCTATAATATAAATTACTGAAACAATTTGGAGATGGGAAGTTTAAAAATACTACACTGTAAACTCTAGAATCATATATGTCAGGATTGTCAGGCAAAGAGCCTCAAAAAAGTGGAATTTTATTGTCTGAAGATGAAAAAAAATCACTGAGTATTATTTTCTAGAGTGGAAATATATATACTTCTGAGTGTTTAAAAAAGTTTATAGTTTGTAATTATTCATTTTCTTCACTCTCTACTTCATGTTCATATTCACTTGATTAAATAGTTTTGAGAATAATAGTGAATATTTACTGAACAAGAACAGCGTTCTAGGTCCTGTGCTAAAAGATTTCGAATAATTTTATCATTTTATCTGTTTTTTTTTTTCACGTGTGATTTTTTTTTAACATCTTTATTGGAGTATAATTGCTTTACAATGTTGTTTTAGTTTCTGCTGTATAACAAAGTGAATCAGCTATACGTATACATATATCCCTATATCCCCTCCCTCTTGCATCTCCCTCCCACCCTCTGTGTCCCACCACTCTAGGTGGTCACAAAGCACCGAGCTGATCTCCCTATAAATGTGGCTGCTTCCCACTAGCTATCTATTTTACATTTGGTAGTGTATATATGGCAATGCCACTCTTTCACTTTGTGCCAGCGTACCCTTCCCCCTCCCTGTGTCCTCAAGTCCATTCTCTACATCTGCGTCTTTATTCCTGTCCTACCCCTAGGTTCCTCAGAACTTTTATATATATATATATTTTTTTTCCCCATATATATGTGTTAGCATACGATATTTGTTTTTCTCTTTCTGACTTACTTCACTCTGTATGACAGACTCTAGGTCCGTCCATCTCACTACAAATAACTCAATTTCGTTTCTTTTTATGGCTGAGTAATATTCCAGTGTATATATGTGCCACATCTTCTTTATCCATTCATCTGTCGATGGACACTTAGGTGGCTTCCATGTCCTGGCTATTGTAAATAGAGTTGCAGTGAACATTGTGCTACATGACTCTTTTTGAATTATGGTTTCCTCGGGGTATATGCCCAGTAGTGGGATTGCTGGGTCGTATGATAGTTCTATTTTTAGTTTTTTAAGGACCATCCATACTGTTCTATATAGTGGCTGTATCAATTTACATTCCCACCAGCAGAGCAAGAGGGTTCCCTTTTCTCCACACCCTCTCCAGCATTGATTGTTTGTAGATTTTTTGATGATGGCCATTCTGACCGGTGTGAGGTGATACCTCATTGTAGTTTTGATTTGCACTTCTCTAATGATTAGTGATGTTGAGCATCCTTTCGTATGTTTGTTGGCCATCTGTTTGTCTTCTTTGGAGATATATCTATTTAGGTCTTCTGCCTATTTTAGATTGGGTTGTTTGTTTTTTTGATATTGAGCTGCATGAGCTGCTTGTATATTTTGGAGATTAATCCTTTGTCAGTTGCTTCATTTGTAAATATTTTCTCCCATTCTGAGGGTTGTCTTTTCATCTTGATTATGTTTTCCTTTGCTGGGCAAAAGCTTTTAAGTTTCATTAGGTCCCATTTGTTTATTTTTGTTTTTATTTCCATTTCTCTAGGAGGTGGGTCAAAAAAGTATTTTGCTGTCGTTTATGTCATAGAGTGTTCTGCCTATATTTTCCTCTAAGAGTTTTATAGTGTCTGGCCTTACATTTAGGTCTTTAATCCATTTTGAGTTTATTTTTGTGTATGGTGTTAGGACATGTTCTAATTTAATTCTTTTCCATGTAGCTGTCCAGTTTTCCCAGCACCACTTATTGAAGAGACCCTCTTTTCTCCATTGTATATTCTTGCCTCCTTTATCAAATGTAAGGCGACCATATGTCTGTGGGTTTATCTCCAGGCCTCCTATCCTCTTTCGTAGATTTCTGTTTTTTATGCCAACACCATACTGTTTTGATTACTGTAGCTTTGTAGTATAGTCTGAAGTCCAAGAGTCTGATTCCTCCAGCTCCGTTTTTCTTTCACAAGATTGCTTTGGCTATTCGAGGTCTTTCTTTTTTTTTCCATACTAATTGTGAAATTTCTTGTTCTAGTTCTGTGAAAAATGCCATTGGTAGTTTGATAGGGATTGCATTGAATCTGTAGATTGCTTTGTATAGTATAGTCATTTTCACAATTTTGTTTCTTCCAATCCAAGAACATGGTATATCTCTCCATCTGTTTGTATCATCTTTAATTTCCTTCATCAATGTCCTGTAGTTTTCTGCATACAGGTCTTTTGTCTCCTTAGGTAGGTTTATTCCTAGGTATTTTATTCTATTTGTTGCAGTGGTAAATGGGAGTGTTTCCTTAATTCTTCTTTCAGATTTTCATCATTAGTGAATAGGAATGCAAGAGATTTCTGTGCATTAATTTTGTATCCTGCTACTTTACCAAGTTAATTGATTAGCTCTACTAGTTTTCTGGTAACATTTTTAGGATTCCCTATGTATAGTATCCTGTCATCTGCAAACAGTGACAGCTTTACTTCTTCTTTTCTGATTTGAATTCTTTTATTTTTTTTCCTTCTCTGATTGCTGTGGCTAAAATTTCCAAAACTATGTTGAATAATAATGGTGAGAGTAGGCAACCGTGTCTTGTTCCTGATCTTAGTGGAAATGGTTTTAGTTTTTCACCATTGAGAACGATGTTGGCTGTGGGTTTGTCATATATGGCCTTTATTATGTTGGGGTAAGTTCCCTCTATGCCTACTTTCTGGAGAGTTTTTATCATAAATGCGTGTTGAATTTTGTGAAAAGCTTTTTCTGCATCTATTGAGATGATCATATGGTTTTTCACCTTCAGTTTGTTAATATGGTGTATCACATTGATTGATTTGCATATATTGAAGAACCCTTGCATTCCTGGGATAAGCTCCACTTGATCATGATGATCCTTTAAATGTGCTGTTGGATTCTGTTTGCTAATGTTCTGTTGAGGATTTTTGCATCTATGTTCATCAGTGATATTGGCCTGTAGTTTTCTTACTTTGTGACATCTTTGTCTGGTTTTGGTATCAGGGTGATGGTGGCCTCGTAGAATGAGTTTGGGAGTGTTCCTCCCTCTGCTATATTTTGGAAGAGTTTGAGAAGGATAGGTGTTAGCTGTTCTCTAAATATTTGATAGAATTCACCTGTGAATCCGTCTGCTCTTGGGCTTTTGTTTATTGGAAGATTTTTAATCACAGTCTCAATTTCAGTGCTTGTGATTGGTCTGTGTATATTTTCTATTTCATCCCGGTTCAGTCTCGGAAGTTTGCACTTTTCTAAGAATTTGTCCATTTCTTCTAGGTTGTCCGTTTTATTGGCATATAGTTGCTTGTAGTAATCTCTCATGATCCTTTGTATTTCTGCAGTGTCAGTTGTTACTTTTCCTTTTTCATTTCTAATTCTGTTGACTTGAGTCTTTTCCCTTTTTTCTTGATGAGTCTGGCTAATGGTTTATCAATTTTGTTTTTCTTCTTAAAGACCCAGCTTTTAGTTTTATTGATCTCTGCTATTGTTTCCTTCATTTCTTTTTCATTTATTTCTGATCTCATTTTTCTGATTTCTTTCCTTCTGCTAAATTTGAGGGGTTTTTTTTCTTTTTCTTTGATTTCTTTAGGTATAAGTTTAGGTGGTTTATTTGAGATTTTCCTTGTTTCTTAAGGTAGGATTATATTGCTATAAACTTCCCTCTTAGAACTGCTTTTGCTGCATCTCATAGGTTTTTGTACATCGTGTTTTCATTGTCATTTGTTTCTAGGTATTTTTTGATTTCCTCTTTGATTTCTTCAGTGATCTCTTGGTTATTTAATACTGTATTGTTTAGCCTCCATGTGTTTGTATTTTTTACAGTTTATTTTTCCTGCAATTGATATCTAGTCTCAGAGTGTTATGGTTGGAAAAGATACTTGATACAATTCTGAATTTTCTTAAATTTACCAAGGCTTGATTTGTGACCCAAGATATGATCTATCCTGGAGAATGTTCCATGAGCACTTGAGAAGAAAGTGTATTCTGTTGTTTTGGGGTGGAATGTCCTATAAATATCAATTAAGTCCATCTTGTTTAATGTATCATTTAAAGCTTGTGTTTCCTTATTTATTTTCATTTTGGATGATCTGTCCATTGGTGAAAGTAGGGTGTTAAAGTCCCCTACTATGATTGTGTTACTGTCGATTTCCCCTTTTATGGCTGTTAGCATTTGCCTTATGTATTGAGGTTTTCCTATGTTGGGTGCATAAATATTTACAATTGTTATATCTTCTTGTTGGATTGATCCCTCGATCATTATGTGGTGTCCTTCTTTATCTCTTGTAAAAGTCTTTATTTTAAAGTCGATTTTGTCTGATATGAGAATCGCTACTCCAGCTTTCTTTTGATTTCCATTTGCATGGAATATCTTTTTCCATCCCCTCACTTTCATTCTGTATGTGTCTCTAGGTTTGAAGTGGGTCTCCTGTAGACAGCATATACACCGCTCTTGTTTTTGTATCCATTCTGCCAGTTTTTGTCTTTTGGTTGGAACATTTAATCCATTTACAATTTAGGTACTTATCAATACGTATGTTCCTTTTACCATTTTCTTAATTGTTTGGGGTTTGTTACTGTAAGTCTTTTCCTTCTCTTGTGTTTCCTGCCTAGAGAAGTTCCTTTAGCATTTGTTGTAAAGCTGGTTTGGTGGTTCTGAATTCTCATAGCTTTTGCTTGTCCGTAAAGGTCTCAGTTTCTCCATTGCCTCTGAATGAGATCCTTGCTGGGTACAGTAATCTTGGTTGTAGGTTTTTCCCTTTCATCACTTTAAATATGTCCTTCCACTCTCTTCTGGTTTGCAGAGTTTCTGCTGAAAGATCAGCTGTTAACCTTATGGGGATTCCCTTCCCTTGTATGTTATTTGTTACTTTTCCCTGCTGCTTTTAATATATTTTTTTTGTATTTAATTTTTTATAGTTTGATTAATGTTTGTCTTGGCATGTTTCTCCTTGGATTTATCCTGTATGGGACTCTCTGCTCTTCCTGGTCTTGACCGACTATTTCCTTTCCCATATTAGGCAAGTTTTCAACTATAATCCCCTCAAATATTTTCTAAGTCCCTTTCTATTTCTCTTCTTCTTCTCAGACCCCTATAATTCGAATGTTGTTGTGTTTAGTGTTGTCCCAGAGGTCTCTGAGACTGTCCTCAATTCTTTTCATTCTTTTTTCTTTATTCTGCAATGCAGTAGTTATTTCTACTATTTTATCTTCCAGGTCACTTATCCGTTCTTCTGCCTCAGTTATTCTGCTATTGATTCCTTCTAGAGAATTCTTAATTTCATTTATTGTGTTGTTCATCATTGTTTGTTTGCTCTTTAGTTTTTCTAGGTGCTTGTTAAACGATTCTTGTATTGTCTTCATTTGATTTCCCGGATTTTGGATCATCTTTACTATCATTATTCTGAATTCTTTTTCAGGTAGACTCCCTATTTCCTCTTCATTTGCTTGGTCTGGTAGGTTTTTACCTTGGTCCTTCATCTGCTGCATATTTCTCTGTCTTCTCATTTTGCTTAACTTTGTTTGGGGTCTCCTTTTCACAGGGTGCAGGTTCGTAGTTCCCAGTGTTCTTGGTGTCTGCCCCCAGTGGGTTAGGTTGGTTCAGTGGGTTGTGTAGGTTTCCTGGTGGAGGGGACTGGTGCTTTTGTTCTGGTGGATGAGGCTGGATCTTGTCTTTCTGGTGGGCAGGGGCTGTATCCTGTGGTGTTTTGGCGTGTCTGTGAACTTATTATGATTTTAGGCAGCCTCTTTGCTAATGGGTGGGATTGTGTTCCTGTCTTGCTGTTGTTTGACATGGGGTGTCCATCACTGGAGCTTGCTGGTCGTTGAGTGGATCTGGGCCTTAGCGTTGAGATGGAGATCTCTGGGAGAGCTCTAGCCGATTGATACTACACTGGGCCGGGAGGTCTCTTGTTTTCCAATGTCCTGAACTCGGCTGTCCCACCTCAGAGGCTCAGGCCTGACACCCGCTGGAGCCCCAAGACCCTGTCAGCCACACGGCCAGGTACGTAGGGGATTTTCTTGCCTTTTGGGGAGTATGAAGTCTTCTGCCAGCGTTCAGTAGGTGTTCTGTAAGAGTTGTTCCACATGTAGATGTATTTTTGATGTATTTGTGGGGAGGAATGTGATCTCCATGTCTTACTCCTCCACCATCTTGAAGGTCCTCTATCATTTTATCTTCACAGCACCCTTTTATGGTAAGCACTATTGCTATTTCTATTTGATAAATGAGCAGACTGACACACAGAGAGGTAAAGTAAGTTGCCTAAGGTAGCCTTTCTGTGAAGTGGTACGGAAAGTGTTTATATGAAGTGGAGAGGTAAAGTAACTTTCTTAATGTAGCCTTTATTTGAAGTGTGGCTGTGCTGACATGCTACTACTGCTATACTTCCTATTACATGTAACTTTAGCACTTTTTTTCATATAAATGAAATTTTCTTGAGTTTTTCTTGGTATGTATGCTTTTGTTTAAAAGAGGCAGTAACTAGCAGAGAGTGACTTTTAATTTATTTATTTTTCCACCTTTATTAAGGTATAATTGACAATTAAATTGTAATATATTTAGAGTATACAAGGGAATTTTTTTGATATAAGTATATATTGTGAAAGGATTCCCACCATCCAGTTCATTAACACATCCATCACCTCACTTTTTTTTTTTTTCGGTAAGAGCACTCTTAACAAATTTCAATTATACAGCACTCTATTATCAACTACTGGCTCTATGTTGTACATTAGATTCTCAGGCTTTATTCATCCTATAAATGAAAGTTTATACCCTTTTACCAACCTCTCTATATTTCTCCCTATTTCCCCCACCCCACAGTCCCTGGCATCTATCACTCTACTCTGTTTCTTCTTCTTTTTTTTTTTTTAGATTCTTCATAGCAGTGATAGCAGTATTTGTCTGTCTCTCTCTGACTTATTTCACTTAGCATAATACCCTCAAGGTCCACCCATGTTGTTGCAAATGGCAGGAATTCCTTCCTTTCATGGCTGAATACTATTCCATGGTAAATATATACCACATTTTCTTTTTCCATGCATCTCTCGGTGGACACTTAGATTGTATCACCTTGGCTATTGTGAATAATGCTGCAATGAAGATGGGAGTTTAGATATCTTTTCAAGATAGTGATTTAATTTCTCATGGATATTTACCCAGAACTGAGATTACAGGATCATGTGGCAGCTCTGTGTTTAATTTAGTATTAAAGAGTAATATGAAATTAAAATATGGAATGTCTGTACTGTTTTCCTTGTGGCTGTGCCACTTTACATTCTCACCAACAGTAAACATGGTTCCCTTTTCTCCATGTCCTTGCCAACATTTGTTGTCTCTTATTTTTTTCATAATAGACATTCTAACAGGTATAAAATAATATCTCATTGTGGTTTTGATTTGCATTTCCCTGATGATTAGTGATGTTGAGCATATTTTTATGTACCTGTTGGCCATTTGTATGTTTTTTTTTTGGAAAAATGTGTATTCAGGTCCTTTGCCCATTTTTTAATCAGGTAATTTGTGGGTTGTTTTTTTTTTTTTTATCTGTCTTTGTTCTTGTTTGTTTTTTTGTTTGTTTTTTTGCTTTGGAGTTGTATGAGTTGTATATTGAATATACAATATATACAAGTATATACCTCTTATTAGGTATGTGGTTTGCAAATATTTTCTGCCAGTCCATATGTTTCCTTTTTATTTTGTTGATGGTTTCCTTTACTGTACAAAAGCTTTTTGATTTGAAATAGTCCCGCTTACTTATTTTTGCTTTTGTCTTCTTTGTTTTTAGTATCAAACCTAAAAAAAATCACTGCAAAAAATGTCTAGAAATTTACCCCCATGTGTTCTTCTGGAAGTGTTGTAATTTCAGGTCTTGTCTTCAAGTCTTTAATTCATTTTGAATTGATTTTTGTCTATGATATAAGACAGAAGTTCACGTTCTTTCTTTCCCATGTGGTTATCCAGTTTTCCCAACATCATTAATTAGACAGGAGTGAATTTTTAAATTTAAATATTATTTACTATGGGATTCTGTAAGAAATTTATATTCTTATCTTGACTCCTGGATTAAAAAGATCTATGTTTGGAAATGAGATATTCTACTACATTAACAAACAGCTATCTCTTTCTTCAAAATTAACAACTGTTACACAGTGGTATTAGTTTTGAAAAACAATATGGTTAATCTCTCATGGTGACTGCATGATCCTTCCCCTCATTTGTGACATATAGTTTGACGCCTGTGCAAAGCATAGGTATAGCTGATTTATTTTATTAAACTATCTTATATCAACACAATTTAATTTCATAAATCGTGAAATTAAGTGATTTCTTTGTGTGCATACATTTCTAATTTCACAAGAATTTTTCTCATGAGGAATGGTATAATTTTTATATTTTTGTTAGAATGAATTTCATATGCTTTAAAAGGAAACACAATTCATTAAAATGTATACATTATTAAAATGTGCCTTTTTTTCTAAAATCTTGTTCTATTTATGAATTATTTAACCCTTTATAATTTCTCATTTTATTTGATTCCTCCAATTATCTCTGAAATAGTTCTTCAATATGCTAAAAGTTAAGAAATTCTTTTAACTTTATGACTTTTAAATATTTAATGAGAGTTTTAAAGTTTAGTACTCTCTATATTAAGAAGGATGTTTTTACCTTTTAAATAGTTTACAGAAGTCTTTTTCTTTTATAGCAGGTTTTATATTTGAATCATTAATGTACCCATTTGAGGATAATTTATTCTGGAAGGCTTTTAGATGTTAATATCAGTTCTGCTTAACTATAAATATTTTGGATAAGTGGAGATATATGTAATTATCTCTCCCCAGTAGTACAAATATGCTTTTCATGTGCTACAAAGAGGCAGTCTAACTCAGTTCTGAGACACACGGACTTGAGAATTACCATTTACAAGATGTCTGACCTTGGACAAGTGTCTCTAACTCTCTAAGCCTCAGTTACATCATTGACTCATGACTGAGACATTCAAAGAGGGTAGGTAGTTTGCCTTCCAGACAGGAGGAGCCCAAGGCTGAAAAATGTTAATGGTGTTGGATGTTCATGATCTCACCAGCACTGCTATCTATCTCCCAGCACTGCTTGCTTCTGAATTGACTTTGTTGCCTAGCAGGCTTATTCCACCTGGTGCTAAAATGGGACCAACACCTCCAGAGATGCATGGTTATTTTTGTTTGCTAATTTGGCAATTTCCCTCTCTCTTCTAGAATGTAAATGTGTGTGCACATGCATGCATGTATGTGCAAATATGTGTGCATGCACATATAAATATAAGTGTAAATGTATACACACATACATACACATGCACACATAAGCGTGTGTGTGCATATGTGTGTGTTATAAATTAGCTAACTTTGCCTGAGTCATTTGTTCACAGTGTACATGAATCACCAGCAGGGATAAAATGGTTTGTGTGCCACAGTGGCCAGCCCTGTATCACAGAGCTACCCGTACATCCAGAGGACAAGCAACCCTTGTGATTAACAATACCACCAATACCATGTGTGGGGACTGAGAAAGTTAGGAGGCATAGATTCCCTAAGATTCTCCATTTGCAATAGTATTTGTAAATCACTAAGCACACCTCTTAAAAGTTTGTTACCAGAATTCTGGTTCTTGTGACTCTAATTTCCTAACTCTAGTACATTCATTTTCACACTTACAGCCCTAAATGTTACCTGAGGTGGACAGCAAAAGACAAATTCTAATTCCTGCATCAAACCTATAGAAAGATGCATTAGTATAATGCCAAAATCAAATGTCAACTTCTATAGAAAATATATACTTTGCAAATGACCAACTTTCTTAAACTATGTGCAGAAGGTGAAATTAAGAGGTGTTTATTCGTAATATGACCTGAAGTCACCTATTTCATAGCATCACTCCATTTTTTGTTGCTTCGTGTGAAATTGGAGTGTGACAAGATAAAGAGGCGCATAGCTAATTTGACAGGAATGCGGAATCAGAATTTATCATTAGATACCTGCTGTGTGTTGGGTATCTATTCAGGTCATTCCCTTAGGATTTGAGAAAGTCAAGCTGTAATTTCCCTTGCATATGATGTCATTCTTGAAAGAAAAAATGGGAGAATTTGTCAACCTTAAAGTGAGGATAATATTAAGATGAAAGCAAAGCAGGAACGAAAGGCTGATAATGTCTGCAATGCTGGAAGACTCAAGGTCTTTAAGGTTGTAGGAAATGAATTTTCTCATGTCTCCTAATTTTCATCATAGATTTTCACCATCTTTATTAATAAGGTCTTGAATTTATGAGTAGGTGTTTGGATATATGTGTGGAAGCTGGTTTAAATTGGATTGTAAAGTAAAGCCATTTACTGGAGCTTTGGACTAAATAAAACGACATAATCAGCTGTGCAAACAGCTTTCCAGGCTGTTTTCGGAAGAGCATTGTAGGCAAAGAATAGTATGGTAAAATTAAAGGTTACAAGGAAGAAACAACTCAATATGTTGGAGAACCATAGGGAAGACAACCTAACAGGAATTAGTTGATGAGGGACAAACAGGCTCCAGATAAAGTTGGTGAGGTAAACAACTGGCAGATCACATAGTATCTTATAGGCAAGGGAAGAATTTTGGATTTTATTCTATGATACATGAGAAAACTTTGGAAGATTTTAAGCAGAGAAAAATCATATACTCCTGTACATTTCTTAAAGTTTCCTATGCCTGCTATAAGGAAAACCAATTGGGAAGGGACACCTAGGGATAGAGAGGTGAAGGTGACTTGAATGAATAGTAAAGATGGGGAAAATACAAACAGCTGGGTTGTGTTTTGAAGGTATAACCATCTTGCTGCTAGAGGGGCTGTGAGGAATGAAGGGGTATGAAGGATGAGAAAATCAAGGACTACTCTGAACAGAGTAATACTGGGTAACCACCAGAAAAACAGTGTCCCTCACCAGCATTGCCTTCATACCACCTATCAGTCACCCAACAGAGTTTGTACCCAAAGACATTGCACAGCTTTTCACCTAATGATAATAATCACCAGCTCATCTACAGTGTAGGGCCTGGATGACTAGAGGACGAGTGGGTGAATGATACAGAAGAGAACAGGGCATCACATGGCCCCGCTCCTGAGTCCCACTCCAACTTAACTTCCTATCCCTCTATCCTTTGCTCAGTCTGTGATGGCCACATTGGCCTTTTTGTGGTTATGCAAACATCTCTCACACTTCTAGTGCTGCTTGCTACTGTCTCAGTCTGGAGTTCTTGCCTTAGATATCCACATATCCCACTCCCTTATACATTTGGATTTCTATGAAAGTTTAGCTTCTTTGAAACATCTGCTGATCATCTAATCCAAATAAAGTATCACCCTGTTCCATCCTTTATTCTCTTAGCTTGTGTTATTTTTCTTCATATTAGTTATCACTCTGCAACATAAACATTCATTTGTTTATTTTCTGCATCCCTCCACTAGCATATAATTATATGACGGCAGACACTTCAGTGTATTCTGCTCATTATTTTGCCCCTCATGTCTAGAATATGGCATATGACAGGAATGAAGGGGTGAATAACTATAATTGCGTAACTGAATAACTAATTTTTCATGTAATAATTGCATAACTGAATAACTATAATTGTTCGTATAATAATAAAAATAATAGTAGCTGTTCATCAATTTGATCCTACTGGAGAGGATCAAAATAACAACTAAAAGATTTCCATTCTTACATTACTCTTTTAAGAACAATTTGATTTGATTGTACCACTGTTCATATTTCTCCCAAGGAGGCCTCTGCCTATTGTGATTTCCATTTCCCCAATTTAGCTTTAGCTGTTACCCAATCTAAAAAAACATTCGCTAAGCCTCTGTTATTCATCTATAACACAAAAAAATTTTCCATTCGGTACCCATTGTGCTATTTATTACAACATTTTATTTTGCGTTTATTATATAATCAGTAAAATTTTCTTATGTTCCCCTGATCACAAAATTCATTTAATAACACATGTATAAGATGTTATTTTGTTCACCAAATGTATCAGATTCTGTATTAAGTGTCTTACACTGTAGCTTAGAAATACAATGCCCACCTCAACCCAAACCTAGAAGCAAACTTTGGACAAAGGTTAATAAATGCTTATAGTGGTTCCATTTATGGAAGTAAATCTTTAACTTAAAAAATCCTACTTGATTTGAATGTAACCAATGGTGTTTTTTGTTTGTTTGTTTGTTTTTAGTGATAGCTGGTCTTATCCTTTGGCAATGCTTTTTAATGGGCTTCTTTCTTATCCATTGGTAAGCTTCTGAGCATGATCTTGAATCCAGAGAGGGCAATTGACACAGCTTTGCATAAACATGTAAAACACTATCTCCACTGCATTCAGGATACATATTTATTTTAAGGTTATATCAATGTATAAAAAGAGAAAAGAAAAGAGATGCTTCTCTTCGTATCTTTTGATCTAATATAAGCTGTTCTAGATTTTACATATCATTGTTGATTTCATTTGTGATTGGGAAACAGGAAATCAGATGAGTGTTTTCAAGTTCTTTTTTTAATTCTTAGAAGTAGTGGGGTTGCAGTTTGATAGAGACATAGCACAGTATTGCAACACCACACATGAGATTGAATCTGTGAATAGTGGACATTACTTAGGTGTCTTTTGGTGTTAAGTGACAGAAAATCCAAATCCAAAAGCAAAATGGAGTTTATTGCTTAACATTAATGAAGAGTCCAGATAAGAATGTCTTTAGACATTGCTGCATAAATATTTAAAGATTAGTTCTAGGATGCACTTTCTCTCTCTCATACTCGTTTCTCCTTAGATTGGTTCTTGTTTCACAGTTCAAGATGGCTACAGTAACTTCAAATCTTACTCCCTCAATTTAACTAAACCTTAGATTTTTCTTGACCATAGAAGCCCCTGATCTCCCTTTCCTTAGAACATTTACTGTAGAAAACTTGCCATTATAAATTCTTTCTCTGTCCCTTTGGGATTAAATCTTCTGCCACACTATTGCCAGTTTTACAACCCAAGAATATCTTTCTCAAAGATATGTGAGATGTTCCTTTGGAATGTAATAATCAAGAAAGATAATACCCCTATCTCCCAGTCTCTGTGGGAGGATGGATGTGTAACTTCCATAAGCACCAGTTAGCAAACACAGATGGCCCATTGACCAACCTCCCACCACCCAGTGTCCTCCAGTATTTTAAATGCTAACTCACCTTAGCCTTTAAGAACTCTCCCATCTTTTGTTTCAACAGAGTTGAGTTTTGAGTTCCCTCTCTCTCCCCTATTATGATAGCCTCCCTTATTGCAATCGTTGCAAATAAAGTTTTTCTTATATTTTTAACCTATCCAGTGCAATTTTTTTGACAGGAAAGAAAGTAGATTATATGTATGCTAAAGACTAAAGTAATGAAAAACAAGGGAAAATTTAACATTTTCCATAAAATGTTCTTAATATCTCAACTGGGTTAAAAAGAAACAAACAAAAATGGCCATGTATTATGCTTAGCAAAAAGTTGTGGTACAGTGATGGCTGCAAGGCAGTGGCAAGAGATGCAGAGAGGTAAGTTTAAGGATTTCATTGTAAAAATAATTGCCTAATGAATAGAGTTCAAGATATTTTTGATATCAATTAAATGACCAGGCATGAGGAATATAAACAGCCTACATCACAGTGGAACTGCATTACTCTTCCTTCCTGGGGATGGCTTCTTTTAAAAAAAACAAGGGTCATTGTCACAATCTGTCTGCATACACCTTCTGTTAGAGATTTTAGCTAAGTAAATTCTTCATCATTAAAGTGATATTATGCTAATATACGTGGCAAATTCCTTTAATTGATGATGTATTTTTCAATTTTCCCATGTAGGAATTCTCAGCTGTTGTATTCCTTCTCCTGTCTCCAAAAAGTTGTCTTATGTTTTTTTCATTCTATGTAAGTAGAATTGGTAAAAATTGAGAGACAACCTCATTATCAGTAAATCATGCTTAATCATGTTGCATTGGCATTTGATGACAGCATTATGCTGTATATTCATTTAAACTTACTATCCTATAATGCAACTGTTTGAATATGAGACTTAGGATTATTAGAAAAGAATCAGCAGATTGTACCCAGATTTACAGTGATTTATTCCAATGTTACAATTAGGATTGTAAAGCTTTCAAAGACAATCACTAAAATTCTCAATCCAGGGTGAAAAAATAGCTTTCTTGAAAGGAAAAACATTTTAAGGGAAACAAAACCATTTAATGTATTTTCTAGGTAATTATTCCTTGTTGAACCACAGTTGCTGTGTTGATGACTCTTTCCACTAGCATGCTGTTGACAGAAGGTGTATGGAAGTGCAGAAAAAGGCTTAATTTTGACTAATTCCTTTCTTGCCTCTTTACAGATGTGATCACAGCAGACAAATTTTATAGCTATATTTTAGGGCTATTTGGGGAATTCAATTTTATGGTACTGGCCACCAATACATTTCTAAATTTTCTGTTATAATGCCTCCCATAGTTCATTGATTACTTATTCCTTATTCATGTGGCTCCATGGAATGTAAACACTAGCTTTGATATAGATTATGCTAGCCAAATCAGCAAACAAGGGGATTTTTCAAATGGCAACTGATATCTACAATTTAAGCTCTTTTTTTGTTTTGTTTGATTTATTGATTCATTTTACTGCTTATATTATGGCAGCATCTTCATTTAGAATATGAGAATTGAAGTAAATAATACTTCCCTTTTCTTTTTCATCCAGTCTTTCTGACTGATAGCTTCTGTTATCATAGTAATAGTCTTCTCACATTATCTTTAGGAAGTCCTTTAGCATATATTATTTCACTTTACAACTCCAGTGATGTGGTTGTTTGAGACATTACTCTTCGCAGATGAAGGTATGACACAAAGTGGAATCTCAAAAACAGTGTTGGTTATTTTAGCCTTTTGCTGTGGTAAAAGAAAGCTTTATATACTTTTTTCACCTTTAGGTGCACCCTAGTTTAGTTACTAATGCTGCTATCAAGGTATTTTAATAGTGTCTGGATGGAAATTCTGAAGCCATTCAGAGAGACATCAAGTAGTCACACTTCTGGCCCCTACTGACTCTCACTAGCGTTCCTCAAGGGAAAACATGTGAAGTTCCTGACAGGTGAGTTACATTAGGATGCTGAGCATGTGTGGCTCAGCCTTGCAATTTTTCTGCTTCAGAGAGGTGCCCTTCAGGAAGTGCACACTTCATGCTTTAGATTTTATCAGGCATTTTGCCAGTGTCTGTCGAGAGATCACCCAATGTCCAGCTATGATTGAGACTGGATCAATAATCCTTGCTGATTCTGAGGTAAGAATTAGTAACTTTTAACCTAGTGTTTACCAGTAACAAAGAGGATATATCTTTCTCCATCTGTCTTCTCCTAAATTATCTCTTCATTGATTCAGAACTCAGGTGGAGAGAAGCATGACTTGACGTCTTGAGGCTTCATGACTCAATGATATTTTTGAGGCAACCACAAAACAATATATACGCTGCTTAGGTTTTGATTTTTTTTTTCCTGACCCAGCTTATAGACTTGAAACCGAGTCCTAGGGAGGTGTGAGAAGAATATTAAAGAGAAGATGAGTCATTAAAACTTCTTTAAAATATTGGTGATTAAAAAGTCTGTTTTTTGATTCATATAATAGTCATATAATAATTCATATACTATAAATGACACGTGAAAATTTTGCCATTTCAGTGGCATTGGTTGGTATATAGAACAGTAACTACATTAGAAGTAGTTCAGGGAAGGAGCAGGTGTCTGAATAGCAAGACATAGAAGGTTATGTAAGGCAATATGCTGGGACGAGGCAACCAGTAGGGCATGTAAGACCTTGGGAAAATATTGTCTGTGGGGCCCTGGTCTATATAAACAATTTGAATAAAAGCTATATTAAAAATTCATGAGTCTACATGAAGTAGAGGGGTTTGTCAGTGAAAATGTAGACTAATGGATAGAAAAGAAGTATTTGTTTAGTCCAACCAGGGAACATACCCAGCACCAACTCTTCCTGTTTCTGGTTCTTGAACCCAGGAACCAACTATTCCTGTTCTTTGTTGTCAATTTTTTAATTCCTGGCTAATTTCATATCTCCCACCTGAAGAAAACATAGCGAAACTGTTATTAATCAGGAGTCCATGGTTCTTTGGAACTAGCTTGTATTGAAACAAAATAGCTCTTCTTACCTCTGCAGTTTATTTCTTGCTGGTTATATCATTACTCGTAAGAGGATACATCGTGCCTTATGCCACAATGACTATTGACTTTCAGTAATTATCTCAAAGGTTGTTCTGTGCTTCATTGGTGAAGACCACAAATTCAGGTCTTACATGCAGTATGAGGGAAAATGTAAACCATAATTTATTTTCTGGTCATTTTAAATTGACCACTCAGAATTTCTTACCACAAACTTAGAACAACATATCCTTCAATCATTCCATCTCCTGAACTCTTTAGGCCATAACACTACATTCTAGAATGTGATCTCTTTCAATGCTGACCACACCCCTGCCTTCCACACAACACTCTTTGTTCAAGGAACATCCTTCTCTCATCTGGCAATTTTTTTTTAATTTTATTTTTATTTTTTATTTTTTTACAGTAGGTCCTTGTTGGTTATCTGTTTTAAATATAGCAGTGTGTACATGTCAATCCCAAACTCCCAGTCTATCCCTCCCTTCCCCCCCAGTAACCATAAATTCATTTTCTAAGTTCATTCTGTGAGTCTGTTTCTGTTTTGTAAATAAGTTCATTCGTATCATTTTTTTTTTTTTTTTACATTCCACATATAGGCTGTATCATATGATATTTGTCTTTTTCTGTCTGACTTATTTCACTTAGTACAATAATCTCCAGGTCCATCCATGTTGCTGGAAATGTCATTATTTCATTCTTTTTAATGGCTGAGTAATATTCCATTGTATATATGTACCACATCTTCTTTATCCATTCCTCTGTTGATGGACATTTAGATTGCTTCCATGTCTTGGCTGTTGTAAACAGTGCTGCAGTGAACATTGGGCTGCATGTATCCTTTCAAAGCATGTTTTTCTCCAGATGCATGCCCAGTAGTGGCATTGCTGGGTCGTATGGTAGTTCTATTTTTAGTTTTTTAAGGAACTTCCATACTGTTCTCCATAGTGGCTGTACCAAAGTATGTTCCCACCAACAGTGTAGGAGTGTCCCCTTTTCTCCGCACCCTCTCCAGATTTTATCGTTTGTAGGTTTTTTGATGATGACCATTCTGACTGGTGTGAGGTGATATCTCATTGTAGTTTTGATTTACATTTCTCTAATAATTAGTGATGTTGAGCATCTTCTCATGTGCCTCTTGGCCATCTGTATGTCTTCTTTGGAAAAGTGTCTATTTAGGTCTTCTTCCCACGTTTTGATTGGGTTGTTTGCTTGATCATCTGGCAGTTCTTAAGACCAACTTCATAGAATAAGAAATCTCCATGTGGATCAGAGTCAAGGGAGAACCATCAATTATGTGTCCATTGACATTAAAGGGAAAAGGTCTTAAAAAGCATAAAAAGTGATAGGCATGACTCATCCAGAGAATTGCCTGATATATGGCATAGAGCCTGCAAAGATGATATGGTGACTGTCTTAGGTGCCAGTGGTGGGGGCCCACAGGATTAAAGATGCTGTTGGGACCCTTTGTATTACAAACACTGTAGACTGGAGGTAGCACCAAGGTCAGAATATAGATAGGCAAGGAACAAGAGCCTTATGTCCAAGGTTACGGATGGACTCTAGCTCAGAGGCCTGCTCTTGTCCTATGTCTAAAATGAAAGAAAGTAACCCCAAATCAAAGTATCACTACCATTCTGATAGTTCAAATTCAAAGATATTGTGAAAGAAATAACATGCTAGATAGTGAGAGAATCTGCTTTCCAGGTCATGCTGAAAGGACCAGGACTCCACTGGTGTGAGTCTTGGAGCTCCTTGGGTACCTATCTGGTCAATTCCATGTAGGTATGAAGGGGACAATGGGAGGAGTAGGACAGTGAAAGAAATGAAAGGAAAAGGACAGTATCCATTCATAGATGGCATTGCTGTCTCTGGCATATACAGGTCCCAGAGAGGAACATCCTCCAAAGAAAGCACTCCAAAGCTGCAAAGAGGAGGAGAGAGGTCCAGGGCCTACTTGTCTAACTTGATTTTGTAAGAATCCTGACTTAGTTTTGAATCCTATATCTGAGGCTTATAAAAATGTGAGAACTTAACCAGTTAGTTAATGTTTCAAAGCCCAATTTTATTCATCTTTACAATAGAAATAACAGCCAGCTGGCAGATTTGCTAGAAGGAAGACATGAGAAAATGTATTAAGTGGAATTATAATATAGTAGATAGATCCTAATTAAATAATAATATGGAATTCAGTCCACCTCAGACAAAAAATAATGCTGAAACGAAATCATATTACTTTCGTGGACTCCATAGTTAGATTTGGGGCACACCCAAGCCAGAGGAAAGAATGAAGGATTGCATGTCATAGTAGATTGGACAACCTCATTCAGGGACGTGTGAAATTGGAATATCTGGAATTTTGCTCATACGTTGGAGTCCAAGAGATGCTATTGTCTGGGGGAAAAAAGTGCATAAACTACAAAACTATAGTTGTTATAATAATGTATTTTGTTGTATCTCTTCCCATTTGGCCAAAGAGTTATTTTTCCCTATTTTGGAGAACTATATAATTGCTTAGCTGTATTTTCACAGAGGATTCACATTTTGGCCTCAGGATAGCACACTAGTTGCTTATAGGAAATAGAATTGTGATGTTTTTAAAAGAAATACCATGACAGTGTCACTAAAATTTAATAGTAGAAGAATAAAAAAACTACATGAGAATACAACAGTAAGTGACCAGTCATGTCTTTTAAGTATATATGTTGTACTCCCTGAGAGGCTAATTGTTTTGAATCCTACAGGGAATGGATACAGTCATTACACATAAGACTTATCTGCCATTCATCTTTTTTATGCGTGTGTATATGTCTGTGTGTGTAAATATATAAAATATATATGTACATGTACATATATGTATATATGTGTATATATGTATATGTGTACATGTATATACACACATTAACTACTTCATTTTGTTCTGTTTTGTTTTTTGGAATTTCTTCATTTAGAACTGGCCTAAAAATGCTTACTAGCTCACCTTCTTAAACTACACCAGGTATCCTATTCCAGGATGTCTCTGCAGACTGAACTGCTATGTCTGCTTAAATGTGTATAATATTATATTATGTATTTTCCTTTTACAAAATGCAATTCATTATGTCTGAGAAGTTTGGGAAGATGCCTGGTTCTCTAGTGTAAATAAATTCGTATCAAGAGTACAGGGACAAAAATTGAAACATTCATACATTTTTTTGGCCATAAAGGTGTGCACCCTCTGGTAATGCATCATTTGCTCATCTTTTCAGGATTGCAGCAAATGGCCACAGAAGCTGTATTTTTTGTATATTTTGATTGTATTATGTGTATCCTTAGGTCTAAATGATGTACATTCCTTTATGTCCCTGGATTGCTAAGATTGCTTATAATTTAGCCTATATTCCTGATTTTTTTAAAGTCCAGTCTACCTGATTCTGCTCCCTTGTTAGTTAAGGAAATGTAATAATATACAAATAGAAAAATACTTGACTTTCACTCTTTCAACCTATCATTCATTCTCTCATTCTCTCGATTAGTAAGTTTTAAGTGTCTACCATATACCACTGTGATAAGAGGCTTACAGTTCAGAGCTGCCAATTCTCATCAAAGGTATTAACATACAGCTAGGTCCAGGGATCAGTGCCAAAAAAAGCACAGGAGTAGCTTGTATTGGGCAAATGTTTAAAATGGGAGTATAAAGTTGGGGTATGTGGCTGAAATTAGATAATTTGAAAATATCTTTTCTAATTTATATAAACACTGATATTTTTAAATGCCCTATAAGCAGTTTTATATGTAAGGCAGTTGAAGTTGGTAAAGACTGTATATTTTTCCCCTAATTTTTTGGTTTTATTGCTAACTTTAAAACACTCGCACTGTATCATCCATCCATTGGATATTATCTTGACGACTCTATTCTTAATTTCAGATTCAATCTCAGAGTAAGTATCCATCTCTGTTTCCATTATTTAACATCTATTACTAACGTTATTAAATACCTACTCATCTTTCATGTCAATGAAATTTCACAGAGGCAGTGATTTTTATATAAGCTCTTAAAGGAATTCTGGATTTGAAATCATGATTATCTTGAAGATGGAAGCTTTAGATAGACACAGAAACAGCCCAGCTTGAAGCATTTTCTGATCCATCTTAGAGTGTAAAGGTCATATTATGAAAGAATGGAGAATATTGAGGACAGGTAAGCTCGTGACATGCTATAAAAATTTTGTTTGATTACTTTTTAAACATAATTCATGTTAGATACATGAATAAAAGGGCAGTCAGTTGGTATAACAATCCCAGTTCTATGTGTCAACTCTCATATTCAAAGTCTATTATTTTCAAAATCTTAATTCCAAAATATACCAAAATTAAAGTTACTTTTTAAGTATCTTTCCTCTTTGCCTTTGTCATTTATTGGTCTCTAAAATATTATGTGCAGATTTTGTTTTTCCCCCCTCACTCAATAATTGCTTTGAATAAGCAACATGATATTCAATGCTTTTACCTAATAAAGATAATGAGCCAAAATAAAATGCAATTGACAACAGCTGATGCAATGGTGAATCATCCAAATGCTTAATTTTCTTGACTTAAACCTGCTGCTGCTATAGAAGCAACTATTAGCACACTGACAGATGGTGCCAGAACCCATTGTCTCTTTCAGTCTCTCTCTCCCTCTTCATTCTCTTCCCCCTCCTTTTTCTACCTCCCCATTTATGACAAAATCATTGTACATTGTTAACTTTCTTTGAGCATTATGTTAATAATGTCAAAACTCATCACAATCGGATACTTTATTGACTTGTAAACAGCCAAAAAAATAGATTTGGTCTTTGAGCATTGACCGTTTCTTTATTGTCACAATATGCAATGAATTCTATTTTCTCGCCAGTAACTGGGCTTTTGTATTCATTACAATAATTCAGAATAAGTGTATATTTCTGTTTCTCTCACAGCTGCTATATATATATTTTTCCTCTCTAGGACCTTAATTAATGGAAAAGGAAAGTGGATGCTTTCTACCCAATAAAAGATAAGGTTCCTTTACCAGACAAGTATTCCTTCTCTATCCAAATGATGATGATGATAATAATAATAATAATAATAACAGCAACAACCCTAAAACTTATATTTAAGAGCTTGGTAAATTTCACACATATTGGCTCACTCATTCAATGTTTCCATTGCCTCTGAAGATGTTATATTCCTCTACAATTATTAAGCCTGAGAAATGCTTATAAAAATATTTAATGTCTCCTTACATAGTAACACATCATCACAATTTATTTTCCAAAATTCTAAGGTTGCATTCATCCGTGTAAAATCTACGTGTAGAATTCTGTTATCTATATGGTTTTTAGTTTTCTGTTGCTGCTATAACACATAGCACATATTTGCTTTCTTAAAACAATAAACATTTATTATCTAAAATATTTAAAGGTAAGGTATCCAAAATAGGCCTCAGTGGACCAAAATTAAGGTGTTGGCAAGGTTGCGTTCCTTCTGGAGGTGCTAGGAGAAAACTCATTTCCTTGCTTTTCCAGTTTATGGAGTCAGCCTACCAATCCTTGGCTCATGGCTCTGTTACATCTTCAAAACCAGCAGTGGCCATTTGGGTCTTTCTCACATTGCATTCCTCTGATAAGTCCTCTTCTGTATCCCTCTTCCTAATATATAGGACCCTTGTGATTACATTTAAACCACACAGATAATTCAGCATATTCTCACCATTTCAAGGTCTGCTGACTAACAATTTTAATTCCATCTGTAACCTTAATTCCTGCTTGCCCTGTAACATTACGTAGTCTCTGGGGATTAGGATATGAAAGTCTTTAGGGGACCATTATTCTGCTTACCACTATGCGTAAGGGAAGAAAATTTGTATCCATACATACACAAACATACACACAAATATACTGTACAAATATACAAAGACACTGTTAAAGGGTCTGCAATAGGATTTCTAGATGGTATAGACTAGGTTCAATATCATCATTTCTGGATGGTATAAATCAGAAATCATAAACTCATTTATGTATATCGCTTGTTGTACAACTTTAAGTTTCTTAATAGCCTTTCTATCCTCTGATCTTCACAATAATAATACAGTGAGTTGGCAGGGCAGAGATTACTACATTCTACTGATAAAGAATCATTTACAAACTCTTAAATGTTTCAGAAATAGTTTTTCTACTACCAAATTAGGTCTTTCTAATTCTTAGGTACTAAAGACAAATCTCTCTCTTAAGGACCTCCACAGATTTATCTTGACTTGTTATTTAAGCTTACTCATCATCATTGTGTTCATTACATGTTAACCACATATAGACAACTTGCCTAGAAGGGAACTTAGGAAGGTGTGGCTATAAGAAGGTAAAATTTCCTCACACACAGACATTTCTCCCCCTGCTTAAGGAATAGCCAAACACGTTAACATTACACAGTTCATGTGTATTTAGGAGTGTACCTTTAGTTTAATAAAGCTTTCCTGAAACATTCCAGGAGGTATATTAATATAGCTCTTTTATCTTGTATCATTTACTTGAAACCCAATTTTATATGATTCCCCTGTGAGAATGGGCCAAATTCACACTCCCTAACTGGATATTCCACCCTCTATTGTTCTCCTTTCCTTACTTTCCCACTTGGTTCCTCTTCTACTCTTTCACATGGCTACCTTTCTTAGAGCCTGTTCTGGGAAATTCAACTTACAATAGCAACCCACTTCATATTCTTCCATGTATTCATATTATCTGCCATATGTATGGCTTACATGGCTCTTTATGACTTAGCATTTTATTTTCAAGTAATACTGTAACTTGATGTAGTCCTCCCAACATGCCAAGCATTCTGTATGCCTTTATTTTGTCCCTTCTTCCTGTGCTGCTGTGTTTTTGTTGTTGTTGTTTTTCAGTTTTTTTTTCTCTTTTTGCCTAACACCAATGCACCTTTCAAGAGTGAACCCTTCGATTCCCAAAAAAAAAAAAAAAGAGTGAACCCTTCGAGACACCTGTCAAGTTCAGGCGGAGTCCCTGGCGTGCTGGGTACAATGGGCAGTGCAGATGGCCCGGCTCTGACACCAAGGACAACAGGCCTCCCTGTGCACCTCGGGCCAATGCCCTGCGCCTCCGGCGGCTCTGGGTCCCCAACTCTGTGCACCAGCAAGGCAGTTCCAGGGATTTGGATGTCCGTGTCTATGGGGGACCATTACTTCACCTGCCACATGCCATGTGGCTGACAGGGTTTTGGTGCTCTGGCTGGTTGTCAAGCCTGAGCCTCTGAGGTGGGAGAGCTGAGTTCAGGACATTGGACCACCAGAGACCTCCTGGCCCCTCGTAACATCAATCGGCAAGAGCTCTCCCAGAGATGTGCATCTCAACGCTAAGACCCAGCTCCACTCAACGACCAGCAATTTCTGGTGCTGGACACCCCATGCCAAACAACTAGCAGGACAGGAATACAACCCCACCCATCAGCAAAGAGGCTGACTAAAATCATAATAAGTTAACACACACCCAAAAATACACCACCAGACGTGGTCCTGCCCACCAGAAAGACAAGATCCAGCCTCATCTACTAGAACACAGGCACCAGACCCCTGCACTAGGAAGCCTACACAACCACTGAACAAACCTTAGCCACGGGGGGCAGACACCAAAATCAACAGGACTACGAACCTGCAGCCTGTGAAACGGAGACCCAAACATGGTAACTTAAGCAAAATGAGAAGGCAAAGAAATACGCAGCACATGAAGGAGCAAGGTAAAAACCCACCAGACCAAACAAACGAAGAGGAAATAGTCTACCTGAAAAAGAATTCAGAGTAATGATAGTAAAGATGATCCAATATCTTGGAAACAGATTGGAAGAAAATGCAAGAAATGTTTAACAAGGTCCTAGAAGAACTAAAGAGCAAACAAACAATGATGAACAACACAATAAATGAAATTTAAAATTCTCTAGAAGGAATCAATAGCAGAATAACTGAGGCAGAAGAATGGATAAGTGACCTGGAAGATAAAATAGTGGAAAAAATTACCACAGAGCAGAATAAGGAAAAAAGAATGAAAAGAATTGAGGACAGTCTCAGAGACATCTGGGACAACACTAGACGCACCAACATTCGAATTATAGGGGTCCCAGACGAAGAAGAGAAAGAGAAAGGGACTGAGAAAATATTTGAAGAGATTATAGTTGAAAACTTGCCTAATATGGGAAAGGAAATAGTCAATCACAACCAGGAAGCTCAGAGATTCCCACACAGGATAAATGCAAGGAGAAACATGCCAAGACACACATTAATCAAACTATCAAAAATCAAATACAAAAAAAATATTAAAAGCAGCAGAGAAAAGCAGCAAATAATACTCGAGGGACTCCGCATAAGGTTAACAGCTGATCTTTCAGCAGAAACTCTGCAAGCCAGAAGAGAGTGGAAGGACATATTTAAAGTGATAAAAGGGAAAAACCTACAACCAAGATTACTGTACCCAGCAAGGATCTCATTCAGAGGCGATGGAGAAACTGAAAACTTTACGGACAAGCAAAAGCTACGAGAATTCAGAACCACCAAACCAGCTTTACAACAAATGCTAAAGGAACTTCTCTAGGCAGGAAACACAAGAGGAGGAAAAGACCTACAATAACAAACCCAAAACAATTAAGAAAATTGTAATAGGAACATACATATTGATAAGTACCTAAAATGTAAATGGATTAAATGCTGCAACCAAAAGACGTAGACTGGCTGAATGGATACAAAAGCAAGAGCTGTGTATATGCTGTCTACAGGAGACCCACTTCAAACCTAGAGACACATAGAGACTGAAAGTGAGGGGATGGAAAAAGATATTCCATGAAAATGGAAATCAAAAGAAAGCTGGAGTAGCAATTCTCATATCAGACAAAATAGACTTTAAAATAAAGACTATTACAAGAGACAAAGAAGAACACCACATAATGATCGAGGGATCAATCCAAGAAGAAGATATAACAATTGTAAATATTTATGCACCCAACATAGGAGCACCTCAATACATAAGGCAAATGCTAACAGCCATAAAAGGGGAAATCGACAGTAACACAATCATAGTAGGGGACTTTAACACCCCACTTTCACCAATGGACAGATCATCCAAAATGAAAATAAATAAGGAAACACAAGCTTTAAAAGATACATTAAACAATATGGACTTAAATGATATTTATAGGACATTCCACCCCAAAAAAACAGAATACACTTTCTTCTCAAGTGCTCATGGAACATTCTCCAGGATAGATCATATCTTGGGTCACAAATCAAGCCTTGGTAAATTTAAGAAAATTCAGAATTGTATCAAGTATCTTTTCCAAACACAACACTCTGAGACTAGATATCAATTACAGGGGGAAAATACTGTAAAAAATTCAAACACATGGAGGCTAAACAATACAGTATTAAATAACCAAGAGATCACTGAAGAAATCAAAGAGGAAATCAAAAAGTACCTAGAAACAAATGACAATGAAAACACGATGTCCCAAAACCTATGAGATGCAGCAAATGCAGTTCTAAGAGGGAAGTTTATAGCAATACAATCCTACCTCAAGAAACAAGAAAATTCTCAAATAAACAACCTAACCTTCACCTAAAGCAATTAGAGAAAGATGAGCAAAAAGAAAAACAAAGTTATCAAAAGGAAAGAAATCATAAAGATCAAATCAGAAATAAATGAAAAGAAAATGAAGGAAATGATAACAAAGATGAATAAAACTAAAAGCTGGTTCTTTGAGAAGATAGATAAAATTGATACACCATTAGCCAGACTCATCAAGAAAAAAAGGGAGAACATTCAAATCAATAGAATAGAAATGAAAAAGGAAAAGTAACAACTGACACTGCAGAAATACAAAGGATCATGAGAGGTTAGTACAAGCAACTATATGCCAATAAAATGGACAACCTAGAAGAAATGAACAAATTCTGAGAAAAGCACAACCCTCCAAGACTGAACCAGAAAGAAATAGAAAATATAAACGGACCAATCACAAGCACTGAAATTGTGATTAAAAATCGTACCAGAAACAAAAGCCCAGGACCAGATGGCTTCACAGGTGAATTCTATCAAACATTTAGAGAAGAGCTAACACCTATCCTTCTCAAACTCTTCCAAAATATAGCAGAGGGAGGAACACTCCCAAACTCATTCTATGAGGCCACCATCATCCTGATACTAAAACCAGACAAAGATGTCACAAAAAAGGAAAACTACAGGCCAATATCAGTGGTGAACGTAGATGTAAAAATCCTCAACAAAATACTAGCAAACAGAATCCAGCAGCACATTAAAAGGATCATACACCATGATCAAGTGGGGTTTATCCCAGGAATGCAAGGATTCTTCAATATATGCAAATCAATCAACGTGATACACCATATTAACAAATTGAAGGAGAAAAACCATATGATCATCTCAATAGATGCAGAGAAAGCTTTTGACAAAATCCAACACACATTTATGACAAAAACTCTCCAGAAAGTAGGCATAGAGGGAACTTAACCTCAACATAATAAAGGCCACATATGACAAACGCACAGCCAACATCATTCTCAATGGTGAAAAACTGAAACCATTTCCACTAAGATCAGCAACTAGACAAGGTTGCCCACTCTCACCACTATTATTCAACATAGTTTTGGAAGTTTTAGCCACAGCAATCAGAGAAAAAAAAGAAATAAAAGAGTCCAAATCGGAAAAGAAGAAGTAAAAGTGTCACTCTTTGCAGATGACATTATACTATACATAGGGAATCCTAAAGATGCTACCAGAAAACTACTAGAGCTAATCAATGAATTTGGTAAAGTAGCAGGATACAAAATGAATGCACAGAAATCTCTTGCATTCCTATACACTAATGATGAAGAATCTGAAAGAGAAATTAAGGAAACATTCCCATTTACCATTGCAACAAAAAGAATAAAATATCTAGGAATAAACCTACCTAAGGAGACAAAAGACCTGTATGCAGAAAACTACAGTACACTGATGAAAGAAATTAAAGATGATACAAACAGATGGAGAGATATACCATGTACTTGGATTGGAAGAATCAATATTTTGAAAATGACTATACTATACAAAGCAATCTACAGATTCAATGCAATCCCTATCAAACTACCAATGGCCTTTTTCACAGAACTAGAACAGAAAATTTTGCAATTTTTCTGGAAACACAAAAGACCCCGAATAGCCAAAACAATGTTGAGAAAGAAAAAAAGGAGCTGGAGGAATCAGGCTCCCAGACTTCAGACTATACTACAAAGCTACAGTAATCAAGACAGTATGGTACTGGCACAAAAACAGAAATATAGACTAATGGAACAGGATAGAAATCCCAGAGATAAACCCACGCACTTATGGTCACCTTATTTTTGATAAAGGAGGCAAGAATATACAATGGAGAAAGGCAGCCTCTTCCATAAGTGGTGCCTGGAAAACTGGACAGCTACATGTAAAAGAATGAAATTAGAACACTCCCTAACACCATCCACAAAACTAAACTCAAAAAATGGATTAAAGACCTAAATATAAGGCCAGACACTGTAAATCTCTTAGAGGAAAACATAGGCAGAACATTCTATGACATAAATCACAGCAAGATCCTTTTTGACACACCTCCTAGAGAAATGGAAATAAAAACAAAAATAAACAAATGGGACCTAATGAAACTTAAAAGCTTGTGCACAGCAAATGAAAACATAAGCAAGAGGAAAAGACAATCCTCAGAATGGGAGAAAATATTTGCAAATATAGCAACTGACAAAGGATTAATCTCCAAAATATACAAGCAGCTCATGCAGCTCAATATCAAAAAAAAAACAACCCAATGCAAAATTGGGCAGAAAACCTAAATAGACATTTCTCCAAAGAAGATATACAGATTGCCAACAAACACATGAAAGGATGCTCAACATCACTAATCATTAGAGAAATGCAAATCAAAACTACAATGAGGTATCACCTCACACCAGTCAGAATGGCCATCATCAAAAAATCTACAAACAATAAATGCTGGAGAGGGTGTGGAGAAAAGGGAACCCTCTTGCACTCTTGGTGGGAATGTAAATTGATACAGCCACTATGGAGAACAGTATGGAGGTTCCTTAAAGAACTAAAAATAGAACTACCATATGACCCAGCAATCCCACTGCTGGTCATATACCCTGAGAAAACCATAATTCAAAAGAGTCATGTACCACAATGTTCATTGCAGCTCTATTTACAATAGCCAGCACATGGAAGCAACCTAAGTGTCCATTGATAGATGAATGTTTAAAGAAGATGTGGCACATATATCCAATGGAATATTACTCAGCCATAAAAAGAAACGAAATTGAGTTATTTGTAGTGAGGTGGATGGACGTAGAATCTGTCATACAGAGTGATGTAAGTCAGAAAGGGAAAAACAAATACTGTATGCTATCACATATGTATGGAATGTAAATAAAAAAAAATTGTTCTGAAGAGCCTAGGGTCAGGACAAGTTCTTGCACTTGGGGACACGGGGAGGGGGAAGGGTAAGCTGAGACAAAGTGAGAGAGTGGCATGGACATATATACACTACCAAATGTAAATTAGATAACTAGTGGGAAGCAGCCACATAGCACAGGGAGATCAGCTCGGTGCTTTGTGACCACCTAGAGGGCGTGGGATAGGGAGGGTCGGAGGGAAAACAAGAGGGAGGATATATGGAGATATATGTATACGTATAGGTGATTCACTTTGTTATACAGCAGAAACTAACACAACAATGTTAAGCAATTATACTCCAATAAAGATGTTTTAAAAAAAAGGAAAAAATAAAAGAGGTAGACATAGAGAATGGACTTGATGACATGGGGTGGGAGGGCGAAGCTGGTGCAAAGTGAGAGTAGCATCGACATCTATACACTACAGAATGTAAAATAGTTTGCTTTCGGGAAGCAGCAGCATAGCACAGGGAGATCAGCTCGGTGCTTTGTGATGACCTAGAGGGGTGGGATAGGGAGGATGGAAGGGAGGCTCAAGAGAGAGGGGATATGGGGACATGTGTATGCATATGGCTGATTCGGTTTGTTGTACAACAGAAACTAACACAATATTGTGAGGCAATTATACTCCAGTGAAGATCTATTTTAAAAAAAAAGAGTGAACCCTTCATCCTTTGGAAAACATCTTTGCCAATTCCAAAACTTCAGACTGAACCTTTCCTTCCTTAGGTGTCTTTCCTATGCGTCCCCATGGTGACTTTCTGTATACCACTGATTATAGTGTAGTAATCTTCATGTGGCCTCCTAGAAGTGGCACAGCATGGTAATTAAGAGAATTGGATCTCAAGTCAGACTGTTTTAAATTCCAGATCAGCCACTTCCTAGCAATGTAAATTGGATAGGATGCTTAATCTTTTTGTGTCACAATGTTCCCATTTTTTAGGTGGATATTATGCTTCTACCTAGTCGAGTTATTGTATGGATTAAATTAAGTATCATGCTTAAGACAGTAATAAACATGTAACATGTTAGAGTGTAATAAGTACAGTAAAGAGAAATAAGGGAGTGCAAAAGTATGAAGAGCGACTAGGGAGAGGAAGGGACTGATCACAACTTAATGTCAGGTAGTTAAGGTAGGCTCAATTGAAAGATGACTTTGAGTAAAAACCTAAGGAACTAAGGAATAAGCCATGCTGTTATCTGGAAAAGAACATTTTAGGCAGAAAATTCATCAGGTAAAAGCTTCCCTGACATGCTCTGAAAGTAGCAAGAAGGCCAGTCTGGCCAAAATGAATGAGTAGAGAAGTAGTAGCAGGTGAAGATAAAAGGGTAATGTTGATTAGATCATATTGGACTTTGCAGGCCTTTTTAGAAAACTTAGCTTCTACTCAGGAAGAAATGGGAAGCCAGTGGAAAGATGTGAGGAGAGCAGTGGACCATGTCTAACTTAGGATTGAATAAGATAGCTGTAGCTTCTGTGTTGAGAGCAGAGTGTGAGTGGGGGCAGGTGTGGAAGCAGCACAGCTGATTAGAAAGATAGTGAGTCATCCAGGCCATAAAAGAGGGCAGCTGGGATCAGGACCCGTATTTGAGGTGAACAAGATGGGAAGCTTTCAGATTCTGGATTTATTTTAAAAGTTGAATGAACAGAATTTCCTGACCCATTAAAAGTGGATTGTAAGAGAATTCATGGATGAGTTATGGATTTTTCTGTTTGTTTGTTTTTAACTGAGAAATTGGAAAAAATGGAGATTCTATCATATGAATGGAGAAGACTGTGAGTGGAGCAAATTTGGGGAACAGGGAGTGCAGTCAGGAATGAAGATTTGTCTGTATTAAGTTTTAGAATGGAGGTGTGTGTCTGGAATACAGAGGGGAAAAGTTTTATGCTAGAGAAAAAATTCGGAGGTTTAAAGTCATGAATCATCCAAGGACTAAATCCTGCAACAGGAAGTTGAAGAGACGGAACCAGCCAAAGACCACTTTAGTATGGCCTGTAGAGAGGACTAACTGTCAGTGTTAGGAGTTTCTTCTTGTTCTCTGCCAGGAGGCAGCACAACCTTACTCTAAACTTGTAGCATTTTCCCCTTGATACCTTACCAGTGAAAGCAGGATAAAATCCATGTGCTATTTCTCTCTCTTTTTTTTTAACCCTAGTGCTTGATACAGTACCTAATATACACTAGACATGTAAATATGTAAAAGAGTATCTTATAGCAAGTATCTCAACTGTGATAGCATAGACCTCTGATGTTGAATTTTGCTCTGAATGCTAAGAGCCATGCTTTACTTTTTGAAATAAATAAGAAATACCTTCACTAGTTCTCACATTCATCTTCAGCTTTTAACTAAATATGAAGCCTAGGATATCTGCCATTTGCCTCACATGCCCACATTATCTACGAGCAAGGAGAGACCAATCCAGAACACACCAGCTAAAGAGAAAAAGAACTTTCCCTGCCCCAATCCAGACATATTTATCCTTCTGCAAAGGTTCTAGATTAACAAAATGTTCCCCAATGAGTTTCTCCAATTGAGGACATCAATAGTGGTGGTGATGGGGGAAATGTTAGAAAAGGTTTCTTGATATCCTTCTTGATAAAAGTATTTTAAAATGCCCAGTTCTATAAACATATCAGGGAGTGCTTAGTTTCTTAACGGCACAATATGATAAGAAGTTTACTATGACAAGTTTCACAAGTAAAATAAACACAGTGTTGGAATTGGAGTTGGAAAACTTGGATTGAAATTCTCATTGTATCAAACAGTACTTAGTTGGCCTTAGGTGAGTTACTAAGATTCTCTGATCTCCAACTAAGACAGAATATAGAAGAGGCTAATGCTATAAGGTCTGACTTGAGACCCACGTTTAATGCCTGACTCTGTCACCTCTGCATCCTCTGGGGTGCAGTTTCTTCCTCTACCAGTGCAACTATGTACACATTATTTAGCTTCTCTTTCCTTTTCTCATCTATCAAATGAGAATAATAATAGCACCTATCTAAAGGGTTCTTGAGAGTATTAAATAAATTAATACATGTAAACACTTAGAACAATATCAGCCATTAATAAAGTAGTCATTAAATTTTAACTGTTAATAACAGGTATATGAATGGACATTTGAGATTAATCCCTATGAACATAGATTCAAGTAATAAAAACAAACACCATTTGAAATAAATGGAAGCCCTAAATTAGGAAAAACAGTTTGAGAAGACATATTAAAGGGTTGCTGGGAACTACACTTCTTACATTTGAGCTTTCTAGATTTAAAATACTTTTTCTTTAATTGTGCAAAATGCACTATATATCTGTAGCTATAGAGATATATATGCAAGTACAAAAACAATTTAGGAGAAAGGAACACAACATGAAACTACTGGAGCAGAAATACATTTAGTGCATCAAATAACTGAAAGGAAATGGTGTTTTATTAGAGTGCCTCCAAAAGCCATTAGACTATTTAAAGATGGTTCATTTCTTTAAGTGTACAAAGACTGATGCACTACAGAAAGTTCAGGCAAAGCCTCTTCAACCAATTTCCTTATGTCACTTTTATTTCTAAATAGATTATTTTCTAGATAATACCAGGGACTTAAAAGCCAGCTATTAAAACCTCTTAGCTGATAAGATTAAGGATTTTCCTTAAGACAAGAAGATTATTCCAAAAAATTACAAATACATTTCAAAATAAGAAAGTTATTGCTGTCATGATTTTTGTGGGGATTGCACCTTGGTATAACATGTTTTATTGGATTTTTCCTACGGCTCAGTCCTCCTTTTATGTCCAGAAGGATATTAGAAACAAGCTTTTTAGAGTAAGGGAGAATAATAAGAAATGCCCTACTATCAATTTTGAAAAAGAACAACTGAAAAGCACATTGAAACCTAAATGATGGATGACCAGTGGGGATAAAAATGTAGGACTGGGTCTAGGAGGACAATCTGCCATTATGAAAGCCCTCAAAAGTGTGCATATTTTAGACCAGGTCATAGGGGAAACTGTTGCCCAATGTGATCTTGTGTCACTCAGTGCTTCAGTAATGCAAGTAGAATATTGTTGAAGACATAATTATTGTGAGGTGAGAGAGCCGTGATGTAACAGGCCCATCTAAGTTAAAATCAGATTATTAATAACATAATGACTTGGGAGTCAGAAAATAAAAGTTCAACTTCTAGGAAGAGTCATCCTGTGGGTGTCCTAGTCAAATGCCCTGAGGTTGAAGACAGCACTTTCCTATATATAATTGAAAGTAATTGTGGTTAAATAATGTAAATGATATAAACTGTTAAGAAAAATAAACCAATGAGAAGTGTCATCACTGTGTATTCTAATAGCCTTTGAACAAAAATATTTCCACATGATTTTGAAAAATAGATTTTTGAACCAGAATATTTTTCTGTCCCTTTCTATGCAATATATAGTAATTTACTCCCCTCCTTTGTAATATATAATAATTAGGCCACAAAAGGCAACCAGATATTACAGTTAAAATAATTAGATTATTCTGACCAGATCACTTAACAAAGACTTTCTCCTCTTTCAGCTGTGATGGGATGCATAATGATCATTTTGAATTGGGTCAGACACTATTGATATGAAGGCATTGTGAACTTTAAGAGCATTTCCAACTCTGAAATTGTATAATTCCCCAATACTCTGAATGCATGACCCTCTCTCCTTCACTTGCTCTGATCAGAATATGCTTTCTCTTTGCCAAACTGAAATCTGCAATCATAATCATCTGGGTAGTCACAGCCAAGGCATCCCCAGAGAATGTGGCCATCACAGGAACAGCTGCCCTTCTGACTATATACAGGAGCTGGGCAAAGCTTAAACAGCTCTGCTTAGATTGTTTTATTTTATTTTACTTATTTATTTATTTATTTATTTATTTTTGTTGGTTCAGGTGCCTCATGAGCTAAGTGTGTGAGACAAATCCCAATAGACAGAAGTAGGTGGGAATTATTTTTTTCCATCTAATGAAATAATCCTGGCTCTGCTTGTCCTCTTTACTGTAATTAGGGTAGTAGAAAGATAGCTAAACTAAAATAGTGCTTGTCTAAATAGTCACTAGGTGAGGCATTCCAAGTCCCCAGTGTGACGGAAAGGAAGTATATCTTACTAGATAAAAGTAAAGAGTCTGTATTCAGGCTATATGAATGTGAATACCAGCTCCAACTCATCTAGTTATATAACGTTGGGCAATTTAGACTCTCTCAAACTCAGTTTTCTCATCTAAAATGGGAAGTAATTATAACAGCTGTCTTAAGGAGTTATGATGAGCCTCCAAAGGGTGAATGCTTAATAAACACACTTAACACGATGCCTGATGCAGAATACATACTCAACTAATGCTGCCTTTTATTATTGTGAGTCATCTGCATGCAGTTATTTATTCCCTGGATGGTTAAGTTGGGGATATTTTGAATGTGGCAGTGAATGCCAGAGGGCATGCCTCAAGAAATCCTGCATCTATATGGGCCTAAGGAACTGCCCAAGATTCAACTGCCTTATTCTACTGTAACACACATGATGAGAAATCTGGTTCCTTCAATAGATTATAAAAGTTCTTGAAAAGATAAGGACCCAGCAGGTACATTTGTACTTCACATAGTAGACAATAGATAAATAACTGTTGAGTCAGGGAGGTCTAGCAGGCTGCAAAATTGCAGTACTTTCCTATATAATTAAAAGTAATTGTGGTTAAATAATGTAAATGATATAAACTGTTAAGAAAAATAAACCAAGGAGAAGTGTCACCATTGTGTATTCTAATAGCGTTCGAACAAGAATATTTCCAAACAAAAATATTTCCACATGATTTTGAAAAACAGATTTTGAACCAGAATAAAGCCCTTGGTAAACATGAAATGGTAAATAAATGCTGGAAACATGCAGCATTTACAAAGGAATGTTTTAAGTAGTCTCCAGTTTATCGACAATATACATCATTGTGCATTTATAACTTAATGGTGCTTTCATTAAACGCCCTGCTTCTCTGAAAAATGACAGAATTACAAGGTTAAACTCCCAGTGTGGAGTAGATCTGGTGATGTGTGCTCATTAACTATTTTTTTTAATCAGTGCACTAAAAAAGAAAGAAATGGAAAATGTCCTGCCTGACTTTCAATTAGTGTATTTTGCTCCTTGCCATTTGTTCCCAATGGTCTATTTTGATTAAACGTTGCATTTTCCCTTGCAGAACTTTTTTTTTTTCTTAATGCTGTTCTAAATTAACCTCTTCTCTTCTGTTTACAATATAACAAGCAGTTTAATATTGGGCAACTAAATAACCTCATTTATGAAAACCTGAAGTTATTCACAGCTAAACAAAATCACAAATGATTGTGCAGTGGAAATACATTTTATTTGCTGTAGCATTTTCATTAGGTTGAGCATTGAATCAAATTGGAAATCAAAGAATAAAACCTGCCTCATATAAGCAAAGATCATTTTTATGTCAGTGAATATTACCCCTTTCCTGTCATCTCTTCTGGCTAATATAAAATCATGTACTGTTATATATAAATGGGGATTTGTAAATTGCAAAGCTTGTTAACAGTAATTACTTTTTTACCTTGAGATCAACCAACATTTACTTCGTTTTCCCTGACTATAACTTTGACATATTCCTGTCATTTAGTAGGAGAAGATTTGGATGGAAAAGTCTCAGAAACTGGCATCATATTTTGTGTTTGATGTGTGTGTTTGTCATTCTTCTTGACATAATGAACATTTCCCCCTCTTTTGCTGAAATCAGCACTGGAAAAGATCAAATACAGCAGTCTTTTAACAGTTTAAAATTGCCGCTGTCATTATCTTGTCAGTTACATGAGACCTTGAGTATGCAGGGCTATGGAAATCTTTCAAGACAAATTTGTTAGAAACACTGCTGGGGAAGACTTTATAAACCCTAAGAACTTTAATCATTAGAAAATTCATGGGTAATGTAAGGTTATTTAATGATGGCCAGAAAACAGAGTGGCACGGTTTTACAAGCATGGCCATTCAAGGACATTTTGAGCAGCTTGGTCATTTTATTGCAATGTATTTTCATCATCTTCAACTTTTCTCCGCATGTCAACCTATGTGTTTAATAATCCACTCTTAAAACATTCATCTGTGTTAAAACCTGGATTTACCTTTCTTTTTCAGTCTATTCCATTTATGTTACCTTTGTTATAATTGGTGGGGAAAAGGAGATTTCGAAATAGAGTGAGGATGAATCCTGGATCTTCCATTTGATAACATTTACTGGTTGTGTGATCTTAGGCAACTTCCTTATCCTCTCTAAAGCCCAGTTCCTCTCTTTAGGTGGCATACACTACACACTCAATAAATGGTGGCATATCCAGTCTCTAAGTCAGAGCTCAATGTTGATTCCTCTGCTTTTGAAAATGTACTATACATAATTCCCCCCAATTAATCTAGGCTCACAATGCAGCTGTCACTTCTTCAGTAATAACTCCACATGTTGATTTTTGTATCTTAATTCATCCTCTACTTCTATATTTCTGAATTTAGAAAAACAAATTTACACTTGAATGTCTGAGTGCTGTCTCAAAATCCAAATACCAATGTTTGATTTTTTATTCCTAAGTCAATATGCTTCTTAATTCCCACATATATGTCAGTAATACTATAACTTTCTTCTTCAACAACATCCTTAGGAGCAGGATCTCACACTGAATTATTTTCTTCATTTCCTCTATTCACTTAGTCATTCAGGACAATCCATTCTTCTTCCACAGTATCTCTTGGATGATTATTTACATCCAATTCTGCCACCTTGATCTGGTTTCCTATCACTGTGAGTCTCATCCAGAGAAAGATTTTTTTAATATCTCACCTTCATCTCATTGAATTTATTCTGCATTCAAACATTAGGCCACTTTTGCCAATTCACCACTTTGTTTGATAACTATGCCAATATCTAATTTCTGAGGACAATTATTTTATAATATCTTAATGTATTCATTCAGAAAATTTCTTGCATTCAATAGAATAAGTTTAAATTGCGGTGGTGGAAATGAAAATAATTTTTTGCTCATACTCCATTTTGTCCAGCTCATTCAGTGAGTTAGTTATCCTTGTTAGTGTCTTTAAGTGGATGATATATTGAAAGCTCTCTGGTACTTTTGTTTTTTGTATGTCTTTTAGGAAGACAACATAATATATACTTATTTTACATATCCCATTAAAGAGTGGAGATTCAGTGATTGCATGTAACTAGAATACCTTTTCCCCAATTAATTGTGTAAGCAAATCTCTTTTCAAATTACTTTCTATTTAAAAAATCTTTCCTTCACATATATCCTTCACTTTTTTTCTTAGAAACTGTAGGATACATTATGATATATTTCAGTTCCTTTGCCAAAAATCTATCAGTTTTCTACTGATCGAATAATTTATATCTCTGAGGACCTAGTTCAAATGCAGCTGCCTCCTCAGGAAGCTTTCTCCATACATTTCTCTTTACATTTTTTCTGAAAAGTTTAAAAAAATTTTTTTTCTATTTTATCTAGGTTTGGTGATATAGAGAAAGTGGCAACTTATATGAGTTGAAGGTTCTTTAGCTTTAAAAATATTAGGGAGGATTGTTCTGAATTTAAAAAGGCATAATGTATGTAACATTTTTCATTAAATCTTCATGTGTGATATGTATTTAAAGAGAACAATAACAATTATGATTAATAGTATCATATCAGCCTGGCATTGTTGGATTAGATCTACCTAAAATTTTAAAAAATGTATTTCCTTTAGTGGTGAGTTCCCATGTATTAGAAATATCCAGATAGACATTAGAAAACTGTAAATTATGAGACTAAAGAGGAAGGCATTCCTGAATTTTCTAAAGCAATACGTAAATTCAAAGTTTCTTACAAATTTCTATGCATATGTGATTATTCTCTCATTAATGCTCATTGGGGACAAAAGTATATATGATTTTATTCAAAAATATGGTGTTTTAGTAGTTCATTCAGGCTGCTATAACAAAATACCATAGACTGGGTGGCTTACAAACAATAGAAATTTATTTCTCACAGTTCCAGAACTGGGAAGTCTAAGATCAAGGCATTGGCAGATTCAGCGACTCGTGAAACCTACTTTCTGGTTCATAGATAGCTATCTTTCTATTATGTCCTCACATGATGGAAGGGGCAAGAGAGCTCTCTGGGGTCTCTTTTATAAGGGCGCTAATTGCAATCATGAGGGCTCTGCTCTCATGACCTAATCACTACCCAAAGACTCCATCTCCTAATACCGTCACACTGTGAGTTGGGATTTCAACATCTGAAATTTGGAGGGGGGACGTAAATATTCAGTCTATAGCATGGGGGAGTCTGCAAATAGTATTTATATATACTACTTTATTTTACTGTCTTCTAAATATATTCTGAATATCCTGGAAAATGATTTTATTAAAACTCAATACAGAAGTTTTTTAAAAAACAATTGTTACCACACTACAAATATGAGCCAAAGAGATACCTTAAAAATTTGTAAATTAAAGAATGTGTTATAATTTTTTTTAGATATTGACTAGTAATTTACAAATTGTTTCTTTCTACAACAATGTAATGTGTAATAGAAATAAATTTTCATAAACTATAATATTGAAATGTCATGATGCAAATTATATATTTGTATAACAGTATAACTAATAATGTTTTACCCAGTTAATTCTCATAAAAATTCAACCAGATAGAGGTGTTGATTCCTTTAAATCGATAAACCAATTAGATTACAAAAGGTGGTTACATAGTATTATCAAGGACACACAAGTAACAATGTGGATAGAATTCAAATCCTTTACTTTTGATCACAAGTCTATCCCATCTGTACTGCTCTAGGTAGAATATCACAGTTGCCTTCATGATGCTGCATTATATATGATGCCGTTGAATCCTAATTATGCTCTAAGAGTCCCTGTGTATAAACCTTTATTTCAAAAAAAAAAAAAAAAACCTTTATTTCTTATTCGTGGATCCTCAGGCCCCCTGGAAATGTCTGTGAATCCCCTAAAGATTTTCCTTGAAATTTTCTCCATGTGATCAACTTTGGGCCATTGTTGGACTTCTTAGCATACTTGAATCCCTTGTGGTAGATTAAATAATGGCCCCTCAAAGGTATCTATGTCTATGTCCTAATCTCCAGAACCTGTGAAGATGTTGTCATACATGGCAGAGGGACTTGGCAAATGTGATTAAGATATGGATGTTGAGATGGGAAGGTTATCCTGGATTATCCAGGGTAGGTCCAATGGGTCCTTATAAGGGAAAAGCACAGGATCAGAGTGAGAAGCAGGAAATACAGCTACAGAAACAGTGCTTAGAGTGATTCAGTGCTGAAGAAAGGGCCATGGCCCAAGGATCAGGATTGCCACCAGAAACTAGAAAGGGCAAAGAAATGAACTCTCTTCAAGAGTCTCCAAATTGCCAGTGTCTTGACCTTAGCCTAGAAAGACTAATTTTGGACATCTGACTTACTGAACTGTAATTTCTTTTCTTTTAGCCCCTATAAGTTTGTGGTAATTAGTCATAGCAGTGGTAGGAAGCCAACACATTGCTTAAACTTTATGTAACAGTTTGTGTTTTCATAGATTTATCTGAGAAGTGAACTCAAAAATTTTCATTTCAATCTGAAAATAGCCTTTTATTCAAACTGCTTAAGGACTATATCAAGAACTATAAGGTGTCTGAGGTTTTTACCCTACTTCTAAGCTAAAAATTTTCTGAGAGACAATACAAGACCTCTGGATCAGAGACAAAAGGAATTTATTACTCACAGCATAGCAGGCAACACAGTTATCAGCATATTTGTATTGTTTTCCCTTGCCTATAAGTCCCACTGGGCCCAGATGGACACTGTTCATGCAGTGAGCTTGCGTCACAAATGAGGAACCCATGTCCAAAGGCCTAGCACTTTTTGAAAAAACAGCAAACATTGTAGCAAGTTGCAACAAACCAGTCCCCTACACACCGGGAGCAAGTAATTTTATGGTAGCCATGCTGCTGTTTCCTTGGTTTAATTATTTGCCTATGTGACTAGCTACAGAAACTGCTCCGTAAAAGGAGACAGGATGTCCAAAGGGACCACATTGTTTACATCATTTTTTTTTGTAGTGAGAAGTTTAAGTAATATTTTAGTGTAAATCTTAATGTAATTAATTACATTTCCTCCTTTTAATTTTTATGCCCACATATATTGTGTAATATATGGCATAATATGCATTGGGAAGTATTTTAATAGTGACCATGTTCCTAATTATGTATCATTTCCAGCAGGATAATATTCCATCTGGATTCTTTTAGATTATTTACTGAAATCCACAGATACATTCCATGATTATCAGTGGTGTCTTGGATATCTTCACTCATGTCCATCTGTTCAGGGAGCACTGTGCATGCTCACAAGGGTGATTTTCCACAGGATTGCAGTTATTAAAATCAAGAGACTTGAGGGCCAATTTATTAAAGGCAGTAGATGATAGCTATGGCATCGTATTCTCCAGGAATCATGGCTTTTCCTCTTTAACAAAATCACCATTTTTACATCTGAATACATGTATTAACTCTTGTAAGACAAAACAACACAGGGAGAAGAATACATAATTTTAGGGAAAATTTATAGCAAAATGCATTTCCAACTTTCACTAAAATATATAATAATCATTGTTGTTATGTGTCTTAAAACTGATGACGAAAGGATAAATGAAATTTTTTAAAAAGGAAAAAGCTATGGATAAGCTAATCTCACTCAAACTCTGATGTGAGTTACAATAATCTTAGGGAAGTGTATTCAAAATTTTAGACGCTGCACCCATTATTTGAGATGCTGATTCAGCAGATACCAATGTTTATTATTATATTTTTAGTCAAGTTTCCCAAAGTTTAAAGTTCTCTTCTCTAAGTCACCTCTTTAACTTGTTTCAGAGAACTTGATTTGTTTTCCTAAACTCGGGGTCACCGTGGACTGGGGACGGACAGCCACTGGGAACACATGAAAGCAAAATATAAGCTAATTGAGATGGGCAAGTTCTCCCAGAATTTGTTGAGTCAAGAAATGTGTGAGTATTTTCTATAAATCAGAGGTGAGCCTACATGAGAGAAAGCTGGAATGGGATTGTCTACTGTCCTGTACAAAAGTCAGTGAGAGAAGTGGAGAGACTCCAGCATCAAGAAATTGGTAGTGGATGCTGAATTATTGGGGGCTGAAAAAACACCCAAAAGAGAAATACATCTGCCCTCAGTAAGAGTAAGACATATCCAGAGCTGGGACTTTCTGAACAACCCTGAGAAAGAAGCTGGTTTGACCACTACCAGTCATGCAGTCTACACCTTATCCTTTCCCACCTACTACAAGAGAAGACATGACCAGGGGGAGAGAGCAGAAGACTATACTCCTTCCTCAAATGCCAAGAGCTACTAATTTCAGGGTATGGGATGAGTGTGTGATTACTGGGAGAATTCTTATAACTAATTAATTCACTAATTATTGATTACCATCTTCAATAATCTAATAATAACCTAATTTCAGAATGGAGACCCTGTTTGCATCAAAGAGGGAATTGAATTGTCTATTACCTAAGAGTTTGGGAAGGTTTCCAAAGTTTTCATCCAGTGGCATGGAGATGACCCTCATGAATAAATTTTAAAGTGACCATGGGAGGCTAAATCAACTCATAAATAAATAGGATTGTATTTTACTCTCAACTTGGGAGTTGTATGTTTGCACTGGAGCACTACTAATCCGGAATTATAGTGTTCTTTTTTGTCCCATGGAAAATAATTTTTATGGGATTCCTCAGAGGTTCTCTTACCCTTACTACTTACTACTAGGAACCTCTGCTTTCAATTCCCTGGCATGAGCAATGCTTTCTCCAAACCATCACTGACCTATGCCTATTTTACACATGATGACCTATGCCTATTTTACCTTCAACTTTTTCTAATGAGTTTTCCTTACTCCTGGCAAGAAGTATTCTTAGGCAGGTATCTTTTCAATATAACTGAAAGACTGCTGTCAAAGAGTCCATAACTGGCTCCATGGCAAATGCCCACATTTCCACTATCATCAGAGGAGGAACAGCTTTTCTTCTTTGAAAATTATCAGACACAAACCAAGTACAATTCCCTTTGTCCTCCAAAATTTGGAGGACATGTAGGTTTTCTGAATTATTTTATTTTTAAAAATCTTTCATTCTACCATACTGCCTATCTCAGTGAGTGGCATTGTCATTAAGTTTCTTGCAAGCCATAAACCCAGAGTCATCCTTGATTCTTTTCCCAGTTCCATCACATTCATTATGTGATAAAGTCTTAACGGATTATATCATCTTATTATCTCAGCAATTATTTTGGATCTTTTCACCCCCAATGCCACTGCCTTAGCCCAGGCTCTCTCACTTGTATTGTGTATTGCTACATTGCATTCTTTCTGACTCTAGTCTGGCTCTTCTCCAATCGCTCCTCTTTCTAGCTACAGGAATCATTTTTTCAAATATATAAATCTGATAATGTCACTTACCTATTTAAAAATCTTCAGTTTTTCTCTGTAGCTTTAGGTTAGCGTCCAGAGTCCTTTGTGATCTGGCTTTTGCTACTTCCTGCATTATCTCCACCACTTTTCTATTAACTTCCTCTCCATCAAACTATTTCTCACTTCCTTGATTTCAGAATGACTCTTTTGTCTAAGAGCACTCAATTCCCATTGCTATATCTTCTGAAACTCTACTCATTTTTCACACCTTGGAATTATCCCTACTTACAGAAGATTTCTATACTAAACCACCCTTCCCATCCATGCTTATCTTCCATAGTTCCACATTCCACAATTTAGAGCATATGCATCTACATTATTTTTGAACTATTAATTCATTTAACAAATATAGCATAAAAAGTTAATGTCAGTACAAAAACAGACTAACAAATATAGAGAACAGACTTGTAGTGGCTAAGTGGAGGCTGGGTAAGGAAGGATTGGAAGTTTGGGATTAGCAATTGCAAACTATTATATATAGGATGGATAAACAGCGAGGTCCTACTGTATAACACAGGGAACTATATTCAATATCCTGTGATAAACCATAATGGAAAAGAATATGAAAAAGAATATATATATGTATATATGAGTCACTTTGCCATATAGCAGAAATTAAATCAACATTGTAAATCAACTATACTTCAATAAAATTTTAAAATATATTTTAAAAAGTTAATGTCAGGCATTGTTCTAGGCACAGGAAGTACAGCTGTAAACAGAGACAAACCCTTGCCCTTGTGGAGCTTATATTCTAATGAATTAGATAAATAATAAACAATAAATATAGAATAAGTAATTCAACGTCAGATACAAAGGCCATGAATTAAAATGGAGCAGGGGAAAAAGAGAAAATTCCTGGGTCACAGGGTTGAGATCCAGAAGGACCTCTCTAGGGGGATGACACTCTTCCTAAGAGAAGAACATTACAAACAAGTGCATCAAAACCTCATGTCCTGAAGCAGGAGCACTATTGGGATTTTTTGAGGAAAAGCAGAGGCCAGTGTGACTGCATGGGAGAATTAGGATTATAGTGGTAAAAAAATAAATTCAGAAATATATGTAGAAGACTTTAAGTATTTGTATCAGTAACAACTTTTTTTTCTTGCAGCCTGAGAACTATAAGTGCTATCAGATTGTGTACCAGGTTCAACCACTTGGTCAATTACCCAACTCCAGGCTCAATAAAAGTAGTTATTGAGTGTTGAAAAAGTCAACATCAATGTTTTGAGAAAAATAGGTTTTGTTTTGGAAAAGAGGACTCTGAGATGTATGTGTATTATGTTTGTTTTTAATAAATAAACTTTATTTTTTAAGAGCAATTTTAGGTTCATAGCAAAATTGAGTGAAAAGTACAAAAGAGTTGCCATATACACCCAGTTGCCACACATGCATACCCACTATTGATGTTTTGCACCACAGTGGTACATTTCTTACAGTCAGTGAATCTACACTGACATCTCCTTATCACACAAATTCCATCGTTTACATAAGAGTTCACTCATGGTATTGTACATTCTATGAATTTTGACAAATGTATAATGGCTTGTATCCACTATAGCAGTATCACACAGAATAGTTTCACTGTCCTAAAAATTCTCTGTACTTTGCCACCCTCTCCCCTAACACAATCAGAGATTTTTTTTTACTCTTTCCATAGTTTTGCCTTTGGAATGTCATATAGTTGGAATCATACAGTATGGATGTAGCATTTTCAGATTGGATTATTTATCTTAGTAATATACATTTAAGTTTCCTCCATGTCTTTTCATGGCTTGATAGCTCATAATTTTTAGTGCTGAATAATGTCCCACTTCTAGATGTACAACAATTTATCCATTCATCTACCAAAGGACAACTTGGTTGCTTCCAAGTTTGGGCAATTATGAATAAAGCTGTTATAAACATTCATGTGCAGGTTTTTGTGTGGACATAAGTTTGCAATTCCTTTGGGTAAATATCAAGGAAGAGAATTGCTGGATTGCATGGTAAGAATACATATAGTTTTCTAAGAGACTGTCAAACTGTCTTCCAAATTGGCTGTACCATTTTGTATTTTAACTAGCAATGAATAAGAGTTCCTGTTATCCCACATCCTCCCCAGCATTTGGTGTTGTCAGTACTTTGGAGTGTGGACATTCTAATAGATGTGTAGTGATATCTCAATGTTGATTCAATTTGTATTAACCTTAATGACATATTGATGTGGAGCATCTTTTCATATACTTATTTGCCATTTGTAAATCTTCTTTGATGAGTGCTCTGTTAAGGGCTTTAGTCCATCATTTAATTGGGTTATTTGTGTTCTTATTGCTGAGTTTTAAGAGCTCTTTGTATATTTTGAATAACAGTTCTTTATCTGCTGAGTCTTTCACAAACATTTTTACCTAGTCTGTGATTTGTATCTTATTGTACTGAAATTGTCTTTCACAAAGCAGAAGTTTTAAAATTTAATGCAGTTCAGCTTATCAATTATTTCCTTCATGGCTCATGCCTGTAATGTATCTTAAAAGTCATTGTATACTCAATGTTATCTAGGTTTTCTCCTCTGTTATCTTCGAGGTGTTTTACAGTTTTGTAGTTTACATTTATGTCTATGATCCATTTGTGTTAATTTTTGTGAAGGGTGTAAGTTCTGTTCTAGATTCATTTTTTTATGTGTGGGTGTCCAATTGTTCCATCACTATTTACTGGAAAGACTATCTCTGCTTCATTATATTTCCTTTGCCTATAGGCAACTGAAAGATCAGTTGACTATACTTATGTGGGTCTATTTCTGGGATCTCTATTCTGTTCCACTGAAATTTTTTTTTTTTCTATAACTATACTGTCTTAATTACTGTAGCTTTATAGCAGATCTTGAAGTATGGTATGTCAGTTCTCTGACTCTATTCTTCTCCTTCAATACTGAGTGGCTATTCTGGGTCTTTTGCCTCTCCATATAAACTTTAGAATCATTTTGCTGATATCCTCAAAATAACTTACTGCAGTTTTGATTGGGATTATGTTGAATCTATAGATCAAGTTAGGAAGAACTGACATCTTGGCATTATTGAGTTTTTCTATCCATGAACATGAGATATCTCTTCATTTACTTAGTTCTTTTTTGATATCTTTGATCAGAGTATTATAGTGTTCCTCATGTAGATCTTGTACATATTAAAGTTACACCAAAGTATTTCATATTTGGGCATTCTAATGTGAATGGTGTTATGTTTTTAACTTCAAATTCCACTTGTTTATTGCTACTATATAGGAAAATAATAGACTTTATATTTTAACTTCGTGTCTTTTAACCTTGCTATAATTGCTTATTAGTTTCAGGAGCTTTTTAAAATCAGTTCTTTTAGATTTTCTACATAGACCATCATGTCATCTGCAAACAAAGACAATTTTATTTTTTTTCTAATCTGTATAACTTTCATTTCCTTTTGTTTTCTAACTGCATTACTAGGACTTTCAGTGTGATGTTGAAAAGCAATAAGGAGAGGGAATATCCTTGCCTTTTTTGTGATCTTAGCGGGGGAGCTTTGATACTCTCATTAAATACAGTATTAACCATAGGGTTTTTGTAGATATTCCTTATCAAGTTGAGGAAGTTTCCCTCTATTCCTAATTTACTGAGAGTTTTTACCATGTATTGGTACTGGATTTTGTCAAACGCTTTTTCTGCATCTATTGTTATGACTATAGATTTTTCTTTTTTGGTCTGTTGATGTGATGGATTGCATTATTTGATTTTCAAATTTTCAAACAGCCTTGCATTTACAAGTGCAAATCTCACTTGGTTGTGGTTTATAATTATTTTTATATGCTGTTGGATTCAGTGTGCTATTTTGTTGAGGATGTTTGTATCTATGTTCATGAAAGATATTGGTTTGCAGTTTTCATTTCTTGTAAAGTCTTTGGTATTACGGTAATCTTGGCCTCATAGTATAAGTTAGGAAATATTCCCTCTGTTTCTGTATTTTGGAAGAGATTGTAGAAAATACTATTTTATTTAAATATTTGGTAGAATTCACCTATCTGGTAGAAGTCACCTATCTGGGCTTGGTGTTTTCTGATTTGGAAGGTTCGAATTTTTGATTCAATGCCTTTAATGGATACAGTCCTATTCAGATTGTCTGCTTTTTCTTGTGTGAGTTTTGGCAGATTGTGTCTTTCAAGGAATCCTCCATTTTCATCTGGGTTATTAAAATTGTGTGCATGCCACAACTACTGAGCCTGCGCTGTAGAGCCCACGAGCCACAACTACTGAAGTCCAGGTGCCTATAGCCCGTGCTCCACAACAAAGAAGCCACCTCAATGAGAAGCCCCCGCACCACAACAAAGAATAACCCCTGCTCACCGCAACTAGAGAAAGCCTGCATGCAGTGACGAAGACCCAACGCAGCCAAAAATAAATAAATTAAAAATTAAAAAAAAAAAGACAAGTGAATTCCCTGGTGGTCCTGTGGTTAGGAGTCTGCGCTTCCATTGCAGGGGAGCCAGGTTTGATCCCTGGTGGGGGAACTAAGATCCTGCAAGCCACAGGGCGAGGCAAAAAAAAAAAGGCAAGAGATAAGTGATGGGAAGGATGTGGAGAAAAGAGAACCCTGTTGGTGGGAATGTAAACTGGTACAGCACTATGGAAAATATTATGGAGGTTCCTCAAAAAATTGAAAATAGAACTATCATACAATCTATCAATCCCTTTTCTGGTTATATATCCACAGGAAATGAAATCCATATCTTGAAGAGATAGCTTCATCACATTCAACACTATTCACAATAGCTAAGATATGGATACAACCTAAGTGTCTCTCAATAGATGAATGAATAAAGAACATATGTAGTTCATCCATAAAGAAAAAGAAAATCTTGCCATTTGTGACAACATAAATAAAGCTGGAGAACATTATGATAAGTAACATAAACCAGGTACTGAAAGACAAACTAAAAAAAAAAAAAAATTGTGTGTATGGTTTTTCACAAAATTCCTTTATGGAGTTAGGTATTTTTCTTCCACCAGGTAGGTTAGGCTCTGATTAAAACCCCAGCAAGTTTAATACTGATAAAATTGTTCCTCCTGAAGACAGGCCTTTTTTAGAGCAGAATATTCTGGAGTATTTAAAAAATGGTTACATTTTCCCCTACCCCTGTCATAAGCATGAGGGAATTTTTCTCCATTATTCACCATGAGGACCTGATAAATCTCCTGGAGTAAAACTCACAAAAACATGGGTGTCCCCTTGACAATGTTCCCCTGGAGTTTTTAATACTTAGAGTTGTCCACACAAGTCTGCAATTTGCCAATTATAGTTCAAGTTTTTCTACATCAGCACTGGTTCCTGGGGAGGTTTCTGCTCATGGGTTTCTGCTCTTGAAATTTGTGATTCTCTGTAACTGCTTGTCTGTCTCTCTAATTTTTTTGTGCAATGGTTTACCTTGTGACCTTACTTCTCTGACAGATCTAAAAAGAATTGTTGATTTTTTCAGTTTGTTCAGCTCTTTACTTTTTGTTAGGATAGAATGGTGATTTCTAAGCTTCTTACATGCTGGACCAAAACCCTGAAGTCTGTATACGTATTTTACAATTGTAATGTTGTATAGGCAATTGAATATTTTGGCTCTTGAATGCCAACAGAGGATTTCTGATAAATGATATAAATTTGAGAGTGTCCAGCACATAATTGCTAATCCTCATATTAGATTGCAGATTTCTTGACTTCCAGTTTATAATTGGGTCAGCACTTTATTTGCAATTTTTTCTCATTGACTGCCATATTGTTATTGACAGAGGTTATTGACAGAGTCTTCAGAATGAATGACAAAGAGTAGGTTCCAGATACAGGCAAAAATTGCATTGACATTTGAGTCACAGAAGGAAAAAAAGACACAAAAGAGAAAGAATTATCTTGACAAGTGGTGATGTACTCATATCCAGTAACTCCAAAGAAGGGGTGGTTCTCAGAATCTGTTAATACTAAAGGTAGGAGCCAGATTTGGTTAAGGTTACTGTGAGCTGCCCAATGTCACCCATTAATGCTCCTGACTAAAGAGCCAGAACTAGATGTCAGATCTGCTTAATTATATTCCTTGATTGCATTAAGAGGCAGCAGGTCAATACCTGAATAGGATTTAGCAAAAACTTATGACAATATGCATATATAATGTTGTACTGTGAAACTCATATACATCCTTGAATTTAAAAAGGCACATTTACATCTATCCCCTCTCTTGATTCTGACAGAATCTGTATCTAATTAGTATCCACATTTAGCAGAAGAACTTGAGGCTAAGTGTGGTTAGAGACTTTCCCAATGTCAAGCAAAATGTAAGTAGTGGAGGTGGAACTAGTCACTTCACTCAAAATCTCATATTCTTTCCACTTCTTGCTGAGCTGAAATAGAACACATAAATTTATTCTTGACATACCAGCTTATTTGTCACAAATATTATAATTTGGGTTGAGAAACCCATAATTGAAGAAAAGTGTAAAATTCAGATGGAAGACCCAAAAAACACCTTTTTTTTAGACTCATGGTAATCTGTTTTCTCATAAAATGGTGCACATATGCAGGGATATTGTAATCAGAATACCCAGTGGAATTCACACACTCATTAAACTTCTCAAGCAGAGAGCAATATAAACTAACACAGTGGAAGTAAGGTCAGTGAACATAATTAGTGAAACACCTTATAAAGCGAAATTGGTGTGTAGCTTTGAAATCCTCACTTTCTACAGTTTGAGAAAATGTGACTAGCTGCTTGTTTAAATTACTGCTGTGTAGCTATGGTCATGCCATTTGGAAGTAGGGAGATACACAACTGGATGAGTTACTAGGAGGCACAGATGTGTCAAGAGAGTTTGTTCAATATTACCCATTGTCCAATTATGGTGGTTTTCCTCAGTTATGGGACTTTCAAAAGAATCCCTCTCCCCCATCTGGTGAACCCTGTGTATAAGAATTATAAATAGATGGATACTCTGTGGTGAAGGGTTGCTATAACACAATAGGAAAAGTACTTGTGATTTGTAAAGTGTTGTGTCAATGCAAGTAATTTTTATTCATTAATATTTTCACTCTTCTACAAAATTCATTAGGCAGCTATTAGGTCAGATACTCTGGTATCCCTGAAAAAAGAAAATGCATGAAATGTGGTGCCTGCTTTCAGAAGATCTATTGGGTGAAACAGAGAAAAAAAAAATTTTTTTTTTTTTAAGGGCAGGGATTTAAAAATTTTTTTTTTAATTTTTATTTATTTATTTATGGCTGTGTTGGGTCTTCGTTTCTGTGCGAGGGCTTTCTCTAGTTGTGGCAAGCAGGGGCCACTCTTCATTGCGGTGCGCGGGCCTCTCGCTATCACGGCCTCTCTTGTTGCGGAGCACAGGCTCCAGACGCGCAGGCTCAGTAACTGTGGCTCACGGGCCCAGCTGCTCCGCGGCATGTGGGATCTTCCCAGACCAGGGCTCGAACCCGTGTCCCCTGCATTGACAGGCAGATTCTCAACCACTGCGCCACCAGGGAAGCCCGAAACAGAGAAAATTTCATGTGAGTTTGGTAAATACTTTGATAGTGATATGAACAATATTTTGTAGGAGCATACAGACCACTCCTAGGGAGATGAGAGAGTCTTTCCTGAAGGGACATCATTTGAAATGAAGGGTGGAAAATGATAGGACTCGGAAGGACTGGAAGAAAGGGAAATTGGATAAAGGTAAACAATAGCAAAGGTGTGGAGTTATGAAATACCATCATATGTGCAGAGAAGAATGACATCACTCTGATTGTGGTATGGGCTGCAGGACTGTCAATGAATATGGAGAATGTTGAAATGTGGAATGTGGAAACCAGACTGCAAAATTAAATACTGCAGAATGTGTGCTTTCTCTCATAAGCAAGGGAAGCTTACCTAGGTCTTCCAACAGGGGAGCTATGTGATAGTATTTATTCTTCTCTGATAACTGGGGGAAATATGGAACATACGTAGGGGTGGGGAAGATTCATGGCAAAGAGGTTACTTTTTAAAAGCAAAATATATGAATTTTATTATTGGAAGTATTCTAAAATAAATGCCCCAAATAGGTCACATATACCTTCTTCAATTATACTTAATACCGCAAATAATATAGCTTAGTAGCAATGGAAAAACAGACTGATTTTCTTGAGACTCAGGTATCTTATCTACAAATGAGAATTTTAGTCAAGATGTTCTCTAAGGGCCTTAATGTTCTAATATTTTATAAGGTACCGTTAACTAGGGGTGCTTAGCACATCGTCACAAATTGGCTCCCAGGTTCATTTGTGACATTTTGAGTAGTATCCAGGAAAAACAGATTTTGTCAGGGGCATGTGAGTGGGGTAAAGTGGATGAAGCTAACATTTTCTTGCCCTGTCTTGAACCTCATGAAGGAAGAAAATAGAGAATAAAAAACATAACTCCTGCTTTGAGAAATTCATATTCTTAATAAAAATAAATGAAACTACTTGTTTTCAGTCAAATACTAGAATGTTCTTTCAAGCTGGTTTTTCTTGACAGTGATTTCTGGTAGTATTTTCTAGTTAGTTACATTTACATTTGACATAGTCCAGTGGAAAAGAATTTCGGATTAGAATACAGGAGATTAGATTCTAGACTTTGTTCTGCATCCAAGCAGAGGAGTGTATTTTAGATATTATTTAATCACTGTATTTCATTACTCTGTGCCTCAATTTGTTCATTTGTAATATAAGAATGATGTCTGTCAGACATAACTATAACATGGATGTTTTTGTGAATATACGTTGAGAAAAGGTATTTATATATGTTTAAAATGCTTTTATTATTGGTAAAATTGTCATTATCCAATACCTTTTCCCTGGGAAATTTCAAGACATAATGGAATTTTAGGAAGTTACAGCACAAAGAAGTACAATAGACATGATCAGTTCTCACAAAGATTTCCAGTGCTTCTCATCTTCCTTCCACATCTCTTTGAATAAGCATGGCTGTGTGACTAGCTGTGACCAAAGGAATGTGTGGGAAAGAGTCACATATCACTTTCATCTTTTAAAGAAACCCAGAGCTGGACAATTGTTGAAGTGGTAAAAACAGATTTTATTTGAGCACTATTACAACAGAGGAAAAACGACCTCAATATATAACTAGGCTCAATTTCAAATTCAACAAGAAAAAGTGGGGATTTATAGTTATGGAGCAGCGTCGGTGGTGGTGATGGTGGTTTAGTGGGTAGAAAATTACTAAGAAAATAGAGAAATTCTTGCCAAATTGACCTGAAAGAAGTTTTGCTGAAGGCAGACCAAGGTGATCAGATATTTCCTAGGGGAATTAGTCTGTTTGGTCTACTATAACAAAATATCATAGACTGAGTAGCTTATAAACAACAGAAATTTATTTCTCACAGTTCAGAAGGCTTGTTACTCCTAAATCTTGGAGCCAGCAGATTCAGCATCTGGTAGGTTCTGCTTTCTGGTTCATAGAAGACCCCCTCTCACTGAGAGGAGCAGAGATCTCTCTGAAATCTCCTTTGTAATGGCACTGACCCCATTCCTGAGGGCTTCACCCTCATGACCTAGTCACCTCCCAAAGGTTCCACCTCCTAATACTATCCCATTTGGGATTAGGTTTCAACACAGGAATTTTAAGGGGACACAAATATTCAGTCTATAGTAGTGGGGGATGAGGAATATGATCAGATAGCAAGGGTAATCAGATATTGAGGGTGGGAGATTCTTGCTAAACTGACATAGCAAGATTCTTGCTACAACTGGGCTCTTGAAGACAAGGCCTAAGGACAAAGCCTAGTTGAAAAGGGGCTCAGAGGAGTCTGTCTAGAGTTTGGTCAAGTAGAGAGTCTTTGTCAATTCCAAAGCATTTACTTGCTTATGAACAGCCCTCCTGCATTTTCTTGCATCATCCAAGAAAGCTGCATGTTCCAGATTATATAGCAACAGCAGCCTTACTCCTAGTCACCAAGTAGCTGCATGAAGGACAGTGGCCATAGAGAGTTTGCTGGATCTTCAGAAGAATTAGTGTGAGCATAAAAAAGAAAAGTGACAATGAGATTTTTATTTTTTCCCCATTGTACCAGCGTAGCCTTGCTTATCCTAGAGATATCAAGACCCTTTGAGATCCTATTTAGTTTATCTAATTTTCTAAGTGAGGAATTGATTTCTAGAAAGTTTAAATAACTTGTGTAAAATCACATATCTACCTAGGAGTAAATCTGTAACCAGAAACACTATCTACTGATCTACTGGCTTTTCATTATTAAAGAAGGTATAACTTCTTTAACACAGATCTTTCATGGTTTAAGATGAAAGAATTTTTTGTTGTTGTTAGAAGGTATGGATAACACGTTTTAAAAGACAGAAAACTGTATACTATTTAATATGTTTTAAAAATAATAGAAGTCATTCAACCTCAGTTTTCCAAGCAACAATTTTCCAGGAAGGACATTTCTCTTGTATTTCTAAAAGGCCAAATGAGTATCAAACTCCTGCCATTGGTCTCATTCACATAACCAAAATTAAAACAAACAAAAAAATGGGTGTGGTATATTATTTGACAGGTATCTAGTAAAGTAATTAGGATTCAGTATCAAAGCTGGAGGAAACTTAATATAGTTGACTGTAATAAGCTCTGAAAAAAATTGTATATGTACATCTACAAAAGTAAATAATAATGTCTTTAATAGAGTTCCAGAATTAATATTTTCATGTATACTAAAGTCAGTAAAAATATCTTCATTTTAAATAAAATCCAATATTATTACCATAACTTTAATTTTTTTTTTTTTTTTTTTTTTACTTTAAGGAAACTTGGCTTAATATACCAGCATTTAGCTGGTTTAGGAACTAAACTGGAATGATCACAGTTGCAAACTTTAGAGTAATATCTGCTGAGATATTACTACCATTTTCTAATAAACCTGGACATACATCTTCCTGCTAATAATAGAATAAGTCAGTAATAATGCAGAATGATATACCTAAAATGTTATATATATATATATATGGAAGTGAAAAAAGCAAGCACTCTTATGACAACTTTTAACCCATTATTTTCCAATAAATACATACCCATCTGATGCTTCTGTGGAAAACATAAAGGTCAGAAATCCTCTAAGTATTCCTTGAGTAATAAAAGTTCTGTGTACCTATTTGTTCTAATATACAAATTATAATCCTTATTGTTTTTAAATTCAATGTATTATAAACAGGTGGCAACTTCTTTTATCAGCATATTCAGTTTTATTTGAGAAGATAAGTCTAGAAACTTGGGTTCAAATATGGTACTTATATAAGCAAAGCATGTGTACTCTGAGTCACAGTTGGAAGAAATACTCTACTAAATCAGTTCATCGCTCTAAGTATCTACTTTTACTTTTCTTATCCAAATGTCAAAATTGAAGGAAAATATCTTTAAATCATTTTATCATGCCAAATTTAAGAATTTCAGTAAGCTGAAATACCAAAAAGTTAACAGATCTGTTATCTGTCATCTGTTATCTACTTACCTTTCTTTCTCTCTATCATATAAGTATACATATATCTTTTATTTATTTTTTTAATTGGCCTATACTGTTATTAGATGTGGTTAGTTTTTCATTTGAAAATACTTTAATGAGTAATTCCTGTAGAGCTCTTTACTTTGACACTTGAACTCTTAGAAAAGGGTGCTGTGTAATCACACTCAGAATATGAAAGAAAGATATCCTCTGTGAGAAATTCCCAGGCCATCGATGCTAAAGTACATAGTTTATAAAGTATTCTGTCTTTCTCAGAGGACCAACACTCAAAAGTCAACATTGCATGAACTAAGTCTAAATCCTATTCAAGCAGAATTCTCCCAGAGACCATCATTGAGATTCCCTGTACAAGTTTTGCAAGCAATGTATTAAGACCAACTAGTTACTAAAGTTGTATATTTCTTTAACTTGGCAGAAAAATGCCAGAGGTAAAATTTCTGTTAAAAATGACATCGTGAAGAAGGGGTTATATTGTCTTAAATAATTTCAGTGTCCCTACGGATTTGCGTATAATGATACCTCATCTACTAGGCTCTCTGGTAATGAAGCTACATTTTAAAAGTCAACTAACTTAAACAGAAGAAAAGACATTGGCACAATTCTTGGAAAATGAAACAGATCTGGCAGTCGACAGGTTAAGAGAGTGTAAGGAGTGGTGTTTTCCTCTCCTCAATGTAACTCCTGCTATATAGCACCAGGGAAGGCTATTTAGAAACCTAAGTAGGTCAGAATAGGCTTTCAGACATTTAGCATGGGGGGAAAGCCTGATTTCCACAACTCAAGCAGTTGGAGAGCCTCCTAAAGAGAGGCAAGTCACCTGATGATGCAGAGCCCTGAATTAGGAGTCCTCTTCCTGGATTCTCATCTCTAATATTCAACACTATCATTGCCTCAGAGATGCAGGGAAACATGACTCACCTCATCTTGGACTCTATCCTTACTTTAATATTCACATTATTTGTAACTCATGTTGTTATAGTACAAACCACACCGTAGAAGACACCCACTCTATTCTGTCAATAGTGAAAGCAATCATGTTTGATGATTCTGGTAACAGCAAATTATCTATAATAAATAATTCTGTGTAAAGTAAAACATAATGTGTTTGGAAGCAGACTTTTCTTTGAAGACAGAATTTTCCACTAGTGGAACTTGAGAATAGTTTACTTAAAATCTCTGTGCTCCATTTCTACCTCTGGAAAGTAGGTATAATAAGAGTTGTCTAGGAATTCTGTAGGGGCAAATGTGAAAGTGTTTGTGGAAAAATGCTGTGTAAAGTCTTATTATTCTTATTATGTTCTCTATTAAATGTAACAGTCAATATATACTAAAAATAACTGGTGGCCTCCTTTTTGCATTGAATGAAAGCTTATAAATCTGGGCTAAAGTTGAACTCTTTTCCCTATTTTGTTGAACAGAATTCTAAAAATGATCCTCAGTGACCTTGGCCTTGAATAATCTCCTACCCTTGGGATGTAACTGGAACTGGTAAATATGATGAGATTTCACTACTGTGATAATGTTATATTATATTGAATTGACCTGAAAATAGGGAAACTATCTAGGCAGGACTAAGATAGTTGCATAAGTCCTTTAAAAACAGAGAATGTCTTCTGGCTGATGACAGAAGGGGAAAGTAAAGACAGAAGACTAATACTAATACACTGATAAATAATGAGTTCCTCTAAATTCCTCTTACTCATATTCCTCTTCACTGTAACACTGCAAAATTCTTCACCAGCTAAAAAATTCCTAAGTCCCATTCATCTAACCAAATCAAAGACTATTATATATATAAAAAAAAAAGAGCTAGTGAAAAGCAGTGTGAGGTCTAGTGTGTTATACACCTCCCTAAGAATTCTTTTGTCATCTACCCTTAGAGAGATTTATTGATTTTCAATAATCCCAATTGGGATTTAACCTTGATGTAGCTTGATTATATGCATGACAACTGCCCTTTTCCCTCTCTGTACCCCCATCTTTTTATTTCAAACCCTTATTTTCACTTTCAAATTAAATTCAGAGGGTGTTGGGTTTCTCTTTCATGTCCAATCCTGTAACTTTACTTTGTTATTTCAAGCAGACTTTTTTTTTCCTTTTTTCCTTTCTTTTTTTTTTTTTTTTGGAAAAAAAAGTCCTCTACAACAGAGTTATCTGGAAATCCTGGTAAGAATTAAAGGGAAGTCACTTGTATTTTCCATAAATCTTTATAACTCTCTTGTGAATAATGCAAAGGAATTACTTTCTATATCAGGAGACGTATCTTCTATGTGAAATTCAGAAAGGCCTCACTTACCAAGGGTCTAAAGCGTTCAACGGGCAGGAAAACAGATGGTTTGGTTCAGTTTTCTTATTCTAAAAGATAACACATTATAATACAATTTCACCAAGGATGCAAGGTAATTGCAAAGGTTAAATCATACCTTTCATAGCTACTATATTGTGTGATTTGGGGAGTATAAAGAGTAAAGAAGTTACATCTTCTGTCTATTAAAAAATTATTATTTGCATTAAAACAACACAGAGAAAATCCCTAAAGTTGAGTCATGACAGTAAGTAGTGAAATGGAGCAGGACCTTATGATCCTTGCCCCCCACGTCCTCAGCTTGCCTTTTGTCTGTGGAAAGACTTTAGCTGAAGAATAAGTTTAATCAGAGAAGTGAGAAAATGCAGAAACAAAGGAAAACCGTCAAAAGAGACCAAATAATAATAGTCAATAAGCATAGTGAAGGACCTTTATTTCCTTCTCAGGGTTATAGATAATATTCTGAGCCATATCCTGTGAGCTGTCTTATAGATACTGAAACCCCCACCGGGTGGAAGAAGTTAACTGCATGATGACCAGACTGTAGCCATGACATAAGCAGCCACAATTCTGAGAATTGGCCCAAGGAAATGGGAACAAACCAACCCTGGAACTGAAGATTAACTGTACTTAAAACAATCAAGATGATGCTGGGCAGACCACCGATGACCAATTTCAAGATTACCGTCAGAGGAGAGAGGAACCAAGATGGCGGAGTAGAAGGAAGTGCTCTCACTCCCTCTTGTGAGAACACCAGAATCACAACTAGCTGCAGGACAATCATCAACAGGAAGACACTGGAACTCACCAAAAAAGATACCCCACATCCAAAGACAAAGGAGAAGCCACAATGAGACGGTATGAGGGGCACAATCAGAGTAAAATCAAATCCCATAACTGCTGGCTGGGTGACTCACAGACTGGTGAACATTTATACCACAGAAGTCCACCCACTGGAGTGAAGGTTCTGAGCCCCACGTCAGGCTTCCCAACCTGGGGGTCCAGCAATGGGAGGAGGAATTCATAGAGGATCAGACTTTGAAGCCTAGTGGGAATTGATTGCAGGACTTCGACAGGACTGGGGGAAACAGAGACCCCACTCTTGGAGAATGCACACAAAATGGTGTGCGCATCGGGACCCAGGGGAAGGAGCAGTGACCCTGGGGGAGACTGAACCAGACCTACCTGCTAGTGTTGGAAGGTCTCCTGCAGAGGTGGGGGTGGCTCTGTTTCACCGTGGGGACAAGGACACTGGCAGCAGAAGTCCTGGGAAGTACTCCTTGGTGTGAGCCCTCCCAGAGTCTGTCATTAGCCCCACCAAAGAGCCCAGGTAGGCTCCAGTGTTGGGTTGCCTCAGACAAAACAACCAACAGGGAGGGAACCCAGCCCCACCCATCAACAGTCAAGTGGATTAAAGTTTTACTGAGCTCTGACACAGCAACAGTCAGCTCTACCCACCACCAGAGCCTCCCATCAAGTCTCTTAGATAGCCTCAACCACCAGAGGGCAGACAGCAGAAGCAAGAAAAACTACAGTCCTGCAGCCTGTGGAACAAAAACCACATTTACAGAAAGATAGACAAGATGAAAAGACAGAGGGCTATATACCAGATGAAGGAACAAGAAAAAACCCCAGAAAAACAACTAAATGAAGTGGAGATAGGCAACCTTCCAGAAAAAGAATTCAGAATAATGATAGTGAAGATGATCCAGGACCTCGGAATAAGAATGGAGGCAAAGATTGAGAAGACGCAAGAAATGTTTAACAAAGACCTAGAAGAATTAAAGAGCAAACAAACAGCAATGACCAATACAATAACTGAAATGAAAACTACACTAGAAGGAATCAATAGCAGAATAACTGAGGCAGAAGAACGGATAAGTGACCTGGAAGACAGAATGGTGGAATTCACTGCTGCGGAACAGACTAAAGAAAAAAGAATGAAAAGAAATGAAGACAGCCTAAGAGACCTCTGGGACAACATTAAACGCAACAACATTCGCATTATAGGGGTCCCAGAAGGAGAAGAGAGAGAGAAAGGACCAGAGGAAATATTGGAAGAGATTATAGTCGAAAACTTCCCTAACATGGGAAAGGAAATAGCCACCCAAGTCCAGGAAGCGCAGAGAGTCCCATACAGGATAAACCCAAGGAGAAACACGCCGAGACACATAGTAATCAAATTGGCAAAAATTAAAGACAAAGAAAAATTATTGAAAGCAGCAAGGGAAAAACGACAAATAACATACAAGGGAACTGCCATAAGGTTAACAGCTGATTTCTCAGCAGAAACTCTACAAGCCAGAAGGGAGTGGCATGATATACTTAAAGTGGTGGAAGGGAAGAACCTACAACCAAGATTACTCTACCCGGCAAGGATCTCATTTAGATTTGATGGAGAAATCAAAAGCTTTAAGGACAAGCAAAAGCTAAGAGAATTCAGCACCACCAAACCAGCTCTACAACAAATGCTAAAGGAACTTCTCTAAGTGGGAAACACAAAAGAAGAAAAGGACCTACAAAAACAAAACCAAAACAATTAAGAAAATGGTCATAGGAACGTACATATCGATAGTTACCTTAAACGTGAATGGATTAAATGCTCCAACCAAAAGACACAGGCTTGCTGAGTAGATACAAAAACAAGACCCATATATATGCTGTCTACAAGAGACCCACTTCAGACCTAGGGACACATACAGACTGAAAGTGAGGGGATGGAAAAAGATATTCCATGCAAATGGAAATCAAAAGAAAGCTGGAGTAACTATACTCATATCAGATAAAATAGACTTTAAAATAAAGAATGTTACAAGAAACAAGGAAGGACACTACATAATGATCAAGGGATCAATCCAAGAAGAAGATATAACAATTATAAATATATATGCACCCAACATAGGAGCACCTCAATACATAAGGCAAGTGCTAACAGCTATAAAAGAGGAAATCGACAGTAACACAATAATACTGGGGGACTTTAACACCTCACTTACACCAATGGACAGATCATCCAAAACGAAAATAAATAAGGAAACAGAAGCTTTAAGTGACACAATAGATCAGATAGATTTAATTGATATTTATAGGACATTCCATCCAAAGATGGCAGATTACACGTTCTTCTCAAGTGAGCACGAAACATTCTCCAGGATAGATCACATCTTGGGTCACAAATCAAGCCTCAGTAAATTTAAGAAAATTGAAATCATATCAAGCATCTTTTCTGACCACAACGCTATGAGATTAGAAATCAATTACAGGGGAAAAAAACGTAAAAAACACAAACACGTGGAGGCTAAACAATACGTTACTAAATAACCAAGAGATCACTGAAGAAATCAAAGAGGAAATCAAAAAATACCTAGAGACAAATGACAAAGAAAACACGACGATCCAAAACCTATGGGATGCTGCAAAAGCAGTTCTAAGAGGGAAGTTTATAGCTATACAAGCCTACCTAAAGAAACAAGAACAATCTCATGTAAACAGTCTAACCTTACACCTAAAGAAACTAGAGAAAGAAGAACAAACAAAACCCAAAGTTAGCAGAGGGAAAGAAATCATAAAGATCAGAGCAGAAATAAATGAAATAGAAACAAAGAAAACAATAGCAAAGATCAATAAAACTAAAAACTGGTTCTTTGAGAAGATAAACAAAATTGATAAGCCATTAGCCAGACTCATCAAGAAAAAGAGGGAGAGGACTCAAATCAATAAAATCAGAAATGGAAAAGGAGAAGTTACAACAGACACCACAGAAATACAAAGCATCCTAAGAGACTACTACAAGCAACTCTATGCCAATAAAATGGACAACCTGGAAGAAATGGACAAATTCTTAAGAAGGTATAACCTTCTAAGACTGAACCAGGAAGAAACAGAAAATATGAACAGACCAATCACAAGTAATGAAATTGAAACTGTGATTAAAAATCTTCCAACAAACAAAAGTCCAGGACCAGATGGCTTCACAGGTGAATTCTATCAAACACTTAGAGAAGAGCTAACACCCCTCCTTCTCAAACTCTTCCAAAAAATTGTGGAGAAAGGAACACTCCCAAACTCATTCTATGAGGCCGCCATCACCCTGATACCAAAACCAGACAAAGACACTACAAAAAAAGAAAATTACAGACCAATATCACTGATGAATATAGATGCAAAAATCCTCAACAAAATACTAGCAAACAGAATCCAACAACACATTAAAAGGATCATACACCACGATCAAGTGGGATTTATCCCAGGGATGCCAGGATTCTTCAATATACACAAATCAATCAATGTGATACATCATATTAACAAATTGAAGAATAAAAACCATATGATCATCTCAATAGATGCAGGAAAAGCTTTTGACAAAATTCAACACCCATTTATGATAAAAACTCTCTACAAAGTGGGCATAGAGGGAACTTACCTCAACATAATAAAGGCCATATATGACAAACCCACAGCAAACATCATTCTCAACGGTGAAAAACTGAAAGCATTTCCTCTAAGATCAGGAACAAGACAAGGATGTCCACTCTCACCACTATTATTCAACATAGTTTTGGAAGTCCTAGCCATGGCAATCAGAGAAGAAAAAGAAATAAAAGGAATACAAATTGGAAAAGAAGAAGTAAAACTGTCACTGTTTGCAGATGACATGATACTGTACATAGAGACTCCTAAAACTGCCACCAGAAAACTAGTAGAGCTAATTAATGAATTTGGTAAAGTTGCAGGATACAAAATTTATGCACAGAAATCTCTTGCATTCTTATACACTAATGATGAAAAATCTGAAAGAGAAATTAAGGAAACACTCCCATTTACCATTGCAACAAAAAGAATAAAATACCTAGGAATAAACCTACCTAAGGAGACAAAAGACCTGTATGCAGAAAACTATAAGACACTGATGAAAGAAATTAAAGATGATACCAACAGATGGAGAGATATACCATGTTCTTGGATTGGAAGAATCAATATTGTGAAAATGACTATACTACCCAAAGCAATCCACAGATTCAATGCAATCCCTATCAAATTACCAATGGCATTTTTTACGGAACTAGAACAAATCATCTTAAAATTTGTATGGAGACACAAAAGACCCCGAATAGCCAAAGCAGTCTTGAGGGAAAAAAACAGAGCTTGAGGAATCAGACTCCCTGACTTCAGACTATACTACAAAGCTACAGTAATCAAGACAATATGGTACTGGCACAAAAACAGAAACATAGAGCAATGGAACAAGATAGAAAGCCCAGAGATAAACCCACGCACCTGTGGTCAACTAATCTATGACAAAGGAGGCAAAGATATACAATGGAGAAAAGACAGTTTCTTCAATAAGTGGTGCTGGGAAAACTGGACAGCTACATGTAAAAGAATGAAATTAGAATACTCCCTAACACCATACACAAAAATAAACTCAAAATGGATTAGAGACCTAAATGTAAGACTGGACACTATAAAACTGTTAGAGGAAAACATAGGAAGAACACTCTTTGACATAAATCACAGCAAGGTCTTTTTTGATCCACCTCCTAGAGTAATGGAAATAAAAGCAAAAATAAGCAAATGGGACCTAATGAAACTTCAAAGCTTTTGCACAGCAAAGGAAACCATGAACAAGACGAAAAGAGAACCCTCAGAATGGGAGAAAATATTTGCAAACGAATCAACGGACAAAGGATTAATCTCCAAAATATATAAACAGCTCGTTCTGCTCAATATTAAAGAAACAAACAACCCAATCCAAAAATGAGCAGAAGACCTAAATAGACATTTCTCCAAAGAAGACATACAGATGGCCAAGAAACACATGAAAAGCTGCTCAACATCACTAATTATTAGAGAAATGCAAATCAAAACTACAATGAGGTATTACCTCACACCAGTTAGAATGGGCATCATCAGAAAATCTACAAACAACAAATGCTGGAGAGGGTGTGGAGAAAAGGGAACCCTCTTGCACTGTTGGTGGAAATGTAAGTTGATACAGCCACTATGGAGAACAGTATGGAGGTTCCTTAAAAAACTAAAAATAGAATTACCATATGACCCAGCAATCCCACTACTGGACATATACCCAGAGAAAACCGTAATTCAAAAAGACACATGCACCCCAATGGTCATTGCAGCACTATTTACAATAGCCAGGTCATGGAAGCAACCTAAATGCCCATCGACAGACGAATGTATAAAGAAGTTGTGGTACATATATACAATGGAATATTACTCAGCCATAAAAAGGAATGAAATTGAGTCATTTGTTGAGACATGGATGGATCTAGAGACTTTCATACAGAGTGAAGTAAGTCAGAAAGAGAAAAACAAATATCGTATATTAACACTTTTATATGAAACCTAGAAAAATGGTACAGATGAACCGGGTTGCAGGGCAGAATTTGAGACACAGATGTAGAGAACAAACATATGGACACCAAGGGGGGAAAACTGTGGTGGGGTGGGGATGGTGGTGTGCTGAATTGGGCGATTGGGATTGACATGTATACAGTGATGTGTATAAAATTGATGACTGATTAAAAAAAAAAAAAGATTACCGTCAGAGCTGACTGTGCTGTTTCTGCATGTAGGCCCCTTCCTCAGTCTATAAAAGCTCTTGCTCACTAGTTGTGGCGGGGGGTGGGGGGGAGCAGTCAGCCTTTGGACAGGCGTCCACCCCCCCCCTCAGTTGCCAGCATCCAGAGTAAAGCAAACTTTCCTTTCCACCAACTTTGCCTCTTTATTGGCTTTTGAGCGGTGAGCAGCCAGACCCCACCTTTGGTTACAGTAGGACGAGTTGATAAATATCTGTGCGCCTAAGGTGAATCAAAATAAAACCTTTTGTCAGTGAGTTCATGGGCATTAGGGGAGAAGAAATCTGCACTGATGACTCTGTTACATTATAGCAAGTGATAAATGCCTTGAGAGAGGAGAAAAGTGCAGTAAGTTCAGAGATAATTGGGAACAGTTGTTTCTGCAATGGCCAGGAAAGGTCTCAAGGGAGGAAGAGGATTTGGTATAGTGCCATGCAGGTTGGAAAAATACTCTCATAAACAAAGAAATATAAAAGTGTGAACACATCCACAAATAAGTTTACTTCTTGACCACTATCTTCATTTTACTTAATAAAGCCTCAGATTCTTCAGGGGTAAGGTGAGTCACTTAAGGAAAGAGACTTTTTAATGATATGAATCATTACAGAAATTATAGTTGCTGATATCTGAATTAGCATGGCTTGATGTTCATCCTATCTTTTTTTTTAATAAATTTATTTATTATTTATTTTTGGCTGCATTGGGTCTTCATTGCTGTGTGCAGGCTTTCTCTAGTTGCAGCGAGTGGGGGCTACTCTTTGTTGTGGTGAGTGGGCTTCTTACTGCAGCGGCTTCTCGTTGCGGAGCACGGGCTCTAGGCACGTGGGCTCAGTAGTTGTGGCTCGTGGGCTCTAGAGCACAGGCTCAGTAGTTGTGTCACACAGGCTTAGTTGCTCCATGGCATGTGGGATATTCCTGGACCAGGGCTCGAACCCGTGTCCTCTGCATTGGCAGGTGGATTCTTAACCACTGCGCCACCAGGGAAATCCCTATATTCATCATATCTTATGTTTATTTTTCACACTAAGATACTTCTCTTCCACTTCCAGAATAAGCAATGCATAGAAATTATCACTTAATAATAATGATGATTATACTGTCTAAAATATAGCACTTATTTACTCTATACTAGCCCTTCTTTGAGTTAAGCACTCTACATGAATTTTGGCTTTAAATGTTTAAACCACACTAACAACACTGGAGTGTTATGAGTTAAATACTTTAACAATGTTGATTTTATAGTTAGGAAACAAACCCAGTAATTCTGATCGGAACATGAGCCATGTTCTTTGATAAAGGTTTTGTTTTTTTTTTTAATTTGAATACCCGTGTCTCTCTGAAAAATAAACTGTAAATTTTAGAGATGATAGGAGTTGCAAATAATCTAGCCCAGTGGTCTTCTATCTACTTCAGGTAGGGAACCTACCTCAAGGTTTACCATATATGGTAAAGGCCATATATGACAAACCCACAGCCAACATCATTCTCAATGGTGAAAAACTGAAACCATTTCCTCTAAGATCAGGAACAAGACAAGGTTGCCCACTCTCACCGCTATTATTCAACATAGTTTTGAAAGTTTTAGCCACAGCAATCAGAGAAGAAAAAGAAATAAAAGGAATCAAATCAGAAAGGAAGTAAAAGTGTCACTGTTTGCAGATCACATGATGCTATACATAGAGAATCCTAAAGATGCCACCAGAAGACTACTAGAGCTAACCAAAGAATTTTGTGAAGTAGCAGGATACAAAATTTATGCACAGAAATCTCTTGCATTCCTATACACTAATGATGAAAAATCTGAAAGAGAAATCAAAGAAACACTCCCATTTACCACTGCAACAAAAAGAGTAAAATACCTAGGAATAAACCTACCTAAGGAGACAAAAGACCTGTATGCAGAAAACTATAGGACACTGATGAAAGAAATTAAAGACAATACAAACAGATGGATAGATATACCATGTTCTTGAATTGGAAGAATCAACATTGTGAAAATGACTATACTACTCAAAGCAATCTACAGATTCAATGCAATCCCTATCAAACTACCAATGGCCTTTTTCACAGAACTAGAACAAAAAAGTTCACAATTTGTATGGAAACACAAAACACCCCGAGTAGCAAACCTATCTTGAGAAAGAAAAATGGAGCTGGAGGAATCAGATTCCCTGACTTCAGACTATACTACAAAGCTACAGTAATAAAGACATTATGGTACTGGCACAAAAACAGAGATATCGATCTATGGAACAGGATAGAAAACCCAGAGGTAAACCCACACACATATGGTCACCTTATCTTTGATAAAGGAGGCAAGAATATACAATGGAGAAAAGACAGTCTCTTCAATAAGTGGTGCTGGGAAAACTGGACAGCAACATGTAAAAGAATGAAATTAGAGCACTTCCTAACACCATACACAAAAATAAACTCAAAATGGATTAAAGACCTTAATGTAAGGCAGACACTATAAAACTCTTAGACTAAAATATAGGCAGAACACTCTATGACATAAATCACAGCAAGATTCTTTTCGACCCACCTCCTAGAGAAATGGAAATAAAAACAAAAATAAACAAATGAGACCTAATGAAACTTAAAAGCTTGTGCACAGCAAAGGAAACCATAAGCAAGATGAAAAGACAACCCTCAGAATGGGAGAAAATATTTGCAAATGAAGCAACAGACAAAGGATTAATCTCAAAAATTTACAAGCATCTCATGCAGTTCAATATCAAAAAAAGAAACAACTCAATCCAAAAATGGGCAGAAGACCTAAATAGACATTTCTCCAAAGAAGATATCCAGATTGCCAACAAATACATGAAAGCATATTCAACATCACTAATCATTAGAGAAATGCAAATCAAAACTACAATGAGGTATCACCTCACACCAGTCAGAATGGCCATCATCAAAAATTCTACAAGCAATAAATGCTGGAGAGGGTGTTGAGAAAAGTGAACTCTCTTGCACTGTTAGTGGGAATGTAAATTGATACAGCCACTATGGAGAATAGTATGGAGGTTCCTTAAAAAATGAAAAATAGAACTACCATATGACCCAGCAGTCCCACTACTGGGCATATACCCTGAGAAAACCATAATTCAAAAAGAGTCATGTACCACAATGTTCATTGCAGCTCTATTTGCAATAGCCAGGCCATGGAAGCAACCTAAGTGTCCATCGACAGATGAATGGATAAAGAAGATGTGGCATATATATATAATGGAATATTACTCAACCATAAAAAGAAATGAAATTGAGTTATTTGTAGTGAGGTGGATGGACCTAGAGTCTGTCATACAGAGTGAAGTAAGTCAGAAAGAGAAAAACAAATGCCATGTGCTAACACATATATATGGAATCTAAAAGAAAGTAAAAATGGTTCTGACAAACCTAGGGGCAGGACAGGAATAAAGACACAGACATAGAGAATGCACTTGAGGACACGGGGAGGGGGGAAGGGTAAGCTGGGACGAAGTGAGACGGTGGCATTGACATATATACACACTACCAAATGTAAAGTAGATAGCTAGTGGGAAGCAGCTGCATAGAAGAGGGAGATTATCTCGGTGCTTTGTGACCACCTAGAGGTGTGGGATAGGGAGGGTGGGAGGGAGACACAAGAGGGAGGATGGGGATATATGTATACATATAGCTGATTCACTTTGTTATACAGCCAAAACTAACACAACATTGTAAAGCAATTAAACTCCAATAAAGATGTTTATAAAAAAAAAAGAAAGAAAACAAAGTACAAAATCTTGTCATCCAGATCAGGTCCTGGAGTAGATGAGATTCCTGAATATAATCTCTTAAATACTGCTCCTGGGACAAAATTCCTTTCATTTGTGGACCTATGAAACAAAAGACAAGTTACCTGCCTCCGTACCATATGATGGTAGGGTAGGCAGAATATCCTATATCCTGAGCTATAAACATTATGTTTAAGAAGAGGGAAATAGGAGGTAAAAGTAAGTGCTTGTTTAATAGTAGTTCTGATCTGGAAAATGTTAGGAATTTCTTGATTAGATTTCAAGACTAAAGCATAATTATTTGTGGCTCTTTACTGTATTCTCTGTTTTCTTGGTTCCATCTCTGTGTCATCTTCACTTTTCATCAAAAGTAGCATGTGTTTGTAGTGCATAGTTTATCTGTCTGCTTCCTGCCTACTGTGGACTAGATATCTGTGTACTCCAGTATTGATATGTTGAAATCCTAACCCCCAATGTGATTGTATTAGGAAATGGGACCTTTGTGTATTGCTTAGGTCATGAGGGTGGAGCCTCATGAATGGGATTTGTGCCTTTATAAAAGAGATCCCAGAGAACTTTGTTGCCTATCCTGCCATGTGAGGACACAGCAAAAAGATGGCCATCCATGAACCAGGAAGTGGGCTCTTATTAGATACCTAATGAGCTGGCACTTTGATCTTGGACTTCCCAGCCTCTAGAACTATTAAAAATAAATGTTTGTCATTTATAAGCCACCCAGGTCATGGTATTTTATTGTAGTGGCCTGAACAAGCTAAGACACTTCCAGTAGACTTTTGGGGTTTCAACTATTCCTTTGATACTTTTTCTGTCTCTTTCAGTCCAAGCTGGCAATATTTGTGCTGATATGATTTTCTCAAGAACTTTATGGATCTCCTGTGGATTTCAGTGGGGTTCAGCCCATTAGACAAAAGTCACTTTTGAAATAATCCCTCTCTACCTCCTGTTCAGAAGGACAAGGCTGTCAGTCTTTCTAGGCTGACTGAGAAGATTGAGAGTATCTGACAGGCACGTTATTAATTCTTTAAGGACACTTTGTGTAACTGAATACTCTGATCTTTTGATCTTTCTGAGAGTATAGCAAAAGGTTGTATATTTGCACCCCCAGCTTTTCCCTATGCCATGCTTTTAGAAGGTATTTCTCAATTTTAGCATTCTTTGCCATTTGGAAAGTTTGAGTATTTCAAACCCATCAAGATATGTTTTCTTTTCCTTTTTTTTTTTTTAAGTATTCCTTCAATTTATCTCTCTCCTTCATGTTTTACTAAATACAGCAAAGAAAAAAACAAAACAAAACAAAAAACAGGTGGTACCTTCAACATTTTGCTTGGAAATCTCCTTAGCTAAATAAACAAGTTCATCCCTTACAAGTTTTGCTTTCCATGTAACTGCAGGAGGCAATTTTGCTAAGCTTTCTGCCACAGTATAACAAGGATACTCCTTCCTCCAGTTTCCCATGACATATTCCTCACTTCATTTTTGAGCCCTCAGCAGCAGCGTCCTTAAAGTCTATACTTTTAGTAACAGTTTGTTCAAAGAAATTAAGAGTTTCTCTTTAACGATCCTCAAAATTCTTCCAGCCTCTGCCCATTGCCCAGTTTTAATCCACTCTCACATTCTGAGGTATTTGTTACAGTACAACCCACTTCCAGGTATTAAAATGTGTGTTAGTTTTCAATTGCTGTGTAACGCATTACCACAAATGTAGTGGGGTAAAAGGACACACATTTCTTAGTTCATACTCTCCATGAATCAGGAGTCTGAGCATGCCTTACTTTGGTCCTTTGATTAGGATCTGACGAAGAGGCAATCAAGGACCGCCCCTGGCTGGGTTTTCTTCTGGATGCTTGACTTAGAGAGGATCGGCTTTCTTGCTCAGGTGGTTGCTGACAATATTCATTTCACGCGGCTGTCAGATTCCGGGAGTTCTAATTCCCTCACTTCATTTGGGTTTTTGCTCAAATGTTTACCTCACTAGAGAAGCTTTCTGAAACTACTCCATCTCAAACAATGCTTCCTATTAGTTCTTATTCCTTTATTTTGCTTTATTTTTGTTCATAGTTCTATCGCTTCCTGACGTCATATTGTACATTAATTTGTCTAATTTTTATCATACCTACCTATCAGAATGTAAGTTCTGTTAGGGCAGGGCTGTATTATTGCTTTGGTGGTGTTTTTTCACTACTTTTTACCTTGCCATCTAAGAGAATGATTCTCACATACTATCAACACAAAAATATTTATTGAATTAAGGAATGGGAATCAGTCTCCCAGTGTCTAACTGGTAAATGATTACAATGAGAAGGACTTAAAAATTAAAAACAAAAGTTTTCTGCCTCAAAACTCATAGAATTTGGACAGCTCTATTTAGAAGAAAAGTCATAGAAATAAATTCCACTATTTTTAAAGTAGAGCATTACAAAAATGTAACCGAAATTGAGACATAAATAATTATAAATCAACATTTTAAGTTGTAAAGACATGTATTTGGTCTCCATAAACTGAGTTCAAGTCTTAAAGTACATACACCATCTTTGAACTAAGGAAATCAATTATTATGAATTCAAATTTTTCTAAATTTTCCTTGCTTAGCACACAACACACAGAGACACACCTAGAAACACACAAGGATAGTAATGAGTCTGGGGAGAAAAACATAACAGAATATTTATAGTGGCCATGAGCAGGTGGTTCAAGTATAGATTCACTTAAAAGTCTTTACAGCTTTCTGCATTTTACAATTTTGTATTATTACAGGTCAACGATTATTAATGGTGAAAATATCTAAATGCCTGTGTCTCCTTCATGTTGCACTTAATTTCTGTAGGACAAATAGATATGATTTAAACAGTGGGTTTGCTTATAAGTGCATGTGCCTCTGTGTGTGTGTGTGTGTGTGTGTGTGTGTGTAGTCACTTCAGAACATCTTGAGATATGATAGGATATATAAGAATGATTTCTGTATTGAATGAGAGAATACATTATTTTGGGACTATTATGAAAGAGTAAATTCTGCTCACAATTCTAAATTTATTTGAGAATTATTTCTTTATATATCTGAATATAAAATACGTAGGGCTAAAAAATATCTGCAGCCAACAGTTTGAATCTACTGATCAATACAATTCTTAAACGTGATAAAATCATTGTATTGGTCTTCCTTAAGTAAGAAGTCATCAGTGTTAATAAGTTTCAGTGTTTTAAAGAAACAGTTACAAAACATATTGATAAACTTAGTGTCTAACATCATTTAAGTTTCTGGACTGGGAAATTAACATTCCAGCCCACATTAAACACTGCTCATGATAAATTGTCAGCAAGTAGGATAACTTGTATCCAGTTTTGGCTGTGATTCTGCCTTATTGAATAAACTTTTGACAACCTGTCTGGTTTTAAATTTCTTCTCCTTTAAATAAGGACAATGAACCAGATGTACTCTGTATTTCCTTCCTGCTCCATCATTGTATATATCTATATAATTTTCTTCTTTTTGAATTAAGTCCCATTTGGTAGTAATTCTCAATGACTTATGAAGTGTAGTTTAAAATAGATTTTCATTGGAAACAGGAAAACATTAAAATATTCTATCAGAAAACTATACCAGTTTAAAATTGCATTTCCATATGGAATTAGGTCACTAGTTTTAGTAAGGCATTTCAACATTTTTGGACATTTCATTACCCTGGAATTAAGCAGCAAATTAAAAATTTCTAGAAAGAATAATTTTAATATTTAAGTATATTAAAACTATATTATGTATAAAGAGCATAAGAATAGTTTTAAAGAAATAAGGCTCTTTAAAGTTGGGATCCCCACATAGAACACAACAAAATTAATAACATTTTTAAGTACAGATAAAGAAAATTTGTTAATAGAATTAGGTTGGAAGAAAGTCAAGACAGTTACCCCATGTGAAATTTCGCTTCTTGATTACCAACATACATTCTCAGTGTAAGTGTGTCATAATATTTCTAACTTCTTACCCTATGTATGAGGTGTAGGAAATCATATACCAAGAAGTAAAACTGAAACTTCACTCCAATCTAAGGAACCGAGGTGACATTGAACAGTGAATTTCCATATGTAAGCTTCTCTCCTTCTTTTATCTTTTTACTATTAAGAATTGTATACAGACTCATTTTAAAAAGATTTGGCCAAGATATTTTTATAAAACTAAAATCAACATAAATAATAGGGGTAATCTCTTTAATATCACACAATTAAAGAGGTCTTTTAATTAATCTATTGATATTATCAAGTCACAGAATATGAAAGTAGAATTTTAAAGCTGGTGGCTTATTTAGATACAAACAATTTATCAAGTTTTATTTATTTTCAACAAACTCTTGTATCTTACTTAATATATGCCAACCACAGTTCTGAGTGCTTTACATTATTAGTTCATTTAGTTTGCAGAATAACCTTATAAGCAAAACGCTTTTGTTATCCTCTCCATTGGGTAGGTGCAGATATCAAGAGACTGGGTGCATTGCACCAGGTTTTGAAACTAATGGCACAGCCAGCATTCAGACTCCTCAGGCCATGCTCTTAATCACTGTATTAGACACCCCTTTAACAGAAAATGATATCGAAGCCCAGAGAGGCAGTGTGACTTACTCGGAGTCTTAAAGCTATTTCACAGAAAACCCAACATGAGCAACATTCTCCCAAATCACTTTAACATATAATAAATTGGGGAAAAACATAGCAAAATAATTCAGGAAGATCAAACAGTTTCCTAATGTAAAGTATCTCTTGGTTTCTATTCACTTATTATTACAGTTTTCTATAGGTGGAAAATAAACAACTTCTGGAAAAAAAAAATTCCTTAGCTGTGTTTCCTAGTATCTGCTGAATGATACTGTTTTTAAATACAATGTTCCAGGTTAACCTGAGCTGAAGAAAGAAGAAGGAGGAGCAGTAGGAGGAGGCTTAGGGCAGGAATTAGAAATAGTGAAACATGTTGAAGAACAAATATGGGATTTTCATTTTGTAAACATAGAAATTAGAGTGAGGGGCACAAGTTTCTGGAAGAGTTTCTCCATTATGGGTGTTTCCAAGACAGCATTCCAACTAGCACCGATGCTGATACCCACCTTCAACCCCGCCAAATATTCTGCATTTCTGTTTTTCCACAATGTAAATACCATAAATGAAGAATAGAAAACACAAATGCCTCCCATATCAGTCAGGGTGTAACTATATTATGTATTTATTATGCACACATAGTATTAGAAATGCAGTGGGGCTGTAGCACACAGCAGTAACTCTGCCTCGTCCATTTAAAGGGGTTACACATACCTGCCACTTAACCAGTCAGTTGTTACCATGCAGAAGTGTGGGCCAAGTGGTACAGGATCTCTGATTTTGACTTTTATGCAAAATTGTCTAATATTAAAATGTTGGCTTTTTTTGTGTGTGTGGAGGGATAAACCAAATCTATCCAGAGACCAGCTCCAGAGCACTTTTGCAGGCAGGCGGCTTTCAACCTCTGCCATAAATAATCTCAGAGAGAGGCTTGATTGTGCTTTTTTTCATAGGAAAGTGACCACATGCTTCTAAGAAACTTTATTTAAAACCATCATAATCTGTTTTTTGATGAAGCTACTTGGAGGTACACAAAAAATAAAGTGTCATATGTATGACAATTTTCAATACATTTTTACAGTTGGAGAGTAGACACATAAATCTTACTTCTATAGTTTTAAAAATAGATTAAATCTGTCCTTGCTTGAAGTAATTACACTATGGTGCAATCACATTTACCTAAATTAATATTTAAAGATGGAACCAATTGAAAATGAAATTGAATTAAACTAAGGTATCATACTGCACTCTATGCTGGTGGTTTGTAATTGATCGGACATGCAAATGTAAATCTATAAATGTAATAAGCTGTGCATACAAAATGGATCAAATATAAGATGCTTAAGACAACATAACATGTCCTTAGAATGTAAGATGATGTGGCATAAAATGATTGAGTTCAATTGCTTAATAAATAATGTAATATAATAGCTTTTAGAGGGTATTTGTGGAATGAAACTGGCAATCTCACAGAAACAACATTTCATATAAATGTGTCATACATTCAAACACCCAAAAGCTTCATAATTCAAGAAGAAGTTAGTGGCTTAGTAAGTAATAGAATTAATTTCTGTAATTGGTATTGGGTGGCTTACCTACACACAATTCTCATATATGCATGTTCTTATTATCATCTTGCCTACATAACTTCATGCTGTTTAAATATTACTAGAGCAAATCTTTATGGAGTGCTGTGTATAAGCCTTAAATGTATTATTCATGGAGTATAATCCTCAAATGACTCTTTCCAGGTAGAGCACAACTCCCCAACTTTTGGATAATTATATTTATTCTGCCCCCCCCCACCTTTTGTTCCCTCCCCAACCCAGGAAATGCAAGCTATATGAGAAAACTATCTTAGCAGCGGGAGAAATATGTCTTTTATAGGAATGTATGGTTGGGAATGGGGACTATTTAGAATTTTGCTGCCACTTTCTTGACTGGGATCATGACTAAAACCTGAAAGGCCTATTTCTGAAGCAGATTGAATGTTATGTGCAGCATGATATGACAGATGAGCTTGAGTTCAAAATCTGGCTATTATATACCACGGACTGCACTACAAGCCATTATCTTATTTAACCATTATAATGGGCTATTTTTTTTTCAGTGATGAAAATCTGAGGCACAATATGCCATACAGATCTTGAATGAAAGTCAACACTTAGACATATCAAGGCTATGGTTTCCTCATTTGTTCTAAGAATTCCATCGTATATAAAGTCTCCATGATACAGTGTATGACACGCAGTATATTTTTCTAAAATTATTCCAAGTCCTAGAAGTCAGTGCTACAAATGATAGAAGGGAGTAAGAGGTGTAAGCTAAGAAGGCTTGTGGGGCAATCTTAAAGCAGAGAACTGCGTAAAATGAGAGATGAAATTAGATTTATATTTTATATTTAGAGGATGGCCAAACACAAGTTCGAATTTAATTCAGAGGCAGACTTTATAAGACTGTGAGATAAAGGATGTCTTTTATCATTTTTTCACATCCATTTTAGTAATGCCAGAGAGCCCATTTGGTAGACGCAAAGAGCACTACTCCAATAAGAAAGAGTAGTTATTTTAAATAATTTCCTAATTCATATTTTGAAAGTCTTGACATAGTAACAATAAAGAAGCAAGTAGGTAGAACATTGTTACACTTTTTGCACTTGTTCCAGTCTTGATATTTTGTTTTTATTTAAATTTGTATATGAGGGATGGGAAGGTATTGTAAACTCTTCAATGCTTGAAACCCCACCCAACATTTCTTTGAAATATAGTTCTCTTCTGTTGATTTCAGTTCTCTCCTATCTTAATGAGTTGTTTTAGGATAAAAAACCCAACATATCTGAACTCAGGAATCATGAGTAATACATTTATGGCACATCTTGTAAAGGAATTACCTTTGAACAGAAAAGAATGCTTTCACTCTGACAGACCACTTGGCTACCTTAGCCATGCCTGATCAGAAAGATCCTTCAGATAAAACCCTGTTCTGGAAAACCAGTCACAACCAGAGGTGTCCAGTCCATTCTGGGTTTTGTTAGAGTTTAGAAAAAGGAAGGCTAGATCTTTGGGAATTTTATATGCTTTTCTCTAGTAGAAAGGAAAAATTTCTTTTGAAAAATTTTAACCTTTCTTCCCAGGTTCTTTGAAACTTTGAAATTAATACCAAAAATAAAGTATGGTCCCATAGAACTTGCCAAACATTGTAGGAGCACGCAAGTATCATATACTGTACTACGAAGACTTTATACACCAAGGAATTCGTAGAATAAATGAGGGAACCACAGTCATGATGTATAAATAAAGAATCAATAGAATATAGAAGTTTAATCATGCTATAGCAAGCACAGAGGTGTATAAAACATAGTTTTTATCCTTAAGGAGCTGGTGGAGAGGGGAAAATGAATGCTATAATTAGGAAAGCATACACATGGAATTCTTTTTACTTTGGAGGGAGGAGAGACTACACATGGATGAGAGGACTTTGGAGAAGAAGAGTTAGTGTTTGCATTGCTCCGTGCTAAGAATCTCCATTCTGTGAAGGACAAAGGACAGCTACTGGAAGTTGTTTCAGACAGAACAAAATGGGTGTTCGGAGGTCTGAGGTATAAACTCCTGACATTTTTCCTCTTTGCAGAAAAGGTAAAATGACAGTGATGACAAGATCATCTACTGTAGACTCAAGCTGTTAAACAGCAAATCCAGGATATGTCATTACACTCAGGAGGGATGTTGAAAAGTGTGTCATAGGAAGCAACATAAGGTCAGTGGCTTCTGTGCTTTAGGGAAAACTTTATGTGTCAATTAAGCTGAAATTAGCTCTATTCTTGCCAAAAGCCACAACCCCTTGAGGTGTTATTAAAGAAAGCTACCTGACTAATCAACCAAACTAACACTGTGGCCAAGATTCTAGTGCCTCAAGTGGGTTGAACCAAGCAGTTACTGAACTTACATAATGGAATCTGTGTGAGGCCTAATTTGGCCAGCATGGTCCTTATGTTGCAATTTCTCTAAACTGGAAGAATGCAGAATTAGGTTGGTTGGTTTGCTTGGTTTGCTTGCTTGCTTCCATAGCTGTTTGCATTCATTTTGCTTTTTTGTCTGTTGTTTTTGTCTTTCTATTCCTTTTTAAAATCTTTCTACAGGGGCTAGAAAAAAATTGCTTAACATATTTTCTGGACTGCTTCCTAATATTCCTCTGATTTTTTTCTAATAGCTTCTTCGATTTCTAGCTCCAAACATGAACAGCCCTAGACTGCCATAAGTCATATTAAGGTAATTCAAAATAATAATGGAAAACAAAGGCTAGAGGTGGATACCAGTGAGTGAAAATGCAGAAATCTGAACACTTACATGATGGGTCTGTCACCAGTAAAGGTGTGAAGCCATGGGGTAAGCCTGAATGCCTTACTGAGTTCTCCAGTGCACATCACAGTCTGTCTTTGCCTTGGGTAATTACTGTATGACTGAATCCCTGTTTAAATCAGCCAATTATTTTTGAACTTCTATCATCTCTCAGGAATTATGCAAATGAATAATGTATGGTCTGTCTCCTCAAGTTGCTTATAGTGTAATTTAAGTCAGGCAGACCGACTAAAGCAGACAATTTTAAGCAAATGCAGTGGGAGAGCTATGTACAAGGCACTCCTGTAGCCTTGAGGGAAGGGCTCAGGCAAATGTTCCTGGGGAGAGCACTACCTAAACTGAGTTAAATTCCAGGGATGTCAAGCTAGATTGACTTCAATTGAGGTTAATGGTATCAAGTGAGAATCTATCCCTGAATGTATACTTGTGCATATACATATAACATACATGGACTATACTGAGTTGTATACCAATATATTTATGTGTGCCAAATATACATGTATGTGTATGCATTTATATGTGTGTATTTGTAATAAATTATGTATATACTTACACATAGATACACACAACTCAGGCTACTCTTAGAGTTTAATTAGAATATTGATTTTAGGGAATATTGGAACAGTCTGACCTGGGTCTTGTTCATGCACTATTGTGGCAGGGAGATGTCATGGGGGAATAATTGTAAGGTTTACCCCAAGCCTTCAAAGTCTTTTAATGGTTATATTCCACTTAATGTTAGTCAGATGGCACCAAGGACTCACTTGAGATGTGCTATCAGGTGATATATAATCTAGGCAGCATTGAACAAGTTTTTGGAAATGGCTGTGTCTGGCCACCACCAGAGGGCTCAGCAGGAATTGTTCTTTGAACAACACTCAGAGTAGTTACTGAAACAGTATCTTTAAAATGTTTGTGTTTTTTAATTTTTATTGGAGTATAGTTGCTTTACAATGTTGTGTTAGTTTCTACTGTACAGCAAAGTGAATCAGCTATATGTATACATATATCCCCTCTTTTTTGGATTTCCTACCCATTTAGGTCACCACAGAGCACTGAGTAGTGTTCCCTGTGCTGTATAGTAGGTTCTCATTTGTTCTCTATTTTATACATAGTATCAATAGTGTTTATATGTCAATCCAAATCTCCCAATTCATCCCAAGCCCCCCTTCCCCCTTGGTATCCATACATTTGTGCACTACATCTGTGGCTCTATTTCTGCTTTGTAAATAAGATTGTCTATACCAATTTTTTCAGATTCCACATATATACATTAATATACGATATTTGTTTTTCTCTTTCTGACTTACTTCACTCTGTATGACAGTCTCTAGGTCCATCCATGTCTGTACAAATGATCCAATTTTGTTCCCTTTTATGGCTGAGTAATATTCCATTGTATATATGTACCACATCTTCTTTATCCATTCCTTTGTTGATGGACATTTAGGTTGCTTTCATGTACTGGCTATTGTAAATAGAGCTGCAGTGAACATTGTGGTACATGACTCTTTTTGAATTACGGTTTTCTCAGGGTATACGCCCAGGAGTGGGACTACTGGGTCACATGGTAGTTCTATTTTTAGTTTTTTAAAGAACCTCCATACTGCTCTCCATAGAGGCTGTATCAATTTACATTCCCACCAACAGTGCAAGAGGGTTTCCTTTTCTCCACACCCTCTCCAGCATATATTGTTTGTAGATTTTGTGATGATGGCCATTCTGACAGGTGTGAGGTGATATCTCATTGTAGTTTTGATTTGCATTTCCCTAATAATTAGTGATGTTGAGCAGTTTTTCATGTGTTTGTTGGCCATCTGTATATCTTCTTTGGAGAAATGTCTATTTAAGTTTTCCACCCATTTTTAGATTGGGTTGTTTGTTCTTTTGATATTGAGTTGCATGAGTTGCTTGTACATTTTGGAGATTAATCCTTTGTCAGTTGCTTCGTTTGCAAATATTTTCTCCCATTCTGAGGGTTGTCTTTTGCCACAGGATTGTCTGGGTGGAACCTGAGAGAAATAAGAGGATTAAAAAGATGCCACCAGGAGCACTTACTAGGAAGTTACTAGCAAAGACAGCAACTGTCACCTTCTAGAAGTCCCTGTGTTTATGGTGGCTGCTTCCATGTGCTTCAAGGAGCATCTGTTAAGTTGTGGTCGTTCAGAGATTGGACTGTTCATTAGTTTTCATCGTCCTAATATTATTACCCCTAAAACAAATGGGGAGGTTGAACTGTGGTATCTTTCATTATATTCCTTACAAAGGAATGACCTCCCAATCAGAAAGACTGAAGCAGGATTTCGAAGTGGCAAGATAGAATTGTAGACAGATAGAAGAGAGATGAAGCCTGTCATTTGTTAGATTTGTGTCCATGTGTAAAATAAGAAGAGTAACTGCTACTTCACTGTGTTGTTTTGAGTATATAATTAGAATATATATTTTTAAAAACGGTGTGGTAGAAAGAGTAATGCTTTCCCACCTACGTCCACATCCTAGTCCCTCGAATCTGTGAATATATTACTTAACGTGGCACAGAGAATTTGCAAATGGGATTAAGAACCTTGAGTTGAGGAGATTATTTTGGACTATGCAGGTACACCCACGTAATCACAAGAGTCATTATAAAAGGGAGCTAAGCAGGTCAAAGAAGAGAAAAAGAAGATACGACAAAAAAAGAAAGGCTGGCCGTATTTTGAAGATAAAGGAAAGGGCTATGAACCAAAGAATACAGATGGCACCCAAAAGCCGGAAAAAGACAAAGAAACAGATTCTTCTCAAGAGCCTCCAGAAAGAACACGACCCTACCAATACCTAGATTTCATCCTGGTAAAACTCCTTTTGGAATTCTGACCTCTAGAATTGTAAGAAAGTGAGTCTGATTATATTTTTCAGTGGCAATAGGAAACTGACACAGACTATTACAATATCTACCATAGAGGAACTGTTTCATAAATGGATATTATATTATTAATAATTGCTTTATATTGCATAGTAAGATATTCCTACAAAAATATCTGTTTGGGAATCAATAACACTTAAATTGTTAATTTATTTCCTACTGTTTATGAAAGCACAGATACTCTGGATGGTGCTTTGCATGTATTATTTCTACACCTCATATTATTTCAGTATTACTAGTATTTTTCTCATTTGTAATTGGCAATATAATATTCACCCCAAGTACTAAACTCATTCCTCAAATCATTCAATGATCAAAAAAATATGTAAAACAAATTTTGTGTTTTACATGCATCTTTAATAAATATCTGTTGTGCCACCAAGTCATGTAGTTAATTTTAAGCTACCATTTATTGAATTCCAACTTTGTCATATACTATTTCTATATTTCCCCTTCATTTAACAGAGACTAGTATTATTCCTATGCTTTTCTCATTTGCTATTTAGAATAACTATGAGCATCAAAATCTGTTTGTTCTTTATTAATCAAGGTTCTGGCTAGGGTACAAAATTGAAACAATGGTTAGTTTCTCTTAAACCTTCCTTCTGACTTTTTATCTTCTGGACTTCTTATTTTTTCCTCGAGTCATTCTGACCTTCATTAATGATAGCAATTTATTTTCCTGCCTTCAGTGATCTTAATTCACTCATGGTCATTCCATGGCATCTTAAAGAGACAAGACCTTTGTTTCTTTTAAATATTTTCAACTTATTTTGCAATGAAAGAAGAATATTAGACAAAGTTAAACAGGTTTATTTATATAGTACATATAGACAATGTGTTCCAAAGCTCTTGACCATCTGGAGATTAACATATGGCATGCATACTAATTGTAGCCACTCCTATAATTCACAAAACAGTGCTTGGAGCCTGATTCTAGCTTGTTTCCATGATAATCACATTTTCTGAGTCAGAAATTGAGGTTTATCATCTGATATTTTTTTTTCAAATGGAAAATTTATTTCTATGAAATTTTTTTCAAAGATAATTTATTAACTCACAAAATTAGCTTCCACATTTCCATGCTTCTTTCATTGTACCACCACACTGTCCTCACTCCCCCTAACCTGAGCTGTGAGCATTTTGAAGGATAAGAGAGTTGGTCCATTTTTATGTTGACAGTCCCAAACAACATACCAGAATATGGGAAAACTCAATTTATAGATGTAAATAAATTTAGCAAATCACTTTACTGTAAGAAATACTATTGTATAAAATAGGATGAGCCATCATGAAAAAATCAAGACAAAAATTACTTCTATAGAAATGAATAGCACATTAATTGTTATTTATTAGCTGCTATTTATTAAATGTGCTTTTAACTCTAAGGAAACTAATTATCTGGTCCTAGTCCCTCTCCCATATTCATACATTTAATTAAACATGTAAAATTGTTATAGTCTAATGAGACACTTTATTAGTCCCTTATTTGTGCTGAATTGGGTTCCCTGTACATTATTTTGCTTAGATTCTTCCTTATGCTGATAAATACATGCCTATTCATTTTGCTGTTTTTGTTTAAAATCAGTACAAACATGTATTGTACTGTTTCTCAGTTTCTACTTTTCTAGAATATCTTACCCAACTCCTTGAACTCAAACTGATCTGTTTTTCCATGTACTGATGCTGTTTGTAACTATACTGTTTATAATTACATGTCTTATTTCTTAATTACCTATTGCTTAGTTATTTTCTCCAAAGGCTTTTTATCAGCAAGTTCTTAGCTCCTATTTTAATCATTTAAGCTTCTCAAGAACAAGAAAAGTGCTTTGTTCTCCTTTTTAATAAAATTCTTGCATCTAGTAACTATGTAAGCTTTGTAATGTCTGAGATTTTGTCTACTTTATTCAGCTCTGAATTCATCACCAATATCACAACATAGATGTTTAATAAATATTTATGGAATCAGTGAAGATGTCAATCATCCTATTTATCAGCATTTCATCAGTGTCATTTCTGACACTGATATATATACTATACTAATATACTAAATATACTAATATACTAATATATACTAATCTTATATAATTTATAAGATTATCTTATATAATCTTATATAAATTATATAATCTTATATATATTTATACTAATACTATATATTATACTAATATACTAATATACTATTTTATACTAATATATACTAATCTTATATAATTTATAAGATTATCTTATATAATCTTATATAAATTATATAATCTTATATATATTTATCTATAAATATACTAATATACTAAAATATACTAATCTTTACAATTTTACACACTTCTCCACATTAAGGAGGAGAAAAATGTTTGAGAATTATGCCTTGACCCCATCTCTAGCAAAAAGTCTATCTGTGTTTTATGACCTACTGCTTGATTTGGCCCATGGAATTAAGTAAAATGTGCTAGGAAATCAGGGTGCTTGGCAATAGTAGAATGGGAATATCCATATGCATAGAAGAGACTCGAAACCATTTGCTTGGGAACCGAGGGAAAACATAAATCTCTTAGAGTTCCCTGCTTATAAGCAAATTACAATTTTAACACCTATAATTTTTTCACTACTTAATGACCTAAAAGCAGAAGAACCTAAATTATTTTTTAAAGTTTATGGAATTATTATGATTACTATAGAAGACACAGATTATCCAAATGCAGCTTTCTTGAACAGAAGGTAATGTACATACTTAATTACATTCACTTATAAACTGAGAACCTAGCTCCCCTATCTACAATCTGAATTAAAATATTTTAGGAATGTGAACTTATCAAAATTAGCTTTCTGATAATGACCATTAACTCTCAGAAACTTTTAGAGGTTTGGCCACTCAAGAGTGTAAAAGTTCACATCTAATGATCATCAAAGATGCTAAAACTAAACATCATTCTTCATACTTGGTTCATATGTAAGGATTATATTTTTGCAATTAAGATTCAGCAAATGATCACAGTTTCTTTTTTAAAATACACTTGATAATATGGAGAACTTTTTATTACATTGCTCAGATTTAATAGATTGAGTTTGTTCAAAGTCATGAGGAAAATAATTTTACTCTTTAAATAAATATAATGCTATAAAGTGGGAAGGAATGGATCTTGCTTTTTCCAGTTATCTGTTCAGCTCAATCAAATGAATTAGAAAGTGTTCTACCAGTTGATTGTAATGCTTCTCCAATTTGAAGATTGAAGGAAAGATCCAGGAGCCCTACTAAACATGATCCTAGGGTCTGATTTGCCCCCAAACTATGTCTATGTTCCAAAAATCTTATCTAAAACCATAGTCATGAATGCTGAACCTAATCTTTCTCATCTGAATCCGTGTTGACAGTTGTTTATAAGTTGATTTAGATACAACATCTTTTTATCAGAAAATTACTACAGTATATTAGATTGCTGAGAGAATATAGAAAAGCAGGAAATAAAAGCTATTTTGTTTTGATCCCTCTGGTAACACATGTGAGTTCTAACAAAGACATGAAATAAATCTGCTTGTTTTATTTAAGTGTCTAAAAGACAAATTAGGTATTTTCGTTATTTTCTTCTTGTAAACCTTCTAAACCTATAAAACAAACAAACAAAGCACTGTCCAGTTTGAAACAATATTATTCTTCATATCCTAGTTTTCTTTATTGTATATTTGGTTTATTGTATATTTGGTTGTTTCCTCCCCATACATTTGTTTGTTTCTAATATCCTGATACCTCTTTCAGCTCCCCTGGGAGTTTAGAAATTCTCTTTATGTTCACTATTGCTATTTTTGGTTGTTGTTGACATGGTGATTATTATTGTTTTTAATCTTATTAGAGTTGCTTTAGAGTCTGGTTGGCAACATTCTAAAGTGGCTAAAGTCATCAGCTAGATAATGAACAAGAAAAGGTAGTCATTTTAGATAAACTTTTTTTTTTAATTTTAATAATTTTTTTCTAATTTTTAGAACCATTAAAATATTTCAAGCCTGAATCCTTTGTTTGAGAAAGTTTGAAAAGCACAGAATTTTCAAGTTATTGAAAACTCTGTGGATTTGATAGTTTAAGCCTCTTCTCTCACAGAGATGGAAATGTGGGCCTTGTAAAAGCTAAGAGATATAATTACCAATGTTTGGTTTACAAACTAAAATCCTGGTTTCTCAATCTAAATTTTTCCATAAAACTTGCTTTGATATGGCTATTGTTGCATGAGACACAGTAGCAATTATGCTACATTTCCACCCCTTTTTGTGTCATAAGAATTTCATTTATCTTGAAAATAAGTGATTAACAATCTTTAAGATGATAATTACAGAATTGGGAAAAGACTTTTGTAAAATCTTTCTGTTATATAAATGCTTGGTCATATGAAAACATTAGCACTGACTGAGGCAGTCCCTTTCCTTTCTGATGATTTAACAAGTAGAATACTTGTGTCAGATTCTTTGCCCTATCTTTTCATTAGGAACAATAGATTTTTTACTAGTGAAAGGAAAACCAGATTTAACTAAACAAAAGCAACAAAGCCTAGTTGTCTAGATCTTACATCATAACAATGAAATGATGTGGGCTTTCTTTTACTTGTATATTTTTGTTTATGAATAACTCTAGCCAAATGGATTTCTCTGATGATTAAGATATTTTAATTATTTTAAAATACTCTAAAATAATTTCTTAGTGGGATAGAGAGGGGGAGAGAATTAAGTATCAGATGCATGAAATAGGATCTTTTGAGATTGCAGGTTTAAAAAGCTTGATATTCTCTGGTGGCAGGGATAAAATGTATTCAAATATAACAAATATATTTTTAAAAAGTGGCTTTATTAAAAATATCTAATATTGTTCTGTCATTCCTATTCCAATTGATAGAAGATAGATGGTGATACTCAGGATTGAAAGATAAATGCTTCAATTAAAGGTGATTCAGTATCTTTCAGTTTAAAGCAGTATTATTTTGTTCACTTCAGTCTTTGGGTGTATGCTCCCAACATATGGAAGTTTATACAGGCAGGAATACTTCCTCAGATTATATAGACATGCAATTTCTGAGTAGCTGAAACTGACAAATATCTCTCTATCACCTATCTATCAATATCTGTCTATCTATGAGTAGTAACATATATGCTATTTATTCTATTTAAAAATAAATGTCGCTAGATATAATCAGGGTAAAGGTAAAGATATAAGATTTCAAAAGTCTTTTTCAATAAATAAGGCTCTAAAGGATATTTGGTCTAAACTGGCATCCAAAGTAATAACAGGTAGAGGCAGTTGGTGCTCTGTGTTTTGGGTCTAGGAGCGGATGTAAATGAAAGGTAGAATTCTATATTGTACGTATGATATTGATTGAATTAGGTTAAGCAGTGATTCCTATTAGAAGAAACTGCACTTTATTGTTTTAGGGGATGTGCATTTTTTCCTATGCCTCAAGATATATAAGACTAGAATAGAGAAGAAAAACAAGATGGTAGGTACTCTATAAAAAGAATTAAAAGTGGATGTATAGTATTATTCACTGAAATAAATAAAGTGGATGTATAGTATTATTCACTGAAATAAATAAAGTCCAGGTAGAACTGTTTATGAGTAGAAGAATAAGCTTTGGAGAAAGAAGGCGTCTTTGGTTTAATTGTGAAGGACTTGGTATACTTGCAAGAGGATACTGTTTATTTCAACCATATGATCAAGGTGACAGATGGTGACTTCTGGGAAGTAAGTTCTTAGCCATTTCTCATTTTTCTGTTGAGAATTATATATTTTTTTTCTAAAATATTCCTTTTCCTTCTCTGTTTTTTTCTTTTCAGGAATCACTTAGCAACATTGTCACTTTTAGTTTTCTGTTGTTAAAAACCAAACTGAGACATATTAAAATTTTAAGAGTTTATTTGACCAAGAATTGATAGGAATTGGACAGTGTCAAACAAGAAGTGGTTGGGAGTGCTCCACAGACAGGAGCCAGGGGAAAGACTTATATAGAAAAAGTGTGAAAACAAAGAAAGAATGGAACGGAGCAGAACCCTGCAGGGCCCCGGTATAAAACCGAGCAGTTAATGATTAGGACAGTAGAGTCACAGACTCAGTGTCTGATGCATTCCTGAGTTGTTTTAAGGATACTGTAACTTCCACCAAATGGAAAAAAAAACTAACTGTGAGATGACCAGACTGTAGCCATGACATAAGCTTCTCCATCTTGAGCAGTACTGAATCTATGGCTAGCACAATTCCAAGATCTGGCAAGAGAATGAGATTAACATTATTGCTAATAATAATCTATATCTTTGGGGCAATCAAAATAATTGTAGCTTGCTCTGCCTGTATATGTAAGTGGGCAAATAGAATTGTCAGCAAAGAGATGCTATAGACCCATGTTGACATTTTCCACTCTGAGAATACAGCACCGTTTGTCAGCATGAAGAAGTTACAGAAGATGGATCTTCGCCCCTAATCCCATAGAAATGGAAACTGAAAGTAACTCTTTTGCCCCTTTCCTGTTTGCCCATTTCTGTGCCCCTCTAACCTTAAAAGAACCTAATTATAGGCATGAGATCACTAGGCAATTTAACCTAACTCCTGACTTATGCTCTCCTGAACACACACCATGCCTTGCCTAACCGGTTGATTCTTTTCCTATATAAAAAGAAATAAGAATGAAGAATTAAGCAGTTAAAAAATGACTAGCTCTCTACCCCCAACAGCCCCATTAGCAATCCTGCAGGCAGATCATGCAGGCAAGATAACATCTGAAGAAAGAGTCAGCCATTCTACATGCAATGGAGAATGATGCAGAATCCAGTCTCTTGCCTCGATAATTCCCTTCCCCCCTTTTCCCCTTTAAAAACTGTCATGGCTGAGCAGAATCTTTGGAGTTGCTCTCAGGATTTTAGTCCACCTTCTCCCCAGATTGCCGGTTTTTCTGATTAAAGCAACTTTCCTTTCTACTGACACTTGTCTCTTGAATTATTGGCTTTTGAGTGGTGAGCAGCTGAACCTGAGTTCAGTAACAAGAACATTATTGATTGGATGTAGTTTAAAGTCTAGTTGGCTGTTTGTGATTAGTTTTCCTTAGGTTTTGATTTCATAGCTTTGCATTTACAGATTTGGATTTTGGTTTGCTTACATAAGCCACTAAGGCATTAGAGCCACCTCAGGCTAATGGCCCCCTTGCTTAATTAATACTGTCCTGTAAAATTTAATTTCTCTGGTTTCATCATAACATCAGTGGTCTCCATATTATATTAATCGAATAATCAATTAATTATTAGTGTTAATTAATTTTATAATATAATTCTATTATATTTAATTAATTGATATGTTCCTGCTGTTGTTTTCTTAATGTTTCTTTGTTTTTTGGAAAGGAGAATGCAGTCAAAGATACACAAAGCCAGACACTAGCTAAAGTGGTAAGGACAGTTGTTAATCAATAATATGCTTTTGCAATAGCAAAATAAATCTAACATGAACTGAACTCAACTCTGATTTGTACAGAGGTGACTGGGAGTTTTAAAGGGAGAATGAGGGAATAGGGAGTGGGATGAACTGGGGTTCAATAGAGTTAGGGAAGTGGAAAACTACAAAAAGTGGGAAAGGGGGTTGGTCTTTGTGACACTCATGTGGATTTGCTAACTGGAGCTTGTCAAATCAGGTTCCTACCCTCCCATAGAGACTGAGATACAGGGTCGTATCCTCTGTAATGACTAGAAAAAGCAGCAAATTTGGGGGGCAGTCTTGAGTTTTCTCAGCCAAGCACTTAAAGGGAGGTTAGGATCATCTTAAGAATATAGCCTTGAGTTGTTAGAAACTATGTTAGTTTTTTGTCCAAATCTTTATAGGTCAAGGTTGAACCTAGTCAAAAAGGGTCTCAGAGGATCCTTGCTAGAATTTGGTCAAGGAAAGAATCTTTGTCAGTGGGTTCATAAAATATCCTTGGCAGGACTTCATTAAGAATATTGCCCAACTACCAATGTGATGGTAAATTTTATTTGTTAACTTGGCAAGGTTATGATGTCCAGTTGTTTGATCAAACACTGGTCTAGGTGTTGCTGTGAAGGTATTTTACAGATAAGATTTACATTTACAGCCAGTTTAAACAGATTACCTATGATACTGTGGGTGGGCCTCATCCAGTCAGTTGTGGCCTTTAGAGCAAAGACTGGTGTTTCTTGAGGAAGAAGGAATTCTGTAATTGGAATAATTCCTGAGTTTCCAGCCTGCCAGCCTGCACTACAAATACTGGAGTTGCCAGCCTCCATAATCACAGGAGCCAATTCCTTAAAATGAATCTTTCATTCATCCATTCTCTGTCTCTCTGTCTCATTCATTCTCTGTCTTTCTGTCTCTACTTTGTCTCCGTCTCTCTCTGAATATATGTATTCTATTGATTCTATTTCTATGGTATTAAAAGATAAACTGAGGCATATTAAAAATTTGAGTTTATTTGAGTAAAAATTGATTTGAATCAGGCAGCATCCAATCTAGGAGATAGAAAGGAGCTCTGTGGAGCTGTGCAGAATGAAAGACTTACAGGCAAAAGTGAGCAAGAACAAGGAAGTTATACTGGTTATTGCAAGGTTACTTTCCATTAGGGGATGGCAGGGTCTCTATCAGGCAGATTACCTAACTAGCGCTGCCACATTATAGACACCTGCCATATCCTAAAGGAAAGTGGCCTTGTAATAACCAAGCAGCTGTTTTGTCTAGTATAACTTCCCTGTTCCTGCTCCCTAATGCCTGCAAAATCTTTCACTTTGTACAGCCCCTTAGAGCTCCTTTCTTTCTGCTATATTGGATGCTGCCTGACTCAGGAATCACTGAATAAAGCCAATAGGATCTTTAAAATTTACTTACTTGAATTATTCTATAGTTGATGTTTTCATTTATCTAATTTCCTCCTCCAAGGATAAAAGATGCCTAGATATTTTTTCTTTTAAAATTACCAGTTAATTTCAACAATTGTAGTTGCACATAAAGTCAACTCACCTTGAGCAGCAGTATTGAGAAAATAATGAAATTTGTCTTCTAAGTATTTCAAAACCCTGAATTCATGAAGCAAATCTGAAAGCACCCAAAAAAGGAAATAAAAAAGCAGCCTTGTTCACAAACACACCTAAAAGCTCTGAAGATAAGTTGAGAGTGAAAATAGTCTTGCTATGGGGAGATAAAACTTTAAAAAAAACATACATATTGTATCACCTACACTTAATTTTTTTTACTAATAACAATCATTACATGAGCTTTTGCAATACTGTAAGAATTGGGAAAATAAAAGAGAGTGAGTTGTGGTGAATTTCATTAATTTTAAAGCAATATTAAACACTTAACAAGGCAGCACATAAACATGTTTTGTCTAATGACATTCAGGCCCAGCATGTATATTATTATGATGAAAAATGAGTTTCCTAAATCCAAAGATGCTGCTAGATTACAGCTGGTTTGGTGTAAAGTTAATTTTGAAATTCAGCTTTAAGAATCATGCTTGATGTGAAGTATGCTACCATGAAGACTTATCTTGATTAAGTGTTTTATTGAATTAGAGAATGTTACATTTGCAAGGATTCTTTGAGATCATCACGGATTTTCAAGATAAGAAATTTGAAGCCCGTTGTTGCTAATTTCAAAAAATATTATGTACTAATGTAAGTTCAGACTTATAGAAAACTTGCAAGAATGGTACTCAAAAAATTCCTGTGTTCTTCATACAGTTTTCCCAAGTGTTCAGATATTGCTTACATATGCATTATCTTTTGTATGCTTTCTTTGAGTGTATCCATTTATGTCTCTGTGTGTGTATACAATGACTTTCCCGAATCACTGGGCAGTAAGTTGTAGATATGATTACTCTTTACCCCAACACACTTCAGTGTTTATTTCCTAAAAACACATTCTATTATATAATTACAGCATAATCATCAAAATCAGGAAATTTAATATTGATACTGTGTTGTTATTTAAGCCAAAGTCCATATTCAGATTTTGCCAATTGTTCAGATAATATCCTTTGTAGAAAAAGTAAACTAGGATTATGAATCACATTCACATGTCTTTAGTTTCCTTTAATCTGACACAGTTCCTGAATCTTTCTTTGTATTTTGGACAGTGACATTTTCAAGGAGTTTAGGCTAGTTATTTTGCAGAATGTCTTTCAATTTTGTTTTATCTGATGATAGGGTTTTCCTCATGACTAGATTCAGGTTATGCACTTTAGCAACAGGAATACAACAGAAGTGATGTATCTTTCTTGGTGCCTCATATCAAAAGGCATGAAATATTAATGTGTTAAAATATTGGAGATATTAACTTTAATACTTGGTTAAATTGCTACTTGCCAGGTTGCTTTACTGTAAAGTTACTATTTTATCCTTTTTAATTAATAAATATCCTTTGGAGAGATATTTTGAAATTATGTAAACATCTTAATATTCCTCAAACTTTCTCCCACAAGTTTTAGTATCTATGATCTATGATGGCTTGTGCTTGAATCAGTTTTTATTACCATGGTTGACAAATTGGGATTTATTTTCCAGTTCTATCACTCTGTCTACATTTATTAGTTGGTTTTCTTTCATAAAGAGGAGCTTTCCTTTCTTTATCTATCTTTTATCTATCTGCTTATCTATCATCACCATCTATCATTCATTTACTTTTTATATCAGTGTGAATCCTTGAATCATTTTACTGAATAGATTATAATCCTTTACTGTCATTATTTATTTTGAGCTTCAAATTGTTCCAGATTTCACTAGTTTAAGCCCCTTCAAGCTGACTCCTATTTCTTTAACCTGTCCCCATAATTTATTTTATTTTAATACTTCCTTGTTTTCTGACACATCAGGATATCCCAGGATTATCTTGTTATTTTTCAGTCATATCTCTGGATTCAGGCATTTCTTCATAGTTTCCTTTTTGTGGAGAATGGTATTTAGAAACCTAGATCTGGGTACTATTTGCTCATTGCTTCTGGGTTTTTCTTGCTTCTTAGTCTTCTTAGCTGATAGAGCTAGGAAACATATACCAGACACACATACCACACACATGTGTGCATGTGCACGCACACACACACACACACACATCTATTTCTACTTTTATATCTAAGTATCTACGTACTTTAAAACCTTGAATAAACCCAGTTCCAACTCAGCACCACATGGTTTATTCTATCCTTTTCCTTTTCCACATTATACATTCCTTCTCTGACAAAGCTGGCTCTCATTATCCACAATACATCTATGTATTTGATTAGTCTTAAAATTTATAGAAAAATTAGTTTCAGAATTGGTAACCTATGTCTTTGTGAAAAAGAAAGCTACTAACTAGAGTTCAATATTTTTGTTTGTTTGTCTTTAGCTAAGGTCATATATTCCAAATACTGTGTTCAAAATGTACAGGGGCTACTTCTTTATTCCCACCCCTTCTTCAGTGTGGTTATATTATTCATTTATAATTTGTATTTTGGTGTATTAACCAAAGCACACTTTGGTTAATTTGTTTCTGCTTTTATTCAACTTTAGGATTTTCTCCCAACTTTTTGATGTTAATTCTTTTCTTTTTGATTATGTGAAACAATAGCAAGTTTTCAAATTCAAGATTGTATAAAAAAGGTAAATTTAGAGATGTGCCATTTCCCCACCCCCTTCCCTCCCATTCATTCATTATAGGTAACCAATCACATTAATATTTGACTTATTCTTCTGATATTTCAATTGTTGTTCAAATTCTAATAGCTGAACTCAGTTTCCCTGACATAAATTCCACTTTTTCCCCCACAAAAATAGATTATTTCAATAGATTGAAGGATTCTGTTTTTATTATTAGAATGTACAGGAAAACACATGTGTTTTGGAGTACACAAAACAGTTTCGATTTAATATTTCTGTTTACTAATTGTGTAAGATCCTTAGCTTTTCTGATACACATTTTAAAAAATGAGAATTTTATCAATTTTACAAAGTTGCATGTATATGGAAAATAGTCTATGTAATTTGCTTAACACTCAACACTCAGTATTTGGAAATTTCTCAATAATTGACAGCTGTCATTATTTCTAGTAGTAATGTCATTTCTCACAAAGTAATAATGCAGGTTCTGCTTCTTACAAACACATGGTATTCATTTGCAAATCAATATAAAGCCTACCAATGAATTGTTATTAGTCCCTAAGCTGCACCTCATTTTACTGATCAGAAAACTGTGGTTCAAAAAATTGTGTCAAAAGGTTTAATAACATTGTGTTAATGTAAGATCCAGGCCTGAACAGTGAATTCCTTTCAATCAAGGACTTCCACTAAGTCCTGCTAATTTTTTACTGGGAGGTAACATGACTTTTTGTTCAATGTCTGGAGTTAGTTACTCTAAAATAGATACATGGGTTCCATTCATTAAGGAATTTGAAATTCAGATAAAGAAACAGGGAAAATACCCTTATATTTGCTCTGTATATGCAGCCCATAAATGCTGTGCTTTTCACTCAAAAATAAGGTAGATTCCTTGAAAGGGGAATTCAACTAAACTTATCAAAAAAATAAGAAATAAATTAGAAAAATTTTCTCATAGAGCGAATGATAAGTTCATTTTGAAATTTCATATTTTGACATTTAGTTAAAATGTCTTTGCAATTAAGAGTATTTGTTGAATATGATAATATTACTAACATGGTATCTGAATGTGCTATTTATTTTATGAAGTGTGTAATTTATCTCTTAGTCTCTGTGGTTGACTCTAGAATGTAGAAATAAACACTTGACTGCAACACTATTGAAACTCCAGGAGATTTTTCCACTTTAATATTTGAAGGACATTTACAAGAAAGCTAAGATCACTTGAATCCCTGATTTTAGTTTTTATTAGTAGAAGGGCTCAGGTCAGCCACTGACAATTTTTCTCAATTAGTAAACACAATAAGGTATGCAGGTAATATGTACTGCAGCAAAAGAACATTCTGCCCTGGTCATGCAAGCTTTAGTGACATTTTACATAGAAAGGTTGAAGGAATCAAGTCCATTTTGCAGTAATTTTGTAAGCTGGAGTAAGATCGATCCATTCTGCAACAGGAAACTTCTAGACCATAGTAAAAATAAAAGCAGTTTATAAAAATGATGTAACACTACAAAATCTAAGCTTTGGTCAAGAGAAAAGACTGAACTTAAAATATCACTAAAACAATATTTCACCTGATTCTCTACTGTGAGTATGTGAGTGTGTGTGCATGTGTGCACAAAAGAATTTCGTTGAGATTACAGAAGTGGAGTAATCAGTTTGCTTTGTATCCTTTCCCTAGATCTTTAGCCATGAATAAGAATCATGCTTAGTTTTCATGAACAATGGTTCATTCCTTCTCTCTTGCAACAATTTTTAAAAATACTGATTATATGTGTGTGAGTCTGAAGTTATCTGTGGTGGGCAGAGTATTTGGTCTCAAAGAGCACTGTATTTTTTTCAGACAACACGTTTTCTCTCCAGTGTTAGGAAAACTGAACAGGGAGTCCAGGATGGCCAGCTTTTTCTAGAGAGAGATGATTTGAAATTGTCAACCGGTAATTGGTAAATGTTCCATCCATGTGAGTCTACTGGCTTTTCGTGTCTTTTTCATTTACAGAATACAAGTAAATATTCATACTAGGAAGAAGTTTTTAGCTAGAAGGAAAAATGTATTTAACAAATGCTTATCAGAAAAGGTCAATTTTTACTTTTTTTTTTTTTTCCATTTTCAATGAATAATAAGCAAGCAATGATTTTAAAAGCTTTTGGAGACCCATGGTCAGTGAAAAACTAAATGCTGCCCTGGGACACATCTTTATGAAAACAATTAACAAGATTTTTTCCCACTGGAATTAGATTTTGCCATTTAATGAAAAATAATTCATGCAGATTCAATCAACCAAAATATAACAGTGTTTACTTAGCTATTACCCTCAAAAGTGGTTTAGACCTTGAATAGAAATATCTTGATTCAGGAAAACTTGACTCTCCAGGGGAATATTTTAGGAAGAGTAACTCTGAAAAGCTGAGTTAAAATCATTTTGGTTCATGAAGTGCACTTTGATCATTAACTTCGAAGCATTATCACAAGGAAATACAATATTCAAAGAAGTATTGGAGGAGAAATGAAATGAAAAGGAAATAACACTACTCTGTTTGAAGTGGACTATGGGTTAGAATTTGGCACAGGCTGAAAGCAGTCCTCATTCTGAAACTTTTCTTTCTTTCCCCCCCACCCCAATGGGACTATTAACAGTTGCATTGGGGATGCGGGTTTTCAAAAATGATTGCCCCAGTGCCAAATAATTTTCCTGGTGGTGATTCAAACTGAGGGGGGCAGGGGGCGGCGGGGGCGGGAGCATGCGAACTCTTTCTGGCTACTAGAGAATATAAGTGTAGGGCATATTATTATTGGAAGTTCCAGTTTGTTCCATAAAGATCTCAAAATCAATCTCTCCTCTCTCCCCCCCCTAACTCTTTGTCTCCCCACTTCATTCCCAAATCCCATCCTTCATTCATAATACACAGTTACATTTCAGAGGTCTCTTTGCAGCGGTGAGTAGGTGGAACGAATATGACAAATACAGAGTTCAATTTTAGATACATCTCCTGCAAATGCTGTGATTTCAGTAATACTCTACTTTTGACTGTTTCCTTCTCTTTGAATGGAGAATAAGAATTATTTTCTAGGATTTTTCTTAGACCCAATTGAAACAACATATATGACTTGTTCAGCACAGGTTTGGTAAAGAATAAGCTCACTTCTTTTTTCCTTGACATAGAAAAGAGCCATGGAAAATATCACTAACGTTACCAGGCCTCACAGTTCAAATATTTGTTACATGCACTTGCAATTGTGTGTGTATATGTGTGTGTGTACATGTGTGTGTGTATCAGTAACAGACATCGACCTACATTTCTTCATATTACCAAGACCATAATTTACTTGATAATATAAATTTACCATTTTCATATGTTGGTTCTTTTGCTTTTCTTTTTGTCTTATTTATTTGATTCCAAACCTGTAGGAATACAGCTTAAGATCCTCACACTGTCTGAGAAGAGTCAGCCTGCTTCACACCATGATGTTTTATTACTAACTCAGTTTTAGGAGAAGTATCATAATAAAAATCAGAGGATACATAGAAACCCCCTACTTATTTATATTTATGTAACTTTACAATGTGCTTCCTTTGTTTTCTCATTAGCATACAATGATTTTTGAAGTCACTTTTTGTTTAAATTTTGCAACTATTCATATTCTTTACAATTTGAACATCTGTATAATGTTCTATATTCTGCGGTTGCTTGCTGTCACTTAATCATACCTCTGCCAATGACCTTGAGCAATTCTTATCTCTTTATATCTGTTTCCACATTTGTAATGCTATGATTAGAAATAATCATTTTCCCCTAAAGAGACATAAGTGTAGGACATTTTAAAATGCTGGAAGAGGATTGATGATCAAAAACTAAAATGTAAATAAAACCTATATTTATTTCTACCACAGGCTTTGAAACTGTATGATTGCAGAAATGTTAGGGAAGATGTGAGATTGTAAGTGGTAAACTGGAGTGGAAACATTCAGTTGATGTATCTTATTTTCTCACCTGGATTATAAAGTTACTATTAAGGTTTCAAAGTCAAGGCAGTATGACTTAGGCTGTCAAGAATGAAAATCTTTATTTTAGAAATTGCCTGTGAATGGGTTCTAGACTCCACAGATAGAACTGTAAAATTACTTACAAATACACACTAATCACACTAATCACAGACTCACAAAAACACAGTGATTGAGGAAATCATAAGGTTAGATGGTTAAAAGACTTTCTGTAGTGCAAACAATATTCTTATTTTGGTTTGGCTTTGATTTACTCTTTAGGTAGACAGTATTCCACCACTTCTTCATTTTAATTTAATAAACTGGAAGTTAGTGAAGATTACTTCTTAAAAATACATTGCTATTTTTATATGACCCATATATTTAAAACTTCATCAGGATAAAGTCTTCAATTAGAACATTTCTCTTTTGAAAAATTGAGAAATTATGGCAAAAGGCCCCACCTATTTTATTTCTAGAAATTAGCTCTCTTCAAAATACCTATCAGTTATAGCTAAGAGTCCTCATTGTACTGTCTTATACACACTCTCATTTACAGTTTTCTTGCGGAACATTTCCCCTTCTTCCTTCTTTGCTCCACTACTCACTTGTTATAGGTAAGTCTACATGAAGTCATTTGGCAAAACCTCCTTACTGTCTTTGCCTGCCATTGGTACGCCATGCCAAGGGTGGTGACTACAGATGTATACACAGCTTCCAGTTCTCAGGGTGCGCTGATATTGCTTCATTCAGTGCAGAAGCTAGAGAATGGCTATTTCCCATCTCAAAGACGTATTTTACCATGTGTACATTGAAACAGCTCTCCTTAAGACTAAAATACTGTTACTTAACTCATGAAAAATATTTCTTTCTTGTCTACTTTGTATCCATAGATGCATACACCTAGTCCAACTGGTTTAAATGAAGCCATGCTTTATATTCCTCTCAGCTTCCCTGCTGCTACCACTCAGCTACTAGTTTAGACAAACAGCATCAACAGTGATAATTCCATGTAAATCAACAACTATAATAAGTAACTTTGGAAAAATAAATGAGGAATCGTGCCAGGACAGGAAAATTGGTATTTTTCTATTAACAGTTACTAAGACCTAGTTTAAGTAAAAACTTTACTGCTACCATTAGAAGTAACCAAGTACTCAGTCAATATTATTTTATAAAATGAAATATATGAATTTCTTGTTTTATTATCCATTGATTTATTCTTTAATGACTAGAACATCTGGTGTCTCTCTTTTTTAGTAATTGATACCATGATTTTATTTTCCAAACCTGAGTTTCCATCTGACATTTCTTTTAAGAGCGATGTTGATATTCAGGTAACCAAGCTCATCATCTTCACTATATAGTTGATATGATTGGTAAATTTTTTGATTCACATGGTCTAGAATCCACTTTCTCTCATGATGATTATTTACATTTTTTATCAGATTTTACATTAATCTGAAAAGGGAATTCCACTATTTTAACCTCTCTTTGCTTCAATCACTCTAACACAATGCTGTGAGATTATTGTTGACCAGATTATTGGCATTTTGGAATTTAAGGTTTTAGAGGTTAAGATTCAGGTGCTAACAAGGTTTGAAATGTGATCATTGAGTAAATGTTGCTGAAGTAGTAGAGATCATGGACCTGTAAGGTCAGGTTGTTGAAATCACCCTTGATTTTGATAGCAGCTATTGATAAGAGAAAAAATACGATCCAAATTCTAGAATGGTCAATAAAAAAGAAGTAACTTGGAAGTCACTCTGGTTGTCCCACTTATGGCACTCTCCACCCTTTACCATGTATGGGGCCAATTGTGTGCGTAGCTTACCTTCTTTCACAAAGTGTAGTCCCCTTGAGAGATGTTTTGTGTATTATTATTGCAGTCTTATCCCAACATTTATATAACCGTGCCACACGTATAATATGTATGTAAAAATCATTCATTGAGTGAATACTAAATGAATATTAAACACTTAGGATATTTAGCTGCTCTACTCTGCTCATTTTTCAGATGTAAAGATTGAGGCCAAGAAGACAAATAAATGTGCAAAATTATGAGGCTAAAGGGAAATGAGGATTATAATTAGATTGAATACATCCCAGATTACTCAGGAGAGTTTGGGTTTATGATGTTATCCTGGAATAATTTTTATAGCACCACTTTTACTCTCAATATTGTCCTGTATTACATAATAAACTATATGGTCAACTAGCTATAACCCAGATATCTGAGTGAAGCCTTGTGATTTTTTTCTACTCTGCCAAATTATTCCTAATTTTTAAGTAAATTATTTGAATATCTATTTGACTAAAATTATATCATAAATGAATAAGGAAGTTATCCATATTCAGGGACTGTTATCCCTGTGGGTCCTTTGATAATGGTTCAAGTATGTGATTTTATTTCAATAAGTATGTTTAAAATATCACTTAATTTTTTGAATCTATAATCTAGATGGTTACAGGTATATTATAATTTATTTATAATTACAAATACATATTAAATAAAGGACAAATTCTTTTGTGTCTGAATGTATTTACTAGGATTAATCTTTCAAGGAATTGGGTAGCATGTATTCGATCAATTCATATGTTAGATTTTTATTTTGTGCTGTGTAATTTTAAATATTGACAGAAGATGCTACACATGCACCTCAGTCCTTTGAAGGCAGAAAGAAAGTCCTGTAGTTATCAGTACAAGATAGAGGTTATTCGCTTTCTCAGTCTGAACCCTTGAACCATGCTGTACCCTTCAAAACATTTTGTGTCTGCATGCCTCCTATTTGCTTTCAAAAAAGCACTAATTTGGGTCTTACAAAATTCCCAATTCTCTTAAAAATTATATTCTTTTTTATGTGCAATAATATAATGCTTTTATAGTGTAAAAAATTAGAAAATGTGGATAAATAGCTACAAATTTTTAAAATGTCATTGAACAGAAAGAAGCAAGCATTGTTGTTATCATTTTTAACAGTGAATCCTTCCAGACTTCTCCCTTTGCTTACATATTGTATAGTGATAATGGACCACAATCCTCAGTCCAGAAAGCTTCCATTCTAATCTCCACTCTACCACTTATAGCTATGTGACTTTGGGCGTATGGCATAGCCTCTCAGAGGCTCAATTTCCTAAGCAATGCAATGGGAATCATAATTATATTACCTCATGTACTTTTGTAAAGTAATACATATAAAAATACTTAAATGAGTATTTTGTATATTGCTTAGTTATCTTTACATTGGGACATACCTTTTACAATTTTATACATGGAAATTTTATATAATAATATAAGTGTAATTTATTTAGTAGATATCATGTCATAATTTTAATTGCTGCATCATATTCTCTTGTATGAATATTCTATATTTTATTGATTAGTATTACTGGAATCATTTTAAACAATTTTTTTTCTGAAATAATCATATATGTACGTTGTAAAAAAATCTAAAGTATGAAGACTTATGAAGTGGATGTATGAAAAAGCAAATGAAATTTTAGATACAAGGCTTTTCTTAATCTTATATATTATAACAAAAGTGTAATTTTTTATTGCTACCTCATTAAGACCCCATTTAACTGACTCTACCATGTTTTGCTCTATCTTCCTGTCAGTCTATATTCATGGCCCATTATGGCAGCCAGTCTTTGCAAGCCACTCTCATTCCCCATGAGCCACTCATTGTCCTATTTTGATCTGGCAAATCTGAAAACCTGTGGCACTAACCATTTTACCTACTCACCTTCTCTGTGCATAAACCCAAGCAATTGGACATTATAGCAAACATCACAAAACTGGGCTGATTAGTTTCGTTTTAAATTTAAGTTTAAATTTACTTTAAAGCATAGACCTCAACTAATCTTTCAACACTACCCAAATATCTTACTGTTTGCCCAGTAAAATTACTTTCCACTCTTCCAGGTGATGACTGTCTTCTCTCTTCTTTAAAACTCTAACACTCTTTTTCTAACTCTAAGACAATGGCCTTATATTAGTCTTCACTGAGGGGGAAAAAAAAGTAGATAGGAAATACCTCATCTTCCTGTCCATGAATCTGCACAGAAACTTGAATCAATAACTAAATTATCCATTGTCCCTCCTGCTACAATGAAAGAAGAGCCTCTGTTCTGAAAGGCCAATACTTTATTTTGTGGTTTGGATGCCAGAGCTTTTTCTTTCTCAAGGACTCTGCTTCAGTTCTGCTTTATTTACCATCATTAATTGCTCCCACTCAACTTGATAATTCTCACAGCCTCAACTTGTCCTTACCTATGTATGTATATACATACGAATGAATTTAATCATTTTTGCCTTCATTAAAAAAGCAATTTTTAGCCACATTACTTTCAGATAATATTCATTACTCTAAACTACTTCTCAAAAAAAAGTAAGAAAAGCAATTTTTTATAAATTGTTTTAATTATCCTCCAGTCCTATCCAGCCTTCACTTTCCTTAATCTGCCTTCTATTCCCACCAATCAACTAAAACTTCTCTTCTGAGAGTCTGTTACCACCTTCTTTTTACCAACTCAACAAGTATTTCCTTCTCCTTTTCTTAAGCCATCTTTTAGGATCATTCTACATGTCAGTCACTTGCTTTTTTGAAATATTTTTTCCCTAAACTTCTTCACAGGAATAAACTACTGTTGGGTTGCACCCTGCAGGCCTGCAAACCCTGTGCTTGCCCAGCCTCAAGATCAAAGAAAGAGCCCGGAGTCAGCAACAGAGACATCAATGGTTTAATGAATAGGGGGAGCTTACATGTCTGAAGCAAGTTCCTGGAGTAACACCCTGCGGTGTATGGCAGACAGCGAGCAGGACATGGAAATAGTCTTCGCTCCAGGCGGGGGTGGGGGGGGGCAGGGATAGGATAATTACCAGTTTTAGGGGAAATTGATGTCAGGTTGACTCCTTGGTTACCAAGGAAACCAGCAGAGGAGCAGGCCCCTCACCACCCCTTTGATAAGCTATCAAGGTGGAGATATTCTGATCTAAAGATTAGAACAATCACTAGCGAGGGCAAGTGCATAGGTATTTACTGATTAGGCTCTATGATTAAGAGAGAAGGTCAGTCATGTGAGTAGGGAGTAGGTGAAGCAGGGACTGGTAAAGGAGGGGATGTACAGAGAGCCATCTAGGGTGTCCTGACCATACAAGTACATAGACGTGATACTGTACCATGATATTGACACATTGAGTTTATTTGAATGCAAGCTAAAAGTACAAAGTAAAAAAGATTTTCTGAGGCAGGATAAACTAGTAGAAGATGTCATAAACATCTCTTTACTTTTTCCAGTTTGGTTGGTTTATTTTGCCTTTTTAGCATAGTTCACACCAGATATTGATTGATATTTCAAATGATCTCCACTGGTGTTACAGTGAGGAGAATTTCTTATTAGATTATGACATTAGGAGGACCTATATATTTAGTATCTCTGATGTTCTATTTTCAAATTTCTTTTGAAATATTGTATTTTATTGTGGAATTTTGAAAGGTTGTATCTGGGACTGCTCTATAAGTAACATTATAAATGGTAGATCATATTTTCCCTAAATTTTAAATAAGAAAAGTCATATGTTTAAGGAGGTTAAACCAAGCACAATAAATCAGATGTCAAGCTGCAATGACTACATTTAGGAATAAAAGCCATTATATCTTATTGTAATTATCTATTGTTGTGCAGTAAATCATCCTAAAACTTGGTGGCTTAATCATTTTATTAACATCTTTCTAAGTTCTGAGGATTGGTTATGTGATCCTTGCTCAAAGTCATTCATCCAGTTGCAGTCAACAGTAGATGAGGCTGGGTCTGCTTGAAGGTTTCTTTGCTCTCACGTCTACAGGTTGATTGATGCTCACTGCAGTCTGGGAACTCAGCTGGGACAGTCATCCTAAAAACCTAGACCATAGTCCTTCCATGTGGCTGGGCTTCCTCACAGCATGGCTGGGTTCCATGAGTGAGCACCTCAAGATGACCAAGCAGAAGCTTTATCACCTTTCATGACTTAACCTCAGAAGTCACACAGTGTTATATCCACAGTGTTCACAGCTCCATCCAGATTCAAGTGAAGGTACCTAAACCCCACCCCTCCGGGAGAAGTGTCAATCACATATTGTAGGAAGAATATGTAGGAAGATGTTAGATCTATCACACATTCTAAGGCAGGACATATTATTGTACATTCAAAGGTATTCACAGTGTTGATGCTGAGCTAAAGAAAGTTATTAATCGGAAAGAAGCTGTCACTACTGTTTCAGATTTACTACGACTTTGTATATTGCATAAAGCTAGTAGAAACATTAATATTAATAATAGAGTGACTAGTAAAACATAAAAGATTTGTAATTATGGTTATTAATATGTAATATGTGTATATATTTTGGATCTTTACTAGGCTTAAATTTGACTACTTTTTTCTCTCAATACTTGTGTTTTAATAAAGAGATCAGTTTTTTTTAAATCTATTTGTTACCAGGTAATAGTTCTGAAACGAATTTCTAATAAATGTTTTGTCATCAATAGACATTCAATCCAGTATTCTAAATCTGACAGATTGTGATATCCAAATTTGCACAGTGGTACTGTAGAAGCAGCATGATAATGACCTTGAAGTACAATAATATTTCAATAAATAATTAATTCTGGCTATATATTTCACAGAAGAAATATATCCTAGTTCATGTATTGAGAACACATTGCCTTTTTGTTCTGCTGATTGTTCAGCACCATCAGAACAATTTATTATGCTAATAAAAAGGATAATGGAAAAGAGAGATTTTTGCCTGATATCGAACGATAATTAAAACTTTAGAGTTGGAATCTGTTGTTAATATAAATGAGAATTCAATAATAAACCTTCTATGACACAAATTACATTATCAAATAACAATTTGAATATGCATTTAATAAAACTATGAACTAAACAGCATGGGACTAGAAAAAAAAGGTGAATTTAGAATATATTCTTAAACAAATGAGTTAAATAAATACACTCTTTGAATTAAGACTCTGACTCATTTTTATCGTGGTGTCTTGATATAGTCAATTCCAAGTTTAATTTTTCAGTTTTTCTGAGAATATTTTATCTTATATTCCTGAACAGATAGTATTATTATTATTATTATTATTATTATTATTATTATTATTATTATTATTTTGGCAAGGGAAGGAAAAGCATATATCAGTCTTCAAGTTCATGATTAATTATAGGTTCATCGTTTTTCAAAAGAGGGAATACTCACAGAAGATTACATATCATGTGAGATAATTACTTTAGGAAGTAAGACAGTATGTCCAAACACTCTTTCATGAACACATGAACTTGGGGCCTTGAATAGCTTCTCTCTATTTCACAGCTGCACCAAATGTGATTCTGATGTGATTTCAGCTGCTCAGGTTATGTCTGTACATCAGCAACACCAAAAACTGATTAATTAAGCAAATACTAATAAGCAGAACAGTTGCATTTCAATATTTTTTTTAGTGAAACTGGAGAGAAAAGCAATAGCAACCTGCCGTCATTTTCCAAGGTGACTGCATTATGGGGCCTTATAAATTGAGTGTTTAGAATATGACAATGTCTTCATGTTTTACTTTGAGAATACTTTCCCACTGATTCTTTCAACAGTTGCAAACAGAGGCAATTAAGGAGGTAGTCTATGGAGCCTTAAAAATTTTTAAAGAAATTCAGACCAATTAAAAAAAAAATAATGACTATAGCAGTAGTAATGACAACTAATTCAGTAAGTTCAAACTATAATTAACTCATTTAATATTCACATTAATCCTCTAAGAAAAATGAGGCAAAAAAGTGACCTTGTGCTCAAGGTCACAAGGCTAATAAGTGGCAGAGCAGGGATTTGAACTAATAAGTCCAACTACAGAGTCTAAACTTAACCACCAAAGAATCCAGAAAGATCTGCTGATTTAAGCAGTTGGGTGGTTGCTTAGCATTTTCACTTTTTGTTTGGTTGGTATCTACTTCTTTGTGCTGAATCTTTTAACAGTGTGTATTTGATTATAAGTACAGCTCTGTAATATAAAAAAAATGAAACAAGATATCATGTGAATCAATAATCAAAGTTTGTTGGAAGATGATATGAAATCTATTTGGATACTTAAAGTTTTTTCTCTTATTTCATACAAATAATCCTCTGCTCATGTAAAAAGGGTTTTACTTAGCATCTCTCAAATAATTATACATATCTTCACTAAATAATTTAGACCACTGCAAAAAATGAAATATATCCAAAAGGACAATTCTTTCACCAAAATTGTAAGGGAGCTTCTGAAGAAGAAATTCTTGGATGTTTAGAATGATGGTCACACAGTTAGTTAAGTATATAGGTTGCCAAGGTGACTAATTTGAAGGGTAGTGAATGTATAAATGTTAATCAGTTGCTGTATTTTTATTGATAATCTTTAAATAACTTGTGACTGTAATTGGATTATATATTTATAAAGTATCATGTATGAGCCCCTTGAATTGAATCACCTGTGACTCACCTGTGGTAATTTTCTGTCCACAGGTGGAGTTTGGCAATGTTTAAGGAGATCCTCAGGTAAGGCTTTGCTACATTAAAATTTAAGAACCACTGTTCTAGGAGGTAGGTACCATTATTTTCCCAAATCTTTAATGAATTATTTGGAATTTCTTCATACTAGTTAGTCATGAAAAAGTTTCTAATAATGAGCATTTTTCACATGAGAATTTGCAAACTAGGTGGCCAGATGTGTTAAGAGTCTTCTGAGATATGCAAACACACAAATTACCCCACGTAGGACTTCTAACTAGGAGTGTTATTACAAGAAGAAACTGCATTGTTTCTAATATATTTTGGCGTAAGTCACATGCCTGTACATTATGGAATTTATGTGCATAGATGTCCTTTTTATATTCATCACGATGATGACCGTTCTGAAAATGCAAAGGGAAACATTGAGCTAGTTACATTCGTGCTGACAATTTCTAATACAGAATCATAAATTAGGAAATATAATTAGAGTGTAGTTATGAGATACACTGAAATTTCATTTTGCTGGCATTTATTTCATTCAGGAACAGATTTAGAATGAAATGCAATTGCCTTGACATATATTTTATTAGTAATAACCATTAAAAGTTCCATAGTGCTTTATGAATTATAAAATGCTTTACCTCACTTGATCCCCAAGTAATTCTGTGAGCTGAGTAAATATTATATGCCTTTTACACGTGGGAATTGGAGTCAGTTGATTTGCCAAAGATGACTGAGGTGAGAAGTGGAAAACCTGGAAACTAAACCTAGTAGCTCCAGAATTGTCTATTTTAATGAAATATATTAAAAATTTTAGAATAACTGTCTTTTCAATGTAACAGTTTCTATTTTAGAGCAGCAAAGGACAAATAAATGATCAAAAAACTATCATCTATTCTTACTCTGTTTCTTAAAAATAAATATTGTCAGCAACAAAAAGAAGTTGGACTTTCAAAATGAAAGCAGTGACTCCCACTTACAAGAACACCAGAAAAACAATTAACTGCTCAACAATCATCAACAGAAAGACACTGGAACTCACCAAAAATGATACGCCACATCCAAAGACAAAGGAGAAGCCACAATGAGATGGTAGGAGGGGCGCAATCACAATAAAATCAAATCCCATAACTGCTGGGTGGATGACTCACAAACAGGAGAACACTTATCCCACAGAAGTCCACCCACTGGAGTGAAGGTTCTGAGCCCCACATCAGGCTTCCCAATCTGTGGGTTTGGCAACGGGAGGAGGAATTCCTAGAGAATCAGACTTTGAAGGCTAGCGGGATTTGATTGCAGGACTTCGACAGGACCGGGGGAAACAGAGACTCCACTCTTGGAGGGCACACACAAAGTAGTGTGCTCATTGGGACCCAGGGGAAGGAGCAGTGACCCCATAGGAGATTGAACGAGACCTACCTGCTAGTGTTGGAGGGTCTCCTGCAGAGGCTGGGGGTGGCTGTGTGTCACCGTGAGGACAGGGACACTGGCAGCAGAAGTTCTGGGAAGTACTCCTTGGTGTGAGCCCTACCACAGTCACCAATTAGCCCCACCAAAGAGCCCGGGTAGGCTCCAGTGTTGGGTTGCCTCAGGCCAAAAACCAACAGGGAGGGAACCCAGCCCCACCCATCAGCAGACAAGTGGATTAATGTTTTACTGAGCTCTGCCCACCAAAACAACAGCCAGGTCTACCCACCACCAGTCACTCCCATCAGGAAATGTGCACAAGTCTCTTAGATAGCCTCATCCACCAGAGGGCAGACAGCAGAAGCAAGAAGAACTACAATCCTGCAGCCTGTGGAACAAAAACCACATTCACAGAAAGATAGACAAGATGAAAAGGCAGAGGGCTATGTACCAGATGAAGGAACAAGATAAAACCCCAGAAAAACAACTAAATGAAGTGGAGAAAGGCAACCTTCCAGAAAAAGAATTCAGAATAACGAAAGTGAAGATGATCCAGGACCTCGGAAAAAGAATGGAGGCAAAGATCAAGAAGATGCAAGAAATGTTTAACAAAGATCTATAAGAATTAAAGAACAAACAAACAGAGATGAACAATACAATAACTGAAATGAAAACTACACTAGAAGGAATCAATAGCAGAATAACTGAGGCAGAAGAACGGATAAGTGACCTGGAAGACAGAATGGTGGAATTCACTGCTGTGGAACAGAATAAAGAAAAAAGAATGAAAAGAAAAGAAGACAGCCTAAGAGACCTCTGTGAAAACATTAAACACAACAACATTCACATTATAGGGGTCCCAGAAGGAGAAGAGAGAGAGAAAGGACTCGAGAAAATACTTGAAGAGATTATAGTCGAAAACTTCCCTAACATGGGAAAGGAAATAGCCACCCAAGTCCAGGAAGCACAGAGAGTCCCATACAGGAAAAACCCAGGGAGAAACATGCCGAGAAACATAGTAATCAAATTGGCAAAACTTAAAGACAAAGAAAAATTATTGAAAGCAGCAAGGGAAAAATGACAAATAACATACAAGGGAACTCCCATAAGGTTAACAGCTGATTTCTCAGCAGAAACTCTACAAGCCAGAAGGGAGTGGCATGATATACTTAAAGTGATGAAAGGGAAGAACCTACAACCAAGATTACTCTACCCAACAAGGATCTCATTCAGATTTGATGGAAAAATCAAAAGCTTTACAGACAAGCAAAAGCTAAGAGAATTCAGCACCACCAAACCAGCTCTACAACAAATGCTAAAGGAACTTCTCTAAGTGGGAAACACAAGACAAGAAAAGGACCTACAAAAACAAACCCAAAACAATTGAGAAAATGGTCATAGAAACATACATATCGATAATTACCTTAAAAGTGAATGGATTAAATGCTCCAACCAAAAGACACTGGCTTGCTGAATGGATACAAAAACAACCCATCTATATGCTGTCTACAAGAGACCCACTTCAGACCTAGGGACACATTCAGACTGAAAGTGAGGGGATGGAAAAAGATAGTCCATGCAAATGAAAATCAAAAGAAAGCTGGAGTAGCAATACTCATATCATATAATATAGACTTTAAAATAAAGAATGTTACAAGAGACAAGGAAGGACATCACATAATAATCAAGGGATCAATCCAAGAAGAAGATATAACAATTATAAATATATATGCACCCAACATGGGAGCACCTTAATACATAAGGCAACTGCTAAAAGCTCTAAAAGAGGAAATCAACAGTAACACAATAATAGTGGGGGACTTTAACACCTCACTTACACCAATGGACAGATCATCCAAACAGAAAATTAATAAGGAAACAGAAGCTTTAAATGACACAATAGACCAGATAGATTTAACTGATATTTACAGGACATTCCATCCAAAAACCGCAGATTACACTTTCTTCTCAAGTGCACACGGAACATTCTCCAGGATAGATCATAGATTGGGTCACAAATCAAGCCTCAGTAAATTTAAGAAAATTGAAATCATATCAAGCATCTTTTCTGACCACAACGCTATGAGATTAGAAATCAATTGCAGGGAAGGAAACGTAAAAAGCACAAACACATGGAGGCTAAACAATATGTTACTAAGTATCCAAGAGATCACTGAAGAAATAAAAGAGGAAATCAAAAAATACCTAGAGACAAATGACAATGAAAACACGACAATCCAAAACCTATGGGATGCAGCAAAAGCAGTTCTAAGAGGAAAGTTTATAGCTATACAAGCCTACCTCAAGAAACAAGAAAATTCTCAAATAAACAATCTAACGTTACACCTAAAGGAACTAGAGAAAGAAGAACAAACAAAACCCAAAGTTAGCAGAAGGAAAGAAATCATAAAGATCAGAGCAGAAATAAATGAAATAGAAACAAACAAAACAATAGCAAAGATCCATAAAACTAAAAACTGGTTCTTTGAGAAGATAAACAAAATTGATAAACCATTAGCCAGACTCATCAAGAAAAAGAGGGAGAGGACTCAAATCAATAAAATTAGAAATGAAAAAGGAGAAATCACAACTGACACTGTAGAAATACAAAGGATTATAAGAGATTACTACAAACAACTCTATGCCAATAAAATGGACACCCTGGAAGAAATGGACAAATTCTTAGAAAGGTATAACCTTCTAAGACTGAACCAGGAAGAAACAGAAAATATGAACAGACCAATCACAAGTAATGAAATTGAAACTGTGATTAAAAATCTTCCAACAAACAGAAGTCTAGGATCAGATGGCTTCACAGGTGAATTCTATCAAACACTTAGAGAAGAGCTAACACCCATCCTTCTCAAACTCTTCTAAAAATTTGCAGAGGAAGGAACACTCCCAAACTCATTCTATGAGGCCACCATCACCCTGATACCAAAACCAGACAAAGATACTACAAAAAAAGAAAATTACAGACCAATATCACTGATGAATATAGATGCAAAAATCCTCAGCAAAATACTAGCAAACAGAATCCAACAACACATTAAAAGGATCATACACCGTGATCAAGTGGGATTTATCCCAGTTATGCAAGGATTCTTCAATATATGCAAATCAATCAATGTGATACACCATATTAACAAATTGAAGAAGAAAAGCCATATGATCATCTCAATAGATGCAGAAAAAGCTTTTGACAAAATTCAACACCCATTTATGATAAAAACTTTCCAGAAGGTGGGCATAGAAGGAACCTACCTCAACATAATAAAGGCCATATATGACAAACCCACAGCAAACATCATTCTTAATGATGAAAAACTGAAAGCATTTCCTCTAAGATCAGGAACAAGACAAGGATGTCCACTCCTGCCACTATTATTCAACATAGTTTTGGAAGTCCTAGGCACAGCAATCAGAGAATAAAAAGAAATAAAAGAATCCAAATTGGAAAAGAAGTAAAACTGTCACTGTTTGCAGATGTCATGATAGTATACATAGAGAATCCTAAAGATGCCACCAGGAAGGTACTAGAGCTAATCAATGAATTTGGTAAAGTTGTAGGATACAAAATTAATGCACAGAAATCTCTTGCATTCCTATACACTAATGATTAAGAATCTGAAAGAGAAATTAAGGAAACACTCCCATTTACCATTGCAACAAAAAGAATATAATACCTAGGAATAAACCTACCTAGGGAGACAAAAGACCTGTATGCAGAAAACTATAAGATACTGTTGAAAGAAATTAAAGATGATACCAACAGATGGAGAGATATTCCATGTTCTTGGATTGGAATAATCAATATTGTGAAAATGACTATACTACCCAAAGCAATCTACAGATTCAATTCAATCCCTATCAAATTACCAATGGCATTTTTTACAGAACTAGAACAAAAAATCTTAAAATTTGTATAGAGACACAAAAGACCCAGAATAGCCAAAGCAGTCTTGAGGGAAAAAAACAGAGCTGGAGGAATTAGACTCCCTGACTTCAAACTATACTACAAAGCTACAGTAATCACGACAATATGGTACTGTCACAAAAACAGAAATATAGATCAATGGAACAGGATAGAAACCCAGAGAAACCCACGCAGCTATGATCAACTAATCTATGACAAAGGAGGCAAGGATATACAATGGAGAAAAGACAGTCTCTTCAATAAGTGGTGCTGTGAAAACTGGACAGCTACATGTGAAAGAATGAAATTAGAACACACCCTAACATCATACACAAAAATAAACTCAAAATTGATTAGAGACCTAAATGTAAGACCGGACACTATAAAGCTCTTAGAGGAAAACATAGGAAGAACACTCTTTGACATAAATCACAGCAAGATCTTTTTTGATCCACCTCCTAGAGTAATGGAAATAAAAACAAAAATAAACAAATGGGATCTAATGAAACTTAAAAGCTTTTGCAAAGCAAAGGAAACTACCACCAAGACAAAAAGACAACCCTCAGAATGGGAGAAAATATTTGCAAACGAATCAACGGATAAAGGATTAATTTCCAAAATATATAAACAGCACATGCAGCTCAATATTAAAAAAACAAACAACCCAGTCCAAAAATAGGCAGAAGACCTGAATAGACATTTCTCCAAAGAGGACATACAGATGGCCAAGAAGCACATGAAATGCTGTTCCACATCACTAATTATTAGAGAAATGCAAATCAAAACTACAGTGAAGTATCACCTCACACCAGTTAGAATGGGTATCATCAGAAAATCTACAAACAACAAATGCTGGACAGAGTGTGGAGAAAAGGGAACCCTACACTGTTGGTGAAAATGTAAATTGATACAGCCACTATGGAGAACAGTATGGAGGTTCCTTAAAAAACTAAAAATAGAATTACCATATGACCCAGCAATCCCACTACTGGGCATATACCCAGAGAAAACTGTAATTCAAAAAGACACATGCACCCCAATATTCGTTGCTGCACTATTTACAATAGCCAGGTCATGGAATAACTTAAATGCCCATCGACAGACGAATGGATAATGAACATGTGGTAAATATATGCAATGGAATATTACTCAGCCATAAAAAGGAACGAAATTGGGTCTTTTGTTGAGATGTGGATGAATCTAGAGACTGTCATACAGAGTGAAGTAAGTCAGAAAGAGAAAAACAAATATCATATATTAACACATATATGTGGAACCTAGAAGAATGTTACAGATGAACTGGTTTGCAGGGCAGAAATAGAGACACAGATGTAGAGAACAAACTTACGGACACCAAGGGGGGAAAGCAGCGGGGGTTAGGGGTGGTGGTGTGATGAATTGGGAGATTGGGATTGATTGACATGTACACACTGATGTGTATAAAATTGATGACTAATAAGAACCTACTGTATAAAAAAAGAAAATTCAAAAAAGAAATTAAAGTAGTACCTCACATGGACTACATTTGACTTAATGAAGAACTGTATTAAGAGTGCCTTTGGAAGCATGTAAAGAAATCTAATGTGGATGTTAATTAGAAGTTTATTTTTACTCATAAACATGATATTAGAGGATCTAGTTGAGGTAGGGTTCAGTTGATCAAAGAACTCTTTGAGAAACCGAGATCCTTTTAGATTCCTTCTCTCCTAAAATTTAGTTCTCATTATGTATAGTTTGGTCCACCACCAGGCATTGCCCTCCACATTCTAAATATGAATAAAAGAGAAAGATGTAGGATATATTCTGTTTATGTATCTTAGAAGCCCCAGTCCCAGTCCATCCATTTTCGCTAATGCCTTATAGGAACTGGGTCACACCATCAAATTGATTTGCAAATGATTATGGAAATGTAAAAGTTAATAGGCCACATTTCTGACTAAAACAAAATGAAAATTTTTCTTTAGCAAGGAGGGAGGGGAAATGGGCATTGGGTGCATATTTAGAAATGTCTGTCATAAGAACCCAAGTTGTTGTCTTTATTCTTCTCATATCACTACATACTGGTGAGAACTTCATTCTCAGCCAGCTCTGGACTTCCTATTTGGGAAGCATTCTAGTAGTTCCTTTCTTCCAACTATAAACATTCTGCTCTTTTCTCAGCTGTACTTATCTTTTGAATATAATATTTAGGACTGATATAATGCTTTCTGAAAATGTGTAGGAGTTACATGGCTGTGGTAACTACTATTTGTTTGTTTGTTTGGCAGATAATATGCAAAGTTTGAGTGTGCATGTGGATTGACATGTTTTCCTGAGAGGTATGAAATAGTCCCCTTTATGTACAACTTATCATCTTTCTTCTGAACTAAGTTCTAGAATATGCCTAAAGGTTATTAATAAAAGACTGGAAAAATCACCTTTTTATAAGTCTTCCATGATAACTGTGTCCTGTCCTCAGTAATGAAGAACCTTATTCCAGGATAAAATGTTTTATATATGTCATGAACTTTATGTAATACATGTAGTTGAGGCATCACCACATGTATTGATTCAACAGTATAGAATGTGTGTGATGAAAGAGAGCGATATCTTTTTTCCCCCTTTCAAGGGGGAAAAGGATCATGTTCACTATCAGCACTCCTATTGTACTATTGTAGTATTTTCTCATCTCTTTTCTTTACAAAATAATATACAAATAATTTGGAGTTTCTTTTTAAATACACAAACTTTGCTAATCAAAGTGCTGACAGACAAGAGAGTATAGTGGTTAAGAAATTGAACTTAGATGCATGTGGTTCAGGATAGCAGCATAAGCTCCAGTTTATGCAAATTCAAACTTCCAGAAGGTTACCTAACATCTCAGAGTCCCATTTCTTCATTGGCAGAGTGGAAAAAAATGTAAAACATTCCTCACTAGGTTTAGGGGTAATTAAATAAGGCCATCCAATAAAGCATTTAGCTATGTGTTTAATGTATTAGTTATTACTATTAATCAGTTTATTTTTTCCCTAAGAAAATACCAGTAAGTTTCAGAACATACCATTGGAAAGAAGGAAGGAAGGAAGGAAGGAAGGGAGGGAGGGAGGAGGGACAGAGGGAGGGAGGGAGGAAGGAAACACATAAGAAAAAAAGTATTTGAAATGCTTTATAAGATGCATTTTTGGCTTCTAATGTTGTCCTGCCAGAAGAAATGAAATAACGTTTTCTTAAAGATGGACTATATTTTTGCCTCTGTATTTTCTAGAATTCCATGAAAAGACAAAACATAGGAATTTACAAGATTAATATGTAATTGGATTAAAACTAACCAGTGGTTCAAAGGATGTATTCCAGTAATGAGACTGGAGAAAATGTTTTGGAGAAGATTCTCATCAAATAGGACTGTCTCCAATATAGCGAACAAAGCTTCAGCAGCACTGCACCGTGAATACAAGTGTAGTGAAAACAAACCCATAATTTAACATCTGTAATACACCTCCACCTTCTCCAAAATGCAAATCTTCATATCTTTTCCTTTTTGAACATCACAGATTTGTATTAGGAGGAGTTGAATATGAAGTGCAGTGCCCACCAGGCCCTCTCCTGATTCCTTCAGAAGAGAATACAGAATAAAAAGGTAGAGAAAAACATATACAAGCAAACATTCTCACCTCATGAGGAGGGGAGGTCAAAGGCAAGGAACTCCTAAAGAAATTTTGCACTATATGGTGATATGGTTTGTGTGTGTGTGTGTGTGAGAGAGAGAGAGAAAAAAAGAGAGAGATCTTTTCTGGGAATGGAAGAAGTTGTTGAGTCCTGCTTATTTACTACCAGTTGATGAAAAGATGGATCTCATAAAGGGATAATCAGATACCTCTATCATACACTTTATAGAGAATCTATTTTCCTCAAAACATATTGATATTATAACCAAAAGTTTTTTAAAATTATATTGTAAGGAAAAACAATATTGACTTGATAGTCTGGCATAACCCAAGACTAAAATTTAGAATGAATTGACTACAGATTCATCTTACAATCTTGAATAAGCATCATTTCTACAATAGTGTGTTTTGTTTTGTTTTTTAAATATATAGAAGCTGTACTTTTTTTTTTTTTAAGTATTTATTTATTTATTTATGGCTGTGTTGGGTCTTCGTTTCTGTGCGAGGGCTTTCTCTAGTTGTGGCAAGCGGGGGCCACTCTTCATCGCGGTGTGCGGGCCTCTCGCTATCGCGGCCTCTCTTGCTGCGGAGCACAGGCTCCAGACGCGCAGGCTCAGTAATTGTGGCTCACGGGCCCAGCTGCTCCGTGGCACGTGGGATCTTCCCAGACCAGGGCTCGAACCCGTGTCCCCTGCATTGGCAGGCAGATTCTCAACCACTGCGCCACCAGGGAAGCCCCTACAATAGTGTTTTTAATAAGAAATTGCTTTTGTAATTTTAGGATCACAGTGTTGTGCAAGTCCAAAGAGTTCCATTCACTTTTTATGATATGTGACTAGCAACTCCAGAAACAGAACTGAGTGGATGGTACAATCTGGGGCTGCACAATGAAGACAACTTGAACTCTCAGAACTACTGAGGAAATAATCTTTGTTGCCTATTAAGAGCAGGTTCACATACTTTTAAAATTAGCTGAAAAGGAAGATATCTAAGATGTACAGAGAAGTCAGGAAAATATTACAGCCTGGATAAACACACACACACACACACACACACACACGCACACACACACACTTTCTAGAAGGGTAAAACCATACCCCACTAACCTCTTTAAGATATAATCCTCCTGTGAGTTTTCTTATAACAACCACAGACAGCAAGGACTTGCATTTCCCCAGTCTTCACTATAAATATCAAAATATTCTTCATCCTTTAAGGAAGAAATATATACAAATATATAATTTGTATCTCAACATCAGTAGATTATTTTCTGTTTTTCTGACATGACATGATTTTACCATTATTTACAGTTGTTGATTTGTGTTTGTTGGAGATTCTATGATAATGACCTGTATCAGCCATTGTGGTATTGACTGTTTATTGTTCCTAATACCCATTTGTACTATTCTTTCTCACTAAAAGGACCAGCAACATTTAACCAGGTACCTGACTAGCCAGAGTACCTTACCCAGACTGCATTGTTCAGCCTTCTTTCTAAGAGTAGTCATGAGACTATGTTCTGACCAATGCAGTATGGTTGGACCTAATTCAAGCAGAAGGTGGAAATGTGCTTGGTTAGGTGGACTTGGTATCATGCATTTGTCATCACCATGACTATCTTATTCACTGTTCCAAGGAGAATGAAAGGGGTCCAGGGACCCCATCTTCCATAAGGAGCAAAGCCTACAGAAGAGAGGCTGACCTCCACTGATTTATGGATGTGTGCTGGAGATTAAATGGTGCTTATTTTAAGCCACTTAGTTTCTGGATAGTTTGTTTCACAGCATTATCAAGACAATAGCTTATTTTCATATCATTCTATCTTCTTTAAGCTCTTTTCATTTTGGATTTTCTGCCACTCACTATTTCTAACTAAATAGCTAAAACTATTCCTAACTAAAATGTTGTACACAATGTGTATTAACTTTTTAAGAATTAAAGTTATTTAAAAAATAATTAAAGTTATTTTTCCTTTTTCTACCTCAATGGCAGAGGCTTCTCAATTGCTGCAACAATCCTCAGCTTCCCTGTCAGGCAAGAAGAGTGTGATGAAAGGGTCACTCCCCACACAGTTTATTTCCAATAGCAACATCACATCTACTATTTTAAATGTTAAAGGAATCATAGAGTGTAACTTTAAGCAATTTTAACTTGTTAAAGAAATCCTATTTGATTTTGTTCTTACAATTTTTTTTTTGAGGAAGATAGTGTCATATACAGTTTACAATTTGTGAAATCATTTAAACAAAAGCCATTATGTAGTCAATGAAAATGGTATTTAAAATATATTAATATAAGCTTGGGTTGAAATGCCTTTTAGTGGCCAAATAACTTTAGAATTATTATTAAAATATTCAGAGGCTCAATTGCCTTATCAAAAAACAGAAATATTAATAAACTCTTTGCAATCTTGTTATGGGTATAATATTATCTGATAGTTTTAATATTAAACAAGTGTTATGAACAAAGGCAGACAATCCAGCTCCCATTATGAAAATTTCCACATAATCGGGTCCTTTCTTTGCATTTCTCAAACAATATTAATGACATGCAAACGTCACAGCAAAGACTACTTGAATTCTTCCTTTTCCTTCCTGAAAAATGCACTCATTCTTTGAAGGTCTCTTTTCAAGATCTTTTGTAAACCCTCCTCAACATTCCTATTCCTTTTCCCCAATGGTATTCCCATCTAATCTCCTCTTTACCCCCTCTCCTGGGTCAAAAAGCACAAAAGATTTCTCTAAAGGTAGACAGTTACCTCTTGAGGGAGAACGTTGAGGGGGAGATACTGAGCAAATTCCTGTAATAAAGTAGGAGGAAAAAATGTTGACAATATTTTAATAAATGTCATCCTATACATAGATATCATATCAAATATATCTATATCTATCTATCTTTCTATCTATTAGATAGATGGCACCGTATCTGGTGTGTATTTGAAGCTCAACAAATATTAATATTCTACCATTATTTTATTTAATTCTCACAAAAACTCTGAGTACGAGACAGGAAAAAATATTATAATCCTTTTTTAATAAATAAGAAAACAAACGTAGAAAGGTTGAGTTAAATGTTCATGACCATATGGCTAAAAAATGATGAAAACTAATTATAAATGGAGAAAAGGGTAAGAAAGAAATTTGTGTGTGTGTATGTTTTCATCTCAATATTCAACATTTAATGTGCCCCATAGTCTAACTAAGATTTTAGGTTTTAGGACTTATTCGTCGATATTCTTAAAATTAAGGTTTCTCTTACATGAAGCCACATACAGATATCTTAAGTGTTTAACTCAATGTAAGTCAAGATGAGGTGAGCATACAGCATGAAAACTCTGCCAAGATCAAGTTATAGAATATTTCCAGCACTCCAGAATGCATTCTCACGCTCCTTCCCAGTTAACATTCCTCCCCAATGGTAACACCTATCTTGATCTCCATCTGCATAAAATATTTTTGTCTATTTTAAAATTTAATATAAATAACATTTTAAAGAGCAGGTTCTACTCTCTTGTGTCTTGACTTCATTCTCCCTACATCATCCATCCATTTTGTTGCATGTTCTTAATTTTTATTACTCATTGTATGAACAAACTAGTTTATTTCATTTTATCCATTTGATGTCATTTAAGTTGCTCTTAATTTGAGGCAATTATGAATTTTTTTTGTCCATGTTTTTGGAACTTCTAGGCATTCATTTCTCTTGGGCATATATCAGTAGTGGAATTGCCAGGCTTTATCATACATGTATGATTAATTTTATTTAATGATGCCAAATAATTTCCAAAATAATTGTATTAATTTGCACTGACACAAATAATATAAAAGATCTAGTTGCTCAACATCTTTGCCAAAACTTGGTAATATCAGTATTTTAATTTTAGCCATTCTGTTGAGTGTTTAGTACTACCTAACTATGGTTTAAATTTACATTTATTTGATGATAAATAATGCTGAGCACACTTTGTATATTTTAGACATGGATAGCTCATCAGAGCAGTGCCTATTCAAAACTTAGTTGTATTAAAACTTTTATCAACCTTTTTAATGTTTTGAAGATTATTTTTGTAATTTAGATTCATATCCTTTGTAGGCTTTATCTGTGGCAAATTTCACTCATTATGACTTTCATATTTCACTTCCTTAATGGAATTTTTTTAATGAATTAGTCATTAATTAAATAAAGCTCAATTGATCTATCTCTTCTTATATGATTAATACTTTTTTTTGAACTTAGGCTTTTAAAGTTAATGAACAAATAGAATAATTTCTACTTACCATGTCATACTTATGTATTATATTTATATATGAAGATGATCTACATACCTATATGAGAATGTGTATATATATATATATATATATATATATGTATATATAATACACATACACATACAAAAAAATGAAATACTTTCTATTTACTGTGTAAATTGTGTGGGAAAGGAAGAGAGAGCAAGCTAGAATTTGAATATGCTTAAAAGTAGTTTGTTTTATGGGTGGGCCAAAATGTTCCTTCGTTTTTTTCCATAACGTGGCTCTAGTAGCACTTAGTTGTCTTTAACTTCATTTGAAACAATTTTGTTAGATTGTATGTGACAGCTGTCATATTAGCATGCATTTAAAAAAAGACTTATCAAAATTGGTGAATTTTTGTGTAGCCATTTTAATATTGAAGATGGAGAAAAAAAGCAACATTTTCAGCATATTATGCTTTATTATTTCAAGAAAGGTAAAAACACAACTGAAACGCACCAAAAGATTTATGTAGTGTATGGAGAAGGTGCTGTGACTGATCGAACATGTCAAAAGTGGTTTGCAAAGTTTCATGCTGGAGATTTCTTGCTGGACGATGCTCCACAGTCAGGTAGAACAGTTGAAGTTGATAGCAATCAAATAAAAACAATAATTTAGAACAATCAACGTTATACCACATGGGAGACAGCCGACATAGTCAAAATATCCAAATCAAGTGTTGAAAATCATTTGCACCAGCTTGGTTATGTGAATCGCTTTGATGTTTCGGTTCCACATAAGTTAAGCAGAATAAACCTTCTTGACCATATTTCAGCATGTAATTCTCTACTTAAACATAACAAAAATGTTCTTTTTTTTTTAAGTTTTTTTTTTACATCTTTATTGGAGTATAATTGCTTTACAATGGTGTGTTGGTTTCTGCTGCATAACAAAGTGAATCAGCCATACATATACATATATCCCCATATCTCCTCCCTCTTGTGTCTCCCTCCCACATTCCCTATCCCACCCCTCTAGGTGGACACAAAGCACTGAGCTGATCTCCCTGTGCTATGCAGCTGCTTCCCACTAGCTATCTGTTTTACATTTGGTAGTGTATATATGTCCATGCCACTCTCTCACTTTGTCCCAGCTTACCCTTCCTCCTCCCCGTGTCCTCAAGACCATTCTCTATGTCTGCATCTTTATTCCTGTCCTGCCCCTAGGTTCTTCAGAACCATTTTTTTTTTCTTTTAGATTCCACATATATGTGTTAGCATGTGGTATTGGTTTTTCTCTTTCTGACTTACTTCACTCTGTATGACAGTCTCTAGGTCCATCCACCTCACTACAAATAACTCAATTTCATTTCTTTTTATGGCTGAGTAATATTCCATTGTATATATGTGCCACATCTTCTTTATCCATTCATCTGTTGATGGACACTTAGGTTGCTTCCATGTCCTGGCTATTGTAAATAGAACTGCAATGAACATTGTGGTACATGACTCTTTTTGAATTATGGTTTTCTCAGGGTATATGCCCAGTAGTGGGATTGCTGGGTCGTATGGTAGTTCTATTTTTAGTTTTTTAAGGAACCTCCATAGTGTTCTCCATAGTGGCTGTATCAATTTACATTCCCACCAACAGTGCAAGAGGGTTCCCTTTTCTCCACATCCTCTCAAATTGTGACGGCGATGAAAATTGGATACTGTACAACAATGTGGAACAGAAGAGAATGTGGGGCAAGTGAAATGAACCACCACCAACCACACCAAAGGCCAGTCTTCATCCAAAGAAGGTGACGTTGTGTATGTGGTGGAATTGGAAGGGAGTCCTCCATTATGAGCTCCTTCTGGAAAACCAAATGATTAATTCCAACAAGTACTGCTCCCAGTTAGACCAACTGAAAGCAGCACTCGACGAAAAGCGTTCAGAATTAGTCAACAGAAAACGCATAATCTTCCATCAGGATAACGCAAGACCGCATGTTTCTTTGATGACCAAGCAAAAACTGTTACAGCTTGGCTGGGAAGTTCTGATTCATCCACTGTATTCACCAGACATTGCACCTTCGGATTTCCATTTACTTTGGTCTTTACAAAATTCTTTTAATGGAAAAAATTTCAATTTCCTGGAAGACTATAAAAGGCACCTGGAACAGTTCTTTGCTCAAAAAGATAAAAAGTTTTGGGAAGATGGAATTATGAAGTTGCCTGAAAAATGGCAGAAGGTAGTGGAACAAAAGGGTGAATATGCTGTTCAATAAAGTTCTTGGTGAAGATGAAAAATGTGTCTTTTATTTTTACTTAAAAAAACAAAGGCACTTTTTGGCTCACCCAATATTATAAAGTTAAAACATTTTTTATTGTGTGTATACTACTATTATGTATTTTTATAGAGAGAGAATTTGTTAAGCTAAAGTGAAATATCCTTTAGAATCAGCCAAATTTATGTCAAATGCAAAGTTGGTAAGATTTAAATTTGTATATTTTTACTCTTATTTTATTTTTTGTTTGTATAGAAACATTCCTAAAAATGATGACTATAATTAAATGTGAAACAAAGAACACAACTAGAAGTAATGGATTAATAGGAAAAAAAGGAAAAAAAATGTATTGATAAAATGTCACTACAAATCAAATTAAGGACTTCAGAGTGTTATACTCTTTTTATCTTTTGCTTCAATAGAGTAAAATAAGATTAAATCAGACATTGGACTCAGAGACAAAACTAAGCAGCTTAATTTGAACACTTGATTCCTTAATTCCATTCACATTGGAAATATCATTAAGCTATGTTTCTTGAAAAAGAAAGGAACATTTGAGTTAGTATACATTAATGTTGCAATACATGGATAAGCAAAATAAATTTTATTCTGGGTTAAATTAGTTACTTTTTTAAATGGTTAAATGGATGGAATTGGAGAAAGATTAATACAAGATATTAATTTTTATCTGAATTTTATTTTAAATTTAGTAATAACTGACACTATATGGAGAGGAAAAGAAAAAAATAAGTTGGCAGTATTGTGCCCCAAATGACAAGGTGACAGATGTTTCCATATTGTCAAGAGATTATTTGATGGGTTTTTTTTGAAGCTTTTAGGTGTCTGTGAGTCTTAATTACACAAGCACCAAGAGCAATCAGACTCTCTAGTATAATTCTGAAATTTACAAAAGGAAAAAAAGGAAAAATCTAAAAACTCTTGTGCAAATATAGACTTTTCAAATATACATATTATCTTGTTGACATTTATTGATATATGCCAGGCTTAAACTCTTATTCCTGAATACAAAAGAGATGGAATGATTTTTTAAATATTTTGACACTAAACAGCAATCACTGTTGAATTTGGGACTTTCATATTCTTAATATTTTCCTTGAGACTTATGAATCATTATTGAACAACTGTAGACTCATATTATAGAATACCTATTAGTCTTTTAGTATGTAATTTTTCTAATCATACGTCCTGGGAAAATATATATATATGTCATCAGAGATGGTTATTCTCTGTAATCTCTCTACAGAGTAAGTATCTGAAGACTGAAATTGTTTTGGACTGAATTGTGTACCCTCCCCCTCAAATTCATATGTTGAAGCCTTAAAGCCCAGTGTGACTGTATTTGGAGATAAGTCCAACAAGAAAGTAATTAAGGCCAAAATGTGATCATAACGGTGAGGCGACTAATCTGATAGGATTTGTGTTCTTATAAGAAGAGGAAGAGAAACCTCTCTCTCCAAACTCACAAACAGAGAAAAGGTCATGCAAGGATAGAGTGAGAAGACCACCATCGACAAGCCCAAGGAGAGAGGTCATACCAAAGCCATCCTTGCTGGAACCTTGATCTTGGGCTTCGAGCACCCAGAATTGTGAGAAAATACATTTATGTTGTTTATACCGCCCTGCGGTATAAGGAAGCCCAAGCAGACTAATACAGGACTTATCCAGTTGACTTTAGAATAACCTTCATCAAAGCTTCTTATGCTCAAAACCAAAACTTAAAAGTGGAGGTATTTGAAACAAATATTTTTGTATCATAATTACAATGGATGTAGGTGAAATATGTATTACTTTGTATTAAGTAACTTTTCTGTATTCATGCTGTAATAATCAAAAATCATCCCCAGTGAAATATGTCATTGTTCATGAACACACCTAATCTTTAGTTATCTGTGTCTCTATTTAGTCAGTGGTTGAAACTGGAAGTACCTTCATCATCGTGACACATATCACATTCCTGTCCATCCCATTTTTCCAAGCCCATCCAAATACCCATATGCTGCATGAAAACTTTTGATCATATCAATTTACATTGATTTTTCACCCTCTGGGACTTCTGAGGATTTAGTTGAGCAACTGTTTATCAGTTTTTAAACTGTTATTTAGTATATCCTTTCTATTAAATACTTTTTAAAGACTATGTATAATGTTAAATTATTTCCTGGATAATAGTTAAGAGCATTACTTATGGCTTCAAAGAGATAAGAGATCAAACATCTGCTCTCCTAATTATGTCTGTGCCACTTAAAAAGTCATTTAGTTAACACTCAGAGTCATTATTTGTAAAATAAGGTAGTTACAACCATCTCAATTTTGTTTTCTTGAGAATAAGCCTAAGTTGATAAACATAAAACACTAAAAATATTTCTTGACAGAATCGTTCAAAAGTATTACCTATGAATAAGTTTTACATTATTGTTTTTATATTAACAGGTACTTCACTAATACTTGAATAAATTAATGAAGGCTAATAATTATTTCAAAAATACTGTTTCAAAAGTACTATTCATAAAAAAAAGTACTATTCATAAAGTGTAAATTGAAAACTACTAAAATATAGATTAATATTGCCTCTATCTTCAGAAAGTTTTTTTTGTTTTTTTTTTAAATTATTAGCACCTTTAATTATTATTTATTTATTTATTTATTTTCTTGGCTGTGTTGGGTCTTCGTTTCTGTGCGAGGGCTTCCTCTAGTTGCGGCAAGCGGGGGCCACCCTTCATCGCGGTGCGCGGGCCTCTCGCTATCGCGGCCTCTCTTGTTGTGGAGCACAGGCTTCAGACGCGCAGGCTCAGTAATTGTGGCTCACGGGCCTAGTTGCTCCGCGGCATGTGGGATCCTCCCAGACCAGGGCTCGAACCCGTGTCCCCTGCATTAGCAGGCAGACTCTCAACCACTGCACCACCAGGGAAGCCCAGAAAGTTTTTAATTGATAAAGAGAACTATAACATATATTTAAAAATATAAAAATGGAATGGACTGAATTTCATGTATCATGTGCAAACAAAATATTGCAGTTCAAAAGTGAGAGAGAACTTATGTTCAGGGAAAATATTAGCATATGGGTCATTTTTGAGCAAGGCTTGGTGGAAATGTAATAATTCCTGTAGTTTGAAATGAATTATAGCAATTTCCAGGTAGAGAAAAATGCCTTTGGAGAAGGCTTAAGGTTATTGCAAAGTGGCATGTTGTACGATTTGTTCTTTAGCATTAGGCTGTGCAGAAGAGAATAGAATGGTAAGATCAGAAAAGGAGACTTGGCACAGGCTGAGGTCAACCCTGAGTGCCTGGCTAAAATCCTACTCTGATTTTGGAAGTTAATTATGGAGAAAATGCTATGAGAAGGCACAGTTGTGAGCAATGTAGGTGAGGGACAGGTGGCACTTCAGGGAATCATTTCCACAGTCTAAGGTGATGGATAATGAAGATCTGGCCTAGGATAATGAGAGGAAGTAGATTAAACACATTTAAATTAAAGATTAACATCTTGCCAGGAGTGCATACCAAAAGGAAGATGGGGTGAGCTTTCTGAGAAAGCCTCTCATTTTGTTTAGAATTATGAGAACTGTGTTCCCTTATCGGTTGCATGTAAGACGACTGACTTAGAAAGAGTGTGGAAAAAGTTATGAAGGGCTCAAAATAAATGATTATATGGCTGAAAATGAACTCCTTGCGATAAAGGAAATGACATTATTTATTAAGGTCTGATAGAAGTGAAAAGCTATTTACCACACATTTTTGAGAACAAGATGATTTCATTTGAATATGTAATAAATATTAATAGATCATGTGAATATAAAAAACAATGAGGAATCTGATGGGACCCAACATTCACCATGACTTTATTGATAAAATTGAACATCTTGGTTATGGTTTAATTTTGGGGGGAATTTTGAAGGTCAAAGTATATACGTGCAAGTTGTGCTAATGAGAAAAGATGATAACAATTCACTCTCTTGTTAGTATATCTACTACTCTAAGAAGAATAATTAAATGGAATTTTCACAGCACAAATAAATTTTTGCACTTTCAAAATGTTAAAAGATTTATTCCTTGCTTACTGATAGAGACATAGCAATTAAAACTATAAACATAATCTTCTTATACTCAAATAGTTTCTACAAAATTGTAATTTTGAATTTGGTTTTCACTAAAGGAATAAACCAGCATAGGGTAGCAGTTTGCTAGCACAAAAGAGTATTACTTCAATCACCTTAAGAATAATCCTTATTCTCATGGGGTTGATTTCAACCAAGAAGCATTCAGCAATGGGGCAAAGAGACTAGCCAAATTTAATAAGGCTGACAGGTTCTGACTTATTATCTTTTCCTCCCAGGGATGGCAATCTCATTCAAGTGACATAAACATGAAACCCAAGAATAACTGCTTAGCTGAATGATGGTTTTTATTCTAAGTATTACATTCCAAAACAGAGTTTTTGATATGAGTTTGTAGAATGAAATCAGAAACAGCATTATTTTTTCATGCATAAATAAATAAGTAATTAATAAGAAAGGCATGCAAGGAAATTACAACTCAATACAGTCTAAATAGTGATTTTTCCCCCATTAGCATTTTAGGGTTTTAGAAATTCTATTCCTTTTAGATCCATTAAACACTGAAACCTGTCCACTGTAGGCTGAATAATAAAACTCGCAGGCTATGGAAATTGACTTTGAAAAAAAGGATTTATAGTCTCGACCTTTGATCTTTGCAGAATCTGAGAAGTTTGCCCTGTACTGAGATGGAGGGAACTTTTATTAGGAAATGAAAATAATCCCTTTTATTAAAAAGAATGTGGAAGTGTATGCTTTGCAGCTAATTCAAAGCTGCTGTAAATAAAGCTCCTAGTGTTACAGTCAGATAGGAGGAAACCACCCCTTCATTTTTGCCTTCTCTTCTTCAGTAATTCCAGTCTTCGATAGAAATTGGTAAATGTTTCCACTGAGGCAGTAACTGCACAGCTAATAAGGAACGTGGAATGTGCATAAAATCATCACTGAAGTGAATGGCATTCAACTAGCATAAACTGAGTAATTGTCTATGTACCTTTATAGTCAAATTCACTCGCTTTCCAGGTAGTTCAATTAAACTGTATCTCATTAATGCCTTCGAGAATAAGGAAAGCCATCTTGCAAAATTTTAAATGACCTCAATCGAATCAGCTCAAAAAATACACTGAAATTGAACTATCTAAAAAATTGACCTTGAAAAGCCTCTGTGTGCTTTCATAATCCTTTTAAATTAAATTATCCCTTCTAATTATTTACTAGCCATTTAATTCCCTTACATTTTCTTTAATTTCCAACCTTTTAGCCCACCTTTGCCACAAAATTTTCTACAGGCAAGAGGGAAAAAAAGATACTTTCATCATAATGATGTACTGTTGATTCTGTATCTAAAGTCATTGTAATTCTGGAAGTTGTTCTAAGGTTCAATGGATGTTTGCCAGAATTTCAGTCTGTGAGAGCTAAGTACTTCTTGTTATATGGAGTGAGTAACACTCCCTGCATGGAAATAAGTTTACTCCCTTTACCTACCTATAGCTAAAATCTGGAAGGAAAAGTAAAAGCTCCTATCATGCATGCCAATAGTCTCTGTCCGCATCCCTTGTCTCCAGGTGTGAGTAGCATGGTGTATGCATACAATACTGGGTAAATACTTGAATGCATTGAATGAATAAGTATACATGCTTGAAATAATGAGAATTATTTCCATAAGCTACCTTCATAAAGCAGGTTTATTCATTTGTGTTATGCTGAGACAGTGTATAAGCAAAAGTAATCTCTCACCTCCATTCTTTCCCGTTTTAGTTTCTTTTCCTGATTTTTGTTATATGAATATATAATACTTCAAGATCAAGAGACAGAGAGGAAAAAATATGCCATCTGCCCCTCCAAATTAACTGTCTACGTCTTTTAAGAAATTAATAGAATTGTTCTTGATTTATCATGCAAAAAATTGTTAATTTAACTAGGAAAATAATAAGTAAAAATTATTATAATACAACTCAAATACACTAGATAAACGCACACTTTCTAACAGTGTTTGACCTGCATACTAATCTTTGTTATTTAAAACCAAAAATTAACAGAGCTGCATATAGGTGCATGACACTGCCTTGTTTCATCAGAGATCGGTTTTTAAGAGCAAGTTTCTCCTTTCATTCCTTCAGCAGCATGCTCCTTCTCATATATTCAGTGATGCTACATTGCTTGAGGCTGTGCTTCTATGAATCCTTAGCGTGTTTCTGCTGCCCTCTCTGCTTGTGATTACCCCCATTTCAGCTCACTTTACAGCAGCAGTTGGGTGTCCTGCTGTCTTCTATTTTCTGCACATGTGCAGCTTAGTAGAGTTGTGCTATGATGACTATTGTTTCAATGTTGCCAGACCAGTTATAGTAAAGGATTGTATTTCTAGTGTCTGTGTTTCTATCACTGCTGTTCAGTAGTGCTCAGAGGTAGGTTGATGAAACAAACTCTGAAGCCATATATCTTACAGATTATAAGAAACTTCCAGAATGCACAAGCCCTGCTTAGGGGGCAGTGGCTGCTCCAGCACAGTCTTGTCTCAAGTCCAGAGTATCAGAATTCCTCTAGAAGTCACTCCTAAGCTGCACCCCAACTGAGACGAGTTTAAGGTCCATCCTTTGAACTCCTATGAACATACTTTCCCTCTGTATTTATCATGGATACCAAGAGGACAGAAACTATGGTTTAGCCATCCAAATGTGCCTTATATATTGCCTGGCACAAAGTAGGGGTGTATAAATACATTGATGGATTAAACATTAACTACATTATAAATTGAAAAATGGGATAAAACTCTGGTAACATTAAAGTCATTCTGCTGTTGCTGTTTCTAATACTTTCTTTCCTACTCTTCACTGGATCAATGGCTGCCATGCCTAAAAGGTTTTATTTTCTCTAGGAAAGAAAGCACACACACACAAAAGAAGTCACTGAGTATCTTAAGCAGCAACAAATATCTAATAAATCAGGTGATTTGAGATTTTCAAGAGGTAAGATTTTTAGAATGAAACTGATTTGCTTGTTTAATCCACAGGTTAAGAGTTTGGTGGATTCAGAGCATAATTTATGCTTTAAAAAAAAAAAAGTTTGCACATGTGAGCATGTGTGCATGTCTTGGTGCTGGGGGTGTGGGAGGTATATGTTGATTATATAAGAGCCTGTTTTCCAAGAAAAAGAAATAATCTAGGCAGATCCCTGTAAAGATCACATAAAAGAGGAAATAAAGTGGACAATGGTGTCATAGATAAAGGCTTCCACTTTCCCCTAGGGCATCAACAAAGAAGAGTTACAATAGAGGAAAAATGTTTGTTCAAAAAGTGTCAGATATACCCATTTCCCCAACCTCTGATGACTCTGTGGGGTACAACAAATTATTATAAAATGTCCCATATCTTTAAAAAAATTAAAGAAAGCTAAGAGTGGGCCAGTGGAACTGGAGAGGCCTTGTATCTGATGAAGAGAAAGAGTCACTTCAGTGGCCTAGTAGCCTACAAAATAACTGGCTTGTGTTCATAAAGAAATGTCAGTGTCATGAATGTTTGGCGGAGAGAGGAAGACAGTGGCAAATCAGCAGTGGAGGATGTGGGAATAAAGCCTGAAGAGATGAGAAAAGATGCTGCTCTAAACCAAAGATTTATAAAGAAAGAAAATCTGACTTACCTTCTTAATTTTGCCTATGTCATTCCTCTCATACCCTCACCCTTATTTAGGTCACCCCACACCTCACTCCTATTTATTTAGATCACATCTAGGGAAAAAAAGAACAGGGGAAAAGGGAGAAACTTCAATGTACTGAGAAATTCTGAATTGGATTTAAAAATTGAAATTGAAACTTACATAATTAGATCCAATTAGAAAAATACAATATTACTTTTCCATATATGATTAGGCAGAATTCATAGCACTACAAAAATTTCCAAGTGTAGCAGAAAATCAAAATTGATACAAACAAGGACAAAGTTATAACTTGCTTATCATTGCCTAGATAAATCCTGAATCCCTCTTCTAATCCTTTGTACTCCGGGATGAATTTCTTTATTATAGCTTGTCCTCTCCTTCTTCCTGCCCCAAGCATGCCCATGATTTTGTCTTTGCTTAATAGAAATTGTCATTTGTTGTCCTTATACAGAAGTCGACTCCTCTTGCTTCCTTCTGACCACCAAAAATTGAATTACCCTTCACATCTTAAATTTTCACCATTTTCTCTGCTCTCAAAAAAGGCACTAATTTTTTTTTTTTCACACACACTGTATTTTATTTTTACAAGAGATAAATAGACTGACACCAAGCACTGTACATGGATGACCACAACAAAAGCAACAATGATTGCAATTACCAAACATGAAACACACTCATACTATGTCATAATATTGACATTCAGTCCAGTAATCCTCCACTGTAACAGCTCCTTTACTTTGCAGTGAAAATTGATTTGTATATTCTTTGCCTCTGAGTCCTTGTGGGATTTTTTCTTTTTTTAAATTCAACCAGAAAGTCACAAAAATTATACTCATCCTCATCAGTTCACTCAGTCCCATGTAATTAATTTTTTTTTTTCATCTTGATCTTTTGTTAGCACTTTTATGAGCTCATCAGTTTTTCATTAGAGTTCTGAAAATGCTTATTCATTCAGTTCAGCAGTACAGTCAGGTACCAGAAACCTGTACTTGTCAGAGTCTTTTCCATGAATTTCCTGAAGATGAAACCCTTTTATAGGAACATATTTACAAAAGCATCAGAGTACACCCAGAACTGTCTGTAAATGACAAAAGACTTAAAAATGACCACGGTTAAAGATTTGATGAAAGTTCATAATAATGCAGTTGACAAGAAAATTAGTTATTTCTGAGATATACATTTTAAAGTAATAACTAGGATTATGACTTATAACATTATACCAGAACATATAAGATTTTTAGAAATTTCATGTAATGTCTGAAACATTTATATTAACATATTTTCATACAAATAACCCAATGAAAGTTTAGTATTAGTTGTTTTGTTTGTTTGTTTATACTGCAGGTTCTTATTAGTCATCAATTTTATACACATCAGTGTATACATGTCAATCCCAATCACCCAATTCAGCACACCACTATCCCCACCCCACCGCTGTTTTCCCCCCTTGGTGTCCATATGTCTGTTCTCTACATCTGTGTCTCAACTTCTGCCCTGCAAACCGGCTCATCTGTACCATTTTTCTAGGTTCCACATACATGCGTTAATATACGATATTTGTTTTTCTCTTTCTGACTTACTTCACTCTGTATGACAGTCTCCAGATCCATCCACGTCTCAACAAATGACTCAATTTCGCTCCTTTTTATGGCTGAGTAATATTCCATTGTATATATGTACCACATCTTCTTTATCCATTCGTCTGTCGATGGGCATTTAGGTTGCTTCCATGACCTGGCTATTGTAAATAGTGCTGCAATGAACATTCGGGTGCATGTGTCTTTTTGAATTACGGTTTTCTCTGGGTATATGCCCAGTAGTGGGATTGCTGGGTCATATGGTAATTCTATTTTTAGTTTTTAAGGAACCTCCATATTGTTCTCCAAAGGCACTAATTTGAAATAAAATGTTAAAGGAATGAAAATTTCCCTAAGAATTATAATTTCAAGCTTTGGATAGGTTACAAGAATAAAATCTCCCTTGTGCAATTTTACCGATTATTAGCTCATTTCCTCTGCGATTTCTGTCTCTGTCTCTCTGTTTCTGTCTCTGTCTCTCTCAATATATCCCGTATCTGTGTGGGTGTGTGTCTGTGTCTGTGTTTGTTGTATGCATTTTTTAACGTATAAGAGTAGGTTTCAGGAATCATTACCTTTAATCCTTTTAACGTTTCAATTTGCATTAACTAAGAATATGGCTATTATCTTAAATAACCTCCTTAAAATTAATAAATTTGTGAAATTTAACAGTAATACAATACTTTATTCTAACCTACAATCCCCACTCCAATTTATTCAATCATGCCAATAATGTCCTGTGCAGGATTGTTTTCAGTGCAGAATCTCATCCAGGTCGTGTAATGAATAAAGTTTGCTTGTCTCTTTAGTTTTCTTTCATCTGAGACAGTTCTTCAGCCTTTCTTTGACTTTCTTGACATTGAGATTCCTTGAAGAATGCAAGCCGGTTATTTTACAGACTATCTCTCAGTTTGGATTTGTCTGCTGTTTCCTCATGATTAGATTCAGGTTATGCATTTTTGGCTGGCACAATTCTTAACGTAATTCTGTGTCCTTCTCAGGACATCACGATGGAGGCCTAGGATGTTCCTTGGCAATTTATTGGTGATGTTAATTTTGCTCACTTGGATAAAATATTGTCCGTTTTATCCACTTCATAATTACTACTTTTCCTTTTGTAACTAATAACTAATTTGAGAAGAGGTCCTATCCTATAAGAATATGTAAATACCTTGTTCCCCATCAAATGCCCTCCTCCTACTGATTAAGCATGTATTGCTGACTCTTTCCAGAGTCCATTTGTACAGTGTTAGCTGTAAAGGTAATTATTTAACTATACAATCTGTTCTCTATTTATTAGTTGATACTATACTGAAATGAAGAATTTCCCTTCTTCACAAGTTATTTATTCTTTAGTTATATATTTATGCACACAGAGATACAGACATGCATGTGATTATTTTCAATGTAGGCTCACAGACTCTCACCTTATTCGGTAAGACCGTTAGTAAATTTCTGCCCTTGGATGGTAAATTGCACCCGTTGGGCTTATTTGGAACACTGCCAGCTGACTCCTCTAGCTTTTTTCCACAACCCCGTCATCATCTTTAGGCACTTCCTTATTTTCTGGCAAAGCAAGATGTTTCAGTCTCATCATCAAACTTCCCTGTCTCAGACCTAGAATCAGTCATTCTACCAAGGGTTTGCCATTTCTTTTAGTAAGTAATGGTATTTAGAAACCGTTATTAGGGCTCAATTGTTGCCTAACTAGTCTCCTCAACATTCAATGGCTTAAAACAATATTAAACATTTGTTGTCTCGCACAGCTTCTATGGGTAAGGGATTCAGGCTGGGTGTTTCTGGCTAGGGCTTCTCATGAGTTTTCTCAGTTAGCTGTCCACTGGGCCTGCAGTGGCCTGAAATTTTGACTGGGGGCTGAAGGAGCCACATGGACCACTCATGTGGTTGGCATGTTGGTACTGGTTGTTTGACAGAGACCTTAGCGTGCTCTCCAGTGTGGGTGTCTCCCTAGGCTGGCTGGAGTGTTCTCATAATAATGTGGCTGGCTTCCCCCAGAGTGATAGATGCAAGAAAATGAGATAAAAGTATTAATATCTTTTATGACCTAGCCTTGGAAGTCACACACTATCACATCTGGTATCTCTTGGTCATTCAAGCCCTGATTCACTGTGAGAGTGAACCACGTAGGGTAACGGTAGGAGGAGGTAAGTGTCATTGGGTTAAATCTTAGAAGCTGATTACAACAGGAATCAAGAATCAATGACATTAGATGTACTCATTTGTACTGATACATCATTGCTCCTGGGCTTTTCAGTGAACAGAGCCAGAACATATAGGGTGTATGTGTGTGTGTTTGTGAGTATGTGTGTATATACAAATATTTGAAATGATGAAATAATGAATTTCAATATAAATTTACTCACTTAAAAGTCCTTCAATAAATGTAAAATTGTTTCAGAGTTTCTATTCACATGCTTACTGAGAAAAGTTCAAGGATTTTTAAAGTTGTTGAAATATTCTTTAGACTAAGAATGTTAGTCAAGGTAATTTATTTAAAAATTAAGATGTGGTACATATATACAATGGAATATTACTCAGCCATAAAAAGGAAGAAAGTTGGGTCATTTGTAGAGACATGGGTGGACCTAGAGTCTGTCATACAGAGTGAAGTAAGTCAGAAAGAGAAAAACAAATATCATATATTAACGCAGTTATGTGGAATCTTGAAAAATGGTACAGATGAACCTATTTGCAGGGCAGGAATAGAGATGCAGACATCAGGAATGGACGTGAGGGGTGGGGAGGGGTGCGATGAATTGGGAGATTGGGACTGATGTATGTGCACTGCCATGTGTAAAACAAATAGCTAGTGGGAACCTGCTGTATAGCTCAGGGAGCTCAGCCCGGTGCTCTGTGGTAACCTAGATGGCTGGGTGGGGGTGGGGGGGTGGGAGGGAGGTCCAAGAGGGAGGGGATATATGTATACATATAGCTGATTCAATTTGTTGTACAGTAGAAACTAACACAACATAGTAAAGCAACTATACCCCAATTTAAAAAAGAATAAACTTAAAGCTAAAAAAAAAAAGTTAATAGAACCTGTTCTTTCCTTTTAAAAATCTCCATTTTCAAGGTGGTTATTTTATTTATTTGAAATCCAGTTGGATTCATTTGTTCCTTTTTTTGCATTTACTATTTCTTTTCCATCTTGTTAATTTAATTTAAATTTTAAGACTACATACAATATTAAAAGTTGATTCAGATAGCCAAAATTATACAAAAAGGTACACTCAGAGAAGAGTCACTCTTCACCTATCAGATTACTGCAGGCCGAGTGGACACCTAAGAAACCTCACAAGAAACCCAAGCCAGAAACACATAGCCAAGCACTCCTGAATTTCTGACCCATAGAAACTGTGAGAGAGAAGACATGTTGAGTATTGCTTTAAGCCACTAAGTTTTAGAGTAACTTGTTAGGAAGAAATTTATCAGAAACCAAGAGAAATGACTGATTCCAGGTCTGGGATGGAAAAGCTACAGAATGACCCAGAAATAACTTGCTGTGCCAGGTAATATGAAAATGATTAAAAATAATTATTGATGGGGGTGTATCAAAAGGATAGAGCAACCAGCTGAAAGGTGTTCCAGCTAGCCAAATAGGCACAATTTGAGCATCAAAATATATAAAGACATGTATTGATTTTATCTCATTGAATAAAGTAAGAATCTATAAGTTCACATTGAAAATAAATACTTGCATATAAGCATACACATTTGCAAAATGAAGTAATAATAAATAAATAATAAGGAAATTCAGTAGAATATTAATTAATAAATAGAGAAGAAATAATAAAGTTATATAATAATCTTTTACAGCAGACATATAAAATTTAATTCAATCAAGAATCATTGATAAAGGCTTAATCAGCAGGAGTGGGTCATTTGAGGAAGAACAAAATTCACATCAACAATAATTTGCAAAGGAACCTCATAGGCATTCATTTTGATGCCCAGGCATCCACATTAAGTGATATAGCATCACTTAAGAAGGATGCCAGTTAAATTGCATAACCTGTGTTTCCTTTGCAAAAAGAAGTAGATATGTGTATAGTTTCTCATTTCCCCTTTTTTACCCAAAAGATTTGAAACGTACATATACACTTACATACATACGTACGTATATAATCTTTTGCACCTTGTTTTTTTTTTTAGCTTACTAATACATCCTGGAATTAATTCCATACCAGTGAATAGAGATCTTTCTTTTTGTGCAGCTACCTAATACTCCTTTCTTATATGGGAGGACTTTTCTATAGGCTTGATACTTTCAGATTCAGGTGGTCCTAAGGCCTATTCAGAATTTCCCAACTAATAATTTTGATACTGTCTTTGTTTTGTTTTGTTTTGTAACTTTAAATGCCTCTGTATTTTTTATATCATGAAAATTAAATATGAGTGTTCACTACTGATTATGAGCTCCAAATACTTCTATCACGTATAGCTATATCTGACTGAACCTCAATTTCATGGCTTATAAAATCCCCAAAATGTCACCTTGATTTCAGAAAGTTCCCAATACTTTCTGTTTTCCTTAAGCTTCTTTGCCCTGCTTACAGGCAAACTGCCTCAGCTCTGTCCCAATCAAACCTCCTTCCATTCTAATCACATCAAGAGTTTTGTGATATTAGGATAGACAACCACACTGTGGTTGTTTCCACATTATGTTTCCACTATGTTTCTTCTCTTCCATGTTCTTTTCTCTCTCTCTCTCCTCTATCCTTTTCTTTCTTCTTATGATTAGTTCTTCCCAAATCCAAGACTTTAGGGGCACTTGCTTTCAAAACCCAAGCACTGAAGTCCCTGTTCTGAGAGGAATTCTAGTGGCATCTGTTAATATAATAAATTTCCTTTAGATGCATTAGTTAGGATTGTGTTCAGCTACAATAGATAGAAACTGCAGGAGAACAGTCCACTAATACAAGATATAACTTAATTGTTGTCTTATGTAAATGGAATTTGAAGAGAGCCCATGGCTGTATGGTGGTTCTTCTATTTAGGGCCACTTCCTGGAATTCCCACAGAGCATTTCTGCCAAAAAGTTAGTTATTTTACCACAAATAGCTTTTAACGAAAGCTGGGGACTACATCTGTATTTCCAGTGGCCATGTGCGCAGCCAAAAGTTAGGAATTCAATTATTAAAGTAGTAGTTGAAACATATATCAGGGGACTACTAGATATGCTTGCCCCAGCAAATCATTTTAATTGCCATTTCTAAAAGTAGCGTAGAAAGGAAGAGAGCATACATGTTATGATAAAAGAGAAAACCTGAAAGGGAAGGAGCAATAGTGTAGAACACAAGCAAAGAAATCAAGAATATAGATAATAAAGAAGCAGAATAGAAGAGATTCATTTCACAGTGATTGCCACCCTCCTATTAGGCAGAAATAGACAGAGCAGAAATAAATATGGATTCAATCTGAGTATCTGAATATGTGACTTCTAACTTGAGATAATGGTCAACATTATCCTTTTACCTTTTTCTCATTCATTTGACTAATATGTATTGAATTCTCTCTATGAATTGGACAATATGCACCACACTGATGAAACAAAGAGAATCAGAAAAATTTCTTTCCATCAAGTAGCTTTTAATCTAGTAGAGGATCCAAATACACAAGCAGAAAAGTAGAATGTATTGCAAAAAAGAAAGATTTCCTTAAACACATTATAAGATGTGAAAAAATATTTTTTGTATTATATTATAACAAACAGAGATATCATGAAATAGAGCACACAAATTTTAAAGTACATGGCAAGCCACTCTTCTTTGCCCATTAGGAGTATATTGTTGAAAAAGTTTAAGAAGTGCTACAAAATGAGGAATGACTTGCTTTATGCAGGGAGCTGAGATTGTCAGCTTGAGGTATCTATGTGAACTTGAACTGATGGGGTATAATAAGGGAGGTATGCCAATCAAACTAGAAGGAACATTACCATATTCTAAGAAATGGATGATGAAGTATTGAATTATGGTAGTGACAATAAAGATGAAAAGGAGGGGTATAGATTTAAGAAAAAATTAGGAGATACAATAAATAAGACTTGGTAATTAATTAGAAGTGGTGGATATGGAAGATGTTAAGTCAAGGAAGCAATTCTAAATTTCTATGCTAGGTAACTGGCTGAATAACGATGCTGAACATTGGCATGGAAATTAATAGAGATCTATGTTTAATGGAAAATATATAAATTATTTTAGAGCTTATTGAAATCGAGGCGCTAGTATATACAGTCTTCTAGAATGTCCAGTATGACTTTATTTTAGGATTCTAGAGACTTGAGCAAGCCTGTCAAGTAATGAAATGAAGCATTTTAGGAAGTCAGAGAGAAGAGAGAGTAACTAAATGTAGGTGTAAGGTCTAAAGATGACAAAGAAAGATGGGGTCAGGAGTCCAAGTGGAATGACTGTCTTTGAATATCAGAAGAAAAAAAAATAATTCTTAGGAAAAGAGGTAGAAGCCAAATTCTGGTTTTATCACTTGTAAAAATATAGAGTATTGTTTCCTAGCCAAGTTTTATTGATGAGAAATCTCAAAATAAAATCGGAAAGTCATACTAATAATTGGCAAGCACAGGAATCAAATCTTGGTATGCCAAATTTTCCCATGCTCTTTTTACTACATGTTGGCTATTTAAGAAGACTTGACCTGGGAAAAATTTAGTTTTTTCCTTCCCAGGATTTATGTTGAGCTATTGCAACAGCAGAAATTACTTTTTTCAACTATCTCCTCTCTGACTCCCACACACATATAACATACAACACTTTATCATCTTTATAGATAAAAATAATTGCATGTGACAACAAAGATGAGGTTACATTAATATTTATGCTCCTATGACAAAGTTTCTCCATTCCCCAAGGCAAGAAGTTAGCCACCTCAGAAGAAGTCCAGAACTGAGAGCTTTGAGTCCTCCAATGTTAAAAAGTCAGAGAGATTATTCAGAATCTGCAAAGATACTGGGAAGAATTAGAAGCAATTAAGAGGTAGGAAGAAAAAGGGGGATGTTTCTTTTCTGGAAGCTAAGTGAAATAGTATGACAAAGGGGAGTCCAGATCATCTGTGTTAATTGTATGGCTATGTCAAGTGAGATGAGAGCTGAGATTGACAATATGATTTATCAAGGTCATGGTTGTTGTTGATCGTGACCAGAGTTTGTGGTGTGCTAGAGACAAAACTTATTGGAATGAGTTTCAGGCAGCAGAGGAAGTGAAGACCTCTGCTGTTTTTTGGAGAATTACTGCTGTAAATGAAAACATCGAACCTTTGAGTGGTAACATTTGATATGAACTCAAAAGAGGGATTTGTTTATTAAACTTTTACCATAGGATAATATTAGTATGGTTGTATACAAATAGGAAAGATTCAATAGAGGGAGAGCTGGTATTGCTGGAACAATGGCCTGGATTTAAGTGAGAGAATATGAGATATAATGCATCAGTTGATGAGTTGGCCTTAGAGGAAGGCAAAAAGTAAATCCATATTAATAAAATGAATCATGGAAACAAATAGAAAGGGTGATTATAGCTTGCTTATGGATATTATTTTTCTTATGACTGCTTTTATTTTCTTGTTAAAGTAAGAAACAAGTTCATAGTCTGTGTGTAAGAAGAAAAGACAGAATTTTGAAGATTTCAGCAGAGAAAATGGGAGACAGTAATTGTCTAGGAGCATGGGTAAGTGGATGGATAAGGGAAATGTAGTGTAGGTTTCAGGCAGCATTAAGGGCTCAATTGAGAAAGTGGCAATAATTCAAAGTGAGACTAGTTAGCATGGTTACATGTACAGATGCCAAACCAGCAGATATTTAGCAAGCTTGGGTATTGTTTTACACAAGTATCTGAGGAATGAAAAAGAAGTAAAATTAATGAGGTTATAAAATAAGGAGATGTTTACATTGCTAGAGCAAGGAATTTAATTTTGATAAAAAGTAATGTGAGGGTGTAAGGTGGGTGAGAGACCATGAAGAGGAATAATAATTATTAAAATATAATTCTCAGAGGGAGTCAAAAATTGTTGGTGTCTGGGTACTTTTTGGAGTTATCTGGATGAAAGCAGTGGAGTTGTAATTGGGTACTTGAACTTGAGATTGTGGAGGGGCTTCAGTTACTGGTAATGATAGATGTTCTAGAGTTTGGCTCACGAAGTGAGAGGCAGGATAGGGGATGAGACAAGGGAAGAGAAGGAACTGAGAAACCAGGGTGCTGGAAGAATGATCCATGAGAGCACTGGCATTGCCAAGAATATGGTAAGAGTAAATGAGAGAGCATGACAGCAAACTAGCTAAACTCTTCGAGGAATGATTGGGACTGACCTTGACGTTGGCAAATGACTGAAGCAAGCAGTTTCAAGGTGATATACTCTTGACGCCTTGATTCAATACTGGTTATTTTTATGGAGGGAAGGGGCTAAATGGTGTGAAAGTGGGAATGAGATGCAAGAAAACACCTACCCTACCATCAAGCTTACTGTTAGGAGAATCATGGGAAAAGAAACAGCCAGTGAACAGTTTGGGGACTGCATAGGAAGCTAAGTCCTAAAGGGAGAGCCAAATTAGAGCAAGAAGGCAGAGGAAAATGGTAACCATTTTAGGTAAATGGTTAAGCATCAAGGGACTTGGCTGATAACTGTGTGTTCTAGATGATACGGTGGAAAAGCTTTAGGAGTTATTGAGGGGTAGAGAAACACACCAAAAAAGAATTTGTACATAGCCATCTAAGGGATTAAAATCTAGGAACTGAGGAAAAAACTAGCAATCCAAGGTTTCTCATGGTGACTGATTTGACCAGGACATCACTGAGTCAGCCTTGAGGGTGTCTAGGCAGTGAGTGATGGGGAAACTTGGAGCCCTGTGGGTTGTGGGGAGGTGAAAGAGGGATCCCTCCTAGTGATGGGATGGGGAGGCTTGGCCAGCAGTTGGAGCACATAGCACTCTTCTGAACTGTGCTGCCTGAAAGAGTGTTTGATTTGAATTTGAGTTCACTTTCCAGCAGATACTGTTAGGTTTTTTTGGGGGGGAGGAGGGATTCTGTTTGTTTTTAATTATTTACCTTTCTATAATTTCAAATGTTCCCCTAAATATCTAAAATATTTGTTGCCTTTCTTACTCTCATTTCTGAGTCTTGTTCTTGATTACTAGCTTATATCATCTTCATATATTATATATTATCAAAAATACATCATAGAAATAAGCTCTTATTTTATTTCTAGTAACAAAAACACACTTAAAAGAGTAGGAAAAAAGTCAAATAGAGGAAATGTTTTGTACTGTGGTAATATTTTATATGAAATAGATATATTTTATAATTTATAATGCACATCCATTATAATTTACAAGATTCTTATTTGAGTCTCAGAAAACTCTCTTAAGAAGGTAATATTAACAACTTTTATCTCCATTTTTAAAATGAGAAAATGGATTAAAAGGAGCTAATTAGTTTACCCAACATCAAACCACTAAAACACATTAGACCAAGGATTAGACCAGGTCTCCTTTTCTGGTTAACTATGAATTATCTTAATATCCTGCATTTTACGAGGGGCAGTGTAAAGGCTTGATAAAGGAAGCCAACGATATCACAGATTTTGGGCACCATCAACAACCTTGGAAATATGTCAGGGCAGTTCACAATGTTTCTTATGTAGGGAAAACCTAGGCGGTATTTTGAATGTAAGTGCAAGTTGACTTCAGGAAGAGTTTTACAACTTTACTGTAAATTACCTGCCTTCTTGTCTTACTGTTGGCATTCTCTCTGTGTGAGATATTTCAGCAGTCAAAATCTTGCATGAATGGTCATCACAATTCCTCTTCCTCAATAAAATATTTCTTGATCCAGGAATAGACTGTAACCTCTCTTTCAAATCTCCTAGGATTTGTCTTTACACATTTATTCTGTCACTTTATATATATTCCATCTTATGCTATAGCCATTTAGGTAATCACCCAAGAACTTACCTATAAAGTGTAGTTACTGATAACTAGTGTGGTTGGAAATCTTTAAAAGAAGGAAATATGCGTATTCTGCAGTGTAATTAGGAATAAAGGAAAGGTGAGCAAAAGTGTTTTGTACAACATAAGATGCTAAACAAATATAAGTTATATGCTATTATTAATAGTAAGAACACATGGCAGGGCATCATGTTTAGGAATTTAGGCTGTAGCTCAAGACCTGTATCGAAACCCATCTCAATCACTTACTCGTCTCATGATCTTGGGCAAACCGTTTAACTTCTCTATGTCACAGAGTTCCCATCTATAAAATGGGGCTAATAAAAACACAACCTGCTTCATAAAGTTCCTCATTCATTTTGTCAACAAACCTCTACTATGGGTCAAAAGGTGTAGGTGCGTATTAAATTAATTGATCCTTGTAAAGCACCTAGATACCTAGTGCCTCGTAAGACCTCAATAAATGTGATATTTCTTTTCCTATTAATTTATTGAGAGAAATTCCTTAAATTGTAGATGGCACTAAAACATGGCTATTGAAATTCAAATTAATTATAATTGAAGAGTATGTCAAACAGAATTTTAAAATCTCCAAAGCTGTGTGTTAAATGACCATTATCTTTTCATATGATCTTATGAGAACAGATCCAGTATCCATGAAAATCTCAACAAAAATATACCTGCCATGCCCAATATCTTTATGTCAGAAACCAATTTTGAATTATACAAAAATGCAGGACTTTTAATCAAACTTAAAAATATACTATTAATGCATAAACCATGATTCATATGAAGTACTTAAATATTAAAAAAAGTCAAAATCCTTTCTGACAGTGTCTGACCTTTATGCTTATCTATTCCTAAAATACATCTTGCCTATCAACCAAAGTTTTAATCACTTTCTCATTTCAGATATTGAAAGAGAGATTCCATTAAATCAAGTAAAGGTCATCTTTCTTTGAAATATAGATTATTCAGCTGCACTCTTTAAAGAAGCAGAGACTGGAGAGCAAACTCAATAGAGGCACATTTCTGCCTACTCTTCAAAGTAATAGGTAAGCAGCCAAAAGGATTAAGGATGATTATGTTCAGCTCTCAAGAACTGAGTTCCAAACCAGATATGAAATGCAATTCCAGTACTCAAGAGTAGGGTCCATATGTTGAAAAAGAAAGGACATATTCTATTTCCCTCGGTTTCTTTTGAAGCAGTTATGAACTATATTCAGTTGAAAGCAGCAACAGAAGCAACACCAGATAAGTAGGACTGGTTAATTCATCTGACTTTCTTCTCAGAGAAGCAAATTGTTATTGGATAGGAATCTGAATTTCTAAAGCACGTGTGTAGCATTTCTGTGCTCTAAAGTCCCCATTTGTTTTAGTAAGTAGCTTAGGGATTCCCTAGAGGAAATGTATCTCTAATGGAAATTTGAGTCTTTTAATTCATGTATGTTTCTTTAAAAAAATGATTTCAATTTTCTTAAGGGATCAAAGGTGTTTGCTTTTCAATCCTCACTACTAAGAGTGCTGTTCATTACATGGTTACCTCTAGATATTTTACAAATATGTGTAGTCATTAAGCATTGACTCATAAAAGCTGGAAACTTTGGTATACTTTATAAAGTATCTAGCAAAGAGATATGTCCATGAAGAGACTACCCTTCCTCCAGTGTATTTAAATCCCACCTTTGCCACCTTTGCATCAAGCCCATTTTATCACATTTTCCTGAGAACTTTGAACCGAAATTTTCTCCTTCGTCTTACTCACTTTTTTGTCTGCTTTTTCATATATCAGCCTTTAAAATATACTCCTGTTCTTTTGTCATTTTATGGGACTTATCTGAGTTTTTTAATCTTTCCAGAAACCACAGCTCATCCTCCTACCTTGCTTAATAAAGTATAAGGCCTCTGAACTCCAACATTACCATCCCCTGCTGGTACAAAATGGCCTGGTGGCCTGCCTTCCTTAAATGCTCATGCAAGGTTTACCAGATATACCACACCCTGTTGCTGTACTCTCAAGATTGCCTCAGCAGTACTGGGCAGGCTTGGGGTACAGAATTCCTATTGGATTTAGCCCACCAGAACTCACATACACTAGATTTTAGTAAGTTAGAAGAAGTGGGTTAAGTGAAGACAGAAAGCAGACACTGGATCAACAATTTGGGGGGGAAGGTGCGTTAGGGGTCTGGAAAGAAGAGACCTAGAAAACAGCCACCACAATGAATTGGCTCAAGGTTTCGTGGTATTTAAATTTAATTTTGCATATTTCATTGCTAATTATAATATTGTAGGAAACAATATATATAAATAGTTTTATTTGTAAATGCAATTTCAGTTATGATAATTTTTAAGTTTTTTTTACCAGGTTTGCCTGATTGCTATGCAGCAAGATTAGATGTGCACAACTCATTTCATATGTCAGATTTACTTATTATGTTTTATTTATAGTCAAAGCCAAGTTTATCCTATTGCTCTTATAAAATGGCCATGAGCATACAGCTTAAAATGAATGGGTTATTGTTATTGTGCAATGTCAGCTTCATTTTAAGACATGAAGTTTGCCCCAACTTTTAAGAAGTGGGTGGATGGGAGGGTGGCTACATGTGTGAACATGGCTACTGTAAAAGTGACTGTGTGTAAGCGTAGTGCACTAGAATGTGGGAGAAAGGAGAGCATTCTTCTATTTCACAGGGCTCAGGAATTTCAACCACAAAGAAAAAAAATCTTGGAAAAGAACACTATTAACTCATATTTAAAAGTCCATTAGAACATAGTCAACTTGCTGTTTTATTATTTACCAGGTTTATATGGACCTTTTTGCAAAACTTCATTGTTATTACAATGTGAATTATTTCACAATGAACATTATAGTTGAGCTATAAAATTGCACAGAGTAATAGGAGTTGTATTAAGAAATAATAACAATTGACTAGCATTATTAAAAAAACACTATCTCAGTGTATAATAAAGTGTCTCTTCAGAGGAAAACTGAACAGTTTTCACTTTCATGATTATAATTAAAAATGGAAGAAGCTCCTAGCAGTCTTTAAATTTTTATAAATATTTAACGTAAGGAATGTAAATGTTTGTTGTTGTATTATTTTCTGGCTGCAGATTCCCAATTTTTCAGCCTCCATGATGCATCAGCTATATGCAAATAGTTAGGAAACAGAATTAAATTATGGGGAGAAAAATCTTTAACACACCATGGGGCCAGAGAAATTTACAGTGCTTAGAATTCCCCGATGAATGCTGATATTTTAACCAATTGCAGCAGGTAGGAGACACAGAATTCTGTAAGCCAAGTGGGAATGTACATTCATTTTTGTAAAGTGTGTCCATTACTCTCATTTCATATATCAAAAGCAGTATATGAACAGAAGTTACTTCAACATGCAGGAAATAGAATTCATCGCTGGTAAAATGAAGTCAGGAAAATGTCCATGTTTCACAATTCAATCACTTACCTTCGCAATGAAGACTGTGAACAGCACAAGTCATTTCAGTGTGGCTGAGAAGAAAGAAGTGACTCCATTCATTCTGATTACTGATGTCATTGACACACCATTGGAATCGCTGCAACTTCCAGGCTTAGTGTAACAGCATTGTGATTGTGGCATCTTAAATATAATTATAGTCAAAATAAACGCCTGTGGGGTAATGGACCTTGTCTCCATCAGCATCACATTTAGAATTTTTCCCCACTCCTTTTTCCTTTCTGAGTTGAACTGCATGCTCCTAGTCAATTGGAGTCTAAACAGGCTGCAAGGGATATAAATACAAGAAAATATTTCTCTTTGTTAGAAACGCTTTACTAGCTAACAGGGTGCAAGTTACACAAGAAATACCTTGTATATAAGGAATACAGGAACTTCTTTTTATTACATATTCTTAACTAACAATATAATCATAAAGGCCTGGACATGCATTCATGTTACTGTTTTAGGCCCCTTCTCTCAAAGAAATTGGTATAGAAAGGTATTCCACATAGAGTCCTCTCCTAATAAGAAGGACAATCCCAACAACAAGAGGAGCATAGGATAATGACTCCTAACCCTGCAAAATGGGGAATGTGAACTTACTGGGAATACAATTTGGGATATATCCGACCACATAGTAATGTACCACACTGATGTGATTTTTTTTTATTTTTTTTTATTTTTGGGTGTGTTGGGTCTTCGTTTCTGTGCGAGGGCTTTCTCCAGTTCCGGCAAGCGGGGGCCACTATTCATCGCGGTGCGCCGGCCTCTCACTGTCGTGGCCTCTCCCATTGCGGAGCACAGGCTCCAGACGCGGAGGCTCAGTAGTCGTGGCTCACGGGCCTAACCGCTCTGCGGCATGTGGGATCGTCCCACACCAGGGCTCGAACCCGTGTCCCCTGCATTGGCAGGCAGATTCTTAACCACTGCGCCACCAGGGAAGCTCCCTGATGTGATCATTTAAACAGTTTAACAACCAATTTCCTTTCCTAAAGTATCTTATTACTTCAGGTGAAAGTGATTCTGGGCTAAATTGTAGAGCTCATTGACTTAATCTGACATGTCACTTTGTGTGACCCTGTAGGTTTAAAAGCTCACATAGCAGGTTCTTAGAACTCATTAATCTTATGAGGATCGTACAGAGAAATAGAGAAGTGAAAATCAGTGTAAGTCAAAATCAATCCAAGTCATAGGTCGGCAAATATTGCAGCCAAATCACTAAATATATTTACTTAACTATATACATGACCCATCTAAGTCAAGTTCTTATTATTTATCATTTGCCCAATGGTCCTAAAATGTGCTCTAAATAATCACCACTGAACTTGCTGAATATTTTATAGACTCCTGGGCCCCACACTTGGAGATTTTAACTTAGAGCAGCGAATGGGAGATCTAGAAACTGGCTAAAGTAGACAACACTTTTGTTAATGTTGAGAATTAGTGTACAAGCAAATGTTGGATTTATAACAGGTATTCAAATAATAACTTAATTAAACTGAAACATGGCTAAATGAGAACTCTTATAGCCCCCAAATTACATTTCACTGGGTGTCCGGGATTGTTTCTTGTTTCCTTCCTTTACTTAATGCATCCTGTGCAGTTAGCTGTCTTTCCAATTCCATCATTACTTTACCTGAAATATTCGTGATTTTTTTTAAAGAATAGAGAATAAAACCCAAACTTTTTAGCCTTTCATATTCTGGATGCAGCGAAGTTTCCATCCTTATTTTCCACAATATCACAACATATATTTTGCACACAAACCAGTTTGGGCAATTTCTGCAACTTGTACTTCACTGCATTTTTCTAGTATGTCATAGCCTCTGTCTATATTATCTCCCATTTCAGTCTTTTGAAATTCTATCCTGTTCTCCAGGGCCCAACTCAAATGCCAGTTTCTCTAGAATTTAACCCCTCTCATTGTACTTCATGCCATTTTTTTAAAAATCTCATTTTATTTAATGTTGAAGATCTTCATACAATATCTAACAGCCTCCATTAGAGAAAGATCCCCTAGATTTGTGCTAATGTGGTAACCACTAGCCATATGCAGCTATTTAAACTGAAATTATTAAGATGGAATAACATTAAAAATTCAGTTTCTCAGTCACATTAGGCACATTTTAATTGGACGGCACAGATACAGAATACTTCTATAATTGCAGAAAGTTCTATCGGACAGTGCTGCCTACACTAGAGGATTAAAGCTCTCTCATGGTTTTTTTCCAAATGGATTTTAGTGCAGTTCCTTTACTAAAGTATAGTAATTAAATTGTTGTTATGGAATGATGGTGGCCCTCATACCCCTACACTCCTGAAGGAGATTCTACATAATCACAAAAACAAATGTTTCCAACATACCATAATTGTTTAGAGCAGGACATCTCACACTTCAGCGTACAACAGAATCAGCTGGAGGGCTTGTTAAAACAGATTGTTTGCCTCTACCCCAGGAGCTTCTGAGTCACTAGGTCAGAGCCGGAGTTGAGGATTTGCAGGATTTCTAACAAGTTCCCAGGTGATTCTGCTGCTGCCGGTCTGCAGAAGACATTTTGAGAAACACTGGTTTAGTGTATTTATATAGTTTTCCCCTGAATTATTTGATCATTATTATTTGAATTATTTGATCATTATTTTCTTTAAGTTTTGTATTTTGTACCTGGCAACTTTCATTTACATAGGGTATTTAAGTAAGTAGAAGTCAATGCAATTCAAGATGTATTTAATGAGTGCTTTCTAGGTCCCAAATTTTATTAGAAGTATCTGTATTAGTACCATATTAGGTTCCATAGAATATTCTCTATCCTTGTAGAAATTGGAGTATAGCTGGAGAAATGACACGAAGAAATATGAAGAAATAGTAATCTCAATACAGTACTGCCCATTATCATATTGAAAACACTTTTATACATATTATTTTGTTTAATCTATACAATAACCCTGTCCACTAGTGTGGACCTCGAGTATCCCCATTAATAGATGAGGAAACCTTGACTCAAGGAGTCCGTGTCTAAGCAACATCACTGGATTAACATATGTTTGCATTGGGCTAAATTAGGGCAAAACCTACACCATAAGTTTTCCTTTAAATCAACTTGAAAAAGTGAACCACATTTTGTTTGAAGAACTCTACTAATGGCCTGGGCTAGAATTTTATTAATTACTTTTAAATTTTCTAAATATTAAGTGACAACTTTTAAAACATAGGAATAAAATACAGATTAAAAGCCCTTGAATAAAATACTAGAGCTATTGGAAGTCTAGGAAATTTATGGACTTTTCTTTAGAGATATAAGAGTTGAGGAACCAGGTAACGTCACTTAGGAAATATACATACCTGCCAGCTCCCTTTATGTCTTCTGTTCTCTAGGCAAATCACACATTCAAAGATTAGGAATGCACAAATGCTTCGAGTGTCTGGTGAAAGCACTAACCATTCAAATATAACATATTATATCCTACTGTGTTCCTTTTGTCCCCAAGACAGTTATAATTAAATTAATCTTTCTGCTAAAACAAATGTAGCAAAATGGGTCAAAATCTTCATAAACCCTTAACAATCTGACAATAAATTAACAAACTGACTAACATCTCTGTAGTGCTCATAACATCTGGGACTAAAGGAGGAAAGATGAGATGAGAGCAGCAAAATATGTTGCTCCTTAATTGCTCTGTGGACTTTTTCTATAATGGATCATCCTCCCAATTCAATTTAAGTAAATCATTGAGCATATGGTTTATACTAAATATAGAGCATCAGTGATACTCATTGCTATGCATATTTGCCACGCAGGTGTCTGATTTTGGACTTGTCACATGGACAGATGGGATTTTTCTGTTTGTCTTTTTTATTGGCAGTAGAAAGAGTAAGAGAGTTAACCCTAACTACTGTTGGGACGGCTCTGCTCACAGAGACATTTCCTCCATCACAAAGTGAGAGCTAATGCATATATTCTCTTTCCCTAGTTAAATTAAGTGATTAAAGTTATGCTAGTAAAAATGTTTTAGCAGGAATAGTTGACTTTTCAGGATGTAAGATAAAATTTTATAATATCAATATTATTTTCCTCTCTTAAAGACACTTAATGCATTTATTTAAATTAATTATTAATGTAAATAGATAATAAGATAGATATTTCTTGAGAAAGTTACAGGTATTTTAATCTTATTAACGCTCCCATAATTTAGGTATAATTCTTATCCCCATTTTGGATATAGAAGCGTTGAGGCAGAAGAAACTTGGCAAAGATAACAAAATATTTAAGAGGTAGAACTGTGATTTGAACCCAGGCTGTTTGGCCCCAGAATCCATTCTTTTTTCTTTTCCTTCCAGTTTTATTGAGATATAATTGACATACAGCACTGTATAAGTTTAAGGTGTACAGCATAATGATTTGACTTACATACATCATGAAATGATTATCACAATATGTTTAGTGATCATCCATCATCTCATATAGACACAAAATTAAAGAAGCACAAAATAAATATCTTTTCCTGGTGATGAGAACTCTTAGGACTTACTCTCTTGACAACTTTTCTATGTAACTTTCAGCAGTGTTAATTATGTTTATCATGTTGTACAGTACATCCCTAGTACCTATTTATTTTATAACTAGAAGTTTGTACCTTCTGACCACCTTCATCCAATTTCTCCTCCCTGCAACCGCCACCTCTGGTAACCAAAAATCTGATCTCTTTTTGATGAATTTATTTGTTTGTTAGTTTTTTTGTTTGTTTGTTTTGAAAGTATATTTGACCTACAACACTATGTTAGTTCCTGGTACACAAACACCATAGTGATTCTATATTTCTATACATTTTAAAATGATCACCATGGTAAGTCTAGTTACCATCTGTCACTATGTAAAGATATTACATAATTATTGACTATATTCCCCACACTGTACATTTCATAAATGTGACTCATTTATTTGGTAATGGAAAGTGTACCCCTGTTAATCACCTATTTCTCTCATCCTTCCCACCCCCTTCCCCTCTGACAACCACCTGTTTGTTCTCTGTATCTATGATTCTGTTTCTGTTTAGTTATGTTTGTTCATTTGTTTTCATTTTTAGATTCCACATATAAGTGCAATCATTACAGTATTTGTCTTTCTCTATCTGACTTATTTCACTTAGCATAACACGCTCTAGTTTCATCCATGTCATCAGAAATGGCAAGATTTCATTCTCTTTTATGGTTGAGTAATATTATGTTGTATAACTCTTCCCCTAACCTCTTTACTAGTAACTTCCTAATACTGCTCCTTTCATGTGTCTGACTCTCTAGCCATATCTTAGCCATTGTTCAAGTATCTATGTATTTCCTTACCTCAAGCCATCTAGCATTCCAAGCAGAGGGTACATCTTGATGTACTTCCAGAAGTTCTGCACACTGGGGACACTTGGGATATAAAAGAGTTCTGTACATAGAGTTCTGCCTTGCTTGAGTAAAAACATAGAGTAGCAACTGTAAGGCTTTGTCTTCATTTCAAATAGTCACAGGGACATCTGTGTGAAGCTGTAGGATATAAGAAATTTGGCAAATGGGAGAAGTAGACAACAGTGGTTACAAGCCGTCTGCTCCTGCTATTGACCTGTGCTTTCAACAACTGCTTGAGATCACCTCATATATAAACTTCCACTTAATAGGTAAAGGATATTAAACTTTATGGGTTTGTGGATTAGATAGCATTCAGTATAGGATGGACAGCACATGTCGTATGTTACCTGTTGCTGAGAGCCAGGTTTCATCATCTGCATGACTGCATTAGTAAGAATTGAAAGAAGATAAAAATCTTAGAGAATTCTCATGTTATCCTAATGGGACTTGTCACCATCTCCACAAGCATTCAGATGTTGCAGATAATTTTATTGTCTGGGTTATAAAGGCAAAGTGGTAAAGCTGCTTGCACTACAGCATGTATAAGCCTTCCTTCCACTATTTGTTTCTTTCAAAACTCAAAGGCTTTTGCTCACCTGGAAAATAGGTTGAAACAACATGCTTTATGATAGAGGGTGCTTTTTAAAACGAAAGAAGTATTGTGCCTCTTTCTTAGTGGTAGATAGAACAAAGCGTGGCAAGTTGTCCTTCTCCTTGTAGTTTATATTACAAAGCTGTACCAAGATCACCAAGCTCTTAGAAACTTTACTGAAGATCCTGGCATGTTCATGGGATTGATCTTCCACCATTTGTATGAGTGTGTTTTAACATATTCTATGTCTCATCCCTTTATAGAAAGTCTAGAGCATATGGCTCAGCTCAGAGTTTAAGCAGCTATAATGTCCAAAATCATGCCACAGAATGGTCTATTGAAAACATCTACATTATCCCTGCTAGGGACAGACTACGTCACTTATAGAGTCAGTTATCCTGATATCAAACACTGCATGCTTCTGCTACAACAATTGCATCCCATAACTTGATATGACTGCTGATGCTTTGAACATGCTCTCCAGGATGGATACTGCATAGTTTCTTCAAATAACTAGATATAAATCAGAGACACATACATTGTTTAAGCCATCCCAGGGCATATGCCTATACTGTGACAGAGGTCAGGAAAGTAAATATTGGGCACAGTCTGCTTCTAATAAGGACAAGACTTTCAAGGCAGGATGCTCTCCATCCATAGAAAGGGGTGAAAATGCTGGGATGCCAAATGTCAAATACAGTTCCCCAGGGTTATCCACATCATTTATAGCACACATTACTCACCCAGCCAAAAACCCAGTTGAGTGTCGTGTTCTTTTTCTAACCCCTCCTCCAATGTCAATCCATCAGCAAGTCCTGTTGGCTTTACTTCCAAAATATATTTCTTGAAAGTCTCCAGTTCTCTTTATCTTCATTAATCTCCTTCAAGATCACTAACACCTTTTTCCTGGACTATGGCAGTTACCTACTAACTTGTTTCCCTGTTTCCATTCTTTTTCTTGTTAGAATTCTTATTCTATTGATCTTTTTTAAAAATAATATTCAAATCACACCACCTCTCTACTTAATAAATAAAACCAAAACCAAACCTTTTATTAACTTTCCATTCTTTCTATAGTACTTTTCCTAACTTTTACCAAGGCCTGTAAAGTCCTTTATGATTTTAGTCCTTACTACCGCTCCAAACTCTTCTTATACCCTTGTCTCCTCCTTCACTTTGACACTAGCCACACTGGTATTCCAACTTCTATCTGTTCTTCAGACACACCAAAATTTTCATCTCTGTGTTTTCATACTGCATTTCCTCTTGCTGAAGTGCTCTTCCCTCAGGATGCTACGTAACTGGCTCCTTCTTCCTTCACTCAACTCTCAGGTCAGATGCTATCTCCTTAGAGGAGTGCTCTCTGATCACTCAGTGGGAAGTATCTTCACTCCAGCTGTGGTAGCTATTCTCCAAAGATAATCTCCAGTGAACCATGCTTTCCAATATTTATGCCCTTGTGTTGTCCCCTCTCTCATGGAATCTGGCCTGGCCCTGGGTCTCACTTTAGCCAATAAAATATGGCAGAAGTAAACTGTGCCAGTTTGGGGGCTATATTTTAAGAAGAACTGAGAGTTTCTGTTTTTGAGCCACCATGTAAGAAATCTGCTTTCCTTATTAGAGAGACTTCATGGAGGGATGGTGTACAGAAGATATGTAGAATAGGGAAGACTCTGAGGCTACATGGAAAGAGAGAAAGGCCCAATGGCCCCAGTAGGCCATATAATCTCAATCTTTCAGCTGTTTTTACCAAGGCAACAAAGTGATGAATTATCTATCTTGGACCTCTCACCCTATCAAATCTCCCAGATGACTACGACTCCAGCTAATATCATATGCATCAGAACTGTCCAGCTGAGCCCAGTCAAACAACAGAATCTTAAGAAATGATAACATAGTTTTGTTTTAAGCCACTGTGTTTTAGACTATTATTTTTTGCAGGAGTATATGATCAAAAACCAGTCTTTCTCATTTTTATTAGCATTTATCATAAGCTTAAGTTATTTATTGATTTGTCTTTTTTTTTTTTTTTGGATCTACTCCCTTTCTATTGACTTTATTCACCACTGTATTCCCTAAAAACGTGTTCAGCATGGAATAAATACTCAATACATATTTGATAAATGAATGAATGAATATTTGTAAAGTATTTAGAATTTAGTAAATAATATAAATTTCGACTAATTATGTTTTTTGTTTAATTTTATATCACTTTATTCTGCATAGTCTTTTTTAGATGTATAGAAATATTGATGTTCTCTGAATTTTGTATGCATTTTCACACCTTTTATAACTTTTTGCATGCTATTATTTCTGTTCAAAATGCTCCTCATTTACATAATTTGCAGAGTGGTTTCACCTTTAAAACATAGGTTAGAAGCTGCCTCTGTTCTCAAGCCTATAAGTTTATCAGAAAGAGTTGGAAATCTCTCCTTTTTGCTCCAGACTATCCACGCATATTTGTCATAGCACTTAATAACTCACAGTTTAACATTTCTTTATTGTATCAGCCAACTATTATAACAGTAATGCCAGTAACAAATCACAACAAAACTCAATGGCTTAAAGCAACAATTGTTATTCTAATTCATGGGTCTGATGATTGACTCATGGACTAGGAGTCAGACAATCTAGGATTAGCTTGGACTTGGCTCCAAGCTGTAGTTTGAGTCTAGATATACTTCACGTGTCTTCCAGTTTTCTTGAACAGGCAGGATTCACTGGTGTGTACTTCTCATTAGTGCAGCACATGAGGACACTTTAAACCTCTGCTTTTGTCACATGTGCTAACCTCACATTGACCAAAGCACACCACATGGCAAGGGAGAATTCATGTAGTGAAAGGTATAGGTAACAGAAAGAATAAAAAATTGAGACTATTAATAAAAACTACCACACATCTTTCATACAGTACTCTAAGCTCGTTTCAGAGAGATTTTGTTTTATTTATAAGGTAGAGTAACTGGATCATATAAAAACACTCAGTAAATATTATTTTATAAAATAAATTGAGCCATATATTGTATGGCAAAGCTAGGTGTACATTGGCCTAACTGACATTTTGGCAGGCTACTATCCACTTCTCCAAGCATGTTATACCCAGATTTAAAATTATAGGTCAGCTTCTTCATTTATGAGAATTAAATGTAAACATTTTTCAAAACATGAATTAACTAGAAATCCATCATAAAACTCAGGAGTGGAGAACTTTAAGTATACTCTAGGTCTTATCCATCCTTGAAAACTCAGTTCAAAGTGAGACAATAGAGAAATTGGCTTAGAAAGCTGAGATTTGCTGTTGCTACTTCTGTGATTATGTTCTGAATGGATCTGGCACATTCCTGCCACTCTGTTGACTGACATCCCCCACTATTAATCCATCTTTCCTTTTACCTTTCCCTCTGTGAATTTCCTTACAACTTAAGCATGAAAGGACAAGAAAGACATCATGATTCATTCGGTGAAGGGCAAATAACGAATATTTAAGACCTTGAATTTTAAATTAATAAATGGAAATGGATTGCACTATTAGGAAAAAAATGAAAGATCTAGCAAAGGAAAATTTTAAGGTCCTAATGAAAGGCATAATATAGGGAGTGTGTCATAGCTGTGTTATGCTAGAAATTATAACTTGGAGGAATTCCCCAGACAAGCCTTATGCCACAAGCCTATTCTATTATGCAGGCTATTATGAGCCTCTGCCACAATTTGTATGGCCTTTGCCACAATTTTTATGCCACTTTATTATAATCATTGATTACATATCTGACATTGAACCATCAGTAACTTGAAGAAAATGAACAACTTTCACTCATCTTTGAGCATTCAGTACTCTATAATTTCCTGCAATACAGAGTACAGTCAATCTTATGAAAAATAATAGACCAACTGCCAAATGAGAAACCAAAGGGGAAAAGTGGTAAATCCAACAAAGTAAAATACACAAACATTGGAACTGTTCCTAAATGGAAAGAATTTAGGGAAAAACCATGTATTGTGAATAAATATCTCTAGTGATACATCCTGTCAAATCATATTGAAATTGCAGTTCAGAAAAGGATAGAGCACAAAGAATGACACAGTTTTGAGCTGCTTCTCCTTTAAAAATAAAGCACTTTTTCTCTTAGAATAATGAGCTAGAGATTTATTTGATTTTCTTATTTTATTTTTAGATCCTGTCTTGCTAAGGCCAATTATCATCTAGAACAGTTTAAACACCAAACACATTCCAATCTAATCAGAGAGAGATACACATTAAACTCCAAAATAATAAACACAAATTCAAGATGAATTGAGATGAACAAGTACAAAACCACTTTGAAAAAGACCTTGCAATATAATAACCTATTAAACCCCTGCTTACGTTTCACAGAAGCAATTAATAAAGTTAACAGAGGATTGAAAGAGATCTTTACAACAGTAGAATGTAAATCAAATACTGTCATTATATATAATTTGATAATATTCCTTAACAAGAATCATTTTTGTATATGCATAAGAATATGATTTTTTATTTTTTACAATTTTTACTTGTTTAAATTATTAGAAATGCCTTAATTTAAATAATTTTCTATAACCATAACTATTCATAATTTAATGCTCTATACATGCACCTAAATGAGGATTAATCTTTAAGGTTGTATATGAATTGCTAGTTTGTTCAGGCACTGTATTGTTTAGAACACACAGGACCACATTTTACCTGTTTACTTGTTAGCTACTAAGTTAAGGAAAAGATGTACAGACACAAAGTACATGCACAGTAAATGTACCTTGTGTGAAAACAGAATGGTCTAATGTGAGGTAGGATACATTCAAGGAGGATATTAGGAGTAAAAAAGATGGTAAATCATGTACTAGAAACTTTTTTTGTGTTACTAATTAAAAAAAAGAGAATAACTAAAAAGTCAATTGTCTATAAAAGAAAATTGCTATATTTGCACCTTCTCTTGAAAAGCTTTCATCTTTAAATTGTTGTATTCCTACACTCTGAAGACATTTAAAACAAGTTTCTGTGCCTGCAGTAGAGCCTGCAGAAGCTAATAACAAGGAACACTGGTCTTTTGACAAAATACTTGTGTAGATTTTGATACTGTATTAAAAATATTTTTTTAAAGTTCTGCATAAAATTGAGTATCAAGTATATGTGTTCATCTTAGCAATGATAATAAATTATTTAATCGCCAAAAAAAAAAAAAAAAGTCAATTGTCAAAAATATGGATGTTTCAAGCACAGCGAAGGACAGAGAGAAAAGTGCAAATTGACAAAAAAAAAAAGGCAGAGATCTGAAGCTCTTGCTACCTTGGTCATGTCCCAGAGCCTTTCCTCCATGGTTTTTCTTCCTGCCCCAACATTAACATCAGCTAATCTCTCCTCATATCACTTTACTCCTCACATCCCCCTTCTTTTGGTATTCTCTCATGGCCACCTCTACTACCTTTTCTGCCTCCACATTATTTTTGCATTTTGGCTGTGAGAGGAAGAAGGAATCTTTGCCTACAAAGGTAATAAAGAATTGAGTAAATGAATAAAATATGTGGCTCAGCAACTCAATATGCATTTTTGATTGCTTAATTTGTATTTAGGCATAATCTTATGTAAAATCATTATTTTTTGTCATTTTTTTTATTGGGGTATAGTTGCTTTACAATGTTGTGTTAGTTTCTACTGTACAGTGAAGTGGAGTTCCCTGTGCTATACAGCAGGTTCTCATTTGTTATCCATTTTATACTGTAAAATTATTAAATGAGGGTTTTTAAAGACTGGATCCCTTGCAATAACTCATAACACAATTTATTTTCATGTAGGTCAGATGTTACATTTCAATAGAATATTAAAGAAAAATTCAGAAAGAAATACTCCGCCACAAGAACTGCCTGTCCGTCCTTCTCATTTATAAACCAGTTGTCATATACACAAAATAAACTCTCATTATGACTTTTAACAAAGCATAAACAGAATGAACCTATTAGGTTTTCCTCTCTCTTTGCAAAGTTTCATCTAAATGGAGACCATTTCAATGACAAGGACATTTTAAAAATGTTTGTGTTGATAAATTGTACATTGAAAAGTTGAAGGAGCCTGAGAGGGGAAGAGACAGAGAAAGGGGAAAGGCTTAGTAAAACTGTTAAGGTCAGTATATTTTTATTTTTTCCACTTTTTCATTTTAAGTTTTATTATATCAATTAATTTAAAGTAGAATCTATTAAATTTATTAACTTGTTCAGTGTCACATTCCTTCGTCTTCCACTTTCCTTCCTCCCTCCCTTCCTTCCCCCTTCCTTCCTTCTTTCCTTCCTTCCTTCTTTCCTCCTTCCTCTTTCTTTCTCTCTTTCTTCCTTTCTTTCTTTCTTTCAACAATTTAGTCTTTTAGAATAATTCTTTCAAGGACAAGAAGTGTCAATAATATGAAAAAGTAAAGATAGAGGATTCAATTCAATCCTGAACTGTGTGTGAGTCTAAGACTCAGTGTATACAAGGCATGACATCCAGAAACAGTGCAGAAAAAAGACAATCAATAGTCCACATACAAGACTTACACCTGAGTATTTGGTGCTATTTAAATGTGAAGGAAGGTTCTGAGCTCAATCCACAACTCTTGTTTCCAGGATGACACACATTTAATGCTTACTTAAAGATGAAGAAGAGAGCTGGACTTAATTGCTTTCATATTATAAAATAATTGTGGTCATTGAACAAAAACATATTAAAACATATTATTATAGATAATCACAGAGATTACAAGTCACTGTTTAGAGGAATATTTATATTTAGATAATACTATACTCTATTCAGATATGTGGGAAATATAAAGGCTTAAATAATTTTTATGACTATAATTAATAGCAAATTTTGTCTTGCTTTATTGTTAGCCTTTAGGCATTTATTTCTAGCAGAAAATATAGTGTAATTAAAATGTTAGTTTTAAATAATTAAAATCATTTGAATCCAATTTTTTAAAATGCATAGATTTACTTTCTCATATCATGAAATATGTGCTATTATAATAAGTAGATTATGTGTTTGCTAGAAATTAAGTAGAAGAGAAGACAACCAAAATAATCAGAATTTGAAAATTGAGTTATCCTCAGATATTTCTCACTAAAAACCAGCGATTCTCCCACCCCCACCTGCCAAACCCACTGTGCCAAACCCACACAGGCTTCAGGAGTAACAGGAACTATATCACACTCTTTAAGGGATATGATTCATCCCAGTGTGCTTAGAATGAAAAACACATAAAGGACATATGGCATGACATATGCTAAATCCTCTAGACATGCTGCACTAGCACAATCATGGGGCCCAACTTGATTTCATGAAATATTGCACATTTATTTTTGCCAAACAGGATAATAACAACAAATTATTTGGGGAAAAAGAGAAAAACTAAGACTTTTTTCAATCTGAATCAAATCTTTTCAAGATTTTTAAATACTACCAAAAACCAAAGAACAAACAGCAAACACTTTTCTAGTTTTATGATAGACATACCTGAAATTTCAATAATGCAATTAAATTTATTCCCACTACTCAAGGATCGTATATTTAACATACTTCCGAAATCACAGCCTCAAAGCACAAACTATGAATTAATCTGCTTTATTTGAAAAAAAATGTTTAAAGCATAACATGTAGAATATTGAAAGGAAGGCTCTAATTGTAGTGCACCAGATGAGCAAAGTGGATAGGAAATCAACTCAATTCACCCAATCACAGTCTGCATTGTCTGTGTTGTTTCAAGCTTTGGCTATTTAAAGAGGACAGTTATATTGCCTTGCCCATAGGCTTAAAAAGAAACTTAATTCATTAACAGTAATTGTCTTCTGTATAAAGAATACTTAAAGTACAAAAATTGGATACTTTAGTTTTATATTATCTATGGATTCCCTTCTTTTTTTAGGAGCTTTCCCTTTTTTTTTAAGAATACAAACACAAAAAGATACATATTAAACAATATATTATAATGGATTCCCTACTAATCACCTTGTAAGAGATACTCTACTAATTACCTTATAAAAGGTCTATACTAATTACCCAAATATGCCCAGTCTCAAATTTTTCTATATGCAAGAAGAAAAGGAAAAGCAAGGAAGGAAAGATAAAGTGATGAGAGGAAGGCGATAATTATAATTGTAAGGATTAGATAGGAATTAAAATTGCTTTAGAAACTGATATGGTGGCTTCATTGCAGAGATTTATGAATGTATGTGTTGATAAATAATATAGTACCCCCCAAAAAAGAAAACAGGGGAAGTGGAGAACAAAGAGATAAATTATCAGACAGATCAAAAGCAACTCAGATTCAAATAGTAAGTCAAGGAGAGAAAGAAATACTGACAGGGTCAAATGAATAGATAAAGAAAACATGGTCTATACATACAATGGAATATTATTCAGTCTTAAAAAAGAAGGAAACTTTTCAATGTGTCACAATATGGATGAACTTAAAAGCATAATGTTAAGTGAAATAAGCCAGTCTCAGAAGGACAGATACTGTGTGACTCCATTTATATGAGGTATCTAAAATAGTCAAACTCATAGAAGCAGAGTAGAATGGTGACTGCCAGGGGAGGGAGGGGGAAAGGGGGAGTTGCTATTCAATGGGTATAAAGTTTCAGTTATGCAAGATGAACAATTTCTAGATATCTGCTGTATAGCAGTGTACTTATAGTTAACAATACTGTATTGTACACTTAATAATTTAAGAAGGTATTTCTTATGATAAATATTCTTACTGAAGTAGATAATAAATAAATACATAAATAAATAAATAAATAAATAAATAAATAAATAAATAAATAAAGGTTCTTGGGAATTACACATTGACAGGAAAGTTAGTACCTGGCAAGAACTGAGAATAGAAAGATTAGTTCCACAAGGAAAGTTCGGGACACACCTCATAAACCTGATATTTGGTGAAAAAAGCAGGGAACCAAATACAAACACAGTATGGTTCCAATTATATAAATAGAGAGATGGCAAAATTAAAATATAATAGTTACGTATTCTTTCATAGGTGGTAAACTACATGGAAGAGCTAGGAAATGTTTATTAGGAAAGTTAGGAAAGTGGACTATCCCTAGGGGATAAGGAGAGGATTGTCTTTGGAGAGGAGCACTCACATGGGGCTTCTGAGATTCTGGTGGTCCTCTCATTCCTTTTTTTGAATTTATTTATTTATTTATTTTGGCTGCGTTGGGTCTTCGTTGCTGCACGCGGGTTTTCTCTAGTTGTGGTGAGTGGGGGCTACTCTTCGTTGCGGTGCGCAGCCTTCTCATTGGGGTGGCTTCTCTTGTTGCGGAGCACAGGCTCTAGGCACGCGGGCTTCAGTAGTTGTGGCTTGCAGGCTCTAGAGCGCAGGCGCAGTAGTTGTGTCTCAGGGGCTTAGTTGCTCCACAGCATGTGAGATCTTCCTGGACCAGGGCTCGAACCCATGTCCCCTGCATTGGCAGACGGATTCTTAACCACTGTGCCACCAGGGAAGCCCGGTCCTCTCATTCTTGACTTGAGTGATAATCACATGCTGTCTTCTTTATAATTAATTATTTTTATATGCCAGGCATAACACACACACACACACACCCCCCACATTTTTGTATGTATGATATGTCTCATGATAAAAAACTTAATAAAAAGATAGTGCAAAGTTGATGCCATTACCCAAACAAGTTACTTCTTGAATTGTGCAAATTCTCCTTTCTTTCTTATGAAAATAGATGTCTGACACATCCAGCAATTATCATGTGTCCAAATTTCCTTTTTCCCAAGTTTTATTAAGGTATAATTGTCAACTAAAATTGTACATATTTAAAGTATATAGTGTGATGGTTTGAAGTATGTATAATTGTTACATATTTACCACAATCAAGTTTATTAACATATCCATTGCCTTACATAGTTACCTTTTGTGTGTATGTGTGGTGAGAATGCTTTAATTTTCACTCTCTTAGCAAATTTTAAGTATACCACACAGCAGTTAATTAACTATAGTTACTATGATTTACATTAGATCTTTAGAACTTATACAAATTATAACTGAAAGTTTGTACCCTTTGATGAACATCTACTCATTTCTCTTACCCCCTAGTTTCTGGCAACCACCATTCTGCTATTTCTAAATTTTTTTTTTTTTTTTTTGAGATTCCACATATAAGTAATACCATACAGTATTTGTCTTTCTGGCTGGCTTATTTCCTAATACCCTCCAGGCTCATCTATGTTGTCACAAAGGGCAGGATTTTCTTCTTTTTTATGGCCGAATTATATTTTATTGTATATATACCACATTTTCTTTATGCATTTATCCATTGATGGATAATTAGTTTTTCCCTATATTTTGGCTGTTGTGAATAATGCTGCAATGAACCCAGGAATGCAAATATCTCTTTATGACCCTGATTTTTTATCCATGGGCTAAGTACTCAGAAGTGGATTTCTAGATCATATGGTAGTTCTATTTTCAATATTTTGAGTACCCTCTATACTGTTTTCCACCAACAGTTCATAAGGGTTGCCTTTTCTCCACATTCTCACCAACATTTGCTATCTCTTGACATTTTGGAGATAGCCATCCTAACAGGTGTGAGGTGATATCTCATTGCAATTTTGATTTGCATTTCCTTGATGTTTAGTGATGTTGAGCACCTTTTCATGTACCTGTTGGCCATTTGGACGTCTTCTTTGGGAAAAAATCTATTCTGATACTTTGTCCATTTTAAAACTCAGGTTATTACTATTACTTTTTGCTACAGGGTTGTATGAATTCCTTACAACCTCTTAGATATTAACACATTTTAGATATTACAACCTTTTAGATATTAACCTCTTATCAGATATATGGTTTGCAAATAGTTTCTCCCATTCCATATATTACTTTTCATTTTGTTGATTGTTTCCTTTGCTGTGCAGAAGCTTTTTAGTTTGATGTAGTCCCACTTGCATATTTTTGCTTTTGGGGTCATATTTTCAAAATCATTACCAAGACCAACCCAAGGATCTTTTTCCTATAATATATATTTTCTTCCAGTAGTTTTATAGTTTCTGGTCTTACATTTAAGTATTTAATCCAAGTTGTATTAATGTTTCTGAGTGATGTAAGATGAGGGTCCAGTTTTATTCTTTTGCATGTGGCTATCCAGTTTTCCAACACCATTTATTGGAAGAGACTATCTTTTCTCCATTGTGTTCTTGGCATGCTTGTCAGAGATGTTGACCACAAATATGTAGATTTACTTCTGGACTCTCTATTTTGTTCCATTGATCTATGTGTCTGTTTTTATGCCAGTAGCGTATGGTTTTTATTTTTATCACTTTGTAATATAGTGTGAAATCAAGATCCCTAGCTTTGTTTTTTCTCTAGACTGCTTTGGCTATTCAGAGTTTTTTGTGGTTCCATATGAATTTTAGAATTGTCTTCTCTGTGAAAAAGGGCATTGGAATTTTCATAGGAATTGAATTAAATCTATAGATTGCTTTGAGTAGTATGGACATTTTTCATTTATTTGTGTCTTCAATTTCTTTCATCAATATCTATAGTTTTCTGTGTACAGATCTGTCACCTCCTTGGGTAAATTCATTCCATAGTATTTTATTGTTTTTGATGCTATTACAAATGGAATTGCTTTTTAAATTTCTCTGGATAGTTCATTGTTAGTCTCTAAAAACTCAAATGCTTTTTGTATGTTGATGTTGTATCCTGCAAATTTACTAAATTTATCAGTTCTAAGATTTTTTTGTAGAATCTTTAAGGTTTTCTCTATATAAGATCATGTCATCTGCAAACAGAGACAATTTTACTCTGATTTGTTTTTTCCATTGTTTACGATAAGTAAGTTTAATAAAAAATGTTGCTCTAAACCTCAAGTTAGAGATATCTCAAATTGAAGTGTTCGTTTCCATATCAAATTAGAGATATGGAAACAACACACTTCCAACACTAACAAAATCCTCAACTTTTAAATGTTCTTTACTTAGCCATAAGCTTAGGCATTGTATTAGTCAGGGTTCTCTTACAGGACATAGCTCACCCAGTTATGGAGGTCTGAGAAGTACCACAGTGTGATGTTTGCAAGCTGGAGAACCAGGAAAACAATTCAGTATAATTCAGTCTGATTCTGATGGCCTGAGAACAGGGGAATCATTGGTGTAACTCCCAATCTGTGATCAACATTTGAGAACCAGGAGCTCTGGTGATGTCAAAGTGCAGGAGAAGATGGACTTCCCAACTCAAAAAGAGAGCAAGAACTCACCCATCCTTCACATTTGTGTTCCATTCAGACCCCCAGCAGATTGGATGATGTCTGCCCACGTTGGTGAGGGCTCATCTCTTCACTTTGTCTACTGAATAAAATGCTAGTCTCTTCCAGAAACACCCTCATAGACACACCCAGATATAATGTTCTAGTAGCTATCTGGTCATCCCTTAGGTCAGTCAAAATTAACATACAAAATTAACCATGACAGGCATTTGAGGCTGTGGCTTGTTGTAAAGCCTTTGGCTCTGGCACCTGCTACAGTGCTTCTCAATGTCTTACCTACTATTTTGGACACGTCTTCTCCTATGTGACTTGTGGATCATTCAGGTATCTTGAGTGCGTTTGTGGTCGTGTGGTCTACTTATTATACTACTCTAAAGGTCCTTATATAGTCTTCATGAAGGAGAAGAATAAAATGTAATTATTTTCTTCCTCTGAGACATTTGTTTTTCTATATTGTACCTTTCACCATCCAAAAAGATCATTGTTTTTAGTTTTAGACTCATATACTCTCCTGTCTTCTTTCTCCTTAGAGTCTTTGTATCACATCAACTGTCTGTGTTATATTGTTGGTATCTATGGCCAAGTTGCCATGCTGACATGAATCATCCATTGGCTGCTATATCCCTATTTAGATGTGCATTAAGTACATCCCAAAATGAAAAAAGAAATTATGAAACATCATGCCTAGGGACTTCCCTGCTGGTCCAGTGGTTAAGACTTTGCACTCTCAATGCAGAGGGCCTGGGTTCGATCCCTGGTCAGGGAACTAGATACTGAATGCTGCAACTAAGAGCCCACAAGCTACAACTAAGAGCCGGCACAGCCAAATAAATAAATAAATAAATAAATAAATAAATAAATATCATACCTAAAGGATAATTTACCAAACTCCTTTAATTTAACCCTGATTCAATTTACTGTAATTCTTCAAAATATCTAGAGCAATTTAGTCTTTGGAGATTAAAATTCAAATTTAATCATAGTAATACTGTAAAGTGTGTTTTATCATAAGACTTGCTCTCACAAAATTTTACAGAAGTTTGAAGACATTGTAGCAATGATTAATAAAATGTTTCAAATGTTCATATTTGAGTAACTTGTCTAGAACTCAGAACATTTCCTATAAAATTATGTCAGAAAGAGCTGTTTAAGTTCTCAGTTGCCTAACATAAATAATTTTACCTATCATGTAATATTCATATGAGTCATGAACCACGAGTCTTTCTGAATCTGATTTCTGGACTTTCTTAAGTTTTCTAAGTCTCAAGAGAGTAGATAATTAAGTAGATCATTAAATTTGTATATCTATACCCAAAGAAGGTTAGTTACTATGGTAAATATGAAAAAGCTTCCAAGAGCAACAAGTTCTGGTTAGATGTCCTCAAAAACAGATTTTGATAGAAGGTGGCATTTGTGGCAGCAATTGACTCTAAATGGCAGTAGATAATCAGATGAAGGATTTGTTTTTAAATCAAGTGTTTGTAATAAAGGACTGGCTATATTAAGAATTCTGGATAATCAGCATGGGATAGGAAATATCAATAGTCCATTCTGACACACAAAAAGAGTTTCTAGCCTTGTAATTTTATTTTGGTAAAACTGCTTTGACACACTAATGGTTCTCTACAGTAAACTATACCTGTTAATGAAATCATTGTATTTCAATGAGGTAAGAATATGTCTATCCTTCCAAAATTAAATCAATTTTGTCATCAAATATCCACAGACTCTGATGCTTATGAATTTTAGAAAGTTGTAATTGATTTTAGAACTTCTAACACATCTAAATCCTATCAAATGCAGAGCAGTTTCCCCCCCCCCAACATATTTTGGTTCACCCAATCTAATGTTCTTTAATTTGCAGATAGTACAGCAAAGATAACATCATAGTTAGAAGAGAAAAGACACTCTTGACCATGATGAAGTGTAATCACTCAAAAGTGTGAAAGGCCTATTTGATGGTAAAACCCTTTGAGAAGTAATCCATAGAAGCTAGCCAAACCATTGATTCTGTCAAATAATAATGAAATTAGAACTTCAAGAGAAAGTTAAATTTGTTCTAACAGAATTTATTTTTTCTCCTATAGGATTCTCAGTAGACACCCTATTTTACTTATTTCTTCATGTTTGTCTTGGTATTTTGAAGAATTAGCACATTCCTTGTATTTCACCATATCCAAAGAAAGAAATGGCCAGATGCCAAAATAATGAAATCTTATTATTCCAACTGCACAACCACAATTCTAGGTTTCCTACCACAAATTCCATTTGGTGCCAGATAATACCCTTTATTGCGGACAAAATTTTGGGTCTAAACTCTTATCTGGTACTCTTATCTCTTGAATTCAGTTGGGTCACAGATGAAAGATAATGATTCTCTTGAAACACTTAGACTAGCCCTTAGACTTCCAGAATACTGAGTTGCTTACTTATTGCCTCCTTTTCTGAAGACTCATACCATGGTCTTGGCACTCTAGATTTTATTATGCTGGCTATACAAGGATAAAAAGTAGAGGGTATGATATAACACAAGTTTCCCCTTAATACTTAAGGCACTGAAATGCTAACGTATTGCTCTATGTGTACCTTCTATGGGCCACATGCTGGTTCAGCTTACCCTTCAGAAGCCTGCAGTGAAAGCAGAAGACATTCTCATTCACTAAATCAGCTACATTGGGGAAAAAAATGACATCTAATAAGGTAATTAATCAAATCAAATAAACTTCTTAGGTCCCTCTGCACTTATAATCCCTGCAATTTCTTTATTTGTTCCACATAACTCTCCATCCCTTAGTACCATAACCTATTTTATTATTTATAGGGTTGCAACTGAATATGTTGTTTACTAAAAGAAAATATAAAATCACTTTTCAACTACTTTTAGCTGTGTGATATTGTATAATTTTAAAATTTACCATTTTATTCCTCTTTATACATTAGAAATTATGCAACTAAATTAACAAGTAAATAATATAATTTCTGTTACATGGTTAATATGGTATTTTATGTATAGTAAGGACCAGTTAATTTTAGTTACTTTTATTGTTATTCTTCCTTATTCTCTGTTCTTGCATGAACACCACTAAGAAAAGTTTTCAAATATTAGCTCCAGAAAAAAAAGTGTTTTCATGCAAGAAATTATAATTTCTTCCATCTTAAAATATTGAGAGGCACTACTGACTATGATTCTCATTTAATTTTGAGCCCCCAGAAACTCAAACCAAGCGTAAAGTTCAACTTTAATAACTTAGTAGGATAGTGGTCTGCATATCTTTCTACCTTTTAAGTATTTCCTTGGTCCTGACAATTTTTGGTGGCAACTTTTATCTGGTTACATTTTGTCATTTTATTGTATGCATGCTTATAAACTGATTAATCCTCTGTAGAATCAGGGGATATAGATATATGCACACTTACATTTATATAATATTGCTCTTGGAAGAGCTGAGCATTTCAGAGACAGGACTCAAACTAAATTTCTCTAATGTTATCTAATTAGTGCTCTTGATGTTTGGGGCAGACCTAGGGAAAATTGAACATCTATCCCTCTGAAATTAGTGAATCACCCACATGCTTAACCTCCCCAACAAATTCAAATCAGTATAAGAAAATTAGCTCTTAGATAAATATGTACACTGTATTTCATTGTAAAGAGTGTAGGAGATAATTTTCCCTTAAACAGAGATGAAATTTTGTTTACTTTAATGAATTAAAAAAAAAAAACCTAAGAAATATAGTTATTGTTACATGAGAAAATCCAGAAATAAAGTAGTTGTTTTGCCTCTCTTTCTCTTTCAAACGATCTTGTGTATTCATTCAGCAATCCTATTTTTCAAATTCTAATTTTATCATTTTAATTTCTTACTCAGAAACAAAACAGAGGCTTCTTAAATTCCCTAGCAAATACAAAGTGAACATATCAACCAAATACTATTTTGTTCAAACTTAAAGGTACAATTTTGGGCTTCCATGGTGGCTCAGTGGTTAAGAATCCACCTGCCAATGCAGGGGACACGGGTTCGAGCCCTGGTCCGGAAAGATCTCACATGCCGCAGAGCAACTAAGCCTGTGCACCACAACTACTGAGCCTGCACTCTAGAGCCCACAAGCCACAACTACTGAGCCCGTGTGCCACAACTACTGAAGCCTGCACACCTAGAGCCCGTGCTCCACAACAAGAGAAGCCACCGCAATGAGAAGCCTGAACACCACAACGAAGAGTAGCCCCCACTACCCGCAACTAGAGAAAAGCCCGCGTGCAGCAACAGAGACCCAACACAGCCAAAAAAATAAATTAAATAAATAAATAAATAAAGTAAAAAAAGATACAATTGTATGTTATCTGTTTAATGTATTTCCACATTTAAATCATAAAAATCGGTTTGCAATTGACCACATACATCATATTGATTCCTGCCTCTGAGGCCTCCTGCAGCCATTTTCTGTTTATACTCTACAACCTCTTGCTTCACCACATAACATCTTTTCAAAATACTTAAGAAGCTCACCAGCAACCTTTTCTGAAAAATCCTACCCAATTCTAAGCTTCATCATTTTAGATTGCAGCTTGCTCTTTCTTTCAACATCATGTCAGTTCTTGGATCTTTTTGGTAGCACCCATTGTTATAAACTAAAAGATGAAAAAAGAACCATGAAGAAAAAGAAACTAAATACGATATATTCATCCTAGACCATAAAAACCATTTATTTCTCCTTGGGACATTTAAGTTGGGACTCTCACAAAAAGGAACCAACATTTATTGACTGCCTGTTATTTATCAGAGATTATGCTAGGCAAAGTCTAGGGTAATGCTTACTTTTTTTTTTTTTTTTTTAGAAGGTTGAAGAACTAATCTTTTTTTTTTTTTTTAATTATTATTTATTTATTTATTTATTTTTGGCTGTGTTGGGTCTTCGTTTCTGTGCGAGGGCTTTCTCTAGTTGCGGCAAGTGGGGGCCACTCTTCATCGCGGTGCGAGGGCCTCTCACTATCGTGGCCTCTCTTGTTGCGGAGCACAGGCTCCAGACGCGCAGGCTCAGTAGTTATGGCTCACGGGCCTAGTTGCTCCGCGGCATGTGGGATCTTCCCAGACCAGGGCTCGAACCCGTGTCCCCTGCATTAGCAGGCAGATTCTCAACCACTGCGCCACCAGGGAAGCCGTAATGCTTACTTTTATCTAAGTAATATGTTTCCATATATAATGTGAAGTAGTACTATATGTCCTGACCAAAATGCAAAACAAAGAAAAACAAACAAAAAATTCTTTGTACCTATACACTTCTATCCTAATTCCTTCCTCCCACAGGTAACACATCATGGTTACTTTGACTGATTCTTCTGTTAGGTTAGTAATCTCTATAGTCCTAAATAACAAACCTCACTTAAAAATTATTTTCACATGTAGATATTATCTACTGACATTCTCCTCTAGATGGTGATATAGATGTAATTCACATTCTCTAGATATAATATTCTTAATCCACCCCCACCGCCACGCAAATCACCTTTTAGTGATACTTTAACAATCTTGTGATCAGCATAATTTTAGTCCATGCAAGTAGTCTATGACCCCTAAAATCAAATGCTTTTTCCAAAATTCAATAAGATTGAAAAATCTCATAAGCATTCCAGGGGATGTTCCCTCCTCTCTCACTTCACTAAATACTCTATGATGATGGGGACTTATGTCCTAAGTAAATAGTGACAACATAAATTCAAAATTCTGTTTTCAGCTGTTATTTAGAGTGTGGGTTAGAGAAGTACTATTAATTCAAGATCAGTTGAAGACTATGCAGTATACCTTTAACTCCAGGAAGGCTAGCATCTCATGAATGAAATTACTCGATTGTCAGGATCCACGTATTTGGAGCAATATGTTGTAGCCTTGACCTTGACATTTTCGGTGTTGCAGACTTAATCAAGGGAAGCTACAAGATACAACTTCATTAAAACTGATGCTTTATTTCCTTTACACTTGCTCTTAAAAACATTGTGTACCAATATTACCTCTAAAGCCCTACTACACAATTAATTTCAGATCATGGTTGGGATTATTTTAGAACAGACAATAAAACATGTATCTAATCAGATATTTTAAAAAATTTCTCGACTGCTAAAATTTTCAGAAATTACATGTATCAACTGACCTTCATATCTGTATTACATTTTTGGGTCAAGAAATGCTATATTTACATTATTTTTTTCTTTATAGTTTATAATTCTACAATTTTACTGTATGTTGAATAAGTTGCCTCAATAAGCTGTAAATAAGTTGAGTATTATTAAAATAATAATGCTTTTGTATTATTTGGCTTTATATGTCCTTCAACCAGGAAAAGAAAGATGAGAAATAAGACTGCGGTTCTATGCTAAAATTTATGAGAAACATTGATGACAGTCCAGTTAACATTACCTTGACTTCCTTATTGTTAGATGAATAAGTTAGCATTGACCGTTTATGCAAGGTCTCAATTGGTATTAACTAATATATAGTTATTAAAAATTTTGAAACTGTAACTAGCAATATGAGCACTACTGAAGGAAATTTAAAAGGTATAGCTTCACTGTAACTTTCTGTCAATACTGAACTGAACAAGTGGATCTTAAAATATATTCTGTTATCATCTATATCAGTAAGGTTCAAAATATCAGGGTTTGACATGATAAAAATATCTGTACTTAGAGATTGCTACCAAAAGTATTTGTTTTGTTTTGGTACCAAAGCAAGGTATCAGAAAACTAAAAATAATGCATCCATTGCAGTGTAACAAATTACTTCAACATTTAGCAGCTTAAAAGAAACTCCCAAATGTATTATCTAACAGCTTCTGTGGGCAGGAATGACTTAGCTAAGTGGTCTGGCTCATGTTTTCTTGTGAAGGTGAAGTCAAAGTATTACAAAACAGCCAGAGATTCAGGGCTTGACTAAGACTAAGGATCTGTTTCCAAGAGAGCTGGTTTATATGCGCTTTCCTCACCACATGGACCTCTCCATAAGTTTGCTTCAAGGCCCACTGTGCAGGCAGCTGGCTTTCCCCAGAGTGGGTGGTGAGAGAGAGATGGACACAGATACAGAGAGAGATAAAGTGAGGACATAAAACATGAAATGATTTATGGAATATTTTTATTTTCCATGCTATATGTAGCACACATCACTTCTGTTCACATTCCATGGCCAGATCTAAGACAAATAGTTCAAAAATCAGTAAAAGAGGCTGAAAAAATATAGTTAAGTTGTAGGTCCAGATAAAAGAAAACCCCGAGATATTGTTAAAGAGTCTTTGCCATGCTTTTTATTTCTTACAGCTAGAATTTCTCTTCCCATTGTTGGACTTGTCCATATACTTTAATACAATTATTCATAATTTATGCTTGTTTTATGTAAAGTATCTACATTAGTTCAACTTCCAGGCAAGTAGAACTAGCATTTCTCTTGTAAATTATGACACAAATAATTTAGCCATTTAGAAAATTCAGAAAATATAGATAAGATAAAGAAAAAAAAAGATTCACCTGAATTAGAAATAAGAATACATAGTTAACTACTGGTCAGAATACGTAGTAAATATTGGGAATTCCAGTTAATGCTTCCAAATTTTGCATATAGACAGACAGATAGCACATGTGTGTATATATATTATACATATGTGCATACATATACATGCATGTGATGGTGCAATACATGTTAGTCTGAAAGCAACTTTTGCATTCAACTATAAGCACAAATATAGGCATATGCTACAAAGTGTCTATGATGTTTGATATTTACTATAACCATCCAGTAGTTGCTTCCCATGATTTATCTAACTTCATTCCCCAAAGAACCTTATGGTATAAATAACCACATGAAGAAACTGAGGCCCAAGGAGTTTTTGTAACTTGTCATACTTCATGCTTTTAAACAGTAGAGCAGAGATTCAAGCTTCCATTGTCTCATTCCTAAACCTAAGTGCTGAACCATTCTGCTAACCTATCTTACTTTAGCAAAGGTCCTACCTAGCTAAGCACTTATAATGATCCAGACACACAGTAAATATGTTGTTGATATCCATTATTTAATTCTCACAACAATTTTATGATACACAGTGTTATCCCCATTTTTCAGATTCTATCAACTGGGCTAATAAATTTTGAATATACCACTCAAAATTACAGAGTAGCAAGTGAAGAAGCAAGTATTTAAACTCAGGTCTTTCTGACTCAGAACCAGGCTTCCAACTGCAACACATTACTGCTCTAGTGATGATATCTCTATTGGTAATATTTTTGCTTAAATAAAACAACTACTTAAACACCCAGGATTTCATTTATCACATTGTTGGGTTCAAAATATTGATTTTATATAAATAAACCCAGGAAATGGAGGATGAAAGATGTTTCTTACTAAAGCATCTATTCTGTGAATTTGAATCATAGATGATTTCACATAGCAATAAATAAAAATCAAGTTTTTTTCTAGAGAAAACTTTTATTAAAAATTAAATAACTATCCTACACAGTTGCTGTAATATAAAAATGTAGCTAAGTAGGAGCAAGAGTTTCAAATAAATCAAAGAAATAAAACACAATGCAGCAACATTGATAGACATTTTTTAAAAAGATTGAATTAGAGAGGAATTTGGCATTATGCCAGGACAATGGGGCTAAAGGAGATATCTGAGATGTTATAGGCCAATTTCCTAATTTTATTTCAAGCTCTCATCTTTATTGTTTTTAAGTAACTGGACTTGCATTGCCTACCCACAATAATTTGAAACTGGAATTTCCTACTTAAAATCATCTTATGACTTTCTTTCAACTTCTTGAATTTCTGATGATTTGTCTTAGGTTTTATTTCTAAAATCACATAGTTAATACCCTAAACCCTACCTACATTCATATAGAATGACAGAGTTGGTCAGATCAAAATCAAGCCAAATAAAACTCCATCTTTATTATAGTCTGAACTGATGTGTGAGGACATACATATTGACCCTCCTAATAGAAATCTTAAAGCCTCCAGAAAAGTAACCATCCCACTTCAATTAATCCTCTGCTACAATATACCATAGAGTATTTATCTAGTCCTGATTGAAATCTGCATAATTCTGGCCTCTTTCCTTTTCTTTGATTTCAAATTTTGATATTTGTAAAAGAAATAAAGCATATTTCTTGGATGTAAGAACAAATATATGATCCCAAATATTTCTGTAATATTACTTTTCATAATTTTCAAAGGAAGGATGATTTTGTGGGACAAAAAGAGACACACCAAAAGAATTTCAAATATTGTTTTTTATGTGTGAATCAAAATTAATAGCATTCCTTGATGTTTTACAACACATCCACTATATTTTTCAAAGATATAGTGATAAATAAGGGTAAATCTAGTAGGTGCTATTGACATTATTTATATACATAACATCAATATTTTTAATTAAAGTATACTTCCAGGAAAAATCATCTCTTTAGGATTCATTATAGTTTCAGCAACAATATAGCTTGCCTATTATGTAGAGACCAGTATCTGTTTTCAATTTAAAGATGTTGTCTTAAGCTTGGTGCAAACTGTCAAACTCCCCCTCATATACAAGTAGAGATGGTCTAGTTCATTATGGTCAAATTATAACACCTGATATTTGAAGACACGAACTGTAATGCCATGACATAGAGATACCATTTCAGAGTTGTTCACATCAAGTAAAGCCTTCTCATCAAAGCTTATAGAACATTTATTATTATTTTTTTTAACATCTTCATTGGAGTACAATTGCTTTACATTTTTGTGTTAGTTTCTCCTGTATAACAAAGTGAATCAGCTATACCTATACATATATCCCCATATCCCCTCCCTCTTGTGTCTCCCTCCCACACTCCCTATCCCACCCTCCCTATCCCACCCCTCTAGGTGGTCACAAAGCACCGAGCTGATCTCCCTGTGCTATGCGGCTGCTTCCCACTAGCTATCTATTTTACATTTGGTAGTGTAAATATGTCAATGCCATTCTTTCACTTCTTCCCAGCTTACCCTTCCCTCTCCCTGTGTCCTCAAGTCCATTCTCTATGTCTGCATCTTTATTCCTGTCATGCCCCTAGATTCTTCAGACCCTTTTTTTTCTCTTTAGATTCCATATATATGTGTTAACATACAGTATTTGTTTTTCTCTTTCTGACTTACTTCACTCTGTATGACAGACTCTAGGTCCATCCACCTCACTACAAATAGTTCATTTTCTTTTTTTTAATGGCGAGTAATATTCCATTGTATGTATGTGCCACATCTTGTTTATCCATTCATCTGTCAGTGGTCACTTAGGTTGCTTCCATGTCCTGGCTATTGTAAATAGAGCTGCAATGAACATCGTGGTACATGTCTCTTTTTGAATTATGGTTTTCTCAGGGTATATGCCCAGTAGTGGGATTGCTGGGTCATATGTTAGTTCTATTTTAGGTTTTTAAAGAACCTACATACTGTTTTCTATAGTGGCTGTATCAATTTACATTCCCACCAACAGTGCAGGAGGGTTCCCTTTTCCCACACTCTCTCCAGCATTTATTGTTTGTAGACGTTTTGATGATGGCCATTCTGACCAGTGTAAAGTGATATCTCATTGTAGTTTTGATTTGCATTTCCCTAACGATTAGTGATGTTGAGCATCCTTTCATGTGTTTGTTGGCAATCTGTATATCTTCTTTGGAGAAATGTCTATTTAGGTCTTCTTCCCATTTTTGGATTGGGTTATTTGTTTTTTTGATATTGAGGTGCATCAGCTGCTTGTATATTTTGGAGATTAATCCTTTGTCTGTTGCTTCATTTGCAAATATTTTCTCCCATTCTGAGGGTTGTCTTTTTGTCTTGTTTATGATTTCCTTTGCTGTGCAAAAGCTTTTAAGTTTCATTAGGTTCCATTTGTTTATTTTTGTTTTTATTTCCATTTCTCTAGGAGGCGGGTCAAAAAGGATCTTGCTATGATTTATGTCATAGAGTGTTCTGCCTATGTTTTCCACTAGGAGTTTTATAGTGTCTGGCTTTACATTTAGGTCTTTAATCCATTTTGAGTTTATTTTTGTGTATGGTGTTAGGGAGTGTTCTAATTTCATTCTTTTACATGTAGCTGTCCAGTTTTCCCATCACCACTTATTGAAGGGGCTGTCTTTTCTCCATTGTATATTCTTGCCTCCTTTATCAAAAATAAGGTGACCATATGTGAGTGGGTTTATCTCTGGGCTTTCTATCCTGTTCCATTGATCTGTATTTCTGTTTTTGTGCCAGTACCATACTGTCTTCATTACTGTAGCTTTGTAGTATAGTCTGAAGTCAGGGAGCCTGATTTCTCCAGCTCTGTTTTTCTTTCTCAGGATGGCTTTGTCTATTCAGGGTCTTTTGTGTTTCCATACAAATTGTGCAATTTTTTGTTCTAGTTCTGTGAAAAATGCCATTGGTAGTTTGATAGGGATTACATTGAATCTGTAGATTGCTTTGGGTAGTAGAGTCATTTTCACAATGTTGATTCTTCCAATCCAAGAACATGGTATATCTCTCCATCTGTTTGTATCATCTTTAATTTCTTTCATCAGTGTCCTATAGTTTTCTGCATACAGGTCTTTTGTCTCCTTTGTTTCCTTAATTTCTCTTTCTGATTTTTCATTATTAGTGTATAGGAATGGAAGAGATTTCTGTGCATTCATTTTGTTTCCTGCTACTTTACCAAATTCATTGATTAGCTCTAGTAGTTTTCTGCTAGCATCTTTAGGATTCTCTATGTATAGTATCATGGCATCTGTAAACAGTGACAGTTTTACTTCTTCTTTTCTGATCTGGATTCCTTTTATTTCTTTTTCGTCTCTGATTGCTGTGGCTAAAACTTCCAAAACTATGTTGAATAATACTGGTGAGAGTGTGCAACCTTGTCTTGTTCGTGATCTTAGTGGGAATGGTTTCAGTTTTTCACCATTGAGAATGATGTTGGCTGTGGCTTTGTCATATATGGCCTTTATTATGTTGAGGTAAGTTCCCTCTATGCCTACTTTCTGCAGGGCTTTTATCATAAATGGGTGTTGAATTTTGCCGAAAGCTTTTTCTGCATCTACTGAGATTATCATGTGGTTTTTTCCCTTCAGTTTGTTAATATTGTGTATCACATTGATTGATTTGCATATATTGAAGAATCCTTGAATTCCTGGGCTAAACTCCACTTGATCATGGTTTATGATCCTTTTAATGTGCTGCTGGATTCTCTTTGCTAGTATTTTGTTGAGGATTTTTGCTTCTATGTTCATCACTGATATTTGCTGGTAGTTTTCTTTTTTTTGACATGTTTGTCTGGTTTTGGTATCAGGGTGATGGTGACCTCGTAGAATGAGTTTGGGAGTGTTCCTCCCTCAGCTATATTTTGGAAGATTTTGAGAAGGATAACATTCTCTAAATGTTTCATAGAATTCGCCTGTGAAGCCATCTGGTCCAGGGCTTTTGTTTTTTGGAAGATTTTTATCACAGTTTCAATTTCAGTGCTTGTGATTGGTCTGTTTATATTTTCTATTTCTTCCTGGTTCAGTCTCAGAAGGTTGTGCTTTTCTAAGAATTTGTCCTTTTCTTCCAGAGTGTCCATTTTATTGGCATATAGTTTCTTGTAGTAATCTCTTATGATCCTTGTATTTCTGCAGTGTCAGTTGTTACTTCTCCTTTTTCATTTCTAGTTTTGTTGTTTTGAGTCTTCTCCCTTTTTTTCTTGATGAGTCTGGCTAATGGTTTATCAATTTTGTTTATCTTCTCAAAGAAACAGCTTTTAGTTTTATTGATCTTTGCTATCATTTCCTTCATTTCTTTTTCATTTATTTCTGCTCTGATCTTTATGATTTCTTTCCTTCTGCTAACTTTGGGTTTTTTTTTTTTTTTTCTTCTTTCTCTAATTGTTTTAAGTATAAGGTTAGGTAGTGTATTTGAGGTTTTTCTTGTTTCTTGAGGTAGGATTGTATTGCTATAAACTTCCTTCTTAGAACTGCTTTTGTTGCATCCCATAGGTTTTGGGTCATCGTGTTTACATTGTCATTTGTTTCTGGGTATTGTTTGATTTCCTCTTTGATTTCTTCAGTCATCTCTTGGTTATTTAGTAGCGTTTTGTTTAGCCTCCATGTATTTGTATTTTTTACAGTTTTTTTCTTGGAATATATATGTAGTCTCATAGCGCTGTTGTCACAAAAGATACTTGATACGATTTCAATTTTCTTAAATTTAGCAACGCTTGATATGTGACCTAAGATATGATCTATCCTGGAGAATATTCCATGAGCACTTGAGAAGAAAGTGTATTCTGTTGTTTTTGGATGGAATGTCCTATAAATATCAATTAAGTCCATCTTGCTTAATGTGTCATTTAAAGCTTGTGCTTCCTTATTTATTTTCATTTTGGTTGATCTGTCCATTGGTGAAATTGGGGTGTTAAAGTTCCCTACTATGATTGTGTTACTGTCAATTTCCCCTTTTATGGCTGTTAGCCTTTACCTTATGTACTGAGGTGCTCCTATGTTGGGTGCATAAATATTTACAATTGTTATATCTTCTTCTTGGATTGATCCCTTGATCATTATGTAGTGTCCTTCTTTGCCTCTTGTAATAGTCTTTAATTGAAAGTCTATTTTGTCTGATATGAGATTTGCTACTCCAGCTTTCTTTTGATTTCCATTTGCATGGAATATCTTTTTCCATCCCCTCACTTTCAGTCTGTATGCATCCCTAGGTCTGAAGTGGGTCTCTTGTAGACAGCATATATACGGGTCTTGTTTTTGTGTCCTTTCAGCTAGTCTATGTCTTGTGGTTGGAGCATTTAATCCATTTACATTTAAGGTAGTTATCAATATGTATGTTCCTATTATCATTTTCTTAATTGTTTTCATTTGTTATTGTAGGTCTTTTCCTTCTCTTATGTTTCCTGCCTAGAGAAGTTCCTTTAGCATTTGTTGTAAAGCTGGTTTGGTGGTGCTGAATTCTCTTAGCTTTTGCTTGTCTGTAAAGTTTTTAATTTCTGCGTTGAATCTGAATGAGAACCTTGCTGAGTAATCTTGGTTGTAGGTTTTTCCCTTTCATCACTTTAAATATGTCCTGCCACTCCCTTCTGGCTTGCAGAGTTTCTGCTGAAAGATCAGCTGTTAAACCTATGGGGATTCCCTTCTATGTTATTTGTTGTTTTTCCCTTGCTGCTTTTAATATTTTTTCTTTGTATTTAAGTTTTGATAGTTTGATTAATATGTGTCTTGGTGTGTTTCTCCTTAGATTTATCCTGTATGGACTCTCTGCGCTTCCTGGACCTGATTGACTATTTCTTTTCCCATATTAGGGGAGTTTTCAATGATAATCTCTTCTAATATTTTCTCAGACCCTTTCTTTTTCTCTTCTTCTGGAAGCCTATAATTTGAATGTTGGTGTGTTTAATGTCTTCCCAGAGGTCTCTGAGACTGTCCTCAATTCTTTTCATTCTTTTTTCCTTTTCTGCTCCCTGGTAGTTATTTCCAGTACTTTATATTCCAGGTCACTTATACTCTTTTCTGCCTCAGTTATTCTGCTTTTGATTCCATCTAAAGAATTTTTAATTTCATTTATTGTGTTTTTCATCATTGTTTGTTTGCTCTTTAGTTCTTCTAGGTCCTTGTTAAACGTTTCTTGTATTTTGTCCATTCTATTTCCAAGATTTTGGATGAACTTTACTATCATTAGTCTGAATTCTTTTTTAGGTAGACTGCCTATTTCCTCTTCATTTGTTTGATCTGTTGGGTTTTTACCTTGCTCCTTCATCTGCTGTGTATTTCTCTATCTTTTCATTTTGCTTAACTTACTGTGTTTAGGGTCTCCTTTTCACAGGCTGCAGGTTCATAGTTCCCATTGTTTTTGTTGTCTGCCCCCAGTGGGTAAGGTTGGTTCAGTGGCTTGTGTAAGCTTCCCCATACAGGGGACTGCTGCCTGTGTTCTTGTGGATGAGGCTGGATCTTGTCTTTCTGGTGGGCAGGACCAAGTCTGGTGGTGTGTTTTGCAGTGTCTGTGAACTTATGATTTTAGGCAGCCTCTTTGCTAATGGGTGGGGTTGTGTTCCTGTCTTGCTAGTTATTTGGCATGGGGTGTCCAGCACTGGAGCTGGCTGGTGTCTGAGTAGAGTTGGGTCTTAGTGTTGTTATGGAGATCTCTGGGACAGCTCTTGCTGACTGATAGTACATGGGACCAGGAAGTCTCTGGTGGTCCAATGTCCTGACCTCGGCTCTTCCACCTCTAAGGCTCAGGCCTGATACCAGGCTGGAGCAACAAGACCCTGTCAGCCACACAGCTCAGAAGAAAAGTGAGGGAAAAAAAAAAGAAAGATAGATAATAAAATAAAATAAAAGTTATTAATATAAAAATTTTTAATAATATTATTAAAATAAAAATTTAAAAAGTAATAAAAAAAAAAGAAGAGAGCAACCAAACCAATAGATAAATCTACCAATGGTAACAAGCACTAAAACTAAACTAAGATAAACATATAAATCAGAAACTAGTCAGTCACATACAGCAAACCCCAAGTCTATAGTTGCTCCCAAAGTCCACTGCATCATTTTTGGAATGATTCATTGTCTATTCAGGTATTCCACAGATGCGGGGTACATCAAGTTGATTTTGGAGATTTAATCCACTGCTCCTGAATCTGCACAGAGAAATTTCCCTTCCTCTTCTTTGTTTGCACAGCTCCTGGGGTTCAGCTTTGGATTTGGCCCTGCCTCTGCATGTAGGTTGCCCCCTGGCATCTGTTCTTCACCCAAACAGGAGGGGGTTAAAGGAGTGGCTAATTAGGGTGCTCTGGCTCACTCAGGTTGGGGGGAGGGGGGTACAGAATGCGGGCTAGCCTGTGGTGGCAGAGGCCTGTGTGATGTTGCAACTGCCTGAGGCATGCCTTGTGTTCTCCTGGGAAGTTGTCCCTGATCACGGGACTCTGGCAGTGGCGGGCTGCTCAGTCTCCTGGGAGGGGAGGTGTGGATAGTGCCCTGTGCTTGCACACAGGATTCTTGGTTCCTGCAGCAGCAGCCTTAGTGTTTCATGCCCGTCTCTGGTGTCCGCACTGATAGCCACGGCTTGCACCCATCTCTGAAGCTCGTTTAAGCGATGCTCTGAATCCCCTCTCCTTGCACACCCCGAAACAATGGTCTCTTGACTCTTAGGTAGGTCCAGAGTTTTTCCTGGACTCCCTCCTGGCTAGCTGTGGCTCACTAGGCACCTTCAAGCTGTGTTCACACAGCCAACCCCAGTCCTTTCCCTGGGGTCTGACCTCTGAAGCCCGAGCCTCAGCTCCCAGCCCCCAGCCACCTCAGTGGGTGAGTAGACAAGCCTCTCAGGCTGGTGATTGCTGGTCAGCACAGTTCCTCTGTGTGGGAATCTCTCCGCTTTGCCATCTGCACCCCTGTTGCTGCGCTCTCCTCTGTGGCTCTGAAGCTTCGCCCGCACCTTCCACCTCCCTGTCTCCACCAGTGAAGGGGCTTCCTAGTGTGTGGAAACTTTTCCTTCTTCAAAGCTCCCTCCCAGAAGTGCAGGTCCCAACCCTATTCTTTTTTTTCTGTTTTTCCTTTTTTCTTTTGCCCTACTGAGGTATGTTGGGAGTTTCTTGCCTTTTGGGAAGTCTGAGGTCTTCTGCCAGCATGCAGCAAGTGTTCTGTAGGAGTTGTTCCACATGTAGATGTATTTTTGATGTATTTGTGGGGAGGAAGGTGATCTCCACGTCTTACTCCTCCACCACCTTGAAGGTCCTCTCCAGAGCATTTGTTCTTTTATATCTTTATTTGCCTAGAAATTTCCTTTTTTGTTGATTTATTTAAATCACAAAGCCTTTACTTAAATCAGTAAGCCTTCTTATTCTAGAGTTCAAAGAATTTGTTAAATACTGAGACAAAGTAATTCACAAAGTTGTTAAAAGCATTAATACCTAATGGGATAATTTCCATTTCCCTGGTCCAGAAGCTAAGTGATATGAAGCCTACAGATAAAAGTAGAATGATTGTAAAGGCTAGAGAGTGGACATCATTTTGTCAGTAATTATTACTTTAGAATTTTGTCAAGAAACAATATAATTTTAGTCTTGGGCAAGAATTAATTTTGTGGGGTTAATATGTTAACTTCAGAATTAAAATATTTTGAGATGTTTTCTTATTTTTTTAGGTCATAGCATTGTTTGGTTGCTCAGTCCAATTTCTTTTCCTCATGGTACAAAAAATACCTTTAATAATGTACGTAATTATTTTATTGCACACAGGAAGTGATATGATGATGGACACACAACATTGCAATACACATCTTGATGAATAATTTCAACCAGGACAGTTTTAAGGAGGTTGTGAGGTATGCTTGAATGAGCGTGGACTTTGGAGTCAAAGAGATTGGACATGTATCTTGACTTTGCCGTATAGTACCTCTGTCCCCAGGGTAAGTTACTGAACCTTTCAACTTCACTCTCTGTTTATATAAAATTACTATTCCTGCATATATAAAATTGATAAAAATATTATAGATAGCAGGCACTTGATAAAATTTGCTTCCTTTCCTTTGTCATTCTTCAACATCTTCACTTTAGAGCTCTGAAATATTATACCCTCAACTTCCACATTCATCTTTTCAAAATTGAGAAATCATCAGTCTCATGCAGCGACTTTAGCTTTAGTCCTAATAACATCTTTGCCTCAGAGGAGACATTTTGGAAATATTGACTCCACATCAAAGAAGGGAGCCAATCACCTTTCATATTCTTCAGGGATTGAGAAGAAGAAATCATTCCAGATAAAATGTCAGACTGAACATTTCTATTACAATTTTCAAAAAGCCAGTGCAAACTGGGACCAAGAATTGAGTCAGAATTTAGATCTATAGAAGTAAATATCTCTTTTCTACTTGCAAGTTTAGAATTACAAGTATCTCACTTCAAAGATCTAGCTTTCAGGATCTGGAGAGATTTTATCCCATCAAAATTCCCTCTTCTCCCTGTATTTTCAACTGCTTTCTTTTTATTGCTGCTTAGTTTGCATTAGATAAAAATATATCCAAATGGCTCCCACTTGAATATAAATAAATGTTACTCTCTTAACCCCATCTTTTCTTCTTAATCCTTCTGCGTCTTTCTCATTACTTTTCTGGTATAGTCGAATGAACAAGTGGCCTACTTTCAATATCTCAATTTTGTTTCCATGTGCTTTCTCTTTTTACCTCACAAAATCTACTGCTGCCCTGATATTTACAGATGTCTTCTAGTTGTGAAATTCAAAGGATAATTTCTTCTCTTATTTATATTTGAGTCTGTTTACTACTCTCACTTACTTTCAACATTACCCTGCCTTTCAGGCAAGATGTGTTTCCCTTTCTTTCCCTGCCTTTCTAACTCTTCTTCTACTGCACATAGTATTATGTTTCTCTGGCTTCTGCTCTCAGTACTTTTCTTTGTACAATCTCATCACTTCTCTCGACTTCAAATTATCCCCTGTATATTGAGGCTTAACAATAGTGTTATTCCCAAACCCCGAACACTCTTTTGAGCTCTAAATTCATATACCTAACTTTCTACTGGATGAGTCAACCTGGATGTGAATTAGACATCTCAAGTTCAAGATGATAAAAATTGGACTCATCCTTTCCTCAGATCTTCAGTTTTTCTCCATTTTAAAACTGTTTATATTATTGAGATAGCTTCCAAAGGCAGAAACCAGTATTTGATATATTTGCCTATTCCATATCCCATCCACATTATTCATCCATTTAGTCATTCAAAGCATATGTGTTGGCTGCTCAGTTTATGTATGTACTGTGCTGGTTGCTTGGGATATAATGATAAACAAGATAAACCATAACTGTTCTCTCATAATGCTTAGGGGCTAGTGGGAAAAGGGTAGACAATGAATAAGTAACAAACAAAGAAAATGATTTTAGATAATAGAAAGTAACAAAAATATTAAGCATAGTGGGGAAAGGGTACATCATTTGTGATTAGATTTAGTTGCATAAAACAGAAAATCTAAAATAACAGTGACATTATTGAAATTCATTTCCCTCTGATGGTAAAGAAAATCCAGTTCAGGGCTTGTAGGGCAGCATCATTTTCTTTAGGGACCTCTGAGCCACCTTTTTTCTACAAGTCTTGTATAGAGTTTCTATTATGAACTGAATGCTTATGTCTCTGAAAAATTAACATGTTGAATGAAACCCTATGCCCCCAATATGATGATATTGGGAGGTGGGCCCTTTGGGCAGTAATCAGGATTAGAAGAGGTCATAAGAGTAGAGCCCACACAAGTAGGATTAGTATTCTTATAAGAGTCATGAGAGATTTCCCTTCCTGTGTCTGCTCTCAGCCATGTGATGATACAACAAGAAGTTGGTAGTCTACAACCCAGAAGAGGATTCTATTCAGAACTCAGCCAAGCTGGCACCCTGATCTCAGATTTCCAGCTTCCTGAACTATGAGGAATACATTTCTGTTGTTTATAAGCCACCCAGGCTATGGTACTTTGTTATAGCAGCCTGAGCTGACCAAGATAGCTTTCAACTCAGGATCACTTCTCAGTTCATGAAGGTGGCTGGACTTCAGCCATTGAGTCTAAGTTCCAGGCAGCAAAAAACAAAGCACAGAAGAGGAAAAGGAGGCACATACCAAAGAAGTTGAAACCTTTTAATTATATTCCTGGAGACTCCAAAAATCATGTTCATTTAATTCTAGTTGGCTACATCATGCTGAAGGGGCCGCCATCCTTTTGGCATTTTCATTGTTACTTCAAATGAAATCGTGTTATTAAGGAAGGCATGGGGAAAGAATGGGGATAGGCAGATGTCTCTGCAATGGGTGGCTATTGATTAGCCTTAGCGGGGAGGGCCTTTCTGAAGGAGTAGCATCTCAGCACATGGTTTTGATCATCACATACTATTGATTTCATCCTTTTAATAAACCATTTTGAACTGTTTTCTAATCTCTATTCCCTTTTCTCCTGCCCTCTATTAGTAAAGGTCCTAGCTACCCCTCCTCTCTCTTACAGCATCTTCTCCCTAACTAGTCTCATATCTCCAGTCTGATTACCAGTGAATCAGTTCTCCATGGTGCTGCCCTAGAGCATTTTGAAATACAAATTTGGTCCTTGAACTTCCTTGATTAAAATCCTTTATTGTTTTCCATTGATTCAAGGCAATATCCACAGAACTTTTTCATGAAATCTCCCTGACCACACAATATTTTATTTTATTTTTCTCCTTCTCCCACTAAATTCTGAGTTCTAGGCATGAATAATGGCTTTAAAAATGTGTGTGTTTCTCATCCCTCCCAACAACTATTTAAAGTTTTTGACCTTCCTTCCAAGTATACCCTTCTCCCATCCAACTATTTCTATTAAAAAAATACACATTTATTCTTTATAATTCACTCAATTTTTTTAAGCTCTTCCTGAATATCATCGTTTCATGCCATGTCCCTATTTTAAACATACAAACCATTGCTGAAGCTCCACTACTTACAATTATTATTAATTTTTATTGTTCTATTGACATTCCATCATAAACTGCAAGCTATCTGATAGTAGAGATTGTGGTTTTATTTCTGGATCCAATTACCTCTTCCTAAGACAAGCACATTTTGAATACTTAGTAAGGTTTTCCTGAGTGAATTAAACTCATTAACCTCCTAGGCTGAAAATTTTAAAATTATTCTCTGCTATTATCCATCTCTTAGTATGGCATCACTTTCTATTTATGCTATCTCTGCAGCTCCTTTTCATCCATACTATTTAATAATTTCTATGTCAGCTGTCCTTGTCTGGTCATGTTCATCACATATTTGAATCTTTACAATACTATAAATTGATTTACTTTCCATTATTTTCTTACCATCTTGATTGCTTTTACCTGCCATTGACACAACACAGATATTACCATATCATGGTACTGGCACCAAGTTTAAATAATCCCCAATTTTTCAGTTAAGTTTATTTACTGTAGCATGAAATTTACAAGTTTTCAAGAATTAGTTCTATCTTCTTTTAAGGCTTATATTTTATTTTCACCTCTGCTACTCCATCTACCTTTTGGTCTTTGTCCATAGGGACATCTCTAGGAAGAAGGCATCACTGAGCATGAGGCATTCTGTCAGAGATGTCAGTTTCATGGACGGTGTGGTACACTTTGGGGATGTGAGTGAGGCCAGTGGCACATAAAGCAGATGACCCAAAAGACCCTGAAAGTTTCATGGGAGACTGAACTACCAGGTAGACATGACAGGCTGGTTCCAGCAATGTATTCTTCCACTAAAGCTTTAACTGGAAGGGATGAGGTGGGAGCAGGGGTTTCTAGTTTGAAAGTGAATTCAGGGATTGTTCTATTACGTGATGCTAAGAGAGGGAACCCAGATCTAGGACTGAGAGGGAAGAAAAAAAACCTAAAAAAGATAATTTAGCAGATAGATTTAGAAGTGTTTGTTTGGTTTTCATTCTTTTTAAAATCCCATTGCAAAGTGTTTGCAGATTTTAAAATACTATTGCTCTAACTTCTTTTACAGTTTCTTTTATAAGAACTCATATATAGTTATTAAGTACATAACTATACCCTACAATGTTAATTTTATTAATCCTCTGGCAGCATTGTAGTCTATAAAAAGCATATACAATTAAAAGAAAGTTGTATATGAGGTATACTTTAATGTATTGCAGTATGTGTGAAATAAAATTGTCTCTTAGTAAAAGATATCCCCAGGAATCTAAGAGATCATACACCTGATTTTTCTTTTTTGGTAGCAGAGTGTGCTTTGCCTTGTGAATAAGAGAAAGAATCCTCTCTCAATTCTCCCTAGAGTTTTTGCTTCATCCCATAGCAGCAAAACATCTGTCTCTCCTAAATTGTCAGAGTGATCAAAATGCTTAAAATCATACCCCTCCTTCAAAATCAAAATTAAATATTACCTCCTCCATGAAGTCCTCCCTAATCTCATCAGCCAAACTAATCTCACCCACTACTGTTGCCCCATAGCATTTGGTTTGTAGGTACATTTTGAAATTTACCGAACTCTATCTTAATTGTATTTAGTTATTCCATATTGGTCCTCCCCACTCTGTGGTAGTCTTTAGAGCTTCACTTAGAAATATCTAGCTCAGTGTCTTCCATTAAACCTAGTGCAGTGTCTAGCACACAGGTTTTGCACCGAGGCAGTGCTCTGCTGGTTAGACACCTGGGGTCTGGGGCTTGACTGAATGAGGGTGATTGCTGACTCTGCTCTTTTCTAGCAGTGCAACCTTAGGCAAACTACTTAACCTTTCTGTTCCCTGAGTTTCTTTATCTCTAAAATGGGGAAATATGGATGCATATCTAGTAGGATTGTTGTGCAGTTAAAAATGAGATAAATGGATACAATGGGCAAAGTTTTGTGTACTTAATAAGTAGACACTAAATATTACCTATTGTTATTACATGCTTGGTGAATAGATATAACATTTAGGAAACCGAATTTAAATATACCTTCTTTCTATCTTTTAAGGCTAAACTCAAGGCTCAGTTTATGTTAAAATTTTCTTCGATACTGACTCTATGAAATTATTTTTTTTCACTGAGCTCTTCTAATGTTTACAGCATGGACCAACAAACTAAGCATTTAGTTATGGACTGCTATGTCCTATTCTCTGATTATTTGGTGTTTGCTCCCCCTTTGAATATTGTAATACAGGTTCTGTGACTCAGTTGTAGCTAAACTGAGACTGTACTAGGCAAACTCAATTGCTATCTGGCAATTGAACAGAAAAAAAATAATAAGGAAGTTTGAGTTTGGATGCTTTTCCATTTCTTCCTCTTTCCCCCTCAGTCTTCTATATCCTCATAACTTCAAGCCACATATCTTCCAGTTTGGGACATGATGTTCTCTTGATTAACAACGTGATCAAGCTAGAAGACAATCCATTCTCCCACTAGCTATCTATGCTGTATAGCACAGGGAGCTCAGCTTGGTGCTCTGTGATGACCTAGATGGGCGTGATGGGGAAAAGTGGGAGGGAAGTCCAAGAGGGAGGGGATATATGTATACATATAGCTGATTCACTTCATTGTACAGTAGAAACTAATACAACATTGTAAAGCAACTATACTCCAATAAAAAAAAAATAATGAAAAAATAAAAAGACAATCCATTCTCTTCCTTGTGTTAGAAAGTGCATGTAACAAAATAACATCTCCATGTTGGAAAGAATGTTACAGTTCCATCATTAACTTGATACCATGCTTCCTGTGAGGGGGACCCTCTACCAGTTTACAGCACATTCCCTTTTGAATTTTAATTGCTAGAATATTTCTGTTTGGATTAAACTGATATTTGTTTCCCCCAAACATATATATCCTGCTCTGTTTTCTGCATTTCAGAGCCATGCAGAATATAAGTTCAATCCTCTGTGACATGTTAAATTTGATATTGGAGCTAGTTCTTAGGTTCCTCCTGAATTTTTGTATCTCCAGTTTGTAGAAAAAATGAACGTTGGATTCTTATGAGTAAAATCCTGGTCCCTTTCCTTTGCATATGCAGCATTAAATTAATATGTCTATAAAATATTGCATTTTAATTGAATATCAGTCTCCGTCTGTAACATGTCTGTGAGAATGCAGCCTAGAATGATTATCATTATTTTTCTGGACAATTTATTTCAATTAATACAACTTAAGAAAATGTGTCACTGTCTTTACTTTGTTTCTCTGTTTGCTTGTTTTAGCACCTTTATCATTTAGGTGATTCATACCGAATATATAATCAGAATATTAGGTTGTTTTCTCTAATTACATTACTATATCTGCACCAACCGTTTCAAACCATAGGGGCATAAAATAACAGATGTTTATTTAGCTCACCATTTTGTGTTGGCTAGGCAGTTCCTCTAGTGTAGTTTGAGCCAACTTGGCTGACCTCTGCTGAGCTCATTCATGGGATGTGGTTAGCTGGTGGGTTGGCTGGTGGTTGGCTGACCCAGGAGGGCTTCACTCACATGTCAGGCACTTGCTGGATTGTGGAGCAGGGCAGCAGAAAGCTTATGCCTTATGTTTCTCGTCATGTACATTTCTTCATATAACAGTCACAGAATACTAAAATTAGCAAGAGTGGAAGCTGTTCAGCCTCTCAGGCTTAGGCTCAGAAATAGCACAGCATCACTTTTTCCACATTCTATGAGTTAGAGCAAGTAAGAAAGCAAGTCTCCCTTGAAGGGTAGAGTAATGGCTTCTACCTCTTGGATGTGAGGAGCTACAAAACAATGTGGCTTTTTTTGCAAACAAATATACTTAGTATCTTATGCTTCCACAAAAACTGTGAGTGCCTAAGACAAAGATTTTAAATTTAAACGTTACGTATAATTATTTCATCTTAAAAATATTTTATATTTCCATTTAAGCCACGCATCAAGACATTCCTCTATGTTACATACATTACAATTCAGCCAACTATGCCACACATATGATCAACACAGTTGTTTAACAAAGAGTCCTAAGCATGCCCCCAGAGAACTTTACCCCAGAGGTTGTTAGCCTTTTTTATGAGATTAATTGTTCAAATACCTACCAATCCATTTAGCTATGTTCCCTCCTGTTTTGTATTTATCTTAATTCCTTTTTTTCCCCACAAATGCTCCATGAAAAATTGTGTCATGTCTTTCCCTGGGTACAAAACATCTATTATATATATTATAGATTATATACTTTATATATATACACGTGTATATATATATATATATATATATATATATATACACACATATATATATACATTTACATGTTTTTGTACATGTATGTGTTGTGTGTGTGTAAATTCACTTCCAAGTACTTGTGACCTAGAAAAAAATAAATGGACAATGTAAGAACTGTGAGTTGAGTTTTATTCAGTGTCTTACTGCAGACTATAGCTGCGAGACAGCCTCTCAGACAGCTCTGAGGAACTTCTCTGGAGAGGTAGGGGAAGAGGCCAGTATATATGCGGTTTTTGCTAGGGGATACATGCAGTCAATCATACATCTTGGTAAGAAGTTACTGCTAGTCATGAGGATCAGATATTTTAGTTAATGATTTTAGTGCTTTTCTATGTAGGGGAAGATGTAAGAATCTAGGTTCATTAAAATTTTTCCTGAAATATATCTAACTATCTAAGGGCCTGTTTCACCTGTTTTCCCAAAACACGGAGTGCTCATCCTGTTCTTTATCCTGAATTTCTTTCAGGGTGCACTGTAGGTTAGCGACCATAGTGCCTAATGACTTGATCCTTGTAGAACTGGACTGAAGGGCAACATTCTTTTGTTTATATACTCTTCTTTTCCAAATGTAAATCCAGTATCACACTTTAACTTTAATCCCCTTAGGCTTCCTCATTTCTTTATACTATCCACATTTTCTCTTTGACCATCTACTTTCATGCCTTTAATTTCTATTTTCTCCTAAACTATACACTCTGATCTCATCTTCCTTTTCCATTCAGGTTATAATACTATCACTTCGTAACTAGTCCCTTAACCACGATCTAACTGCTCTTAAGGGCTTACCACAGGCAGGCACTGTTGTATGTGCTTTAAATGTATTAAGTATTCACAATGATCCTATGAGGCATCTACTATTATTATCCCATTTTGTAGAAGAGGAAATTAAGGCACAGGAAAGTTTCTTATCATTATACTCCTAACAAATAGTAGAGCCCTACTTAAATCACTCCCTTGCCAATATCAACATTCTTTTGTCTTCTTGTCCTTCCCTGCCTTTCCCTTTTATCACTCTTTCCTAGAAAATTGCAGGTAATTCCTCCCTCCACACCTCTAGGTGACTAAGTGATTCTGGAAAATCATTCTGGAGCTATACAGACTGATTCTAGTCTCACTGACCTATATTCTTTTTTGGATGCTTAACTAAGGCAGGATCTGCTTCAAAGCACATTAAGGTTGCTGGCAGAATTCATTTTCTGGTGGTCATATAATTGAGATGCCCATCTTCTTGCTAAATATCTACCAAGTACTGCTCAGCTTCTAAAGGCCACTTTTCATGTCAACAAATTCCACAGTGGTTCACGAAATGCCAGTTCACTTTTTCAAGGTCAACAGGAGAAACTTCACAGGAATTTTGAAACTCTTCCTTCAGGAAGGGCCTAATCCCTTTCAAGGTTTGAAAGGGTTGATTGGATCACACCCACCCAGCATAATCTTTGGATTTCTCAAAAGCATTTGGGGACTTAATTACATATTCAAATTCCTTCCTTTGTCATATAAATTAACCTAATCATGAAAGCAAAATTAGTCACATTCCTAGCCCTGACCACACCCAATGGGAGAGAACTAAAAGCAGGGCTTGTACACCAAGGGGTAGGAGTCTTGGACACCATCTCAGAACTCTGCCTACCACACTCTATTTTCTCCAAAATAGTTTAACATGTACTTAACTTCTGATCTCTCCTTTCTATCTGATCTCTTGATCCCTCACTCTGAGTAAATGATTTTATTTCTTAGGAACAAGAATATAAAAGCCATCAAACAGGACACTCTCATTTACAAAATATGAGTCTCTAGGCTCCATTCTTACCCTTTCTTCCTTTCAGAGAAAGAGGTATCATGTATACTTTCTAAGGTTAATCTTTTTCTCATTATCTGGTCCTTTTGAATCCCAACTTTTTATTACAATTTTTACAGATTATAAATACTTTTATTTTTCTTCCAACTTTGAATACTTCCTTTTCTTTTCTGCAGACACCACTACTTTACACAAGTGTTTCTTAACTTTATTATTTTTATTATTATTATTGTTGTTTGTTATTGTTTTCCTCTTAAGGAAACTTTTTAGACCGTTTTTCTTAATTTTGCCCCATGAAGTTTTAATACCAAAGATATACTCTGTGCCTCTTTGAGTGTTGTGTATCTCAGTGCTTTATACACAAAAAGAGTAAGATTTTTTTCATTCCCACTCCTTCACTAAAAAACTAATTTTGTCCCTTGTGGTGATATTGTCCCTGCTGAGAGTACACTGCATCCACTTTGACCTTTCTAGCTGCTCTCCAATCCTCCTCTTCATGATGGAAACACTTGAAAGACTAAGGTCTAACTTCCCATCCATAACACAACTCCCTGTAATTTAACTTTTGCCCTTACCATTTTTATTGAATTTTTCACAAAGGTCAACACTGTCTTATTCTTTGCTTAATCTAATAGACACATTTTAGTCCTTATCATATTTGAACTCTTTTTGACATTTACACTGTTGATCTTTTCTTTTCTTCTTGAAACTCTGTTCTTCCTCGTCTACCAGGAAAGCAATGTTCCCATTGTGACTTGTTTCACTCTTTTCTCTGGACCACGTGTTTCTCTACCTTCTAGTGTTCTATTTTGGACTTCTTTTTACCTTTATATACTTTGAGAATCATCTCATCCCAGGTCTTCAACTACCACCTCTATGCTAATGATGTAACTCACTATCTCCAGTCTATATTTCTCTGTGGAGCTTCAGACATGTACACTTTCCTGATTTTCATGGCCCACAAATACTTCAGAATACTTCAGCATTCTCATCTCCACTGCTGGTTCCTGCCTACACTCCCTATGTTTTCAAATTGCATTATTTTCAATCTAATGATATGACAGAAAACTGAAGATCTTCCTTCTTGATTATTCCTTCCCTTTCAGTCCCCATGACAAATTATTTATAAGAAGATAAAAAAATGACACTATCTTATCTTAATCCTTGTTCTAAATAATCTGAATCAAAACATCAACATCAACACATTGATAGGAGTTTTTGTCTCCAATACAAATATCCTCCAGCACATCATTTGCACTATAGCCAGAGTCATCTTTTAAAATATAAATCTAATCATGTTACGTTTTTTCTCAAAACCATTCAATCCATTATTCCAGATTCAATATAAAATGCAATATACTTTATCAATGAACTCTCTTGCCTGTCCCATTATCTTGTTATAAAACTCATGTCTGTAAGAATTATATCATTGAGTTTTTTTATGTAGTGAACTGTTTTTATTTAGAGCTTTCAACTTACATGGGAATTTAGTCAGTTCATTGCAATTCTATCCCATTAGTGTTTGTTTTCAGCTATTTTGGTTTATTATTTTTAATTTCTCTTGTGAAACAATCCTTTCTGATAAATCCAATTTGAAATTCCTAAACCTGTCTTCTCACCAAGGTTAAGTCTAAATTCCAGGGGTTTATTTTGCTTCATAACATGGGAGAGAGACAACATATCAGGCTATATAAATATATATATATATTATATATATAACTTACTCTGGCTTCAAGGTCCCTTTACATGTTCCTTGATGATTCTCAAGGTCATATCCATGTCCCTTAAACTCAGAAAATTTAATGTGAGGCCCACAGGGACTCTGTAAGGTGGATTCAGGTCTATAAGTTTGACAGAAAGCTCACACAAAGCATTCTAACCTACTCTTCTGTGTTAAGGTGGCTCAAGGTTCTTGACAAAGGGTCTGATCCATTGGAAGACCTCAGTTGAGAAGCAGGACTCTCAGGTCTAGATATTTATTACTAATTTTGTACTACCTCCCTGTAAATTAACTTTGGCATTCTGTTACACAATTTCTTATCAGTTATTGTCAGCTGTTAACTCACTTGATTCCCTTGAACTCTCTGAAAATCTCTCTGAAATTCTCTTAAAATCTCTGAATTCCTGTACCTCCCTTGTGCCCCAGATCAGAAGCTCTGGTGAGAGGGATTTGGATAAACTTGTAGCTGATTTTTCATTCTGATCATCAGAATTAACAGGGTCTGGAGTTTAGCCTCCACTCCACTTGATAAATCTCATACCCTGGTTAGGGGAAACAGGGGGAGGGGTACTTTTTGGCAATATGTCTGCCTGAAGGAAGTAACTTTTCTTAATCACATTAAAGGATCACATTTGTTTATAAAACTCTCCTTTTTAAAAAGTTTTTATTGGAGTATAGTTGATTTACAATATTGTGTTAGTTTCAGGTGTACAGCAAAGTGAATCAGCTATATGTATACATATATCCACTACATCCACATAGTCGTGTTCTAGTAATATTGAACAACTTGCAGTTTTCAAATGTACCCTGCTCTCTAGTGCTTGGGTAACTTATATACATAATTTTTCTACCCCTCTTTGATTGCTAAACAATTCCTATACCTCCTTCAAAATTTAGTTCAGGGGTCATATCATTGAGGGAGACTTTTAAAATTTCTTCTCTCTCATTTTTGGCCCATAATTACTTCTTTTTTTAAAAAAATATTTATTTATTTATTTGGTTGCACTGGGTCTTAGTTGTGGCAGGAGGTGTCCTTAGTTGTGGCATGTGAACTCTTAGTTGTGGCATGCATGTGGGATCTAGTTTCCTGACCAGGTATTGAACACGGGCCCTCTGCATTGGGAGCACTCAGTCTTATCCACTGTGCCACCAGGGAAGTCCCCATAATTACTTCTTTTATCATGGTGCCTCCCCATTTAGGGTTGTTTAAAGTATTTAGTGAGTAATATATGTGACCTGTTCAGCCACATGTTTCTGGTATATACTCAGCACTCAGTAACATAGAGCCCTATACATTTTCAGTTCACAAAAATATTGGTTAAATAGTCAATGATTAATTGGATGAATATTCCAAAATGTTATAAATCTTCACTCCAAATGTCTGTTAAAATCTTACAAAACTTTGAAAGCCTGGCTCCCATCCCATCTGTCCTCCACCAGGTAGTTTCCAACTTTTCCTCTTTCCTCTATATTTCCCTTGAAATTAATCTGTCCTTGTTCTTACTACAAAACAATTTCTGTATTCCCTGATACACTAAATATAGTCTGCTTGTATTGTTTAATTATAGATCTACTTCTCCTACTGTCTTCTTAATTTTTAGATTGGGTCATTTGCAAGTCACATTTTTTTTCTTTTTTTTTGGATAGGTACCTATTTGTATTGATTTTTTAAAAAAATGTTGAACCACCTGGGAAGGGAAAGAATTCAAGGAGCAGCCTAGAAGATTCTGTATGTAGGCCCAAAACTTTCATTCCCCAAATGGGATGCAATTAGGAAGTGGGGCCTTTGGGAGATAATTAGGTTTAGACGCAGTTGTGAGCATGGAGTCCTTATGATGGGATTAGTGTCCTCATAAGAGGATGAAGAAACCCAAGCTCTCTTTCTCTCCACCATGTGAGGATTCAGCAAGAAGGCATTCATCCATCTGTAGACAAGGGTCCTCACCAAGAGTTGAATCAGCTAGCACCTTGGCCTTGGATTTCCCAGCCTCCAGAACTGTGAGAAATAAAAGTCTATAGTTTGTCACCCAGTCTATGATATTTTTGTTTTAGCAGCCTGGATTGACCAAGATAATGAGATAATGTTTTGTTGTTTTAAGCCTCTATGTTTGTGGTAATTTGTCACACATGAGTAGCAATCTAATAAGCTATTTTTAATAAAAAGATAAGAAACTCTGTTTTCTTATTGAGACTTACATATACCTTACCTTTTGTCTGTGGCTGGCTAAAGAGCACTAAGCCCATTCCATAGAAGTACTCTATTGGAAAATACCTATGAAACACTGCAGAGGAAACAAGGTACAGCCTTAAACATCAGGATTTAGGAGAAAAAGACTTTGGCACTCACCTTAGGCTAGGCCCCATGGCACCGGGGTAGATGTGGTTTTTTAACAGACCAGTTCACTCTCTGCCCCAATGAGACTATATGCTTCTTTGCTAATGACACCATACTGAGAAGGAAAGAGGGTAATCATGTAAAGTAGCTCTACCCCAAGAAGTATTAAATGGGGCACCTATATTTATCCCTTCTCACCCCACAAAATACCTTGAAGTGACACTATGGAGAGCTCATTTTAAGTTATCTGCAGAGTGACAGTTTTCTCCTTCTGCAGGAGAAGAATAATCAGGTTCATTAATCCATTCAGACCTCCAGGGTATCATTTATTAAATTGCTCCCAATGTGCCTTATTCACTCCAAGGAAATAATTTACATACTAGGGAAATTTGATTCACTATCAAGCATATCCCATTTTAAACAATTCTCATTTTCATTCCTTGGTAGAAGGTAATAACTTATGCAAACTACGTGCAGGCATAGATTATGCCATGCTGGGAAAATATTTAAGTATTACTTTCAGGATGCCAACAATCCATGAAAAAATATCTGTAATATATAATTCAGTGAATTTAATGAGGATTTTTCTCATGTTTTTCTTGCCCTATCCCTCTCCCCAAAAGGAGACAATTGAAAGTAATGTTATATAAAATGTTAGGACCAGGAAGTATAGGTTCAGTGACAAACAGGAGAGGAAGTCATATAAACAACTTCTCTATTTCATTATTCTGCCTCAATCCTTCAAGTGAATCCAAGCAGAAACTAGTTTGTGTTACACAAGCCACCTCCTAAACAGTTAATTGCACTTTAAGACACGTTGCTTCTCAAGGGAAACAGCACTAGCTTTCTTCTTCAGAGAGAAAATTCACTTGTTTTTTTGTTTCAATAATAAAATCATGTTTCAACTGATTAAGCTTTAATTTTTTTTCTAGAACAAGAAGGCTCTAGTGATAACAAACATATGCACTACTTATGTGCCTAGGTACATGTTCTTTACACATCTTCAAGTATTCCTTTAAACAACCCTGTGAGGTAGATACAACCATCATCACAATTGAAAGGTGAGGAAATGGAGTCAGAGCAACCAAATAATAAAAAACTGCTTAGGAATCTCTCCATGATGAAGAGCCTCTAGTAGACTGCTTGGTTTTTTAAAATGTAAATATTTCACTCTCGCAAAGCTAGCTACTAAACTTCAAACGGTGTAAATGCTAACATATTGAATGAAACAGCACATGAAAAGCTATTCCGTCCTCAACTATTACCTGCTGCCTCCAGGTGCTAATGAATGACTTCAAGTCAGAAAAATCGAGGCAGTTTCAGCCCTTCTACTAACCAGCTGTTCCTCCCTATACCTTAGTCATTTTGTCTAGGATATAACTTGATGGTGCTTATAAGATCCTTTAAGCTATGAAACTCTATGTTTTTTTTGCCCCCAACTTTTATCTATAAATGGTATATGATTTGGGTAAAAAATAAAAAATAAAGTTACACCCAGGAATATGTTGAGGTGTGAATACCCAACAATCCACTCCCCCCACAAATACATTGCAAAGTTATAGTTTGGGGAAATATTTTATATAAGTAGAAGGATGGAGTAAATCTTTTAATATATTGAATTTGCTTCTCAGCAAATGTGCCAAATATCCAAGTCCAACTGTGATTCCAAAATATTTCTTTATTCAGACAGCAAATCACAGTTTATGCAATCAATATGCTGGCCAGCAGCAGATTGAATGTCCTGTCCCCTAAACGCAGTATTTCTCTCCGACACAGCAAAATCTTAAGATCAAATGAATAGCGATTGAACCTTCTAGCCCCTCTTCTGGTCTCAAAGCAGCGGTGTGCAGAATTCTGTGAGGCTCACATTACTTCCCCAGCTGCAATCGGTCATGTATTTTAATCTTAAAAGATGTAAATTGTAGGCTTATAAGAGTGAGAGCACCATGTCCATGCTGGCAGAAGCTATTTTAAATTATTTTCTGACAGTGCAAAAATAGAGCTACAGAGATTTTAGCTGATGGATGGTAGGGAATCTGGAGGACAAATCAGAAAGTCAGCTGAGGTACAGGGATTTTCCTGCTGTTGTGGTTTGTTCTCATTGCTATTGTTTTCTTTCCCTGAGTGCCAAGTTTTTAATTTTGATATTTGCAAGAGAATGTCAGACAAGCCTGCATCATAGTTTCAGAACCTAGAATACTTCCAATAAAATAACAGATCAATGGAATGGATGTGACTGAAACTTTTATTCTTCCAAATGTAAGTAAATTACTGTTTGATAGTCAACTACACTCAACAGATAGATGATGTGGGGACATGGGTTTGCACAGATTTTTTTTTGAGACTGTTGATTTTTAATATTTTCTTTAAAAAATACAAAGGAAATTAACTCTTTAGGTCAATACAACTCAGAGAAAGAGAAAACATGGAATTTCAGAACAAAAGGAAAGTGCGTTATTGTTTAGGTTATCAAGTTCCCACCCTCTTGATACCCGTAAAGCAAGAATTTCATTCCTAAACACAGAGGAGCCTTGAATGGTGGCTGAGAAATGGTGACAGCAGGAATTGGAACTAACAAAAGAATCTTCGTTGTTTTTGATTATTTGTCCCAGGATGAATAAAATCTACTCTACGGACAGATAAGGGAAACTTGTAGGAAAGGGACCAAAACACAGCAGTAAAAACCACTCCCTAGCATAAGTGTGTTCTTCAAGTAATGAATGACACAGTAATCAGGTAGCTGAACTACTACACTGCTGCCAACCCTGCCCCCACCCCTGCCCCATCCCACGATAAATTGTATGGAAATGTAGACAGAATATCATCGTAACCCAGGCATTTGACTCAGTGAGTGGGATGTCTGAGAGGTGGTGATGGAATACTGAGGAAGAGGAGGAAGCTGGTGCCAGCTAATCACATGAGTTCAGGAAAAAGCCAGTTGAGAAAAGAGGCACTGGTTGGGACTGCTACCAGGAGGGACACATGAAAAGGAGACCTTGATATTACAGCAACTTTTTTCTCAACCAGAAAGCGCATTTTTGGTGGTTTAAAGCTGTGTTGTAGATGCCAGTTTTTAATCATGTCAAAGGACTGAGGAAAAGTACAAAATAGAACAATTTTTAACAGTACAGACTCTACAATCAGAACTAGAACCAAATTTTGGCTCTTTCATGATTTCCTGTGTGACACTTGGCAAGGAGCCTAAAATTTGTCAGTGCTCATCTTTAAAAATGGGAACTCAACTTCTTTTTTGTTTTTTTTACAAATGATGCGAGATAATGCCTAAGAAGAAATCAAGCAAGTGCTTTTTGATGTTTCAAAGGAATAGAAGCTCTTAAATTCTACAATGTTGGGGTAGAATGTAGACAGGTGTAGGGGAGGAAAAATATCTTTGTCTTCCTGCCTTTCTAGGTTTTTGGCTGGATCTCTGTAACAAAAGGCAAATTAACAAGGGAAAATTTATTTAATATAAAATTTACATGACATACAAGCCTTCATAAGGAAATGAAGAAATGATCATACCTGAGTGTATTTATACTAGGTTTGATGAAGAATGGAAAGACATGGGAAAATATGATAGGGCAAAACAATGAGCTAGGTGTGTACACCGGGGGGAACTTAGCAAGGCTTTTTTTGTTCAGGTTCTCTCCATGTTCCTCCATATTTGGAGATAATTTTCTTTCGCTTATAGAAAAGGCACTTCACGTGAGCCTTTATCACCTGTTTCAGGGGAAAGTCAGAGAATCCTTCCAGCACCTGCTTTTTCTCAGATTCCTTCAGCCTAAAATATTCAACATGCCAAGATGCCGTATTTTGTGGTAGCATGACCTGAACCCCATCCCAGGGGACCCATTTTTTTCAGATACTCAGGGGATGTTACAGAAAGGAAGGAGCAGCTTCCATTTAAAAGGATTTGAAAAGACTGCAGATTTGATTTTATTTCACCTTCTTTGGGGGAAGAACTTTTAAAGGCAATATTACAGAACTAAATGTAATTTGAGCTTCAAAAAAGTAGTCAGGGATTCTCACTGAAAAATTTTGCCTTTGTAAATATCTGATTAAGATCAAATAATTACCAGTATTCCTCTTTAATTGTGTAACTTTATGTTTAGAGGTGTGTAACATCCACCTTTTCTGGAGAGAAAACATCATTCCATATTTCTTTTATGTTTTAGCCAACACTCAGGCTAAACACATAGCATGCCATAACATTTACTGAAATTAAAGGAATGATTAAACTATAGAAGGTACAGATTTTGAATATCTTACCTTAAGGAGACTATTTTTATTAACAGGCAAGAAAGGTGTTATAGATGTGATTTCAAATATCTAAAGGAAAATTCAAATATTTATTCAAATCTTTTGGACAACTCAGTTAAAGTTGTCTGATATTTGCTGAAAAAATGTCTCTTAAACAATAATTGTTAAAGAATAGGAATAGTGATTGCAACTAATGTCATTATTTAAAGATTCTGATAAAAGCATATTATTTTGAAGAGTCTATAGTCATAATACTTAGCAGTATTATGAGTTTTTGACTAAAATTCAAAGATTATCTTGGTGTTTGATAGAGTATAAACCCAGGTAGATAAGTATAGTTTTGTTTAAACTACTAAATATATTAGTTAAAGTTGTCTATGATGCAAATTTCTTTAAAGTAAATTATATTTTACCATTTTTTCTATGACAAAAAGTATCTCAGAAGATAGAGATGTAAAATGAAAAATGGGATTGGGTGCTCCTTACCAGTGCAATTATCCTGTGAAGTGTTAAAATACATTTAGGGTTTTTGTAGAACATTTTCTGAATCTGGGGTTCATTCTCAGTATTTTAAAAATTAGTCATAGAGGTTGTCATTTTCTTCCTCTGCTTATACTCCATGTCACTATCCTTTGCTGACTCAGAGGCACCAAAATTCCTTAGGATGCTTTCTCATACTTATTACCATCATATATAAATATGGTTCTGTTTCAGCACCCCAAAACACTCCAAGTCTTACCAAAGCTTCAGTTTAATAGGCCTCTACTGAAAAATACTTACATGTCAGGGGCAGCTGGTTCACATCCTAAACATAACATGAGAGTCCTATGGCCCTAGAAGACTGTCACATAGCGAAGGAGAGGCTCAACTGCGTGTCTGATGACCTGTTTGCAAAAAAATGACCTCCCCACCATGCAAGACTCAAGCTAAGACTGGCTTTTCCCCATCCAAAAATGATTGACACTCATTTGAAATTATTTCACAAGACACCCTCAGCCCCATCTAATCATCATAAAACATTTTCAAACCCTGGGATATTCCAACTTAAATAACATCTGTGATGGATAATGGACTCTTAGCAGTCTAGTCAAAATCTGAGATGATTTAACAATTCTAAGCGACTATTCTAATTCTTTAAGTATGCAGTCTAAAATCAACCCAATTTACATTATCTACCAGAACACTTAACATCTCGGTTTGAAACTTTTGCATTTAGATATAGAATGACTTTGTTTTATTTTTTAAAAATGGTCAGACTTTACATTTTCTTTTGTAAAACTTACAGGACAGGGCCAATCCTGCTATCTTTTCCAAAAGCAAGAATGCCTTCACAAGAATTGACATCTACCATTCCCAAAATTGTAAAATGCCCACAGTCTCTGGATATTCACCTTGTAGATTTTGAAATGGATGAATTAAATAGATATTAATAAATTTAAAAAATCACTCTAGTGGGTAACCCATTACACTAATAATTCATAGCATACTTAATTATTTAGTAAATCATAGGATGAAAAATACATGTGTAATAAAATGAATGTGACCCACATTCACATATAGAGCTACAAATACATAGAAAAAAGCTAAAAGTATGTTTCTAACAAATACTTTATTAGGTCATAGAATTAAGTGTTTTTATTAATTATTTTTATTTTTGATTTTCTTTAATGTTGTTACTTTTATATTGAAAAATGGAGCTTAGAGCTTAAAATATGATGCTGATTAAGAACCAAAGAAGATAGAGCCATTCATTACTCATAATTATGACGTTCTGGGATTTGGGATTTTAAAAATCAGAATTAATAGGAGAAAAGGTATGGTGTTTCTGATGAAATCTTTTACAATATGATCAACTTCTTCACCATTCATGAAATAAAATGAGGTGAAATATTACTCAGGGACATCATAGGGTCTATTTCCTGCTCACAAAGGAAATATGGGCTGTCCAATCTAGAGAGTTCTGGAAGCAGGAATGTATACTATCTTGGAGTCTCTTGAGGACTATGGTGTTTTTACAGTCTAAAGATTCCTTCTTTTCTTTATTTTCCTACATGGCCATGATAAAGGCTGTAGGAATTCTTGTTGGAGAGATATAGGCTATCCATGTTAGTAATTGTTTAGATGTTATTATTTTCTTAAGCAAAGAGTTATGAAAATAAGAAGGAAGTGTTATATTTCACTTTGGAGATTATTTGCTGAATGAAGAATTCATGCTTTTAACTAGGCAGCTGTCATAGCTATTTAGGAAAATGCACTCTCCTTGCAGCTTTAATTGTTAACAAAATTAACAAGACAAATACATGTTGTGCCTCACCAGTCTTTCTAAAGTATCTGTTCAAATTAACAATGTGAACTGAATGAATGGGTGAATGACTACAAGCTAAAAATAAATTTAAAACAGCCAAAAAACATGGTTCCGTAGCAAGAAGCTAATAGTTATGTACACATAAAAATACTTTTATACAAATATTTCTACAATAATCTTTTTTTTTTCAAAACAGTTTGCCATTAAGTATGGTGACATCTTTTTTTATTTTCTAGCTGAGATATGTGTGGATGCTTTGAGAATGAGATGAATTCCTTTAAGTATCGGTGCTTGGCTTTGCTAATGTGTTCAAAAACATACAGCATTTTGCTCATTAATAACACTTGTCTTAGTGACCCTTCATAGTAATATGAAGCAACTTAATTACTTTTGAACAGTAAATTGAAGCAGAAATTCAAAGATTTTTAAATCCAAAATTATGCTAAAGATAAAATAGATTAATGGCCAATAACATAACTGAGGCCCAAAGAGCCATGCAGCATTCATAAAGTTGCCAGATTTAGCAAATCAAAATACAGAATATCCAGTTAAATTTGAATTCCAGATAAATAGCAAATACTCCTATGACCCAAATGGGACATATTTATACTAAACAAATATTCATTGTTTATCTGAAATTCAAATACCTGCATGAACTGAATTTTATCTGGTAACCCTGGGTACACAGGGATTCTGCAGTCCCCACTGCCAATCTACAAAGCTCTATATTCTTGGGCTATATTTCAGGCTTGGTTCTAGAAAATTATTATACTTGTAATTTAGGGCAACTCAAGTGTGTTCATTAACATACATTTGAAAAAAACCATCACCAAGATGTATCAGGTTTATTTTAATTTATATTAAAAAAATAAGTTGCTTTATGTATTCATCTCCTTTTCAAAAATCTATTGTTCCCCATCACAAAATAAAGCTTCTAACCACTATAGAGCAGATTTTATTCATTAGGGTTTTAACACCAATAGGTATAAAATGTGTTGATAACAATGATTTATTTCTTTTAATAAAATAAGCAAAATCATGTATCTATTATTGCACAATGCATTAAAAAAGCAAACCTTCTCATATTCCATGATGTAGGTTATGTCAAAGGCAAAAATGTTTTCAAATAGTTATGTATTCATTTACCAATATATGAATAAAACATCTTACAGAGTGCATGAATTCTTTATATCCTATCCCGACATTCTATTGTTAAGCAGACATGCTTCATCCTTAAGCTTAGAGATTTAATTTGATAACTTGGATGTTTTATCTTCTGACATCTGCAGACTTCACAAAGGTCTAGTTTTTTTTTATTATTTTTCTTTAGGTTATTTTCAAGGTGTGTAAATCTGTAATTATGCTAACGAAAGAGAAGGGCAATTCACTTTGTTCCCTCATATTCAATTTTATAAGATATAATAATTTACATAAAGTATATTCAAAGTATTCAAATAAAAATATAGACCGTTAATGTTGTTATCGTTTTGGAGGCATGTGTATGACATTGTTAGAAATATGAGTGCTAGAACTTGATTTCCTGGGTTCAGATCCTGGTGTTCAACTAGATGAGTGATCTTGGTCAAATTATGCAAATTTTCTATGTCACACTTGCTTAATCTGTAAAATGAGAATAATAATAATAATGCTTTTACCTGATAGGATTGAGGTGAGATTTAAATGAATTAATTCTTGAATAATGCTTTAAACAGTGAATAGTAAGCACTGAAATGTTAGCTGGTTATCTTCATATCTTAGTTAAACCACAAGTTTCTAGGTCATTAATATACTTTCAATTATTTTACAATGAATTGCTAGTAACTACTGTAAAGATTTTAGTTGACTCAAACATGGATTAGTCTTGACTTTATCAAACATGTAAAACTAAGCCATCATACTTATTGGTTTTGAAACTCAGTAGTGTACAAATATCCAATCACTTACACAGAATATTTTGAAGAGTTGTCAAAGTGTGTAAGTTCAAAGGTAAGTTAAAGCAGTTATGGAGTGCTAATTTTAGTGCAAAATCATCTATTCTTGCTTAACAGTGTCTACTACATTTCCTCAAACTTAAACATTAAACAGAAATGGTATTAGCACTCTGGATTCAAGAACTGTCATTGTTTTGGTCCAAATTTGGGTAATAAAATAGATCTTAGATGTTTTTGGGTAATGATCCCACAACAAAACTTCATATCATAACATAAAAAGCTGTTACATAGTTAACTTTTTATGGGGCATGAAAGTCCCATATTTCTTAAACTACATCAAAATTATACCAGCACAGGTTTCAAATTACATGACATCCAATCACTATGTTAGAATGATTTTTAAACTTCTGATGTGTGTAAACTACTCATTCTGGTGTGTGTGTCTTTGAGTGTGTGTGTTTCTTTCTTAAATATAGGTGAGATAAGCAAACATTGAGGTATTTCTATATAGACATTAATAAACTATACAGACATTAATAAATATTCAATATACATATTGAATATTTGCTCTATGTAGTTTTGGCTTGTTGTTGCTGTCATTGTCATTTTGATTTCCTATCAGGAGATTGTAGGGGGGATATTTTAGATGTCCAGCAAAGCTTCCCAGGTATCCAGAGTGACAAGGACACTACTATTTGATATTTCCACAAATGACTATATGGTCACTGTCTGGCATTAAAAAAATAAATAAATAAAAGAGGATTCATTATACTATTGACAGTTACTGGTTCTGTCCCAGACCACTGCAAACATCATCAGAAACTTCAGAAGAAATAATCAAGTATCGTAAAGTATGAACCAATCATGAACCCTCCTTTAAGGGACTCTTAAGACTTATTCCATCTCTCCTTATGCCTGTCTTTTTGAACCACAATCAGAAGTCTAGGTCTCTCAGATAATCCTGCTCTATTCATAGTTTCTAAATCCCCTTGTTTGACCTAGTCCTTGTCCTGCCTTTCCTGAATATCCTGAAAACATTTTATTTTACCCTCTAACATGCCAGATCTGTGACCAACAAGGTTATCTTTTTGTTTTTCTTCTCTATCTACATTCTTTCTCTAGGTCATTTCGTCTATATTTAACTTCAATCTATGTATTTGTGACCCTCAAATATATATATCTACCTCTAATGCCTCCTCGTGATCCAATTGTATATATAAAACTTACTGCATAATTGTTATATTCAATAGTTGTATGTCTGAATCACCACAAAATTAAATGTCAACAATTCTTGATTTCATCTACCAAATTTAATCCTCCATCAATTTTTTCCCCTATTTTGTCTATGTGCCCTACCTAAGTTCTAGGATCCTTCTCTCTTCATCTCTAATGTTATGAACCTAATGCAAAGAGCCCTGCTTGCTTTGTGGATGACCATATTTAGTGTAGGAAACAGTATACAGTGCACAACAGTTACTATGCAAATATTTTCAAATAAAAGAGAAATTTCACAGGTGTCTTTAGAATTTATTTTTAACAATAAGAGAAATTAGGGAATTGAGACTTTTCAATCTTTTGTTGATATGCATTAAGTTGCAAGAAATAAGCATGGGTAAATCTTTAAGAATACTGTTTAGTAACAGTGGGTCAAGAGGTATACAGTCTAAGGTTTTGTGTGACAACCTAGTTTTGATATAAGGAATTCAGGTTTTTTTCTTCACTTTTGCAATTTTTCATGTGTTGGTTCTATTACTGTTATAAGATAACCATCACATTTCCCAGTATCACATCCTTATGTAACAATGACCCAAACAAGAAGCAAAAAGGTGATGCAATGCTCTTTCTCCTTGCAGTATTGTACTAAGAAGAGCCTACTAGTCTGTGATATCTAAATGATAACTCCTTGACATAAGTGCCCTTTGATGCAGGGATGCTTACCAAGGTCCTTTTACTTGCCTCTCCTCCATTCCTTCCCTCCTTAACCAACATGCTAGGTACCCCTAGCATGTGTTAGGTTGATCAAATGATCCTATGACATGCTGTGGCAAATTTAGGAAAACAAATTTTATTTTGGGGGATTCCTATGACTTCCAATTAGATTTCATATACAGCGAACTCATACTAAATGTAGCCCCTCTCTAATTAACAAAGAAATCCTTCTACTTCTTTAATTCTGCTGCTTCTCCAATGACCTTGTAAGCCTCTGGCTGGTGAAGCCCTCCTTCCGCACTGGTGTGAGCTTTTATAAACTTTGTTCTCCTTTGCTTAATACTGCTCATATCATTAGTGCAGCCATCCAATAAATTTCTGTGTGGATAACAGTGAGGCTGGTGATTTGGTCCCTCTAGGGTAGATAGAAACAGTTATTCTCACTTTTTCCCACTATAATCAAGAAGAACAATTCTACTTCAAAGGTTCTCACTAGATTTTCCTTATTTCTCATTGTCTATATCGCATGTTCACTCTATGTCAATACATGGCAAAGGAAACAGGATTGTCATGACTGACTGAGTCTGATCATGACTAGTCTTTTAGGGCTGATCAATGGGCAGGAAAAAGTACTGTTGGTTAAATAACAAACAATGTCTGCTGCAATTGCCATCTAACAAGAATTGTCAAATTTAGCTAATAAAAATACAGAATTCCCAGTTAAATTTGAATTTCAGATCAACAACAAATAATTTTTAGTATAAGTAAGTAGAATTATTTAGCACAAGTATGTAAATATATACTTATACTAAAGATTATTCATTTTGATGTGAATTTCAAAAATTTAACTGGACTTTATGTATTTTCCCTGGCAAACTCCACAGTTTCTTAACCAAACTCTGAGGCAAATATTTTCTTGCATCTTAGGTGATCTTTTGAGGTCCTTTCACTCCATGAAATATTTGTCACCCAGGTAAACCAAAGACTTTATATTGACACTAAAGTTGAGTCTCCCTCCTTAGTCCCCTTTTCAGGCATTCCCTCTGCTTCTATTATTTTGCATGCAGGCATTTTCCTTCTATCAAATGCAGTGTGGTGTTGAGAAAAGAGCTTAGGAACTAGTTTCAAAGCTACAACTAATTTCAAACTTGGTTGAACTGTTATCTATGTGTCCAGGGCTATGTCACTGCTTAAAATACATTTGAGTTGATATGAGATTAAAGTAGTTTAAGATATTTTTTGAAGACACCATAGGAATTGATTATATTGTTATTATGCAGTAAACACATACCAAGGAGCCTTCCATTCTGAAGCCTGATAATCAGAGAAGTTAATTTTGCCACAGTGTTAAGTGTTTTCTACTCACAAGATGTATGTAGGAGCTTCATGAAAAAACAACTGTGCTAATATTGACACAGAGGGCATTTCAGACCTCATGGTAGCTTCTAGTTGGCAATGTTGTCAGCCATCTTATCAGCTCTTAAAACCCACAAAATTTCAATAGTTGCCTTCTCTGCTTCTTCATTTTATGTTCCACCACCTGCTTTCCAAGAAATAGTACAACCATTTAATTGTTACAAGGAGAATCACGTGACCAAATTCACATATTGTAGAATTCCCAACAAAGGCACAAGGAACCATGACACCAAAGTTTGCAGATGTTTCTAACCTCATTCTGTAATATTTTGTAACAAGGAGAGCTTTGCAGGGCTGATTGGCACTTCAGCTAATATTAGTGAACCTATCCTCTCAGAATATGATATTATCTAAATTTTTCCTCAACACAGGTGTAAATGAGTATTCTCTTATTTCAAGGAGCTCTTACAGATGGCTGTCAAAGGTATTAGTATTTAGCTGAATTTCTGTTACCACAGCAATGCAGTGGGAGGGTATGATCAGCCTCTTTGACTCACCTCATCTAGCTGCATCTAACCTCTATAATTAAAAAAATAAAATAAAATAAAGAGAGAGGAAGAAAGAAGATAAGAGAGAGACAATTTCCCTCATGATCCATGAAGAAATTTGATGTAAGAGTCAGATGATTTAGGTTCAAAATGACAATTTGGAAAAACAATGAACACTTAACATAAGGGAAATATAGCTAATTTTGTATCTAGTCATCCAGAAACATAAGTTTACACTTGTAGTTTTACATACTTTGAGAATTTATGCTCTCTGTTTTTTAAAAAATTTTATGTTTCAAGGTTGTATTAAACCTTCACATATTTTTATCTTAAACACATAGCTAAGGACAAGCCTATGATAGCCATTAAAAGAGGAATAAATAAGCAGAACACAGAATTTTTAGGGCAGTGAAACTACTCTGTGTCATACTGTAATGGTGGATACATGTTATTGTAAATTTGTCAAAACCCATAGAATGTACAGTATCAAAGGTGAACTTTGGGTGATAAAAATATGTCAGTATAAGTTCATTGATTGTAACAAATGTACCATTCTTTTGGGAGATGTTGATAATGGGAGATGCTATGCATATGTGGGGCAGTGGGTATATCAGAATCTCTGTACCTTCTGTTCAAGTTTACTGTCAACCTAAAGCTGCTCTAAAAGATACAGTCTATTAAAAAAAAAGAATACAGAAATTATTTTGTCATCTTCAGTAACCTGCCTCATATCATAAGTATAGACTTTGGCATATTTGACAAATGTGATTCTAATCACCCAAAATGTCATATAGATATTAAAAATGTGAAATCCTTATTTTTGTAAAAACATTGAGGTGAATATATTTGTAGATTAACTCCTAAGACATCACAAAATAAAGTGCATTCTTCAACTTTGAAACAAAAGATGTTTAAAAAATAAATTAGTAGTAGTTTGTAGGGCAGCATTCAACCTTCATAGAATATCCATTACAAAATACGAGTTCATTTTTAGAAGACATAAAAAAGCATCATTTATATTTTACTTCTAAAATATTATTTCCAAGGATAATGTTTGAAAATTGAATTTTTCATTAGGGTAAATGCTCACGAGACATATTTTTCTATACACATAAACACCATCTAAATTTAGTGCCAGGCTGCCATTACTTTTCTATTCAGAACCAATAAAATGAATTGGGATCATTCCCTCTCAAAAAGTATGAAAACTCAAAACATTAATTTACTCTCTTATTTATTCTTCTAATTTAAGATTGCTAAAAATGACCCTTTGCCTTCATTAAAATTGGCTATTTAAATAAATATTGCAATTAAATTCTAACCACTGAATGTCAATTACTTTCAGATTAGGAATTAATTTATTTAGATCACTAGGGAAATTGATCTTGTATGGCTTCTCAAACACAGTAAGATTTCAACATTTATCTAATTTGGATCAGATGAGGGTCTGGCCAGGCACATTCCCTTTACTAATTTTCTTTTCTAGCCTTAAAAATTATGTTATATTTGTAGGCCTGGTGTTTTAATACTTTTTTGTGTAGATGTACTGCTTTAGTAGTCTAAGCATAAATTAAAACATAATCACATTTCTTGACACTTGTTTACAACAACTTTGATAATGTTTATCCTTGGAGAGTACAATGATATTAAAGCATTTGTTCATTTATGGTTTAATAGAATTTTTTTGGAAAATATACTTAAAAATATCTTTAATGAGTTGATACTTTCATGAGGCAGTTACAAATAGAATATTTCTTTAACACAAGCTTTTTAAAAAATCAAAATAATATTTCTTAAAGCTATTTTCAGAAAATGCCTTAGTATGTGTTATGAAAGTTGTATTAAATAGTGAACAAAACACAATTTCTTTTCTGCTGTTATAAAATGTTCACTTTACACAAGATTAATATTCAGGGAGTTCTAGAAGATTAAAAGAAAAGCACAGAAGAAAATAACAAAGAGTGGGATGGAAAATGAGATTCAAGAAAATAGAAAAAAGAAACTAGCTCAATTGGGGAATGGTATTTCAATTTAGAAAAAAAATATTTGCAGTGATAATTTAGTATTTTAAAATTCTATTGACCAATATCTATCAGCTAAAATATATTTTAGTTGTCTCTGTAGTTGTGACTTGTTATATAAGGTGTGTTTCCTGCAAGTAACTAAAAACCCAAAGTCAAAATAGCTAAAAAATAAAGGTGTTTATTATCTCACATAATAAATTCTGCGGGTGAATTCATATCCCAATAATGTCACTAGGAACCCATGTTCTTCCCATATTTTTATCCTGTCAGCCTCAACAGGTTTGTTACTTTACCTCTTGGTCCCTCTATTGCTGCTTCAGCTCCAAGCATCACAACCATGTGCACTAGTGTTCAGACACTGAAAAAAGGAGAGAAACACTTTTCTTTTGGCCTCTCTTTGTTAATAACTAAAATATATTTCCTAAAAGCCCAGAAAAATTTTCCAATTTGTCAATACTGATTCCTTATTGGTAGGAATTGTGTTGCATTACCCAACTAATTTAATCATTGGAAAGGGAGATTAGAATTATCATCATTGATTTAGATTGATTAGGATTCACTTCAGTGGCTAGGGCTGAGAATAGCTTTTTCTTGAAGCATGTAAAAAATCATGGACACACACACAAAAATCAGGGGACAGTTAACAAGGGAGAAGGGGAAATTACCATTGGATAAGCAACATCAGAGTCTACTGCTATACACGTGTAAATCATGCCATTAATCAAAAACATCAATAAAAAACAAGTCAAAAGTATAAATGAAAAAAAATACATCTGTTACTTGATATAATCATTTTGCCATGGCATATCCTAAAGACCAAATCCCAACTCCAACTTTACTTTATATTGCATTATTGAAGGATGGTGATTTAAACTTCTGTGTTCAGGTAAGAATACTTTTCTTCCTAATCAGAGCTTATCCAAAGTTGTCAATTGTTTGAGATGTGTGGGCCCAAACTACTTTTAAGAATTCAAATCTTGGTAAGCAAAAAATTAAAAAGAAAGAAAGAGAAGAAACTAGAAGCAGTCCCTTTCTCTAGCAGAGAACCTCTTTCCTCCTTAGTTTGCATTACATGTCACGATCTCTTCATCTCCTTTAATTTCATGTTCTTCCATTCTACTCCCTTTGTTTCCATGCTCTCTTCTGCTCTTCTCTCTTCCCCTCTCCTTTCCTTTTCAAATGTATTTGTGCCTATGGATGTACAAGGTGCTGTGCTGTACCTGTTACAGAGAAAAGAACACTGCACGGGTAAAGTTCTCAGAAGATAACACAGTCTCAAGACTCATCATCTTCAGGACATAGACACGTATGGAACCATATAAAATACAGGGCAGAGTATCATAGGAACGAGGAGAGAGAGCTTTTCTGAGTAGAAGATAAAGGCTATATTAATAAAGTAACATTTGCTTTGAACAATTGTCTAACTAATATTTTTATCTATAGCACCAGAACAATATAAAAATAATAATAATGATAATAATGGCAACATGATGTGGAAAGGAGAATTATTTCAGTACTTTATGTGCCAAACATTGTACATGCACCATCTTATTTAATCCTACAATTATTTGGATAAGTTGACACTTTTCATATTTTACAGTGGAGGAAAGTTATAGGCAAGAGGACAGGACATCTTGCCAAGTATAAGGTTAGTATCTCGGGGATGTATTCCAAAGTTGGTATTCTTGTCTATTATACTTTTCTGACTCCCATGATAGGTATTCAATCAATGTTTGTAATTAAGTCTGTTGGGATCTATTATATCAAATGACACAAAGAAACTTTATTTCCTGGAACAAGGTAGTTGTTTATCTTCTCATTTGCCAGGTATGGACTACTTCCCTTTAGTAATTTCCTACTGCAATAAAAGTGACATTTTATTGTTAAAAGCCACTGCCATGAAGAAAACATGACTTACTTAGAGGGAGAAGTCTAAAACTGCTGAAAGTGTAGCAAAAGCTAAAGGTAAAACACAGTTTCTAGGATTATCTATGTCAGAAACAGTGAAGAACTTTTCAACTTGAAAGCATGGTTTATGTATTTTGACAATTTATTCCAGGTGGTTTAAAAGAACATATGTTCCATTCATATTTGAGACAACTTGAGGCTAAAGTACAAAATTGAAATGAACACTGAAATATGTTAATATAAAAAGTAACAACAATACAGCAATTTCCAGCAGTAACTGTCAAAAAATGTGAACGAGTCTATCATTAAAGGCCAAAGTTTAAAACATAGGTTTTCGAGTGTGTTCTGAAGGTAATTCACCTGATCTCAGACCTTAGACCTTTCTCAAGGTTAAGATTTGGTATGGAAATTATTCTGGTGAAATAATAGTCATTATAATAATTAATTAGTTAGTTAATATGAGCAAGAGACCCAGCTAGGAATAATGCATAATTCCTTTATTTATACTTCTCACAATTATCCTGTAAATTAAGTAGCAATATTTTCCTCATTTTAGAGGTTAAAAAAGTAAAGCTTAGAAAGAATGAATTTTGGCAAAATCACAAAGATTATAAATTATGGAACAGGAATCAGAGCCCAAATCTGAAGGATTATAGACCCTAGATCTTAACCATCTTCAGTTTCTTGTTTTATAAAAATCAGAGTTCTCACAAATTCTGATTCGATTTACCCAAGAGTTCTTGATTTCTATGAGAAAAGAGAAGGCGGATACTGACATTATTAGCAGCCCTGGTCTCACCTCTGCTTATCTATATGTCTCTTTTTCTCCAACAAATGTGACCAATTACATAAAGATTGCTGAGGCTTAATATCCTTTTCAGCAATGTTTGTCCCATATTTGGAAATAATATTTCAAATACAAACATAAATGATTCAATTTACTGTGTGCCAGCTATTTGATAGCCAACACATATGTGTCAACTGTAATTTCTTTTTTAAAACAGGTGAATATTAACATCCCCTTTTTGATAGAAAGGCAACAAAAGACTCATTTGGATTATGTTGCTCAAGATTACGAGGCCTAATGCAACATTATTTCAAAAACAGTTTTGAGGGTGCAAACTTTTTTTTACTTGTTGAAATTAAAAAAAAATTTTTCTAAACACCAACAATGCAATTTTGCTAAAGTTACAATTTTGGAAAATTAACTAGCCTCTAGACCACACTCCTGGCCTTTCCATCAAGTGCATCTGGGTCTCCACCATCTCAGTGCTGCCTGCATTTCTCCCAGTACTTGGAGTCAGGTGAAGGGGGATAAAGAAGATACTTTAAAGGACTCCTGGAGTATAGAGTCCAGGGGACTCCTGGGTGAGGCCCTGGGCTCCTTGAATGCTGTGTAGAGTAGCCTCTCTCTATCCTGCCCACTGCCCCCCCAAGCTCCCTTTTGGCCTCCTCAGGTTTGATATCCGAGAGGTTTGATTTTCCAGAGGAAATTAAATATTTTATATCAAAATATATTACAGCAAATATCACCAAATACTTTCCTTTAGCACTGTTCCAAGTGTTAAGCTCAAGCACCTCAATCTAGCTCTGGGCTAGTTTGTGAGATTTCATTTGCTGCATAAAGTGGCCTTGTTTCCTGCCGCCTGGAAAGGTGTAGGCACTCAGTCTTAAAGCTTATCCTGCCTCTTTCCACTTGGCCACGTTTCTTCTCCTTCACTAAGAGTTTTCAAAACCTTCACACACGGGCATAAATGAAGTGTGTGAGATGTTTTTCTTCATATCAAAACACATCAAGTTGTAACTGAAGAGTTGGTGCGTCTAGAAACTGCAACCTGGTTCAGGAAAGAAAAGTAACTGAATTTTTCAGAGTATTAATCTAACAACCATCAGGTGTATTCTTCCTTGGGAATACACAGCATAAGGAGCACTGCTTTGTTTTGTTTTTGCTTTTTAAACAATTTCAAAGAAACTGAAATTGAAAACAATCAATTTAAAAATTTTCAGGAGTTCCCTGGTGGCCTGGTGGTTAGGATTCCAGGCTTTCACTGCCATGGCCCGGGTTCAACCCTGGTCAGGGAACTGAGATCCTACAAGCTGCATGGCCAAAAAAATAAATAAATAAATAAAATTAAAAAATAAAATTGTCACATGGTAACAAGTAAGGTTGTTTTGTATCATTGAATTTTAATGATATTAAAACTGTTTAGGTAGACACTGACCTTGATGAAAATATAAGGGTAATTTTGACATAAGGACTCGTTGATAAAGTGTTATTCTACCAGTTAAGCCTGTAATGTCTCTTGATCACCAAGGGAGAGTTCATTAAATTAAATGCCGCTATAGAAAAATGAAGCTGTTGATGAGATGAAATGTTCCAAAATAGCATCATGGGCTAATATTTTGAATACAAAATTCATATTTTATGTGTATAAATAATACAGTAACTCCAAGAGGAAGAATAAAAAATTTGCCTCCATTATTTGGATACTTACTTTGTATAATAACCATACATTCAGCAATTGAAGTTTAAATTTGCATTTGGATATTGAATGATATTGTCAAATAAGTGTTTATTTTCTGTTTAAATTTAAAACCTGCCTATCCAAGTTAGCTTTCTTTTCATTTTTTTGACCAAGAGCTCTTCCAATATCTAAGCTCCATTCTATTAAACAAAATGTGAGCACTACTCACTTTTCTTTGGTCTCTTTTTATCTACATTATATTTAACCACACAAAAAACAGTCTTTAAAACTTGTGTCATTTGGTATTTTGAAGTGCTTTCTCTCTACCCCTCATGGTTGTGATATGTTACCTTTCTATGCTGAATGAAATATTCTATATTTCTGTGCTCTTCTATTTGGTAGCCACTAGTCACATGTGGCTTTTTGGCACTTTAAAGGTAGTGAGTGAGACTGATTAAAAAATAGACACATGTGGCAAGTGGCTATTGCATTAGAGAATGCAGGTATAGACTATAATATATATACCTTTGATACATATATACAGATGGTCCTGCACTGTCGATGGTTTAACTTATGATTTTTCACTTTAGGATGGTGCAAAAGCAATATGCATTCAGTAGAAACAATACTTTGAATTTTGAATTTTGATCTTTCCCTGGGGCTAGTGAGATGCAGTACCATCTCCTCTAGTCATGCCAGGTAGCAGCAGAGAGCCACAGCTAGAATCAGTCACGTGATCACAAGGGTAAAAACCAATACATATAACCATTCTGTACCCACACAACCATTATGTTTTTCAGGACAGCATTCAATAAATTACATGAGCTATTCAATACTTTATTGTAAAATAGGCTTTGTGTTACATGGTTTTGCCCCACTTAGGCTAATGTAAGTGCTCTGAGAAAGTTTAAGGTGAGCTAGGCTAAGCTACGTTGTTTCATAGGTTAGGTGTACTAAATGCATTTAAACTCATGATATTTTCCACTTATGATGGGTTTAACAGGGTGTAAGCCCATCGTAAGTTGAGGAAGATCTGTATATCTACTTCGTTTATGCCCTTAATTTTGTGAATGTGTGTGTGTGTAATTTTATGTTTTGACTGCTGTCTCTGCAGCCTCCAAGATGTCTAACAATGACCCCTAACTCTTGGAATTGACACATATATAGTATCCTACCATATTGTACTGGGCTATGACTGTATGACTAATGACATATGTCAGAAGTTATGGTATGTGAATTCTGAGATTGATTTGGACTGGGGCTTCCACTTTGGGCTTTATGTTTCTCTATGTATCTCTTTCTCAAACAGTTTGTGAGGAACTGATCCCTACCAACAACTACATTAGTGAGCTTAGAAACATAGACTTCAACCCGAGTGCAGTCTTGAGTTGGCTGTAGACCAGGCTGACAGCTTGACTGCAACCCTTGAGAGACTGTGAGCCAGAATCACCCGGCTAAGCAGCTTCCATATTTCTGACAATCAGAAACTGTGAGATAATAAACGTTTGTTGCCTTAAATTGCTAGATTTTGGAACAACTTTTTATGCAGAACTAGATAAATATAGTAAGATACCTGCTAACCTATGTATATTTATTTTTCAATTGTGCTTAATGAATTACTTTAATTCTAATATCTTTCATAGATTATTACTTTGTGTTTTCTAGATAGGCAAATATTTGGTCTTTCAAAAATGACAGTTCCTCCTCCAATACTTATTCTTACTTTGTTTCTTGTTATATTGTACAAGTTAGAACAAAGTAATACAGTTAAATCATAATGAAAATCCTAGCAATTCCTTCCCTATTCCTAATTTTATTTAGAATTCCTCTAATGTACCATCATTATATGCAATATTAACTATTGGTATGATAAAACTACACTTTATTACATTGAATATAATGTATAGTTTAATAAGAAATATATCAAAAATAGATTTAAAATTTTATTAAATATATTTTAGCATGCTTTGAGATAATAAATATTTGGGCTTTTTAATCCTTTCATTTGTTACACTGAAAGATCTATAAGCCATCTTATATTTTGGGGTAAAAAAACACTATTTTTTGGAAACACAAATATCTGAATGTTTTCTGTTTAAGCAGTGAAATATTCTTTTAATTTCAGAGTTATTATTATTGTATCATTACATAATATCAGTATTATTACTTCTAAAACAACCTGAACTGATTCATATTTAACGTGCATTATAGTTTTTTTTGTAATCTTTATGGTCTGCACAAATAAATTCCATGCGCTCTGAAATTAAGGACTATGTTTTCTATTGCTTTCATGCATGTATTCTTGCTAAAGCATCGATTACAGTGTTATACCCACAAAAATTTTCAATAAATGCTTGGACAAAAGAGTGAGTCTTTGATGAGCTGAATTGTTATCAGAGGAGCTTGTTTTAGGTCCTTTACTTTTACTATATATTGGGGGATATTTTCCAAATTGAAAATTCAGTTATCCTTAGAATATTTTTGACTGCATCGTCATGCTCTTAAGATCAAGAAATTTCTAATTTCTGTGCCTAAGGAAATATCATTGTTTATAAATCATGGATTTCAAATCATAAGCCAACATTTCAAAACTTTCTTAAAATTCATTCCCTTGAAAAATAAATTTAAAATGCAATGCCACATTAAAGAGCTGCCTGTAATGCCTACTACCAAGTATCTAGGCAGTTTCACATGTCAATTTAATAACGAGACCAATACAAGGAGTAAAATGATGTCCATTTTATTAACACAAAGGAGAAAAATCACGTTCCAATAAACTATTAAATAATTGGGTCTGTTTTTCTCCAATGTACAATCTATTAAATTAATAATAATAAACATAATAGTTTTATAGAATAGAGTAAGTATTAAATCAGCTCATGCATTTTTTTTTTAACATCTTTATTGGAGTATAATTGCTTTACAATGGTGTGTTAGTTTCTGCTTTATAACAAAGTGAATCAGTTATACATATACATATGTTCCCATATCTCTTCCCTCTTGCATCTCCCTCCCTCCCACCCTCCCTCTCCCACCCCTCTAGGTGGTCACAAAGCACCGACCTGATCTCCCTGTGCTATGCGGCTGCTTCCCACTAGCTATCTATTTTACGTTTGGTAGTGTATATATGTCCATGCTACTCTCTCACTTTGTCACAGCTTAGTCTGTCATACAGAGTGAAGTAAGTCAGAAAGAGAAAAACAAATACAGTATGCTAACACATATATATGGAATCTAAGGGAAAAAAAAGGTCATGAAGAACCTAGTGGTAAGACGGGAATAAAGCTCATGCATTTTTAGGAAAAAGAGTTTTCCATTTTCCCTCTTCATTAATTTCCTCATTATATATTCTTTTTATACTTCTGCTAGAGATCCACGTGTTTTCAGCCTTTGACAATGACTAGAGTGCTTGCTTGGATAGTCCGTGGATTGTGTTTCTGCATTCAGAAACACATGGCTTTGTTACATGACTCATGTGAGACAAATATGTGCAGGCATTTGAGATTAGAAAATATGGTTCCCCAAATTCTGCCTATCTACATCATAGCCGGACTGTTTTGTTTTGGTTGTCATTCCCATCGAAACATACAGATAATTAAATATATCTCTATCAACCTACTTGAAATTAGCAGAGTCAACTATTTTTAGTGAATGCTTTCCTCAGAAATATGATAACCATGCAAAATAAGTGCCTGATTGGTATAACTTGGTCTTTAAGAGAGAGTTTTCCTCAAATATTCATATGGCAGTGAATTAGATTAGTAAATTCATATTCAAATATTCATATGGCAGTGAATTAGATTAGTAAATTGATACCAATTTCTTGAGAATGACTAAATTTTAATGCAATATTTTGATACTCCATTCTATTCAGGTTAGAATCCCTTCACAAATAGAGACCTTATTAAACTTTCAGGTATGAAATGAGTTACTGTTTCCTGGTGAGTTCCAAGCTAACATTCTGGGTGTTTTTATCAGCTCAAAATAGCACATTCTGTGACATTCCAGCCAATTTAGAAGGCAGTTAATATATTTTTGCTTCTTTTCTAATTAATGCAAATTATTATTTGTCAATTAAATAATACTTTAGTTGTTAACAATAATACAAATAACAGACTATTTTCTCAAATTTCTATGTTCCCCTTCAAAGCAAACTGTTGGCATTTGTTTCTTTATAATTCTCATGCAAGGCATACTTTTAATGTAGTTAGAATTAGTAACAACTCTTTCTGATATAAAAACCAAGCAAAAATACCTTTCATTTAATAACAAATAAAGTAATTTTATAAATATGTAGGTGGGGTGGGGGGATTGAGAAAGAGAGTCTGAACTCATGTGTAGAATGCAATAAACCTATGAGGTAGTAAATTTTACATGTCAACTTGACTGAGCCATTTGGGTTCCCAGACATTTGGCCAAACACTATTCTGTCTGTGAAGGTTTTTATGGATGAGATTAACATTTGAATCAGTAGACTGAAAAAAGTAAATTGCCTTCCATGATGTGGCTGGGCTTCATCCAATCAATTGAAGACCTGAATAGAACAAAAAACCTAAGAAGGAACTCTTCCTGTCTGATGGATTTGAACTGAGACGTGTGTCTCTTCTGGTGTTCAGAGTCAAACTGAAACATTGGCTCATTTGGGTCTTGAACTTGCCAGACTTCAGACTGTAATTTACACCATTGGCCCTCCTGGTTCTCAGGACTTGGACTAGAAACATTGTCTGTGCCAGGTCTCTAATTTACTGACTACAGATCTTGGGATGTCTCAGCCTCCATATCTTGTGAGCCAATATTTTTATAATAGATCTCTAAGATATATAGGATAAGTTGGATATGCATGAAATGTGAAATATAGGGGTTATCTATATATCTATTATCCATCTCTATATATCTCCCATTGATTCTATTTCTCTGGAGAACTCTGACTAATACAACCTATTTAAACTAATGAAATGTTACTTTATAGTTGAAATATGATATTTTGTTTTAGTATTTTTTTCTTAAAATGATGCATCATAAACACAGGCATAGATAATTTTCATTGCATATGATACTAGTATGACTTGCCATCCAGATATGCTTGGAGGAGTTTTAAGAACATGTCTAGATTTTGCTAACAATGAGTCAACTTTATTTACTTTTTCCATCCTTCCTGTTCCTAAATAAATCTCCTATTAAGAAAGTGCTGCAGACATATTTTGTTCATGGTATGAATTACTCCATGACACTTAAAATATAAGAAATGTCACAGTCTGTATTTTCCAAATCAAAACAAATTTGGCCCTAGGATTCTAAAAAGCACTATACAAATATGTAGTCTAATATTATTTCTTTTGGATTCTTCACTTTGGTTTGTGACAGGATCCAGGGGTTTAAGCAATTTTGCATAATTAGGAAAGAAATCTCCATTCATAAAACTCTTGTGGTTGCTCCCAAATAGGCTTTTTAGCCAGGCCCAGGTAACCAGGTGAAGGTGGGTGATTCCTCCAGTGACTCATTCTCCTTCAGTCAGGTCAGCCATGGTGACTGATACAATAGAGTGCTGATACCCCCCCAACACTGCAAAGCTTATTAACTGGCTTCCATAGACACCAATATAGCCAATCAGGTATCCGAGTCTTATCACCTCTAGGGTGTTAGCTGCACTTGAGAGGATGTCTCCGTGTTTCATAAAACCCCATCTCAGCGCTAGTCCCAAGGATATGAAAATATTTCCTTTTACATTTTTCAGTACCCTCCCCCACTTACTCCAAACCCAAGGAGCAAACCCCTCCAGCCTGTATGTTAGCTCCATTTGTCTGGACCCTCAGGAACCTACATTTATTAACCCTTCTCTGAAGAAAATAGAAAGTCAGAACCTCAGGATACAAAGTGTAACTAATTTCTTGACAAGTGAATAAAAATATTTGTAATTCATTCTTGAGAAGTCAACAGAGGAAGTGTTTTTTAACCTAAGTTGAGCTGCCAGGTAATTAGAAAGGATCTCTCCCATTCCCTAACCAAGTTCAGTCTTTCTTCATTAGCCCCATAGCCTCCTTTCCAATATGTTGTCCTTTTCTTGCATATTTAAACTTTCTGTCACACATGCATTCTTACTGTATTCAAGTTTTTTCCCCTTAAATAACAACATTAACAACAAACAAAGGAACTTAAAGGAAATAATCCCCCAGATTCCACATCACACTTCAAGCATCAACTATTCCCTTTCCCCTTGAGAGAAAACTTCTCTAAATAATTATCTATATGTACTTCTGCTAATTTAACTCTTACTCACTCATTTGTAATCACTATCTTGTACCAACACTATCCCATCAAATTATATTTCACTAAGGTCACTATTTCAACTGACATTTTTCATCCTTCATAATAATAGATTGCTCAGCAGCATTCAATAATGGTAACCCCTTTTCACATTAGCTTTTTCAAAAATTTTTATTCTTTGACCATTTTTTACGTACTCTCCTGGTCTTTTCACTATATTGTGACTGCTATTTCTTAGTATTCCTAGGAGATTCATACTTTTTTACCTGGATCTTAAATGTTGGCACTCTGCAAATCACAGCCCCACACTTCTTTCCCATCTTACCTCATTCTTACTCATGGGTTCAATTGCCTCTTACATGCAGATGGTGCAGAATTTTATGTATCTATTCTTTACCTCTATTCTGAGCTTTGTAAGCTCCATATAAATGTAATCAATTATTTTTCTCTCTCTCTTTTTCCTCTATTATTTACTGTGAACTGGTCAAAGCTAATTTTGCTATTCAACAATAATCAAGTTCTTTTGAAAAATATCAATAGCATTTGTTGATTAGGTATAGATGGGGCTCTATGTACCTGCTGCCACAAACTTGTTACTAGATAGTACATAGTGATGAAGACAAGTCTTGTACTAAATTCTGCCAACTGGGCAAACTATTAATAGCAATCAGGCACAAGAATTGCCATACAGCTCCAACTTCAGGTTCTCAGATATGAACCTTGAATTCTGAGGAAGACAGCAGTTTTAGATGGCAGAAACAGTAAACCTTATTCTCAGATTGTTTGTGAAGTAGGAGGACTTATATATCAATATATTTCTTGAATATATATATAATGATGTAGTATGATTTGTACATAGGATTGAGAATTATTGGAAAATCTTCTGAATTTCTGTTTTGAGTAATTTTCCCTATTTTTATGTTTGGTAGAACCCTGATACTGATACTGACTCTTAGTTCACCCTATCTGCCAAATCCATGTACCCCTTCAGAGTTCTACAAACACCTAGAATTCTCTATGCTTGACTAGTCATCAGAATTCAGATTTTAACCAATTGTTAAAACTCTCTATTATTCCAGTTTCTATCTTATTTTTGTTACAACTCTGGAAATTTCCCATCAGAAAATCCAGTAAAAAGCTACAACGTAAAAACTAATTAACTTGTTTCTTACAAGAGACTCAGAATAGTGTTAGTGACTAAAATTTGAAAAACAGTAAATAGTATATATTGAGTATTTGTCACGTTTGCTTTTAGATATCTTGAATCATAAATTATTTAACCCTTGCATACTGCTGTAATTAGACATTATTTTATCCTTATTTTACAGATCAGGAAATTGAAGCTCAACATAATTAAGTGACTTCCCCAGAAACAGTCAAAAAGTAAGTGACAGCATAAGAATATTCACCTGAAGTATCTTGCCCTAGCACCCTTGCATATTCTATTTCTCTTTGTCATTGTAATATATAATCTGCATATTCAAGGAGTTTCCCATCCAGCCTCTATAAACATCCACTTTGTTTCTGCTTAGTTCCATCAACAACTTGCATATGGCAATGATATGAGACCCTTCGTCCTACTCTTTTAAACATATTATTCTCCCTCAGCTGGTTTAGTGTTGTCTTATTTAAAATATGTCCATTAATGAGTCCATTCATCTATTTGTGTTCTAACAAGTAGAGAATAACTGTTACTGTTATTGATGCTACACACCTGTTTTGCTGAGAATTTTCCTTAGCTTTTTATAGACATGTAACTGTTAATTTACTTTTATTTTAATACTTGTACCATGCTTATGCTTTAAATAGGTTATAACTGATGTATAATAAAAGGCATAGCTATACTATAATTCATGCATGAAAGGTTCCAGGTAAAGGTGGTACCTAGACATTCAAGGAAGGTGTGGAGGAGAAAGAAGAATAAGGGGATAAAAGTTGACATTAGATACACAATCATTAAAGTTAAATAAAAATTGATGCTACAAAGTAGGCTATTAATGAAAAGGAGTTTTGTGCCTCTGATCTGATTCACAGTAAATGGTTAAAACCATTTTCTTTATTCCTATCTATTTTTTACTTCTTGATGCATCCCATTGTCTCCTGGGTTTCTGACTCTTAGATTTTTTTTTTTATTAATATTCATGACCCTGTACTATTTTCTTGAGCTTGACGACCCTATTCAGCTTCCTCAGCTTTCACTTTGGGCACACCTAAAATTTTATATCTCCTCATCTTTTGAGCCTTCCCCAAACAATGGACTTCAATTTCAGCCTCTACTCTTCAATCCTGGCACCAGTTAGCCACCACAGCTCAACTCACCCCAAAATTCTGTCTAAGATCAAGAAATTTTTTTTCTTAAAAAAAAAATCCTTACATGATGCCTAGTAGGTAAAAAATTAAGGTGCATCTAAATTTAATCTGGGTCTCTATAATTTAAAATAACCTCACCTCTTGGTAGCCAAGACAAAAAAAGAAACTTAAAGGTATATATGAGCTTCATTACATACACACACAACGTTTTGAGTCCATTTAGTAAACTATCAATATTTTTCATAACTAACATCTATTGAGTTTTACCAACCTGTGCTTTTATGTGTTTATTCCTTATAACAAACTTATGGGGTAAGTATTATTATCCTATCGATTTTTCAGCCAATTAAACTGAGATGCAGCATGCCTAATACCACATTTGTAGTTATTGTTTGGACAGTGATTCTGCCTTGGTCACTCAACTTCATGGCTTAACAACCATGCGTATAACTCCTCTCACCATTATGGCACCTGATTATCAGGCTAGTACCTCCAAAATTCCATTCATCTACAACTTTATTGAATCTAATGATACATTTTAAGTTTTATACTTTTATTGGGCTCAAACATTTCCAGAGTGTTTTTTTGTTGTTGTTGGCTTTGGTTACTACTTAAACGCCTACAATGTTCAAGTTTGTAACAAAGTATGTTTATGCCATTGTTAGGAATACACTTAATGTACTCAGAACCTTGAAGAACAAAGTGTTACCTAAGCAAAATCTTCCTTCAAAATCAATACTTTCAGTTATAACACGGAAAGCATTGGAAGGGATCCTATCAAAAGTCCTTTCTAAATCCAGCATAGTATGATGCTATAAAATCATATCTCTATTTTATCAGTGACCACTTGAAACAGACATTAAAAATAGCTTTGTCATTAGTTGTGTAAATAAAACTAAATAAAATTATATTAGGTTGACTCTATGAAACCTAAAGAACTCTGAGGAGATAAATTTTAAGTGTTAAGAGATCTACTGAAGTGAGATACTGCTTTTAAGTGAGATATTGCACCTTAATACCTCTTTCTATAGAAGCCTGCATGCCTATCTCTCAAACGTTTTTAAAAATTTGGGATAAAGCAATAATAATGGGGCTACTTTCTCCATTTTTTCATGTAAACTATATCTTTCATGTACACTCTTCTTAAGGCTTTATTATACTTCTACAACATTTTTATTTCTCGGCAAACCTCTAAGTAAAATTTTCATTAGAAATTGTTTTAGAATTTATCTAGTATCATGTTTTGTAATAAATTTTCTATAATTTTAAGACATTATAAAAGTCACTTTTTATTTCAAAAATAACTGAAAGCTTAATAATCTTAAATAAAAATATTGCTCATATATAATATTTCTTATCCATTACATAGTAATTCCCATAGAAGCCTACTTACTCCCATAGAAAAATCAAACCTCAATAAAATGAGCATAAACTAGATGAAACATATGAAGATTTAGACTAAAGTACATAGGAAAATAGTCTGTATATTTAGACCCCAGTTTCTTACGTAATCGATTACATTTGTTAAGCTACTTTCTCTAAAAAAAATGGGAATTAAAGAGTAAGTTTTACTTTAGGTTCCCTACCTTCTATCTGTGGACTTGAGAAAATCATACAGATAAAAAGTTTATCATTTCCCTAGTCCTCAGAGGACTTAAAATTCCTGCAGTTGAGAACCCAGATTACCTGAATAATGTATGCTTGTACAACCTGGTAAGGAAATATTTCCTTGCCAGGTTGGGTACATTTTTAAATGCCAAGACATTTTATTTCAGATGACTTTTAGACAAAGAAATGGTTAAGAGATCCCTGATTTTAATTTCAACAAGTCTACTGTGATCTAATTAAAACATTAAAAAAAAAAAAAGCTGGAAACCACAGTGCATGAAATGTAGTTATTGCTCAGTAAATAAGAGTTGAAAGAATAATTTATGGTTCTCAAGATTAAGCATGGTCTGAGCATATTTAGAATATAATAGGGCTATTCATTGTTGAATGTATTAATAAGTAAAAATCTTTTAATTAATAAGCCTTAAAATGAGGTAATTTCAAATAATGGCCCTTGGTTGGAGAAAAGTAATAGAGTTATAAGGTTTTCTGAAATATCATTAAGAATTTGAAACTTAAAACAATGAACTACTTTAAGTATATGCTTTTGGCAGTGCAAACAGTGAGTATGAGGCCAAATGAGCTGCCCATCAGACAGGATTAATTTAGATAACGTGGATCAGGAGATTCAAGTTGAAAGGTAATCAAATTGGACATATAATCTAGCTTAGTTATATCTTGATCCCTAAGGTGCATGTCTTATCAATTCAATATCCATCTTCCCTAGAGTCCAGAGATAAAAAAGGATGAAAAAATTATACAACCTAGTTGGTTGTAAAAGATCCCTAAGAAAGTCTTCTTTCTGAATCAGCTCAGGATGTTCTGCAGAGGAAATATAATCTGTTGATAATGAACAGATAAAGAGATAGATGTAGAAGATAGAGAGACAGGCAGACAGATGGAGAAACAGATCACATAATCAAGTCATCCCTCATTTAGCATCCTCAACAGATTCAGGACATATCAGATACTGAAAATATAATTTTTGATGATGGTTGTCATACAAACAACATATATTCTCCTTTACAACACAGATAAGCTTAACAAGATTCAAAAGACTCATCAGTCCAATATGAGCAATAAGGAAAACAATTGAAATATATTTTGAGATAAAATTTAATAAAATGGAATCTCAGTCTTATGTTAGTGTTCATATCATTTTAATGTATGAAGTACATACATGTATAACATATTATACATGTATACATCTCCTTATAAGTGATACTTTTAGATCTGAGCAACAATTTGATGGTAAGACTCTATTTTTATCTGTTTTTATATGCATTAATTCATTAACATTTAAATTCAATTATTCATTTATACACTTTTTTGAGCATTTTTTTTAACATAAGGCCATGTTATACATTGTTGTAGGAGGGAAAAATTAATTTAAACAGGCACAAATTATGATCCTCAGGTAGAATGCATATTTATGTTACTGAAGAGAAAACACATAGTTTGATCCTGATGAAAAATAGAATAAGATTAAATACAACAAAGAACACAAATAACCATCAGCAACATTTATTTTAATATATTTTTATAATATTAAATTTAGGGAAGCTCTTTATTGCTCATCACAATTATAGTCACATTGCTAAGGGTGTCAGGCAGAATAGGGAGGGACACTGGTCTGAATGGAGAAAGGAAAGGAGAGGGGACACAGAACATAACAAAAGATCTGGAATCCAGGACAGATATGGCATCAGGAATTGTTAACTGGAGAAATCACCTCAACTAAGGAAATAACAAAGGATTATTTCCTAATAATAATCCTTCCTTCTAATAATAAGAAAGCATTCTAGTTTCCATGAATTTCTGACCATTGTCTAGATTACTGAATTTCTAAATATCTTCTTAAAACTTATTAAAATCTATTTAAAACCATTACCACATACTGGTTAAGAGATATTATGCATAAACATTATTTTTTTTATTTAATGTTATTAAAATTTATTTTATTTTTAAGTAAAAACTTGTTTTTTTCTGTAATTGTCAATTGTATGTTAAAAAAATTGATTACTAGATTAATTCTGTATGTCTCATACACTGCCGAGATTCTAGAAGTCTGACAAAAATGTTACTAATTATCTCATCAAAAAGTAGCATTTAACCATTAAATAGAGGGCCTATGTGAATGATGTTTATGATTATACACACACAAAACATTTGAGAGAATAAAAGAACAATTTTAGGCGAGCATCCTGCTGATTATAGTTTAAAAAAACACTATTTACTTTTACCTTTTTCTCTAACTGAATACCAGTTTTAAACAGAATTCCAGACAAAGCCTCTATACATATTTCCTGCTTCCTACACCTTTCCTCTCCCCCAAAATGTTTAAATCACCACAGGCCAAACATAAAAGGCACATGTGCAACCCAATTTGAGAAATTAAAAGAACAATTACTGCTGTTTAACTGGATTTAAAGAGAATGAATCTGGACATGCAGCATTATCCTAGGATGAACTGAACCTCTGGGGTCCAGCTAAAATGTTTGTGATACAGGCAGTGTTTTTGATGACATTGTAGTAATTAATATTCATTTAAGTTAGATTGCTGCCTTCTTAAGGCAGCAAACTGTTTGTACCAGCTCTTCCAAAAACAGACTACATGTGTACATTCTTGATTAGTGACACATATTAAGATTTCATTTTATCCTTTTTTTTAAATTGGTCCTCGACAGAGGCAGGCATTTGAGAAAGAATTCTCTAAATGACATTATTCCATCAAAACTGTAAGTAGAAGAAAAAATAAAATACTTTTTGTAACTGAACAGACTTGAAGATAATCTGTTTTGAAAATTTTACTTTCTTGGAATATGAAAGGGTATATTTCATTTAAATTTAAATGAATTTGTAATTTTTAAACATAGTTTTAGGGATAAACTCAAGATGGTGAAATTAATTTGATGCCTATTTTTGCCCACATCATGAAAATTTTGATATAATAAATAAGCATTCACTATATTGGTTCTCTTGATGTTTTTCAACTTTAATTATATTATTTGCATTTACATGACTCTTTAATACATTTCTATTAGCCCATAAAACCCTGTTTCTTTTAATACAGAACATGCATAAAGATGTTTCTTATAACAGCAATAAAATGATTTTGCATAAGATATTTTCAACTTCAAGAAACCAAATGTTCTTGTGTCTCAACTCTCATCAAGTTTAAAAAGAGCGATGAAGATAACAGTGGATCAAAAATAGAAATGCTAGTAAAAGACAGAGACATTTTCATTTTCTTATCCACACTCTTTCCACCCTCTCATCCTCATAGATATCTGTATTATATAGAATATTTGAAATTACCTAACTCCCAGGAAATATAATTATGTATAGTGTAAGATAACACTACTGCACATTTCATAGGATGCAACATTTTAATATTAAGTGTTGTGTCTTTTAAAAATGGGCACATTAAAATTTTCCAGATGAAAGAAAAAGACCCATAGAACTATCACTGGTAAAACTAATGCATGTTGCACTGGTGTTATTGCTATACTTAGAAGATGTGTTTGTAATCCAGCATAGAAAAGAAAATAATAGAATTTAAGTTTTGGGGTTTTTTTAAAACTATTAAGATGATTCAGCATTGAAATACATTTCTCAAACCCTATGAAACTTAATGGTTCAAAGCAATTTTAGTAGATGATATCACCTTGTTTACCTACTCACTTTATTCCACTAGAAAATATGCTCCATGAGGCCAGGGATCCTAGCTGTGTTGTTGCTACAGATCCCATGTGCCTGGAATAGTGCCCAGAAGAGAGTGGAAGTCAATCAGTATATGTTGGATAAAACAGTAAATGAACAATTGAATTAACATGTTTTATTCATCAAAATTTATAATCTGCTATATTCACATGCTATGGTACTATCACTGTGTACTATTTCAGTTCATATTAAGTCCAATTATGCACATAACTTCAATAAAAATAACCTTTGAATGACAATATTAGTGAAATATCAATTTTGCATTTACATCCATGTGATTACCTGTTTTAATTCAAATCTTGTTTCTATTTATTCTTAGCAAATTATTAGACCATTCTGTACATCCTATGTTTTCTAAGCATTTAGGCAAAATAAAGTTATTCATTTGTTCACTATTCTAATTCTTCAAGACACAACTCAAATCTAGGGTTTTATTTTCATGCTCTAAATATTAACATAATATGTTGTAATTTTGAAAAGAAATATAAATAGCTCATGAAATGAATTTCAAATCTTCTTGGCTCTTTGAATAACTAAATAAGTTAGCACATTCATAATTTTGTGTCTTTCAAAATGAGGTAAAATACTTGTACAATGATGTTAAAAATTAAAACTATGTATATATGAATTTGAAGCATTATAATTGAAAATTGTACATGAATTAGTAATAAATAGTAAGCATAAAATTAAAATAAGTATGAATTAATAATAAATATCAAGCAACAAAAGCTATGAATAAATGGCAAGTAGCCCAGCAAAACATGAATCAAACTCCCCAGCTGAGACAGCTTATATTTACTGATCCCAAACTGACCTGGAGATTCATGAGTGAGAACATGACTGGTGTTTTAAAGCAACGGAGATTTCAGAAATTAGTGCCAGGAAGGGTGTCTTCTTTTTGTTCCCTTTGAGACCAAAGTAGAAATAAACAAACAAACAAAAAAATCATGATTAAAAACAAAATTGGGCTTCCCTGGTGGCGCAGTGGTTGAGAATCTGCCTGCTAATGCAGGGGACACGGGTTCGAGCCCTGGTCTGGGAAGATCCCACATGCCGCGGAGCAACTGGGCCCGTGAGCCACAACTGCTGAACCTGCGCGTCTGGAACCTGTGCCCCGCAACGGGAGGGGCCGCGATAGTGAGAGGCTCGCGCACCGCGATGAAGAGTGGCCCCCGCTTGCCGCAACTAGAGAAAGCCCTCGCACGAAACGAAGACCCAACACAGCTAAAAATAAATAAATAAATAAATAAATAGAGTAGCTATTAAAAACAAACAAACAAACAAACAAAAAACAAAATTAATGGGCCAAGGAAAATACTCTTCTCTGCAGGTGGGAAGGATGTGATATTTACCAATAATCTAACTGATCATATTTTGCTAATTCAGGAGTATATCTGGTTATTTCCAAGGAATATTTGGATATTCAGTGTCCATGAGAAATTAGGTCAAACTTGTTTTTTTCCAAGAGGTATCAAAGGAGAACAGAGAGGTTGGGGGGAAATAGTAGAGAGTAACTGTAGAGTAGATTGTGGAAAAGTATAAAACAGTGGAGAAAGGCTGTTTCGACATTCAGATATCTACTAATATTTCTTCTCTGAATATGGCATGTAAGAATAGTTAGCTATATATATATTTCTCAGATACAACTGGATGACTGAATGGGAAATAATGCAATGTTATGTTATGGCCAGATATATTATTTACTTAAGTTCATGGGAATACTTTAAGGGGTGTCAATTTTCCTCATCTGCTCATTAATGACTGAAATTACTTTTTTAAAAATGTCATTAGTTCCTGTATTAGTTTGCTAGGATTATTACATGGAGAAAGGTAGGAGAAGATGTCAAAGTCAAGGAAAACTTAGGATACAGTATGTGTTCACACTCAGAAAGAAATAGACACGCGGTTAAACAATTAATGGAAAAGGTCAAAAACTTGAACTTGAGTGAGGCAAAAAAAGAGGTAGGGCAGAGGTTTGGTGAGAGTTAAGAGGTAAAGGGAATTTGTAGTCATGGAGAATTTTTTAAGTAACAAACTCATTGGCATAGAATTCTTTAAAAAAAAGGAAAAAAAAAGAAACTCTATAAATAAGTTTTATATTATCTATTTTACATACGAGAGTACTAAATCTTAGAACAATTAATTTGCAAATATAGAAAAAAGATAAGCAGTAAAGGAAGAAATCAAAATTCCATCTAGTTGATGCAAGAATCAACACCACCAAAGTAAATTTCTAGGCAGTAACCACTTCACTAAGGCTCCCTCTATCTTTTAGAACCAGTAAAATCTGACTAATTTGTTAGCAGTGATTTTAAGTAACTTTTGAGTAATTTCTGAAAGGTCAAAAATCCTACTGCTTAAGTCTCTGAGCCATACACATTTCTCCAACCTTCTCCAACAGTCAAGATATATGAAGAGGGGAAATCAAAATCAACACATTTTCTGGGTGTTATTTCATAATATAAAACATGGTGATATAAAGTGAATTTTATAACAAAATTTTGGTGCACAGTGCATGTTCTTTTTCAAAATGTATTTTGCCTGTAAGGAGGGAACAGTGGGACCCAGTCATTTGTGGCTTTAAAAGTAGTTTTTGGTGGAGTACTGTGGTCTGAGTAATGCTTGTAAATCTCACACAGCAAATGGCCTCATAGTATAAAAATAAACCTCACAGTGTAATTATTAAAAGTGAAACAAGTCTTACATATCACTTCTTGAGCACTGAATGCATTACTCCACTTCACCTAGCAGTTGCCGAATCCCTTCTACAATGAACTGCAGTGGTGAAATCAGGGTATCATTAAGCAGAGTGTGTTTGTAATTCGTTGCTTTTGTTATATAAATTTGCATTAACAATTAATCCCACACCTAGATATATTGAAATGTAACATATTATTTTGTCTCATGGGTCTTTGTGTAGATTGAATTCAGATAGCTGTTCTTACTTCAAGTATCTCATGTAGTTGCTATTAAATGGCAGTTGGGTCTGGAATGATCTGAAATTTGAATTGGCTGGACTAAATCAAATGTCTGGAACCTCAGCTGGGAAGGCTGGAACGACTCAGGATTGGTTTATCATCTCTTGCTCTCAATACTTCATCACTTGTGCCATATTCTTTTGGGGTCACAGACACCACCCCCTAGCCCTGATACAAGAGGGTAGAGAAATGTTTCCCACCACTTGATGCAGGAGTAGTAAGTCACACTGCAGAAGAGCGTGAGGGATGGGAGATATCATTGTGGCCATTTCTGGCTGGATAAAATCAGTGAAGGAGAAGCACCATAAGAATTACGGACTAAGGAATTTTTTAATGGAATTAGATATTACGTAAGTGTGGTAGGATTCATGGAAATAATGATCCAAAAATAAGAGTTGGAGAAATTAGAAAACAAATGTATAACATTTTCAGGGAAATAGTGAAACTAATTACACCCAGCTTCTAGAAATAAAAGTGGCTGGTAGAGGAGTCTATGAAATGTTGTTAGCTCTTTGCTTTTTGTGGCTACATCGTCTCTGGGTTGTGCCCCAAAGCATCTGCAGGTGGGCTTGGGGTTGCCGTTGGCTGCTGTGGCTGAAGTCAGTCAGGAATCTGTGTTGGATGCAGAGCAGGCAAGAACAGGGACAAACTGGAAAACACCTGTACCCTTTGTCTCTCCAAGACAATATGCATATCTCAAGCCTAATGTGTATTTCTTCACTCTGTCTCCCAAGTATTCCCCCATATCTCAAGCCTAATGTGTATTTCTTCACTCTGTCTCCCAAGTATTCCCCCATTCTAACTTGAAATTACACAGGAAAGAGATTCTTGGGTTGTATACTTCCCAATATAACCAAATAGCCATAGAACAATACAGCATATACATATAGTGACTCTGATCAGGGTTTACAAACATGACTATAAGAGCCAATTATTTAAAAAATCTTACCTAGTCAGGAAAAATTATTGAATAATAATTTTTGTTGTTGTTATTTGTCTTTTGGGTTTTTTGGTTTTTTGTTTTTTTTGAGATGGATAAGCACATACAAGTAAAGTATCACAATAACTATGTAGGTGCATTATGTCTAATTGGGTGTAGGGTCCACTACGCTGGTACATTTTTATCAAGTGGCTTTGTGTTGGGTTAGTGTTACTCATCTAACTACCTCTTCATTCATTCTTTCAACACACATTTATTGAGTACTACTGCATGCCAGATATTGTGCACCTCTGATGGCTTTCTTTACAAAGGTGATATATTTTCCTCCCTTATTTCGGGCAGATTTCATATTGTTGAAAGCTATTTTTAATCAGGAATTCATATATTCGCATTGAATCGTAATTTTGGGAAAGACTGTGAAAGGTTATTCAGGCAAAACTACTCCTAAATCACTGGGTCTGTCCATATTTCCCTGGTGTAGCCTGCACAATCAGTACCAGCACAGTGAACTGACCTGAATGATGACATGTCAACTCCCACTAATAGCTGAATTAATAAACAAAGGTTCTGGGGAGTATCTACATTCGTCCTGGAAGTGCAAATATGTTAGAAAGTTGTTTCCCATTTTGATCTGAGTTTTTTTTAAGTATATGATTTAACATCTTGTAAATGCATTAGCGCTGTGAACAGTACTGAGAAAAAAAAACCACATTTGTAAAGATTTCCTTGCCTTACTTTGTCTTGATGTGTAAGTTGAAATTATTTTAGCTTTTAGGAACATAAGTGGTTTGAAATTTTTGCTGTTTTTTTTTTTTACTTTTAATTTCCCACTAGGAACACCCCTGCACGATCAAGACGAAAAGACCATGCCATCGTCCTGTATAAATAATTTCAGCAATTATTTGGGCGCTTGCTTGGGAACCATATTAAGTCCTTCTTTTTCCATATCATTGATATTCCATAACATCCTCAATCAGACAACAGCCTATTTTAACTCAACACAAAAGAACTAATTTGAGTTAAAGAGTGAAACTGAAAGCAAGAGCAAGAGAGAGAAAGAAAGAGGTTAAGAAAAAGTTTTTTTTCAATAATTATCTGCCAATTAGACATTAAATTATTGGAATCTTAGATTTGATCTCAAAAGGTTGTCTTTTCCAGTTACTTTCTGAGTACAGTAGAGGCGACATTCTAAATTTGTGGTGTTTTTTTTGATACCTAGACAATAAATCAATGAAGAAAATACATATGCATTTGCTTTTTAATCTCAAAAATGCAATTTTTGAATTTTTTAAGCTATAGCATGACCATAAAATTAAATAAATTTCAGGTTTTGGGTAAGCAATTCTGACTTGATATAAACATGACCTTAAATGCCTGTATTTTCAGGCCAACTTATTCCAAAACCTGCCTTATAGCCATTGAAATATTAACAAACTCTCTTTCTCATGAAGTATTTTCCTTACTTCTTGTTTGCAAATGATCAATGTGCCCAAACTCTTCTTTTCTTTAACCTTGTCATACTTTTTTATTCAAAAATTCAAAATTTGATCCCCCAAAATGACAGACACTATTTTGACTGTACACCTTACAAGCATTACTTCTTAATTTTCTTGTATTACCAGCTGCTATATTTGAAAACTTCATTTCAGTCTACATATATCACACAACCTAAAATATCACTTGTACTTTGCCTCTTTTCTCCACGCCCCATGTCACAAAAATGTCCACTCTCTTAGTTTCGTTCATGAATTTTGTAATGTACATGATTTTCACATCAACCTCTTAACTGGTCTCATCACCAGTCTCTTTTAAGTTCAACTTTTCTAAGCACTTTAAGTACATTGTCTTTCCTAACACACACACACACACCCCCCCACACACACACATACGTTCCAGATCATTTGGCAGGCATGTAGCAGAACTTGGACCTGGATCCAGGTCTTTTTGATTCCAGAGTCTGCCTATTCTGTTAAACAGTATGCTTTCCTCTTACTCATTTTTGTCTTCCCACAAGACTGGATTTTTTGAGGAAAAGAACTATATCTTATCTTCCTTCAAATTCCCAGGGCTTACCCTGGAACAAAAACAGAGCTGTAACTCAATAAATATTTAAATATATTTAAATAAGAAAATTATATTGGGTTTTTCTTGCCAGATTGAGAATAATAAAATACTAGACTATTTACTATTTGAGTATATTACACAAATGCATTTAGCAGTATGAGTGCTTTATTTAGTATTCCCAGGTGATATTAAGAATAAAACTACATACAGAATATTTGAGCAACTGTGGGAAATAGCCTGATGGTCAGAACTGTCCATGTTGACAGTGAATTCTTCATTAATGAAGTTATTTGAGCAAAATGTGACCTGATCACTGGACCTGATAAACAAACAAGAATGGAAAGAATTAGTAGACTATATACTAATTAAGGCCATCTCAACCTCAAATATTTTTTTCTATTTTGTTCTATAACTGAGTCTGTAAAATAAGTTCACTTCCTACTAGTTTTCTACAGAGAGAGGTGACAGCACAGGACATGTTTATTAGAGTGTACATCATAAATTCTTTCCCTTTCAAGCATTATTTTATATCCTTTTAAAACTGATTTTTAAAAAATGTTTAAAATGTTCAAGTGCAAATGACAAAACAGCAAACCTCTGGGGATGACTATGTATATTTGTGCCACAGCTGCCAATGTTAAGAAGTCCTGAAACATGGTCCAATAACATAACAAATCAAAAGTGACACAGTTAATGTAAGGAGAGGGGACAACATACACTAAGTAATCCCTTTTTTTGCTGACTTGCACAAGAGCAAACATCAGTATGTAATGATGCATTATGACACAAAATAGCAGGGGTTAGGGGCAAGCACAGACTGAAATCTTTTCTGCAGCATTTATGAAAGATTCAGAGCCACTTACTGCCCTTTTTTGCTGGTCTAAGCATGAATCAGTTTAACAGCTCAATTTACAATGTTATTGCTCATGGAGGGAATAAAAAATACACATCAGATGTTCTAAGAAATCTATGTAAGAGAGAAATTAGTAATTTTCAATTGTACACAGTAAGAATGTTTGTTTTTTCAAAAGCAATTTGGTATCTGTAGAGAAAATGAATAAAACTTTATTCCTCACTAATAGGACAGAAGCACTAATAGGTGAATGTGTTTGAACATAAAAATGAAGTCATTTCTCATAGTCCTGAATTAGCTCCTGCAGAGATAGAGTCATTTTAGGTTTATTTTCCTTTTTGTAACAGAAAACTGCTTCTTTTTAGTCTACTAGTTCAATGTGTTTTACATATATTTGGGCATTTTGAAACAATGAAATTGATAAGTCAAGTGGCAATAATTAAATATCAATTGCTTTAGTGGATAAGACTGAAATCAACTCAATTTTCAGCCTGGTAAAAACAATAAGACTTCTATAATAATCAGGTTACTTTAACTGAGAAGTACACAAGCACTCAGGCCCTACTTCAGTATTCCAGTTTAAATTCCCAAGTTAGAAACAAGCAAAATTTGGTTCATTATTATAAGGAGTGTTATAGCTTAATTAAATAGAGCAGATATCTTCAAACTTATACAAACATATAAAGAGATGGGTGAAATAACTCTTCAGTTTTAGGAGTACTCATAACACAGTGGAAAAAACACAGAGGTAAGTGCTGGGAGACCTGGGTTTTTATTCTGGTTCTGATACTAATAAGCTCTGTGACTAGATTGAGACCTACTGTGAGGGAGTTATTTCTCCTCGGAGATTCAGCTTCCAATTTTCTCATATGTAAATGTAGAGTTTCAGAGCCACTGATCTTCGAGGTCTCTTTCAAATAGAACATTCTGGAATTTTGTGATACTACTTTTAGATACAGTATCATTCCAAAGATAGCAAACAACATTCATATTCCAGGTCATAGCCTCAAAATATGTGGAGGAAGAGACCAGGAGTTTTACATTCTGAGTCTGCAAACTCAAGATTTAAAACTTTAAGTAGAATGAAACAAAAGCCATGATGCTGCCTGTGTGAATTTTCACAAATTCAAGTCACTTGGAAAACATCTTAAAAATGCAGATACAGCAGGCAACAATTTATCTCTTATTAAGAGTAGAACTGGCAAGTTGGCACAGAAAGGACTGCTGGCTGAGTTAAGGTCTCTGTGGTTGGAAGGATAGTTTGGGTTCTAAAGTGGCCATTGGTCAGCTGGGTGACAGTGGACAAGCTACTTACATTTTGGGGGGCTTTATTTGCCTTATTTTAAAAATAGAGATACTTGCATTTAACTTACACAGTCATTCTCAGATTTATAGAAATAGAAACTGTTAAGTGCCTGGCACTAAAAGATTGTGTCCAATGTTAATTCGTTTTCCCTTTTGGGCAGTCTTTACGTAAGCCACTGCAGTCCTTTTCTCTTTGTTTTTGGATATTTTGACACATGTATTTAGGAACTGTTTGATGATAACATTTCACTGTCCTAGAAATTAAAACAGCTTTTTCTCACTTCAACTCACCAAGCTATTTAGTTCAAACTAGACTCAAACAAGCCTGCATTTAAAAACTGAAAGGTGAGTGCACAGTATACAGTACAGTATTTTGCAGAAAAAAAGAACATCTTCTCCCTCAGAGAGCTCCTAAAGCAACACTTTAGTGCCTTCAGTGGAACTCAACTCAGCATTGTTAGTATAAACAGTAAATATTAATCACACTGAGAATTTTTCTACATTGGAACAATAATGCATAATTTTGGAAGCTAGAGGCAGTTAATTCTGTTGCTCCTGTCAGGTATCATTACTAGAAAAACTGTAGCACTATCTTCTTCCTAGGCAGAGTAGAAAATAATGGTTACAGTTAAATATACTGTATATTTTAATGTAATTTTTAATAGGTGCTAGTGTTCATATCGATGCATTGAAAAATGCTTCTGCCAAGATTTTCAACTTCTTTATCCCATCTTCCATTTCTATATTGAGTTTCTATTCTTCATTTCAAAGAATAGAAGAAATCTAATATACATCAAAGATACATGAGGGCATTAAAATACTTAATTACATAGAGAGCATTTATAACTTTATATGTTAAGTAATGTAATTTACTTTTTGCATCATTTTTTATATTTTTACATTTGATACTTTTGTTTATACATTTTGCATTTTACTTTTGATTTAACTTTCATCTGACAAAATGATTAGCCAGTTATGTTTATGGCTAAACAGTGTACTGAAAGGAACATAACTCAGCATTTTCATGGGATTGAAGCGAGCAAAGACAGTGATGAACCAAGGTCAGCATTATGATCATCTTAATTTGTGTCATGCTGCTATCTTCTATTCATTTGAGAGGACATGTGTCAACACTGTTAAAAAAAATAAACTAAGAACAAAATAATCAATTAATCATAGGCCTTGTACAGTCTCTAAAATGATGGTTCTGCTGTGATCAGCTCTGTTAGCCCAACATCAACCTGAAAACACTGTCTCTGACCTCAAGAAAGTTTCTCTGTAGACATATATGACTTAACTAGAGAACATTCGAGAAAGCACAAAATAATAGAAAATCAATTATTCTCAAGTGCCGAAGGAATGAAGAATTATGATATATGACAAATTGTAGTGAGAAATCTACAGACTGAATTACAGTCCCTTAGTAGTGAATCAATACAGGAAGCAAAGTCAGGCAAAAAAATGCAGGCTGCTATGATCCACACTTTATTCAGATGACCAAGTTCAAAGTTATATATCATCTAAGGACTCAAGAACAACGTTTACAGGGTAGTTTCAGGCAGATGGCACCGAACACTGTTTCTATTAGGGACTTTTATGGAGAATGCAGCAGTGTCAGCTAAAATTTTGATTCTAGAATGATTCTGCCCAGCACAGTCTGTTTCATGTTTTAAAGAGTGGCATTACATAATATACATATGGTCAACATTTTAAAATTTTATCTACATTAGCATTTAAAGGTCTATCCTCCCTCTAAATAATCAGCTGTTAATTTTTGCTTTTTGTTTTATTTGTATGTTTTGTATTTTTAATACAAAGATAATAAGGAAGGCTGATTGATAGTTGGGGAGGGGTGAGGAAAAACATAATATTCAGGAAGGAATGACAAAAAACAGCATAAATAATTTTTCAGAATACACCTCTGGAAAAAGTGATGCAAACACGTTTACCTTGTTTATAAGCAGAAAGCAGGGAAACCTCACCACTTATCAAACCAGAGGCCTAACACAACTGGTTAATGGAAAAAGAACCATTGCACGACAAAGCTGCAGTCTGGAAGCTGAAGAAAAAGCTGTTCTCAGGATCTGCTTTGTGGGAAAGACTTGAGCAACAATGGGAATGACTATAGTAAATGACTATGACAATGGCTAATGTGCATTAAACTCTCCCTATATGGCCAGGTCTATGCTAAGTGTTTCCAGACACCACCTCAGATCATCCTCTCACAGCATCTCTAAGGTTTACATGCTATTACTATCGGTTTATTTTAGAGATGAGGAAACAAAGACATTGAGTGACAGTCAATGCATCTCAGTCTTGGAAACACATGAGAAATACCTGAAGATGTTTTAGAAATACTTCCAGGTCTGAGCTTAGACTCTCTGGGAGGTGAGGGCAGGCACTGGTATTTTTTAAAGCCAGATGATTCTAATATGAAATCTAAGTCGAGAAGCCCTGAATTAAGTAATTTTTCCAAGGTAACACAATGAATGTGGAGTCAGGATTGGCAACTAGCAGGGTAGACTCTTAATGATACACTCAGCTGTCCTGTAACATACATGTGGGGAAGCAATGGCAGGCTGGAATTAATAGTGCAGTTCATACCTGCTCCCAAATTATGACAGCACCTTATGGCAGGTCCACAGCACCCTGTTCTTGGACACTGCTTGCTTTCAAAGCCTCCTGTGACTTCTCATTGCTCCTACTGTAAAGAAAAATTTATTTTACTTGGTCTACAAAGACAAAAGTCCTTAGAGCCTGGCCTTGTCCTGGCCCTCTGGTTGTATCTCCCTTGGAGATGCTCATCAAGCAGTGGCTTTCCCCACCCGCTCTGTCCCTGGGTTTTCCCAGGGACTGTGGTCTCTGCTTGGATTACGCTTTCTTGCCTTCTTCCCCAAATTAATCCCTACTCTACCTTCAAATTTATATTTCAAGGGTCACTTCTCAGGGGAAACATGATTTTCATGACTAAGTCCAAACCTCTCCCCTCCCTCACTCTCCCAACCCACCTTATGGATTCTGCAAGCTTTGTATTCCTTTCATCCACTTTTACAGTTTCATTTCTTAATATATACAGGAGATTGCTGAGTCTAAGTCTCACTTCCATCACTCTCCCTGGCCCTAAAGCATTTATGTACTTTGGTGGGCAGCTTTATTTCATTTTCTTTATGCCATCTGAAACTCTAGCTGTCTTATAGCAAAATTGATCTTCCTGCTTTAAAAGGTAGTTCTCCTTAAGTTTTATTTGCATTAAGAACATTAACATTCTCATTACCAGGACCTAAGTTGTCAGGACTACTCATGAGTCCTCGTTCATGCAGTATTTACACTTAATTGGTCAAACTTGATGGTTGAACACTCAACATATCTCCTTAGTTTGTTGTCTTCTTTTCATTTCCACTGCCACCCCCAAGTTCGAGTCCTCATCACTTCTAATTTAGACTACTAAAACATTGCCAAACATGTGTATGGCAACACACATTAGATTCATGTGTAGAGTTTATTGCAATGATGTCTATGTCCTATCCCAGATCCAGTGAATCTGAATTTCTGTGGCTGAAGCCTTACGATCTGCATCTTAGGAAGTTTCCACATCATTCATCTGCATGCTGAAGTCTGAGAATCTTGAAACTGAAATAACTTTGTAAACATTGTCCAAATCCCAATTCTTCCTTGCTTCAATTTAGCGTAGATGCTCATTCTACATGAATATTCCGAAGAATTGTTCTAGTAGCAAAATACTCAAACTAAAACAAATGAATTCTGAAACTCCGTTGTAGGGTTATAGAATTAAGAATACATTTAAAGTTTAAGAAGAATGTTTTACTTCCTTTATGTAGTGCAAACTTATTTTTCTATATATATTCCATTTTCTACATACAAATTGCAAGACATACTTCTGAAGATTTTGCTCTGCATCAGGTTAACACATTTACACTCTTGTAGAAATCAGCTTGCTTTTCTTCCACCTAAAATACACTCACTCTAACATATGCTTTGAATTATGAACTTCTGTGTTCACCTCAAATGAAACATTTTAATTACTCTTTGGTGAGCTCTTGAGTGGTGACAGCCAAAAATTTTATTAGGCATCCAAAAATATTAATGACAGTTATTCCATGGTTTGCTCCAGCCCAGTGCCATCATATGTTTTCAAAATATAGGAGGAACTCCTGAAGTGACTCTCATCTCTCCTTTTACCTCATGTATCCCATGCTTCTCAGTTTTAAATGCTAGGTAAGTCTTTACAGATGAGCCACATCCTCCAATATTTTAACAGGAATAAAGGAACATCCTGGATAAAATGTACGTCTGTGAAAATGGGCCAGATAGTGTCATCTCTTTGATCAAAACCCTCCATTCTCTCCCATTTCACTCAGAATACAAGCCAAAGTGCACACAATGGTCTCACAGTCCTTTGCAAGATGGCACACCAAGACCTGTCCATTCTAAGTGCACTCTGCCTACCCCCAATTCACTTTCCTGCCACCATTCTGGCCTTCTTATTTGTCTGCAAACGTATAAAACCTTTACTTGACCTGTTCCTCTACCTGGGATTCTCTTCCTCTATATAACTCCCTCAAGCCCTTCAAATCTTTGCTGATGCCTGACCTTCTCAATAAGGCTATCCTGAAAACTTATGACCCTGTTTAAAACTGCAACCTAGTCTCCTCCCACTCTCCCAAGTCAGCTTCTCTGTTCTACTCTTTACAATTTTTACATTACCATCTCCAAATACACTATTCACTTAATTATTTACTTTGTACATTTTTCATTAACTCATTCTCCCAACTGAAATTTACATTAGAGTAGCAGTTTTTGTGTCTTTTGTCCCATGATATATCCCAAGCACAAAGAAAAGCCCCTGGCATGTCGTAGGCACTCAATCAGTATAGGAGGAAGTCAGCCTGGAATATAAAGACAGAAATCATGATACTAGTTCCCTTTGCTGATGGCTCCGGAGTACGAGACAAAATAAATGGTAGTCATTTCAAAATTACAATTTATTTTCCCATTTTGGGCTAACTGAGTGCTTTGCTGCTCAATATGTTTATAGCTTAACCAATGTACACTGTCACTCAGTTTTCTAAAAATTAAATCAAATTGTTTACACAATGACTAGTATTACAAGTCATTTCAATGTGACAGTTTTGTGTATGTGAAATTGCCAATGTATTTGCTGTAATTAACTCTATATATTTATATGCCACAGAATAAATTATTTAAGCTTATAAACTCTCTCTGCTGACTACTGTTATTTTTAATTTCCAACAAGAACAAAATAGACACAGTGCACAATAAAGTGAGGCTAGCATATGCTATTATCACTTGCTGCTGATGTAAAATATTTTCCCTGAGAAAAGAATTAATAACATATGAATAAGAGAATATCAACAATATTTTGTATAGATAACATTTTTTACGCAAATAACAAATATATATAACATGTTTATTTATTCATAAATATTTTAGAATATATATGTGATGAGATAATGGTAAGAAGGTTATGCTATATTTTATATTTAAGGTATTGTTTAATATAAAACTGAAGACTCTATAGTTATCTTCAATAATTTTTTACATCTTAATTCATGCTCTGAAGTGCAATAATGGGATTGCTTTCTTTTCACATACTTTGCATGAGTATTATATTAATAGAATATTTAGATAAATATTTGGGTGTTCTCTCACAGAACACTGAAATAAATTGACTTTGAGTCTTAGCATTGTGTGCTTATTTAATAAGCCCAGCATCTTTAATACCTAAGAAGTATCCATAACGATGAAAAAAAAATAAAAGTTTAGGTTATTATTCAAGTACAAATATAAAAGGTTTCACTATCATTGATTCTGTTATTCTTATCAGAACATTCATGGTTAATTCTTTTATTCATTCAACAAATTATTATTAAGCACCTTCAATGTGATTGGTCTGTGTTTATCATTATACTTACTATATCATACTGAATATTTCTTAACAGATTTTAAATTCTTTAAAGTTAGGGGCTATGCTTTATTTCAATTTTTATTGTACCTGGAAGCTAGTATGCTTTCAAAAAAAATAATGTTCAAGTTAACTGAAAGAGGTGTTGAATATAGAAGTGAGCATACATTCCCTGCCCCCAAAGAGATTAGCAACTAGTGGGATGGACATCTCAAGTGAATTAATAATAATGACAATGTTACATGAAAATGTTACTGCAAAGCTGTGCATAAACTGTGTTCAGAGAAGAGACACCTCACATATCCTGCATCCAGAGCAACAGGTTGCTTAGGAAATGCTTCCAAAATGATAGCACATTGAGTTGTGAGGTAATAGATTCCCAGAGAGATATGTGTTATAAGAACATTTCATACAAAAGAGAATTAGGAATGCCAGAGTACTAAAGCAAGGCAGAATATGTTTGTGCCTCATTTTTATGTTTAGAGAAAGCAGTTAGTCAAAATACTTAATGTATATTTTTGTCTAGAGATGCAGATATATATATACATAAACATTTTAAAAAGTTCCTCAAAATATGAGACTATATGTGACACATGTATTAATCATCTGTAAGATATAGCCTATAAACTTACCAAACATTTGTCAAGGTTTTAATAAATTTTGCATGGGTAATATAGGTATTCCAAGTCAACAAAATAGTCTGAAAACTTTTGGTTAAGACATAGTCTTTCACAGAGTGTTTCGATACGTTAATGTGTTAATTGTAAATTAACGCTAGAACTGCAATTATAATCTATTCATGAGCAATAAAGGACAGACAGAAGGGAAGAACAGAGGGAAGAACTGAGGAAGGGAAAGGGAGAAGGAGAAAGAGAAAGACAGAGGCAGAAAGAGAAAGAGAGAGAAAGAGAGAAAGAAAGGAAGAAAGAGATAAAAAGTGGGTGAAAGAAAGGAAGAGTGGGGGAGGGGGGAAGGAGGGAGGGAGAAAGGAAAGAAGGAAGGCTTTGCAGATTTGTCTCTGACTACATGCTTAATAGCGGGATAATGTGTTACTGCTACATATCCAAAATTGAATTCCTAGTATTTCCTCCCATAGTCTTCCAAATATCAGTATATGTCAACTTTTTCCTTTTAGTTTATTAGACAAAATATCTTAGAGTTATTTTCAATTTATCCACTAAATCTTTTTGGGACTTTTTACTTACATAAAAGATACGTGTGTTTGACAGAAGTTTGTCGTTGCAACTATTATTATTGTTGGAAAGTACAAGTATGGGCAAAGGACTGTTGCAGATGAAGAATCAAAAGTGAGGGTTATTGTACATTTGGTGGATCTGTCTGCAGCATCCATTCAACTCTCTTGTACTCTACTTACCTGTGATGCATAAGCTAGAAATTTAAGCCACATTGACCCAACTCTTTTGTGTGTAGTTTTGCGTAGAAATAAGAGACTGTTTAGTGGATGGGCTTACTGAGATTTGAGAGTTTGATGTCAGAGAGAGTATCATTCTATTGCCAATCTCAATGCTGGAGAGATTAGATTGTCTACTGCAGTGTTCAGGTGTCCATTCACTAACTTCATGGATGACAGGCAGCTGTTATAGCATCTGTAGTTTCCAGATCCTTGGTTCACAACTACAGTGGTGTGTTTTTGAATTCAACAGTCCTTCTTGATTCTTCCCATTGTTGAGAATCACTGCACACTGCAAATATAGAAGCTCCTATGTTGGTCCAGTCCATAGTGTTGTTTAGCAGTCATTCCTTGAGTAGAAGCCAAAACTCTGTGTCTTTAGCCATTTCAAGGGTTTTTCGATTACCCAATTACTTGTAACAAAAAATTTTGTATTTGAAACAGCTGGAGTAACTTCTGCTTACTTCCTCTGATCTAGGATTTATTGTTGCATACTGTAAGAATTCTCAAATCCTACTTTCAACTGTATTATGCATATATAGTGCCCTTGGCCTACATGCTAGTTTCTTCTGCATTAAAACTAAATTAAAAGTTTTTGCCCAGCAAAGGAAACCATAAACGAGATGAAAAGACAATCCTCAGAATGGGAGAAAATATTTGCAAATGAAGCAACTGACAAAGTATTAATCTCCAAAATATACAAACAGCTCATGCAGCTCAATATCAAAAAAACAAACAACCCAATCAAAAAATGGGTGGAAGACCTAAATAGACATTTCTCCAAAGAAGACATACAGATGGCCAACAAACACATGAAAAGATGCTCAACATCACAAATTATTAGAGAAATGCAAACCAAAACTGCAATGAGGTTTCACCCCACACTGGTAAGAATGGCCATCATCAAAAAGTCTACAAACAATAAATGCTGGAGAGGGTGTGGAGAAAAGGGAACCCTCTTGCACTGTTGGTGGGAATGTAAATTGATACAGCCACTATGGAGAACAGTATGGAGGTTCCTTAAAAAACTAAAAATAGAATTACCATGCAATCCCACTGCTGGGCACATACCCAGAGAGAACCATAATTCAAAAAACACATGCACCCCAATGTTCATTGCAGCACTATTTATAATAGCCAGGACATGGAAGCAACCTAAATGTCCATCAACAGAGGGATGGATAAAGAAGATGTGGTACATATATACAATGGAATATTAGCCATGAAAAGGAACAAAATTGGGTCATTTGTAGCGATGTGGATGGACCTAGAGACTGTCATACAGAAAGAAGTAAGTCAGAAAGAGAAAAACAAATATCGTGTATTAATGCATATATGTGGAATCTAGAAAAATGGTATAGATGATCTTACATGCAAAGCAAAAATAGAGACACAGATGGAGAGAACAAATGTATGGATACCAAGGGGGAAGTGGGGGGTGGTGCGATAAATTGGGAGGTTGGGATTGACATATATACACTATTGATACTATGTATAAAATAGAGAACTAATGAGAACCTACTGTATAGCACAGGGAACTCTACTCAATGCTCTGGGGTGACCTAAATGGGAAGGAAATCCAAAAAGAGGGGATATATGTATACGTATAGCTGATTCACTTTGTTGTACAGTAGAAACTAACACAACATTGTAAAGTGACTATACTCCAGTAAAAATTTTTTTAATAAACCTAAATCATTTCACTTGGATCCTTATAAAGGTTCTTTACTGTTCTGAATTATAGTGGATGCATAGTAAGCATTTATTTCAATAAATGGATTCCCATATTCTTACTATAACTGTATTTAGAAATAAATATTTACTAGACACCTTCTGTATTCTGGATACTATTCCAAGAGCAGAAGTAAAGAAGCAGACTTGATTTCTTTTCTGTGGGCTATATAGATTAGTGAGATTAGTGGAAGGATTCCAAGTAGTAATGCATAGCATAAAAATGACTTTACTTGTTCTTGCTAACACAGGGCTACCTTAATTTTACTCTATAGCAATACATTTTATAGTTTTTTTTTTTTTTTTGAGTAGCTAGACTCATCTCTTCCTTTAAATTGTTTTCATGACATTCTTCTAAAGATGGTGATGATGTTGGTAAATTCCCATGTCTAGAATATTTTTTTCTCAATCTCAAAAAAACATGCAAGACCATACGTGAATACATAAATATCTGTTTTTTCACTCTCTGTTTTAAGTATCCAAGGATTTGTAAACATTAAGTAAGTAAACATTAATGTCTTTTAATATTAGAAGAAATACACAGAGTAATGATTAATACTACTCCATATTTTAAAGAATGCTATTGAAAATTGGAGGATTTTGTTTAAAGATGTAATCAAAAGTTTTGTCTCATCTCTAGCATTCTGCCACTGTATTTCTTTATATTAAAAAAAAATCAAACTTGAAAGCATTTTATTGCTTTCATTGTGCATCTTTACTATGATACTTTAAAAAAGCCTTCCCTGCTGTTTGCAGACAATTGAATATATCCTATATGGTCTAATAAGATCCAAATTCACATGGTTTATAAGATTTGCCTCTAAGTCTTCCAACTGCGTGAGCTGGCCCTTCCCCATCACTGCATTAACATTCCTATGAAAAGGTGACATAAAACCCAAATCAAAAAATATGGCTAGATACAGCTGGGACTGATGTATTTTATAGACAGTTTTTATGTGTTATGATTGAAGAAACTGATCAGTTTTTCTATTTCATCTAAACAGTGGTTATGGTTTATATTAATTTATCTTAATTGAAACCAATTAGATTTTCAAAAGTATTGTGGTTGAAATTATAACCACACTGTAATCTACAAATTGAAGAACCAAGTTCACTAGTATCTTTCATAGCATAGAATTAGAAAGTTTATAGTACATAAAGGCTGGATTTATAGCTTCTTCCCAAAGAATTCATATGGAAGAGAGTTTGATTTTCTTCCTTTAATAAAGTGTTTCTATTTAAAGGATGCTTTAATAGCAATATTTTTGAACTATTCAAAACTCTTTCTTTGTAGCAACAAAAACTAAACTCAAACTGCAAATTTACAGGTTCTTTGAAAAGGAAAACTTAGAGTTTCAGTTTCAGGAATGACAGGCTCCAGGAGCTCAAATTTGTCTTTAGGAACCTGCATTTTCTCAAATCTTAATGTTACTTTTCCCTATATTGTTTTCACCCTCAAGAAGGCAGAGAACCTCCTCTATTCAAATTTGGCTAGATAATCCTTATATCTCCAAATTTCTGTCCTATTAGCTTCATTATCCCAAATGTAGCTGTTTTTCCCAAGATTGCAGAAAATATTTTGAAACTGAATCTTACTGGGTCACCTGCCTACCTTTGAACCATGAGGGTGAGGTAGGGTATTGTGGCTCTGGAAAAGGAAATGGGAGTGTTTCCAATAGAAAAAATAGTGCATGTATGCTGAGCAGGCAAAACTTAATAGGCATCCAGTATTGTGGTTAGCAAAAAGTAACATGTCTACTACAGTGGTGAATCTATATATTGGATGATGGAAATGGTTATTTATACGCAAATCAATGCATCTGCTGGAGAGAAGAAATTCAACGTAAAGTAGAAAGGCTAATTTTTAAGGTGGTATTTAATAGTACAGCTCATTCATGACAGGATTTTTTTTTTTTAACATCTTTTTTGGAGTATAATTGCTTTACAATGGTGTGTTAGTTTCTGCTTTATAACAAAGTGAATCAGTTATACATATACATATGTTCCCATATCTCTTCCCTCTTGCGTCTCCCTCCCTCCCACCCTCCCTATCCCACCCCTCTAGGCGGTCACAAAGCACCGAGCTGATCTCCCTGTGCTATGCGGCTGCTTCCCACTAGCTATCTATTTTACGTTTGGTAGTGTATATATGTCCATGCCACTCTCAGTCCATGACAGGATTTTTAAACTACTTTTTAAATTACTGGACATACATACTCATCCTTTAAATTCAGAGTATACATGTAGATAGAAATATAACAAAGTGTCTCAGTTGATACAAAGCAATTGTTTCTTTTAAAAGAATTCATGAACACTTTTAAAAGCTTCTTTAAAACTGGAATAGAATATTTCACACAGGTTATAATTTAGCTCAATTTTTCTTTATGATAGAAGTTATAAAACAGATATTAGTGATTATTCCTTGTATTCTATACAATATTTAATATCAAAATTTATTTATATTGTGACTTTACTTTGTATATAACAATGTAATTATTAAAGCAATTATAAAATTTACATAGCCTAGGAATATACTTCTGACAAATTAATGACAGATTTTAATTTTGTAACATGGTTATCAAAAATATATCAAAATAAAACTGTGTTCTATCATTTCTCTGATTGGTTATATAAAATTCAAGGATTCCTAATTAATTTAAGATATGCTTGTAGAGAGAGCATCGTAGTTACTTAATATATATACCATATCATAATATATGGTTGTCAGAGTAATTACTTTCTACTATATAACTTGGAATTTTTCAAATGGTAGTTTTTAGCACTATATTTCCATAGTAAGTCAAACTTAATCTATGGCAAGTATAGACCCTACTTGGCTGTAAGATTCTGTATGAGCTTAAATTTCATAGCTCTGCCTTTAAATGAATATGTTGTCTTCATCTTTAACAAATGAAAACGGGATGGAAATAAATTTATTGCAGTCAGAACAAGCACTTCATATGTGTGTGTATGTGTAGTTATCTGTTTATTCTGTTTTAAAGTATTGTTCCTTCTTCCATTAATATATCAACCTTTTTATGACTGGAGAAAATAAAACAGATAATACAATAGTTAAAAAATAAGCATTAAACTCTGTAGTAATATTTTTCAAGAATATTTTGTTTCATTGATATGAAGTTGAGATGAGAAATGACACAGAATTACAGATTTTAGAGTCTTGGTTTAAATATGAATGTACTTCATAAGATCAATATAAAAATCTTTAAATGCAGTAAGTATCATACATCTCATTTATGAGAACTTCTTGCAATTTAGAACTGTTACCCAACAAGAAAAAATGGAATTTTGTTGCTGATGTGGGTTACAGTTATATTTCTTCACTAATATCCTAGGTAACTTTGATCAAATTACCTAAATTATCTGAACCTCATTATCTTACTTTTTCTAAAGGGAATAGTATTTCACAAGGTTTCTGAAACCACTAAACGATGTAATGAATGAGAAATGCATTGTAAAATTCAAAATGCTATATACATTTTTGACTTGTTGAACTTACTAAACTTTTACTGTAAATGTTATAATTTTAATTTAATAAGAGCCATGTATTTAAGTAGAAATATTTAAAATATCCTCTAGGTATTAGAATTATTATGATCATTTTACATTAGGTATTAATAAGATATTTTATTAAAATTTCCTGTAACACACCAGGTACCATTCTACCTCAGGGCCTTTGCATTAACAGTTTTTCATGTCTGAAGAGCACTCTCCCTTATCCGTGTGGCTTGTTCCTCACCTCCTTTAGTCTTTGGTCAAATGTTTCTTCTTTGAGGAGTCCTTTTCTGAACACTCTATTTAAAATTATAGCATTCCCTCCCACACTTCCACTACTTGTCCCTTCTTTCTCTTAATTTTCTTCCTGTATTATTTAACATTCATGACCACCTGGCATACTACATAGGTATTTTATCTTCTATATCCCTGCAACTCCCCCCCACCCCACACACACTGAAATATAATCTCAAAAAGAGGAAGAATTTTTGGTTGTTTTGTATATTATTTTGTCAAGACAATTGTCAGGAGTATTTTAGGCATCCTATCTTTATCTATCTATCATCTATCTATCTATGTATCTCTCTATCTATCTATCTATCTATCACCTGTCTATCTGTATCTTTCCACTTACTGTCTTTCTATCTACCTATCTATATTTAGTTATTGAATAAAAGGATATATATTTTTTAATCTAAATTAACTATATGGCAAATTGTACATGGGTCAGCATGTACTATTTTGGTGAGTTACATCATTTTTTATGGTCAGTATATCTGAATGCATTCTTTGCACCAAACAACACAATTGTATTTTCCTGCCAGTATTATGATACTAAAAATGAAAAAAAAATCATAGATGATACATACAGTACTTTGTATTTGCTGGGTACTATTTAAACGCTCTACTTGTAACTCCTTTACTCCTAACAACAACCACTTGAGATAGATACCATTATATTACTTCCATTTTAATAAATATTAAAACTGAGGTATAGATGGCCCATAGTCAAACTACATAATTGATTATTTCTTTGATTCTTTAATTTTCTTTTGGTGAAATCTGTAATGGTTGGTATAATGTTGCAGTTTTGCAACATCTAAAAAAAAACACATTTTTCCCAAATCATTATTAACTGTAAACACTTCACAAATGCTTCCTTGGGTTCCATAACTTATTTGGAACTTTTGTACACAATACAACCACTGGTTATAACAATTTTGCCATTTAGATTAGCAAACAAAACATTTTCTTATACTTGAAAATATTGGTGTTACAGTTATGAAAATGACTTTCAAATAAATTTTGAACAAAAGGTTGTGCTAAACAAGCAAGAAAGAGAAAAATAGTCAACATTCATTCTAAAGAAATAACACAAGTTTCTATTAAGTATTTTCAGCTAGATTGCAAATGCTTCTTATGAGAAAATCTTATTCAGAGCATACATTGAAAAATGTAAGCATAGAACTTCAAATACATGGAGAGTTATTGATGTTCTGTATGCTTCATAAAGTTTATTTCTCATAACTGTTCTGCTATTAATATAAAAGAATTATACATTAAAAATATAGAGAGGGTTTTTAGATCATTTAAAATCCATTAAAAGCTGAGATAGTCTTATAATTAATTTTCTGCTGAGATGAGAATTCAGAACCTTGAAATAAGTTGCAGATGGTCATTGTCATAGTGAAGAGAACCTTTGTCCTCTTCCAAGAATTATTTTACTCCTTAGTAAGAATTCAAGGTACATTTATGTCTCCCTGTTTTTTTCTATTACTCAGGTGAGATTGGTGGACTGGTTCTTGGAAGCAAGAATGGGTTGCTCCCAAAGTGATTTAATTTCAATTGTGTTTATTGAACTTAAAATGTCTTTCTCGTGTTTGATTCTTTTTAAATGGAAATACCCCTTGGAAAGTAGGTATTTGTCAATTCTGTTTTTTGTACCTTAGTTCATTTTCTGATCCTTAACATAGTGACTGAGGGCGAGGCAATTTACTCTGTCATAATAACAATTAGGAAAAAAAGTTTTATCCTGGCACATCATGATGAATGTTGTCAATAGCATACATTTTTCATTAAAACCATGTATTAGTTATTTATTGTTATGAAACAAATTACTCCCAAAATTACAGGCGTAAAATAACACACAATTATTTACATCACAGTTTCTATGAGCCAAGAATCTGTGCCTACTTCGCTTCAGTCATCACAAGGCTAGATTAGGTACCCCGCCCCCCAAGCCCGTTTACACACCTGACTGTTGGCAGGATTTAGCTCCTCCCATGTTTTTGAACTGAGTCCTCAGTTCCTCACAAGCTCCTATCTGGAAGCCTCTCTCAGTTCCTTGCCACATGGGTCTCTCCATAAAGCAGTTTACAACATGGTAACTTCCTGCATCATAGTATGCAAGAGGGCAAGAGAGAGAAGGCTAGGAAGCAGAAACAGCCCTTTGTAACCTAATTACGGAAGTGATATGTGATATATGGTGTATTCTATTCATTAGAAACAAGTCACTAGGTCCAATACACACTAACAAGGCTAAGAATACAGGGAGGCAAATTCATTATTAGGAGTTACCTAAGGAGGTGCCTACCACAGTCTTGCATATTTTCTGTCCCAATATATAGCTTGTGAGAATTTCTTCAAACATAACACATATACTGTCTTTGACAAAAATAATACATACTGCCAGAAATAAGTTTATTACCAAATGTTGATTTTAGTGCTACTGCCAAACACACTAGTTGTAAAATTATACACATTCTACTAACTACTATTTTGAGACCATATTATTGGAAACAGATGATTACTAAAGGTGTTGTGTTTCCAGCACACTATTTACTCAGTATTTGATAAGTGTTACTGATACCTGTTTGGAACAGGAACATTGAAGACAGGTATGAGATATTTGGCCAAGACTTTGTGATTACATGTGAAATATTTTGACAGGAGCTATCTATAGGGAGAAAGCTATAGAGACAAAAATCAGGATTTTCTAGTCAGAAGCTAATGTGATAAGTCAAGCTAATTTTTTCTTTAAACAGCTAAATAATCTGAATATATTTTGAGGTTCTGGTAAGCATCTTGATCTCTATTAACCCTGAGGACATCACTTCGGGTACTGAAATAGTAATTTCCAAATAATATAGAAGTTGTTTTTGAATTTCTTTACATGAAACAATTTTCATACACACAGCATTTTATCAGTATTTTCTGGTAACATATAACACACTATCCTTTGTATTATAATTTTGCTGCTATTACTTTTAATACATGTCTTATTTTCTTCTACTATAACAAGGAACCAGGATTTTGAGATTATGACCTTCATCTTGTAACTAATTCTCTGGTCTTCAGTTTCCTGGTCTCTGAATGTGGATGTTGGATTGAACGCTGTTTAACATTCCCTACAGATGTATCTACTCTATTATATTCTGAGCATCAGTTCCTTCAAAGAAAAATCTGTATCATTCTTGTGTTTATTCTCTAATGGGATTTAGTATGTAGTAGGTACCTAACAAATATCTGGAGAAGAAGAATTAAAATAATATATACTAACATTATTTTGATATTGGATACATTGTTTTAGAAATTTAATTAACCATATTTCACTTAGAGAGGATTCCTACTACATAAATTTTGTGTTCTCTATCATTTTGGCTTGTATTTATTTCATTTAGGTCATTTTAAGCTAGGAATATATTTTTATTTTTAATTTTTTAATTTTTTTTATACCAAGGGATTTTCCTTCTTGTTTTTTATTTATTTATTTATTTATGGCTGTGTTGGGTCTTCGTTTCTGTGCGAGGGCTTTCCCTAGTTGCGGCAAGCGGGGGCCACTCTTCATCGCGGTGCGCAGGCCTCTCACTTTCGCGGCCTCTCTTGTTGTGGAGCACAGGCTCCAGACGCGCAGGCTCAGTAATTGTGGCTCACGGGCCCAGTTGCTCCGCGGCATGTGGGATCTTCCCAGACCAGGGCTCGAACCCGTGTTCCCTGCATTGGCAGGCAGATTCTCAACCACTGCGCCACCAGGGAAGCCCTATTTTTATTTTTATGATAACTTTTATTCTCTGATTTAGTTTTTTTTTAGAAAGCAAAACCAAAAAAGAAACCTTATTTTAGCATGGTTTTATATTCTACTTCAGGAAGTTAGTATTTGTTTTTGCTAAAACTGACTTTTCACTGTTGGTAGCTAATTACCATTTCTTTAGGACTAAGGTTGTGATAGATGCCAGCAACTAGAGAGGTTTCGATTCACATTCCCATAACATATTCCTAATCAATCAGTAAAATAACAGATGCACGGAACATGTTCCTACACAAGCATATGGTAAGTATCACAGTTTTCTTAACCTCATGTTAAAAAAAGTTTTAAAAATAAAAAACAATTAAAAACAAATTTACCTGCTGTTTAATTCTTGCTTATCAAATATTTAATTAAAAATTACTGCTAAGGCAATGTGGCAAACCATAATCTCTCTTTTCAAATATATAGAGTGGAGCAACATTAACCAGTGAAAAGTTGAAAGTATAATTTAGACCTCCAGTTTCAGCTCCAACACATAAAGAACCTGGAAGTCATCATTCTTGTGCTTACAATTTTGAGAACTCCTGGTCAAAAACAAGAAAACAAGGAAAGTCTAAGAAATTGTCACAGCCAAGGGGAGCCTAAGGGGACATCAGTACTAAAAGTAATGTGGTACTCTGGGTGGGATCCTGGAAGAGAAAAAAGACATTAGGTATAAAGTGAGTTAATCTGAATAAACTAGATACTTTAATAATAGTGTATTCATATTTGTTCATTAATTGTGACAAATGTACCATGTTTTATAAGATGTTAATAATGGAGGAGACTGGGCGAGGGTATATGGGAACTCTCTATAATTAGCTTCTCAATTTTTGTATAAATCAAAAGTATTCTAAAAATTAAAGTTTACTGCAAAGCAAACAAAATTTTTTTATTTTAACCATTTAGTTATGAAAGCTGCCCTTTGCTTAAGCTTTATTTTCCAGATAATTCTTAAAATGTTATCAATTAATTTGTCCTGAGTAGAACTTGTTAGGAAATATTTAAAGAATAGAAAATTAACTACTTTCCTTTTTTTTTTTTTAATAATATGCACATCTGGGAGGTATGAGTTCATCCTATAAAACTTCAGTCTTTTTTTTTTAACTTTGCCTCAGCTAGAGAACAAAAGTTGAAAAACAAAACTGTTCTTGCTTATTTCTCCACATCAGCACATTTTTTTTACTTGAACTTACAGATAAGTCACTATTATAAAACATCAAATGATATAAAAGGCAAATCAGCAATCAAGACAAATCCTTCTCCCCACAAAAACAAACATAAGTGTCACTTTATAGAACTGCCTTAAGAATTCAGTGTCAAAATATGGTGCCTTTAATTGTTAAGGGCTTTCAAATATGGTTAAATAAAAATTATAAAAACATACTTCAGATACAAACAAGATAACCTCCCCAGAGCATATTGATTTACCAAGTGACCTCAGTTTTTCTGAAAGGAAAGAAGCAGTGATTTACACTATTTGCACAAATTTTTTCCAATTTTTAGTCATATTATATTTGGACAAATCTCACCCAGTTCAGTTCTTTTCTTTCAAGAATCAAATCTCCTCTAGTCTGGGGCTGCAGCTCTAAAGTGATCCTAATGATATCATGAATACTCTATGTGCGATAACATTTAAATGCATATTATTTATAATAATAGCTACTAACATTGCATGAGCACTTACAAGATATGAGTATATTTCTAAGTTATTTGCAAACATTCTTAGCAATAAAGGATGCACTGCTATTATCCCTATTTTATGTATTGTGCGAAGACAAGATAAAAACAGGGCACAGACACAGTGAAATAACAAAGAACAACATTATATGGTGTCCCAGGTAAGGCGCAGGAGTAAATCTGAGAATACAGCTGGTCTGATAATAAGAAGGAAGATCCCCTACCGAAAGAACTAGGTCATAACTGGAATATCATGTCAAGTGTCCAGGCATACGAGAATAACATGGAGACCATGTTATTAGAAACTTAGTACAAGTAAGGGCCTGGTTGGTTGATCATGACTGATGTCCAATTGCTAGAATTAAGGGACTAGGTGAAAATAGAAATTCAGTAGTTTTTGAAAACTTTGAATCCACAAATAGTAGCGAGATTCAACAGTCAGAGGTTGAGTTGCCCTAAGTGAGAAAACAGAAGGGGTGAAGAGGCAGTAAGCTAGACAGTTTATTTCTTGAAATAAACCATTTTCATGAAAAAAGATACATTTGGATAGATACAAAATCAATTTCAAATAGTTAAATATAAATCTTGATATTTTGACTGGAAGCAGGAAGGAGTTAAATGACCCTAGTTAGTTACAAATTAAATCTGTTTATTAGTGAAAGTTATAATACTTTTATCAATGAAGAAAAATTAGAGCATGTAATGTATATGCCTAAGTACAAGATGATAAAACACCAGTAATCAAAGACATGATTAAATAGAATAAATGGTTAAAACACCTTGTTAAGTAAAATGGAAACAAAAAATAAATAAATCTGTAACGCAGTGTAAAGCTTGTTTGTGGATTATTAAGCAATCTAATTTGTTAAAAATGAGAGTCATTAAACACTGGATATGATAAAAATAATTTAGTAAACTTGCTCCTAAACCTCAGCTGATATTAATCAACTTCAAAAGTTATAGGGAGTATGTAGTAAGTAGACTTAATGTCTAGAGTCCTGTAATAAGGCATGCGTTCATATAAAATAATTACTATGTGGGTAGATGTTTTGTTAAACTGTGCAATTTTAAATTATGCTACATATTTAATTGTATTTATAAACATAGAAGCATAGGGCAGGTAAGACAAAAATATATTTTTTCAGAGAACTGAATACATTAAAAGGATATTAAAATATATACAAATGGTTATACTGGCTATATTTATAGAATATATATATTTCTAATATGCATGCTATATATATAGTATTCTGTGTTATTCAGTGTAAAATACACTATATATGTTATTGCTCCAACTTCTCCAAGATGTGATTTTTAAGTCTGAAATAATCGTTTGGATAACTGCTATAAGTCATTGACTTTCATGTAATGGCAATAAATTATGTTGGTATTGTAATTATTCTTTCATGCTCTAGTTTACAATACTTTAAAAGTGCTGTACACACAATAGGTCAATAAATATATGTTGCATAAATGAACGGATGGATGAACGAATGGTTTGATGAGGTACTAAGGCTCGTTTCTCTATCTACAGTACACTTCTAATCACTAGTAATTAAATCCTCATCCATTTAAAAAAATTTTTATTTATTTATTTAATTTTGGCTGCGTTGGGTCTTCGTTGCTGCACGCGGGCTTTCTCTAGTTGTGGTGAGTGGGGGCTACTCTTCGTTGTGGTGCTCGGGCTTCCCATTGAGGTGGCCTCTCCTGTTGCGGAGCGTGGGCTCTAGGCGTGCGAGCTTCAGTAGTTGTGGCATGAGGGCTCAACAGCTGTCGCTTGCGGGCTCTAGAGCGCAGGCTCAGTAGTTGTGGTGCACGGGCCCAGTTGCTCCGCAGCATGTGGCTTTCTCCCGGACCAGGGCTCAAACCCGTGCCCCCCGCGTTGGCAGGCGCATTCCTAACCACTGCACTACCAGGGAAGTCCCCTCATCCATTTTTTAAGGCCCGTCTTAACTGGTCCTTTTTCTGTGAAAACTTTTCTCATCCTTCATACACTGCCTCACTGTTTTTAAGCTCCATAACACTTTGTAGCTTTCTTACATCACTCATATATCTCTGCTTTAGATTTTTCAGCCCAATCTATTTTGGCCACTCACCTTTAAAAAAACCTGGCTTACTTGGGTAAATGTTCACTAGGAACACTGAAAGAAAAAAAGTAATGCCCCCAAAGTATCCATTTATAAACTTTGACACATGGGTCTCATTCTTGCATTTCCTTTTTGACTTCATCCTTTTTTATCTCTATATTTCTGTTCTTGTTGTAGTATGAGTGCATCCATCTTTGTATTGATCATTCTAGAATCTTTTCTTCTGGTTTGGCTATGGCACCTTCAATTTACTTCCTGACACAAACCTTGAGACGAGTTCTGTAGTCCCATGACACTCAGCCATGGTCAGAAGCACTTCCCAGCACCCACTCTCATTCTGACTTTGCTCAACCCCTTGGATCCAATAAATAGACACTCTTTCTACCATCGTTTCTTATTTGTGTGCTCATTTCAGACTTCAGATTATTTCTACTCTCAGCTCTGCCATATAAACTTGGGTAACTCTAATTTCTACATTTCAGTTTTCTCCTCAGCAATACAGTAAACAATACACATACTAATGATACAAGGACCTATCCATTTTGAGTAGTATCTGGCACAGGTTAAGTGCTCTGTAAATGTTTGCTGCTAATAACATTTTTAAACCAACTTAAAAGCTCACTCCTATTTTAAAGAAAACCTCTATGCATTGTCACATTCAAAGGAAATACATATAATTTCCAAAAGACTTCAAACATAATCAGTTAAGTGCTTGGTAACTCTGCCAAACTATAGCCATCTCACAGCAAAGTTTCTAGAAAGATATGGTCATATCCCATATTTGTAGTTTACTTTTCCCTCTTCCATCCTAAACCAACTCCAACAGGACTCTCTTACACATAGTTTTACTGAAACAGGTTGCTGGTGGCCATCCACATGCTTAAGCCAATAGCCAATGTCTTGTGTTCATTTTTTTTAAAAAATAGGGTATTTTTTAGAGTCAGTTTAGATTCACAGCAACATTGAGCAGAAGGTACAAAAATTTCCTCCACACCCTCTGCTCCACGCACGCATAGCCTCCCCGATTATCCACATCGTCCCCCAGAGTAATGCATTTGTTACAACTGATGAACTTACACCGACACATCACTATCACCCATAGTTTACACTACAGTTCATTCTTTGTGTTGTGCAATCTATGGGTTTGGACAAATGTATAATGACATGAAACAACCACTGTAGACACACAGTGCCCTAAAAAACTCGCTCCCATGCTTCCCTCCAGAAACACTGTTCTCTTTGCCTTTCGTGATACTACATAGCTTGATTTTTTTTCCCCCTATCTCACTATCCTCCTTCAGTTTTCTTTGCTGGCATTCACTTCTTCAATAGTCACCAAATTTCTGCCTCCGTTTTCTTTTCATGTTTATCACTAATAAATATCTTCAAATTGCCATATCCAAAAGGTACTATTGATTTCTATTAAAAAAGCTTCCATCAAAATACAGTCTACCCATGTCTTCTCCAGCTCATTAAATGTAACCTCTATCTATTCAGTTGTATGACTAAATCCTGACATCATCTTTGATTCCTCTATATCCTCTATATTTTCTCTAACTTCAAAATACACCTCTAATCTGACCAGTTCCCACCGCTAATATTCAACATATTCTTGTTCCAGCCTACCATCCAAATGCATCTCCTTCTAAACTAACCCTAGTATTGTGTATATCACAGTCACCGTGAATTTTTGTTTGTTTCTTGAATACTCCAAGTATTTCTTTTTTCTTCTCTGGTAATTCATACTTGATGGTTCTTTCTTCTAGGAATGCCCTGTCTACAAAATTAAATGATTTAGTTTCTTATTTTCAGGTCTCATATCAAGTGTCTTCTTAGAGAAAATGCTTTCAGACTACTAACTTACATAGGTCTACAGCTACTGTCGTTCATGCTATATATGTTATCCTCCTCACAACAATTCTCAAAGCCAGAGTATTATGTTATTTTCTTTTTTTTCCAGACAAGTGTTACTTATCTGACCTATCTGGAGTATAAGATCATTGAGAAGTCGTATCATCACTCTCTTTATCTTTTAATTCACTATACCAGGAATAGTGTCTGACACATAACTGGTGTTTGATATATATTTGCTGACTGACAAAAATGAGTGAGCAATGGATTTGGGTGCGATGTTGATGGAAATGTTTGATTGCGAGCAACTTTCTTCTTGAAACCAATTATTTCTAAATCAAGTATTTGTTTTGAAAACATTTGGCAATAACATCTTATTACCTTAGAGAATAATGAGGAAAACATTTGTCTAAATAAAGTTGGACTTAAAGATCCAGACCAAGTGCCTGGCCAAATAAGTGCTGAATAAATGTTGGCTTTGTTTTTCTCCTCAGATGCTGTCTACCTCCCCAGGTACACACCTGGAAGCTGAATTACTTCTCTTTTTACCTTCTACTAGACTACACATTATTAATCAGTTCATTTTTCGTATCTCTTCAAATTTTCTCTCTTCTTACTTCCTTCCATCTACACTTTCAAAAGTCTCTCATGCTAAAAACAGAACGATAATCTGCCTTCTCTTTGAATATACCCTTCGTTCTTCTTCTGCTCTTCTTCACTATGCTTCTTCAAAGAAGAAAATATGCTATTTCCATTTTTTATCATTTATACTCAGTTCTTACATAGTCAAAATCTCTCTAATTTCACCTGTTTAAATACTGTTTAAATTTCATTGTCAAAAACAGTTTGTTCTCTGTGGCCATCCTACTTCTAACTCTGCAGTATTTCACACCATGGACTCCTCTCTATCCGCATACATCTTGTTTCCAAACTGAGGTTTTAAAAATCTCTCTTCTCTTGGCTTCCTTTTATACTCATTTTCTTATTACCCCTTTTTGTCGCTAAATCAGCAAACTTTATAGCTTGGCTTTGCTCTGCCTGTACATTGTGAGGATCCCCTAATTAATCTTTTGCCTGTTTTCTTCTTTTCTTAGCTCATATGGCATATACTTCCATGGAAGAAATTAATATATACAGGCCTAAACTCTCAGCCTTAAATCTTTGTTTCCCATCTCAGTAAGATACTGCGTATGCGAACGCCCAAATCCCAAGAGGATATCTTTTCTTGGATGGAAAAAGATCAGATTAGACATTCAAAATGCCACTACTCAATTTTCTGTGGCTCCACTTTTTTATATATATTAATTTTCTTTTGGAATCCTTAAAAGAAGCCTTCAATACTTACTTCCTCAGCTTATATTCAATAAAATTTTATTATAATATCTACTTGCAAATTACATATGATTTGAGCATTAACCACACCCATGACTAAGAAGGCTGTAAGAAATTTGCAGATACTGAAGACTTTATTTCAACCCCAATTAGTTTCCAACATCATAGCTTGCCATAAGCCACCAGGGAGTGAATTTCCTGAAGTGGAACATTTCTAATTATTTTTACTATAACCTCAACATCCATTAAATTTTGCCACAATGAAGTCTATGATTTCTATACAATTTAAGGATTTTAGAATAATCTGGCCTAAGATAATATCAATAGAATCCTCTAATGATTTGGACCAGGAAAAAGGAGAAATGACTTAATGTCACAGCAAAGTGATATCCCAAATTTATACAACATTAGAGTTTTTACAAGTGTTTTCATGATAATGTATTTCAAGTCTGAATTGTTAATGAAATCAAGATCTCAAAGCATTCTCTTGCATTATGAATCATGATCAGCAATCTATCTGATTTTAAAGTACTGTTTTTAAAATGTAATTATGTGGAAAATTTGCTCTATCTATACCGTGGGTTACTCTTCACTAGGGTAGTACAGAAAACATATTAGTGGGTTAATTTATAATGGATAAATGTGTGTAAGAGAAAAAAACCCCTGTATAACTATTGCCACGTGCTTTCACCTTTTCTGCTCTTCCATAATGTGCCTTATATTTACCTGCAGAGATAACTCACATGTGCTTTGGATAATAGTAAACATGTCACTGGGATCAGGTTAAAAATCAGTCACATACCAGGGAAAAGAAAGGCATTTTTGGGAAGTAGAGTTCATTTCTTCACATCGTTGACATGGTAATGAGACTTTTCGGTGGTAACATTTGGGGTTATTTTGCTTTACAAGTTCAGTAAGCTCTGGTCTCCTTGCCCTTCTTTAGGACGTTTTTACACTAATAACATTCAGACAAAAAGCCAGTTATTTTTTCATTCAAAAGTAAATGAAAGAAGTTGCATTATATGTTAAGCATTAAAGATATGCCTCAAAATATTCATGTGCAGGAATCAGTCTGTCAATAATTGACCGACGACTACCTCAGGGCTGAAACATAACTTCCTTCAAGAAGTATGTGATTATTTATACATTTATCACTTTTTATTACTTACTGGGGATGCTCATTGATTTTGCCTCTAGGTAAATACACAGAAAGAAACTCAGCTTTAATCACCTCTCTACCTGATTGATCCTTTTATGTCATTAAGACAAAAGACTGAATAAAAAGGATGACTTTATGCTTTGATTCATAGGTCAAGGCTTACATTCTTATGTCTCTGGAAAGCAGTTTCAGAACTATGAAGTCATCAGTAGAAACAACTCTACCTCCCTATAGTACATACTAAAAGTTGTTTGTTTGTTTCTTTCTTTTTTTAGTAGTAAAAATATTCTTGATTCTATCAGAAGAATTTTTTTTTGAGATGACAGGGGATCAGGAGGTGCAGGGGATCAGGAGAGGGTGATACTATTGATACTAAATAACACCCCGCCCACCACCAATAATAATAATAGTAATAAAGTAAAACAATTACCATTACTTATTGAAGGATTTACTATGTGCAAAATACTCCTCTAAGTTATTTTTCAAGCTTAAATAGTTTAATCTTCATGGCAACCTTATGAACCACTGATATTCTCATCTTATAAATAAGGAAACTGAGGCACAGAAAGGCCATGCAATTTTTCCAGCATTGCTTCACTAATAAAGTGAAAGACTGGGATTGGTACCCACATAGCTTCCAGATCTTATAATAATCAATAGCAAATTTTAGTTTTAAATGTCCATTAGGTGTGCCAGGGTACTTTGAATGCCCTGTATGGAACCTAGAGTCAGTGGCTGTAACTTAGTCTATTTGCTTTCTATCCTTGATTATTGGGTTCAGTCTTTGACTTTAGTGTCTTTCTTTGAATCCAGTAGAGTATTCTAACATCTTAAATCAAGGGTCATTTGCATTAAATTTCATTTTTCTTCAACTTTCCCTGATAGAGAAAATTATATGAATTTTATCAGGGATTATTTAAGCCACCATTGTCTTGGTTATGTTCATGTTACAATATAAACTTCCTAAATTATCATAAGAAAAAATAATACTTGTGTTTAACTATCAATTGAACAATTTTTTTTCTCATTATTCTCATGAAGACTTATGAGTGCAGAAGTGTTAAAAAATTGAAAGAATATTTTAATTTTCAAATATTATAGGGTATATTTGAAAGCTTTAATTTCATTGGATATAAAATTAAAATAGATCTCCTTCACTTTCAAATTTGGAGAAGTTTCTGATTTCGAAATAGGAAATTTAATGATATTTATAGTTAATATATCAATTATGCTTTAAACTACAATATGTATGTTAGTTTTAGGATGTGAGGAATGAATAAAATTATCAAAAACTATATATAAAGTTTATAAACCTTAATTACATTTTAAATACATTTATAAACCACAAATACATTTATTAATCAAGTACATTTATTTCCTAAATGTTGAAGATGAATGCTGAATAATAGTTTCTAAATTTAGATTTAGCTGAAGATCACAAAACTTTCATTTGTTTTAATAGATATTTAGTTTCTTTATTTTGCCTGATTGCTCTGGCTAGAACTTCCAGTATTATGTTGAATAAGAGTGGTGAGATTGAGCACCTTTTTCTTGTTCAGGATCTTAGAAAAAAAGCTTTCAACCTTTTACTGAGGAGTATAATGTTAGCTCTAAGTTTGTCATACAGTCTTTAATTAGGTTGAGTTATGTTCATCCTATTCCCAATTTGTTGAGGGTTGTTATCATGAAAGTGTGTTGTATTTTGTCAAGAGCTTTTTTTTGCATCTACTGAGATGATCATATGATTTTTATCTTTCATTCTATTAATCAGGTATGCCATATTTATTGATTTGTGTATGTTGAAACATTCTTACCTCCTAGGGAAAAATCCCACTTGATCATGGTGTATGATCCTTTTTAATATGTAATAAAAAGCACCCAAATTAGAAAGGAAGAAGTAAAATTTTCTTTTTTTGCAGATTATATGATCTAACACATAGAAAATCCAAAATATTCCACCAGAAAAAACTGTTTGAACCAATCAACAAATTCACTTTGTAGGAATTAACTTAAAGTTACAGGCTATAAACTCAATATACAGAAATCAGCAGCATTCCTTTTTTTTTTTTTTTATAAATTTATTTATTTATTTATTATTTTTGTCTGCGTTGGGTCTAGTTGTGGTGAGTTGGGGCTACTCTTCGTTGCAGTGTGTGGGCTTCTCATTGTGGTGGCTTCTCTTATTGTGGAGCATGGGCTCTAGGTGTGTGGGCTGCGGGCTCTAGAGCACAGGCTCAGTAGTTGTGGCACACGGGCTTAGTTGCTCCACAGCATGTGGGATCTTCCTTGACCAGGGCTTGAACTCATGTCCCCTACATTGGCAGGCAGATTCTTAACCACTACACCACCAGGGAAGTCCTCAGTGGCATTTCTATGCACTAAAACCAAAATATCTAAAAAAGAAATAAAGAAAACAATTCCATTCATGATAGCATTAAATACCATAAAATAATTAGAAATAAATTTAACCAAAGAAGTGAATACTCTTTACAACAAAAGCTTCAAGACTTTGAGGAAATAAATTGAGGAAGATACAAACAAATAGAAAGATAACCTGTGTTCATGGATTGGAAGAATTAATATTGTAAACTATCTGTACTATCCAAACTCTTCTATAGATTCAATGTAATCCTTATCAAAATTCTAATGGCATTTTTCTCAGAAATAGAAAAAGCAATCCTAAAACTTTTATGGAACCACAAAAGATCCAGAGCAGTCCTGAGAAAGAAGAACAAAGTTAGATGTATCACACGTCCTGATTTCAAACTATACTACAGAGATATAGTAATCAAAACAGTATGGTACTGGCATACAAATAGACAAATAGACCAATGGAACAGAAAAGAGATTCCTGAAATAAACTACTGTATATATGGTCACTAATATTTGACAAGGTACCAAGAAATACCCCTGGGGAAAGAATATTATTTTCAGTAAATGGTGTTGGATAACCACATGCAGAAAAACAAAATTGGACCTCCATCTTACACTACTCACAACAACGGACTCTAAATGGATTAAAGACTTAAACATAAGACATGGTACCATAAAAATCCTAGAAGTAAACATAGGGAAGAAGCTCCTTGATACTGGTTTTGGCAATAATATTTTGGCTATGACACCAAAAGCATAAGCAATAAAAGCAATAATAAACAATTGGGACAACATCAAACTAAAAAACATCTGCACAGCAAAAGAAGCAATCAACAAAATAAAATTGCAACTTACAAAATGGGGAACATATTTTTAAACATTATATTGAATAAGGGGTTAATATCCACAATATATAAAGAACTCATATAACTCAATAACAGAATAGAAACAATTGATTAAAAACTGGGCAGAGACTTTGAATAGACATTTTTCCAAATAAGACATCCTAATGGCTGACAAGTACATGAAAAGATGCTTAATACCACTAATCAACAGGGAAATACAAATCAAAACCATAGTGAGTTATCACCTCACACCTGTTAGAATAGCTATCATCAAGAAGACAAGAGGTAAATGTTGGCAAGTGTGTGGAGCAAAGGGAATCCTTGTGCAGTGTTTGTGGGAATGTAATTTGGTTGAGCCACTATAAAACAGTATGGAGTTTCCTCAAAAAAATTTAAAAAATAGAACCACTGTATGACCCATCTATCCCACTTCTGGGTATATATCTAAAAGAAATGAAGACAGGATATTGAAAAGATATCAGCACTTCCATGTTTACTGCAGCATTACTCATAATAGGCAAGATATAAAAACCACCTAAGTATCTATCAACAGATGAATGAATAAAGAAGGTATGGTGTATATATATATATATATATATATATATACATATACACATACATACGCACACATATATATATGCAGTGGGATATTATTCAGCCACAAGAAAGAAGGAAATCCTGCCATTTGCACTAAGGTGGGCAATATGCTAAGCAAAATAAATCAGAGAAAGGCAAATACTGCATGGTTTCACTTATATTTGAATCTAAAAAAGCTGAATTCATGGGAAAAAAAGAGAAGAATTGTAGTTACCAGGGGTTGTGGGGTAGGGAAATTAGTGAAATGTTTGTTAAAGTGTATAAATTAGCAGTTAGAAGATGAATAAGTTCTGGAGATCTAATACACAGCATTGTGATTATAGTCAACAATATTGTATTATACACTTCAAAGTTTCTAGATGACTAGAACATATATGTTCTCACCCCCCAATAAAAAACAAAAAAAGACAATTATGTGATGTAATGGAAGTATTAGCTAACACTATGGTGGTAATCTTATTGTAATATATAAATGTATACAGTCAACACATTGGACACCTTAAACTTACACAATAATATATGTCAATTACATTTCAATAAAAAATAGATATGTAGTTGATATTAGTATACCCAAATATAATACATATATGTGTGAAAACATTTGTAAATCAGAAGAAATCACAAACATTATTTCATTACTATTAATCAATGTAAATTTGACTTTTGTTATTAGATTTTACATCTTCTTTCAATATAAAGGCTACATATTCTATGTAATTCCAACATTACTTTAGCAATCACCAACAGACTTTATGTTAACAAAGTAACTAAAATTTCCAGGTTAGTATTAAAAATAAAATTTCCAGTAACTCCAGTTCTCTCTGACTTAACAGTACACAAAATAACAATAGTCTTTAAATTCATAACTCTTAAATTGGAGTGCAGTTATACTTTTAAACTACATGTCCTTTCTATGTCTCTCCCATCCCCTGACCCTCCCTTTATTCCAATAAGTAATCCACATTAGATGTCCGAAATTTCTAATGAGATTATTGCATTAAAATATCTCTATTGATATTTATATCTCCTGTCCCCACCTTGCAAATTGCTGCTTTACAAATTTATTACAATACATTTTAAAACAAAATTTGGAAACTCTTCTTTAATGTATTTGGTATGAGAATCTAGGAATTGACATCACAGGATGGTGTTCTATTAAAATGGAATTTAAAAAATTATACATATATACACACATATATTAGACTTTATTAAAAATATCTAGGTTTAGATAACTAAGTGAATAAATAAATAATAATCTCTAGGCTTTTGCTTTCTTTTTAAAACATACATGCTTGCACAAGATGAAAACAGACTCATAGGTACAAAGAGCAAACTGGTGGTCACCAGAGGAGAGGGGTTTTGGGGGGTTGGTTGAAATAGACGAAGGGCATTAAGACATACAAACTATAAGTCATGGGGTTGTAACATACCGCATAGGGAATATAGTTAATAATATTATAATAACTTTGTATGATGACAGTTACTAGACTCATTATGGTGATCAATTTATAATGTATATAAGTGTTGAGTCACTATGTTGTACACCTGAAACTAATATAATATTGTATGTCAACTATAATTCAATAAGAAAAATAAAAGGAGAGGGGGAAAATGCTTTCACAGTCGTGGGCATAGTAAGTACCCTGTACAAGATTTGCTATCATCAATATTCTACCAAAATATAATGTTTAAATACTAGACAGTGTGATTTTTTCTCACTGAATTCAGCTATTTGTATATATATTTTTGTTTTGTTTTGGAAACTTTATACTCCAAGAACCAGGAACTTTACACACCAATCATTTGGCTTCATATTTTATAAAAAATGGAAGCTATATCAATCACTTATGACACTCAGCTTCAGAGAGATGAACAACTCAGTGAGTTTCCATGAAGTTACACAATAAGCAATCTATGGAAATTAACACTGTGAATCAATGTTGACATGAAAGGATCATAGACAGAAGATGACAGAATACAGAGGATACACAAAGCCATAGGGGACTGTATCCGTGTAAAATTTTTTAAAAACCACTGAAACAAGAGTGATTTTGTTATGAAATTCCAGTTTTTGTCTTATTTCTTTCTCTGACATTAAGCTCCACTAACAAATTACACTCCAACTTTATCCACACACTAATCCAGTTCAACGTTTTTCATTCTTGTTCATGGCCTTACATTTCAATATAGTAAAGCCCTACCAATCTCTGATCCCAGACAACTCTGAATTATTTAACCATTTAAAAAAAAAAATTAAGACAAATTTTAGAGTAGTTTTAGTTTTACAGCAATATTGAGGGGAAGGTACAGATACTTCCCATATATCTACTCCTTGCCTCCACACATGCATAATCTCTCCATTAAAAACATCCTCCACCAGAGCAGTACACTTGCACAATTGATGAACTTATTTTGGAACATCATAATCATCCAAAGTCCATAGTTTACATTACAGTTTACTCTTGGTGTTGTACATTCTAGGGATTTGAAAAAATGTATAATGACATGTATCCAATCTTATGGTATTATACAGAATATTTTCACTGTCCTAACAATCTTCTGTGCTCTGCCTATTCATCCTTCCACCACCCCTAATCTTTGACAACCACTGATCTTTTTACTGTCTCCATAGTTTTTTCTTTTCCAGAATGTCATATAGTTGGAATCACACAGTACGTGGAATTTTCAAATTGGCTTCTTTCTCATAGAAATACTTATCTAAGTTTCCTCCATGACTTCTTGTGGCTTGATAACTCATGTCTTTTATTGCTGAATAATATGCCATTGTCTGGATGTACCATACTTTTATTTATCTAGTCACCAACTGAAGGACATCTCGGTTACTTCCAAGTTTTGGCAATTATGAATAAAGCTGATGTAAACATGAGTGTGCAGGTTTTTGCATGGACAAAATTTTCAATTCCTTTTGGAAATATCAATGATTGCATTTGCTAGATTGTATGGATATAATATGTTTAGTTTTGCAAAAACTGCCAGACTGACTTTTAAAGTGGCTGTACCATTTTGCTTTCCCATCAGCAATGATTGAAAGTTCTTGTTGCTTCACATCTTCACAATATTTGCTGGCATAACTGTTTTAGATTTTAGCCATCTAATAGGTGTGTAGTATCATCTTATTGTTGTTTTAATTGGCATTTCCCTGATGACATATTATGTGGAGCATCTTTATATGTTCATTTGCCATCTATATATCTTGTTTGTTGAGGTATCTGTTAAAGTCTTTGGCCCATATTTTAATCAGGTGGGTTTTTTTACTGTTGAATTTTAAGTGTTCTTTGCATATTTTGGATAACTGTCCTTTATTGTCTTTTGCCAATATTTTCTCCCAGTCTGTGGCTTGTCCTTTCATTCTCTTGACAATGTCTTTCATAAAGCAAAATTTTTTAATTTTAGTGAAATCCAGCCTTATCAATTATTTTTTTCATGGATTATGCCTTTGGTTTTTTATCAAAAAGTCATTGCCATACCTGTCATCATCTAGGATTTCTCCTAGGTTATCTTCTAGGAGTTTTATAGTTTTGCATTTTACATTGAGGCCTACAATCCCTTTTGAGTTTCTGTTTTCTTAAGGTATATGGTTTGTGTCCAAAATTATTATTTCGTATATGGATATCCAGTTGTTCTAACACTATGTGTTGAAGAGACTGTCTTTACACTGTTGTATTGCCTTTGCTCCTTTGTTGAAGATCAGTTGACTGTGTTTAAGGGGTTTTATTTCTTGTCTCTCTGTTCTACATTGAAATATTTGCCTATTCTTTCACTATCACCCTCTTGATTACTGTAGCTTTATAGTAAATCTTGAAGTTAGGTAGTGTAAGTGCTCTGATTTGTTCTTCAATATTGTGTTGACTATTCTTGGTCTTTTGTTTTTCCATATAACCTTTAGAATTAGTTTTTTAATATCACAAAATAATTTGCTGGTGTTTTGATTGGGATTGCATTGAATCTATTGATCAAGTTGGGAATAACTGACATCTTGACAATACTGTGTCTTCCTATCCATGGACAACATAGAATATATCTTACTTTATTTAATTTTTCTTTGATTTCATTGATCAGAGTTTTATATTTTTTCTCATATATATCCTGTAAATATTTTGTTAAATTTATTCCTAAGTATTTATTTTTTGTGTACTAATGTAAATGACATTTTGTTTTTAATTTCAAATTCCATTTATTCATTGCTGGAATATAAGAACATAATTAACTTTTGTAATGTATTAACTTTAGATTCTTCAACATTGCTATAATTGCTTATTAGTTCCAGGAATTTTTTTTGTCTTTTCTTTAGGATTTTCTACATAGGTGATCACGTCATCTGCAAGCAAAGACATTTCTTTCTTCCCAATCTATATGTCTTTTATTTCTTTCTCTTGTCTTATTACAGTAGCTAAATCTTCCAGTACAATGTTGAAAAGAAGTGGTGGGAGGGGACATCCTTGTCTTGTACCTGATCTTTGTGGGAAAGCTTTGACTTTCTCACTATTAATTATGATATTAGCTGTAGGTGTTTTGTAAATATTCTTTATCAAGTTGAGGAATTTGTCATCTTTTTCTAGTTAACTGAGAGATTTTTGCCATGAGTGGGTGCTGGATTTTATCATACGCTTTCTCTACTTCTATTGATATGATCATGTAATTTTTCTTTTTTAGACTATTAATATGATGAATTACATTAATTGATTTTCAAATGTTGAACCAGCCATGTATATCAGAGAAAATCCCATCTGACCATGGAATATAATCCTTTATCTACCAGGCTCAGAACTCATATGAGCCTGGTGCTTTCTGTTTTGTAAGGTTATTAATTATTGGTTCATTTTTTTAAATAAATATAGGCCTATTCAGATTGCTTATTCCTTCTTGTATGAGTTTTGGCAGATTATGTCAGTCAAGAAATTTACCCATTTCATCTAGGTTATCAAATTTGTGGCACAGAGTGGCTTATAATATTTCTTTATTGTCCTTTTAATGTCCAAAAGATTTGTAGTGGTGTTCCCTCTTTCATTCTTATATTAGTAATTTGTATCCTCTTTCTTCTTTTCTTAGTTAACCTGGCTAGAGACATTGATTTTATTGATCTTTTCAAAGAAACAGCTTTTGGTTTGGTTGATTTTCTCTACTGATGTCTTATTCTCAATTTCATTGATGTCTAGCCTAATTCTTATTATTTCTTTTCTTCTGCTTTGGATTTAATTTGCTCTTTTTTTTTTTGCTGCTTTCCTATGGTGAAAACTTCGATGATTGATTTTAGATCTTTCCTTTTTTCTAATATATGCTTTCAATGCTATAAATTTCCCTTTAACCACTACTTTCATTGAAATCTCACAAACTTTGATAACTTATGTTTTCATTTCCCTTTTAGTTCAAAATATTTTAAACTTGTGATTTATTCTCATGTGTTATTTGGAAGTTTGTTGTTTAATCTCTGAGTATTTTGGAAATTTCCAGCTTTATTTCTTTTATTGATTTCTAGTTTAAATCCATTGTTATCTGAAAGCTGACATTGTATTAATTCTATTCTTTTAAATTTGTTAAGGGGTGTTTTATGGCCCAGAGTGTGGTTTATCTTGCTAAATATTCCATGGGACCTTGAGAAGAATGTATAGTCTGATGTTGTTGGATGAAATAATCTTTGGATGTCAATTGTACTCCATTGATTGGTAGTGCTGTATTCTACTGCTGTTGGTTGAAATGGTGTGTAGATGTCAATTATATGCAGTTGATTGACGGTGTTGTGGAGTTCAACTATATCCTTACCAATTTACTGCCTGCTGGATCTCTCCATCTCTAATAGAGGGGTTTAGAAGTCTCCAACTATGATAGTGGGTTAATCTATTTCTCTTTGTAATTCTATTAGTTTTTGCCTCACATAATTTGATGCTCTGTTGTTAAGTACATACACATTAATGATTGTTATGTGTCATTGGAGAATTGACCTCTTTTTCATTATGTGATGCCCATCATTATCCTTGATATTTTTCCTTGCTTTGAAGTCTGCTGTCTGAAATTAATATAACTACTCCTGCTTTCTTTTGATTAATTTTAGCATGGTGTATTTTTATTCATCTACTTACTTTTAATCTATGTCTTTATATTTAAAGTGGGTTTCTTGTAGGCAACTTACAGTTGGCTCTTATTTTCTAATCTACTCTGACCATCTCTGTCTTTAATTAGTGCATTTAGACAAATGATATTGTTGGATTAATATTTGCTACCATATTTGCTACTGTTTTCTAATGTTGCCCTTGTTCTTTGTTCCTTTTTTGTCTTTCACATTTTTCCTGCCTTTTGTGGTTTAAATTGAGCATTGTATATGACTTCATTTTCTCTCCTTTCTTAGCAATATACATTTAGAGCTAATCCAAGTCTAATTTCAAACAATATTATACCACTTCATGGACAGTGTGACTATCTTATAATAACAAAATAATTCTAATTTCTCCCTCCCATATCTTGTATTATTGCTGCCATTCATTTCACTTCCATGTAAGCATACATAAGCCTATATATATTTATATAAATAGAGGTTTCTGACGTATATTATTTTCCTTCTCTCTAAAGAATTTCTTTTAACATTCTTGCAAGGCAGACCTATGGGCAACAAATTTCCTCAATTTTTGTTTGTCTGAGAAAGCCTTTATTTCTACCTCACTTTCGAAAGATAGTCTCTCAGATTACAGAATTCTACTTTGGTGAGGGTTTTTCCTCAACACTTTAAATGTTTCACTTCAGTCTCTTCTAGCTTGCACAATTTCTGAGAAGTCAGATGTGATTTTAATCTTTGTTCCTTTATAGGTAAGATGTTTTTCCTTTGAGGCCTTTTTAAGATTTTTTTGAATGTTTGATTTTCTGTGATTTGAAAATGATGTGTTGGTGTAGGCATTTATTTTTTATTTGTTGCATTAATCCTGCTTAGTGTTTTCTGAGCTTCCCGTGTCTGGTTTGGTGTCTGACATTGATCTGGGGAAATTCTCAGTTATTATTGTTTCAAATATTTTTTTCTGTTCTTTTCTCTCTTTTTTCTCCTTCTGGTATTCCTATTATATGTATGTTATACATTTTGTAGTTGTCCCACAATTCTTGGATAATCTATTCTGTTCTTTTTTTTTTTTTAGTTGTTTTTCTCTTTGTTTTTCAGTTTTGGAAGTTTCTATTGTCATACAGCTTTGAGATTCTTTCCTCAGCCATATCCAGTCTACCAATGAGCCCATCAAAGACATTCTTCATTTCTGTTATGATCTCTAGTATTTATTTTTGTTTTTTTTCTTAGAATTTTTATCTCTGTTCTCACTCTGCCCATTTGTTCTTGCATGCTGTCTACTTTACCCCTTAGTGCCCTTAAAATATTAATCATACTTGTTTTAAATTCTCAGTCTGATAATTCCAACATCCCTGCCATATGTGGTTCTGATGCTTGCTCTGTATCTTCAAATTGTATTTTTTGCCTTTCGGTATGCCTTCTAATCTTTTCTTAATAGCTGGATATGATGTACCTGGTAAAAGGAACTTATGTAAATAGGCCTTTAGTAATATGATAAAGGAGGAGGGGAAGTGTTTTATAAGTTCTATGATTAGATCTCTGTCTTTCAGTGAGTCATGCCTCTAGATTGTGAATTTTGCTAATATTTCTCAGTGTTTTTCTGCCCCCTTAAGTGAGACAGAATGAGCAGAGTAGGCTGGAGTCTGTTATTTCCCTTCCCCCAGGTCATTTAGGCCCTCATAATACCCAGTTTGTTAGGTTCTGATTAACTAGTTTCCCTTGAGGGCAGGCCTTGTTAAGAAGAACAGAGTGCTCCGATGGTTTATTTTCCCCTCCTCCTGCTGGAAGGATAAGGGAATTTTTCTTCACTATTTACTGTGGGAACTTGGTCAAGGTCCTTTAGATAAATCTCTAATATTGTGGGAGCTCCCCTAAGACTGGGTCCCCCTAGAGTTTTTAACTGTCAGAGTTGTCTACAATAATTTTCCAGCAATTCATCAATTATGGTTTAAATTTTCCTATCCTGGCACTGGTTCCTATTGTGTTTGCCTTCTTGAGTCTCTGCTCCAGTAAGCCATGACTCCCTGTATTTACCTATCTTTCTCTCCAATCTTGGGAACAACGGTCTGCCCTGTGTTCTCCCCTCTCTTACAGATATAAGAAGAGTTGTTAATTTTTTAGTATGTTCAGTTTTTAAATTGTCTTTAGAACAGAGTGGTGACTTCCAAGCTATTTACATGTGGGACCAGAAACCATAAGTTTTCCCAATTTTTTATTAATAAACAAGCTTTGAGTCATAGAAGTTAAGTAACTTCCTCTGTATCACCAAACTGAGATAACTTAGAAAGAAATTCTTTAAAAAAGACTTTTCAGAAAAAAAGCAAAGAGAAATGCATAGAGAAAGCTTCCTGAGCAGGAGACTACTTTTGAACTAGGTTCTGAGAGATATAGAGGACTTTGATCAGTAGATAATTGATAGCTTTTTGGCAAAGGAACTGAAATATATTATAAAATATCCCATAGTTTCTCAGCATAAATATGAAAGATAGAAATAAAGGAAGGATTTTTAAACCCTTGCATGCAGAACTGGAAACCAGAGTTTCTGAACTTTGACTATTTCAATGCAGATCTTTTGATACTTTGACACTGTGCTGGTTTCATTCCCATTTGTGTTTACCTTGTTATTAATTCTGTTAATATTGACTAGATGCTAAGTATAATTCTGCTGATATTTGTATAGGCTATCCACTTGTATAGGCTATGCACCTATCTTGTTTGACCAGCCCTAGTTCTGATACCATGAATAGCCTTTCCACCATGTTACGTCCAGTCCTCAATTCTGGGTCTAATTATAGCAACTCTGCTTTTCAACTCAAAAAAATATTCCTCATTTTTTTATATGCTATTTTTTCCATTATCAAGACACTGACTGTGAATCTAAAACTTATTGAGAGCTATTTAAGGTTTGACATTAAACATCTTTTCTAGTTTAACATTAAAATATTCCCCTGCTACTTGTATTAAATGCTGATCATTTGTTTCTTTGCCTTTAATTCATCTCTCATTAAATAGCTATTCCTATGGAAACTCTCAAAACCAGTTTCCTTTGAGTCATTTATTCTTTGATCTTCATTCTTCCAGGTCAAATATGAAATAAAAGAATGTCAGGATACTTTTTTTCTTTTCCCATGTCATTTAATACATTTGTCTAATTTAGAGTTAGATACACTCTAAAGTTGTGTGGCCTTGGGTAAGTTAGTTATCACCTATTTCCTTATTTGTAAAGATGACACAAAGATATCTGACTATATTGTTGAAAGACAATGGACATAAAATGCCTAGCAACCTGATGCACATTAGCTAGGGGTGATAACTCAAATGCAAAATTTTAGAGTTCAAGAAACTCTATTATTAAGAATTTTTTAATTGGAACTCAAAAACGGTAGTGTGGAAACAATATATGTAGGAAAATGTTTCTTAAAAATGGTCTCAAGGGCAAACTGTCCCTTATATTTTATTCCTTTGGTTTCAAGATTATTTTCCACTTAGATGAATGTAATTTTAAGAAAGGATCATATAAGAGGAACACACTGTCTTTCAACTCACACTTTCACAGTTAGGAATTTTTCAACGTCACCATATTATTTCTAGAATAAACCTTATGCTAGAGTCCCATTAATCCTTTCTAATGTTACATTCCACTAGTGCATCTTCACACACTTTATTTTTTCTCTCCCCCGCCAATCAGGACCTCTGTGATGGTTAATTTTATTTATCAATTGACTAAGCCACAGATTGCTCACATATTTGGTCAAACATTTTTCTGGTTTGACCAGAAAAACATTTGGTCAAACACATTCAAATTTCATAGGAATTTAGACATAGTGAGGTTAATGAGTTGACATCAACAATAATACTAGTTATCACTTTGTAGCACCAATTAGAGAAACTTAAAATATTTCATAAATCTTCATAAATTCTCATTATGAATGACATTATCAACCTAATTTAATAGATCAGGAAGAACTCAGAGGAATTCAGTAACTGTTTCAAATCTTAGAGACAAAAAGAGACAAGGAAGGAATTTGAACACTGGGCTCTATCACTAAGCAGCATTTATTATTTGTATAACACTGTTAATAATTATGGCTAAATTTCACAATTAAGTAGAATATAAAGCCTGGATATTTCCTAGTTTGAGCATCACATTAAACGCTGGTGCAAATATTCAGACACTGGATATGTCTAGATTTTTGCCCCAATTTTTGTTTAAATGTTTTGTTTTCCTTTTACTTTTATACATACATTTGCTTTCAGTCAAATTTTGAAAAGATTTCAATTGGAAAAAAAAAACAAATATTCATACACTGAAGAAAAATGTTTAAGAAGGAAAAATCTATCAAATTATTAACTAACAACAAAATTACACATGTTAATAATGTATTACGGAATTTATTTTCCCTAGTAGAGAAAACATGATTCTTCTTCTGATAAGTATACATTAGCTACAGCATTTCAATTATAAATTCCAAGTTAAAAGCCTATTAAATGTGGGTAACCCTCTTACACTGTTGGTGAGAATGTAAATAAGTGTAGCCACTATAAAGAACAGAATGGGGGTTCCTCAAAAAACTAAAAATAGAATTGCCATATGATCCAGCAATCCCACTCCTGGGTATATATCCAGACAAAACTATAAATCAAAAAGATACATGCACCCCTATCTTCGTAGCAGCACTACTTACAGTATACAAGACATGGAAACATCTAAATGTCCATCGACAGATGAATGGATAAAGAAGATGTGATATATATATACACAATGAAATAGTACTCAGACGTAAAAAGAATGAAATAATGCCATTTGCAACAACATGGAGATTATCATACTAAGTGAAGTAATTCAGAAAGAGAAAGACAAATACCATATGTTATCACTTATATGTGGAATCTAAAATATAACACAAATGAACTTATCTATGAAACAGAAACAGACTCACAGATATAGAGAACAGACTTGTGGTTGCCAAGGGGGAAAAGGGGTTGGGGGACGGATGGATTGGGAGTTTGGGATTAGCAGATGCCAACTGTGATATATAGGATGGATAAACAACAATGTCCTACTATATAGCACAAGGAACTATATTCAGTATCCTGTGATAAACCATAATGGAAAAGAATATGAAAAAGAATATGTATATATATATGTGTGTGTATAACTGAGTCACTTTGCTGTACAGCAGAAATTAATACAACACTGTAAATCAACTATACTTCAATAAAATTTTTAAAAATGACAAAAAATGTGAGTAATAGCATATGATGCACAAAGAATTCAATATTCATGTTTCTACCTGCGCCTCTTATAATTGAGCAAGACGCTGGGGGGCCTTACCTAAGCAAGACACCCCAACCCAGCTCCTCTGCCTGCCTCTTGTTTGTGGAAAAACTTTAGCCTCCAAGGCCTTCCCCAACTTCCAAAGAATAAATTTAATCAGAGAAGTAAGCAAATGCAGAAACAAAGGAAAACAATCAAGCAAGAAAAAATAATAATAGTTTAACCATTAAACAAAGTCAAGGACTTTTAGTTCCTCCTCAAGAGCTATAGATTATGTTCTGAAACATATCTTTTGAGCAGTTTTGCAGCTACTGAAACCCCCACCAGGTGGAAGAAGTTAACAAAGACACCAGACCAGTTGGAACCAGAAGTTTAATGATATTGACTCCCAACTACCTCACCACCAACCAATCAGAAGAATGTCCATCAGTTGATCATGCACCCCACAACCGCCTTCCCTCACCCTGTCTAAAAATCTTCCCCTGAAAGCCATGGAGGAATTTGGGCCTTTTGAGCAGTAGTGCCTGGACTCATTGCTCGGCACTTACAGCAAATTCCACACTTTCCTTCACCACAGCCTGATGTCAGTAGACTGGCTTTCCTGCGGGTGGGTGAGAGGACACAAGTTTGGTTCAGCAACACTGAATAATAAAGTCACAGAACTTAGACAATCTAGAACAACTACAGTATATTAAATAAAGCATACTCTACGCAATTAGATGGCATGCAACCAATTTAATAGATCAAAATTTACTTCAGTAACATGAAAAAAAATATTTTAAGAAGGTAATTTCTTGTGACCTGTAACACAGACTCCCCCCACGCCCTTTGTTTCTGCTGCTTAACTCCTTCAAGTCTTTGATAACCAGCAGCTATGTTTTAGAAATTTATTCTAAACTAAAAGAATGCATTGAATAAGACAGGATACTGCTCAAAGGACCTTACAGCTTTTATGGTGCACAATAAACGTAGCTTGGGTCGTGTTTTTCCCTCTGCAACTCCCTGAAAATTTAACATTTCTATATATGAAGAGATTTAAAAGGAAAAAAAAAAAAAAGCAAAAGCAACTCTCTTTCTCTTCATGTTCTCTCCCAGGAGAGGACAGTATTTTTCAAAACCACAGTTTTAAAGGCTCTTAATGATCACCAAAGTCTTGATAACCACTGTAAAAAGTAGACCCCTCCCTCAAATTGTGTATGACTGCTCTGAATCCCAGAATGCTCTGCAGATAACTGTGGCAAAATTTTATGAAATATTTGGCCCAGTGGAAGGCAGGACCATGAATAAGTTGATATTCAATAAACGTAATTTGATTTTTATTTGCTACTTTAGCAAATTTTTTAGTCATTCCGGTTAATGACGGCTTCTGCTTGTTTTCCATGCCAAGTCAGCACTCCTCCACATTCTTTATAGCTGTTATAGGAAATTAAACCTAAATTAATAATTTGTAAATTTTCCATGTGTTCTTTTGGCTATAGTTGGTACATTTCCAATAAAGTTTCAAAACCTGTCAATAATATCCTATGTTACTAAGATATAACATTCATTTTACTTCTGACTTTTGCTCCTTTGTGAAAGTTTGCATTTAATCCTAGATTTTGCCATGCTTTTTTAGATTTAATCTTACAAATAATGTAGGTCATTCATTCATTCAAAATATATTTTCCAGACAGAGATTTTGTTTTTTAGAATTTTTTTAAAAAAATTAATTAATTAATTTATTTTTGGCTGTGTTGGGTCTTCGTTTCTGTGCGAGGGCTTTCTCCAGTTGCGGCGAGCGGGGGCCACTCTTCATCGCGGTGCGCGGGCCCTTCACTGTTGCGGCCTCTCTTGTTGCGGAGCACGGGCTCCAGACGCGCAGGCTCAGTAGCTGTGGCTCACGGACTTACTTGCTCCGCGGCATGTGGGATCTTCCCAGACCAGGGCTCGAACCCGTGTCCCCTGCATTGGCAGGCAGACTCTCAACCACTGCGCCACCTGGGAATCCCCCAGACAGAGATGTTTTACCAGACTACCAATTTGAACATAATTTAGATTGTTTCCTTTTGATAGATACATGATTCCTTTTGAGAGATACATCATTATCTGGGTGATGAAATAAAACATTCTGTAGTGGAAATAGACTCTAGCTTGAAGAAATTTTGCATGCAATCTATACATGTAAAATAATTTAACATCAAGTGCTTGTCAACAAAAGAGATTCAACATCTTTTTATTCTTCTCATATGCGCCATGATATCAATGAGAAAGTCTCTAAATATATGCTAATTTTGGTGCCTGATAGCTGAACTCAAATGACGCCATTGAGATTAATCATAATCTATTGTTACAATTCCAAAGCAAATTGCTTTATGAAATAAAAATTGAACATGTGTGTACGTGTGTGTGTGAGAAGCCTATACACAAACATACACAAGTAAAAATAATGACTCTAGAACTACAATTTATTTAGAGAAAAAAGATTTAGGATTTGCCTTTTCATTACATATCTTGCTAATCATTCTATTCACCTCTTCCTATGTTACAGGTTTTATGTTGTATGTATATAAGCATCTGCAGCCACTGACTGAAAAACCATATCACTTGTGACTATGTGGTTGCGATGTCCATTGACATCCCCTTGTGGAGGTTAACTAGTCAGTTGAATGTCAAACCTCACCAATTATCAGCCCTAAGAATACATATAATGACATATCAGTACATAGCCTTTTCATCACAAGTGACACAATGATTTGAATTGCTCCAAGGTACACCTTAGTTTTTAAAATGTTCTGTATATTTTTTAAAGAAGTTGCCAGGATAAATCCCCATGGCGTTTCCTTTGGCAACAAACCAAAAAACAACTTTATGTGCTGAAATACTGAGAGATGTTGACAGGGTCACTTCAAAGAAGCTCAAGAGATTTTAAAAAATGATATGGTAACTTTTCTTCTAGGTTCTGAAAGTATGCTAAAAATAAAAGGCACTGGCCTGTTTTGTAATGCTTATTTTGTAGATAGAACACAACACAAAGTAAGGAGAATTAAATAACTTCACATGACTCATTGCATGATGTAGAATAAGTTAGACATTAATTCCCAGGACTTTTGTAAGAGTGTTTTAATAGGAAATCAAACTTGTAAGTAAATGTTTTCTAAGTAAATCTTGCATATATTCTACAATTATTAATGAGTACTTCACAAACATTGTTTAGATTCTGGAAAGATGACAATATAATGTGTTTCTTACACTCATGGAATTTATAGAACTAGTAGAGAGACATATTAAAAAAAAGTGTACTGCCAAATATTATATTACAAACTGTGTAAAGTGGGACTGAGGAAACTGTGGAGGTAAAGAATACTGAGTGGGATGTTTCTTAAGTGAGATGAATTGTTAAGGTTTGTTTAGGGAAATGAAAGTTAGGCTGAGACTTTACAAACAAAAATGATGAGCCAGAGCAAATGTGAGGTGAGAACATTTGTATGGGATATGGATGTTGTGTCTCCAGGCAGAAGGAAGAGCTTAGCTAAGCCTAAAGTAGGAAATTCTTGGTGTTTTTGAACAACTGAATATAGGATAATATGTATGCAAAGTATAGTGAATAAGAATGGCAGGATACTGCTATTACTTTTGTTAAACAGCCAATTATCTTTAAAAAATATTTTTAAAAATTTACCCACATATTTACCATTTCCAGTGCTTTCTATCTTCTTACGTAGATTCAGATTTTTATCTGGAATCATTTTCCTTCTTCCTGAAAAACTTCCTTTAACAATAGCACAACAGCTAGAAGAAGAAAAGTGGAAATATTGTGCTATCAGGTTCTTACATTTTACCTAAAGCGGTATAATATTACTTAAAGGAAGACGGTAATAAGTGAATGATGTGTGCTATAAAATCTAAGTTAATTATAAATTTATAACACAAAGTAGAGCTAATAATCAAACAAGGATATGCAATGGAATTATAAAATTACTCAGTTAATTTGAAAGAAGATATAATAAGAGGGACAAAATATAAGGTAATTGAAATAAGCAGATAAATAATGCAAGGAATTAGTCTTGTTAATAATTTGGGATTTATTTTAGGTGAGATAGGAAGGTCCTGAATGGTTTTCAGCAGAGAGGTAATAAAATATGATTTACTCTACCAAAAATAATACAGAAAGAAAGAAGAAGAAATGAAGGGGAAAAAAAAGTATTTGGTGGCTGCCTGAAAGCACAGAATGGTTTTGGTGGACCCAGAGCCTGGATTATTAGAGGAGGCAATTTGAATTGGAAGCTATGTTAGCAGGCTGCTGTTGTATATAATAAATAGATGAGGGCAAAATGTCTCCACTAACAACTCAGCTAACATAATAAATGTAACAGGGCCTTGTTGTGTCTGCACATTTTCTATCAAAATTAAAGAATAATTTGATTCAGAGTATTCTCAAATTAGTAGAGCGGCCCCAGGGCATTTACAGACTCTATCCTATAGATTTGAGTTTAGAACACTTACTTTCACACAAATTGCAGTGAAAATTCCTTCCCTATCTATTAGGTATCTGAGGCTGAAGACCTTCTTCCCTCAGTTAAAAGAATCAGTTCCTTTAGTACATAGAATATTTTCATTTTAATTAATGGAAAATAAAAAGTGACAGAAAACTTTAGTAAACCGTTGTCTTAAGTTCACTTTCAACATCCATTTCATAACAAATTTAAATTCGATCACAGTTTCAGATTTCCTTTTCAGGCCATGGTGAAGTAACGAGGACTGGATCTAGTCTCCTGCTTTGAACATATCAACAAATGGACAAGATATATGAAAAAAATAGATTCAGACATTGGATAATAGACAACACAGAACAATGACTGTGAAAAATAAAAACAAACAAGGTGAGCCCTACAATTTCTTGTTCATTGCCTTGAGAGAGCCTCCAAGCCACAGAACTTAGGAGGGGTAATCCAAACAGAACCCAAAAGTCTCACTGAATTAAGGACATTGAAGTGAGAGTTTCAGGTGACCAGGTGTTTGGAGTTTACAGGGCAGATCCCTGTGAACTGTGAGAAGAGAGAACTGCAGGGAGAGCAAGCTCAGGAGCTCTACAGAGCTTTCCCTTCTAGACTTCAGTTGCATATTGATCAACATATATCTATGAATATGCATGCTGAAGGCAGGGGAGGGAGTATTGAGAGGATACACCGGAAAGAAGAGGTTGAAACAATCACCAGAGCTCACAAGGCTGGAAACAGTCTGTGTTCCTACTAGCAAGGATAGAAAAAACTTGAAATAAATACATGGGACATCAGAGTACTCAGAAGGCTATTGCCTCATTAGTGGACAGAAAATTAACCCCAGTCTAAAGATTTCTCTTGCCTACCTACCCAAGGATTAAAAATAAGCCTTGAGGGCTTCCCTGGTGGCGCAGTGGTTGAGAATCTGCCTGCCAATGCAGGGGACACGGGTTTGAGCCCTGGTCTGGGAAGATCCCACATGCCGCGGAGCAACTGGGCCCGTGAGCCACAATTACTGAGCCTGCGCATCTGGAGCCTGTGCTCCGCAACAAGAGAGGCCGCGATAGTGAGAGGCCCGCGCACTGCGATGAAGAGTGGTCCCCGCTTGCTGCAACTAGAGAAAGCCCTTGCATGAAACGAAGACCCAACACAGCCAAAAATAAATAAAAAAAAAAAAAAAAAAAAAAAGCCTTGAAAGGATTATATTGCTTCCAAGTAACTAACCTGTGTTCCAAAACAAAGGCCAAATGTACTTAAAAGAATACAAAAATATCTAGCATTCAAAACTGTAAGTTTTAGAACCTATTTGACATTTTAAAAATATATTTTAAAATATATTATATATTTTATATTATATATGCTTCTCCTGTGAAGTAATGTTATATGTTCTCTTCATGTTTCCTTAATTCGTCAATAAAACTCACACTCTGTCTCAACTGAACAAGCATAATGTATCCCTCTAACGTAAAACTTCTTTGTTTGCTTTGTTTCGTTTGGAAACTTTCCAAAATTTATTGAATTTTCCCCTAAAATTTTCTAGCTATAGATTTAGCTTCCAGGGTAATGGATTAAACTCCTACTAGACCAAACCTCTCATTGATAACTACAATAAGCTCTGAACAAATTACAGAAAAAAGAGAAAAAAAATCACCTGGAGGCATTGGAGACTGAACAAAAGAAGACAGTTGGCAGAAATGAGATGGCTAAATCTCTGATAGAAAATCGCCATTATATAGACACTGGAAAGTAGGTGAGGATCTTGGAAATGTGAAAGCAAAAGACACGAAGCCTAATTTCTGTGTATAAACTCTGCCTAGATCTCCAGTTGTCTCTGAGCCATGCAAGTGTAGGACACGTACTAGCTAAAGCAAAATAAAATTGATCTAAGACTGAAAATGTCACTCAAGAGGGAGGGCATGCAGCAAACACATAACTTGTCTGCTTCTCAACAAGATGGTTAGCACTCTTTTGAGGAATATAATAGAATCTACCATGTAACATTCATAATGATCAAGATGCAATACAAAAGTACTCAGCATATTACGAACCAGGAAAATGTATCCAATTCTCACAAGAAAAGCCAATCAATGGGAAAACAAACAAATGATGTGACCCAGACATTGATATTAGCAGAAAAAGATTTTTAAAGCAGCTGTTACAACTATGCTCAGTGAAGTAAAGTAAAAAAGAGATAAATCTCAGCAGAGAAGTGGAAGCTATTATGACATCCAAATTGAAATATCTAGGACCAAAATATAAAATCTCTGAAATTTCTGTGTTGTAGATTAATGAAGAACTGTGAAATCAAATATTGAATCAGCCTGTTTTATGTCTATAGGTTACTTATACCTTGAGATGTATTAAAGGAAACTAGATACAAAGTTATTTTTAAATAATCCTTTTTTTTTTTTAAAGAAGAGAAAGGTAATTTTAAATTTATTTATTTATCTATGTATTTTTGGCTGTGTTGGATCTTCGTTTCTGCACGAGGGCCCTCTCTAGTTGCGGCGAGCGGGGGCCACTCCTCATCGCGGTGCGCGGGCCTCTCACTATCGCGGCCTCTCTTGTTGCGGAGCACAGGCTCCAGACGCGCAGGCTCAGTAGTGGTGGCTCATGGGCCCAGTCGCTCCGCGGCATGTGGGATCTTCCCAGACCAGGGCTCGAACCCGTGTCCCCTGCATTGGCAGGCGGATTCTCAACCACCGCACCACCAGGGAAACCCAATAATCCTTCTTTTAACACAAAAAGATATAAGAGATTATATGTTATAGAAGTTCCTTAGCAAGCTAGAAGAATTTTCATTACAAATATTTCACTTTGTGAAACATGTCCGTTATTTGGCAGTAATAAACACTGTTTCTTTCTATATTATGCCAGATGACTGCTTGCTTAGGTATGATGGGATGAAATCATTTCCATCTTCCCAGGAGTGATTTATACAGTAATATTTATATGGGAATCACTCAATAAATGATAAATGAATGAATGAATGAGTGAGTGAGTGACTTGATAATTCTGTCTGTTACTAAGAGGTGTATAAAATGTAAAAATAAGATCTGTGATTTTATCAAATATTCTAGTATATTAAAAAAATGAATCACAAATTTGATAAAAGGAACATATAAGGATAAAAATTGAAAACAGAGCTATGATTGACAGCATTGATTTTTTTGGTCACTCTACTGAGAAACAGAAATTGTACCAATGAAATAACTAGTTAAATATGTTATTGAAAAAATGAAAAGGAGAATCATAAAGCTTCAATGTCCAGTGCACTAATAAATATTATTTTATAATGCCAAAAGTAAGGTGCTTCAAAGTGCCAAAGAAAATACTGTAAAATCATCTTCTATCTACCCTGCAGGAAAATATTTGCAGACCTAGGTATAGAATGATATTAAATTACACCTGAAATTAATGAAAATGTTCCCATTTGAAAAAATTCATATATAAGGACATTAATAATAGTAATCTCTATAGTGGCAATACTAAAAATGATTGAAATTAATTTTTAAATCACAGGAAAATAGAATCTAAACTCAGTAAAATGTACGTGTTCATTTATTTAAAATTTTTATATTTTTTGTTAGCCTAAGAGGCATTAATTACTAAAAAACTCAATAATTTGTTGCAAATTGCCACAGACACAAACCCAACTAATTTGAGCTTTGGTTAGTTAAACTGCAATAACTAACAAAATGTTAATCCCAAAGCTTTCATCAGGCCAATTTCTGTGTAGCTCCCTGATTTGAAAAATTGGCATAGTAATTACTCACCACAGGGAAAAATTATATAACTAAGATTAAAGATTTTAACTGTCACATTTTGGACTTAATCTTTTTACATAGTACTTTTTTTTTTTAATTGATGGACACATTTATATTTGCCAAAAAGTTATTTGGTAACTATGTGTTGGGCATTGTTCTAGGGGCAAGATGAAAAAAAACAGTCTTTGACCTCGAGTACCAAATGCTGTAATAAAAGAAGAGGACAGTTAAGAGCAAGCCTGTGTTTGTTCTTTTTTTTCTTTTTTTTCACATCTTTATTGGAGTATAATTGCTTTACAATGGTGTGTTAGTTTCTGCTTTATAACAAAGTGAATCAGTTATACATATACACATGTCCCCATATCTCTTTCATCTTGCATCTCCTTCCCTCCCACCCTCCCTATCCCACCCCTCTAGGTGGTCACAAAGCACCGAGCTGATCTCCCTGTGCTATGTGGCTGCTTCCCACTAGCTATCTATTTTATATTTGGTAGTGTGTATATGTCCATGCTACTCTCTCACTTTGTCACATCTTACTCTTCCCCCTCCCTGTATCCTCAAGTCCATTCTCTAGTAGGTCTTTGTCTTTATTTGTGTCTTGCCCCTATGTTCTTCATGACCATTTTTTTCCCCTTTTTTTAGATACCATATATATGTGTTAGCATACAGTATTTGTTTTTCTCTTTCTAACTTACTTCACTCAGTATGACAGACCCTAGGTCCATCCACCTCACTACAAATAACTCAATATCATTTCTTTTTATGGCTGAGTAATATTCCATTGGATATATGTGCCACATCTTTTTATCCATTCATCTGTCAATGGACACTTAGGTTGTTTCCATGTCCTGGCTATTGTAAATAGAGCTGCAATGAACATTGTGGTACATGACTCTTTTTGAATTATGGTTTTCTCAGGGTATATGCCCAGTAGTGGGATTGCTGGATCATATGTTAGTTCTATTTTAGGTTTTTAAAGAACCTACATAATGTTTTCCATAGTGGCCGTATCAATTTACATTCCCACCAACAGTGCAGGAGGGTTCCCTTTTCCCACACTCTCTCCAGCATTTATTGTTTGTAGACGTTTTGATGATGGCCATTCTGACCGGTGTAAAGTGATATCTTATTGTAGTTTTGATTTGCATTTCCCTAACGATTAGTGATGTTGAGCATCCCTTCATGTGTTTGTTGGCAATCTGTATATCTTCTTTGGAGAAATGTCTGTTTAGGTCTTTTTCCCGTTTTTGGATTGGGTTATTTGTTTTTTTGATATTGAGGTGCATCAGCTGCTTGTATATTTTGGAGATTAATCCTTTGTCTGTTGCTTCATTTGCAAATATTTTCTCCCATTCTGAGGGTTGTCTTTTTGTCTTGTTTATGGTTACCTTTGCTGTGCAAAAGCTTTTAAGTTTCATTAGGTTCCATTTGTTTATTTTTGTTTTTATTTCCATTTCTCTAGGAGGCGGGTCAAAAAGGATCTTGCTATGATTTATGTCATAGAGTGTTCTGCCTATTTTTTCCGCTAGGAGTTTTATAGTGTCTGGCTTTACATTTAGGTCTTTAATCCATTTTGAGTTTATTTTTGTGTATGGTGTTAGGGAGTGTTCTAATTTCATTCTTTTACATGTAGCTGTCCATAAAAGGAATCCAAAATGGAAAGAAAGAAGTAAAACAATCACTGTTTGCAGGTGACATGATACTACACATAGAAAACCCCCAGAACACCACCAAAAAACTCTGGAGCTCATCAATGAATTAGGTAAAGTTGCATGATAAAGATTAACATACAGAAATCTGTTGCATTTCTAACAATGAACTATCAGAAAGAGAAATTAAGAACACAATCCCATTTACAATCACATCAAAAGGAAAATGCCTAGGAATAAATCTAACTAAGGAGGTAAAAGACCTGTACTTGGAAAACTATGAGACACTGATGAAAGAATTTAAAGATGGCACAGATGGATGGAAGGATATACCATGTTCATGGATTGGAAGAATTAATATTGTTAAAATGACATAATACCCAAGTAATCTACAGATTCAGTGAAATCCCTATCAAAATACCAATGGCATTTTTCACATAACTAGAACAAATAATTCTAAAATTTGTATGGAAACACAAAAGAACCAGAATAGCCAAAACAATCTTGAGAAAGAGGATCAAAGCTGAAGGTATCATGTTCCCTGTTTTCAAACTATATTACAAAGCTATAATTATTAAAACAGTATGGCACTGGCACAAAAACAGACACAAAGATCAATTTACAGAATAGAGAGCCCAGAAATGAACCCATACTTATATGGGCAATTAATCTAGGACAAACGAGGTAAGAATATACAATGAGGGAAAGACAGTCTCTTCAATAAATGGTGTTGGGAAAACTGGACAGCTACATTAAAAAGAAACAAACTAGACTACTCTCTCACAACATGCACAAAAGTAAATTCAAAATGGATTAAAGATTTAAATGTAAGACCTGAAATCATGAAACTTCTAGAAGAAAACATAGGCAGTACTCTCTTTGATATCCATCTTAGTAATATATTTTTTTTGGTTATGCCGCCTCAGGCAAGGGAAAGAAAAGCAAAAATAAACAAATGAGACCACATCAAACTAAAAAGCTTTTGCACAGCAAAGGAAACTGGCAACAAAATGAAAAGACAATCTACTGAATGGGTAAAGATATTTGCAAATGATGCAGCTTATAAGGGGTTAATATCTAAAATATGTAAAGAACGCTTACAACTCAACATCAAAAAAATGCAAGCAATCCCTGCATTATAAACACGATCCCAGTTTCCATGACTTTAATACCTGGGCTCATGAAGCATCATGGGAATATAAGATTTCTATAAACAATAGATGCATTTGTTTTCACTACTGCACATTAAAGTTTTACAAATATTTGAGCAGACCTAAGTCTTTGGATATATTTGTCTGTCAAATGTGCTTTTTCAACTTCAATTAATGACAACTTGAACTTTCCAGTTGCTCAGGCAAAAAAAAGTACACTTAATTTGTTCTTTATTTTTACCACCCACATCCATTTCATCAGGAATTTCTATTGACACTACCATCAGTTGCATCCAGTACCTAATCACTTCTCATCTCTTTCACTGCTATGACTGTGGTACTAGACACCGTCATTTCTCACCTGGGTCAGACTGAGTCTCCAGTCTCCTAATTGGAGTCCCTGTTTCAGATCTTGCTCATATTTGTTCTATTCCTAAAATAGCCACTAGAGTTATCCTTTTAAAAGATAAGTCAAATCATATCTCTCCTCACTTCATTCCCTCTATATCTTCCCATCTCACATAGAACAAAAAACACAAAATCTTAGCATAGCCTACAAAGACCCACATAAGCTGCATCCCCCTCCCACATACACATGCAAACAGATAGACACTCGTTCACACATTTCTGTCAAATCCCACCTTCTTCTTTAACCTTCTGCTCCAGTCACTAAGGCCTCCTTGTTTTTTTCTCATATCAATCAGAAGCATATTTCTGTATCAGGACCTTCATATTTATTACTCCTTTTACATGGAACTTTTCAACTGCATGCATAGCTGGCCCCTTCATCACCTTCAAGTCTCTGAAATTACCAACTTGTCAGTGTGGTTTCTTTTTTCTTAATACCCTATTTAACACTGAAATCTATTATTTATCTTGGGTCTTCTAAAATATTACTTCATGAATTATCTACATTGAATGACCAACTCTTTTAAATTCCCAACCCTTTGCAGAATGATACATTTGTAAAGTAAAATAGAAATTTCATGGAAATGTAAAATTGCTATAAAAGTTTCTAAGCACTTACTCTCATTTTCTGTACTTATTTCATTGTGGACTAGTGACACAAAGTACTGTGTCTCACAAACCTGTAGGTATTAATACATAATGGCTGGGGATCATATAGAAGTGCAGATTCTATTTTAGTAGGCATATGGCAAGGCCAGAGATTCTGCATTTCTACAAGTTCCTAGGCTGATGTTGTTCCTTATTAATATTTGGAGTAGGAATTCCTGCAAAGCAGAGTCTGCAGAGATGATTAAAGTGTCAGCACTTAATTTGGAAGCTCTAAGCCTAGGGGAGTTTCAGAAATGGCAGGAAATGAAGGCAGCAAGGAACAAAAAAGAAGCAATGAGATATGATTCTTTACCATGTTCACTGCAGGGTGTTAACAGAGTCAACAAGTTGCTCTGAAGTGTATTCACAAGGCACCCACGTTTTCAAGAAAGATTGCAAGGAGAAAATTAACAGAGAGAAAGGAGGAGGAATTATATTCAAAGCTGGTAATTCTCACCCCATAGACAGCTGTCTCATTCATGTTTTTCAAGATCATCATCTGGCCTCTTAGTGGTGTCTCAGAAATCCAGATCCTTCACCTCATAGTAGGATATTTCTGCCAAGCCCAAAATTGGAGAGGACTGCCTAAAAATAGTAAGAAGTTAACTAACAAAAAGAAAAGGAATGCTGTCTAAGAAGGCACAGAAGTCTGTACTCAGTACATATCCCTCAACAAATAATTTATTTAGTCCCCTTCCAAACTTTATTTTTCTCTATAATAATATGTGTAGAAGAACACAGCAAGGAGGCAGCTGTCTGCAAGTTAGGAAGGGTGCTCTCGCTAGACACCAATCATCCGGCATCTTGATCTTGAACTTCCCAGCCTTCAGAACTTCTCAACTGTCCCAGAAAGCTGTTTTCTCGGTTTTCCGCAAGCTCATCAGCCACAGGATCCAATCCACTGCCAGCACAGGCTGTTACAACTCCAAGCTGGGTCCAGAGATGGGCTTTGGACTGTGCAGGCATAAAGGATAATAGTTTAAAAAAACAAATACACCAGAGAGCAGACAGCAGAAGCAACAAGAACTACAATCCTTCAGCCCGTGGAACAAAAACCACATTCACAGAAAGATAGATAAGATGAAAAGGCAGAGGGCTATGTACCAGATGAAGGAACAACATAAAACCCCAGAAAAGGTTCGGGGCAAGATGGTGGAAGAGTAAGACGCAGAGATCACCTTCCTCCCCACAAATACATCAGAAATACAGCTACACGTGAAACTGCTCCTGTAGAACACCCACTGAACGCTGGCAGAAGACGTCAGACCTCCCAAAAGGCAAGAAACTCCCCACGTACCTGGGTAGGACAAAAGAAAAAAGAAATAACAGAGACAAAAGAATAGGGACGGGACCTGCACCAGTGGGAGGGAGCTGTGAAGGAGGAAAGGTTTCCACACACTAGGAAGCCCCTTTGCGGGCGGAGACTGCGGGTGGCAGAGAGGGGAAGCTTCAGAGCCACGGAGGAGAGCGTAGCCACAGGGGTGCGGAGGGCAAAGCGGAGAGACTCCCGCACAGAGGAGCGGTGCCGACCAGCACTCACCAGCCCGAGAGGCTTGTCTGCTCACCCGCCGGGGCGGGCGGGGGCTGGGAGCTGAGGCTTGGGCTTTGGAGGTCAGATCCCAGGGAGAGGACTGGGGTTGGCGGCGTGAACACAGCCTGAAGGGGTTAGCGCACCACGGCTAGCCGGGAGGGAGTCCGGGAGAAAGTCTGGAACTGCCGAACAGGCAAGAGACTTTTTCTTGCCTCTTTGTTTCCTGGCGCGCGAGGAGAGGGGATTCAGAGCACCGCCTAAACGAGCTCCAGAGACGGGCACGAGCCGCGGCTATCAGCGCGGACCCCAGAGACGGGCATGAGACGCTAAGGCTGCTGCTGCCGCCACCAAGAAGCCTGTGTGCAAGCACAGCTCACTCTCCACACTGCCCATCCCGGGAGCCAGTGCAGCCCGTCACTGCCAGGCTCCCGTGATCCGGGGACAACTTCCCCGGGAGAACGCACGGCGCGCATCAGGCTGCTGCAACGTCACGCCGGCCTCTGCCGCCGCAGGCTCGCCCCGCATCCGTACCGCTCCCTCCCCCGGCCTGAGTGAGCCAGAGCCCCCGAAGCAGCTGCTCCTTTAACCCCGACCTGTGTGAGCGAAGAACAGACGCCCTCAGGCGACCTACACGCAGAGGCGGGTCCAAATCCAAAGCTGAACCCCGGGAGCTGTACGAACAAAGAAGAGAAAGGGAAATTTCTCCCAGCAGCCACAGAAGCAGCGGATTAAAGCTCCACAAACAACTTCATGTACCTGCATCTGTTGAATTCCTGAATAGACAACGAATCACCCAAATTCAGGAGGTGGACTTTGGGAGCAGGATATATTATTTTTTCCCCTTTTCCTCTTTTTGTGAGTGTATATGTGTATGCTTCTGGGTGAAATTTTGTCTGTATAGCTTTGCTTTCACCATTTGTCCTAGGGTTCGGTCTGTCCGTGGTTTTTTTTTACTTAAAAAAAATTTTTTTCTTAATAAATTTTTTCTTAATAATTTTTTTCTTTTTTTTTTTTTTTTGCGAGGGCTTTCTCTAGTTGTGGCAAGTGGGGGCCACTCTTCATCACAGTGCGCGGGCCTCTCACTATCGCGGCCTCTCTTGTTGCGGAGCACAGGCTCCAGACGCGCAGGCTCAGTAGTTGTGGCTCACGGGCCTAGTTGCTCCGCGGCATGTGGGATCTTCCCAGACCAGGGCTCGAACCCGTGTCCCCTGCATTGGCAGGCGGATTCTCAACCACTGCGCCACCAGGGAAGCCCTTTTCTTATTTTTTATTTTAAAAAATTAAAAAAAAATTTTTTCTTAATAAATTTTTTCTTAATAATTTTTTTATTTTTTATTTTAAAAAATTAAAAAAAAATTTTTTTCTTAATAATTTTTTCTTATTTTTTATTATAATAGCTTTATTTTATTTTATTTTTTCCTCTTTTTTCTTTCTTTCTATTTTTTCTCCCTTTTATTCTGAGCCGTGCGGATGAAAGGCTCTTGGTGCCCCAGCCAGGCATCAGGGCTGTGCCTCTGAGGTGGGAGAGCCAACTTCAGGACACTGGTCCACAAGAGACCTCCCAGCTCCACGTAATATCAAATGGCAAAAATCTTCCAGAGATCTCCATCTCAACGCCAAGACCCAGCTCCACTCAATGACCAGCAAGCTACAGTGCTGGACACCCTATGCCAAACAACTAGCAAGACAGGAACACAACCCCATCCATTAGCAGAGAGGCTGCCTAAAATCATAATAAGGCCACAGACATCGCAAAACACACCACCAGACGTGGACCTGCCCACCAGAAAGAAAAGATCCAGCCTCATCCACCAGAACACAGGCACTAGTCCCTCCACCAGGAAGCCTACACAACCCACTGAACCAACCTTAGCCACTGGGGACAGACACCAAAAACAATGGGAACTATGAACCTGCAGCCTGCGAAAAGGAGACCCCAAGCAGAGTAAGTTAAGCAAAATGAGAAAACAGAGAAACACACAGCAGATGAAGGAGCAAGGCAAAAACCCACCAGATCTAACAAATGAAGAGGAAATAGGCAGTCTACCTGAAAAAGAATTCAGAATAATGGTAGTAAAGATGATCCCAAATCTTGGAAATAGCATGGAGAAAATACAAGAAATGTTTAAAAAGGATTTAGAAGAACTAAAGAGCAAACAAACAGTGATGAACAAAACAATAAATGAAATTAATAATTCTCTAGAAGAGATCAATAGTAGAATAACTGAGACAGAAGAATGGATAAGTGACCTGGAAGATAAAACAGTGGAAATAGCTACCACAGAGCAGAATAAAGAAAAAAGAATGAAAAGAATTGAGGACAGTCTCAGAGACCTCTGGGACAACATTAAACACACCAACATTCAAATTATATTATTCTTCTGGGTCCCAGAAGAAGAATAGAAAAACAAAGGTACTGAGAAAATATTTGAAGAGATTACAGTTGAAAATTTCCCTAATATGGGAAAGGAAATAGTTAATCAAGTCCAGGAAGCACAGAGAGTCCCATACAGGATAACTCCAAGGAGAAACACGCCAAGACACATATTAATCAAACTATCAACAATTCAATACAAAGAAAAAATATTAAAAGCAGCAAGGGAAAAACAACAAATAACACACAAGGGAATCCTCATCAGGTTAACAGCTGATCTTTCAGCAGAAACTCTGCAAGCCAGAAGGGAGTGGCAGGACATATTTAAAGTGATGAAGGAGAAAAACCTACAGCTAAGATTACTCTACCCAGCAAGGGTCTCATTCAGATTTCACGGAGAAATTAAAACTTTAAAGACAAGCAAAAGGTAAGAGAATTCAGCACCACCAAACCAGCTTTGCAACAAATGCTAAAGGAACTTCTCTAGGCAGGAAACACAAGAGAAGGAAAAGACCTACAATAAAAAACAAAAACAATTAAGAAAATGGTAATAGGAACATACATATCGATAACTACCTTAAATCTAAATGGATTAAATGCTCCAACCAAAAGACATAGACTGGCTGAATGGATATGGAAACAAGACCCATATATATGCTGTCTACAAGAGACCCACTTCAGACCTAGGGATGCATACAGACTGCAAGTGAGGGGATAGAAAAAGATATTCCATGCAAATGGAAATCAAAGAAAGCTGGAGTAGCAATTCTCATATCAGACAAACTAGACTTTAAAACAAAGACTATTACAAGAGACAAAGAAGGACACTATATAATGATCAAGGGATCGATCCAAGAGGAAGGTACAACAATTGTAAATATTTATGCACCCAACAAAGGAGCACCTCAATACATAAAGCAAATACTAACAGCCATAAAAGGGGAAATCGACAGTAACACAATCATAGTAGGGGACTTTAACACCCCACTTTCACCAATGGACAGATCATCCAAAATGAAAATAAATAAGGAAACACAAGCTTTAAATGATACATTAAACAAGATGGACTTAATTGATATTTATAGGACATTCCATCCAAAAACAACAGAATACACATCCTTCTCAAGTGCTCATGGAACATCATGAGGGAAATGAAAATCAAAACTACCATGAGATATCACATGTCAGAATGGTTATTATCAAAAAACAACAACAACAACAACAAATAACAAGTGTTGGTAAGGATGTGGAGAAAAGGGAACTCTCATGCACTATTGATAGGAATGTAAATTGGTACAGCCACTATGGAAAACAGTGTGGAGATTCCTCAAAAAACAGCAATTCCACCCCTGGGTATTTATCTGAAGAAATCAAAAACACTAATTAGAACAGATATATGCACCCCTATGTTCATTGCAGCATTATCTACAATAACTAAGACATGGAAGCAACCCAAGTGCCCATCAATAGATGAATGGATAAAAAGATGAAATATGCAACAATATTGATGGAACTAGAGGGTATTATGCTAAGTGAAATAAGTCAGACAGAGAAAGACAAATATGTATGATTTAAGTACATGTGGAATCTAAAAAAAAAAGAAAAAAGAAACAAATAACAAACACAACAAATCAAAAGCACAGTTGTAGATACAGAGAACAAACAGGTTGTTTCTAGAAGAGAGTGGAGTGGGGAAAGAGATGAAATAGGTGATGAAGATTAAGAGGTACCAACTTCCAGTTGTAAAATAATTAAGTCATGAGTATGAAGTGAAGTGTGGGGATTATAGTCAATAACTAAGTAGTATCTTTGTAGTCACATATCTATCATAACAAGACTTATAGAGGTGATCATTTTGAAATGTATAGGAAAAAATTCACCACGTTGTGTAACAGGAACTAACATAGTGTTGTAGGTCAATTATACTTCAAAAACAAACAAACATATAAACAGCCTCATAAAAAAAGAGATCAGATTTGTGGTTACAGTGGGAAGGGGGAGTTGTATGAAAGCAGACAAAAGATACTACAAAATCCAGTTATAAGATAAATTAGTACTAGGAATGTAACATATAACATGGTAAGTATAATTTACACTGCTGTATGTAATATGTGAAAGTTGTTAAAAGAGTAAATCCTAAGAGTCCTGATTACAAAAAATTTTTTTCTATTTCTTTAATTTTTTATCTATATGAGATGATGGATGTTCACTAAACTTATTGTGATAATTATTGCATGATATATATAAGTCAAATCATTATGTTATACACCTCAAGTTTATACAGTGTTGCATGTGAATCATATCTCAATAAAACTGGAAGAAAAAATGCAGGGAGCAATATCTTAAAAGAATTTTAGACAAAACATTTAAATTAAAGGCGAAATGATTTGAAATCATGTCACAATATATACATAGATCAAATCATTATGTTGCACATCTTGAAATAATATAATGTATGTCAATTATATCTTAATTTAAAAATGTAAAATGAAATGGTTAATTTTTTGTTAGGTGAATTTAATATCAATAAACATATTTAAAAAATATACTGTGATCCTCTTTGGAAATATTTAGAGTAATTGCTATAAATAAAATAGCAGTGGAAAGACATTCTAACACATCTCAATTTTTGACAGATTGTTTAGACAAAACATATTAGACTATTTTATTTGAATGATTTGATCAAAAGATAGTTGATGTACATTATACTTTGAAAATGGAGAAATGAGCCTCCTGTTCAAGATCGCACTGAAGCTTATAGATAGATATATAGATGATAGGTAGATGGATAGATAGATAGATGGATAGATAGATAGAAATTGGCCAGAAGTTTTCAATAAATTCCTCATGGGAGTAATAGTTTGTATAATAAAACAACTACTAATTATAAAATTTTAAATAAAAGGACTTAAGAAAGTGATTTTACCCTGGGATCAAATAGAAAATCAAAACTTCAGTTATAGTTAAGAAAAAAGATAGTAAAAATGCTATATAGTAATATTCATTCATGTTTTGAGTCTCATATAATGAGACTGTCACTATTATAATTTTTACCTTTTGCCAGAAATATCAAATTTAAAACTCATGGTAATCTATTAAGTCAATAATTGTGAATATTTAAAGGAAATATATAGGAAAGTGAGAACATGGCTTGACACACATTATGTGTTGAAATAAATGGTTGTTGGGTTTTTTAGTGTCAATGCTATTAATGAACATCAATGAATGTTTATTGAAACTTGAAGTATCTCCATGCTATCCAAATGACTGTACTGAGCAGATTTATATGTGTGGTCAAAACCATAAGCATATGGTTTGTCCAGTAACAATGAACATTGTATATAATGAGAAGATTTATATATATATATATATGGAAATGAATATATATAAATGTATTTCAGATTCTTTTCCATTATAGGTTATAACACAATATTTAATACAATTCCCTGTGCTATACAGTAGGTCCTTGTTGTTTATCTATTCTATATATAGTAGTGTGTATCTGTTAATCCCAAATTCCTGTATATTGATCAAAGATTATAAAGTGGATTTTGAAAGCCTTTATTTAGACTATATGTGAACTTAATATATGTTAATTAATAAAACTGAATAATTTTTAATGTGTAAAAAAAAGTATAGTAATTTAAAAGATCTACCTGTTTGTCAATCAGGAGGATATTGGTGACTCTTGACAGCAGAATTTCACTGGTATGGTAGAGGAAGAGGCTAGACTGCAGTGGATTGAGAATGAAAAAAAATAAGAAAAATCAAAAGAATAGAAAGAGAAGTAAGGAAGTGGCTTTAAAGTTACATCAAGAAGATTGGCTGGAAAAGTAAGGAGAGGAACAGCGTATAAATGAGAGAAGATACAGGTTCAAAGAAGGATTTTTGTTAGACTTCTCATTGTTTATTTTTTTGTCTTGTTTTTTAATTAAGTTCACTAAAACATTTGTACTGGTTTAGAAGATCGAGTAGAAATAAAGACATTCTTTAGTAACAGGGAGAAGAGATAATGGGTGGGGTTATCAATCTGTATCTAAAGGATGAAGAATTGCACTTGAATAATGCAAAAAGTGTTCATCAGAAAGATTAAAAGGATGTTTTTGTATAACTTGCCTGACTTTTCAAAGGGCTACAGTATATCTGTAATTAGGGCATAAATATTTTCTTTACCTAGAATGCATCATATCTAAATGCCAAATTCACCAAAAGCAAACATATCATGTCCCTGTTTTAGGGAGAGTAAAATGAACACCAAGTTCACATACTTTTTCCCCCAGAAAATTTTAGAAATTCCCAAATTTAAAAAGTGTTATTATGAATCAACACTGTTTATCCATAAGACTCCATGAATGTTATATGAGATTAAAATAAATTATTAATGGTTTAGTGAACAGTGTAGTATTTAGCAGCTAGACAGTTCAGCTAGTAAAAACCTGAGTTTTGTTTTTTTAACCAGAATTTACTATTGTTAAAGACTTGGATTAATTATGAAATATTCTCTGCTTCTCATCTTTTCAACTTAATGTACATTTGAATATAAGCATAGTCACCACCTTTCTTTGCTTACCGTATGTCACCTACTGGAATCACTGACTTGAGAATGGATGTTGTTACTTTAAATCTTGCAGTACCTACTAGCACTGAATAGTCACACAGAGAATGAAACGTGTAAATTCTCACACTATACTACCTTCAATCACACATGAAAGACCCAAAGAAGTTACTGAGCAGACTCTCATCTTCATTACCAATTCAGGGCTGTAATTTCTACCAAAAAATTATAATAATAATGGAATTGATGGACCAGTTTTAGTTTATTCCAATTCAGTTATTTTATTTATTTATTTTTCCAGTCAGCACCAAAGAGGGGAAAAAGAACCATGTTAAAGAGAAAGTTGTTTTAGGAGATAGTTTACTCTTGAATATTAGATAAATGGGAGATAGAATTTTAATTAAACTCTCCAGAGCCTCATCAGATTAACAGGGTTAAAACCGGCTTATTTATTCGCAAGGTCTGTTTTAGCTTTTCTGAATTAATCTCAATCATTTTCATTAGCGAAATCTTTAATTTGCTCCTTATTACAAATGAAAGGGGAGAGATTCACATCTATTGGATCTGAGATATAATCTGTGTTTAAGCTGCTTGGTGAATTATTTAGGCACAAGCATATTAGAAAGTTTAAAGACCCAGAGTCCTAGAACAGTAATAGATTTGTTTTGATTTAACATTTTTGTAACATTGTATGTAATATCATAGAGTGTAGAGGGAGAGTGAGAATGTATATATATATGTGTGTGTGTAAATATGTCTGTGGGCATGTTTTCTGGTACTGTGTCTTTGCAAGTCTATAAATTTACACATATTTTAGTAAATCATATATAAAGGATTACCTTTACAGAATTAACTAAATTTGGGAAGCATATGGTATATTTTTATTATTTTTACGTATGGTTCAAACATTATAAGCTCTTTCATTTAATTTTCCACCTGAAAAAATTATCTAGTCCGGTATCCATAAATGCTTTTTCAAATCTTAAATTACAATTTGCCATAGAATACACTCTGAATTTGTCCCTTTTATAATAAGTACTTATTATATGATAAAATTTCCAAATGTTTATGCAGTCTACTGAAAATAATTATTGTACCAGCTCATGGCTGAAGCTAGAAAATTTTCCCTCAGAAGAATTAAGTCTAAAGAATTCTGGATTAAATTTGGAATCAAGAATCTTGTATCTGGGTTCTTTTATTGTTTGCTTTCTTTTGTTTTGCATGATTTTGGTGAAGGCACTGACTTTCTATAAGTTTGTGATTCATCATTTTTAAATGAATACAAAGACCTGCTTTGTTTATAGGAGTGTTACAAAGAGTCAATAACTGTAGAAGAAAATGACTTAGAACTCTTAAAAGTAATGCTTTATAATAAATATCCTCAGATAATTTTTATAATTTTATTTGATGTGTTTTGAACAGCATATATTTTAGCAGGTATCTGACAAGGAAAAGTATCCTTATTTCAGTTTCTGAAAGATGCCTGGTGCATAAAAAATGATAAAATACTACTATAAAAAAATGTATATTAGTTATTAGGTATGTCTGTTGATTTGGTTGACTCATAAATAAAGGACATGTGAAAACATCAATATCTACAAGATACTGAAAAACCTATCCTAATTTAATCTAAGTGGATCTGATTTTTCATGAAAGTCTAAGAGGGCTTTAAAAAAAAAACCCTGTTTTTCCTATTTTCCCTCCTATCCCACTACACTGTTATCAAATGTGTTCTCATTTTCTCTCTTCTGTTACCCTTTCTTTACTGTTCCACATGCTATCTGTGCACCTATGGGCAGATTCGTTCCTGTTTTGGTGTCTCACTAGCCTCATGTGTGCAATGGGGATAATCATTTTACTCCATAGGGTTGTTTTGAGCAATAGGTAAATTAGTATTGAAAAGCAGTTAGAACAACACTTGGCAAAAATGAGTTCCTAATAATTTTCAGATAAATATTTGTAAATCAACCATCACATATTGTATTTTATGTTTTTGCATCACCCTACTAATTATGTGAAAGAAATCACTTTATTTCTCAGAGATACATGAGAAACTTCAAAAAAAGTCCATGCATGTCTTACTTTAACAACGTGTCTCATTCCATTTCCTTAGGCAGTCATCACATTTTTATGTACCTTACTGTGTATGCTACTCATTTGCCGATAATAAAATATTCTGTGTCCTCAGCAGTACAGACATCAGAATATTCATGTAAGAGATGATTCATCCAAATTCAGATCTCCATTTCTCCTAGTTATTTTTCCCCCTAGTTCTTCATACAATGTCTTCAGCACAGTAGATTCTGAAATCTTGCCTGTAATTAAGATTTTTAATGAGATTATATACGTAAATAAATTAATGTTTTTATTCTAATAACCAAAAACAATACCAGGAACATATTTTGTTCTCATTTTTTAAAAAAGGAGATTTTCAGCAAGGAAAATTCCTAATAGGCAATTTCCTACCTCAAATAAATTGAATCATGGGTTTGCACATTTTTCTTTTAATGAGAAGTCCATAAAGAAAAACACATTTAACCCAAAATTCCAAATCAAATACAGTTTATTATTTAATCTGCTGAGAATTTTAAAGCCATAATTATATTCTTTTTATTTTTATAGAGTTTTCACTCTTCCTTATTTGTGTATCTTAAGTCCTTTTAACATGATATAACAGAAGTTGTTATATCATGTCCTTTTAGCAATAAACAATTTATAGGAGTTCATTAATATTCCTTCCTTTCTTCCTTTCTCTTTTTCTCCCTTTCTTCCTTCCTTCCTTCCTTCCTTCCTTTCTTCCTTCCTTCCTTCCTTTCTTTCTTTCTTTCTTTCTTTCTTTCTTTCTTTCTTTCTTTCTTTCTTTCTTTCTTTCTTTCTTTCTTTCTTTCTTTCTTTCTTTCTTTCTATCTTTCTTTCATTTTTTGTCTACTAATAATATCACTGATTCTATTTTTTCTATATTATTATGACCCAATCTATGGTTAAAAGCATAACAAATTTAGAATTGGTTTTCTCACTTTGACTCTTATAAGAATCTAGTTTATAATTTCCATAGGCCAGGAACACAGTTACACAATATATAATTGTTGAGCAGTCATTGTGCAAAAATGGAAGCCATTCAATTCTTAATAGATTTTACCTCATGAGCTGTAAGAGACAACACTGTTATGATCTCTATCCCTTTTCAGAGTTCCTTGAAATTTTCTGACCAAGTCCAGCATTCCCGAACAAGTTCACTTTTTTTCTTTCTCACAATACCTTCCTCTGAGAAGGATCTACATGTCCTCGGGTAGAACTAGGAAATAGGATTACATTGAGAAACTTTTATACCTGCATCAATCAGAATGGTAGAGGAACAGGGTTATAACTTTTGGGATAAGCTGAAAATGAAATCCAAACATATCTGATTATTCCAACCCCTTGTAAAAGGCGCAAGTCCCTGAGTAAAATTAGCCTTATCTCAAATGAATCAAGATGTACAGGAAAATGCAAGGATGTTGTACAAGTCTCCTTACTTCTATAAACACTGTTAATTAGTCTTCTGGGGATGATAAAGTGACCTAGGTTTGTTACCACTTTTTCAGTTTCAACATTGTCTTGTTTAGTTAATCATCTAACTCTAGCTTTTTTTGTTGTTGTTGTTCCATTATCAGATAGGACAGGCAAAGCAACACAGATCCACAAATACCTAATTTCTTTCTAATGAATATAAGCCAAGGCAGTGTGATTTTCATCAGTTTTGCAACTGCATAGCAAATTCATTATTCAAGATTTCCTCAGCGATCTCATGTTTTGCTGTATATACTTATCTGAAACTCATTTCTAGATTTTTTTCCATGTTTATGATAGCTAAGTAATATGTTGCTTTTTCTCTGATTACAGTTGATTTTATATGCTTTTTCTCATTATATTATCATGATCAGGAGGTGAGGAGGGCTCCTAGAACTTAAATGATAAGGAGTGGTTCTTGATGTAATGACTATTGGAACCTATATAATTGTTCAACCTTTAACTGTGTTCTTAACTCACTATAGCCATACTTGCAGGAATATAAATGTTCTATAGCCCTCTCCATAGTATTTTATCCCCTCATTTATTCTCATAGTCTGGCTGACCTACAGACATTTCCTAAATTTACTAACATAGCCCATTTTTTTGCTACTAACTAAAATTCTTCCTGCAATGAAATAGATGTCATTTTATGATCTTTACTTTCTATTTTGGATTGAATTATGGTCCCTCAAAAGATATGTCCACCAGGAAACTGTGAATGTGACTTTATTTATAAAAATGGTCTTTGCAGGTGTAACTAAATTAAGATACTTGAGATGAGATCATCCTAGATTTTGGGTGAGCCCTAAATCCAATGGCAGGTGTCCTTAGAAGACAGAGATGGAGGGAGACTTGAGACCCAGAGACACAGGGGAGAAGGCCATGTGAAGATAGAAGTAGAGATTAGACTTATGCTACCAGAAGCCAAGGAATATGTGAAGCTATCAGAAGCTGGAAGAGGCCAGGATGGATTTTTGAAGGGAGTGCGGGCCTGACAACACCTTGATTTTGAACTGGTCTCTTTCAAAACTGTAAAATAATAAATTTCTGTTGTTTTAAGCTACCAAATTTGTGGTAATGTTACAGCAACTCTAGGACACTAGTACACTGCTACTCCATGTGAAGATTCTTTGAATGATTGTGATTAAATATACATGTTAAAGATAATAAGGAAAATAGTGACCAAAATGCAGACCGTGATTCCTGACAAAGAACTGTTTCCGAAATGAATTTTGTATATTTAATATTCAATTATTTGGCAGTTATAACTGTAAGAATATGCGTATGTACATATTTACTGAATAAATTTTATTGGAAAATTTGGAATTATATGAATTCTAGACTGGAACAGAAAGATTCAAGGAAGTCATAAAAGAGGTAGAAAATTAGACAGATAGGCTCTTATAGCTCATGATAACACCTGTTGAAAATGCAGTTGCAAAAATCTTTACTCAATGATTTACTCAACAATTATACATTGAGTAGCTATATTCTTGGTCTGACCAAATTCTTATGACAGATGAAATAAGAAGTCAATTCTAATTTTTGGAAAGAATAATGGCTCCACAGAGCATGTATTTGTTTATCAACATTTTATCAGTGAGTTATACATGTGGGACAGAAATATCCGTTACAAAAGATACATGCTTTTACAATACAACCAAACATCCCATCCTTACTGTGAACACAGACAAACTTAAATTAGCACTACACACCTAGGCAAAAGAATAACCAACAATGCACCATTTCATTTGAACATTCTCAGGTACATTTTCATGCTTGCCCTTGGTGGCCAAATGCCTTCTGAATAAACATAATCCACTTTAGAACCATTACAATTGGTGATTCAAGATTTGGGTTTTTGTATTTCTTCATGTATATCACCTGTTTAAAATTATAGATCATTTAGATTTATCAATCGTATACATCCTCTTGAATTCATTGGGAAACATGTTGCCTCATGCCAAGTTTGGGACTCAAGCAAGGTCTTTTAGTTTATTGTCCAAATGAGTGAAGATCTTCTTTTACACACATAAAACAGGAGTTTTAGCCACTGCCCTGGGTTTTGACTGTGAAATGTTAATCTGTTTGCTGTTGATAGAGATTACAGTAGGGAGAGCCAGGGCAGTTACAGTTAGGTCCTGACACCCTGGCATGCAGCCTGACTGGATATTGCAGAGCTCTAAATCTGCCTGTCAGGAGATGGGACACAAAGGTAACAACTGCCAGTTAAATCAAATCGCTTAGAGTAAATTGGACAAATTTTGTTAGCTTCTTGCCTATCCTGGCTGAGAGCCACATCAGCAAGGGCAATGATGTTAAGTTTGGTATTGAACTTGTGGCTGAACAAACTAACTCAGCAGATGCTTCCAGCAACTGTGTTACGCTGATTAAAAGCAGCTCCACGGTCAACTCAAATTGTTTTCCATATTGATGTTTTGTTGTCACCAAATGAGTTGTAATTTCCTGGAGAAGGGGATAGAGGTTCAAAGAGAGGTGCTTCATTTAGGATGTGGAATAGAGTGCCAGGCACATAAAAATGCTCAATTTATATGGTTCGATTGCAATTGAACCAAATCGATTCTTTCATTCAAACAAGCTTTGTTTACTCAGACTGTCTCTTTAATTACAAAAGCAAAGTAAATAATATGAAATATATATATAATATATATATATTATATGTATATATATATATATATATACTATCTTAATTTATAGCCATGTAGCAATCTGGCATACCCTTCATCAGTTAAGCTGCCTCAATCCTTAAAAACATAAGCTATGACAGGACATTCAACTCCATTAAAAATATTCTTCTTTAGGAATCTATTCTTATTGTTGTGATAAAATTCCTTCTGAGTAGAAGAGAATAGGACTATAATGTTCTTGTTCTTCTCCATTACTTATACACCACAGTTTAGAGATGTCAGCTTATTTTCATGATATATAAAACAAAGCTTGACTAATTGGTCAGGTATTAATGAAAATGGTAGATATTCATACATTCACTTATTTCTACAGAAATTACCCGAACTTCTAAAATATATTTATATTTCTTGTAATTATTTTTTTAAACTAGTTACATGGTACAGGAGACAAAATATATTTATCTTTTCCATCAGTCCCTACTCTATTCTTTCATCAGTCCATGTAGCTAGAAATAAAATCTAAACAGAGCCCCTAATGGTAAGAAAGTTTATGCATACACACGCACATGCGTGCACACACACAGAGGCAAAACTACAACAAAAATTCAACAATGTGTGGAACAAAATCACAACAACTCAAGTTAATTTCTTCAAAAAAATGGTCTAAAATGTTTCAAGATTTTAGAGAAGGCTTCCTTTCTTTGCTTTTCCATCCATGTTATCAATCTCATACGTAATTTCATTTTAATGCTTTACTAAGTTTTGTTACAGTTATTAGATATTAAAAAAAAATAGTAAACCAAATACCCAACACCTAAAATAAAGTTATGTTAAAAGAAAGAATATGGAAGAGGATTATTAGATACAGTATTGGAAATGTTGTTCTAGACAAGCAGTGAGTATTCACAAAAGCATAACTCAAAGTGGTTTTGTGAAAATGGTGGTATCACCAAGTGTATTAGGAGAGCATGCTGAGTTTTTTCAAGCCACCAATTCTCTCTCTCTCTCTTTTGCAATTTAGGAAAAAATAGACCCTTCTTAGAGGCAATTTCTAATTTAGAGTAAAAATTTAAAGCACAGACTTTATGATCTTTTTTCTATAAATTTATTTTTATTTCTATTAATTAATTAATTAATTAAATTAATTTATTTTTTGGCCACGTCACACAGCATACGGGATCTTAGCTCCCTGACCAGGGATCAAACCCATGCCCCCTGTAGTGGAAGGATGGAGTCTTAATCACTGGACCGCCAAGGAAGTCCCAATGACTTTTTTTTTTTTTAATTACCATACAAATGATCCAAACTCAGAGGCAGGACTCCTTAATCAATATCACTAAATCAGATACTGATCCATCTTAACACTAAACCAGATTTTTGTGAATCAGTTGATGTAAACAAAAGAATATGGAAGATGAAATCATTGTAGAACTTTAACTCCCCAAAATTTACCATTGGTATGAATAATTGCCTTTCAGATCTATCTCCACATATTTGCTTTGAATATTTTCAGGTGAAAAATCCTAATTATTAAGTAAATTTTAAGTTTCTCAACTCAATGAACAGTGCTGGATGTAATTCATTTAGTCAGTACCTCTCCCATGTTGTATAAACTTTACCATTTCAGTGTATTCCAGATAATTTCCAATTGCCAGTATTTGTAGATTTTACCTCAATGCTTTTTCTGGGACCAAAGGAGGAACTTTTGCTTAAGAAAGAGCTCCTTGGGACTTCCGTGATGGTGCAGTTGTTAAGAATCCACCTGCCAATGCAGGGGACACGGGTTTGAGTCCTGGTCCAGGAAGATCCCACATGCCTTGGAGCAACTAAGCCCATGTACCACAACTACTGAATCTGCGCTCTATAAGTAGAGAGCAAAAGAAAGGGAAGGAGAGTGGCTGTAGTAAATCTTCCAAAGAGCAGATTTTAAGTGTCCCAAAAAGATGACATTCACCTGGATGACATTTGAGCAGTGTAACTAGAAAGAACTGGTTAAATTCAAGTACATACATTTATTTTATATTGCTGTAATTCACTTTGATGAAAGTTCAACAGGATAATGTCAATAGTTCTCATGTTAGAAAAAGAAAAAGTTGGGTAGTAGGGACACATAGGGAACAACAGAGAGTACAAATGTTTATGGAAAGATTCTTTACAGTATTAATTTAGAGAGTTTTAACTTCACTTTCAGGTTTGATAGGCAATCTTGTTATGAGAATAACTTTATTGGTCCTCTGACTCCTTTGGGTGCTTCGCTCAAAATAATTTTGTTAGAAGGCCTAGCGACTGAACAAAGTTTTACTGAGTCTTAATCAGTAAGCCAAAAGATGGGAGTATTTACAGACTTGGAAGGACTTGTTAGCTGGATGCCAGTCTCCAGTGAGATTTTCTTCTGTTTTGTTTTCTGACCTATACAGACCTTTTTCTTTGTTCCCATCCTGTTTTTATTATGATAGCACATGTCAAAATCTTATGAAAAAATATCTGGTAAATAATTTTACACAAGTTGTTTCTATTTTTATTTTTAAAGTTCAGGAGAGGTTACAGTACATACAATGGCATATACATTTATGCAATTAGGGGTTAGAAGAAGGGGAAGATTATATCATTACTTAAAGTTATAATCAAAGAGGTAAGTCAGTCAAATAAGACCAACTGAGAGGATATAAGAGTTTAAGGTTTTCTTTTAAGAGTCTGACATCTGGACAAATCATTCCTGTGTCTGATAGGAGCTTCCTAGTTTTTGAAGGGTTGGCTAGACAGAGAACACCTGCAAAGTAGGAGATCTGCACATTGTCAAATGAGCAGAGTTCTGAAACAAATTCAAAGAACATTTGAAATATGATACAGAAGAGAACTCAGAGCCAGACACAAATCTGGATGACCATTATGGGTCAGTCAGCATAAGGGCAAAAAATTCAAACACCTATGAATATTCAGAGTTTCCGGACCTTGAGTTAATGTGAAAATAAAAATGAATTAATCATACTCCGTGGCTTGGAAACTTAGCCAAATAACAGTGGAAGACATGAAGCCATAGGAAATGCTTGCTTTGTTCATTTGTTTGTTTTTTAATAGCAACTCTATTGAGATATATTTCACTTACCGTAAAATTAACCCATTTAAATTATACAATTCAGTATATTCAGTTTAATATACTTACCAAGTTGTATAATCATCATCACCATTAACAGTCACTCCCCGTTTCCCCCTAATTCTTCCCAGCCCTAGGCAACCACTGACCTACTTTCTGTCTCTATAGATGTGCCTGTTCTGCACAGTTCATAAATATGAAATTATACAATGTCTGTTCTTTTGTATCTGGTTTCTTTCACTTATCATAATGCTTTTAAGGTTCATCCATGTTGTAACATGTATCAAATAGTCACTTTATTTTTATTGTTGAAAAATATTCCCATTGTAAACATATGTACAGTTTGTTTATTCATCCATATGTTGATGGACATGTGGGTATTTTCTACCTTTTGGCTGTAATGAAAATACTGCTAAGAACATTCATTTATCATCTTTTGTGTGGACACATGTGTTTATTTCTAATGGGTTTATAACTACAAATGGAATTTCTGGGTCATATACAAATTATTTTATTTTTTATACAGCAGGTTCTTATTAGTCATCAATTTTATAAACATCAGTGCATACATGTCAATTCCAATCGCCCAATTCATCACACCACCACCCCCACCCCCCCACGCTTTCCCCACTTGGTGTCCATATGTTTGTTCTCTACATCTGTGTCTCAATTTCTGCCTTGCAAACAAGTTCATCTGTACCATTTTTCTAGGTTCCATATATATGAGTTAATATACGATATTTGTTTTTCTCTTTCTGACTTACTTCACTCTGCATGACAGTCTCTAGATCCATCCACGTCTCAGCAAAAGACCCAATTTTGTTCCTTTTTATGGCTGAGTAATATTCCATTGTATATATGTACCACGACTTCTTTATCCATTCGTCTGTTGATGGGCACATAGGTTACTTCCATGACCTGGCTATTGTAAATAGTGCTGCAATGAACATTGGGGTGCATGTGTCTTTTTGAATTATGCTTTTCTCTGGGTAAATGCCCAGTAGTGGGATCGCTGGAACATACGGTAATTCTATTTTTAGATTTTTACGGAACCTCCATACTGTTCTCCATAGTGGCTGTACCAATTTACATTCCCACCAACAGTGAAAGAGGGTTCCCTTTTCTCCACACCCTCTCTAGCATTTGTTGTTTGTAGATTTTCTGATGATGCCCATTCTAATTGGTGTGAGGTGATACCTCATTGTAGTTCTGATTTGCATTTCTCTAATAATTAATGATGTTGAGCAGCTTGTCATGTGCTTCTTGGCCATCTGTATGTCTTCTTTGGAGAAATGTCTATTTAGGTCTTCTGCACATTTTTGGATTGGGCTGTTTGTTTTTTTAATATTGAGCTGCTTGAGCCGTTTATATATTTTGGAGATTAATCCTTTGTCTGTTGATTCGTTTGCAAATATTTTCTCCCATTCTGAGGGTTGTCTTTTTGTCTTCTTGGTAGTTTCCTTTGCTTTGCAAAAGCTTTTAAGTTTCATTAGGTCCCATTTGTTTAGTTTTGTTTTTATTTACATTACTCTAGGAGGTGGATCAAAAAAGATCTTGCTGTGATTTATGTCAAAGAGTGTTCTTCCTACGTTTTCCTCTAAGAGCTTTATAGTGTTCGGTCTTACATTTAGGTCTCTAATCCATTTTGAGTTTAGTTTTGTGTATGGTGTTAGGGAGTGTTCTAATTTCATTCTTTTACATGTAGCTGTCCAGTTTTCCCAGCACCACTTATTGAAGACACTGTCTTTTCTACATTGTATATCCTTTCCTCTTTTGTCATAGATTAGTTGACCATAGGTGCATGGGTCAATCTCTGGGCTTTCTATCCTGTTCCATTGTCTATATTTCTGTTTTTATGCCAGTACCGTATTGTCTTGATTACTGTAGCTTTGTAGTATAGTCTGAAGTCAGGGAGTCTGATTCCTCGAGCTCTGTTTTTTTCCCTCAACACTGCTTTGGCTATTCGGGGTCTTTTGTTTCTCCATACAAATTTTAAGATTTTTTATTCTAGTTCCATAAAAAATGCCATTGGTAATTTAATAGGGATTGCATTGAATCTGTAGATTACTTTGGGTAGTATAGTCATTTTCACAATATTGATTATTCCAATCCAAGAACATGGTATATCTCTCCATGTGTTGGTATCATCTTTAATTTCTTTCATCAGTGTCTTATAGTTTTCTGCATACAGGTCTTTTGTCTCCCTAGGTAGGTTTATTCCTAGGTAATTTATTCTTTTTGTTGCAATGGTAGATGGGAGTGTTTCCTTAATTTCTCTTTCAGATTTTTCATCATTAGTGTATAGGAATGCAAGAGATTTCTGTGCCTTAATTTTGTATCCTGCAACTTTACCAAATTCATGGATTAGCTCTAGTAGTTTTCTGGTGGCATCTTTAGGATTCTCTATGTATAGTATTATGTCATCTGCAAACAATGACAGTTTTACTTCTTCTTTTCCAATTTGGATTCCTTTTATTTCTTTTTCTTCTCTGATTGCCATGTCTAGGACTCCAAAACTATGTTGAATAATAGTGGTGAGAGTGGACATCCTTGTCTCGTTCCTGATCTTAGAGGAAATGCTTTCAGTTTTTCACCATTGAGAATGATGTTTGCTGTGGGTTTGTTGTATATGGCCTTTATTATGTTGAAGTAGGTTCCCTCTATGCCCACTTTCTGGAGAGTTTTTATCATAAATGGGTGTTGAATTTTGTCAAAAAATTTTTCTGCCTCTATTGAGATGATCATATGGTTTTTATTCTTCAATTTGTTAATATGGTGTATCACATTGACTGATTTGCATATATTGAAGAAACCTTGGATCCCTGGGATAAATCCCACTTGATCATGGTGTATGATCCTTTTAATATGTTGTTGGATTCTGTGTGCTAGTATTTTGTTGAGGATTTTTGCGTCTATATTCATCAGTGTTATTGGTCTGTAAGTTTCTTTTTTTGTAGTATCTTTGTCTGGTTTTGGTATCAGGATAATGGTGGCCTCATAGAATGAGTTTGGGAGTGTTCCTTCCTCTGCAATTTTTTGGAAGAGTTTGAGAAGGATGGGTGTTAGCTCTTCTCTAAATGTTTGATAGAATTCACCTGTGAAGCCATCTGGTCCTGGACTTTTCTTTGTTGGAAGATTATTAATCACAGTTTCAATTTCATTACTTGTGATTGGTCTGTTCATATTTTCTGTTTCTTCCTGGTTCAGTCTTGGAAGGTTATACCTTTCTAAGAATTTGTCCTTTTCTTCCAGGGTGTCCATTTTATTGGCATAGAGTTGCTTGTAGTAGTCTCTTAGGATGCTTTGTTTTTCTGCGGTGTCTGTTGTAACTTCTCCTTTTTCATTTCTAATTTTATTGATTTGAGTCCTCTCCCTCTTTTTCTTGATGAGTCTGGTTAATGTTTTATCAATTTTGTTTATCTTCTCATTGAACCAGCTTTTAGTTTTATTCATCTTTGTTATTGTTTTCTTTGTTTCTGTTTCATTTATTTCTGATCTGATCTTTATGATTTCTTTCCTTCTGCTAACTTTGGGTTTTGTTTGTTCTTCTTTCTCTAGTTCCTATAGGTGTAAGGTTAGACTGTTTATTTGAGATTTTTCTTGTTTCTTGAGGTAGGCTTGTATAGCTATAAACTTCCCTCTTAGAACTGCTTTTGCTGCATCCCATAGGTTTTGGATCATCGTGTTTTCATTGTCATTTGTCTCTAGGTTATTTTTGGTTTCCTCTTTGATTTTTTCAGTGATCTCTTGGATATTTAGTAACGTATTGTTTAGCCTCCATGTGTTTGTGTTTTTTACTTTTTTTTTTCCCTCTAATTCATTTCTAATCTCATAGTGTTGTGGTCAGAAGGATGCTTGATATGATTTCAATTTTCTTAAATTTATTGAGGCTTGATTTGTGACCCAAGATGTGATCTATCCTGGAGAATGTTCCGTGTGCACTTGAGAAGAAAGTGTAATCTGCTCTTTTTAATGGAATGTCCTATAAATATCACTTAAATCTATCTGGTCTATTGTGTCATTTATAGCTTCTCTTTCCTTATTTATTTTCATTTTGGATGATCTGTCCATTGGTGTAAGTGAGGTGTTAAAGTCCCCCACTACTATTGTGTTACTTTCGATTTCCTCTTCTATAGCTGTTAGCAGTTGCCTTATGTATTGAGGTGCTCCTATGTTGGGTGCATATATATTTATAATTGTTATATCTTCTTCTTGGATTGATCCCCTGACCATTATGTAGTGTCCTTCCTTGTCTCTTGTAACATTTTTTATTTTAAAGTCTATTTTATCTGATATGAGTATTGCTACTCCAGGTTTCTTTTGATTTCCATTTGCATGGAATATCTATTTCCATCCCCTCACTTTCAGTCTGAATGTGTCCCTAGGTATGAAGTGGGTCTCTTGTAGACAGCATATATATGGGTCTCGTTTTTGTATCCATTCAGCAAGCCTTTGTCTTTTGGTTGGAGCATTTAATCCATTCACGTTTAGGGTAATTATTGATATGTATGTTCCTATGACCATTTTCTTAATTGTTTTGGTTTTGTTTTTGTAGGTCCTTTTCTTCTTTTGTGTTTCCCACTTAGAGAAGTTCCTTTAGCATTTGTTGTAGAGCTGGTTTGGTGGTGCTGAATTCTCTTAGCTTTTGCTTGTCTGTAAAGCTTTTGATTTTTCCATCAAATCTGAATGAGATCCTTGTTGGGTAGAGTAATCTTGGTTGTAGGTTCTTCCCTTTCATCACTTTAAGTATATCATGCCACTGCCTTCTGGCTTGTAGAGTTTCTGCTGAGAAATCAGCTGTTAAACTTATGGGAGTTCCCTTGTATGTTATTTGCCATTTTTCCCTTGCTGCTTTCAATAATTTTTCTTTGTCTTTAACTTTTGCCAATTTGATTGCTATGTGTCTTGGCATGTTTCTCCTTGCATTTCTCCTTGGGACTCTCTGCACTTCCTGGTCTTGGGTGGCTATTTCCTTTCCCATGTTAGGGAAGTTTTTGACTATAATCTCTTCATATATTTTCTCAGGTCCTTTCTCTCTTCTCCTTCTGGGACCCCATAATGCAAATGTTGTTGCATTTAGTGTTGTCCCAGAGGTCTCTTAGGCTGTCTTCATTTCTTTTCAGTCTTTTTTCTTTATTCTGTTCCACAGCAGTGAATTCCACCATTCTGTATTCCAGGTCACTTATCTGTTCTTCTGCCTCAGTTTTTCTGCTATTGATTCCTTCTAGTGTAGTTTTCATTTCAGTTATTGTATTGTTCATCTCTGTTTGTTTGTTCTTTAATTCTTCTAGGTCTTTGTTAAACATTTCTTGCATCTTCTTGATCTTTGCCTCCATTGTTTTTCCGAAGTCCTGGATCGTCTTCACTCTCATTATTCTGAATTCTTTTTCTGGAAGGTTGCCTATTTCCACTTCATTTAGTTGTTTTTCTGGGGTTTTATGTTGTTCCTTCATCTGGTACATAGCCCTCTGCCTTTTCTTCTTGTCTATCTTTCTGTGAATGTGGTTTTTGTTCCACAGGCTGCAGGATTGTAGTTATTCTTGCTTTTGCTGTCTGCCCTCCCGTGTACAAATTCTGTGTTTAACCTTTTGAGGAACTACCAAACTCTTTTCAAAAGGGTCTCCATTATTTTACATTTTCAACAGCAATCTGTGAGGGTTTCAGTTTCTCTACAGCCTCCCCAAAACTTGTTATTATTTGTCTTTTTGATTACAGCTATCCCAGTTTGTCTGCAGTGGTAGCTCTTTGTGGTTTTGATTTGAACATCCGTGATGACTAATAATGTTGAGTATCTTTTTATAATCTTACTTGCATACCTTCTTTAGAGAAATGTTTATTCAGCTCTATGGTCATTTTTAAAGTGGCTTGTTATTTTATTATTGAGTTTTTAGAGTTCTTTAGATATCAGTACCTTCCCTCTTTTTATTTTTTAAAAATATTTTTAGAGTAGTTTAAGTTCATAGCAAAATTGAGACGATACAGATTTTCTCATATACCGTTTGCTCCCACACTCACATAGCCTTGCCCATTATCAACATCCTGCAACACATTTGTTACGCTTGATGAACCTGTTTGGAAACATCATTATTGCTCAAAGTCTATAGTTTATATTAGGGCTCGCTCATGGTGTTGTCCATTCTATGGGTTTGGACAAATGTATAATGCTTGCTTTTGACCTGAGGTAATTACTGGGTGATCCACATATTAAAAATAAAAAAAAGAAAAGAAAATCAAGCAATATATTGTCTATCACAATGATTCATTTTAGCAAAAGTCTTGAGTTGCTAGATTTAAAGAAAAATTTGACATTTAAATTATGCCAATCAATTTATATTAAAGTAAATCCTAAAATAAACTCCTTCTTTTTTTTAAGATTAGGAATTATTAAAAAAAAAACAAAACAGTCCTGGGTTATCTTTTCCAAAAGAAGAACTGGATTTGCATACTTCTGTTTTGCTTAAAGCACCTGAATTTATATTTAGATGGAAGCAAAGGATAAATACCTAAATGTAAATGCCTAATCCTAAAAAGCAGGGAATTGTGTACTATTTACATATCATCTTTCCAGAAAAAAAAATTAGTAAATAATTCTGTAGTATACAATAAAGTCTCTACTCAAGATATTTTATTGTAATTACATTAATGCACTTATTTTTACTGTATATTGGCTGAAATAATCTTGTAGGGGACCTTTCTTAAAATGAATGATCACAAGTAAGGTTTTTGTCCACCAAATGTGTCTTTACACACATAATGTTTTTAAAAAGTTCATTAAAATTTCAAGACCTATGTTAACAAGGTTATTTTTGTGATCAGCAATAGTCAAGCAACATTATATAACAGGTTCCAATATTTTTAAAAAAATGACTCATGAGATGTAAAAATGTAAACCTTAGCTTTCATAAGACATTTAATTTTTATAACCAAATATTCCTAAATAAATCCAACATTTTATTTTATAATGTGTAACACTGCATTTTAATATCTATTTTACATTAACAATAAAATTTCTGATATATTTACAAAGCACTAAAACTATTTTAGAGATATTTAGTTTGTCTTTTTGTTTGTAAATTGTGCTATCTGGATGTGGAGCAAGAAAAACAAGCCTTATGTAATCTATGGGTTTTCCTGAAAAGGTTTTGAGTATCTTCAAATCATGCCAATTGTTGCCTGATTTAGTTTATCAGCAACTTGTTTTAACTTTATATGTAATGACTAATAAAGCAAATATTGTTGAACACTTTGGGGGTAGTGAGAGCTGGAGATATATAAAAAGTCATGTTCCTTAATCATAAATTGATTATCATCTAGGGGAAAGTGTTGAGACTGCTAGCAAAACATCAAAGTTCAATAAAAAGCAAAGGGAAGAATGCTTTACTTGTTCACAGTAGTGGAAAATTACCCAATCTGAGAGATCTGTGAAAACTTTCCTATCAGATAATACCAGAATTGAATTTTGAAGAATGTAGGAAAGTTAGATAGGTGAAGCAGGGTTTTCTGGGAGCAAAGAATCAAAACAAATAATTGGACAGTAGAGAATTTCATGGTGAACATGCAAAACCCCTCACAACTGTGAAATATGAAGGAGAAGAATAATCAGTCTGACAAAGTGGGAAGGATAGAGTTGAAGCTGTCAGTACTGAGAAAGGGAAAGGTCTGAGAGCAACAATCCAAAGTTTTCAAAGACAAAAAGTAGGCCAATTTTAATATTGATGCTTGGAAAGGGATAAACTTAAGAAATATTTTGGAACTAGAATTAGTATTGAACATGGAAGGGGAAGGCAGAGAGTGACTGAAGGTATAGGTGAAAGAATAGTGTCTGGGATGAAAGTAAGGTTTCTAATTTGGTCATATGATTAAAATATTCACCAACAAAGAAAAATTAGGAATAGCAGCATGTCTGCTAGGAAAATGGAAAGTGCATTTTGGGGACAAGATAGGTATGATTCCTAAGGGACAAACAGGGAAATATATACGACATACTGGATGCAGAAAACTGAAACTCAAGAGAGAAATAATGATTAGACACATGATTTGGGGCATTTGGTTACAAAACAGTGGTTCCCAGGTGGATGTTCTTCATGTAGTAGTTTTACATCACAGCTAAGGAACCCAGAGCTTAGGGAACCCAACTCTTTTATAACAGGCTGAAAGCAAATTTGCCTGACCATTTTCCTAAAGGGATACATTGTCTTTCTTATATGACAGTAACTTTCCTTTTACTTTGGACAAAGATACTATCATTGTCTTCCAAGCTTGTTCACTATATTAACACTCTTAAAAAGATAGCCATAATGAGAGACATTTAGAACCCCTGTTTGACAGGACTTGCAGAAACTTTAGAGATCCATGGAGAATTTTGGAATTTTCTTTTAATACATATCAGCCAGGCTGTGTTACTATGCAATGTGGGAAATAGGAATTATGTTTGGAAATGAGAGAATTCTTTGAAGTTCCATGTAAAATAATGAAAGGCAAAGGAAAGCTTCCTGTTAAAAGCAAGAAAACTAAATGTTGAGTTTGTTTGAGGAGAAAAGTTTAGATTGCCTCCTCAGGTAAAGAACTCTATTTCATGGCAAATGGTAATGGGAACAGAGAACTGTTGATAGAGGAAGGAAGTTATGATAATCAACCTCAGGCTTGAGACCAGTTACTAAAGCAAGGATTATAGCAGCTCAATGTATTTTACATTAATTGATTTCCCACTTTTTTTTTTTAATTTATTTTATTTTTGTCTGCGTTGGGTCTTCGTTGCTGTGCGCGGGCTTTTCTCTGGTTTCGGCGAGCGGGGGCTACTCTTCATTGCGGTGCATGGGCTTCTCATTGCAGTGGGTTCTCTTGTTGTGGAGCACGGGCTCTAGGCACGTGGGCTTCAGTAGTTGTGGCACACAGGTTCGGTAGTTGTGGTGCACGGGCTTAGTTGCTGTGTGGCATGTGGGATCTTCCCGGACCAGGGATCAAACCCGTGTCCCCTGCATTGGCAGGTGGATTCTTAACCACTGCAGCACCAGGGAAGCTCCCCCACTTATTTTCTTCTACCTATGACTTATTTTGCAATTTTAATTCCAAGTGGGTGTATGAGTTAATTGACGTTAATGATATGGCAGCTGATAGGAGTTTGTGTTTTCCTTGTATTTGGGATGAGCTTGTCGTTATCAAAGGAAAGAATGGATTCTGAATGGACAAAAGGAGTGTAATGCACTTGTTATTCTTAATTTGCTTCATCCCTACCCATTCTCTATTCTCCTTTATCCTGTTCTATACCCTAGGAGCTAACCTCTCAGAGGCATCACATGGGCTCCTTTTCTAGTAGGTTTCAAGCTGGATTCAGGGAATGAGAAACATCTTAAGATATCATAACACTGAAGGAGAGAGAAGTCAGGATACCTCTTCCCCACTCCTTTCCCTGTTTTATTTTTGTGCCACTGGAAGTAGCTTTAACCCTCCATGGTTAGCTCCTGCAGTGTGGCCCCTCCTACGCTAAACTCTAGTCAGTAATAGTGATATGATTTCTTCCCCTAAGGCTTTAGGAGTGGCCATAGTTTTCCATTGTTACTAGTCTCGGGGTCTCAACATCTTTGTTTGTTTCCCTTGGTCTATACACACCTTACTAAAAGTTCCTTGGAAGAACATAGATAACTATTCCCTAACAGTTTCTTAAGTAACTATTCTCAAAGTAGCTCAATACATTCTCATCATTTGAACCATCTGAGGTATATGCTGGATCTCTGAATATAGGGTACTAGTAAGGGTCACGTCTTTCTAGGAGAAATATGTTCTCCATCGTACCTGAAAAAAAGTGCAAAATATAATGTGTGCAAATGTTGCTAGTTTTGTATGTTGGTGAGTGATTAAATGAAGGATGTCACATCTGGTATTTTCTGTTTTTCTCAGTGACCTGAAGATCATCAAATAATAGTGAGTAGATAGAATGAAAGAAAGAATAGTGGTTTTAATGAGTGGGAAGAAAACATACAATATTTACCTCAGAGACTAAAAAAAGGTCAGCCTATTATAGGATCATGGTAGGATTTTCAGTCATAAATGAATGCCCAGATGTAGTTAAAGCTATACATCTTTGGATGGAGAGCCTTTTGGAATGTCTGGATGGGCTCAATCTAATTATATGAGTTCTTAAAAACAGAGAACCTTCCAACCTATTGTTAGAGAGAGATATGTGACTGTAGAAGAAAAATCAGAAAGATGTGACATAAGAAGGATTGGACCACTATTAGCATTAAAAATGGGAGAAGGAGACCATGAATCATGGAATGCAGTAGCCTCTAGAACCTAGAAATAACCATCAATTTACAGCTAGAAAGAAAATTAGGATTTTGGTTCAAGAACTGCAAGGAACAAAATTCTGCCAACAAGCCAAATGAACAGAAATGAATTCTCCCCTAGAACTTCCAGAAAGGAACATAACATACTGCCTCCTTGATTTTTAGCCCAGTGGAATTCATATCTGTCTTCTGACCTACAGACTATAAGGTAATAAATCTCATTGCTTTAAGCCATTAAGTTTATAGCAATTTGTTATAGCTGTAACAGACAGCTAATATTACTTCTTTCTGCAATTCCCTCCTTGGACTCATGAAGTACCTTTTCCACTATTATAGCATCTGCACAAAACTGCTTCTGATCAATAATTTATTTCAAAACAAAGAAAGTACAATGTTGGAATTATATCCATGGGATTAACTAGGTTTTCATTAAATTCCATAATCTAGAATCTGATGGAGTACCACAAAGGTTTAATGGTTTTTTAAAGAATCTGTGTGGCACCAGTTGGGAGATAAGACCTTGAAGAATAGGGTTCCGTCTTATGTGTGCATTACATACTTTGAATCAGAGACATGGAGATGTCTCACTTATAGCCAAGTGAACAAGTCTGGAAATCAAAGAATGAATGTGGAAGTGGTTTCTCTACTACTAAACATAATAACCTTCTCACAAGGTTTTTTGGTTTTTATTGTATGTTTTTTTATTTCCTATCCTGGTAACTTTTAATTCTCTTAGTTTGGAGGTATTAGTTCCCAATGGGGAGATTCTTCCATTAAGGTTTTAAGAATAATTCCATCAGATTTTAAAATGAGACTGTCATCTGGTCATTTGGGAATCCTTACGTTGCTAAACCAACAGGAAAGAAAGTAAATACTCTACTGGCTGGAGTGACTGACTACAATTCCCAAAGGAAATTGAGTTGTTTCTTAAAAGAAGACAAGGATGACAATGTCTGAAACCCAGGAAATTCTGTGGACTTCTTTTTAGCTTTTCTGTGCCCAATAATTACAACTAATGGAAAACTAATTCCCATCCCAAATTTAGGATTATAAAGGACTCAAACCCTTCAGGAATGAGGGCCAGGTTGAGCCCAGCCCAAATTCTGACAGAGGGCAAAGGAAACAGCGTGAATAGTAGAAAAAGACAGAAACAAAGACTATGATAGTTTTGTTCATTTTCTCTTCTTATGTGTACATATTTTTAAATTAACTATTTTTCTCTTTCTTTTTCTTCCCTTTATTGTATGAACAAATTACTGGAGGTTAACCTTAAAATATCAATGGGACTGTGACTGGATTTGAAGAGTTATTAACATAGTCAGACATAGAGTCAGTGATGGTTGGGACTGTGTCTCCACTTTTGCGGGAAAGAAGTATAAGAACGTCTTCATTTTATGAAGGATTGCTGAATCTTAAGTGGAACTTAAGTGGGTTTAGAAGGGTGCATACAGTAACTTAACAGCCAAACAAGTGCTCTATGCAAATTTTCAATTTATTCTCTCACAGCTCCAAATGCACTACTCTTTGTTCCACTTGTGCAGTGCTAGCCTTTGTCAATAAAATGTGCTAGAAGGACTCAAGGCCAGAGTAAATGAATGAGTTTGTGCCCATTCTCCTGTGGTGCAGTTGTCAGCAGAAGGGTATGCAGGAGACCATGTGGTACTTACTTCAGCAAAGACACAGTGAAAAGTCTATGCCCTGCTTGTCACCTCCAGTGAATTTCTTTGCCACCAGTGGGATACTTAACTGTGCACGCGCTGGTAAGTTTGTTTATCACTGGTAGCTTGCATGGTCCTGGTCAGCCATGCCCTTGAGGTCTGAATCCCAGTTTTAGCTGTCTTTTCAGTTCCTAATTTCTTCCATATTTACTTGTACTTAGCTCTTGAAGCAATAGCTGCTACATGTATTTGCTATTTATTCCTAGGAGTCTTTTATCCCTTTAAAAAAGTTAGTCACCTTTTATTGTTAAGCATTCTTTACAATTAAATTTTACATGTTCAAATTGCTAGCATAGTTTTGTCTCCTGGCTGGACACTGACTGATACACATGTGGATTGGCTAAGAAAGAAAAAAAATTTTTTTTTTTTTTTTTATAATGAGAGTTGCATAGCAAATGAGCTTTTTTTTTCTTTTAACTTTTGGGTTTTATTTATTTATTTAGTTAGTTAGTTATGGCTGTGTTGGGTCTTCGTTTCTGTGCAAGGGCTTTCTCTAGTTGCGGCAAGCGGGGGCCACTCTTCATCGCGGTGCGCAGGCCTCTCACTATCGCGGCCTCTCGTTGTGGAGCACAGGCTCCAGACGCGCAGGCTCAGTAATTGTGGCTCACGGGCCCAGTTGCTCTGCGGCATGTGGGATCTTCCCAGACCAGGGCTCGAACCCGTGTCCCCTGCATTGGCAGGCAGATTCTCAACCACTGCGCCACCAGGGAAGCCCAAGAAAAATTTTGATCAGATATTCTAGAAGAATTTTTTCAAGACTAATTAGTACTTTTAAATTATCTAATTAAGAGTAAGAACTGTTGCATTAGTAATTAATAATTTAAAATTTGATAACCAAGCCTGATAATAAATTAAATATAGAAACTTACATACATAATTCCAACTGTATTGGAATTATCACAATATACATTATAAAACCTAATTTTTCTATCATTCCCTGACAAGATGTGATAATTTGGAGAAATCACAAAGCACTCTGTAAATAGAACAATGTTCTAGAAATTGCAGACCACATTTTTGCAACCAATTACTATTCCATTGGTTTTGTTTTGTTTTTGGATTTCAAATATCTCCAAATATACTTTGACTAAAAAGAGTGTGTGCTGTGTACATTGTCAATCAAACTGTGTCAAATGTAATGATCAAAATGCACAAAATGATAAAGATTTGTCAGAGATGACACAGTATTGAGACTCCAAGGGGCAATATAACTATCCCTTGTCAGTATCCAGGACGAAGTACTTTTAGTTATTTTTATTATGGTTCATTTGCATACTTCTTTATTTTATAAGCTTTTTTCTTCTTTTTTTGTCTTATTAGGAATACATAGAAATATTATGAGGACGAGAGCTTGGTATTTTACCTCTTTTCAGATAAAATAAGTTGAGACAGCTTTAGAGACAGCCCATAAAAATCTGAGTCAATGACAGTACAAAACTATAAAAAGTCAGTCCAAATAAAGAAGAATGATTTGGGATTCATAGTATTTTACTGTATAGTTGGACCATCCATTAACATGGAAATGTGTATCTTTCCCTAAAGGAGATTATGGTCTAATTAGGAACACAAGAGAGCTCAGTAATCAACACAAATATGTTCAGGTAAAAACAAGTTATGACAAGGGTGAGTTGAAGGGGATCTAGGAATTATGCTGGCAGATTGAAGAAGGAGCAGAAAATGTCAAGAAGAAGAATGAATAGAATGCTGTGGAATATATTTTCATAGCTGATCAGATGCCTACATTATGTGTCATTCACAGGCATTCTTTATACCCCAAAATACTGTAAAAGCAGAAATGATGAGAGACATGGTTCAAATGTAGACACTTCAAATTTTATTCAAAGCTTATTACCTTCCTAAACTTCATGTTACAGGGCAAAATAATAACAGGAAAACACAAGGATGAAAGAACAGTAGAGTTTTCAGGGTTTTCACAAAAATAGATCTTGCAAGTTTGCACCTTCACATTTTAATGAGCTATCCATACCCTTTCAGTCTGGCAAACATTTACTACCAGCACCCTCATCTTCCCATACCAAGACATTATCTGCTCTCCAATAAGTGACCAATCTGAAATTCTCTAATTACAATTAACCCAGGGGTCCCCAACCCCCAGGCCATGGACTGGTACTGGTCCATGGCCTGTTAGGAACCGGGATGCACAGCAGGAGGTGAACGGCAGACAAGTGAGTGAAGCTTCATCTGTATTTACAGCCACTCCCCATAACTCACACTACCACCAGAGCTCCGCCTCTTGTCAGATCAGCGGTGGCAATACATTCTCATAGGAGCGTGAACCCTACTGTGAACTGCACATATGAGGGATCCAGGTTGCGTGCTCCTTATGAGAATCTAATGCCTGGTGATCTGAGGTGGAGCTGAGGCGGTGATGCTAGCACTGGGGAGTGGCTGCAAATACAGATTATCATTAGCAGAGAGGTTTGACTGCACAGAGACCATAATAAATCAATTGCTTGAAGAGTTATATCAAAACCCTCTCAGTGAGTGGCAAGTGAAAACAAGCTCAGGGCTCCCACTGGTTCTGCATTATGGTGAGTTGTACAATTATTTCATTATATGTTACAATGTAATAATAATAGAAATAAAGTGCACAATAAATGTAATGTGCTTGACAGCCACATAGCACAGGGAGATCAGCTCGGTGCTTTGTGACCACTTAGAGGGGTGGGATAGGGAGGGTGGGAGGAAGACGCAAGAGGGAGGAGATATGGGGATGTATGTATATGTACAGCTGATTCACTTTGTTATACAGCAGAAACTAACACACTATTGTAAAGCAATTATACTCCAATAAAGATGTTAAAAAAAAAAAAGTAATGCACTTGAATCATCCTGAAACCATCCCCTTTCCCTGGTCCGTGGAAAAATTGTCTTCCACGAAACCAGTCCCTGGTGCCAAAAAGGTTTGGGACTGCTGAATTAAACTATTTCTGTTGGATGAAAAATACATAGCTCACTTTCAGAAAGTGCTTCATCTTGGGTCAGTATAGTCTGAAATATACAGCTTAATTTAATCAAAGCCTTTCTTTTTTTTTTTTCCTGAAAATCTATATATCACATCTCATATTCCTAAGAGATGGGGTACTTTAACTTTGTGGAGTTATAACTGTAAGTATTACTTCCTGATAGCTCTAAACCCAGAAATATTAATTATTCAACATGTTTTTATAATACCAATAATTAGTAATGACATGTAATTAATTTGCTACCGAGTACAAACTAAATAAACATTTTATTATTATTATCATCATTATTACAATTACACAAATCATTATGTGGCAGAGATTGTTAGCTCTTTATGATGTTCTTCTTTCCTGGTCACGATGTAAGTCTGTATTTTCCAGCCTCCCTTGTGGTGTTACGGTTAATGGGCTGGGAGAAGTCACATCCACCACTGAATGGAATGGATCCTAAAAGTTTCCTGTGTCTGCTCTTCCATCCTTTGTTTACCTTTTTCATGGACTGAGATGGAGATGAACTCTAGGGCAATCTTGGAAGCCATGTATTAAAGATGATCATCAGCGTAGGTCCTGAGGTGCTGCATGGAGCCCTTGTCCCCTCACCTCACCTTCTAAGAACACACATATTCTGGAGCCTACTGTTTTTTTTTTTTTTTACAGTATCATTGTTCTAACAATCTCTACTTACTACTAAACACAGAGATATACATACTCACATGCAACTTCTGCATTTTGATACATCTCGTTTTACATAAAATATCAGCATGAATTCTAACTTACATGGGTCTCAGTTTGATCTGAGTGGATCATATTTTTCATTCACATATCACTGACCCTCATTTTTCACTACAGAGCTGGCTAATTCCAGAACATTTCAGATCTCTTTCTTCAGACTGAATTTTACTCCTTTTCTTTTTAAAAATTTGTTTGTTTTAGGGCAACATTGCCTTCCAGAAATACTAGGATGTCCCAGGCACACCCTCTTCCCTGCCCCAAAACCCAGGACTTGCTACTCCCCAGGAGGCCCTGGGCTTCTTTAGTGAGGAATAGTATAAAGACCTGAATTATGGGCACGGGGGAAAATAGGCAAAAAGAAGGTCATAAGTGTATATCATTCCAGATGTTAATAGTTAAACACCTGACACTCACAGAACATGTTACCATAAGGCAACTTTACTGATTCAGATATTTATCCATACCAAGTAGGACTATTTCAGGGTCATCTGTTAGAAGATATCAATGTTCCAGGGACAGGAAGAATCAATCCTTCATGCCTTTATATTATTGATGATTAATTTTTTTACTAATCTCAGTTTCATTAAGACTCTCCCTTTATATATCAGTTTTTGTCTAAAGAAAAACAAGCACTTACATTTATGAATGTTTTGATTTGGAAAACACCTTAAAATGTAGAACTGTTACATTACACATAGCTACTGAGACCTAGAAAAACAATGATTTAAGCAGTGTGGATTTGAACTCAGTTCATCAGTTTCCAAATTCCAGTCCTGTTTCTAACTTGTGTTATTTCTTAAATTGTCCAATTCATATCAGAAAGGTGCTCTCCATTTCTAGAGGATATCTGATCTTCATTGACATAGTTTTTACCCTTGTCATATCTCCAAGGCATGTACACTCTTTATGTCACTGTGGCTTAGAGAGCTAGATTTTCACCAATAATCAGTTGCCTTCTTCTTGAGCTTTTGATCACATTTCCAGCCTCTCTTGCAGTTAGGTGTGACCATGTACTGGATTCTGCCAATGGAATATGAGAAAAGTGGTGTGCTTTTTCCTAGCCAAGGTTTTTAAGAAGCAGATGTCACTCCTTCACACGTTCTTTTCCCTTCTATAGGCTGAATACTGATAATAACACAGCTCTAAAGGATAATATCCACTCAAGACAAAAAAATCTGTTGCCCTTGCATTACCACATAGAGGAGAACCAATTGCTGACAAAGATGATCTGTTTAGGACTGTCATATGAGTGACATAGTATTTGAGATATTATGCAATTTTGAACAAATTTGCTATCATTTTCCTGCACGTATAGAACATTCTAATACAGTTTCTTATGTTTTACTTCATGCAACCAGTCTAAGATTGTCCTTCCACCCACTTTGTATAACTTTTATCATCTACCTCTTTGAATATCTCTCTCTTTACTTTTCTTTTGTCTTGTTAGCTTCCAGCCTCACTTCTCTTTCACATGACATACCACATACCATCACATACAACATGCTACTTCCATCATGGTTTTGAATAACAATAAAAATATTAATTACCTTTAACAATCATAAAAACATTATTCCAATTAACTATAATACATGCAAAAGGCAATACAGGATGCAATTGTATCCAAATGTTTTGTTAATGTGACCACAGTTTCAACTTTTAGGTCAGAAATAAAAGAGTACAAATCTGTGTCCCAGTGAAGAACTGTCATATGGTATATATCAAAGTGCATGCTCCATTTCTTCAGCAGCATGGTGGTCCACAGCTTCAGAAATTTCATCTCTAGAACATTTATTCGACAATAATTTTACCTACCCCAACTCATATTAATATCACAACCATTGTGGTTACGGTATTTCCAAATGGATTAAAACCAATTTAAGCAACTAGTTATGTAATGTTTCATATCTAAACCCACAAGCAAAATTGTACAGATCAATTGCTTTTGAGTGCAAAAGTCCAAATATCTCACATGTGATATATTTTATATCTACTTTTCCCCATTTTGCATTCCATGGTGACTGCACTCCAAGTCAACATAGAAAAAGTCAACATAGAAAAAGCTCTAGCAATCAAAATGCAACCCCTTTTAGTAGGGGTTGCATTATTCTTCATCTGTGGCAGTCCATAATAATCCAATAAACTATAGATAAGTTTATTGACCCCCACATAATAAATGATGGGTAAAGACAAAGTTATTTTTCAAAATTACTTAAATTTACATTAGATTTTCACCACAATTTTGGTTAATTTATTCTAAGTTGCACTGAGCTATTAAACTGTTATAATTTGCCAATGTTATGCATAGCTCCTTTTTTCTTTCTTTCTCCCTTTCTTTCTTTCTTTCTTTCTTTCTTTTTTTCTTTCTTTCTTTCTTTCTTTCTTTCTTTCTTTCTTTCTTTCTTTCTTTCTTTCTTTCTTTCTTTCTTTCTTTCTTTCTTTCTTTCTTTCTTCTTTCTTTCTTTCTCTCTCTCTTTCTTTCTTTCTTTTTCTTTTTCGTTGTAGCCAAAATTTGTCTAGCTCTTATAATTTTACACTGTACTGGGTCATTCAAAAGTACAAAATTAATTTGGAAGCACTATATTGGTATAATAAAAGATTAGACATAGACAATTTTTTCCCTCTTCAAGTTAGTTCTTCAGCACCTGTGAATTCAAACTCACATACCAATAATTAAGTTATGCTTTATTCATAAGATGTATATGTCTGTTTGCCTAAACAAGTACTATTAAGTTGTCCTTTATATGGCCATAAGCACAAGAAAATGTTTCTTTGAATAAGTATTGATATTTTGATTGTTAGATAATTTAGCAGATGTTACTTTTTCTCCAGGAATTTTATGTGAGAAGTCACTCCCCTCACAACATTTTATCATTTTCATTGTCTTTCTGTCCTTGAATTCTTCAATTATATATTTGTTTTTAAGTAGACTTATCTCTCTTTGAAGCCAGGGTTCCTTCCTCCTTAATTACCCAACACCCAGTGTGTTTAACCAACACTCCCCAAACCTCACCTTTTCTCTTCTGATCTTCTAGTAACATCTAGTATCCTGGATACTGGATCCCACTTTCCCAGGCACATCATAGTTCAAGGAAGAGTTTGAAAAGTGTCTCTTTTATTTCTTTTATACATGTGTAATATCTAAGTCTCCTACCATACCACCTGCACCCATATACGTGCAAAATGGGCTTGCATTTACCCTTAGCACTCAAAATCAGTATTTTCAAGTCTTTACATTTTGAACTCCTGACTAGAGTATGTGAATCCTGTGTGTTATATTTTATCCCCGACTGACCATAATGCAGAAGAATGTGGATGAACATATGCAGTAAGAGCACATTCATTAGATTTTACTGGCTACTAGAATTCTTCAGTTCCTATATTCATAATTTATACTGTGGGTGGGTGGTGGTAGGCACACAGGTGGACCCCACAGGTATCTGACAAGATTACTTTGCTAGCCTGGGTTTATAATATATTAGATTCCCCACTATGGTAGTCCATGTAATAAAATATATATTTCCCTAAACCTGCAACAAGGTCTGTATTAGAGTTTAATCCAATTTTGTAAGAATATTATAAACAATGTAAATTTCCTTTGTGAAGTACTTTTTTCCTGCTAAAACCTTCTTTTTTCATCCCAAGTAGCTATGGATAGATTGAACAGGCATTTCATTTTTCCCTAATCTAAACAACTAGTTACACTGAAATCTGCAATCCCTTTCAAAAATAAATGCTGGCACTATGGTTGCAACTTTTCCAAATACCTAAGACAAGAATGTTATTTTAACCACACATGTTCAACATGTGTATTCCTGTGTGCATTCAAATAATGACCCTTGCTTTTGTCAGTTTTGTGGTATTCTCATATAATTCTTTAAAAAAGTATTTTTATTAACAAATACTTATTCTTGAAATGACTATTAACTAAATAATAATAATAACTGTAAGTTTTGGAGGATCTACATGTCCATATTTTGCATATATAATATCTAATTCTCACACGATTCTGAAAGGTAGGTGTTATTATGCATATTTCCTAGTTAACTTGAATGTCTAAGAGTTGAAGTGTTTAACTCTACTGACATGGCTAATAAATGGTTGAAATGGGGTTGCAACCGATATTTGTCTTGACTCCAAAGGTCATTTCCACTCCTCAACAATTTAACTCTTATTTTCAAAAAGAAAAACATGTGATCATATTTAATTCTATATATTACTTTGTCCCCCTGTTATTAATGTACTCTATGATTCATTCAGAGCTAAATCTCTGCTGGCATTTTTTAAGCCAACACATGCTGATGTACTCTGAAATGTTTAGAAATGAGCTGCTCTGAAATTTAACACTTTATCCGTGTATCATTTTTCTCCAAGTACAAGGTTATTTTGACATTTACTATCCATTTTACAAGAAAAGAATTTAAAGAGGCAATTTGCATATTTTCTGATTTACCTGAGAGTTAGAAGTTCCCTACTATTAGTCATTTAGAAAGTAGGTGTACCTATTTAAAATGACATTTTTTTTCTTCATAATACTTTCTGGTATACACTTCCTGGCATTTCATTAAGGGTAAATTACCTTCTCATTACACATTTCAGGGGATAAAATGAGGATCCACAATATGGGGCATGTGCAGGTATAGATTCAGGGAAAGACAATGAATGTTGTGTTCTAAAGAGATTCCTTCTTGCCACTAGTGAGGAAAGTTAAAGTTTTCACTTAATTTAATTGAGAAGTTTAATTTGAAATGGATATCTTGTTTCATATACATCACCAAAATTATAATAACATTCTCTGAAAATAATTAGGAATATGTAAATATTATAAAAGTTAATTTATTAAACTCATAATGATTTAAATTTTATTTTATTTTTAACTTAATATGGAATAGTTAACTGATGCTATTTCAGAGAGACAAGAACATGAATTAATCAGTGACTTACCATGATTATCATTTGCTTCTCTGGAGTTATCATCAACAAATAACCTCTTATGGTCTAACCAGATATAATGTATAATATACTCAACCATTGTGCTATCTCATAACTTGAAGCTTACAACTATAAACAGTAAAATTCATGTTAAGTGCCAAAGTAAAAAAAAAATCCAATTCTTTATCTCTATTAAATCATGAAAATATCCATGAAGATATATTTTTAATTAACTTTGAAGAGGAATATATGTTATAGTCTCTGGGAGAAACAACAACAAAGGAAAAATAGAACACCAATATAATAATATATTTATCACTCTATCAGTTATTAAACAAACTAATCCCTATTAAGTTACAGACAGAGGTTGTTATAAGTGACTGAAATAAGTTAATACATTTTAGAAAAAAATAAATGATAAGAGTGTAGAAAGGACTAGATTATGGAAATAAAAGAACTAAAAAGATATTCTGAATAGCCTAACCAAAGCTGGGAAGATCATACTCTCTGAATTCAAACTATATTACAAAGCTATAGTAATCAAAACAGTATGGTCCTGGCCAAAAAACAGACACATGGATCAATGGAACAAAATAGAGAGCACCAAATAAACCCATGCACATATGGTCTATTAATCTTCAATGAAGGAGACAAGACTATTCAATGGGGGAAAAGACAGTCTCTTCAATAAGTGGTGTTGGGAAAACTGGACAGCTACATGTAAAAGAATCAAACTAGACTATTTTCTCACACCATATTCAAAACTAAACTCAAAATGGATTATCACTCTAAATTTAAGACCTGAAACCATAAAACTTCTAGAAGAAAACATAGGCAGTATGCCCTTTGACGTCAGTATTAGCAATATTTTTTTTGATCTGTTTCTTCAGGCAAGGGCAACAAAAGCAAAAATAAATAAATGGGACAACACCAAACTAAAAAGTTTTGTACAGCAAAGGAAGCCATCAGCAAAATGAAAAGGCAACCCACTGAGTAGAAGAAGATATTTGCAAATGATACATCCAAAAAGGGGTTAATATCCAATATATATATAGGACTCATACAACTCAATATCAAAAAAACAAACAATCCCATTAAAAAATGGGCAGAGGACCTGAATAGGCATTTTCCAAAGAAGACATCCAAATGGCCAACACACACATGAAAAGATACTCAACATCACTAACCATCAGGGAAACGCAAATCAAAACCAAAATAAGCTATCACCTCACACCTGTCAGAGTAGCTATCATCAAAAACACAAGAAATAACAAGTATTGGTGAGGATGTGGAGAAAAGGGAACTCTTGTGCACTGCTGGTGGGAATGTAAATTGGTACAGTCACTATGGAAAACAGTATGGGGGTTCCTCAAAAAATCAAAATAGAAATTCCATACAATCCAGCAATTCTACTTCTGGGTATTTATTCAAAGAAAATGAAAACACTAATTTTAAAAGATATATACACACTAATGTTCACTACAACATTATTTATAATAGCCAGGAAGCAATCTAAGTGTCCATTGACAGACGAATGGATAAAGAAATTGAGGTATATATGTACAATGGAATATTACCTAGCCTTTAAAAGAATGAAATTTTGCAATTTGCAACAGCATGGATGGACCTAAAGTGTCCATCTTATATGTAGAATCTGAAAAACAGAACAAATGAACATGTATAGCAAAACAGAAACAGACTTACAGATACAGAGAGCAAACCAGTGGTTTCTGGGTGTGGGGAGGGTGAGGGAATGGGTGAAATAATTGAAGGGGATTAAGAAGTAAGACTATCAATTGTAAGATAAAAAGTCAAATGGATGTAATATACAGCACAGGGAATACAGTCAATAATATTGTAATAACTTTTTATGGTGTGTATTGTATAAAAATATTAAATCACTATGTTGTATACCCAAAATTAATGTATTGTAAGTCAACTATACTTCAATTAAAAAATAGAGAGGGTAAAAAAGGAACTAAATAGGCAAATTGCCTGATTAAAATAATACAAATGGCTATATAAACAAAAAGTCACTTAGGGATAAGACAACGTTTAGAATTAAAATAAGAATATTTGCAAATTGTAATATATAGTGACCGCAAAGCAGCAGAACAATTGAAGAAATGGAAGACCAGTTATGCACAAGTCAAAAGAGTTTTAAGACTAAGGGTGGCCAAATGGGTCAAGTGTTTAAAAGAGGTTGTGTCAGTAGTGGAGTATGTATTAAATTTGCAATTATGATGTGATTGGCAATATTTTATAGCTAAGTATAATTATGAGAGGAAGCCATATTTCACAGGGATAATGAATAAATGAGAGGTGAAATAAAGAAAGAAAGAAATCCTATATAGTATAAATACTGCTATTTCAAGATGTCTTGTATTGAAGAGAAAGAGAAAAAAAAGATATAGTATTGATAGCTCCATGCTAAAGGATAATCAAGAGTAAATTCTTTTTGTGATCAGATGCTACTACTTGAGACTGTCCAACTTATAACTAACCTCAGCCCTCTGGTCTGGCCTGTCTTATCTCTCCCCAGGACAATTGTAACCTGGAAGAAAATCAGGGCACTCTAGATTTCTGAGTTGGTGTTGCATTTAGCTTTCAGCAATGTCCAAAAGTAAACCCCTGCTCAGCCACTCGAGTTCCAGTTGAACAACAACGAGTAGATTCTCTCTTTTTTTTCCCAAATAGGTGAAACAAGTGTGTGTTTAAATTGAAAGGGATAAATCAAAAAATGGAAAGTGGTTAGGCTCTGAGAAAGATAAAAGAAAGGGTATATTTGATGGAGGAGGCTCTGGAGAAGATGAGACTGAATGGATTCAAGAACACAGGTGGGTGAAGAAGACTCCATCCCTGTGACAGAAAGAAAGTGACAATTATGATAGGAACACTCTCAAAATACCTGTGGATAGTCATCAGGAAGCTGGGTGGGTGAAGCAGATAAATATGGTCAAATTTGTTTTAGGAAATAACTTTAGTTGAACAAACATAACTCTGGCTGTGTGTAGCTGGGTTAAAAGAAGATAATTTCTTGGAATATGGTAGATCTGTAGAAGGCTATTAGCTAGGCATCATCTCTGCCACCTCTGCAAGAGCTGACGTCTCTTTCACTGTTACCCACCTTAATAAGAAATGTGTATTTGTACTTACTCTAAGAAATATTTTACCTATTTTTATTTTTTTGATATTATGATAAAGTTTTTATGTATTATAAATATCTGAGACATTTAGTTTGTAAACAATAGGAATCTTTATATCAGTCATGTACAAGAGGCCAGATGAGTCATTTATCAGAGAAAATTTCTCTAAATCATTATTTAAAGAAAAATGTTTCATTAAAATTATTTGAATAGATCTCTGAAAAGCTGTATTCTACACCTCCTTTTTCATACCTCATGATTACTTTTTTTCTTCAAATAAGTTTAGTATTTGAGATTTTATATAAAAAATGGTCATTTTTATAGAGATACCTACACCTAATGTATTGTTATTTCTTTCATTTTGCTTTATAATATGTTGAATTCACATTTACATTTCTCAGAGGTACTTTGTATTGGAGCATGCTCTACTAGGTACTTGAATTTATATTAAAAATAAGAATTTAAACAGTAATTTACTACTTATTAAAAAATTAGCACATTTATTTTATTTTCCCAATTGGGGCCTCACTACAGATAATGGAGTAGAGAATTTAATTTCATAGGTTTTCATAGTTGATAGCAGCGGCTGAGTTCTAGGATCAGACTTGAACCCCTTATGTTTTTCCAAAGTCATTGCTATAAGGCAAATTTTGCTCATAATCTCTATTTTTTATTCTAGTATCATTGAATAAACAAGGTTTACACTCAGTAAAATGTTTCAAAATATGCTAATATATGTACTTAGGTGTAAAGAATGATATTTTTAAATTAGTATTTAACAATATAGAAAAGAAGTTGAAAAATATGACATGAGATTTTGGATTGGTAGAGAAAGGTTTCACAGAATGTTCCAAACCAAGCTGAGATCAGTAAATATTAGGATTTGATTAAGTGGAAATATGGAATTGGAAAAAGAAAATAAGGAACAAGAAAAAGCATGTAAGCACAGAAGCAAGAAGAGTGTAAGGTGACCTAACACATGTATAGGTTATTCAGAGATAACATTTGAGGATGATACTTTGCCATGCAAAATATTTGACTGATAAGAATCTATAACTCTATCCCTTCCTTCTTACTTCCCATGACTTGCCTTTGTGTCTCTTAGACCACCTCTAAAGGAGATCCTTCCAACTAAAGATTAACTACTTTCAATAAAAGAGGACTCATAAGAGTACTTCCCATAGAGAACCAGGCTACTTGAAGAGGTAGTACTTCAACATGTAATTTCCTTTTATAGACAGTACAAATGTGCAAAGATCTAATTGGTAAATATTTTTTTCTACAAATAATGTCTGAGAATTTGTACATTTTAATAAAATCTTTCAAGATACATTTTTTTCTTTTTCTCTAATAGCATTGAGTCTTTGTGGAATAAAACAGGGTATACATAAATAAATAAAAACACTAAAAAATTTGGTCAGATGGAAAAGAATTTACCATTAAAATTATTAATTTCACAAAACCCACTTAAACTGATGATCGGCTGAGGGTGTTGAATTCTGTTATTTAAACCTGAATGCTCAGGTGACCTGGGACATTTTCTGCTGTGTTCATAATTAGCATTGCAAATATTAATTAAAAATTTTTTGAACGTGGACAGTATGTATGTATGTGTGCATTGATTATCTATCTATCTATCTCTCTATCTCTCTATCTATCCTCTATCAGAAAAAGAGAGCTTAGAATGAATGAAGTTAGTGCTACTCCCTCTCTCCGCTCTTCTGCTCCTCATTTCTTTACCTGAGGTCTTAGTAACTCATCAAATTGGATTTCAAGCATACTTTTCCCCTGGAAGGAATAATCATAGCTTATAACCGGTTCTCGAAAGGATCTTCCAACAAGGTTAAAAATTATTGTTTCAGTATTACTAAAGGCATAAAAATCAGTTATGTTATCTAGGAGAAAATACATCATTTTGTTTCTGATGATCCAACTAAAATGATGACTAGAAAATGTCTATTCTCATGTAAAAGAATAAGAGAAATAGATTCTCTTATAAGAGAAATAGATTCAGCAAAATTATTCATAAATGTTAAATTAATTTTTTTCCTGAATTAATAAAACATCAGAATAAACAGCATTTTTGTTTCTTAACCAAAACTAAAGTGGGGGCAGGTAGGGGGAGAAGTAAACTTTCTTTAGGATGGCAAAATGGTTCCAAACTCCCGTTAGATGTTATCTTTGTAATTGCTCTTTGGAGCTGAAACATAAAGGAAAACATTTTCCAGCTATTTACAGAAATGCAGCCGCCCTGGGTACACTATTTGGAGTCAGTTTTAAAAGAGGTAATTTCCGTCAGGTTTGATTCTTACTAGAAAGTCTCCCTCTATTCTCAAATCAGATTGACTCTCCCACTAGAAAGCAAAGCTTTTAACCTCTCAGATCTCATCCCAGAGCTGAAGATCAACCACTACCAATAAAAGAGGATTCACAGGAGTACTTCCCCATAGAGATCCAGGCAGCTTCAAGAGTAGTACTTCAAACAAGTAATTTACTTTTATAAACAGTATAAATAAAACAGAAATAGGAAGAAGTTCACAGACTTGCAGCATTTCACTTTTTTACAGCACTCTGGATATTTTACTTTATTTTACGCAGGAGGTCAGCAAGCTTAACTATGGGAGGTCTCCAAGCTGTTCAGGTGCAATTCAGATAAGTAAAGTGTTACTCCCCATTGGAGGCTTTATTTAAGACATAGCCTCAAGGTGGTACTTTGCTATCTGAGTGATTATAAATTGGTAGCTCTTTCTGGGGCATCTACTTTAAGAAGATTAGAATACTAACGATTTCTTAATAAATATCATAAGTTAATATTGACCAAAAACTTTGTGTATTTACCTACATCAGAACTTCCCAAGTGCATTTCAATAATTTATTGAATGACTTCAATGAGCCCTTAATATGCGAATGAGTATGTAAATCTTCAAGTGGAATAGTACATAGTGTCTCCTAAATTCATCGAGGACAAACATTTTTTTATAGAACATCTCTCAGGACTTACACTAATGTGATACAACTTTTGGAAACACTGACCTCCATTATATTATTTAAGAATTCACGCAACACAAATTCCTTCAAGTAAAAATGAAGAAAGAGACAAAGAAAAGTCCACTCACGCCATCTCTGACATATTGTTGATAGTAGAGGTCCTATTAGAATTAGGATCCAAGTTGAACATCCTTCTCATAATATTTTGCCTTTAGGAAATTATTACAGCTCCCAGTGATGCTCTCTGGAGTAGAAGGTATAATTAAAATTACCAGTCATTACCAAATCCCCCCAACAGAAATGATCATTGATTTTATCTCTTCTTTTTAATTCCAGAGGCTCATGTTATATAAAAGTGTAATGACTAATTATGCTGTTATACCAGTACATCCACATAGTATTAAACATTTAAATCCAAACTGAAAAATTCAGTAAAATAAACAGTTATTTCCAAAAACGTGTATTTTTACCCAAGTAATAGAAATTTCTGATAAATTAACTGAGCTACATTTGTAGTATTTCTCTGAATAATTAGAATTGTCATTACATAAACATCTTTTAAAATTGTGTTAAATTTTAGTTTAATTCGTTCTTTTATTCAGCACAAATTACTTAAATATCTGCTACCTGATAACGTGACAGATCCTGTCCAGAGAGAGCTTTCAAAGGATTGAATCCAGTTGACCTGTTTGCTATTTTCTAGCAGTCCAACATAAAACCAATTATTTTAAATGTGTCCTCTAAATCAATATGTTAATATCGAATTGTATCTCAAATTAATCTAATTCTTTTTAACCTCTACTAGTTGTGTTTCCTTCTATGAGGACTTCTACTGGAAGTATTAAGTCAAAACAGAATTTTGCATTTTCACTATGCAATTCAATGAGAACCAAAAAAGCTATATATTTAGACTGGAAATCAACTTGTGTCATATGAGAGAAGTAGCTAATTGGTTTGCCTAAATGAATTAACTTGCACATTGCATTAGCATATGAGACACACATCTATCAAATGCTAGCAAAGATAAAGAAGAGATTGGTGAACTTAAGAAAAAATGATGATAGATATGACCTAGATAGCAAACCTCAGTTTTGAAGACTAGTTCGCATTTAAACTGACTTTAACAAACTTCCTTGAGAAAAGATTTAGATTAGTTCTTTGTGACCTAACATATGATTAAATCTTTGTCATAATTTGATAAACCTTTAATTACCTCTGCAGAAACATTAACTGAAAATATCACCACACTTGGATAGTTATTCTTTTTTAACATCAAGAAAATAGCTTATGGCATTTAAACCTTTCAGTTCATGACATCAAATTTGTATTGACATACCTATAATTTTAAGACAAATCTAGATACAGAATACAATTTTGTCATCCTTAATAAATAATTTCTTTTTGTTTGTTTAAAAATGATAGGTAGTTATATTTTACAAAAACTGATGCCAGGTGCTAAAAACAGGTGTGATGCAGTGGTTTAAATGAAACCTAAGAGATAAATAGAGGCAAAATGCCCGTTCTCAACAAGATTTTTTTTTAAGTGTAAATGCCTTCATTTTATCTAAAAACATCAATCCTAAAATTAAGGTACCTTTAATATATTAAAGGTAAATAAAACAATATTCAAAATATAATAATTCATTATATTTACATATATATTATCCACTATATATGTATTATTATATGTCAGCATGGTATTATACTTTAGGTAATACATTATGTTTTGGATGTTCAGAATACATTCTGTTTATATGGAGATGAAACTACATGTTCAAACTCTTTCAGTAAAATTAAAATCAAAGTCAAATTGGTTTCTGCTTGTTCTGGTCAACAGAAATAAATACACAATCTGCATAATTTCAGTGAGAATATTTTCTTGATCCCCAAGAAATAATTCACTCAGATAATTTCACATATTACAACTTGACAACTTAGTGAATACACAAATTTTTACAGAAACATTTTTAAAGCTGCTTTAAAATTGCTTCTGATTTTTTAACAAATATATTCTACTGTAATGAGGTTGTGATAAGAGCTATGATAATTTCATATCCTTTGGAACTATATACACAGTGGGAGCAATGAAAGTAAGTCTCCAGCAAGAATGCTTTGAGAGAGTTAATGCTTCACTTTAAATTGCTGAAAATACCACTTATTCCATCTTGGAAGTTCAATATGGTGACATGAATTAAACTAAGGCACAAGTTGCCTATAAAATTGCCTTTCTTTTTTTTTTTTAATTCATGACAGCACATATTCTCTCATGAATTCATTTTAATTTGAAACAATTTTATTTTTAAAACATTTACAATATATATTTAACCTTTTGCCTACTGTATGTCACATATAATGGTTGTCCTGTATAAAACAAACAGTTTTCTTAACAATATTGTATAATGAGATTGATCTCAAATGCCCTGAAGCCAACATCTTTGGATTCTTTATTCATCAAGATCTATTCAGTTTAGCTGGGAGACAAGTACATGCTAAACTGGAAGAGAAACCTCTTATAAATAAGAACGACATATATAATGACATATATATTATGAAATGGAAGCTTAAATCTAAGTTATCTTCTATTTTCGAAGAGAAGTCATTAATATTCAAGGGATGAAATTATTTTCTCCCAAAACGTATACATAAATATTTAGGCTTATATTTAGGGATTCTTATGTAATCAAATGTTGAGATTCTGCAATTGTTGAGGAAATTATTCACATGGAGAGGTCTAAAACATAGGCTTATTTTCCAAAGCCATGTAAGTAACAATTGAAATGTTGACAAAGTCAAATAATATTGTTATCAAGGGATAACATTCTAATAGTTAAGTTGGGGTCACAGTACTGGGCACCTTCTCGCTGTCACACTTAATGCAGGCAAACCTGTATTGTTTCAGTTTCATGAATGATGGAATAACTTTATAATCATTCCAGAAAATAGACTCTTTATGTAAATACTTTGTATAATTTGTAGAGTTAGAAATGTAGCATATTACCTATAAGTACTACATTAGAATGAAATAAATCTATGTACTAAGGTTTTTTACAGGCTGTGATCTCAAACTCATCTATTTAGGACACATGAGCAATAAAATCTTTGGTGAAAGGTATATTCTTTAAGATTAGTCCTGCACATAATCCCTTAAATTCAGGAGTTTAGTTAAATTTATAACCTTCCATCAAATTACTTTAGTAAAATTAATTAAATTTATTAAGCAAACACTATGTACCAAGTTCTAGGGTCCAAGGAGTACGATGTGACTTTCTAAGCTACTAAGTGTCCTGAATTTCCCTAATGTGTTCCTGGTATCATATCAGTCTCTTAGTATGATTTCCCCCCAAGCAGGGCAGCTTCAGTTAATTTAGGTCTAAAGTAAATGCTGCTTTCATCAATGTTGAAGGATTCACCAGCAGTCATTAATGTTTACTTAAATATGTACCAAAGTTCTCAGTGCACTTTTGGGGTGGCAGAAAGTGAATATGTCAGCAAAGAAGTTTGGGAATTTGTGATAAAACAAAATAGAGGAAGTTTGTTTACTACAAGTTATACATATAGCCATAATTATAACTAAACTATTACTATATTCGATGAGATATATAATTATAGTTATAACACTATAAATAACTATACTGTATATAGGTGTGTGTGTGTGTGTGTGCATGCCTGTGTGCTTAGATTTCCAAAAGGAAGATGAAACATGAAGAACTCTCAAATTCTTATGAGCTGTTTTATTTTTTCTTCCTGTGGACTATTGTAAAGAACTGTGTGTTGAGAAATGCTGACTTGGGTGAATGATTTTGAGAAGTTAGAGTAGACTGAAGAATTCTTCTGCTTCTTGGTTCATGAACCCTGGAGCTGGGGTATTGTGTGTATTTCACTATGATTACCTCAGGCAACCTAAAATGATGTTTTGCTGCTGCCATTAAGATTCCACGAAGGCAAAAAGTAGCTATCACCCTGGTATAATAACTATTTTTATCATCTCCAAAATATTGTACTTTCATTGCTCAAATGTCAATGTCATTGAGAAAATATACCATTTATCCCTGATATATGGTTTAATACATTTTAATGATTTTGCCAAATACACAAATGATTTTTCCCCCAATGGAGAATATGCCACAAAGACAACCAGAAAATTCTCAGTTTTAAAAATTATTATTCTTTTATTTCTTACGTGGCAAAATATGCATTTTGTCCCTGAGTTAATGCTTATGATAATATTCTGTAACTAATACATATGAGATATTTAACCAGGGATATACTTTACTTTGCTGTTTTACATAGTGGCTTCATATTTGCATATCTTTTGCCTGTACAGGCAAGTGAAACAAACCACCAAGCAATTATCTGATTTGTTCATTCATTCAAAACAGAAAGGGAAGCTATGTAATTCCTATATACTGAATTTGGCATATTTAATTAGATAACGAATGGTTTTGATTATCCAATGGGCTTGCTGCTTTTATCTGTTAGATGGAACACTTGTCCAAAAATTTCTTCTTTCATATTTTCCATAAATAGGTTTTATTGTCTCTTTAATAATTCTATACTATATCTCTATGACTATTTATGTAACAAAATATATTTTCCTATCCCTACATATTAGAGTCAGATAAATATTAATTGTTAGGGTAGATAATAATATTTTACCAAAACAAATTGTACTCTTAAAATGCTAGATTGATAAAAATAAATATTAATGTTGTTAATTTAATTTCTGTGAAAGTTTTAAAAAATAACCATAGTTATAATATATGTTTATAGATTTAGCATTTTAAGATTACAGTTTGCCAAGATGGCAGAGTAGAAGGACGTGTGCTCACTCTCTCTTGTGAGAGCACTGAAATAACAACTAACTGCTGAACAATCATCAACAGGAAGACACTGGAACTCACCAAAAAACATACCCCACATCCAAAGACAAAGGAGAAGCCACAATGAGTGGTGCAATCACAATAAAATCAAATCCCATAACTGCTGGGTGGGTGACTCATAAACTGGAGAACACTTATACCACAGAAGTCCACCCAATGGAGTGAAGGTTCTGAGCTCCACGTCAGGCTTTCCAACCTGGGGGTCCGGCAACAGGAGGAGGAATTCCTAGAGAATCAGACTTTGAAGGCTAGTAGGATTTGACTGCAGGACTTCAACAGAACTGCGGGAAACAGAGACTCCACTCTTGGAGGACACAAACAAAGTAGTGTGCGCAACAGGATGCAGGGAAAGAAGCAGTGACCCTATAGGAGACTGAACCAAACCTACTGCTAGAGTTGGAGGGTCTCCTGCAGAGGTGGGGGGTGGCTGTGGCTCACCATGAAGATGAGGACACTGGCAGCAGAAGTTCTGGGAAGTACCCCTTGGCATGAGCCCTCCCAGAGTCTGCCATTAGCCCCACCAAAGAGCCAGATAGGCTCCAGTGTTGGGTCGCCTCAGGCCAAACAACCAACAGGAAGGGAACCCAGCCACACCCATCAGCAGACAAGCAGATTAAAGTTTTACTGAGCTCTGCCCAGCAGAGCAACACCCAGCTCTACCCACCACCAGTCACTCCCATCAGGTAACTGGCACAAGATAGCCTCATTCAACAGAGGGCAGAGAGCAGAGGAAAGAAGAACTACAATCCTGCAGCCTGTGGAACAAAAACCACATTCACAGAAGGATAGACAAGATGAAAAGGCACAAGGCTATGTACCAGATGAAGGAACAAGATAAAACCACAGAAAAACAACTAGATAAAGTGGAGATAGGCAACCTCCCAGAAAAAGAATTCAGAAAAATGATAGTGAAGATGATCCAGGACCTCAGAAAAAGACTGGAGGCAAAGATTGGGAAGATGCAAGAAATGTTTAACAAAGACATAGAAGAATTAAAGAACAAACACCTAGAAGAATTAAAGAACAAATAGAGATGAACAATACAATAACTGAAGTGAAAAATACACTAGAAGGAATCAATAGCAGAATAACTGAGGCAGAGGAGCGGTTAAATGACCTGGAAGACAGAAGGGTGGAATTCACTGCCATGGAACAGAATAAAGAGAAAAGAATGAAAAGAAATGAAGACAGCCTAAGAGACCTCTGGGACAACATTAAATGCAACAACATTCACATCATAGGGGTCCCAGAAAGAGAAGAGAGAGAGAAAGGACCTGAGAAAACATTTGAAGAGATTATAGAAGAAAAGTTCGCTAACATGCAAAAGGAAATAGCCACCCAAGTCCAGGAAGCACAGAGAGTCCCAGGAAGGATAAACCAAGGAGAAACATGCCTAGACACAGAGTAATCAAATTGACAAAAATTAAAGACAGAGAAAAATTATTGAAAGCAACAAGGGAAAAACGGTAAATAACATACAAAGGAACTCCCATAAGGTTAACGGCTGATTTCTCAGCAGAAACTCTACAAGCCAGAAGGCAGTGGCATGATATATTTAAAGTGATGAAAAGGAAGAATGTACAACCAAAATTACTCTACCTAGCAAGGATCTCATTCTGATTCGATGGAGAAATCAAAAACTTTACAGACAAGCAAAAACTAAGAGAATTCAGCACCAACAAACCAGCTGTACAACAAATGCTAAAGGAACTTCTCTAGGTGGGAAACACAAGAGAAGAAAAGGACGTAAAAAACAAACCCATAAAAATTAAGAAAATGGTAATAGGAACATACATAACGATGATTACCTTAAACATGAATGGATTAAATGCTCCAACCAAAGACACAGGCTTGCTGAATGGATACAAAACAAAACCCATATATATGCTGTCTACAAGAGATCCACTTCAGACCTAGGGACACATACAGACTGAAAGTGAAGGGTTGGAAAAAGATATTTCATGCAAATGGAAATCAAAAGAAAGCTGGAGTAGGAATTCTTATATCAGAAAAAATAGTCTTTAAAATAAAGACTATTACAAGAGACAAAGAAGGACACTACCTAAAAATCAAGGGATGAATACAAGAAGAAGATATAATAGTTGTAAATATTTATGCACCCAACATAGGAGCTCCTCAATACATAAGGAAAATGCTAACAGCCATAAAAGGGGAAATCGACAGTAACACAATTATAGTAGGGGACATTAACACACCACTTTCACAAATGGACGGATCATCCAAAATGAAAATAAATAAGGAAACACAAGCTTTAAATGATACATTAAACAAGATAGACTTAATTGATATTTACTGGACATTCCTTCCAAAAACAACAAAATACACTTTCTTCTCAAATGCTCATGGAACATTCTCCAGGATAGATCATATCTTGGGTCACAAATCAAGCCTTGGTAAATTTAAGAAAATTGAAAACATATCAAGTATCTTTTCCGACTACAACGCTATGAGACTAGATATCAATTACGGGAAAAAAACTGTAAAAAATACAAATACATGAAGGTTAAACAATACACTACTAAATAAGCAAGAGATCACTGAAGAAATCAAAGAGGAAATCAAAAAATACCTAGAAACAAATGGCAATGATAACACGATGTCCCAAAACCTATGAGATGCAGCAAAAGCTGTTCTAAGATGGAAGTTTATAGCAATACAATCCTACCTCAAGAAACAAGGAAAATCTCAAATAAACAACCTAACCTTCACCTAAAGCAATTAGAGAAAGACGAACAGAAAAAAACCCCAAAGTTATCAAAAGGAAAGAAATCATAAAGATCAGATCAGAAATAAATGAAAAAGAAATGAAGAAAACGATAGCAAAGATGAATAAAACTAAAAGCTGGTTCTTTGAGAAGATAAATAAAATTGATAAACCATTAGCCAGACTCATCAAGAAAAAAAGGGAGATGATTCAAATCAACAGAATTAAAAATGAAAAAGGATAAGTAACAACTGACACTGCAGAAACACAAAGGATCATGAGAGATTACTACAAGCAACTATATGCCAATAAAATGGACAACCTGGAAGAAATGAACAAATTCTAAGAAAAGCACAACCCTCCGAGACTGAACCAGGAAGAAATAGAAAATATAAACAGACCAATCACAAGCAATGCAATTGAAACTGTGACTAAAAATCGTACAACAAACAAAAGCCCAGGACCAGATGGTTTCACAGGTGAATTCTATCAAACATTTAGAGAAGAGCTAAAACCCATCCTTCTCAAACTCTTCCAAAAAATTGCAGAGGAAAGAACACTCCCAAACTCATTCTATGAGGCCACAATCATCCTGATACCAAAACCAGAAAAAGATGTCACAAAAAAAGAAAACTACAGGCCAATATCAGTGATGAACGTAGATGCAAAAATCCTCAACAAAATACTAGCAAACAGAATCCAACAACACATTAAAAGAATCATACACCATGACCAAGTGAGATTTATCCCAGGGATGCAAGGATTCTTCAATATGTGCAAATCAATCAATGTGATACACCATATTGACAAATTGAGGAATAAAAATCATATGATCATCTCAATAGATGCAGAAAAAGCTTTTGTCAAAATTCAACACCAATTTATGGTAAAAACTCTCCAGAAAGTGGGCATAGAGGGAACCTACCTCAACATAATAAAGGCGATATATGACAAACCCACAGCAAACATCATTCTCAATGGTAAAAAACAGAAAGCATTTCCTCTATGATCAGGAACAAGACAAGGATGTCCGCTCTCACCACTATTATTCAACATAGTTTTGGAAGTCCTAGCCACAGCAATCAGAGAAGAAGAAGAAATAAAAGGAATACAAATTGGAAAGAAGAAGTAAAGCTGTCACTGTTTGCAGATGACATGATACCATACATAGAGAATCCTAAAGATGCCACCAGAAAATTACTAAAGCTAATCAATTAATTTGGTAAAGTTGCAGGATACAAAATTAATGCACAGAAATCTCTTGCATTCCTATACACTAATGATGAAAAATCTGAAAGAGAAATTAAGGAAACACTCCCATTTACCATTGCAACAAAAAGAATAAAATACCTAGGAATAAACCTACCTAGGGAGACAAAAGACCAGTATGCAGAAAACTATAAGACACTGATGAAAGAAATTAAAGATGATACCAACACATGGAGAGATATACCTGGTTCTTGGATTGGAAGAATCAACATTGTGAAAATGACTATACTGCCCAAAGCAATGTACAGATTCAATGCAATCCCTATCAAATTACCAATAGCATTTTTTACGGAACTAGAATAAAAAATCTTAAAATTTGTATGGAGACACAAAAGACCCCAAATAGCCAAAGAAGTCTTGTGGGAAAAAAACGGAGCTGGAGGAATCAGACTCCCTGACTTCAGACTATACTACAAAGCTACAATAATCAAGACAAAATGCTACTGGCACAAAAACAGAAACAGAGATCAATGGAGCAAGATAGAAAGCCCAGAGATAAACCCACGCACCTATGGTCAACTACTCTATGACAAAGGAGGCAAGGATATACAATGGAGAAAAGACAGTCTCTTCAATAAGTGGTGCTGGGAGAACTGGACAGCTACATGTAAAAGAATGAAATTAGAACCTCCCTAACACCATACACAAAAATAAATTCAAAGTGGATTTGAGACTTAAATGTAAGACCGGACACTATAAAACTCTTAGAGGAAAACATAGGAAGAACACTCTTTGACATAAATCACAGCAAGATCTTTTTTGATCCACCTCCTAGAGTAATGGAAATAAAAACAAAAATAAACAAATGGGACCTAATGAAACTTAAAAGCTTTTGCACAGCAAAGGAAACCATAAACAAGACGAAAAGACAACCCTCAGAATGGGAGAATATATTTGCAAACGAATCAATGGACAAAGGATTAATCTCCAAAGTATATAAACAGCTCTTGCAGCTCAGTATTAAAGAAACAAACAGCCCAATCCAAAAATGGGCAGAAGACCTAAACAGACATTTCTCCAAAGAAGACATACAGATGGCCAAGAAGCACATGAAAAGCTTCTCAACATTACTAATTATTGGAGAAATGAAAATCAAAACTACAATGAGGTATCACCTCACACCAGTTAGAATGGGCACCATCAGAAAATCTACAAACAACAAATGCTAGAGAGGGTGTGGAGAAAAGGGAACCCTCTTGCACTGGTGGTGGGAATGTAAATTGATACAGCCACTATGGAGAAGAGTATGGAGGTTCCTTAAAAAACTAAAAATAGAATTACCATATGATCCAACAATCCCACTGCTGGGCATATACCCAGAGAAAACCATAATTCAAAAAGACACATGCACCCCCAATGTTCATTGCAGCACTATTTAGTATAGCCAGGTCATGGAAGAAACCTAAATGCCCATCGACAGACGAATGGATAAAGACAATGTGGTACGTATATACAATGGAATATTACTCAGCCATAAAAAGGAATGAAATTGAGTCATTTGTTGATACGTCGATGGATCTAGAGACTTTCATACCAAGTGAAGTAAGTCAGAAAGAGAAAAACAAATATTGTATATTAACGCATGTATGTGGAACCCAGAAAAATGGTACAGATGAACCGGTTTGCAGGGCAGAAGTTGAGACACAGATGTAGAGAACAAACGTATGGACACCAAGGGGGGAAAGCCGTGGGGGGCTGGGGATGGTGGTGTGCTGAATTGGGCGATTGAGATTGGCATGTATACACTGATTTGTATAAAATTGATGACTAATAAGAACCTGCTGTATAAAAAATAAATAAAATAAAATTCAAAAAAAAAAAAAAAAAGAGTCATGTACCACAATGTTGATTGCAGCACTATTTACAATAGCCAGGTCATGGAAGCAACCTAAATGACCATCAACAGACGAATGGATCAAGAAGATGTGGTACATATATACAATGGAATATTACTCAGCCATAAAATAGAACGAAATTGGATCATTTGTAGAGACCTGGTTGGATCTAGAGACTGTCATACAGAGTGAAGTAAGTCAGAAAGAGAAAAACACATATTGTATATTAATGCATATATGTGGAACCTAGAAAAATGGTACAGATGAACTGGTTTGCAGGGTAGAAATAGACACACAGATGTAGACCAAAAATGTATGGACAGCAAGAGGGGAAAGTGGCAGGAGTGGTGGTGGTGGTGTGATGAATTGGGAGATTGGGATTGACTTATATACACTAATATGTATTAAATGGATAACTAATAAGAACATGCTGTATAAAAAATAAATAAAGTAAAATTCAAAAATTCAAAAAAAATATTACAGTTTGCTCTATTTTTTATATATGTATGACACATATAGACATATATTAATATATATGTCTATATACATGTATGTGTGTATATATAATCTTCAAGATGTGTTTTTTTTATGATAGGCTTATTAATAAAAATTCTAAATTCAGATTATGATAGTTACAGTAGTTTTGAAATTAAGGATGAAGTGCAAACTTTGCAATAACTGGCCACAGTTCTATAATATTATACTAATGTATTATAAGATTAGATAGTCCTCCTTTTGCTTACTTTGTGGACCCACTAAAATACTACTGGAATAGTAGCAGTGGAATCATAAAGGCTTTCAGTTTAAGTCCTTCCTTTCTGAATACTCCTCCACCTCCCATCCCCCACCCTTTCCGATTTCACTGTCAAGGTTTTTCATAGTTTTGGAACCAAAAGTATCCATAACTACCAAGCAAAACTTGAGAGTTTTTCCTTTGGTTAGTCTTGCAGCATTTCGTCTTTTTTTGTTGTTGTTGTACATTGCCATTTTTCCAATGTAAGCACCGTCTTCATAGTTTAAATTTATCATTAAGACTTATGAATATTCTTCATAATTCCTTATAAAACAAAGAAGCTTTTTTTTTTCAATGAAACCAATATTACTGGAGAAAAAAAAAAAGGTGAATCAAGGAAATCTGCATGAAAACGGCAACTTGAATTAAAATGAGTAAGCAAGTCTTATGAGCTACAGGATACCACATGACCCCCATATCACTCTGCATTCTTAACAGGGCAGTCCAATCCAATTTTTTTTCCTTCTAAGAAGCTACTTTCTGAAAATCGCCAATTATGGCCAGACCATTTCCTCAGTATACTGATGAAAATGGAGGATATAATTTATCTTGTTATGTAATTTTGAACTGAGATTACAGTACATTTAGAAGTCATGGATAAGTGACCAACTATATTAACTGTAGATTCTTATTTTACATCTGAGGATAAATTTACTAATATTCTTTCTTACTAATAATTCTTTCCATCTTCCTTTTCTCCTTTCCACCTTATCTAGTCAACCATCAAGCTCTATTGATATGGTCCCTGTAACAAACTAATTTTTAAAATCGCTATTCATATATTATCCACCTCCATAAAACTATACATAATATTTATACATGAACATAGACTTTACAGAGTGTGCTCTGATTGTTCCATTTGATGCTAACTTTTAATATAGCTAGGAAGATAATCTCAGTACAAAAGTTAGTTCAAATAATTTGACCAGATAGCATATTGACAGACCAGACTCCAACCACTGGCCTTCAGATTCCAATTAAAGTGTTTTTGTTTTTGTTTTTAATTCTCCAATTTTCTCACCATCATCACTTAATATATTTGCCTCTGACAGATTAGTCTTTGAGTTAAATTTCAAATTGCACTTGATTATGCCATAGGCATGATCCAATCCTTCAACAGGAGCTCATTGACTTTAGTTTAACATAAAGATTCCCCAGGCATTAAGGTTTTTCATAATTTGGCCCCAACTTGCTTTAATATCTATCCCTTCACTACTATGTTACACAAGCCAAATAATATCTTTATAATTAGGACTTCAATAATTTCAAAAATTATTTGAGATTTCCATGAAAGGACTGTTAAAAATAAATCTCCCAAACCTTTTGAAATGATGTATTCCAGCAAGATTTAAATAGTTTGATTTTAAAGTATATCTAAATCTTTCTCCATGAGGGACATATTTTTAGTCTTCATTTCCAAATAGTAAATTTAAAACCCGTGCATATATTTTATTTTATATTATATTTTGTGTTATTTTATTTTATTTATTAAATTCTGCCCACTGGTCAAGAGTTTTCCTTTGCAGTGGAAAACTGCAAAGATTTTTGCCTTCCATTCATTTATACCTTCCATTCATCCTTTAAGAGAAAGCCAACACACTACATCTTTTATGACATGTCTCTTCTCTATACTGTCTGTACAATACACTTTATCCCTCCATATATCCGATAATCTCATTAATAATTGAAGGATTTATACCATATTTCACAAAAAGTATCACATGCTATATACTCAGCAAAAATATCTTGAATAATAATTACTTTTGTGAATCCAAGTTTATGAATCAAGATATTTTGAGCTATGGTAAATGATTTCAATGATTATTATTGTCTAAGAAAGACATGGTCCATGATTCCATTCATTAAGGAGGCTACATCTAAACCTTCTCAGATACCCTCTGTGAAGTGTCTTCCAGGTTTGTGATTGAGTTTTCTTTAGCTCTTCCAGGCTAGTGATGGTTGAATGTATTGTTTGCTCCCATCCTTCACCACATCAAGATTCTTGTCTCTTGAAATTCTATTGAGAATTTAGAATCTGGGATATAAGAGCAAACTCTAGGTAAAAGCTAAGTTATTTTCTAAGTTCTGAGAGACGTGAGCAACTAATACTTTTCAGCATATATATTCCTCACAAATCTATTACCTTAAGAAATAGGGATATTATGATGAAATTTCTTGATTATTTTACTAGGGGTTATTATGTCAATAGTTTTTTACATGCAAGTTATTATTCTCATGCCCTTTGACCTTTCCTGGCTAGATTCATCTGCTAAGCTGATTGCTGCTTCAACTATATCACTTAAGGTCATTTTATTTTTGTTTAAAATTTTATATTTCATAATGTTTAAAACTCCATCTGTTTAGCTAAGTAGAGGATTAGGTAATGGTTTGTGTTTGTTAAAACATTATATGGTTTATAATTTTGCATTAAAACTCAATTTTCACAGTATACAAATTAAATGAAGAGGGATAAGTGTAACAGGACTAAGCACAATTAAATAAATACAGTATTATAAGATATTTTAAACACATAATTCCCATAGCATTTTTTTTTACCTTGACTATCTTGATCACTTGATACAAAACCAAGAAAACTAAGATAATGGTAGATCATTAAATATATCAACTGAGTAAAAGCTACCAAATTAAAATATATCAAGAAATACGTTTATTATTAAAAATTAGGTACTTGACACATCATAAATCTCTCTGTGAGGTAAAAATATAAATCAAAGAATTTTATAACATAAATAAATATGCCAGTGAAATGTTTTGTGTTACTTTTTGTAATGTATTCAAATATCACAGATTATTATCTCTCAACCTAATCCTAAAATAAACTGAAAACAGATAATATAGCTTATCACTTTGAGTATATATTCAACAAATATTTGAAACCCCTATTTGTGCAAAATATTATGTACTGCACAGGAAGTATAATGAATAATGGGCAGTTTCTAGCTTCAGTAAGTTTAGCATTTTTTTGAGTAAGTCAATGTAAATCTCTGGTGTACAAGCATGAAGTTAATTTGACTACTCTGTCAGTGCCATTCTTCTTGAAAAGAGCATTTGATCAATATTCAAACATTTTGCAATTTTAAATAATTTTGTCAAAATTATCAATGGGCATATACTGAGAAGATAAAATAAAATATATGATGCTTTCAGTCTTAAAATATTTACAGTGGATACTAAGTGGGTAAGTACATTTTGATCAAACCATTTGATTTTGAAATTGTATTTATTAAAATTTTCTTTCCTTCAATAAAGCAAACATCCAGATGTTAACCATAAAATCATAAGCACTTAAATATAATTACTGTGGAGATGAAAAATAATATTTAGGGCAAATTGAAACTATTAATTTATAAATTATATGAATCAGAAGAGACTTAATAGAAGCTCATATTATCTTGTACTGCACAATATATATCTTTTGAGCTAAAAAATAAGCATAATATGAGCTTACTAACTACTAGAGCAAAATGTAAAAAATAAAATGATATATGTTGACAATGCATGATACTAACCAGTTACTACCAGCTTCCTAGGAGGACAATGCTTTTTCTAATACTTACCTCTGAGGGAAAAAAATCTTCCTAACTGACACATACACACATATATGTATATATAAACACACATTGAATAACTATACTAAAACAGACATAGTTTTTAGTATTATGGATATTTTAATAGCTCTGTAACAGAAAGAGGATGACTTTTATTAAAAGAAAGTTTATTTAAAATGTTTAGATTTGAGGAAGATGCAAAAAACTCAGATGATAATATAATTCTCTAGTGACCCACTTAGATCCTGCAATAAAAATTAGATAATTTCAGGAATGGGTGAATTATGTATCCTTCAGTTAATCCTTTATGAGTATTACTTATCAGACTTATCAGACCTGAGTTTATGTTATGATTTATGCAGTTCCAGGTTATATTCCCCTGAAAGAGCCTAGAGTAGGATACGTATATTATGTGAATAATTTGGGGGCATCTCTCTCTCTCTCTCTCTCTCTCTCTCTCTCTCTCTCTCTCTATATATATATATATATATATATATGTTTGATTATAAATTTCAGCAGAATCTGTGGAAATATATTATCTTTGGGCTATTTTCTGCTGAATAATATTTAATCCATGAGACTATTCAAACAATTTATATCTAGGGAAAAGAATAACATACAATTTAATGCCAGGCAATTTAGTTATCAGCACAAGTTTGACAGGAGATCAAGTGATTTTTATCAACCAAAAAAGTTCATCATCTCTAGAAAGCAGCTCTCTCACTTTCTGTTATGTCTTTGTTTTTCAGTAGGATGTGATAAAAGAAAGAGGAAAAGAAAACATTTATTCTCTTCTAAAAAACGCTATTTAGGATACCTTTAATAAGCCCAAGCTATTTTATTTAAAAGATTATTATGAAATTAAATATATACTTACCACAATCTTACTATGTGGTACATCTTACCACGATCCAGCAATTGTACTTCTAGGTACTTACCCCAAGGATTTGAAAGCTTATGTTCACACAATAACTGCATACGGGTCTTTTTAGCAGTTTTATTCATAATTGCCAAAACTTGGAATCAGTCAAGATGTTCTTTAGTAGGTAAACTGTGGTACATCCAAACAATGGGATATTATTCAGTGCTAAAAAGACATGGGTTACCAAGCCATGAAAAGTTATGGAGGAAACGTAAATGTAATGAAGGGAAGCAGAATGTGATACCCTAAAATATGTCTCTTTGGCATAAAAACTATTTTAGGCTGATTGTTTTTAAGAAACTGCAGACAGGAAAAACTCTGACAACTGAGTAGAAGTCGTGCTTTCATAAGAGACATTTTCATTTATATGGAAAACTCTATTTTTCAGGGTGTCTCCCTTTCTGTACCAAGAAGAGGAGGATGACCAATTCTCTAGAAACTTACCAAAGAAGAAGGTAAGGACTTAAACCTATATAACAACCATAACTTTGTTTCCTGCACTTTTCCTGAAAACCTGGCTCTCCCCCTCCCAACGTCTTATTTGTCTTTGAGATGGTATTTAAAGTTATGGGTTGGGCCATTTCAGGAAGTTACTCAGTTTTCCTGGGAATCTCCCATGTGTACAGGAGGTTATACATGTTATTAAACTTCTGTTTGCTTTTCTTCTGTTAATCTGTCTATTATTATATGGAGTGCCTTAGCTAAGAACCTAGAAGGGTAGAGGGGAAATTATTTTTCCTCACCTTCACTATATTAATAAGTGAAAGAAGCCAGTTTGAAAAGGCTACATAGTGTATGATTCCCACTGTATAACATTCTGGGAAAGGCAAAACTATGGAAACAGTATGAGGTTTAGTGGTTGCCACAGGTTAGGAAGGAGGGAGGAATGAATAAGTGGAGCACAGAGGATTTTTAGGGTGGTCATTATATATTTGTCCAAAGCTAGAGAATAACACCAAGAGTGAACTGTAATGTAAATTATGGACTTTGGGTGGTGATGATGTGTCAGTGGAGGTTCATCAATTGTAACAAATGTATTGCTCTGGAGGAGGATGTCGATAATGGGGGAGGTTATGCATGCCTGCGGGCAGGGGGTATATGAGAAATCTCTGTACCATCTGTTCAATTTTTCTGTGACCCTAAAGCTGCTCTAAAAAAGTTAAAAATCTAGTAAATTTTTTTAAAGTTTCATATCAAATACACACAAATGCTTTAAATCTTTTTCAAACCAATAGAATTATACTGATTTAATGTCCCCATTGTTATATTTATTGTAAATAAATGTGGTAGATAAAAGGGGATTTTTAAAAAATTTTAAATCAAGATGTGATTTTTAATTGAGTCTGTATATTTACTTCACTCTTTACCGTAGATCAGGACATAACAGATATTCAGTATCACATTTATAAATTTTGAATAAAGTACTTCATTAACAAAGATGTCCTAGATTTTGACATGTACTTTAATTATAAATATGGTATACATGTATGGTAAATCACCGTTTTAAGACTGGCACAAAAAGACTGGTTATTATTGGCAATTCAGAGACTTTGTCAGTAGGGGATTATGGTTCTTTGATTATATGTTAAGCATAAATAAGTGCAGTGACTAAATAAATGGTCTGAAAAAATCACATTCATAAATGAGAAAATAACTTCTTAAAATAATCTTAATAAAATAATTAGGATGAATATTATATACATTCCATTTGAAAAGAATAGTAAAGACAAATAGAGCAATATGGGGTTTATGATTACCTATGTTTTACATGTAAGTTATATTTAAGCTTCTTATTTCAGCTTTTTATAGCATTCCTGCTCTTTTCTCTTTCCTGGTTTAGGTTGTATATCTATGTTTGAGAATTTGTTTTTTCAAGTGAGGTGGTTTATTGTCTTAAAAGAGGTCTTGGCAGAGAGTGTGGAAATGAGCAAGTCTTCAACTCACTTACTCTGTTGACTATTGTAATTAATTCAAGGGCTCTTGACCTTGGCTTCCCTAGCTGTACAACAAGAGACCTGTAGTATATAATTTCTGAAGTAATTTCTACCTGCACAATTCTGTGACTTATATGGATTTTTATTTGATTCTTTAAGTAGTAAGGGGGTCACTGAGAATCCCTTAAGGAAAGAATTTTTTTCTCTCTCTTAAATCTAAACTACTTTTGTTGTTGTTTTTATCCTAGTTCTCTCAAGCACTCAAATGTTATTTGATACAATTTGATTACATTTTGAAAACCTGTTTGTCTTTCTCTCTCTCCCTTTTTTTTTTCTATTTTAAGTTCTATGTGTCTAAGAATCTTAACAACATGCATTTGTTACCACCTAAATGTAACACCAGAGAAATATCTACCATATTTTGAATGCCATATGTCTTCCAAGTACTGTGTATGGCCCATGAAAACCTTAGGTAAAAATGTTACAGCCACCCTGAAAGAGGGCTTTTTATTTACATTTAAAAATTAAGAAAACGAGATTGAAAAGAGGTTAACATCTTACCCAGAGCCAAGTTGCAGGAACCTATTTAAACTTGTGTCTGCCTAATTTAAAGGTTCATTCTACTGCACCACATTGAATTTGAGTCACTATTAAAAACTGAATGCAGAAATAGTCCCAAAGCATTGGTCAAATAAAGGATTTTGAGGCAAATCATCTACTTTTTATTGAATATAGTCAGTTTCTTTTAATTTTTGGAATTGCAGGCTAATTGTAAATATCTTCTTTGAGGCCAAACAGGGTTTTAAGCTCCTTGAGGGCAGGAACCAGGGTGACTGGGGTGATTTCCTTCATTCTCAGCACTGAGCCTACTAACTTTCACACAGAACCTCTCTCTAAATACTAGTATAATTATATTGAATTAAAAAATAGGCTAACTCCTTTTGGTTCTTAGACATATGTATTCTAAAAGCAAATTTTTAACAGCAAATTCCTGACTAATGAAGATAATTGTTACAACAAATTTTCAGTAAAAGAACTTTGGTTTGAGTTTATGGGATATAGCACTTAGCATTACTTGTCTACTTAATGAGCAAAGTTTTGGACACACATTAACATCATGGACAAAATGATATTAAAGTTATGTTTGTACCTAAAATTATGTGCTTTTAAACAAATTTTGAAGCACTCAATGACAATCTTTCAGTAAATACACGTAAATATATAACATTTTGTTGAATTTGTTGTGACAAATTGGTATCAACTAACCGGAAAAGATAATTTCTATTGTCTCTGGAACTTCTTACATTGAATGACTCAAGGAGTTTGATTTTTAATTTATGAAGCTCATTATGGACCATGTGTCAAGAAGGAAGTCATATTTATTTACCATTTAGTTCTGGGAGTAGTGTGAAAATTATGTGTCAATAAGCGTAATTTTTAAAAAAGATTTATTTTAGCAAAGGGAAACAAATTCAAACAGGTGAAAAAGTAAAACATTTCCACCTGAGTAATAATATAAAAAAAAAATTCACAAAATTCATAAAACTGATATCAAATCAAGAAAACAGTCAATTCAACAAGTTAAAATACTGTGTGAGAACATTGTTTAATTAAAGTAGTATAAATAGTAAATCAACTTCACATATCATTGTTCTTACAAGTTATCTTCAATTAGTGATTACTCTCTTTAAGTAGCAACTTATCCATTTGTGACTAAAAATAAACAAATAACAGTTTCTTGAAAGAAAAATAAATTCTTGAAAAGAAAATCAAGTAGAAATTGGTAATGTTTTGTTTTGCAAATACAAAGGAAATTTATTTGGTGAAATAAGGAGGGAAAATACCTCTGTTGTTTGTCCTTTTATTTTCTCATTTGCTTAACAAATACTTGAGCAGTTGCTATTTGGCAAGTCCCTTACTACTCCCTGAAGAAACATGGTGTTACAGAGCTTTAGAAACAAACACCCAGAGGACGGGAACCATCAATTTTCAACACAATGTAAAAGATTGTTATGGCAGTGGAGGCTTGGAGAAAGCTTTACTTTCCTCACTGAGATTGAAAACAAGGTCATTAACAGGGAAGTGATTTTAATGATTTATCCTGAACTTTAAGTTGTTTAAGATGGGAAGAAATGAGACTGGTGCCTATAGAAGGGTGGTTAGATCCATGGTTTTAGTTTCCAGTGTGCTGAATGACTGTAGTAATTAGGGTATTGGAGGGAGAAACTGGAACACTAGGATGAGGTGGTCAGAGAGCAAAGTGTGTGGAACCGAGATTATGGGAGGAGAATATTGAAGTTATTGCAGAGAAAAGGTGTGGGCTATGATTAAGATAGTGGGTGGTTGAAATGAGGGTAGAGAAAAACACCCTCACTGAAGGGGAAAAGGGAAAGGAACTAAGAAGTCAGGCTTTGGAACATCTGCTTCATAGATTTTGAAATCATCAATATTTCTATAATTCTCTTTATTACACTTAAACTCCAAGTGCTAAAAATCCAACCCTGCTTCCTAATTTGGGTCATATTTATTATTCATACATTATATAAATTTTTGAAATATAATGCTACATGAATATTTCCTTTTAGGTAACTTCAAAATGATTTCTTTACTAACTATTGTCCATATGTTTTGCTATATTATTCAAGATTTGTAAATATCAGATTAGATCTATGTCCTGAATCACCTCAAATTGACTCTAGAATAACAAACGTTTTCATTTTTAACATTTATACTAACATAATTAATATCCTAGCACTATAATGCAATAATGTCCAGTAGAAGTATAATGTGAACCACATATTTAACTTAAATTTTTCCATTAGCCATATTTAAAGATGTAAAATAAAATAGGTAATATTGATCTAATAATATATTTAACTCAGTAGAGCCAAAATATTATCCTTTCTGTATGTAATCAATATAAAAATCATTATTGACAGTTTACATTCTCTTTCTTCTTTGATTATTTGTGTACTTCTAGCATATCATATATTTTTTACACATCTAGCACATCATAATTTGGACCAACCCCTTTTCAAGGGCTTAATCACCAAATGTGACAATTGGTTATATTAGTGAACAGAAACATGTCTAAATATCATGTTTGATATTATTTTAGGTATAAATATAAATGACGAGTCATTACATAGGTTTTATTTATTTCATTTATATGTTCTAACTAATGTTGGAACATTTTCTTTTGCCATGAAAAGGAAAGAAAGAAAGTTAGGGAGTTTGGGATTGACATGTACACACTGCTATATTTTAAATGGATAACCAACAAGGACCTACTGTATAGCATAGGGAACTCTGCTCAATATTATGTAACAACCTAAATAGGAAAAGAATTTCAAAAGAAATAGATACATGTATATGTATAACTGAAAAAAATGTATTACAATCCTAGAGGAAAAAAATCACTGAATTGTACATTTTAAAATGGGGGAATTTTATGATGTGTGAATTATATCTCAATAAAGCTGTTATTTTAAAAAGAAAAAGAAAGAAAGAAAGAAAGAAAGAAAGAAAAAAGAAGGAAAGAAAGAAAGAAAGAAAGGAAGGAAGAAAGGAAGGAAGAAGGAAAGAATAAAGGAAGAAAGGAAGAAGGAAAGAAGAAAGAAGAAGGAAAAAGAGATATATGCAAACTGCATCCAGGTGAACTAAACAAATAGGTTCATTTAAACCTTGATTGCCTCCATTTTTACCAGATCTTAATTACATCAATAGTTTATCCTACTAGAGCTAGTTTTATTTACTCTATCCTTTTGGACTCCTATTGATGGAATAAAAATGGCTTTTTTTCTCTGCATCTTTCCATTCATAACATCGGTTTTCTTGATTCTGTCAGTCAATTTAAAACAGAAAATTCTATGAAGATTGTAATTCAGTAGAAAATAAGTCAACTAGGTGTGTTCCAATTTTGTAATTGAATGCAGATTTTTCTATTTAAAAGCCACCCTTTGATTTCAAATCATTAAATGTTAAATCAGTGTGATTATTTTTGGGGCACATTGGCTCTATGCATTTTAATTTGGTTGTGAATTGAATAAATGCTCATTCAGATTTTTCCTCAGTGTTTTAATATGAGAAGCATATAATTGGTGAAAGCTACCTTCAAATCAGTCACACTGCTATTTAAATCGCATATAATAATGTATTTCTCCAGTATACTTATTTCCAGTGTCCTAGATCTCTTTTTGAGACAAGTTATTCATGAAAATGCCTCTCTAAAGTTAACTGTTGTTTCTATTGTTTGAATATTTTCCAAATCTTTTCTTCCTAAGCCCATCAAATTGTTCTACTCCTTTGTAAACTCCATTGTTTAGAATTTAGGTATCTATATAGACGCATCCTAGATTTTTCAGTTTAGATGACGTTACTTACTAAAGCCTTTTTGTATCACTTCAACATTTTCTTGAGTAATCTAAATATGTCTTGCTAGCAACCTAGATGTCCCTTGAAGCCCAGCATTTTCCTCTTGCCTGGCTACTGTGTAATGGTTCCACAGCTACTCACATTATAGCTTTTCTCCCTGTTATCCACCAAGGCTTCCAGGGAAGGTGAATTGACCTCTGCAAGGTATGGGGGTGGAGAGGGATGAGTTTCCAATTTTTTTCAACATTTCTGAATGCTCTACATGGGAGAAAGAAAATGGATGAACTTAGAAATAAAAATAAGAAAACTAATTATTCACATATGGTCCTTCATCCTACTTCTTTGTGTAAATGTTTTAGCTTCTTTAATAGCACTTTTCAGACTTTGTACAAAGCATTAAGATCTTGACTATCATAGGCTCTCAGTAAATACTTCACATAAATTGGTGTTAAATGACCATGAGCTTCAGAACCCCTAGCCCTTCTGATGATATTGTTCAGTGCGGTTAACAAGGCAAAGTTTATATCTAGGACTTGCATTGGGAAATTATCAAGTAGATTGTTTGCCTTTGGCTCCTTCTTGTATTTGGTTCATGTGGTCTCTCTCCTAAATCCTGGCACAGTCTTTCTCCTGACATTGGGTTTCCTGGTACAACCTTGAAATTCAACACTTGTTCCTTTCAAACACAATTAAAATAAATGTGTACAAACCTCACAATTCCTTGTTCCTAACTACTAGAAAAAATATATCTATGTGACTTAATTTACACCGAAGGTGGAGAGACTGAAAGTTGAATTAATGTTTAAAATTTGTTTTTAATTTGATATTAGTTACTTAAATTTCTAAGAGTACAATTTTAGTAAAAAATTTTATTGTTATTGGCTTTATATCTGATACATTCAAAACTCCCAAATTGTACCAGATACCCTTATTCTTAATATCTGATATAGTTATAGCTTCTGTTTACCTTTGAAAACCCAGGGAAATAATAAAGCCCTGAAACTTGATTACATTAAATAAAATAAAGGAACACATTATTTCTTCAAATATAGCATATATAGAGGCTAAATTTATAAACACACCAGATTTAAAATTTTGTTTTGTTTTTAAATGTCAATTCAACTCAATTAAAACAGAAACTGTTTTATAAACATACAAAGACATGTCACAGGATTTAATAGACCTATAAGCACACTAATGACCACAAACAGTATTTTTTTATGCATATAATAAAATTATTATCGTAAACTGTGGGTAAAAACATAGCCATGTAAGGCTCAAAATTAACTTGCATGTTAGTTGGGATTTTATTATTCTAAATTTGAATGTTGTTGGAATAGCACTTGTATACTCTAGTTAGCCATAGTTTTCTGGACTCCTATCATTCTTAGCAAAGATATCACACATTTAATCCACCTGGACTTTGAAGATTTAGAGTAGGTACTACCTGCCTTAAAAAGTTAGGGAGGATTTTCTTTCTTAGTAAAATGGAACAGGTTTAGGAAGTCAATCCTTCTGTCTTCGGCATCAACTCCAGCTACACTAAAGCTGTTTAATAATTAAACATTTATGTTTAAAAATTTTAATCTCAAAATATAGTATGAAATGGAGTTCATGTGGATGGCATCATAATGCTGTGTAGGTCTTGATACTCCTCCTGAAATAGTTGCAATGAGATGACCTCACTCAATCACCCATAGTCTGAGATTGATTTGCCAACTCCAGCCACCTAGTAACATGTTGTCAATTATAAACAAAACTGGACACTAGTTTTTGCAATAGGAAAGAGGGTCCAGTGTGAATTGAACTCAAAGCTGTGAAAAAAAAGCCTGGAAACCTTTTAAGACTGGCCTGTGCTAAGGGAGAGGCACTGAAAGTTGTTAAGAGGTATTAGTTCATGTGACTATGCTACCAGTTTTTGTTAACTGGGTTTTAGTCAGAGGAGAAACAAACTTCTCCTATCTTTATGGCAGGAGGTAACTGAAACAAGGATCCCCACTGTATCTTTATGACAGCAGGTAATTGAAGCAAGGTCCCCAGATCCTCCCCCTGGGACTGGGAGAGAGTTTCTGAGAGTCCTCTCCCTGAATGTTTGCATTTCAAAGAGACAGTTCTCCAGGTCCTTGAGGAAACAGTTTTGGGTGATAGATTTACATCTGAAAAGATAGAGAAAGATTTAAAATTGCAAGATTTCTAAAGTAACTGCTCCAAGAGGGGGTTCAGATGTTGACCTGGCTATCACCAAGTTTTAGCTGAAACAAACAGCAAATTTTCCTGGCAGCATTGAGCCTTCTCAGGCAGGAATTGGAGGGGGGTTGGGGGACCTAGGGTCATCCTTGAGTCAAGGCTTTAAGCTGCTTTAAACTTTGGTTAGGTCACTCTGTACAGAGCTTTGAACATAGTCACTACCTGCTGGAAGTTCTGTAGTTCTGAAGATTATAAGTATTTGTTAGATTTTTTTTTTTCCTTATCATAACATTTTATTTGAATGTTATATCTCAATTTTAGTTATGCATTATAACTACAAAACATAAAGTGAGAGTGGTAATGGGTTAAATATAAGGTAATATATTTGTTAATACATACACCAGATATCAATATTTTTTCCATTTTTTTTCTGGTTTATTTGTTTGATTAAATAGTGTTTTGGTCAAATTAATCATTTTTAACTAAAATTGCAGATCAGTTTATGTATTTTTATCCTGCCAATGTGTGTCTGTGTGTCCTTAAGGAAAATAGTTTCATTGTAGTGTAGGGACCAATGGTTGAACGGGAATAGTGCAAGATTCTAACCAAAGCTCATAGTTAAGTCATTGTGTAAACTGAGGAAATAGGTTAGTATTTATGCCTCTGCTTTTTGATCCAACAGATGAGGGATATTAGATTAAATGATTCTAAAATACACTTTTAGCCTCAAAACTCTGTGAATTTATGAGTCTAATTTAATGACTTTATCAATTCTGTCTATATGCCATAAGGTACACTAAAAGCTGTGTGGCAGGCCAGAAGAGGCACCATTTTCCCAAACTTTAAGAAGTAAGTAAAGCATGATGACTTTATGGACGTGCCTTCTGTGGGAATTTCTCACTTCAGAATAACTGAGGTCAGTCACAAGGATAACCTAAATTCCTTCAATTATTTGGAACATTCCCTTCTGCACTACCCATACATTATGTAATTTATTTTCAAGTCAGGTATTAACAACTAGAATACATTATTCATTCATTCATGCAGTCACTCAGTTCTTTATTTAGTCATTTTTATTCCATAGCTTTTAAAAAATTCGTGATTTGTTCCACAATATTTTATTGAATAAAGGTATAGAACTTTTCAACACTAATGATAGTCCATATTTTTCACAACTGTATATATTTAGGAACACAGAAAAATATTTAACATTAGGGACATAAAATATGGACAATTGCCAAATTAAATTCACTTTGGGCTAGTTATTTTTTCAATTATCCAAATAAGAAAGTTATTTTACTGCTTTCATTTTCAGTATTTCCCTCATCTAGCAGGTTTAAACATAAGTATATACTAGCTATTTTTCAGTAGCATGTATTTTTTTCAGATTTAAAAATCCATACATATAATTGCAGAGCATTAGGAAAATATGATAAACACAAAATAAGGATATTTCCAATGAAAATATTAATAAAAAGATACAGCATAACATTAATCATTAAAATCTTTATATTCTGTCCATTTTCAATGTAATGTTTTCAGCTAAGAAACAATCTGCAGAACACACTATTATATATTATCAGCCCAAGAATGAAAACTAGAGTCATTTTAGTGAGCCATATCCAAAGAACAACAGGCCCTCTAAGGCACATATCTGATGTGTTAATCCATTCTATATATGTATGCCCAGATTTGAACACAGCTCAAATGTAAAATGTAAAATGTAAAAAGTAAAAATGTTTTTTACTCACATGAATTTCTCACTGTCTATTTTCCAACATTTAAGCATCCACGATTAAGTCCATGGAGCTGTAATTCTCACTCTTGGATCTTACACTCATCTTGGCCCTGTCTATATGGCTTGCATATTACTTGTCAATTACCCTTCAGCTTTGCTTGAATCACAGCTTCTTCCTTCCCTATAAACCAAGTCTTCTTATATATGATTCTCAGACCTGGACCATGGTCAAGAGATTTAATAAATGCTGCATTTTTCTAAGGGTCTCATGATGAATCCCTAAGTCTTCTATAGAGAAGAATGAGGTCATGAGACAAAAACAACAAAGAACTTTTTACTCCCTAGGACAAGATGTAATTTCACCAGAAAGTGAAGCTCAAGGAGCTTTAGACAATTGCGTAAAGTGGAAAATACCAGTTCTACTGGCATATCTTCTTAACAAAAGTTTGGATAGGGTGATGGGTTTGTGATGCCGTAAATTTCATTCAGACAGATTTAAAATAATCAGAACAGTACATATATCCTATTTTGTAAATACATTTAAATATGTTTTCTTTCTTTCTTTTTTTTCTTTTTTATCTTGAAGATCTGGATGGGCCTTTGGGGGAAAAAAATCATGATAAGATACATGTGAGGAGATAAAATGCCAAAGAAATACTTAAACGCGATAAGGCACTCAAAATAATAAAGAAGGACATGGTCTAGACTGAATATTTCATTTAGAATTATTAGTGGTTCACAGTGATTCAAAACTAAAGACAATATAAACAGCACTAATTTAACTTTTAGTTTGTTATATTTATATTTTTGCTGAGAGGAGTCTGTGTTCCCCTACAATATTTGATGCATATATTGTATTATAATCTTGGTCATGTTGTATTAACATAACTGTGTTTCCAATAGCTTTGTTAGGTTGAGAGTATGAAAATTAATAACCTTGCTAACATAGAGTCAGGAGGCCAGAGGGGGGAGCTCTCACACAAGTACCACTTGACCTCAGTACAGATCCCAATAAGAAGAGGCACACCTTGCATGTTTAGTAGGAAGTGACACTACTACCACTAGTAGAAGGAAGATTTTCTTCTTGCCTGGCAACAGCTCAGCCAATCAGAGACTGTCACAACTCAGCCAGTGAAAAGCCACTATGCTTTGAACTCCCAGTTTCCTTCAATGGGCTTTTTGTTATAAACAGCCCCTCCCAGCTTCCTCTCTTCTATAAAAGAGTCTCCTTTGCTTTACTGGAATTGCACGTGGTTTGCCATGTGCATAGTTGCATGTCCCAAATTGCAATTCTTTTCTGCTCCTTAGTAAACCCATTTTGCTAATAAAGTCAATGGCTGTTTTATTTTTTAAGGTTAACAAGAGCTTGATTGTAGACTTCATTTACTTAAAAATAATATATACGCCATGGTTATCATGAAATAGGGCCATATTCTATTCTGGTTGCAGCCACTGAGGTGATGGGTATTACTTCATGGAGCACCAATGGAATGGGAAGTCAATATTGGATAATGGTAATGAGTATGGGTTCTGTTACTTATATATCTTTCTCACCTGTTGAACAATAATACGTCACATAATATCTATATCACAGGATTATAAAAATTAAAGTTTTATGTTTTAAAGCCAGAGCAAATTTCCTGAGAGTAAATATTCAGTAAAATTTGGCTGTTTTTGTTGAGATAGTTTTTTTCTGGATTACAAGTGTTCTGGAGACTTTTCCCTTTCTCTCAAAAACTAAGAAACAGCAGTTTTAAGGATACAGAAAAGATACAAAGAAAACATTCTCAGGTAACTGACAGCAGTGGCAAACATTTGGCAGTGTTTTAAAGGGAATCAGACCTCTGCTAGTTCAATACAATTAAGAAGATAGACAACTATGAATACGGAAACTTTTGATAAAGATTCTCCACTTAAATCATGATATTATAGACAAAAAAGACAAAAGTGTCTTTGCTATTGATGTTAAATTTCTAAAAGAATGATGTGCCCATTCTGATGTAGGTCTTTGTGAGTCATGAAGAGCACTAGGCATTAAATGAATGAGTAGATGTATATGGCATTAAACCTAGAAGACAAAGAAAAACAAGTCAAATCAGGTCAGACAGATGCTTGTGGCTAATCATATCACCATTCCCCTACTGACACAGAAATGCTTATTAATGATTCTACATTAGAGATTTTTTTCTCTCTACATGTAGATGTGTTGAAGTTTTGCTTTGTGTAAAAGGTGGTGTGATTGAGTAACCCTTAGCTATTTAAGTGTCTACATAAAATTCCAAGTTAAAGATTTTTCAGAGGTTGTAATGTCACCAGGTTGGCATGTGTTGTGTGAAAATAGCTTCAACCGAGGAGGTCAACAGAAGACCCGGACCAGCAATTTCAGTCCTTGTGATAGCAAGCAAAGAACTGCAGACTACCACTTTGGGCTTAAGCGCAAAGCAAAGTTTTATTAAAGCATAATTACACTCTCAGAGGGAGAGCAGGCTGTTTCTGCAAACTGAAATCAGCCCTCCTGTACAGGCTTAAGGGTGTTTATAAGGAGTTGTTCTTCAAGGAGGCCGGGTGCACTCATGGGTGAGTGACAGGGGATCATTATTTGATTGACAGTCCCGAGCTACGTAACAAGTTCATTATTGCGCATGCCCTTAGCCTTGATTCGCTAAGAACAGCCCACGGGAGCGGGGGGGATGGACACAACCACATGCAGATTTTATTATAATGATGGTATAATGAGTTTGGGTTTCCTATAGGTTATATGCCTGTCTAGTCTGGGCTTGTGTAGCCCAGAGAAGTTCCGTCATGTTACTGTGCCCCCTCTTTATCAGGATAAGTTTGCCCACCACCCGACCACAGTTTCGCCCATTCTGGGTGGGGTCAGGAGAGGGTCCCAGATGGCTGGGGTGTGACTTGATTATTCCCCTCTTGTCTTTTTGCCACTGTCACCTCCTTGTTGCTAATGTCTGACTAACTACGTAACAGTAACAGGATAGTTATCTAGACCTAATAGAGGGAATGTTAGTAAGAATTTGCAATTAATATTCTGAAGTTCAATTTTAGACCAGGTAATAATTCATTCTTCCTGTTTGTTTTGGCAGCCATTTCAAAACACATCCCTCTCTGTATGGGCCAACTGTTAACCCTATGTGGTCTGTTAATGATTGTATTAAGAGAATTATGGAGAGTAACCAAAGTTAGAGAAACTACTATAATCTTAAAATTATATACAGAAAAAAATGTCTTGGTATAACACCAGTCAGGAACCCCTCACAATAACCACAAGTTTTTTGAGAAAGATGTCAAAAAAAAAAAAAAAAAAGCTAAAACTGCTTAGCTGAAAAGACCCTATCTGGCTCAATTTACATCATTAGTCTGAGGTTTCTATATTCCTGCATTAAATTGCCATTTTAATCATTGTTTTTTTTTATGCAGAGATCTTTTAAGCAAAGTTTATTTTTCCTTTTTCAATAAATGTTTATGTAAATAAGACTCAATTTGTTAATTGTGTTTTAGCCAACGCCCATTTATCTGTTTTATTGCTAACATTTTAAATTGTCATTTTACTTTAGTCTTTCTACCTTTCACATCTATTTATTTTATTCTTTAAAGTATGTGATAGAAAAAAATTGTGACGCTAAAGTTATGATGCATTTGACAAAGCAAAGTTTGCACCAGATGAAGTTGAACAGGTAAGAAAGACTTTATTCAAGGCTATTGAAATAGGAGAGAGACAGAGTCTGAACTAAACTCCACTTAAACAAAGGTTGGGAAAAATTTTAAGAGCTGGGTTTGGGGGAGATCACAGACCCTCTGTGTTTGCTACTTGGCTTTACCTAAAGGAAAAGTAAACTTTCTCTTCCGGATGGGAGGCAGTTTTACAATTTGCAACAAGGTATCCTAGGAAGTTAGGAGTTAGTCTCCTTCCCTCCCACAGAGACTGGAAGATGGGACACTATTGAAACCGAGAAGGACCCTGTGGGATTCCTGGGTATGAAAGCCTTTTTGTCCCCATTTCTTGTAGGCAAGACTCCAGCCTCCACGACCTTCCCTGAGTTCCAAAGGACAGATCTGAACAGTTGCTAATCAAGGGAGGAGCAGACAAGAAACCACCTGAGGCAAGATTAAAGGGATAAGAGAAGCTCATCAAGATTAGGAGATGACCACCTGAGACGAGATTAAGGGAGTGCAGGCCCTGCACGCACCCTAATCTCTTCAGCAACCCCACCCTTGAACTATTGCTATAAAACTCTTGATCAAATCCACCCAGGTTGGGACACATAGTTTTCTTCGAGGGCAGGAGCCCGCTGTATCCCGCTTTGCTTGGCAAAGCAATAAAGCTATTCTTTTCTGCTTCACCTGAAACTCTGTTTGTGAGATTCAATTCGACACTGGTGCAGAGAGGCCGAGCTTTCTGCATCAGTATCTTCCTTGATGATTTTATTTCAAAAGGATGGCTCCCAGAACTTTGAGAAAGGCAGTCCTGGGCTGTAAAACTAGCAAGAGGCTTTTTAAAAAGGTTTAGGTCCAAAGGGGCAGAGAAAGAATTTACAAGTTTTCTAAATTAAATGCTCTAAGAAAAAGAGGTCGGAGTCCCAGAGTCAGGAAGAAAGATGTCTAAAGTTCAGTCAGCCTGAGGGGAAAGTTAAGGCTGTGTCACTCAAAAAATTAACCATCAGTTGATCTAAGAAAGAAATGGAAAATTGTATGTGAGCCAATCTGAGGATTATAACCTGGGAGACAGTCTTTCAGAAAACTCTGAGGACTATTCTGCTCATTAGAGGAGAAAGCACAGTTATACAAGTTTTTGAGACAAAGGGTTATAAGTCAAATGACACAATATTGACAGTCTACACAATCCAGATCTACAGGTACAAAGCAATTAATGGGTCATTGTGACCCCTGACAAGATGAAGAAGGAAGGTTATCTCCTAAAGAGTTGTGACCCTTTAAGAGATTAAGAAGGAGTGTTATCTCCTAAGAAGGTCTGGTTAATGCAGATGCACAACACACACTAAAGGAGAGGGAGGAGGCCCAAATGGGTAGAGACAAATTCCTCAGCCATCTTGGTCAATATGTTTCCCCCAAGAGAGATTGCCCTCCTTGAGGGCAGTGAGAGACTGAGTGTACCAAGGGACAAAGGCCAGACCATTGATAAAAACAGGACTCTGACCCACAACTTCTGCAGCAACAGGTCAGGACTTGTTCAATAACTGACAGCTTCCCTAATTTTTTCCCCTACTTCCATTTTAGCACCATCCAGAGAAACGCAAACATATTATCCTAACCAATCTCAAAGGATGCCTTCCTTATTTCTTAACCAGCTCCAGCTTCCCCATCCTAATAATCTCCAGTCAGTGCAGACTGGAAGCCTTCCCTTTTTTTCACTGTAACGTTTTTCCACACCTCTGTCTGCCTTTGAGTCTCTACCAAAAAACAGGTGATGGTGGCTGACTCCCTTGCTACACAGCAAGCTTTCAATAAATAGTCTTTGCTTGTTCTCATTTGCTCAGTCTTTATTTATTTCCATAGCAGCAGAAAATCAGCATCTAGGACTATGGGTGATTAATACTATCAACTGAATCCATTACAAAGAGGGTTAGCTCCTGTGTAAAGACTTCTGTATTAGCAACACCGTTTCCTGGAGAAAGAAGTCAATAATACAGCTTAGCACTCAGCTTGAATCACTTTATTTTTTGTGACTTTAGACAATTTAACATGGAGGATCCGCTATTCTTACCTCTATTTTAGGAGTATGAGTTCAGTTTAGGAATTATGTGAATACTAAGTTAGATAATGTTTGTGAACACTGTTTCTCTTTCTCTGTGCATGAAGCCCAGTGTTTCGAAGGAGCCACTGTCCTATGGACTTAATTCTAAAAGGATACAAATTAACCTTAAAATGCTGCTCAAAAAAATGGTTAACAATTCTTGTTTCTATCTATAGTGACTGTGCCTGAAGAAGTTTAAATTCTTGTATATTAGCTGAGAAAAGGCTCCAGGGAAAAATGATCAAGAAAGAGGAAAAGACCAAAAAACTCTCAGTTCAGTCATTGTTATGCAACTGAACCCGCATAGGTGCAAAGAACATTCTTTGGCAACAACCAAAGCCTCCAGGTTTTTCTGCTGCTAATGACTTACACTCACTGAATCAGCTATGCAGTTTTTTTTTCCTTTTCTCTAAGTTATATTTTAGTAGATAATGCAACCACATGATTCACAAAAGCAAACAGGTGAAAAGTATGAAGAGTTTTGCTTCCACACCTCTTCTCAATTCTCTTGGGACTTGACCCTCCTTCTGGGAATCCCACTACCAGAGATAAGCACTTGTATTACTTTCTTGTTTAACTTTCCAGGGTATTTTTTAAATAACAAGAATATATATTTATGCTTTCACTTTTTTATGGGAAACAGGATAGAATACCCTTTGTTGGACACCTTCCTTTTTTCGCTTAGTTTAGTTTGGTGGCCTTTACCTATTTGTACCTACAAAGCCTCCTCCATCTTTACTTATTTGTGTATATATGTGTGCATGTAATGTTTTTAAAAATATTTGATTGTAAATACGTAGCACAGTTTATTTCACAGGTACCTATTTATGTGCATTTAAGTTATTTCCAGGCTTCAGTTATTGTGAACAGTGCTGCTGTGAATAAACGTATTCGTTGGTCATTTCAATGCCGTGCATTCCTGTTCCTTTCTGAATGCATAATAAGTATCTAGCATCTCTAGAATCAATTCCCAGGGGTGGAATTACTGAGTTAGCAGATATAGACCTAGATTTAGATTTAGACATAGATATAGACAGATAAATACACATACACATATATATTAGAAATTACTACATGTGTTTGAAAACTATCAAATTTCCTTTGCTGCTTTCCAATTCATGTTCCTATCAGCCTGTTCCTCCACATCTTCCCAAACTTAAGGTGTTATTGAACATTTGGCTTTTACAAAGCTGTGAGGGAAAAATCAGTATCACAATGTACTGTTAAAATAATTAAAGGAGGCCATTAGACTGAGGGGTCTCTAATGCCATGGCAACTTATATAAGCACACCAAAATCTAAGTCTGTAAATGCAAAGTTATAAAATTGAAACCTAAGGACAACAAATCATGACAGCCAGCTAGGCTTTAAGCTATAGCCAATCAATATTTTTTTTTGCTTTGCTTCCACACCTTTTCCATATATCTCTCCCTGAGCTCCTGTTAGTAGAGCACTCTTAACCACTTCCGGTTAGGTGTTGCCCAATTTGAATCCATTTTTGCTCAGATAAACTCTTAAAATTTTTAATATGCTTCAGTTTATCTTGTAACAATAATTTTAAAGTGCATTTGTCTTATTCTGAGGGATGTTAAATACTTTTTCCCCTAAGTTTAATGGATCTTTCCTTATTTGAAACCTGTTTTCATAACTCTGTTTTCTATTTTTAAAAAAAGCAATTTGTAAAAGCTCCTTATATATTAGGGATAATAACATTTTATGTATGTAATAAGTGTAGTAACATTTTTCTATCAATTTCTATAACTATATCTACATCCATGTTGATCTACATTTATCTCTAGTTATCGAATGGATATTTTGATCTTTTCTTTATGGCTTTGGGAATTTTTCCTCACTCCAAGAATATAAATGAAGTCTCCCACAATTCCTTCTAGTTTGTTATGATTCATTGTTTTAAATTTAAACACTTGAGTAGTTTTGGAGTTTTGCTTCATCTTATAAGTTATTGATTTGACTAATTTTTTCCGCAGTGCCAATTAGTCATCTCAAGCACAGTTACTCCCACATCTTGGGATATTACCTTAAACATATCCTAAAATGGCAGGTGCATTTAGGTGTATTTATAAATTTTCTCTTTTTTCCTATTATTCTGTCCATTTATGTGCCAGTAATACACAGCTTTAATTGATTAGTCCTTATTGTATGTATTTAATTTTGTCGTATTATAAGAATTTGATTTTTTTGGCACCTATGGTCAGATCTTTTTTATGGGTGATACATTAGAGTCATATATTTATACTTAAATTGGCTCTATATAATTATATAGTGTCATATATTTTAAAAGGCCATATATTTTTATCTAATAGATACAAATTATAAAGTGGTAGATGCTTCCTGATTTAGGAAAAAGAAAGTATCATTATTTGTACTAGTTGTTATTGTAGTCATTGTTCTTAGCAAACTGTACAGATATTTATGATTAAAAATGTCAGGAACAAGTTGTATTTCAAGGGGTAGAAAATATTTAAAATGGAAGGCTATCATTTCTGGTAAGAGTAGTAAGGAGTTTCACTTGCAGGTGCCTTACAATCTCAGGTTATTGCACTTAGTGAATAACTATGTTTATAGCTCAAAAATGAGATGCAGGGTATGTTCACATTATTTCTCAAAACCGTTTTGGAAAAGAGTAAAATTGACAGTAAGTGAATTTAACTTAATAAAATATATTCATTTAAAGTAAAGAATTCTGTCAAAGAAAAATGCCCAAGTAATCTCTTGGGTTATACAATCTTGGTTTCTGGTTGGATAGTACCATAACATGGAGGGGTTTATAAAAAAGCCATTTTTACACTTATATAGACACTGATCCAGAGTCAACTAATATTGATTAATGTTTGCAGAGTGGGTAGTGTGGTGATAAGCACTTCTTCATCTATTACACATTTAAATCTGACTGTGACTCTGCGACAGAGGGAATATTTTCAATATGTTATAAATTATTAAAGTAAACTAGGGAAGTTAATCAGAAGCTCCCAAGTGGAGGAGCTAAGATTTTAATCACTGTTCTGGAATCTCAACCCCGTAATCTCTCCACCACAAAGTTTCCTTGTTTTTTTGCAGTGATTATAGTGATAGCAAACATCATGCTTTATATTTTTATTTAATGACGTTTCAAGTAATTATCAGCATTGACAAGAAAATATATTCTTTGTCTATTTTCTTTTTAACCTAGGCCTTCTAAAACTTAAATAACTGCATTTATTGTATACTAGTCAAATAAACTAGGCATTTTCCAGACCATGATAGAGACTAAAAACTTGTCACTGGTGTTATTGTGGTGCCCGATTAGTGGAATACAATTTGTCCTCCCTTATCAACTCCACTTTTAAAAGTTAGGCTTTTTGTGAGAATGTAGAGCTGAGTTTTTTGTTGTTTTTTTTAAGGTATTGTTTGCTGAATAGCAAAACGTGAGAAATTTCCAAACATTACAGTTCGTAATCATTCCATTCAAAGATTGTAACCTCTAGACATCTACATCTCTTTATTTGTTTGCATCCATGTCTAAAGTCTGAACTTAGACACAGATATGAATAAATAATTAACTTTTGTGTATATACTTTTTTTTATTAATTTAATATTTGAATAGGTCATGTATTTACATAATTCAAATTCAAATTAGTATTAAAATGTAATCAGTGAAGAGTGGAGTCTCCCTCCCACCCCTGATGCCCAAACTACAATTTGAGTTCAATGAGAATCGAAGGTAATCAGTGCAGAGCTGTGTCTTCCTCCCACTCTCATCTTGCAATCACTACCAATTATCAATGTCTCTTTAGAAACTTTGGAATTGTAAATATATATTATTTCTAAAGAAAAATATTCCATATACACTCATTTTATCGTGCTCTTTGAAATTAACAACATATATTGGAAATTTATCCATATCAATACATAGGAACCTTATTTAGTTTTTAAGATGATTGTATTTCACTGTATCAATATGCCATAATTATTGCAACCATTCCTATTGCTAAACTTTTGCTATTATCAAAAATAAAAAAATAAAGACTTACCTAGTTAACATGCATCAGTTTACAAGTATTTAATATATCGTGGGATAAATACTTAGAAGTTTAATTAGTAGACATTCCCAGTGGCCCTCAACAGAGTTTTGTGCCAATTTATTTTTGATCAACAGTCAATCAAAGTGCCTATATTTCCACTGTCTGGCCTATAAAAATATAATCAAGCTTTTAGCATACTGTAAGACTGATTGAATATATGTATGGATGTATATATGTATATGCTACATATATATTTTTAGTTTAAATCTTAGCTGATGCATACTAATAAACTGAAAAATTGGCAAACTAAAATCTCCTTATAATGCGTGAAACTGAGCATTTTCCATATGTTTAAGGGCTACTTGTTTTTCTTTTTCTGTGAAATGTCTTGTTTAAATAATTTGCTGATTTTTCTACAGAGTAGTAGGTCCTTTGCTTATTTGCTTTGTAGATATGCTTTAATTATTAAAGCACTTAATATTTATCTGTGCTGTGTGTTTGAAACCTATTTTTATAATTGTTTCTTGCCGTTGACTTTGTTCATGATATTTTGTTGAGCTTGTAGTAGTTCCTTCCCCATTCCCCATTACATAGACTCTTTGGTTAACCTTTTCTTTTTTTTTTTTTTGTGGGTTTTTTTGGTGTATGTGTGTTTCAGGGGTGGGTATTATAATTATAAGCAAATTTTTTATATAGATTGGTTGGCAAACTCTGTCTCATGGGACAAATCTGGTCCACTGCCTGTTTTTATAACTAAACTCTTATTGGAATACAACCATATATATTAGAATAGGCATTATTATGCTGCAATGGCAGAGTTGAGTAGTTGCAATAAAAAACTTATGTCCTGCAAAACCTAAAATATTTACTATCTGGTCCTTTCAGGAACAATTTTTACCAGCCTCTGCTTTTTCCCCTCTCTGAAGTACATGTTATTTTTATCCATATTTTGGAAACATAAAACCTCAGAACTAAGTGAGACTAAGAAACATTCTCAAGAGTTTGAATCATTTTCAAAAGAAAAATTTTCAAATGGAGATCCTGGGTTTTACACAGGTCTATCTGACTCCAGGACTAAAATTTTAATAACTGTGCACTTGGTCCCAGTATTTAATGATTCATTTGTACCCTTAAAGTACAAATGTACTCCATTTGGACATATAAAACTCAAATTTGGTCACATAAGACTAACATACATTGGAGGCTTTGTGGAGTACACACATTTTTTTTTGTACAAGGGTACAAGAAATTTGAAAGTTATGGATGCCTTTATGGACATTTCTGCATGTCCCAAAGACACCTAAATTTCTTTATGTATCATTCACAAAGAAATGTTATGATACCTACTATAACTAAAGCATGTCAAAAATGTCAAGGCCATATAAATGCTTGAAATAATAACCTGTGACATGACTACGTATATATCAGGAATATGACCTTAATAATGGAATGGAGAAAGAGTAGAATTGAGTTTTCATATACAATGCATAAAGATCAGCAATAAAATTGCTGTTTGATAAATTCGTAGTAAAATTGTGGTTGACTTTCATTATTTTCTGTAAAATGTACTTTGCAATAGAAAACTCTTTACGACCTTCCTAGAAAAACACAATAAAACAAATCAACCAAACAACTACAAAAACTGTTTTTTTTTTCTTACATTCTGATTTAGTGGTAGCCTCTAATTAACTGTAAGGCAAATCAAAATGTTCCTGAGAATTCTCAATCTGTTAAATATTTCCCAGAATTTATTTAATTGAGCATGAGAATCAGTCCCCATTATTTATTGGTTTTTTTGAATTGGAAAGTAAATATTTTTCATTATAGAGTTTGGCTATACTTAACCTGACTAGTTTGTGTTTTCATCTTCCTTAATAAATTGAAACATTTATTTTCAATAATCTTAAATTGAAAAATATTAATGCTCATAGGACAATATTAAAAGCATTCAAAACATTTATTGATTTTTGATTGCCAGATTCCAAATTGTTTATGTGGAAGATAGATATGTGTACTTTGTAGCAAAAAGCAACATGAAGATGGAAATTTAGTTTGAAATCACCTCTACTATATTATAGCCTTTGTACTTTTGACAGTGTTGAAGTTGATTGTTTTTACTGTTTTTCTCAGCTCATCACATTAACTTCATTAATGATGAAGAAATTGTAAACTATAAAGCACTGAATAATTACATGGACATGACATTCCAAAAGGAATTGGCACAACTCTGAAATCACTTGCATCAAAATAGATTAAGATTGAATGATGTATTGTTTGTATCTGCCAAGTACTCTGCAAGTACGTTAAGTAAGAAAAATACAAATGAAGTGACTTGGTTTTTGTTAAGGATGTAGTAATCCCCACATATTTTTCTCTTATATTAATTTTGCCCCACATTTCTAGAAAATATTATTAAATATTTAAATAATTTCCAAAATAAAAAAATGTTCCCTTTAAAATCAATTGTATGTTGTGTGTTTATAAATGCGTATATGTGTGCATGTGTGTTTTGCCTTTTAGTGTGCCTTGTAATTTTTTGTTGAAAGCTGGACATGATGTATCAGATAATAGAAACTGAGATAGATGATCTTTTAATGTGAGTTTTATGTTTATCTATCTAGGAGTTAGTCTAAGTATAGTTTACTGGAACGGTAGGTTTCAGAGGTGTCTCCTTCCTTCAGTGTCCTTGTATGTCTCCCCTGTTGTCTTAGTTTTAAGTAGAGTCTGAGCCTTGAACAACATTCAGCTGTATTCTTCTGTTATTATACAGAATCCCTGTTGATGTATTGCTGAGGTATTGGGGGAGGGGAATTAATCAGTAAACCTATAATTAGGTTTCAGTCCCTTTAACTGATATGCACTCTGTCCTGTGACCTTCACAAGTGTCTCTTAGCTTTTCTCTTTAGTTTTTAGTTGAGACAGGAAGGCTAGAAGGGACTGGAGTTGGGTAATCTCCCTCCACCTAAGTTGGATCAGGCTCTGGTGAAGTCTTTTCTCTTTCTAGGTAGGCTACTGTTGTGGAGAAAACTTTGGGCCTGTTTCAAAATGGTTACCTTTCCAATGAATATATTTCAAAATAATTACTTTTCCTCTTTCCCTGGATAAACAGAAGAGGGTTTTTTTCTCTGATCTTCATTGGGAGAACTTGGTGGGGTTCTTAGAGGTAAAACCTCCCAGTATGTGGCACCTCCTTGGTATGGGCAACCAGGAGTATTTAACACTCAAGCTAGTCAACTTTCAGCTTTCAGCCATTCATTAAAGTTACCATCCAAGGACTCCAGCAAGTTCTGCTTCAGATAAGCTAATCTGTATTCCCTGAATTCACCTGTCTCCAATTTTCAGGGTGGCAGCTTGTCCTATAATCTCAATTCTCTGATGGATCTAAGAAAAGTTGTTCAGTTTTTCCTCTTGTTGTGAGAGTAGAAATAATGAGTTGCAAACTCTTTACATGTTGGAAGGGAAGCTGGAATTCAACAGTGATGTTTTTAAATAACTTGCCAATTAAAATGGTTACCTAAAAAATTTCAGAGTGAATTATGTATTTCAGTAAGGTATGTCAAGTGTGTTCTCAGAATTTAGTATCTCTTTCCATTCCTCTCATTAGCCAGAGGGTATCTGTATCCAGAGTGTTCAGCGTTAAATTTAAGTAAATATAATAATGTATAACAATTATTGAAACATTCCATATATACCAATTGCTTACTTGGGACCACTTACAAGCAAGAGACCATTTCCAGATTGGTTCTAGAGACCATTTCTGCCTTTGAATCCTTGAGTTTCATATACGAATTTTGGGTTGTATGTTGACTTACAGAAAAGAAGAAAAGTAATATGTTGAATATAAGAGAAGATTTTGTAATTCATAATGAAAACCCAAAAGTATCCCCCAAAGCAGTGATTGTAAAAATGTTATGTTTAGTGACTTTAAAAATATATGATTATAATAAATACTAATACTTTGCTATGCTTAGGACCATTTTATTCCAAAGCATAAAAATATCTAGTTAATTCCACACCAAGATAAATTTCTTCATGAATACCGGAAGTACAAATGCTTAGTGGGCCAGAAGAAAAAATGAATATAAAGTTGGTTACATTGTTGTACAAAATATAAATTAAAGCTCACAGGTATCTTTCCTTAAAATTCAAACTCATGAATTTGCCTTAAGAGTTCAGAATTAACGAGGCCTTGCAAGACATCATTAACCACTTTCATAAATTATTTTCTATGAAAAACTTGAATATTTCTAAGACGTACTAAGAGTAACTAGCTAGTAAATTATTTCAGTTAAGTGTGATCTTTCTCAGGCTAGGTTGTGAGCGCAAGTAATATGTATGTGCTGCTGTAAAATACACCACAGGGTCTACTCAAAAATAATCTTCAGTTTTTTTAATAATTAATAATTTGTGAATTTTAACTTCCACATCTAGTATCAAAAAATAAAAATTCTACTTTATTTCCTGTAAGTGTATTCTTATTAAGGAAATTTGCTTTTACTTGGCAAACATGACATTTACTGTAATCCTTAATAGCTAGAAAATTCAGTTTTATTGTAGGAATAATAAAAGTAGAGAAATGTTTATTTTCTTAATGAATAAAAACCAATAGACTTACAAAAGGCATTTAAAAACCAGTGTGGTTCTATAACAAAAAGACAAAACATGGAATAATTATCACATTCCTAATTTTAGGCTTTCTATTAACATTCCAATATATGTTAAAGTCTATCCTCAAAGGTAAGTTATTAAATTTTGAAAAAGAGGTTTTGTTTATATTACAGAACACAGAGAAATGAATATTAATTTGTAGACAATTAAATTTTGATTGTAAATTATTAGTGTCAACAAATTTCTATTGTTTAAAAGGAAAAAACAAATAGTGTATCTTCATTTTCTTTCTTTTCTTTGTTTCCCTGTGATTTGCAGAAATAAGATCAAGAAGACTATATAAGAAATTTAGATTTTTAATGTTCAGTTTGTATGTGGTTAATACGATACCTTATTCCAAATTTTCGTTTAGAATTTTCTCTGGTGTGCATTTGATTTTAGGTCAGGTGATGTCCTCATTCTCTTAAATTTCCACCAGATATTAAGTAACAGAGTAGATAGAAACTCTTAAGGTGTTTAAACAAGGATTAAAGTTACAGATAAGTCAGATAAATAGAGTGAAAACAAAAAACAAAAAAACACCTCTGAAATCAACCTTAAAGGGACAAGATCCACAATGCATGAAGTAGGTCAGTTTTGCTGAGAAAAGTAGCAAGAAATGCAGAAAAAAACAAAACAAAAAAACTGGTTAAATCATAAAATACTGCTGACTATGACAATTCTCTGTTAAAGTTCCTCTGTTTATAAAAATAATTTGTTGTGCAGTTATTAAACATGGTTCATCTAATGCCTAATCAGTCAGAAATCAATATTTTAGTGTGCATTAAGAAAATATTTCTTGAAAGGCAAAGAAAGGTATAGGACCTCTTTCCAATATTGTTTTGATATCTTTCAAGTCAAAGTGTAGATATGGAAATCTAGTTTAACATATATTCATGAGTTTATGAAGAGAATTAAATATTAGTAAACATGTAAAGGGATTTAATTTAACACTGAGCTTTGGTAATAGTAGTATCTCAATGGTGATAACTGTTCCATATTATGATAAGACCATCCAAAACAAATCCAGGAATGAAATTCACAGATTGTGAGAAAGTCCAGAAATATAAATTCTCACCATCTGAGGTAAAAGAAAAATATTGGGGAATTAATTCACTTTGTTTCTATATTGAGCCTTAATAAACTTTGCATTGTCTTCTGTGTTGAATGCTCTTTCCAGGAAGAGAAGATATAGCTTTACAAATTATTATTCAAGATTATCTGCATTAAGGGTGATCAAGATGGTGGAGGAGTAGGATGCAAAGTTCATCTCCCTCCACAGAAACATTGAAAATACATTTACAAGTGGAACAATTCACACAGAACAGCTACTGAGGGCCAACAGAAGACCTCAGCCACCAGAAAAGACAAGAAAACCTCCACATAGTCAGGTCGGACAAAAGGAAAAAGAAGAAGAAGGAATCAGGATGGAGCCTGAACCCCAGGGAAGGAGCTGCTAAGGAGGAAAGGTTCCTGCACCTTGGGAAGGCTCCTCACCAGTGGTTAGACTGGATAGAGGGGGCAGTTTTGGAGCCTAAAAGGGGAGAGCAGCAACCAGTTTGTGGAAGGCAAAATGGAGAGTAACCTGCACAGAAGGTTGGCACTGCCACCCTGCACTCCCCAACCTGAGACACTCCTCTGCCAGTGAGGGTGGGAGTCGCATGCTGAAGCTCAGACTCCAAAGCTCAATCTCAGAGAGAGGACCAAGGTTAAGTGCGGAAGGAGCCTGCCACAGTTCAAGCTGTGGCAACTGAGGGTATACTAGGAAGAAGCCTGGGCCCACCAGACAGGCAAGTCACCATTATTGGGAGGCGCACAAGGAGAGGGGCGGGACCACCATAAAAGCTTCTTTCCCTGTGAGCACTCCCAGGCAACAGGACACCATCTATAGGAGCTCTGTGGGTAGGTGTGAATAGCTGCCATGATCTTGGTCTCCAGAGGTGGGCACTGGCCACTTCTTCCAGGCCCGCAAGCAGACAACAGGCCCTGTCCGTGATGACCTGGAAGGACACAGACAGCTCCCGAAACTAGAAATTCTGCTAGCAGGCCTCAGGACCCACCCCTGTTGACCTGAAGGGGGCGGATGGTTCCAGCCACTCAGAATTCCAGCAGTGGGCCCCAGGACCTACCCATGCTGTCCGGGGAGGGAGTGGATAGCTTCCACAACTAAGAGGTCCATTGGTGGATGCCAGAACCCACCTTGCTGTCCTGGGAGCATGCTGATAACTCTCCCTACTAGGGAATCCATCAGTGGGTCTTGGGACATGCCCCACTGTCCTGGGAGGGTGTGATTATCTTCTGCAACTGGGAAATGTGCCAGTGGGTACCAGAACCTGCCCTGCTGGCCCAGGAGGGTGCAGATAGGTCTTGCTACTAGGAAACCTTCCAGTGGGTGCCTGGACCTGCCTCGCTCTCCTGGGAGGGTGTGGAAACCTCTTGCTACCTACTAAGAAATCCGTCAGTGGGTGCCAGAATCTGCTTCACTGTCCTGGGACGGTGCAGATAACTCCCCACACTAGGAACTCCATCACCAGGTGCCAGGAGCTCCCTGCTGTCCTGGGAGCATGAAGAAACCTCTCGCTACTAGGAAATCTGCCAGTGGGTGCGAGGACCAGCCCTACTGTCCCAGGAGGGCTCAAATAGCTCCCCCAACTTGGAATTTCAACCAGAGGAGGGGCTAAAACAACAGCTGGGCCCGAGGGGCTATGTGACTAATGAAGAAGAGTTGAAATCTCTCCTCTCAGCTGCACAAACTGCAGAGCTATACCCCCACTGATGGCTTCCTAAATTCAGCTCCTGCAAAACATCCAAAAGGACAACAAGAGCTCTTGCAGCAAGGATGGGTCTGGTTTTAGTAGCTGTGGGCTCTGTGGGCATGCACACATGGGGGTAGGGCCAGACCAGAGTTTGAGCTGCCTCCATATCTCCCACAGCTGGTGCAGGTGCATGAGTACTGCAGTACTGGGATCTAACCTCAATAGACTGCACTTCACTTACACCAATGGATAGATCATCCAGACAGAAAATTAATAAAGAAACACAGCTTTAAATAACACATTAGACCAGATAGAATTAATTGATATTTATAGGACATTCCATCCAAAAGTGGCAGAATACATGTTCTTCTCAAGTGCACAAGTAACATTCTTCAGGATAGATTATATCTTGGGTCACAAATCAAGCCTTGGTAAATTTAAGAAAATTGAAATCATATCAAGCATCTTTTCCAATAACAACACTATGAGATTAGAAATCAGTTACAGGAAAAATACTGTAAAAAACAAAAACTCATGGAGGCTAAACAATATGCTGCTAAATAACCAATGGATTACTGAAGAAATCAAAGAGGAAATCAAAAAATACCTAGAAAAAATGACAATGAAAACACCATGACCTAAAACCTATGGGATGCAGCAAAAGCAGTTCTAAGAGGAAAATATATAGCTATACAATCTTACCTCAAGAAACAAGAAGAACCTCACATAAACAACCTAACCTTACACCTAAAGAGAAAGAACTAGAGAAAGAAGAACAAAGAAAACTCAAAGTTAGTAGAAGGAAAGAAATCATAAAGATCAGAGCAGAAATAAATGAAATAGAAAGGAAGAAAGCAATAGCAAGATCAATGAAACTAAACACTGGTTCTTTGAGAAGATAAACTAAATTGATAATCCTTTACTGAGACTAATCAAGAAAAAAAGGGAGAGGATCTAAATCAATAAAATTAGAAATGAAAAATGAGAAGTTACAACAGAAATACAAAGGATCATAAGTGAATACTACAAGCAACTATAAGCTATTAAAAAGGACAACCTAGAAGAAATGGACAAATTCTTAGAAAGATACAACCTTCCAAGACTGAACCAGGAAGATATAAAAATGTGAACAGTCCAATCACATGTACTGAAATTGAAACTGTGATTAAAAATCTTCCAACAACAAAAGTCCAGGGCCAGATGGCTTCACAGGAGAATTCTATCAAACATTTAAACAGCTAACACCTATCCTTCTGAAACTGTTTCAAAAAATTGCAGAGAAAGGAAAACTCCCAAACTCATTCTATGAGGCCACCATCACCCTGATACCAAAACCAGACAAAGATACAACAAAAGAAAAAAAATTACAGGCCAGTATCACTGATGAATATGGACGCAAAAATCCTCAACAAAATACTGGCAAACAGAATCCAACAACACATTAAAAGGATCATACACAGTGATCAAGTGGGATTTATCACAGGGATGCAAGCATTCTTCAATATGCACAAAGCAATCAATTTGATACACCATATTGACAAATTGAAGAATAAAAACCATATGATCATCTCAATAAATGCAGAGAAAGCTTTTGACAAAACAACACCCATTTATAATAACTCTCCAGAAAGTGCGCATAGAGGGAACCTACCTTAACATAATAAAGGCCATATATGAAAAACCCACAGCAAGCATCATTCTCAATGGTGAAAAACTGAAAGCATTTCCTCTAAGATCAGGAACAGGACAAAGATGTCCACTCTTGCCAATATTATTCGACATAGTTTTGGAAGTCCTAGCCACGGCAATCAGAGAAGAAAAAGAAATAAAAGGAATACAAATTGGAAAAGAAGAAGTAAAGCTGTCACTGTTTGCAGATGACATGATACTATACATAGAGAATCCTAAAGATGCCACCAGAAAACTACTAGAGCTTATCCATGCATTTGGTAAAGTTTCAGGATACAAAATTAATACACAGAAATCTCCTGCATTCCTATATACCAACAACGAAAGATCAGACAGAGAAATTAAGGAAACAGTCCCATTTACCATTGCAACAAAAAGGATAAAATACCTAGGAATAAACCTACATAAGGAGGCAAAAGACTTGTACTCAGAAAACTATAAGATACTGATGAAAGAAATCAAAGACACAAACAGATGGAGAGACATGCCAAATTTTTGGATTGGAAGAATCAGTATTGTGAAAATGACTATACTACCCAAAGCAATCTACAGATTCAATGTAATCCCTATCAAATTACCACTGGTATTTTTCACAGAATTAGAACAAAAAAAATTTACAATTTGTATGGAAACACAGAAGACCATGAATAGCCAAAGCAATCTTGAGAAAGAAAAATGGAGCTGGAGGAATCAGGGTCCCTGACTTCAGACTATACTACAAAGCTACAGTGATCAAGGCAGTATGGTATTGGCACAAAAACAGAAATATAGACCAATGGAACAGGATAGAAAGCCCAAAGATATCCCACACACCTATGGTCACCTAATACAACAAAGGACACAAGAATATACAATGGAGAAATGACAGTCTTTTCAATATGTGGTGCTGGGATAACTGGACAGCTACATGTAAAAGAATGAAATTAGAACACTCCCTAACATCATACACAAAAATAAACTCAAAATGGATTAAAGACCTGAATGTAAGGCCAGGCACTGTAAGACTTTTAGAGGAAAACATAGGCAGAACACTCTCTGACATAAATCACCACAAAATCTTTTTTGACCCACTTCCTAGAGTAATGAAAATAAAAAAAAAATAATAATAATAAATGGGACCTAATTAAGCTTAAAAGCTTTTGCACAGCAAAGGAAACCATAAATAAGAAAAAATACAACCCTCTGAATGGGAGAAAATATTTGCAAATGAAGCAACCAACAAAGGATTATTCTCCAAAATAAATGGACAGCTCTTCAGCTCAATATCAGAAAAACAAACAACCCAATCAAAAAATGGGTAGAAGACCTAAATAGACTTTTCTCCAAATAAGACATACAGATGGCCAACAAAAACATGAAAAGATGCTCAAATTACTAATAATTAGAGAAATGCAAATCAAAACTACAATGAAGTATCACCTCACATAGGTCAGAATGGCCAACATCAAAAAATCTACAAACAATAAATGCTGGGGAGGGTGTGGAGAAAAAGGAACCCTCCTACACTGTTGGTGGGAATGTAAATGTGTACAACCACTGTGGAGAACAGTATGGAGGTTCCTCAAAATACTAAAAATAGAACTACCATATGACCCAACAATCCCACTCCTGGGCATATACCCAGAGAAAACCGTAATTCAAAAAGATACATGCACCCCAATATTCATTGCAGCACTATTTACAATAGCCAGGACATGGAAGAAAACTAAATGTCCCTCAACAGAAGAATGGATAAAGACAATGTGGTGCATATATACAATGGAATATTACTCACTCATGAAAAAGAACAAAATAGTGCCATTTGCAGAAACATGGATAGACCTAGAGACTGTTATACAGAGTGAAGTAAGTCAGAAAGAGAAAAACAAATATCGTATAATATCACTTATATGTGGAAGCTAGAAAAATGGTACAGATAACTAATTTGCAATGCAGAAATAGAGACACAGATGTAGAGAACAAACTTATGGATACCAAGGGGGGATGGGGGGGTAGGATGAACTGGGAGATTGGGATTTACATATATACACTACTATGTATAAAATAGATAATTAATGAGAAACTACTGTGTAGCACAGGGAACTCAACTCAATGCTCTGTGGTGACCTAAATGGGGAGGAAGTCTAAAAAAGAGGGGATATGTGTATACATATAATTGATTCACTTTGCTGTACAGCAGAAACTAACACAACATTGTAAGGCAACTATACTCCAATAAAAATTAATAAAATAAGATTATCTGAATTAGTCTGATAATGTCAATTCTAGGAACTATTCAGCATAAAGTAAGAGTTCAATATCCTTCTTTCTGAAGGAAGTTCTTTAAAATTTTTTAAGTCAGGATCTGTGAATGGTAAGTGTGATGGTTAATTTTATGTGTCATCTCATGCACATCATCGCTGTGGTACACAATTTTTTGTCAAACACCAGTCTAATTGCTGCTCTGAAGATATATTTTGCATGTGATTAACATTTAAGACTTCAAGTAAAACATAACTTTCCATAATGTGGATGGGCCTCATCCAGTCAGTTTAAGGCCCTTAGAAAAAACACTAAGATAGCCCAAGAAAGAAAGAAGTCTACCTCAAGCCTACTTTGAACTAAAACATTAATTCTCACCTGTATTTCAAACCTGCTGGCTTGCCTTACAGAGTTTGAACTTGCCAGCCCCCACAACTGTGTGAAGTAATTTCTTAAAATCTCCCTCTCTCAAGAAAATATGGATAGATAGATGGAAAGATTGATAGATAGATAAATAGATACATACATACCTACATACATACATAGATACATAGATTTTATCAATTATGTTTCACTGTAGAACCCTGCCTAATGAAGTAAACTTTCTTGGTCTTTTTTTTAAAGCTGAAAATAATATATTTATTCATTCCTCAATCTTGCATGACAGTATCGCAGGTAAAGAATTTTAGGCTACTCTTTTTTCCTCCAACTTTTCCCACTCTGTAGCACTTTACACTTATTCCCACTCTGTAGCATTCTAAAGGTATTTATTTCAATGTCTTTTAAACCCTATGGTTGGTAATGAAAAATTCTGTCAATTTGCCACTATTTTTTATAATTTTATTTTTATTGTCACCCCCATTTATCTGCCGTTTTCTGGTTTCATTTGATGTGTCTTACCACAGTATAGATTTGTTTTAATTTATTTCTTCTTGATGTTTTGTATTTTTGAAGTGCAAACTCATTTCTATTTAATTCTGAAAAATTATCAATTATTATCATTCTTTTGAATATTGCCTCCCCTAACGTTTTTCTTGAACACCAATCAGACATTGAATGGACATTATCATTCTCGCTTCTGGATTTTCTCATGCCTTTTAGGCACTATTACAGATTTTTTTATGATTAAATAAGTTTTCCCTTTCAGTTTTATTGAGCTATAATTGACTTATAGCACTATATAAGTTTAAGGTGTACAGCATAATGATTTGACTTACATATATCATTAAATGTTTACCATAATAAGTTTAATGAATGTGCATCATTTCATTCTCTCATATTTTTAATCCCTCTGACTTCTGGGCAACATTTTCTCTTTCAGATCCATCCAGGTCATTGATTCCCTCTTCTTCTGTGTCTAATTTATTTTTTAGCTGATCTATTGGATTTTACTTTAATAACTAATATATCCAGAAGTAATTTTTAATGTGTAAGTCTAGTGAAATGCTGACATTTTCTCTACTTAGAAAATTTTCTAAGTAGAAAATTTTCTCTACTTCTCTTCTCTACTTAGTATATTTTCTATTCTTACTTTGTCTCTTTTGAATTTGAGCACTTTAATGTTATATTGTTTAAATATCATGTTTAATTGAGAAGCTGATTCCTCTTAAATTCTCTCTCTCTCTTTTTGTAACTGATAATTCCTTTCATACTCAGGTATTTTCTTGTGTATATTGTAATTTTAAGTTTTGAGCTCATCATTGTGCAGAGGTCATTTTCTGAATTGAAGTCATATCTCCTGCCCTGGGAAAGTGTCTCAGATAGCAATTTCATGTTTTCTTCTCCTGCAGCTCTAGCAGTTCCAATGGTCCTGGAATATTTGTGTGGTAATTTCTTAATTAGGTTTATGTTCCATGCAGTTTCTGTAATTGGAAGGCATACAGATCTAGAGTTTAATTTCTCACAAGTAAGTATTTTTTAGCATTGCTTTTGAAGGACTTCATTATTTATAATTAACTTTTATTTTTAAGTCTATAGGAAGAAAGATGGCTTTCTTGTTTGTTTGCCACATTGGTGGTCGTAGTATTTATAGTTTGTTTTTGTTTGGGGTTTTTGTTTTGTTTGGGGTTTTTGTTCAAGATTCAAGTAGCATATTTAAGCTATGGGATTTACATCACTACTGAATTCCAGATCTCAAATCACTTAGACAAAGACCATGACTGTTATTGTGAAACTTTATTAAAGTACTCTTTGCCATTATCTACCTGTGTACATTTTTGTCCAACTCCCATGACCCATTGAGTGGTGTAATTCAGTTTACTGCTTTGGTTTTGAGTTTTCATTTTATATCTGATCAATAAGTTCTTCCAAGTCTTTATTTTAATACTGGACATGTGTCTAAAATATTTTTTATATATCTCCATCATTTCTATTATGTTTAGTTGGGATGGTGGATATACGTATCTGCTCAATTCAGTATGTTATTGGAAGTTGAGTTTAAGCTATAAATATTATGATCTTTAATACATTCTGAAAGATCAGAATAATTCTGACATGTCTTATTCATACATTACTGTGCATAGGTAGAGAGTTGGTTTGCCCTTTTCTCTAATTTAATGATAATCTAGTTGCATTTGTGTATATCAGATATATTGCTATTTTATTGTATCCTTTGGCATGTATCAAATCTATATTTTTCTCTTGACCATGTTCCCACTGTTTTTAGAATATTATGCATCAAAAAATGTAATGTTTTCCATATGGAAGAGAGACCCTTAAGAATAGACACTATATTGTATTCAGGTTTCTATCTACAGCACCTACTGTAATGCTGGGCACATATAGTCCATGTTCAATACAATTGTAAGTGGATAACAGAAGATCAAGTTACCTCAGAGCTTACCAGAACTTATATAATTGCCTACATTATGAGCTTATATTTCTAAGTATACAAAGTTTTCTATAATCTTTCATGGTTCTCCTAATATAAAAAAATATATAAAAATTAGAATTAAAAAAGGTTTGTGATGTATTTAACAGGATCAGTATTCTTGACTTCAAGTTGTAGTACACTGTGCCATTTTAGCTTAATTTGAAAAGAACACTATTAGCACATATATTTTACCCAGCTTTTTTGTACTCCAGAAAGAACAAAAAATTCTTAAAATGTTTCTATTAAAACATAGCAGCATCGACACAACTTTAGTAACTCAGGATCTATTTAATTAAAAAAATATAGTAATACACTTTTTCTAGCCTGAAAAAATAAAATCATGATACTGTTTAACATATCTTTTATTATTATTTAGGTATGATAAGGCCAAAAGATCAGGAGACTACTGCTATTGAACAAACAGTTTGTTATGTTCACAGATCCCAAGAGTATGGGGTACTCCATACCTTAGGAGGATCACACAGGGAAGCATTGGGCTCAGTCAAAAGTTAGAGGGAGGGAAGTTAACTGTAAGAAGAGCCTATATTGTGGTTTCCATGGCAAGGAATTAATGAGGCAGGGTAAGCAGGTTTAGGATTGCTTAGTATGAATAATTTCAATGGGCTCTGAGGTGTAGGAACTGTCCTCTGGCTCACTCCAAGATGATTAGAGCAGGTAGAGTATGGGCTGGAGTGTGAAAGCCTGATCAAGGAGGTGGTTGGGAATAGAAGTGGTTGGTCAATTTTATCAATTCGCCTCTGTTAACAGTGGTCCAGAAGCTTCTCTGTGCTAAAAGCATGGTAAGTCTAAAGGCAGTGATTCCCTGGGAAGTGGATCCCGTTCTATTTTGTTACCCCTAACCTGTTCATGAGGCCTCATTCAGTAAGGCAACCCCCTCTGTAAGGCTGTCCTGCATCCCATGTCCTAGACAGGTCAAGTGTCTGCAGAAAGTAAGCCTGTTTTCCCCTTCAGGTCTTCAGTGGGTTACTTGCCACTATTGTCCCTCAGTCTCCTTTTTTGTAAAATGGGGTTTTAGTTTTGTCCTTTTTTTTTAATGCTGGTAAATCTTGCATTCAAGCAGGGGAGGGAAGGCAGAGGTCTGGCCCCATACCCCATCCTTTACTGCTGTGGGGCTTGCCCCTGGAGCAGACTCTCCTCTTTGGGCCCCTTGAGCTTCTTTGCTTATAGTATCTCAGATTTTACATGTTCCATGTCGTACCACATAACCCCCTTCAAGATACCGTTTGGAGGGTGGGGGAGATCTGCTTCCCACTGTGACTGAACTGTGGGGTTCTGACTACCTTGCTTACAGATTCATAGTTTGATAAATTTGTTGTATTCAAAAACTTAAAATGTAGGATGCCATTGTGTCTGTTTATATTTTTGGAATATTTGTACTACTTACAATTAATGAAGGTTTAAAAAACCCATCCATGAATGGGCACTGCAAAAAAAAAAAAAAAAAAAGAAGCGGTTGGTCAGAGAGGCTCTGGGCTGCTTCATTTGCATTTGATAAGTGCTCTCTTGGGTGAGTTGTTTACTATCTCTAGGAATTGGTTAACCTTGGGAGGAGTAGTACTTCCAGGGTCTGCAGGACCCCAAGTGTCAAAACATCAGTGCAGAAAATAAAAGACCTGGTAAATACAGATACATTCTGGAATGTAGACACATTTTCCTTCCAAAGGAAGTAACTTATGCTCTTGAAATATTTTATTTTCTGCCTCGTTTCAAGCAATCAATTGGGTTTAGTAAGTCCTGCTACTAGATGATAGCTGTTTTGTTTTTCTTTGTTTGTTTTTGTTTTTTTTGTATGTTAATAACAAATGCAGCAACAAACATTTCCAAGTGTTTTCATTAAGTCAAATGTCTTTGTGAGGTTAATGAATAGAGTGTAAATGTATATTCTGCATGTTGTTAAAAATCAATAAACTGTGCTACATTGCTGCCTTAAGTCACAATAAAATTCCAGGAGTTCATTGTTGAAAAATAACACATTTTAAATGATATTGAATATAATTTGACTATGGTAAAAAAAAAAAAAGCAACAAGCAACAACAATAAAAGACTACAACAAAAAAATAGTTGCATAAAGTTTGACTACAGAAAGAAATATTATTCAGATAATAATATGTTTAATATCCCCAAAATACTAGGGAATTCTCTACATAGGTCCTAACTCCTCCTAATAAGATCTAAAATTATGGATATTCTTATTCTTTTTTCCTGAAAATCTGAAGAGAAAGGAAACATAGATTACAGAATCCTATGAATTATAGATGATGTATATGTTTTATCTGTACTGAGTTTCCCCTCAGCCAGACACAATTTCATTGTTACCAGTTTTATAGGTATCCTTTTATAAGCCATTTTTGCAGACTATCATTCTTCTCATGTTCCTAAAGCAAATAGGAGCATTTCACAGGTCCTTTGTTTTCTTTTGTAAAAACTGTATTTAATTTTATTATGTTTTAATATGTTTTTATATTATGTTATAATAATATTATTTAATATTATTGGCCAATAGACACATATTTGTGACATCTTTTATTCAATTTCCTTAGAGTTAAGAAAACGGACTAGATACTCTTAGCCATCTCTTCCAAGCAAATAAATATGACTTAACAGCTAATTGATATTGCTACAACATACATTTGGACATCTTGCTATTGTGAATTAATAAAATCAGTGGGAAGGCATCTTTCTGTGAAGATTGCTACTATATAGAGTCTAAACTTAGCTAGAGGCCTTTCTTTTGCCTTCTCTATTTACAAATGTATATATTTTAGAATGCTATATACTTTTTTTTTACTGATGTATATTGAATGTATGACAGTATCAATCTCACTTTTTAAACTATAATCAACTTTATAAATATCAGTAAGATTTTTGTGCACACTCTACTCACTCTACTGGCATTCATCCACCCACATTGGTTCTCCATATATGTATATTTTATGATAGAGGCCATGCCATTTCTGTATGTTCTTATGATTAAGTGACAATCATCCTTTTTCACTGATGAATGCTGAGTCATTAATTGACAGTCTTCGCATTTGTAAGTGATGTATAATAAATCCCACAAATATGTTATCATTATTATGTTTGCTTTTAAATTATTTTTTCTTTAAAGAGAAACAAATATTTAAAATATAATGAAATAATTTAAAATAAATATAATGGGGAATTGGCATATATCAAATAACAAAATAATATTCATATCATTTTAATTTTATATGTGGGTTCCTATTTATAATTCTTCCAGCTAAAAGAGAAATATTTTATATTTATAAAGCTTGAAAATTTAGAGAAATATTTGGATGAATTGGCTTAAACTGTCTTCCACTATCCCATAGCATTTACAGTTTATACAATGCATATCTGAAACTTGTTTGGTAAGGGAAAGAGAGGCCCCTGGTGTTCAGGCAAACCTGGGATTGTTTATTTGTTGCATAATATCAGATAAGTACTTAAATGTTTTTAACTTCATTTTCCCATGAATTTTCAAATTGTCACATGGAAATAATAAACATACTTCTCGAGGTTGTTTTAAGAAAGATATGATATAATATTGCATGTAAAATATAAATGTCTAAGTAAAGACTAAAAACTTGACACAATAAATGGCACCTAATGTGTGTGTGTGTGTGTGTGTGTGTGTGTATGTGTGTGTGTGTATCATAGTCTTCACAGCCCTGAAAAGAGTTATCTCATATGTCTTCATCATTATTTCTTGGTTATTCCAGTGATTAATGCTTTATCATCTTTTACTTCCTTGGCTTAAACATTACCTCCTCAGAGGTGGCTTCCCTAGCTTTCATAGGTAAATAATTTCCAATAACCTCTCAGTCTCTTTATTACTGTATTTTCATTTAATTTCTTCACAGCACACATTACTAGATGGTAGCATGTGGCTTGTTTGTTTGTGTTCCGTTAAACTGCTCACGCTTCATTGAAGTGAAGCTTTTGTTTGTCTTGTTCATCCCATGAATATTTCTTGAGGCAGTGGGTAAAAAAAGGAATGGTGTTATCCTCATTTTAAAAAATGAGACATGGAGATGTTGCTAGATTTCCCAATGTTCCATGTTGAACAGTTGAATGCTAACCTTGTGAAATAAATTTATCATATCATACTGTTTTTCTTTTGAGGCTGGTGTCTCATGATGCATTTTTTAACCCCCCTTGAAAGCTATGCACCAAATACTTTTTAGCTCATTAAATATTTGTGTACTGATCATTTCAACATAAGCCTATTAAAGGTTGATGACAGTAAAACAGAAAGACTTCAGTATTATTTGAAGTGCTCTGAAATTTCATCTTTTGAAAAGCTGTATTGTGTTTGAGAACTGAATTTTCAGTAGGGATTTCAATACAATCTATCAATATCAAGAATGAATGAATCTCTAAGGGGCAGAGGAATCTTTAGTTTGAACTTACAGCCAGAGGAGGAACTGCTTATCTATATATTCAAACATTTAAGACTTCTAAATTTTTTCCACCCAAATGGAATAAAAGATATCTTTTATTCACCTTCAACAGAATTCAGTCATTTGTTTGAATTCAGACAGGGTATTTCTTTGTTGTCCTTACTTCAAACAATTTTTGGCCTCATTTTGGAAAACCTTAGGTAGTATAGGGAAACTCCAAATAAAGTAAACATTTCTATATTTATTCATATTTTCTCATGTAAAATATTCTTCTGAGATCTTTTTCAATATTGGCATGAAGAATCGACATGGGAAAGAAAAAATGGGCAACATAAAGGACAAAATAAAAGAATAAAACCCCAGAGCTTCATAAATGGCCTTGCACTTCAGTGTATTTTATCTTTAGTATGACACATATTCTAATGTATTCTGGCAGTCATGTGCGTTACAAATTCTAATGCATGTTACAGAATGATATTCTCTGACATTGTTTAATTTTTGTATTTTTAATTAATTGTCACAATTAGCAAATTCTTTTCAAACAAATAGAATAAGTTGTTAGGCACAGCGATGAGAGAGAAAAAAAAGAACCTGCATTTAGCATCATTAAGGAGTGCACAAATCACCTACACTTACAATCCTAGTCTTTGTTTTCACCTAATTCAATTCACCAAACACCAAATTGACCAAAACACTGAACCTTGACTTTTCCCTGCATTATTTTTTGTCATTCATTTGAAGCCTCTTATTTTAACCCAAAACCTCTTTCTCTGAAAAACAAGTAAAACAAATACTCCCAAATGTATGTCATAATTTCTGCTCATCAGGCTGAATTTGTGCAGGTTTGCGTAGGTATGATATAGTATGAAGAGAACTAGACCAGTGTTTTTCAAATTTTACATCATACATGCATATGTATCACATGAGAAATACGTTCAAAGGCAGAGTTTGATTCCGTATGTCTGGGATCTAAGATTATGCATTTCCAAAGACATGCTATTGATCCAAAGACAATACTTTGAGAAACAGGTCTGCCAAATTTTCTTGATTCAAATTTCTGTACCTTCTTTATGAAAGTCCCTTAAATTTTTGAGAATTACTTTCTTTGACTGTAAAATGAGAATAACAAAATCAAACCTATTTTTATAATATTCCTCTGAGCATCAACAACATATCATTCCCAAATATATTTTATACACCATAAAGTGCTATATAAATTAGAGATAGTGATAGTGTTTCTTTTCTGTTAGTTTTCTTATCCTTTTCTTTACCTTACTTAAAGCTCTCCCTGATTGATTTGCATCCACTAGCAAATTCCTGAGAGTCTGTTTTTGGATTTTGACCAGACTAATTCGTCTAAGAGTAAACCATGTGGCTTCTGAGTCTTATTATATCATACTGGTATGGATTTTTGGATAGCCCAATATCATCAGTAGAAAGTATTATTGGACAGTATTATTGAACCATATTTTGTTTACAACTGTGCATATATATATATATATATATATATATAGCACAGATCTCTGTTCTTAATAGTTTCTCAATACATTTGCTGAATAAAATGAATAACATATCAGTTATTACTTCACTCATTTATCCATTTAGCAAATATTTATAGGCCATAAACTACATAAATATAGGTGATAAAAAGATGAATAATGCACAGTTACTATCCTAAAGTTATAATGGGATGCAGAATCATTCATAGGCATTATTACAATGCATTGTGAAAAGACAAAATACATACGTATATAGGGTGATGCTAGTGCACAGAAGACCCTGTCATGTTTTCATTGTTAGATTGTTCAATAAGATCAAGATAGACAACAAATTGCCATGTTGAACTACAATCACAAAATTTCTCAGTAGTGGTATTAGACAGTCATTTATACAATGAATAAACAGTTAAACCCCTTATTTTCAAGTTCCCTTCAATTCTGTAGGTTTATAAATTTAAAATGTTTTTTTTTCTTTTATTTTGTTCAAAACATGTGAGAAACCCAGAGCAGTAACAATTTATGATGTAGGAAACTTTTGTATAGGCCCAAGTAAAGAATCTGATCAATGGAAAAAGGCAAATTAGTCATGAATGAGATATAGTGTAAAGGATTAAGTAACAAGATTAGACAATAATTTTGGAAAAGAAAGACTAGAAAAGAGGTTAAGACATCATCTAAATGGACCCATTGGGGCTACACATAATTGCCACAAATATGAATATAAGTATGGCAAATATAACCACCATTAAAAGCATCATCATCCAACTCATTGACCCCTTTATTCTGAGGGCTTCATAGAGCAGAATGATATTAAATCCTATCTCCTTCAAGGAAGACGACAAATATGAGCAGACAATGATTTTCAAAAGAACAGAGTGGCGTTTTCTCTGATCTCATCCAAGGTATTATCAGTCAAGAACAGTTCCTTTATATACCTATTGAAAACATTTGCTAAAAAAAAGCCTGTGTTGCTCTGTTGCTTGTTTTCTTTTTAATTCAGTGGTTTAGTCAGATGAGAGAGTTATTTGTGTTTAATGCTACTGGGTTTGAAATGACACATATCTCCTAGGTACTTGAACTCTTCTATAAGAAGTCAAATGTCTTTGTCTAGCTGCCATTCTTCCCTTGAATATGAGTAATTGAGTTCCCAAAGATAGATTTGAAATATGAGAGAATACCTGATTTCTGTGTAAACTGAAGCTTTTATTTCCTTTTTACCTGTCATTATGTTCTTTTAGCAATAATAAAAAAAAAGACTACATTTTTTTTTCTCCTGGGTTAATGTTAAAGATATATTTATTTTCATACTTAAGTTTTGCAACTTTTTCTTAAAGGGATCATGTTAATGTTTTAGATCAAAGCATTATAAAAGGGTATGTACTGATAAACATAACTCTTTCCTCAAGGGAATTAACTTTTATAATTGACCTAGCAACAAGACACCAAATTAATTGTTTTTCATAAGGGCTGTTAATCATAATGGTGACAATTCCACACAACGAACCCACTAGTAATCGAATCTTGCTGTTCGCTTTAAGTATAATTTAAATCACCCAGCATGTTTAAATGCTGCAGACAGAAGAGGTTCTAAGTGGTTGGAGATGATCCATAAGCTAATTGCTAAGCAGTGGTGGCATTTTCATTTATTATAGACCACTCAGCCATTAATTGTGTATGGCGATACAGTTCACTGGAGTTTCTCATTGAACAAGTTTCAAAGGTTAAATGGAGCCAAGTCAAAAAGAAGTCAAAACTAAGGAAGAAACATTGATGCTATCTACTGCCATGCATATAAACAATAACAGTTTCTAGAACTACAGAAGCCAAGCAACATTTTTACAATAAAAATAAATTATCTATTTATTTTTTTGTGAAGGGATATAATATACCCAAATTCTTTGAGATTAAAATTTATAATGTCAGTAGCTATTTTATATATGTTCTCATTCGAGAGAGTTTGAAATACTCTAACAAAATTAACTCTTTTGAATAAAAGTGTCTGATTTAATACTCAGGCATTTCAGAACCAAATATAGTAAATAATTAATTATAAGATTAGAAGGAGCTGTATATCATTCTTAAGTAGTTTGATATTCTTTCTTGTTATTTTGATTGTCCTAAGTACGTGATATATTCCCTTAATATTGGAAAATATCTCATGGGCAGGCCTTCATTCTGAAGCCTTTACTCCATTTCTTCCATTTTGATTTATCAGATTGACTTGAAAGTAAAAATATGACCACTGTTTCTTAGGAACTCACATGTGATAAATCATTAGGAGTTCCCTAGTTGTAGGAATACAGAACTTTGGATGAACTTCACCTGGCAGCACTTTTACTGGTGGAAAAATCTGTCATGATTATTTCTTACTGAAAAGAATGCACACACGCTTCACCAGACACCAACTGCGAGCACCAAAATCTTGAGCTTCCTGGCCTCCAGCACTCTGAGCAATAACTATTTGTGGTTTAAATTATCAAGACTGGTATTTTCTTACAGCAGCCTGAACAGACTAAGAATACCCCCAAGCCCATTATATTGTTATTTCATTAACATCTATCTTCAGTATTTTTATACCTATTGTGATAGTTAATTTTATGTGCCAACTTAATTGGATCATGGGCTACTCAGATATCTGTTTAAATTTATTTCTGGATGTGTCTGTGGATTAGTGTGTTTCCAGAAGAGATTAGCATTTGAATCAATAGACTGAGTCAAGTGGATTTCCTTCCCCAGCCTGGGTGGGCATCATCCAATCCACTGAGGTCCTGAATAGAACAAAAAATGGAGGAAGGGAGAATTTACTTGCTCTACCTTTATTCTCAGGCCTTTGAACTACACCACCAGCTTTTCTGTGTTTCCAGTTTACAGATACCTCACTGAGACAGTACCTTACTGTTCCAGTAGAATATAATGTATATATTCTATTGGATATATATAATAGATATATAATATATAATAAATATATAAAATATAACATAATATAAATAAATGTATGAAATGTAATATATAATATATTAAATTATACAATATATTTAATATTAACCTATTGGTTCTGTTTCTCTGGGGAACCCTGATAAATACATAACCTATTGTTTCTGTTTCTCTGGAGAAACCTCACTAATACACCTGTATTACTTTTTTGTGACTGCTTATTCATACATTAGCAAACTTTATTAGCTAGTTAGTCACCCTCACTAATCATATTTTATAATGTTCTTATACATTTTTTCCCTTCTGTTAGGATATTTTCTTCAAGTATATTTTCAAGAAGATTCTTTGTTTGGTTAAATTTCTGAGGTTAATATTACCCTTAATACTTAATTCCCTCATATTTAAATTATAATTTTACTGGGTATAAAATTCTAGTTTTAAGTTATTTTCCTTTGACATTTTGAAAATATTACTCCATTGTCCTTTTACATTCAGTGTTTTTGTTGAGAAGCATGTCGGTATAATTCTTATTATTTATAATTTACACTCTTTGGAAGGTTTTGGAATTTCATTTTTGTTTTTGATATTTTAAAAATTTGACTGTGTTCTTTTTAGCTGTGAATTCTTTCTTAACTACACTGTTTGACATGCCAATTACCTTTTCAATGTAAAGCCTTACACCTTCCTTTTTTTCTGGCAATTCCTTGTAATTATTTTTTCAAATATATGTGCCTGAATATTTATTTTATTTTTATTTACTCTTAAACTTGTTTTACATGTAACTGAATACATTTATTTCTATCCTCCCTGTCTTCTTACTTTACATTTAAGTAAATGTATTTGTCTTTGTCTATTCCTGATGCTTCCTGATTGAATCCTTGACTTGTATTCTAGCTCACTGATTCATTATTCAGCCGTATTCATTTTGTTTTTTGACCCATTTATTGAGTTTATTATTGCAAATATTATACCTCTGTATGTAATTGCTTTTTTGTCACTCTCAATTGTTAATTTAACTGATCCATTAACCTCCATCTCATTTCAATGAAATCTGGTAGGTGGATGGGCATGGGAGAGAATCAGTGGTGCCCACTACTTCACTATATTAAGAGCAGGAGAGTATGTTCAGTAAGAGAATGGAGTCTTAGATTCAGACTTAGGATCAGATTGCAACTACATATATACTGTGTGACTGATGTCGAAAGCTTGGCTTCTCTGAATTTTTGCCGAATCAAATCTTAGAGACAGAGTTTTGGATGAAGTAGAAAAGAATAGCTTTATTGCTTTGCCAGGCAAAGGGGGCACAGAAGGCTCCTGCCCTTGAAAACAGTTTGTTCCAACCCAGGGGAGTTTGGTGAGGAGTTTTATGGCAAGGGTGGGGTCGCTGATAAGATCAGGGTGTGCAAAGGGCCTGCACTCCTTTAATCTCATCTCAGGTAATCTTCTTGATAAGATTCTCTGGTTCCTTTAGTCTGACCTCAGGTGGTCTTCTCCAGTAGGAAGAATGCTGACATCTTCCATTTGCTGGGTTTTAATTCTATAAATGGCTTAAAGACATTGTTATGTGTATCCCTTGAGGCAGAACCAGGACTCTGCCCCATGGCTGCCCTTCCCTTGTCTTTGCATCTCTTCCCTTCCTGGATTAGCAACTGTTCAAATCTACTCTTTGGAACTCAGGGAAGGTCATGGTGGCTGGAGGGGGACAGGAAGGTTTCTGTTCCCAGGAGCCCCACAGGGTCCTGCTTGGGTTCATGACCTTGTGAAAATTTCTTGACTTCTCTGTACCTAAGTTTCCTTACATGTAAAAGTGAGGCTGTTAATACTTACCTTGTTGAGTTGTAGGAAATAAATGAGTTAATATAATACAGCACTTAAAATAGTACCTGACCTAAATTTACTGTTTGTACAAGCTGGTATTAAATCAGAACCAAGTTATTCTTTGAAAATTTAAAAACAATTTCTTAATAGTATTTGTTTTTACCTGGAGCACAAAATTGTCCAATCCCATCTCATTAAGAAATGTAATTTGTCAACTTTATCAGAAGCATGTATAAAGCTCAACTTGGACCCTAAGATTAATTGTAGTAAGCTGTTAACTGGCAATAAAAAAGGAAGTATCCTGTTTGCTACATTGATAGATAAGGGGTGAAAAATTTCCTGAATTTCTCAGTGTTTTCTGTAAAAAGCCCCAGTCTCCTAAGATTTTCACAAAAACATGAGAATTCTATCTGTAGCCATTTGTCTAGTTAATCGTTTTTATCCAAAAGGATAATAAAACTTATCTTATCTCTAGGAGACCATGGTTACATCCCAGAGTAGGCTCCTAGGTCAAATTCTCAGAGCATCAGGAAGACTAGAGTTGCTATTTTTCTGAGTATTTGTTTTCAAGGAGCAATGAAGCCAGATAAGTTAGAGACACCTAGGTGCCAAGAGCTGAGGAACTGGGGGCTATCTGGCTCCTGGAAAGATTCTAAATTTATGCCAAAGAGCTGGAGTAGGGAGTAGACTCTCAGGAGGGGAGAGGGACAGTGGCTTCTTTTTCTTTACAAGCAAAATTAAATCATCCTTCCTCATCTCTCACCTATAGGTTGACCAGTGATTTGCATAGGACCGTTGACCTAGCTCTCATCCCACTGCTCTAAGGGTAAGGACTAGGGCAAAGGAGGGCAGGGTTGGGCAGATACTTAACATTTACTCATTTACTGTGATATATTTAATAAGAACTACAGACCACCTCTGATACAGAGTACTTCATGTACTTTCAAGGTAAAGTTAATAAAGATGAATATTAAAAACCCCACAATAGGTCTATGGTAAAACACTTCATACCCCAAATCCATGCAATTGATTTTTACTTCTTTAAAAGTCAAAATACTATTTGTTCTGTTCCAATAAGAGACAACCTCAAAATCTCAATGACTTAACATTATAAATATTTATTTTTCTTTTATATAAAGTCTGATGCTGTTCCAAAATTTCTTGAAAGAAACTGTCCTTCATGCAGAGATGAAATGATCTAGTTGACAGAGGTTCTACCCTCCTGCAACTGCACTGCTTGGAACACTTAACCTCCCATGTTGATGAGGCAGAATAAGAGGAAGTTGGAGGGTTGTGTGCCTACGATCCTATGCTTTGTCCCACAGGTTATATGTTACTTCTGCTCACAGCCTCTTAGCCAAAATAAAGTCACATGATCCTGCCTACCTCACTGAAAGGAGGCTGAGGCGTGTAAATTTCCAGTACAGTTCTTCCTAAAACTTACCACACTATATAAAGTCATAAAACACAAACCACAGGATTTATATAAAGAAATAAGATTAGGGAAACAGCACTCAAAACTTCATCAGTAATACATAGTTTTTAAAAAAGAAATATAATAAAAATAGTAGCAAAGTTTTACAAATACCACAAGAAACAATGTCACTTTACCTGAACAGATCTAACCTTTACTTGCAGAAGTGAGCATCAGAACGATCACATCTTTGGGGTTATTGGGAAGTGGTGTAAGGAGGGTTGTCTGAAATAGGATGGAAAGTTCTAACACATTGGGAGCCGAGGAAGCTGGCCGAGATGTTAGAAGGTGTGCAGTTTGTGTAATCCCTACATGGCTTGATACAGCTGGGTACAGTTTTCTGTGTTCACCTAGTGTTTCTCTTGATAAGTTTGCATGTAAGCAAATACAAAATTCTCATTTTGCTCAAATGATTCCCTAGTATATCAATCATATTGGAACAAATTTGCATTTTCAAAACAAGCATTTTAGCACAACTGACTACCAATAGAGCCTACCACACCACTGTGTTAAGTATTGGGTGGTTTAAATCTTAATAAAATATTGGACTTTGTTATTAACATTTTAATCTAGTTATATAATATTTCATCATCCCAATTAGTAAAGATTAATTAGCACAAGAATTAATTAAAACCCTAGCTGCATGTCTTTGATAACAGTCCTTCATTTATTTGCCATAGTTGTCTCTTTTTAGGACTATGATAGCACTTAATAAATATAACAAAACATAATTTCTTAAGTTTTAAGTCACTGAAGGATCCCTTAGAATTTCCAAAAATTGATGTTTCTAATCACAGGAAAATGACTCACTTGATTTTAGATAATAATTTATCTTCCTTCACAGGAAGACCATTGACCAAAACACACACAAAAATCCTCTAATACTTACATAAACTACATTTCTGCCCTCTGGTTTTTAAAATATTGGGTTGGCCAAAAAGTTTGTTCAGGTTTGTCCATAAAATGTTACAGAAAGACCCAAATGAACTTTTTGGCCAACCCAATGTTTCAGCCTTTATGATGCATTTGACATTTTTATTGATTTACATTCTGGCCTTTCAAATGTTATGAATATGATTTATCTTCCAGGTCATAACTCCTTTATTTGGTTGTGTGTGTGTATGTAGCTAAGTGTGTAGCTTTGTGAGGTTAAACTGGTGCCTAAACAAAGGGATTGTCCTCTAGGGATGGCTGGGAAAAGATATAAAGTAATAGTCAACTGATCAAAGCTGACTAAATTAATTACTTTCCTAATATCATTCTTCATCAACCAGACTCTCCTCCTGAAATAACTCTGTAAATACCCTCATCTGACCCAACCTAACTCCTCTGGACAATAATGAATCTTTTATTTGTCCATTAAAATTCATGCTTTTTCATCAGCAAAATTTCTTTTTTCTAGCATTCCTTCACCACCTTGTTATAAACAAAATCGTTACTTTGCCCTGAGACTTCACTTTCTTTACATCTCTCTAATGGTGGCTGTTTTTCCTCTCAAACATATCCCTGCCTAGAGATTGAACAGGCATATTCCTCACTCTCTTTGTCACTTACAAATGACCCTCTCTAGCCTATAAAACTCTTTTGAAAATCATACTTTCCTCTGCAGTCCCCAAGTCTACTCCTCTTCATAACTTGAATATTTCAGCCCCTGAATCACTGCCACTTTCTCTATTTCTCCTGTCATAGTTCATAATTATTTCAACATTCTTGTAGAGGATACTTCCAATATTTTCACCTTTAATGGTCCTTTCCTTTACCCCATCTCTCATTGTCACATCCAATTATATGCCCTTTACTACCACAACCACAACTTCTACTTCATTCCTTCTGGTCCCTGACTCAATATTTTTTTTAATCCCATTGAGACCATCAGTCTGTTGACCCTACAGTCTTGTCATTGTTACTCACAGAGTTTTTGTCTTTACATTCTTCCCTATTGAGTTTGTATTCCTATCAATTCTATAATCACTCCTTTGTTTATTCCTTCACTTGAAACTTTCAGGCAAAAGTCTAGTGTAGTTAAGTTCAACTCTTTTTCTATTCTTCACAGGCAGAAGCGTCACAAGCAAACTGATTACTCTAACTTTAAAACCATGACCATAACTAAGAACTAACGTTAAACTATGTTAAATACTCTCGCTCTAAATCTATGAATCTCAAGGGAGACTTTAGTTCTGCTCAGTAGTTTTCCTATATCTAGTAATCTTTACCTTCCTAATGACTTAAAATAATATGTCATCCTTTTTTTCTCCTTAAACTTTCGACCCTACTTTAGCAAAGAAGAGGCTGTTGCTCACTAAAGCCATTTCAAATGCCTGGTGATAGTGTTTGGCCTTGTCATAGTTGAGTGGAAACAAGTGACTCATTCTTGACAATGAAATGTGAGTACAATTTATGAGTCACTTGAGGTTCAAGGCAGTTAACTTATGTTCCTTACTACACTCCACCTACTGACCCTTCCTGCAATCTGGGAGAAGCCCCATGTTGGAAGTCTATGGGAGTCAAATATTGGACAGAGGCTGGGTCCAAGAACCACATGGAAGCAGTCCACCCAGTAGATTAGCTTAAAGGAAACTATACAGACAACTGGTGAGTAAGAAGCCCTTTCCCTGTGTTAAGGCTCTGAGATTTGAGCTTTGATCATTAAAATAGCTTGCATTAAGTACCCTTATTTTCACAACCCCCTCTCCAGTCCTCACTCTCAATTGGTAATCTTGCTCTTTAAAAAAATTTCACCGTGAAAAAATAAAAGCTAACAGAAGAGAATTTCTATCTGTTACCAAAACTATTATCTACTGACATACCTGGGTCTGTACCTATGAACACAGCCTTTCCTTCTTTAAAAATGATCAAACATTTAACTTTCCCTTTGTATATATAAAGGATCAAATCCCGTACTTCCTATTCAAGGACTTCTTTCTCGCAGTTAATAATCCTTTCTTGCACCATCAGTATTTCTCTTTATACCTGGCACGTCAACCTCAGCACTCACTAAATAGTTCTTTTCAGTCTCTTTGGTGAATTCTCATCTTCTCAGATTCTGAATGATAGATGCCTCCAGTGATAAGTATTTTGATATCTTATTTTCTGGCTGCAGTCACTTTCTAGGTGATCTCCTCCAAAACCATGACTTTAAATACTCTATATTTTTATGACTCCCAGAAAAATGATCTCTGGCTATAATTTCATCAGTGAATTCCAGTCTCATATATCTAGCTACAGGTACACAACACAAGGACAACAGTGGAAAACTGGCAACAACAGAATAACCTGTAGTTTTTAAATAGTATTTTAACGATATTAATTTCATACATTTGATAATTGTACTACAGCTAATAAAATATTAACATTAGAGAGAGTGGAAGAAGTATATAAGGTTTCTTTACTATTTTTGCAACTTTTCTGTAGGTATAAAATTAGTTTAAAATAAAACATTAAGAAATTAAAAAGTAAAAATAAAAAAATAAAAATTGAAGAGTTGAAGAAATGCTTCATGTAAGTGATGGCCTTCATGATGACCTAAAAAAATTGGAGGAAATGCTATGGAAAATACTGGAAAATACTTTACAACAGTATGAAAAGCTATGAAAAGGCACAAGAAAGATAAAATTGGCTGTGCTTCGGAAAGAGCAGTTTTTTTTGAGACCTCCAGGTACACACGTGGGGCATGTTTGTGATGAAAGTGATGTGTTAAGTTGGGACTGTACTGAATTGAAATGAGGAAGAGCAAAAGCTTTACTTCTCAAAATATTTCAAACGAGAGAAGACTAAGAACCATCCATCATTCTTGTTCTAAACAAACTTTCACTGTGTGTGAGATGAACTTGATGGCCTTAATAAGTCTTTTGTGTTTTCAATTTTCATGACTCTGTGAACTTGCCTGGTGCTGTGTCTGCTGTAAATGTTCATGATATAAACAAGATTAATTTCTGTCACTATCACCTTTGATTTTTACATTCAGTTGCAGTATATACTCCATCATTAAGGAGGAATTTTGCCACTTATTATGTGTTTCTAACCTTAATTGCCAGTTGTGTGCATATGTGTGTTTGCTTGTTTTCTAACCCACTACTCTTTGACCTTTAGTTAATCTTTGATCATTGTTTTGGGTACAATATAAACACTGAATAACAATAGTACTTCAATTATGAACTCTTGACAATAGCACTAATTTAATCTCTGAAATAATACAGAGAAAACACATGGGTGAAGGACTGGAGTGCGTTAGGAAAAGTCACACTGTTAAAACACAGACAGAATCTTTGCTGAATAGCCTCCCCACACAGTGAATTTCAGAAATCGGGCTGACATTATTAGCAGGCTAATAAATCTCTGAGCCAGTCAATTTCATAGGAGTCAAAGCCTTCTAAGGAGATAAGGTACAGTCTTCTATTAAGTTATGCATTTGTTTCATCCTGATTTTAAAAATATCTAAGACACAAAATGTCCATCCTGTATATAAATAAAATTTATCACATATTTCAAATACACATATAGAGTTGGAATTTATCTAAAATATTAATTAATGGATCAAATGTTGCCATTTCAAAGAAGTATTATAAGACATAAGATTGAACATATGAGCACACTGTGTGTTTCCTCTCATAGCCATTCATCCACCCAAGAGGAGGACATACATGTCTTAGTGAAAAGTTTTCAAATTATCAACATTGCTGCACATTGGCCCACTGAATGTGTATTACATCACTGAATACTCAGAAATGTTAATAACTGAAATAAAATCTATCTTTTAAAAATACTTTTTAAAAACAACACTGTGAGAAATAACAAGATTTGTAGTTTTCCACCTAATCATCAATGCATTACCTGCTCCATGGTAAATGGCTTAAGCTGTAAATCAGGTTAAATACACCATTAGTTAAGTTTTTTTTAATTTTTCATCTGTAGTAAATTTAAAATTCCTATCAAAGAATTATAAATATCCAGGAATAGCAGAAACTGTTTGGTTTAAGAGATGAAATTACAATGAGGAATTATGAATTTAGTCCTTCCTAAGGATTAAGGTTAAATCACACACTAAGACAAGATGCATAACACATTTTAAGGCTGGATATTTGCCTATTTCAACATGGCAGGTTTATGTAGAGTGAATTTCTAATATACTCTTGGATTCCTTTGTCTTTAGAGAATATTTGTCAGTTTTTATTTCAGAATTTGAATATGAATTTAACAGTGCTCATTAAAAATAATAGTCTTTAATTTCTTTCTACAATGAGTAAAGAAAATAACTAATTGGTAAGGAATAATGGAAGTCTCAGTGATTAAACCATTTGAAACATTATCAGTTTTAAATTACATAAACAAACTGACAAACAACCCAGATGTCCATTTCTGCTAATCTGGCAGGCTAGTTATTTGGATCACCCCTGTGCTGAAACAACTAATAATTCTGGATAAAATACAAAATATATCTCTTTAAAATCATCAGTTATCAGATAAGGATGCCAGAGACCTGACTGGAGAGGGGAGTCAGGGCATAAAAGTGTTTCCCAGTAGTGATGATTTCACCAGAGGTCTCCCAAACCCTTTGAACTTGAATTCAGTTCTTTAAGGCATCACAGCTAGGAGGTAAGGCCCAAGAAGAGACCATGCACGTGAGATAGCAAAGGAGCTCCTGAAAACCTAAGCCAGAATTTCTAATGCGAGTGGGAATACGAAATACACTCCTTGGGTACTATATAGGAAATTAATTCCTTTGTAACTTGCTGCCAATTAGAAAGACAATAACAATAAACAAAAACATATAAAAAAGACTACTGAAAATTTATATTCACAAAGTTCCTCTAATGCAGGTCTGTAGCCAAAATTCACAACTTGTATGAAGTCACAAAGCCAAAAATCATAAACTGGAAATCTTGCAAGGTACCTCCAGGTGCTTGGCAGATGCAAAGGCAAAAGTTACTTTGGAGGAAACAATTTTACTCAAGGTCGTGAAGAATTTCTAAAATAAATTTCAAAAGAAAAAAAAATTATAATAAAAAGGAAACATGAGCAGGAAACTGCACAAAAAAAAAAAAAGCAGAAATAGACACACAAAACACTTTTTATTACTGCATTACTAGACAAAGGTAAAAATGAACATAGTTATATGTTTAAAACTTAGAATTATGTGCAGGGATTTATAAACAATAAAAATACTAAACAGAAAATAATAAAATCCTGAATTAAAAATATAATGGATAGTTTTTACTGAAAATGATATAAAATTAATTAAGCAAGAATTAATGAACTGAATGGTATAGTGGAATACTTAGGGCTTGGAGGAAACTGGAATACGGGAGGGGTCTTCCAAGTCATTTCATTTATTTTATAATTTTGGTATTGAGTACAGTGGTGGTTTTATTCTTAAAAAGGCACATATATATTTTCTGCATTTTTTTCCTGAAAGAATTAAATATTTCACAATACAAATATAACTATTGTTGTTAAAGATCCTATTATCTTGCACTAAATATTAAAATTTATTTTGAAAAATTTTTATCCTACATTTAAAATATGTTATGCCTATTAATTAAAGGCTATGAAAGATAATGAAAAAAATTTCCATGGTGTTCACTTGATAAAGTTTTTATGATCATAGAGGTGGTCTTTTCTGACATAAGCAGTTTCACAAAGAAACATTTTCCATATCCTTAATTAAAACACATATACAAAAAAATCCACAAAGTCATAGCTTTTTATCTCATCTTTGCCTTGATATACAGTTAAATTTAGAATAGAAATGCACGTATTTGTAGTTCATACCCATTTCTTCTCATTGGTTGTTGAAAAATTGCACAATGTAGTTCGTTTATATTAAAGTTTTCAAAATTTACTTCAATACTGAATAAAAATTGAATAGTTACTTTTAATATCCACTGTTCTCTTTCAATGGATTGAAGGCAAACTGGCATGCAGATATTATTTATATTTTCTAGTCATCATCAAAACTCACAAAATAAATTTTAGTTTAGAAAAAAGTGCCTTGAATATATATTAGATATAGGTTAAGTATTGATTTGTATATTAATTCATCTCTCCCTGTTATTAAGGGCATCTATTGTCATGCACAAAGACCATGCTATCATTTTACATTAAAGGTTGTTGGTATATATTTTTTTAATTAGATAAATTTCCTATTGTTGTTTCTGCTTTCTTTGTGGGCATATTGTTATCAACAGTGTGACTGGATTTATAAGAATCCCAGTAACAAGATAAAGCATTCTTGTTTTCTTACACATACTACAACTCTTAATTATGACTTTGTGGTTTGAACCTTTTTTATCTTTATGGACAATGCTTACAAATTTCACAAAGTAGTTGTTCAGGAACATCCCTATTGGTTTTTGATAATGGTTACTGTGCTCCTGTTGAACATAATGTGATTCAATCCATAACTAAATAACACCATTTGATACTACTTCATAAAGGGAAAGAAACTGAGTCACTAGGTCATTGTTTTGATTGTTAGATACATATTATCATTCTCCATTTCAGCTACTTGTGCAAATCATTGTACTTGTGGATTGTCTTGTCTTTGTGCAAGTAGATTCACATTCTACGATAAAATCAGAGTCCAGTGCTTTAGGTTTATTTTATATTTTAGTCAACCAACTTAGAACCCTTCCTCCATAGATAAGCCTTGAAATTTTAATAGTACCCATGAGAACCAAAAATATATAAATGTTACATTCAACATACTGAAACAATAATGGACATAGCACTTGAAATATACAAGTCATGACAAACACCTGCTAACTGAATGTTTAGTTGACATTAGCTAATCCATGCAATTCTTGCAGCACATAAAACTATAACTTCTGGAAAATAGGTAATAGTCATGACATAACAATTAATACATTTAAGATTTAGGGAATTATTTAGAGAAAAGATTTCATTTCTTTTTTTCCTCTCAAGAAAATACAATATGAAGATTCTTGATTTACTGCTATGAATTAGTGTGAAGAAATAGTGTTAAATGTACTTAGACTCAGTGGGGCTAAAGTGAAGGCATCGCATGGATTTAGACAAGTATGGAGAGTAGAACATAGGTTATGTTATTCTACAATCAAAATATTATAACCCGTAGACATTTCTTACCCTCAAATACTGATAGCATCTTGATTTATGTACAATCACATGATATTAATTTTGCAATATATTCTATTTATTGAACTTTGTTGTAAATTGCATTATTTTAAACATTTTTTATTTATGCAAACTTATACCTTTCATATTATCTTTATAATGTGAAACTCTTTCCAGCTATCCTTGGCATCTTTTTTTACAATTTATTTCAGTCTATGTTAGACCTTTACTTTATGGGACTGCATAATTCAAATGTACATTTTTTTCTGAGAGTTCTATTGGATACGCTAATCATGGAAAATAGCATATTTCTTTGTGTTCAAGCATGTTTTGTATATTAGTGACACTCTGCCAAGTAATTTTTCTCTTTTTGCATTTGCTCAAAGATCAGACTTGGAAGTATAAAGTCTCTATCAACTTTAAATACTAGTTCTACATCATCCTATTTGTGTTTTCTGCTGAAAAAAAATTCATGAAGTTCTGAAAATGTGCTTCTCTTTTAAATTGTTCTTTTTTTTCTGCAGTGATGTAATAGGGGCAGATTTAAAGACAACCTTTACTTTTCTTAGAAGAGAATAACTTCTAATCCGAGCCATACCTGAAAGAATGTATTGCACCTATTTCCTCAAGCAGCCTTAATTCTTTTTCAAAATCACTTATATGTATATTACAAATGGGCCTTAGCATTTATAAAATTTTTGTTAGTTTACTAAATGTACAGTGGTCTTGAAGAGAAGAGACTTGGGAATTGACCAGATTTCTCAATTCAGGGAATGTTAATAGATGCATGCATACACACACACACACACACACACACACACAGATGTCGTTTGCATTTTAACCACTGATCCTTCTCCTATATGAACTACATTGATAAGGTCTCTGAATTATTCTGGACATTATCAAGAAATCAGGATTATTATCACTAGTCTGTGCTTCTCTGTGCTTCTCAGCTTTATTCATTGCTCCAGCAGAATAAATTTCTCAGCTTCTCTAGTCCTCATAATCAATGACTGACTACACATTTATACATCTCACCTCCAGTTCCAGGTAGAAGCCATCTTTCAATCTCATCATCAAAGTTCCAGATTCTCAAGAGAGAATAATTTGTCTTTTAAGACTTGTTCAGATATTCATCTCTTATTCATGCATCATTGAGAGGATAGCAATATCCTCTCAATAAAAATTCCTGAGATCTACTACCATGGTTATTGATGGGAGTTGACTTCCCACAAAAAGGTTAATTTTAAGTTTGGTTAAAACCAGAATGTTATATATTTATTTATTTAAAATATAATTCAGGAATTTCTGGCACAAAGCATGTGACTTTGAATTGTGGGTATCTGGAGAAACTGGTGAAACGTTCAGGAGTTTTTGTTCTAATTTAAAATTGGATTGAATTTTCCTTTAATGTAACTCTTATTCTTAATAAATCCCTGAGAAATAGATAATTGTCCTAAATTGTTTTTTATGCTACTCCAATCAATTAGAAAACAATGTATACTAAGAAATGGTCCAATATCAAGGAATTAAGCAGAAACATGTTCTTAGAGTTTGGTCTTCTGTTCATTAAATGAATGAATGTGGTCAAAACAGAGAGTGAATTATTACAGTCTAAGATGGTACCTGCCTTTGTCAATTCCCAGCATTTTATTCATAAAGCAAGTAAAACTTGAAAATCCTACTTTGCAATAGAATACTGTATTTTGTAATATTGTATCAATATTTGGACGAATTTAGGTAGGATGGTTGTTTGGGAATGTGATGGGGATTAGGTATTGAGATTTATGTAATTGAGAAAGAAGATTACATTTTTTTAATACCACCTCACTAGGAGAAGAAACTATTGAGAAACCAGTCTTGGGAAAGTGATAATCAATGTCATGGAAAATAAATCGGTTGAAAACAGCTTGATAGTTAAAAGCTTTAAGTGATTCCTCAGCTCAGCCCTCAGTGGGATGCTTTCTTCATTCAATGATTAGATGAACTCATCTGATGTGCATCACTTAATGCAATTTGAATTAGGAAATGCTTTGATTAGACAAGAGACAAGATGTAAGGGATGAGAAGCTAGCCTTTTTCCTTTCTGTAAAGTTTGAACATATATGAGCATTAAGAGGTAAATTGGTTGCTTTTCAGACTTGGTAAAAATTTTAAGAATGGATAAATTGCAGATTCTCTGATAATGTCTATCTATCTTGTTAAGGATAGCATTTTAGGTTATCATGTCATTCTGGAAGCAAACTAATATTTTAAATAGGCCCAGACTAGTTTTTTGATACATTTCTGCACACTATATTGCTGTCACTACAGATATGAAGGGATTTCTTTGTTTCTATTTGAATTTTACTTTATTTATTTATTTTTTATATAGCAGGTTCTTATTAGTTATTTATTTTATACGTATTAGTGAATATATGTCAATCCCAGTCTCCCAATTCATCCTTCCCCCCACCCCCCGCTTTCCCCCCTGGTGTCCATACACTTGTTCTCTATATCTGTGTTTCTATTTCTGCATTGCAAACCAGTTCATATGTACCATTTTTCTAGGTTCCACATATATGTGTTAATATACAATATTTGTTTTTCTCTTCCTGACTTACTTCACTCTGTATGACAGTCTCTAGGTCCATCTACGTCTCTATAAATGACCCAATTTCGTTCCTTTTTATGGCTGAGTAATATTCCATTGTATATATGTACCTCATCTTCTTTATCCATTTGTCTGTTGATGGGCATTTAGTTTGCTTCCATGACCTGGCTATTGTACATAGTGCTGCAGTGAACATTGGGGTACATGTGTCTTTTTGAATAATGGTTTTCTCTGGGTATATGTCTGATACGAAGGGATCTCTAACCAAGCATTTGGTGGTACTTAAAGGTGATAGCACAATACCCTGAGATAGAGGTTATACTTGGTTATCCTTATGAGAAAACATAAAGTGAATTTGAATCTTACTATACATTATTGCATAATAAACTTGTACTATTGAGCTATACAAATTTAAAATTATTATAGCTTTTTGGTGAATTGAACTATGCATTCATTCATTTCTCTCATAAATCCAACCCAATATTGATTAAGCAGTTACCACTTACTAAATTCACCTTATAGTTGTAATTTGAAGTCCTGGTAAGAATCTCCCTTATTATGTGACTGCTCCTGTGATAGTACACGGGAGAAAATAACTTTTATATCCATTTTCTAATATTTCCCTCATCATTTATTATTATTATTATAGAAATAAAAATAAGTTATTTGACAGCATCTGCGGTTTTGTTGTTATTTTATTAAATAAGGTGTAATTACAAAAAAAGTGAAGCAAAGAAGCAAGGACAAAGGCAAAAATACATGATATGTAAAAGTAGAGAATGATTATAAGTGAAGCACAGAAATGAAGAAAAGCAGAAAATGAAGAAAAAATTTTGTTTCTTTTGTTAAGTGCATGGAGATTTATGAATAATATTTAAAACTACTCAAATTTTTCTTGCTGAAAAAATTATACTATATTAATAAAGTGTTTTCTACCACCAACATTGTATATAAATTACCCAGAAATTTTATTGTAATTGCAGAATAGAGACTCTAGTATAAGGGTTCATGGGTTTTGGCCAAAAATTATGATGCATTTCAACTATAGAGAAAAGTATAAGAAATGATGTAATGAAAAAACCACCCAGCTTACTTCTATTTTGTCATACTTCCTTTGGATTAATTTTATAGGAGTAAAATTGTGTAGATACAATGCAAAATATTTATGTACTCCTCTCCATCCCAATTTACCTCTCGCCAGAAGTGGTCACCCTCTAGAATTATGTATTTACTATTTTTCTATGCATGTTACTTTCACTTTTTTTGCCATTACAACAACTTTGCAATGAATATGGCAGTCCCTGTCTCCTTAGGCGTATGATTAGGGAGATCCTTCAGGAATTCATGTGGAATTTGAATTGCTAGGTAAGAAATGTATAACTTTAATTTCACCAGAACTCTCCAAATTGCTTACACTTTAAAAATATTCAACAAATATGTATTGAATACTTACTGTGGGCTAGGCCCTTGTCATGGTTCTAGGCATATAGCTGTAAACAAAAAAGAAAATTGTCCCCGACTTCATGCAACTTACATTCATTGATTAAACAAATTTACACCCACCAATAGTGTACCAAAGTTCTTTTTTATCCTTACTAATGCTTAGTACTGTCAAATTTTTATATTCATTTATTTTTTTATACTCATGAGTGTGAAATGTTATATCATTATTTTAATTTACATTAACAGATTTCTTTGACCCTGATAATTTTTAATAAAGTCGTTGGCAACATGAGTTTCTTTTTTATGAATTGTCTGTTAACAACTATTAATGACATGGAAATGAATTATTTAATATACAAAGAAAAGTAGGTTGAGAAAAAAAGAAGTTTGGAACCAAACCTTGAGGCCCTCCAGTATTCAAAAGTAAAAAGAGGTGGAGATAGCAAAGAGAATTAACATGAAACAGCCTATAAAGAAGGAGAAAATTTAGAAGAGTATAGCATCTTAGAAGTCTAGAAATGTGAGTTTTCCAAAAAAGAAAGACTGATACTATAACAAATATCGCTGAGAGGTCAAAGAAGAAATAGATTATACGATGTTCACTGGATTACATATCTAAGGTACCACTAAATATCATTGTTCCTACTTCCTTAAATATATTTATTGTCTTCTTTTATTTCTCACCCCTTCTTACATAGTTTTTATTACTTATTTTCTAAGTGTTATCACTTCTCTTGCCTGCATTTAATAATTTCTCAGTACAGTATACACAGCATAAAATACAAATTCCTTATGTAGTGTATAAGAATCGTTATGCTTTACTCCCCACATATCTATCACCTTTTAGGTTCCTTAAGCTCTAACTCTACTAAACTACTTTTAATTCTTGCTATATGGTCATAGTAGTATTCATGCTCCCATACACGTGAATTTCCTTGCTCAGCAAAACTTTTCCAACAAGGTGTTCAAGATTATGAATTCCTCTGTGGAACCTGCAGAAATACCTGAAAGTCACTAGCCACTTCTGGCTGTGGATTTTAGTTTGTCAACTTTACTAACAATCATTCCGTCTTCTTAACTGAATATTTGCTATATTCCAGGCATTCTACAAAGCATTCATGTATATTATTACTGCATTAATTTTATCACCATGAGGAGTGGTGATGAAGAAGCAGTTCTTAGCAAGGTTAAGTAACTTCCTCCAGGTCACTCTGATAAGAAGACTTTGATTCAAACCCAGATCTCTGTGTCTATAAAACCAAGACTTTGATTCAAACCCAGATCTCTGTGTCTATAAAACCCATGTCTATTATGATGGGAGCTGTGTAGATATAAAGATGTGTTACTTGCTGTCCCACCATAGCTAACTCCTAACACCTAGGTGTGAAATCAGGCCATTTATTCTTATTTATTTGTTTATTTTTAATTTTTATTGGAGTATAGTTGACTTACAATGTTGTGTTAGTTTCAGGTGTACAGCAAAGTGGATCAGTTATATATATACATATATCCACTCCTTTTTAGATTCTTTTCCCATATATACCATTACAGAGTATTGAGTAGAATTCCCTGTGCTGTACAGTAAGTCTTTATCTACTTTATCTACTTTAAGTTATCTATTTTATATATAGTAGTGTGTATATGTCAATCCCAATCTCCAAATTTATCCCTCCACCCCCTTAAATTAAAAATTATACCACTAAAACTGAGGAAAAAATGGTGCCCGTGCGCATAAGTCACTTCATGTCGCTAAGTTGTTTCTTAGATCAGCTATATCCATTACCTATTTAGGGCAGGACCACTTTTTTCCCCAACATAAGCCACAAATTCACAGAACTGGCAATAAAAGGAAAACACATTAACAGACTGACTGATTGGCTTAAGTCTAGGAAATACTATGACTTTGGTAAATTACTAGATCATTAATGAACACAACCACACACACAGACACACACAGAAAAATATATGCACAAATGTGTCTAAGCTCCACTAGGACCTAGCTCCAGTTAGGTCTTTGTCTTCACCTATCATTTCTACAATAGTTTCCTTACTAGAGTCACATCTGGGAGTTTCTATCACTTTAATGCATCTTGCACATGGCAGCCAGCTTAAACATTGCTTTCAAGTTGCCATTTCCTTTCCCCTAATGATTCTTCATTGTGAGTGAAAGAAAGTTTAAACTCTTTAATGTGGATAATGACCCTTCAAAACTATGCTTGAGCCTAGTCTTACATCTCTTACTGCTTCCATACTAAAGAAACACTGACTTGTTAACTCTCCTTAAACAAAAAAATCTTGAACTTTTCCACCCGTTTGGTTTCATTGAGACAATTGTCACCCCTTAAAAATATTACCATTTACTTTCTTCCAAACTACACCTTCACAGATAAGTTTTAACCTTTCTCTTCTCTAAATTTTTTTCTTTTTAATCCTTAACCACAGTGATGCCTCCCTTATGTAAACTTGTGTATGTATTGATTAATTAGTGTTAAAGCAAAATATTAAGTGAATTGAGATAAAAGAAGTATATTCTTATCATAACTGGTATGAATATAGCTATGGATTTTAAATTATTTACTTATTTATGTAGATACATAGATATCTATTTACTTATTGAGAACCTATTCTGTGCCAAATATTGACCTGTAAGAAAAATGTAATGTTCAAGTTTAATATGTGGGCATAATTATTTGCATTCTGCCTCATCTTTAATTCTCTCTGTATATATACAGATGGATATATATAGATGATGATAGACACACAAGTGAATATATAAATATTAATATATAGCTGTCATATACCATATATATTTATTTTTACATGGAAATATATTTCTTTATGCTCCATATGCCAGTTGTTCTAGCAACAAATATAGCCAAAATATTGTCCATAAAAATAGTAAAAGTTTAGGAGGAAGAAGGCCGGGGCACAATGAAATATATAGACAACAATCAGCCAAATTGCTCTTCTGAGTTTTAGGTTACTCATCTGTAAAATGGGATGGATATTCATGTGTGTATTTGTGACAAATAAATGATATATGTGAGTTGGCTTTGAAAACTTTGAAGAACAATGTAGTAAGCTAATAAAAATTATATTATTAAACACATGCACATGCAAACACACACACACACAGACTCTAATCAAATATGATAATGATGAAAATCTCTCCATTTTCAACCTTTTTTGTGTTACTGTCAAACACTTTCATTTGCCATGCAAAATGCATTATTTCTTTCAGTGTTGCTGTGTTGAAAGGAATTATTTTACTTTAGAATTTTTTCTACAGTTCTCTAACCTTACTATTATAGTACGTATCTGCTATAGTACTTTAGTACTAACCATTTCAGCATAGGAAAGTAAAATTTATTGTAGATACCCCAGACTGATGATCCTTCATGGATGCAATTAGTGAAAACACAACAAAAACACTGACTATGAAGAGATTCAAATCTCAATCTGTTTCACTTTAGCACTATCGTTATTCTAGTTGAATTTTTTTTAATGAGGGAAGATGTTTCAATATGATTTTTCTATACCATACAATACAACTTTTTATATATTATACCATATACTGGACTAGACTAAATTTAATATATGATAATAATGCAAAATACATTTAAAAAATATTCAGGTATTGAAACATTATCAATATGAAGAAATCACATTTAATTATTTAGATCAGAAAAAGTAATATGTAGAATAATTCAAAAAATTTAAGTAAGATCCTTAATTTTAGACAATAAAAATATTTATTAAGCAGTATTAGGTTTCTTACATAATGATTGAGTCAACTAGGGTCACTATGTTTGCTAAACTTGTAGAAAAATGTCACTGAATTATTAAGACATGAGAGCAGTTCTCGAATAAACTAGGGCAGCTATCAATGACAGGAATACACAAATATAGCTTCTATTTCCTATTCTCAATCCATGATATTAGACTTGAACAAATGTCTATTTGTTTGTCTATTCAAACATATTTATGTTGGAATAAATATGTAGGTCATTTGAAAAAAGTTAGTATGTGATTTTGTTATTCTTTCAAAGGAGGTGGGGTCCTTTTCATTGTGTTTCTTAAGTGACTTGATTACTTTCCATTTGATGTATTAATAAGAGAACTGTTTTCATTCCAGGTGAATACCATATGAAATCTTTGTATTTAAGTTAAAAGATATGCACCCCAATGTTCATTGCAGCTCTATTTACAATAGCCAGGACATGGAAACAACCTAAATGTCCATCAACAGAGGAATGGATAAAGAAGATGTGGTACATATATACAATGGAATATTACTCAGCCATAAAAAGGAATGAAATTGGGTTATTTGTAGAGATATGGATGGAACTGGAGACTGTCATACAGTGATGATTCACTTCATTGTACAGCAGAAAGTAACACAATATTGTAAACAATTATACTTCAATAAAAGAAAAGGAAAGAGAAAAACAAATATCGTATATTAAACACATATGTGGCATCTGAAAAAATTGGTATAGACGATCTTATTTACAAAGCAGAAATAGAGACACAGATGTAGAGAACAAACATATGATACCAAGGGGGAAAGGGGGGGGTGGGATGAATTGGGAGATTGGGATTGACATATAAACACTATTGGTACTACGTATAAAATAGAGAACTAATGAGAACCTACTGTATAGCACAGGGAACTCTACTCAATGCTCTGTGGTGACCTAAATGGGAAGGAAATCCAAAAAAGAGAGGATATATGTATATGCATAGCTGATTCACTTTGCTGTACAGTAGAAACTAACACAACATTGTAAAGCAACTATACTCCAATAAAAATTAAAAAAAAAAAGAAATAAAAGGCCATCAAGATCATTTAAGGGGCAGACCACAAACTGGTGGACCACTGGCCATAATAAACAGATTTTTTTTTTCACTTTTAGTGTTTGTGGTCAATGGTAAAATTGAGGATATTTCATATAAAGATCATCATCCTAACAAATTGTCCTAGAAATATGAAACTGGCAAGACTAGATTCATGTCCCTCCATCATCATCATTGTCATAATAGCTATCAATTATAGAGCTTCTATTTTTCACTTATAGTGCCAATCCCATTGCAGGTATTGTTTATTTTAATCTCTATAGCCATCCAATCAGGTAAGATAATTATTATCACCTGAAGATTAAAGAGAACTAACTTGCCTACAAATACACATGTTGTAGAGGATAGAGCCAGGTCTCAAACTAATATAAATGTGACCCATCGACCCTTTGGGCACAGGAGTACCTGGCCTGTTTGTAATCTGCCTTTGCCCTGCAGTTAGTCCCAGTTTGCCTCAGTCTGCATATGCTCAGCCTTCCTCATTATTGTTATTGGCTGGATAACATGAACCTTTAAACTGATGAATGCTTAGGCTTATGAACCTCTCATTTTATGAAAAATAAAACTGAAGTCAAGGAAAGTTAACCATGTTAGGTTGTAGGAATAATAAAGATGTGTGCTTCTTTCCATCTTTATATTTTGTCAGCTGACCCAGAGCCCAGAACAGTGACGTTTCTCAAATATGACCTACTGACTCATTGAAATAATAGCAAGTGGCTCTAGGGAATAGTTAATACTAGATTTGAATGCAGTGGCCTCTATATTTTTGGTCTCCATATTTGCCAAATAATGAAACTATAGTAAATTGTTAAGAAATAGCATTTTTTAATATTAATACACAGTTTGAGTCATTTTTCTAAGTGCTTTATTTTATGATCTTATGAAACTTTAATAGTACAGGCACATTCTGAGATAAATGTTATTATTAACCCATCTGACAGATAAGTAAACTAGCATGCTGATAGGGTAAGGAATTTATCTAAAGTCACGCATCTAGTGAGTGGCTTGACCAAGACTGAGTTTAAACCTGATCACTATGGCTCCCAAGTTTCCCGAATACTCATTTTATTTCTTGTTATTAGTTTTTTCATTCTGCCTAGAACAAGTTGTTGCTTATAGTAGACATATCAATAGTTTGAGTAGACATTCTCATATATTGTTCATCAAAATTTAGAGAAAATCTCTATGTTTATTCAGGCTGTTCTGAGTACTTTTCTAATAAATTTAAGCAAAACTAGTAAGAAGGAAAAAAAGAGTGAATTAGATTTAAATAAGATTTAAATGAATGATGTTGCTATAAGAATTATGTATCAATCATTCAGAAGCTAGACTGAAGAGCTACATGGCAGAAAAAAATAATGGAAAATTTTAAATGCAGCCAAAGAGTAAGCCAATGTAAACAGAACTTAACAGGATAACAGAAAAATACAATGAAAAAATCAGTAGAATGAGAAAAGCTAAATACCAGATGAAGCGTAAGAATGAGAGGGATTACATAATATACATATGGAGATGCAGAAATCAGTCCAGACAAAGCACTATGCTAGCTAGCCACATAAGAGATTGATGCTGCAGAATAGACTTAGCTCAGGACTATCATGGTAAACATATTTTCAAAATGATGCTTTCTGTATCCCAGTCATTGTACCTTTTTTGTTGTTGTTAACTCTTGGAAAAGGCAAAAGGACTAAGTAAGGGTTAGCACACCAAAGAAAGCCTCTAGACACATAAAGAAAATGAAGGTCCTAGTGAAATATTGCTCCCTAATTTCAAAATTGGAATGGAACAGGAAAATATGGACAAAAGAAAACATGATTAAGTAAGTACTGACCTAAAGTGAGAAACACAATGACTAGAAGTCCATATAAGTATCAGAGAAACTGCCTAAAAAAAAAGAAAGAGAAGAGGTAGAAAAACAAAAGATAAAGATGTTAAGATGTAAGTAAGATGTAAGTAAGCATGCTCTCTTAAAAATATCTTTAGATGCAACATGTAGAAATATCAAGAATTCAAGAGGCAAGGGCAAGTTTATTATATACAATTTTAAAAATAAACATCATAAAATGATTCAGCTTGGTACCATATCTTGAAGATAAATGAACACTGATTTTCTTTAGGCCTTGGTAGCATGTAGGTAAAAAAGAGATCACATTGTATTTTATACCCAGCTTCTGTTGACTCTGCTCCGCCTATATCCTTCATGGAGCTGGTGATAAACACCACATGCTTTCCCTCCCATTGTCCTTTATGTGCATCTCTTTTTTCATTTAAATCAAATCAGATTTAGTGGTGTATAGATATGGATATATGTATATGTATAGATTTAGATATAGATATCTGGATTTGGTGGGTTCATGAATGTAGGCATATCTAAATGTCAGCTGAGGCTCAGCCAGAAGCCTCATACAAAAATAACACTGCATATTAACACTGTGAGTCTTTTCTCAAGATGTCTTATTTTCTCCTTACTTTTCCTCCACCTTCTTTCTTTCTACTCCTTTCTTTTTCATCCTTTTCCTCCCTTTCATCTTATTTCTTCTCTTCCTATTTCTCCTTCTACTCCTCATACTTCTTTTTGTAAAGTATATAATTTCTTCACTTAAAAATTATGTCATGGTACCAAGTTTTATCCTGCATTTTTGGCTCACTGTGAAGTGCTGGTGAAATTTATGATTACGGGCCATTCATCAAGTAACAAGGGTCAGGACTGTGTTTGGCCCGTTGTTGAAAATAATGGACACTAGTAGTAAACCTGGCAAACTAGTCCAGGATCTAATCTTTTCCAAATTGTAAATAATGACAGAAATAGTCATATGAGTTTTAATATGTTAATTAAAATACTAGCAACTTTTAGAAACAAAAAATTTATAAAAGAGTAGATTCTAGACTGTTTGAATAATTTACAGACAACTCATGTGAATTTTTTTTTTTGAGTTTATCTTCATATTTCAATGGCATTCAGCACACTTAATACCAGATGCTTAAAAGAAATAAAGAGAAAAATTCATTTTGAGGTTCTGGACAAGGAAGAAAATGGCAATATGCAGTTCCTTTTCCCTGGTCCCAAAGCCAAGGGAGCTTTTATTGTCTGGACATTTGTTAATCCCAAGAGTATTCCCAGTAAACATTATAAATACTAATCTCCATCTCAGAGACTGGCTCTTGGGAATATAAACTTCAACAAATTTCTTTTTAGTTGTTTTGTCTTTCTTTTTTTCCCCATTTCTGTATTACTTTTTAAAAATATAAGATAGTGTATCATATCACACACACATATCTCTGTAGGCATCTAAAATATTATGCTCACTTTTTATTTTTTGTTTGTTTACATACGTAACCACGGTGACATTATCACTAACATAATTCCCAATAAGTCTTTGATATAACTTAATATAACTTTATAATCAGATTTTAGCAACTATCTCAAATATGTATTTTTAACTTTAGCTTGTTTTATTTGTGATTTTGATACTCAGTTGGTAGAGAGCCTTGTTTTGAAAGTATTTACATTCTGACCTGACTTTACATTGTGTAAGAAAATTATTTTGCCTTTTAGGAACTCAAAAATATTGTTACATTAATTAAACAAGGAGGCCATTATAGTGAGGTGGTTCTAACGCCTTGGCAGCCTAAGTAAACAAACCAAAATCTAAGCCTGTAGATGCCTCAAGGTTACAAAATTGAAACCTAAGGACAACTGATCATAAACAGCCAACTAGGCTTTAAGCTATAGCCAGTCAATAGTTTCCTTACTTTGCTTTCATCTACTCTCTATAAACATCTCTCCCTAAGCTCCTGTCGGTGGAGGGCTCCTAATCACTTCTGGTTTGGTGTTTCCAGATTCTAAATGATTTTTGCTCAAACTCTTAAAATTTTTAATATGCCTCAGTTTACCTTTGATCAACATGCACTTAGTTGTTACTCTTGTCTTTCTGCTACAGCATGTCCTTCAAAATCTAATTCTACTTAATCTTCTAAAAATGTGAGGTATTATATATTCTCCTTTAATTTCCTTTTCCAATTGTACTGAGTTGTGAGAAATATTATTATTATTATTTTTTTTTTAAGAATTTATTTTTGATGTGGACCATTTTTAAAGTCTTTATTGAATTTGTTACAATATCGCTTCTGCTTTTTTATGTTTTGGTTTATTGGCCCCGAGGCATGTGGGATCTTAGCTCCCCGACCAGGTATCAAACCCGCACCCCCTGCATTGGAAGGCGAAGTCCCAACCACTGGACCGCCAGGGAAGTCCCGAGAAATATTATTTAAATTGCCTTAGTATGATTGCTAATTCCTTGAATTCTACCGTGGCATTGACAGGTAATATTGGAAAAGTACAACACCTAAGTAGATATATAAGAAGTTTAAGAGCGCCACTGCTAATTTTAATTTCACTAGAGCCCAATGTTGAGCAATATCATGAAAGATATATTAGATTTTTCCAAACTGTTTACTACATCTTTGTTATAGCAGTGCACTAGATGAAACGATGACTATTTTTTGCAAAAGGGAGTTAACCCCAAAGATTTGAATTTATATTTAATATTTAAAGGCTTACAAAATATAATGGCAGCTATATTTAACAGTAAGGTATAAACTAATAGATGGCAGACATAAGTGTTAGGTCAGCAGAGTTGTAATCTGAGAACATTTTAAGGTTCCAGACCCTTAAAGTAGATTTTTCAAATACCATTCATGGCTATTTATCTGAACTATGTGACTAAATTAATTTATTTGCCTTGTATTTGTTGACAGCATTTAGGTTTGAATTTTTAAATGGACTTCCATTCTTGTGATTGGATTTACACTTTCAACACTTCAATGACATTATTTGACCATGACCATGCTTTACATTATATGTGAATTCAAATTAATATATTTTCCACCGTCTACTAGTTTTAAATTCTTGGTCAAGGCCATAATCTCATGGAAAGACATTAATTTGGAAACACATGTATAGCAATACTTATAATTAGAGAATATAAACATTTTGGAGGAAAAGCAGCCAATAAAATAAACATATTTCCATAAGTAAATAGTGCTTTTCTTTGTAAGTTAAGGAACCTGACAATTTTAATTTAATATATTTTTAATGATCATGAATACACATATATAATTTTAATACTAACATGGTTTCAATTGCTACTTAGCAATTGTGGAAGTATTTCTGAAGAAATTTACTTGGAATTTAAAGTTAAAAAATAGATATTAAGAAAAATACTAAAAAATTAAGAAAAATGCTAAAAATTTAATTAAAATGTTAATACAAAACATAATTTGACACTGTGAGCACATTTCATTAACAAATGAATCTTTCAATTATACTTATTATTCAATAGCCTTAAATTGGAAGAGATAATCCCAGATTATGGAATTAAAACTAAAATGCTTCAACAATGACAGTGTAACATTCAAAAGGTCATTTATATAAATCCAAATATGTATCACAAAATTATGTTAAAATTCCAGGAATTATGACTGCCTCACAGAAAAGCATTAATATAGCCATAAAACATATAATTTATTCTAAACTAAATGTTCCAAATGGTAAAATTGAAATAAAAACTGGAAACAGTATGTGAATGTAGTTCATTCTGATTATAATACAATATAAAGCATTGTGAGATAAAGTTGATAATCTGGATTATCAATGTATCTTTTAAAAATATGCGAATAAATCATGCTTAGGAAATTTTATAATACTATTTATGATCCCATTAGTAAGTCAAAGTATAAAGTAGAATGTTATAACATAAGGAAATGGCCTACAAATTTTAATATGATTTCATCTTTCTTTACCAATGATAGTTAAGGGCACCAGAAATGAATGCAAAAATTTAAAAAACAACATTAGAGTAATGCATATATGTGGATTTAACAATAGTAGTAATTAATTTTTATTTGCAAGAAATAAAAATAGATATACTATATACAGACAATTGAGTATTCATTTTCAAAAATTTTATTTTTGAAACAAAGAATAAATGACTCAATACTTATATTCTAAAAAATAAAAAAAGGACTTTTAAATGCATAAATTGCTAAAAATTCTCTTTAGCTACCACTTGTTTCTCAGTTTCTGTTTAAGAAGAACAAGAAGGAATGGAAGGAGGTCACTGTGTAGTCTACACCAAGAAGTGGGGAGCTATGCTCCACCTCCTTAAGGCTGTGGTATCTACATACATCTGTAGAATTCTGCATGGGGAATTTGTCCACCATTTATTTATTTATGTATTCAATCTTTTTTATGTTACTATAACCCCACGCATATTTATTTTATATTTCGAGATATAATCCAATGCCACTTTATTTTGTTGCTAAATTTTACCAGCTCTGCCCATTGGGAGCTCTTTAGTTGGCTCCTGAGTTCCTTCGATATATTCCCATCATTGTGTGTGTGTGTGTGTGTGTGTGCGTGGTATACGTCTGTTTAGTACTTCTTTACTTTTTGGCACTACAGATTGTTCTAGGCTCATCTTACATATTTTCTGCTGAGTCCTAAGATCAGCTGCTTCTCCAAAATACTCTGGTTCCTGTATTGGAGAATGATATTAGGCCAAGATTTACTTCTACTTGTTTTTGTAAATGAACATTATTGGAGCAGAGCTAGCTCTTTTGTTTAGGTAATATCCATGGTTTTCATGCTTGGTTGCACAGAAAACTTATAACCCTCAAACCCCCAAATATTTACAATCTGACTCTTTACAGAAGAAAATTTGCTGACCCTGCTGTATTACACAATTGCTGGCTTAAAATAAAAACTTGAGTCATTAACCATTTGTCTGGTCTTTATAAAGTCAAAGCAAATTAAAAATTATTTTGTTATTGAATTTCTGAAAAACTAATTTTTAGCATTATAAAGATAATATTAAACATGTCTATCATACAAGTCGTATAGGCTTTTCTTGCAAATATAAATTCTAAAGATTATTAAAAAAGAAATGTCAGCTTGCACTATAAGTGAAATATACTGGCTTTATTTTAATGCTTATTACTTTCTGATACCATACTTTGAACTTATGAAAGGTTTTACGAGCAAATACTCAACTGGCATTTTAAAATTTAATTTTAAAATAATCTCTTTATTTTTATTAATTTTACACTTGTGGTGAAAATGTTATTTGTTGAATTAAAAAAGATTCAAGAGTAAGTAATGGATGCTTCCAATTTAGATATCAGTTTAACTTTCTAGATTTTAGCCACAAACTCTATAAATAGAGAGCAATTAAATTTCTTACCCCATCTTTTTCTACCTAACATATTTTTCACATACACACAATTCCTCATCTGTAAACTGACAAGTGACAACAGAAACATTTTTAATAAACTTCTTAATTACTCTATTGTTTGTTCTAATAAACAAGCTAGTGTTACTTTTGCTATTTTTGAAATCACACAAATATTTTTAATAACTCTATGCAACCAATTAATCTTCTGCTTTCTTCTCAATTTTTCCCTAGCATATATTGAATTATATGTCTACCATTTCTAAATAATAAAAAAAGACTTGTTATTAAACAGATAAATTTTTTTACAAGGTTCAGAATTGTTAAACATAATTCAGCATGTAAAGGGAAAATTCTTTAAAATAATTATGTAATTTTAATAAAGATTTATAGTTTCTTAGAAATAATGTTTTAAAATTATTTCTTGTCTCACTATTTGCTAAAATATGAGATTCATAGACAAAAATAATCAATTTGAGGTTCACATTTTTTCTCAGTTCTATTTGTTGTTACTCCTAGTAGAAAAAAGATATTCAGCAGTAGATGGTCAGTCTAAAATATTAGTGACACGTGGCAAGTATTTCAGGAAAGTCTGGTTCAAAAGACCATAAATTTATTTTTCTGTTATTTATAAAGACAAAAGACAAAAAGAAAAGAAAAGCATATTTAAAAATCTGTTTTTTTCTTCCTGTAGTATGTACTTCATAACTAAGTGGGTCTATGGTTAGGGAGTAAAATTAAAGTGTCCCTCTGTGAATATATTGGATTTGCCTTTTCCAGCTATACAAGCTTCCTTCTCGTGGTCAAGTGGAGTCTGAAAGTTTGATTTTTTTTTAATTGAAGTAGAGTAGATTTACAATGTTTCAGGTGTACAGCAAAGTGATTCAGTTATATATACATACATATATATATATATTCTTTTTCAGATTCTTTTCCATTATTGGCTATTACAAGATATTGAATATAGTTCCCTGTACTATACAGTAGGTCTGATTTTTTTTATGTATCAAAATGCTCAATTAATTAATCTCCTTCCCATATATCCCACTTCATGAAATTACATGATAATTTTTGCAAATACTCAAATTACGTTCAAAGTGCATGAAAAATGATCACACTCACGTTTTTAGATCTGTTTGTCAAAAGTTCTTTTTGACTACATACTGGAATCCTGATAGTTAATTGACATATTTGAAAAAAAAAATAACCTTATTAAAAAACTGTGTTAGTGGAATTATCAGGCTGTTTGGTCTCAAATAATTTACTAAATAGGTTAAAGGAAAGGTATATTTTGATGTGTGTGTTTTCCAGGTGATGCAAAAGAAACAAAACAAAGCAAACAAACAAAAACAAACAAACAAAAAACCTAAAAACTACAATGACAAAATCCAAAGAACTGGTTAGTTGTATTTTTGCCACGCATCATTCTAGGCAGTGGAGGTAAAGAGGTAAATTTCCAACTTTGTGGAACTTATATTCTGAGGGAGAAACATATAATTCATGAATAAACAATTAAATACATATTATATATTTTGGTAGTTCTAAGTACTTTAGTAAAAAAAATAAGCCAAATAAATAATATAACCCATTGTAGTAACGGGAAGGGAAAAGAAGTGAGAAGATTAAGCATCATACATCACAGGAGCTGCCGTCACATCCTTTTTTAGCTGATCTGGTAGCTTAGAGTTGTAGTTATCAGTGTGTCCTGCCTCCACTAATTCCATTGTCTCTTTACCCTGGATGAAGTTCCTTACTCGATGGATACAAACCTTCATTTGTGTTGGATCTGAATTCTTGATGTAGGGCTCCTGTTAATGTATGACTTTAATTTTTCTTCTCAAATATTAAATTTGGTTTAATTCTAAATTATTTAAAATTATTTAAATAGCCAAGTTTAAAGTGTTTAAACACTTTTTTAGGTGCATGGCTTAATATGTTGTCTTTCAGAAATATAGTCTCTACTTGAACTTTTTTCCCCCAATTTACTTGCAATTCACTGAGATTTGAGTACAGCAGATGTTATAGTTACAATCTGCTTAAACTGAAATATGGTTAAAAATATTCCGACAAATCACTCATTTTTTTCAGACAATTTAGGGGAATCGTGAGTTAGTCTTGAATCAGTCTAATCATTTTTGCATTACTTTCAGAAATTTTGGTTTCCACATTATTTTTTACTTTTCACATTCACCTGGTTATTAGTTATTTTCATTATTTATAGAAGATTAACAGGACAAAATTTAGATTGAAAAACAGGTGTTTTGTGGAAAAACTCACATATGTTAAAACTTTATACATATGTACATATGCATACATACACATACAGATATATATATATATATACACACATACACCATTTATAAACTCTATGTACAATGTTTTAAATTTACATGAAATATATATCACATTGTTTTACTTTAAGTATTATATAAATATGTGCACCTACAAAATTGGGATTATACTTTCTGATTGCTAAATACGTGCCAACTACGTATTCGACAAGTACTAACTTGTCCACATATTTGACAAGCATTAACTCAGTTCTACAACTGTGTGAGGCAGGTATTATTAACAGCTCCATTTTACAGCTGAGAAAACAAGGAGTTAAGTAATAGAACAGCTATTTTTCAAAAAAGAGCTAAGATTTGAAATGAAGATCCTGTGCTTATAAACACTCTTCCACGCTATTTATCTAGACGGTCCTACTTGGAAGGATTTCCATCTTTTTGGGAAGAGTGACAAAACTGATTTAAATTATCCAAATGTACCAAAGTCTACCTCCACTTTTTCACTCCAATATTATGGACTATAAAAAGAAAGATTTTAATTAAAACAGTGAGCCACTACAGGAAAAATAATTGTAACTGATTTTGTGGTCATATGTATACATTTAAATAAAACTATAAGAATATGTTTCAGTATAACACTGACTTGTACAACTTAGTGCCTTTTAATTTGTGGAAACATGCTTGTTTCAACTTTCCACACCAGTAAATGACACTATTAACAAGGATAATCTTAGACTCATTTAAAGAGATAACACAAATTATAACGACAAATAAGATAGAAGTTTATTTCTGTCACATAAAGGGTGGATGGTAAAGCATCTAAGTATTCAGTTAAGCTTCCATCATTTCTTATACCATCCATACTTGGCTGTGTTCTTCTCACACAGCCAAGTTGTCATCTCTAACCCAGTCATAATCTCAACATTCCTGCCAGTGATTGAGAGGATACAGCAGAAAATGCTGGTTTGTCTTTTTACATAGCAGTAATAATGTAGAAATTTTATATAATTTGGCCACACCTAGCTGAATCAGAAGCTAGCAAATTCAGAGTTTAGTTGACTAGCCATGTTCCCAGTTAAAACTTCCAGTACCATTGGAAGGAAAAACTTACTTCAGAAATTTTATTGTTTTGTACAGAATTGTCCAAATATTACTATAAATATAATTTTTAGATGAGATAGAAGCACCACAGATTTCAATCTAAATCTGTGTGTGTGTGTGAGAGAGAGAGACAGCCAGAGACGGAGAGGGGGGAGAGAGAGAGAGAGAGAATGAGAGGGAGATTCATTGACTGAACTACTAAAAGGGTAAAGAGGTCCCAAGGCACAAGTATTGAGGTAATTTATAGGACACTGTATGTGAATTTGAGTATTCCACTACTAACTTTAAAAATGTCTTGTCCCCAAGGGGGGAAAGTGGTGGTGGTGGTGGTGGTGGTGGGATGAACTGGGAGATTGGGATTTACATATATACACTAATACGTATAAAATAGATAACTAATAAGAACCTACAGAAACTAACACACCATTGTAAAGCAATTATACTCCAATAAAGATGCTAGAAAAATGTGTTGTCCTATATAATTATTGATAATCAATCAAACAAACAGCAAGAACAAAAATGAGATCTAACATTTATTGGAAACACTTTTAATAATTGTATAGATTTTTTTATATTCTTACTTTGAAGTGATTTGAGATTTATAGAAGGGTAGCAAAGATAGTACAATGATTTTCTATATAACCTTTACCTGCCCTCCCCTCTCCATGATAATAACTTACATAGCATGGTACCATTGGTTCATAAATTGGCCCTTGTACACAGAGGGCAAGGAGAGACCAAAGAAAGAGACAGGCCACCCTGTACTGGTAGGTGTCAGGTTTAAAAAGCAAGAGAATTTATATACAAGGCTTGTCTCGAGTAGCTGAAAGACAAGTAGATATCTGCATCCACCTGCCAGAATCTTAGAAGTTTATATAGAGGCCATACCTGCTTTCAGTCACATATATCATCCAGATGATCTTAATACTGTGCCCTCTCAAGGCTGTGTCCTTGTAAACAGCTCCCAGTGTAGGAACAGTGGGTAGAGCTGTACAATCCAAGGACAGGGGAGGAAGTGAGGAGCATCTGATTGCCCAGATCCAACTCCAGGGTCAATCAGATGTCACACCTTTTCTTGATGACCTCCTCCAACATTGTACATTTTTCAGAACTTAAGAAATTAACATTACAATACTATTAACTTAACAACAGATTCCCTTCATATTCCATTACTTTCTCCACTAATGTTGTTTACACTTCCAATATCTAATCCAGGGGAGGTACCACATTGCATTTGTTTATCATGTTATTTTAGGCTTCTCCAATCTGTGATACTTCCTCAGTCTTTTCTTGTCTTTCATGTCCTAGACAGTTTTGAGAAATAAGGGTCAAATATTTTGCAGAATGCCATTCAATTTAGGTTTGTCTGATATTTTCATATGTTTATACTAAAGTTATGGATTTGGGGGAAGAATGCCATAGCAGTGATGTATCTATCTCAGCACATCATGACAGGGGTATAAGGCACTTACCTAACATTACTGATAAGGTTAACTTTTATTCCTATAAGGTGGTGTTTGCTAGGTTTCTCCAATGTAAACAATCATTGTTTTCTTTCCCTATTCTATTTGTTAAAAGTGAGTCACTAACTCAAGCCCACATTATAGGTAAAGGGGGTTAAGCTCCATCTCTTTAAAATGTAGTGAAATGACAATGACAACTAAATATGTTGAAAATGTATTTTAAAATATTTTAAATGAACTTTTTTTCAACAGATAAATCATAAGGATAAATCTAAACTAAGAGATCATAATGAAACATAGATAAAAGTAGACATTTTATATCAGTGAAACAGTTTTTTTTATTCATTACTAATCTTTTCCTAGACTTTAATGTTAAACATTTAATAAATAGCCATGATTTCCACTCCTGAAATTAAAATTGCCTTCCTCTTGCAATACATTCTTAAACTCTTTCTAAAACTATAACTGGAAACTGAGAGAATGATAAGGCCTTGATGTCAGGTTTTTTTTTTTCTACTATTGAGATAAAAACCCATGACACCAGATAATAGGCTGTATGAAGTATTTATGAGGTTCATCAGAAAATTTGAAACATTTTATTGTATTTATTTGGACTTATTTTTATGGACAGCTAAGGTCCTAAAATGTCTTTTTCCTCTTTTTAACTATCTGTTTCATTGCCATTTGATCTAAATTTCCTTTTTTTTTCTTGCAGACATTTATAAAACTATATAGTTTATTAAACTTCAAACTTTAATTCAAAAATTCCTTGACCATGCATATTTAAGACAAAAAAATTATATTTTCACAATTTATTTTATTTGATATAAACTATTGTTCTGTTCCAACATATACTAGATTGCTGAATTAAAGGTACAGGCAATTTGATCTCACTTTGCAACCAGAAGTTTGGCCTAAAGATCTGTATCTTTTCATTATATTTGAGAAATTTGTAAATTTTTCTTTCTCTAGTTTCAAAAGTGAATATGGTGTAGTAGGCAAGCAGCTGTTCATACTAAACTATGTTTTGTTGTTTTCATGCAATGTATATTTACAATAAATGTATGCTATAAACCACAGCACTCTGTAACTGCAACCAAGTAAAAAAGTTAAGAAAAATCATAGAGCAACTGATAAATGCAACTGAAAAAATGATTGAGGCAGGGTACAAAGGCCTTTTTATTTTGGCCTAACACAAGACAATTCTGAGTAACAATTTAGTTCCACACCTTTTTTGGGGAGGTCAGCTGAGGCTATTATGGGGTGTGCTGTGCAGTTTGACCACACCCTCTGCCTAGCCCTGCTTCCTTACCCTCCCTTGCACAGGTGTTGGCCCCTAATAAACCTTGTGCACACCAGACTTCACTTGAGTCTGTTTTCCAGAGACCTCCACCTGCAACTCTCTTCTTCGTTGGCAGGTAAATTGGATCAAAGCATTTTCATTTCTACCCCTGCTGTGCTTTCTGTACACGTTGCACCTATTATGCACATATACTCAATAGTGTATTATTTAGAAAAAAAGAGTTTAGTATATTAAGAAAATATTCAGTAAATTTTGAAGATATACATGTCACACTACAGTGCATATAAATTTATTTTGGTAGTTACACTATTCTCTTTATTCTTAGTATGCAAAAATATGAATCTCATGTCAACTTGAAACAACTATGTGTGTTAATGATTCACTTTCAAGTTGAATTATGCAACAACATTTTGTCTCTGTAAAAGTTTTAGTTTGTAATACACATAAAAATATTGTCGAGCCATCTTGATTTTGCCGGTTACATTTTCCCGTATGATAAAATAAGAGAATGATTAATATGAAGCATATTTAAAATGGGCCTCTTAATTTGAGAATTTTATATAATAATTAAGTATTGTGAAAGTATATATGTTGTTTACTCTCACTTATAACTAAAAGAGTGTAAATTAAACAACACTAGATTGCCATTTGTTGCTCATGAAATTTGAAAGACATAAATGATAAAGTTTAGTGCTTAGGGAAATGCTCACTATATTTTTTACACTATATCTATGCATAGGATTTGCCATATTGTTTATAGAAAGCAATGTGGCAAACCCTTTGAAGAGTATTTACACAGTCATACACTTTATGAGTACTTCCATTCACATGGACAGAAATTAAGATAATCATTTTAGGCTAAGAAGTTTACTCTAAGCACTGGATAAATTGAATAGTTTGTAGTAATTAAAAATAAGCTTAAGAAGAATTTATGTTGAAACTTACTGTTATAATGGAGCATTTTAAAAGCAGTTATAACATTTGATATTTTATGTGAAGATAACAAGTATATATTTATTATCTATTAAGTGTTGTTTATTTCTTGGTTTTTGTGTTTGGGGGCAACATTTTAATCCTTCTATATATTTTTGTTCTAATTTCCAAAGATACCTAAATAGTTAAAAACAGATAAACAAACATACAAAGCAACTTAAAAAATACAATAACACTACAAAAATAAAAATAATTATTACATTTCTTGCATTAGTAGTTCTCTGGTAGCTAAAGGCTGTTACAATTAAAAAGTGGGAGATGAGTTTGCTATGAAACCTCTGTTTCATAGAACTCTCAAAAGAACACATTCTTTGCAAGGATACTTAAGTATAGTTATGTTTTTTACCTGCTAAATAGCTGAAACTAATTTACTAACCACTATTGACTGCCTTTTATGTCTAAGACAATTTGCTTCAGTCATCTACATCTTGGTTCTAATAATTACAAAGCACATAGGAATGAAAGCAGCAAAGAATGTAAGTAATTAGAAAACTAGTATATTGACTGTTCGGAGACATTTATTATAGTACCAGCTGTGCCTGTAATTAGCATTTAACCCTTCAGAAAAGCCACCCACCTGCTCTTGGTCACATTTTTCTCCTCTGTATAATAATGAGGTTTGAGTGGAAAATCTCTAAAATCTTCTTCAGTTGTGACAAAGCATGCATGGTTTTAAAAGAGCATTTGGAATGGAAGGGTGAGGTTGAATATTCTGAACTTGTAGAGTATGTATAGAAATCTCTTAGCAGCTATATGTAAGCTCCATTATCTTTTTGGTGTTGTTGTTACTAACTAGAAGCTGAAGTTAGGTTTCCCTCAAAATTAGAGTGAAGAAAAAATGAAGAAAAGCTCTGCTTCTATGGATTACAGGTGTTTTGTTTATGTTTTTGTTTTGTTCTGAGGGGGTTAATAGTAGAAACATGAGGGAGATATCTCAATTACCTGAGACATTTATTTTCATAAAATACTGCAATTTCTATGAATTTGAGGAGACTTACCAAAAAAAAGAAGAAAAACCCAAAATGATAAAAGCCATTGTGTTGTATATACTGTGAACTTTTTTCAGGACTCAATGATGTGAAACTGTGTCCTAAATAAGGAAATAATAAAGATATGTTTTTTTTGTCAAAATAAGCAATATTGTTGAAGGAAGCTGTTTGAATATCAAAAAATAATTTTTTACTTTGAAATCTACTTTGAAAATTTAGCCAACAGGTCAAATGTAGAAATAGCTAAGTCCTCTGGGTAAAACTCAAAGTCATTTCTCAAGGGAAAATGATGTTGAACAAAAGATGTGTGTGTACAAACTACGCTTCCTACTATGGAGATAATACAAAAGGAAGTTTGAGTTTATCAGGCTGAACAACCTAAGAAGTTGTTAATAAAAAGCCATATTATTCCAATTTTTAAAATGACTTTCTGAGAGAGTAATTTTGTTTACATTTCATGAGTCAGTGGAACTCTGCCATGTTGGGTATAGTGCTCAGGAAATTTCTGAGATGTGCTCACAGTAGAGGAAACCCATTTTCAAAAGATAAAAATGGGACGACTGGAGATATGTGCCTTGTGCTGTGAAGCAATGTGAAATACTTTGGCCCCTAAAATTGAATGTAAATCTAAACAGGTCTTTTTACTTCCAGTTTGGAGAAAATACGGGGAAAATAGAAACATGAAATACCATACCTCCAGGAAGTAATCAGTCAAGTGCAGAATACCAGACAATTTAGGAGAACTGACCTCATGTTTTCAAAAGCTAATGTCAGTGTAAAAAAAGGAGATGGGGGTATGAATGTTCTAGATTAAAAGAATTATAGACACACAGATGTAAAGAACAAACGTATGGACACCAACGGGGGAAAGTGGTAGGCGGTGTGGTGATGGGATGAATTGGGAGATTGGGATTGACATATATACACTAATATGTATAAAATGAATAACTAATAAGAACCTGCTGTATAAAAAAATAAATAAAATAAAATTCAAAAAAAATAAAATAAAATAAGAGATATAGAAGAGGTAACAACCAAATAAAATGAGTGTGTGTCGATTAGATTCTGATTTGAATAAGTCAACTTTAATAAATTAGAGAAAGCTGACTGGCTGTTAGATGATATTCAAGTATTTTGGTTAATTATGTTAAATATGATAATGGTATTGTGACTATGAAAAGCTGTTAATTATTAGATGCACATTGGCATATTTGATGATGAGATAATATGATGTCCTGGAATTGCTTTAAAATATTGCACTGAATAGGGGATAGTGGATAGATGAACCGAGTGTATAGAGTGTGTATCATTGTTGATGGTTAGTGATGGGAATATGGGTATATTGATTTCTCTACTTTTTTACATTTGAATACTTTCTATATAAAGCACAAAGTCAGAGTAAAGAGACACAAACATTTATATCCTAACTACAAAATCCAAAAATAATTATACTGAAGTATTAAAAGACATATGAACTCAAAGTGGGAGAGAACTAGAAAGAGACCCGAGAAGAAAAGGTATCTCAGCACAATTCCAAAGGATGGAATGTGCTTGTGTATGGATGTGTATATCTATATCTATTGATGGATGAAGGAAACCTAGAATGTTATTGTTGTTGTCTTCATTATGGCTTCTATGTTATCCAGGAAGTAAGAGGTGAAGTAATTAAGCATGAGATGGTAGGCAGGAATTTAGTTGAAAATTTGAAGAAAGTAGATAATATTTCCAACTATTTCCATGAAAAAAATAGAAGTCTTGTATCAATAGAATCAATAGAAAAACACTGTTCCCTTGGTTTACAGATTTGCAAGCTAGAACTGAAGCCAATGGCCTTAAAAATGTAGTATTGTTAGCAAAAATAGGTATGTGACTTTTTTTTTTTTATTGAAGTATTCAGCACACTTGATGATGCTGTGGAATTTCAGCATTCCATTAAATCAGGAATGAGTTTTAGCCAGAGGGCATAATGGAAATTTAATTTGAAGGGGTAAGGACATTTAGTATATTGGCAGGAAAGTGATAGAAATGATAGGCCCCAGAACCTAAACTCTGTAGGGAATAAAATGAAGATAGAAAGTGGCTGGTGACTAAGAAACTCCAAGGGTCATCAAACTGGAGGCATTTATGAGGTCAGGACCTGGCATGCTTGAAGTAACAAAATAATCAAGTTCTACAGATGTGGTTCAAAACTCTGAGGTGTCTGATTTGTTGTTTTAGAGGTTTTGTAGTTCTGGATAATGACAAATGGATTAAAATGTTGTGTTAACAAAATTATCTCTAGTTATTTATGGGTTAGGTGTTGTTAATTATTCATGAAGCTATGTTAATAATTTAATTTCTTACCAATTTCTTTGTTATATATCTCCCAAACCTTCAAATTTTTAAAACGTATTTTTTATAGATGCATTAATTACGTGATCTCGTTGTAGGGAATTAAAAAATACAGAGAAGTTGAAAATACATTAAATGTCATATATAGGATATCCCAAAGAGAAAATTGTGTTTATTAATTAGTTATATTTAATTTGAGTCCTTTTATGCTGTTTTACAAGCATTTTTAAACAAACAGAATTAATAATACTATTAAAGATTAGTATCTTTCATTTTCAGAAAACCTTACATTATGAGATGTCACTGAATGATCTTCAAAAATCTAATTGTCAAGAGCTATGTAAATTTCTGCAATGATTATGTTTGTCAACATTTCTAATTATTTCCTTAGCTTTAAAGGTAGGGTTATTAGATAAAGCTGATTCTGATTTATTTCTCAAAGACTTTGTGCTTTTTTATCTCATCCACAATAAAGAATTAGATATTTTTTCAATCTGTAATTACTTTTTCAAATAAAATTGATTAAAACTGAGAATGATTTTCATATGAATTCTTTAAAAACTTTGACAGATGAAAAGTAATTACAATATAAAAAATTACCTTGTTTTATAACTATCAGAATTGGTTTCCTTAGCAGTGTAATAAAAAAATATTTACAGATTTTGCTTTGAAGATGTGCTGAATTTTATGTCTGCTTTCTCTTTCTGTAAAAAAAAAAAAAAAAAAGTCTTTTTGCCGAACAGTAAAAAAAAAAGTTTCAAATAAAATACAGAAAAAAAGGACTTTGGTTAACATTTAAGATCAGAACCCAGACAAAAAGAAATGTTTGGTTAGAATGAAAATATGTTATTTTTTACAATGGAAATGGAGAAAGAAGATGGGAGGTGGGTAAATTGTCTGATCTCCTCATTGGGTTGAAGGATATTATACTTGATCAAGCAAATAAATTATCTAAAAATACTATTTAAAAATATAAACACAAAAAATTATAATATAACTGACACTAAATAATTAGTGGAAAAAATTGAAAGACATGGACCATGGAGGAAGAAGGAACATAAATATCTACATTAGGAAATAAAATTTTTTAACAAATAGAAGATTTGGGGTACAAATATAAATTTATATAGTTAATTACTAGAGCAAAAAATACTAGCGTAAACACACACCACACTCAAAGCAAAAATGCAGAAACAATAAAAATTATATAAAAATACATACAGAAAGCAAAACAGTTGTAGTAGTACAGAATCAGTACACATCTGTTATATCAATAAATGCAATGGGTAAAAAATATCTGCTAACATAGTTCAACTGAATTAAAATTAAAATGTGTGACTATGCTCTATGTAAGACACACAGGTAAACAAAGTGAATATTACTGCTTGAAAAAATATTAAGAATAAAATTATACCTGAAGATATAAATTTAAAAAGAGTGAAACTGGTAATTAGAATAATCAAAAAGTTGAAAAAAGTGAACCCAAATTATCGAGTAATGCAGAAGACCACTTAAAATGCCTGTAATTTTAAATTAATATGTTATTTATACCTATGCACCATATAATGTAGCATCAATTTTATAATCTTAAAACCACAGCAAAATGTAGTTTAATGAAATGTATTCTACACAATATAAAAAAGCCAGGCAACCTCATTATCCTTGAGGAAAGAAGGAAAAAACTTTCAGTATGAGAAGCAATGGGTACAAAATTATAATATTTTCTTAAAAGAGTGAAAAAATGTGTATGTGATGGCAGGGGTGGGGGAAATGTGTGTGTATCCGGAAAGATAACACAAAAATACTATTCCATTTATTTACCACAGAGTGATCTCAATGGCTGAAATACTGGTATTAAAAATAAATTTTGTATTAAAAACTATTGTAGCTTTTTAACTTGAAGTTATCTGAACAATGTTGCTAGTCAGTATATTAAAAATAATTGGGACAATACAATTTATTTGGACTTTATTTTATTGTTTTCCAGTTTATTGAGATATATTATATTTATTGAGATATAATTGACACACAGCACTATATAAGTTTAAGGTGTACAGCATAATAATTTGACTTACATACATCATGAAATGTAATCATTTCATTACAATAAGTTTAGTGAACATCCATCATCTCAAAGAGTTACAAAATAAAAGAAAAAGAAAAACAATACTTTTTCCTTGTGATGAGAACTCTTAGGGTTTACTCTCTTAACAACTTTCATATATAACATACAGACGTGTTCATTTTATTAACCATGTTGTACAGTACATCCTTAGTACTTATTTATCTTATAACTGGAAATTGTACCTTTTGACCACCTTGCATTTTATATCTAGGTTATACACAGTTCTAGATATATTATGCCTTTGCTTATCTTAATTGATCTAGCATTTAAACTCATTTCAAAATGTCAAATAAAACTTTATCATTTAATGTGAAATGTTGGAAATAACTATATTTCTATTCTAGAGGAAATAAATAATTGTCTTATAAGAAAAGGTCCATAGACACTTTTGGAATGGTGTGGAAATATTACTGCAACTGGTCATGGAAAATAAGCTTTTAAAATTATATAACTAAAAGATATTTACTACATATTGCATATACAATGGAAAGTATATTTTATATTACTTATTTAGCACCTTGTAGCTAAAAAGGGGGACATTTTCAATTATCCTATTTGGAGATTAAGATGTTTATAATGATATTTCAAACTATTATTTATGAATTTTAAAAATTAAAGTATAATTGAATTACAATGTTGTGTTAATTACTGCTGTACAGCAAAGTGACTCAGTTATACATATGTATACATTCTTTTTCATACTACTGTATAGCACAGGGAACTATATTCAATATCCTGTGATAAATCATAATGGAAAAGAATATGAAAAAGAATGTATATATATGTATAACTGAGTCACTTTGCTGTACAGCAGTAATTAACACAACATCGTAATTCAATTATACTTTAATTTTAAAAATTCATAAATAATAGAGTTTGAAATATCTATGAATATTTTAATTACATTTCAGGTATAACCATAATATTTAAATTTTATTCAGTGGCTCTTAGATTTCATTAAAATCACTAAAGGTCTTATAGCCATGGTTTCCAAAGGTAGGTAGTCTTGTTTAATTTTTCTAAGAAAAATTTTGAAGTGTATGGAGATCATAGTAAAATGATAATTTAGTTGACAAAGAAAGTCACTGTGATAGTTGTAAGAGATTACTAATATCCACCCCTTGTTTTTGTTATCCAGTCATTTTATTGAAACATGGAGTTGTAAATGTTACATAACATATGTAAATGTTATGACTTTTGGTTCTTCATTTTGGAGTTTATTATTAAGACATGAGGTAAAATAGAAAAGAGAGTTATTCATATGGCAAAAAAAATCATGTTTTTAAACCTTGAAATGGTTTGTTAGTAGGTTTTAACATGAAGGTCTTGCTTATAACACAGAACAAAATGCTTTATTTGGACTGTACAGATAGTTATGCATCCTCACTGAAACATCTGGCTTTGTTTTAATTTTCATTGTAAAATCTTTATGTATTGACAACACAAAAACATCTGTTAGCCCTGTGTTGATCTTTGAGGTCATGCTCACTCATCAATGCTAAAGCCTGTCAATAGTAGCATCCTTGAGTTAAGCGAACACTTATTTTGGAAAAAAAAGATAAATTACCATACCTTCTGTACCAAAAGCATTTGTTAAGCAAATTAAAATTTTCAAAAGAGGTTTGTATTCCATCCCAGCTGTCACATTTGTAATCAAAATATTAAAACTGAGAGATTTTTAGAGGGCATCCAATTACCCATCCAAAACAATTCAACCATTCCTGTAACAGCATTAATTAAAGGTATTAACTTAGAGATTATCTTGCCTAAAGTTTCTGTCTGTTACATTGCCTTTTCCAGAGAAACATAGCTAAAATTATCTCTCTCTTGTGATATACGTTTTGGCCCATTTCTGTTATTTTGAGCAAATCAACCTTTCTACGTAGACAGATTTCAGAAGAAGTTTATGTGCAAGCCAAAGACCATTAACAAAGAAAATTTGAAATCAAAACAACCCAGTTGTTTCTCAGGTGGTTTGGCACAGGACTCTGCCAAGTAGAGGAGAACCAATTATCTTGGAGAAGGGCAGTGACAACATCTGGGCTGAATTAAGAACTTTAGTAATTTTATGCCTTAGAAAAAGTTATGAATTTGTTATTTAAAATGAAAGTAGAACTACATCATAAAATAAAATTTAAAGCTTATCCAAAACATACATAGACACACACGATATTTAACTTGCACTTTTGGACTAAAATGAGAGTCCTGTCAACAAAAATATAATGGATTATATTTATATATATATATACATATATATATATATATATATATATATATATATATATATATATATATATATATATATATATATATATATATATACCCTAAAATCTAGATTTCAATTGTGCTTGGCATAATTCAGGTGCCATTAAAGAAACATGTTACAGATGGAGAGGTTTTAGGGTTGGAATATTTTCAAAATCTTTATTGCTGGCATAGGACTACTTAGTTACAGTCTTGCCCACAGCTGTCTAGTACTTGCCCAGGAAGCAGGTGCTTTTTTCAGGCTATATAGCTGACATCCATAATCAGGTTTGCTGATTGGTGGTGATTCATTATAATTTCTCATTCTGAAAGGAAATCAAGCTGAAATCAACGAAGCAATGGCTGACAATTCTCCTCTAAAAGCTAGTCATCCTCAGAAACCTCTGTGATTGTTATTTCCTCACTTTCTAAAACAGTATATGTTCTGGAATATTGCAAAGACCATTTAGAATAAACTCTAAAATATTTTAACACTAGAGTAAGTTTCTTTTTTACAGGTTCAATTTTTACTTTATGGCCATCAGCAAGCATTTATTCTGTGTTATCTACAGATTCATACTGATTAAAATACATTTACAGTATAATGTTGAAATTATATGTACAAAGGATTGAAAACTGAAAAATATTATGCAAATATCAAAATTGCTATTAAAACACATAAGTGGAACATGCAAGTGTGTATATATTTTGACTTGAGAAGCACCCATAGGGCTGCAATTTCATCTCTAAAATATCTCATTCTGCTCAGTTGAAATAAACACTCTTAGATGAATTCTTCAACATTTATAAGCCATGTTTGCTTGTTTACATCAATTTTTCCATAAGAAAATTCTTTAGGGAAGAGACTGTCTTCCTCACATTCATGTCCATAGCATTTCACTCCATTTCTGACTGATGGTTGACTCTTGATAGATACCTGCTGAATGGTAAATAAATTGTCATTTTTTCAAAAGATTTCTGTTTAACAGCTTTGGGGTTCTTTGCATTTTCATTTGCAATCAGTTATTTTATATTAGATTGACTTGCTTTATGGGCAGAAATGAGCCTCTGACTCATAGTTTTTCAAAGGACAATCTGGAAAACTATTTAGGAAAACTCACACCACATGAGGTGCAAAAGGATCAACCATGAGTTGCTTGGGGAAACTCAAAGCTGTAACCACCACAGGAAAAGTGGCAGGTGGGGAGTGAGGACAATGCATGTTCTGTGACATCCACGTCCTGAAAATGCTTTATAGTAGCTTAAGGTTTGTTATACTCTGCAGAACAATCAGTACTAACAAGGTTTTATATACCCGTGTCCTTTTAATGGAAGAGGGGCATAGCTGAGGAAACTTCCTTAATGAGCAAGTGTTTGCTAGGTCTATTACTGTTTGCATTATTTTTAACCCATCAGAGTCAATATTCCCACTGCTATTTTATATTATCATTAGTTCAGCAGGATATTGATGCTATTTCCGACCTAAGAGTATGAATGGGTGCTACATCATCAACGCCAGTTATCTTGTGGTTTGAACTGGTTTCCTTGACAATTTCTTTAGGCCTAGTTCCCTCTGCTTGGAAATGTTTCTAGATCAATACATTTCTGTCTGTCAGTACATTTCTGTATTTATCACTCCATCTACCTCTCTTACTCCTGCTCTCCAAGTTATTCAGCCCCTAGTCTGAGCTTAAACTGCAGAGAGCAGAAACACATTGCCAGCCATTTATTCATTCTCAGTCTAGCGTGACACAAACAATTTACCTGTCTTCACCTTGACCTTTGGTTCATAGCCGTGTTTTGGGAGTGGAACTTTAATCCTAGTAACTCAGTCTTCTAATGATAAAATAATGGCGTTTTAGGATGAAAATTTCTTGTTTAGAAGGAAAATCTTTCTTAAGTTACTTATCTTTCTCTAAAGATTTTGTTCTTATACTGATTTTTCATTGTTTTTATGCCTTATTTTCTTATTTTCTGATGTCTTCTTTCTCATGAAATTGTCTGGTAAGTTTCCTTTTCCTATGCTACCAATCTTCTGAGAGAAGTTATCTCCAACTCTTAAAAGACCTGGTAACTCTAGCCAGGGGACACTTTGGCCAAGGTCTACTTTAGTTTATTTCATTTAACTAGACTACAATTCTGACATCTTTAATTCTTTTGATACAATTAATTCAGTAAAACTATTTGCAATGAATGATTAGCAAACACACAAATAGCCAAGACATGAGACAATTACAGCACAAGATACAATAGTCATTTAGAACCCATTCTATGCATATAATTTCCAAATGTGAACGTTATTTTAAAACATCAAAAATATTGTGTGCATTTTTTTAAATAAAATATCTTCAAGAATTTTGTCTTGGGCTTTTATAAATAGAGAAATAGTCCACCCAATATGAGGTAAGTGATTTCTTTTCATCGAAGGTTAGCAAAATGATCTAAAAGTGTAGTATTTTACTTTGATTTTCCCCTTCCAGGGAGAAAAATAGACTAAAATAACATAATAAAGTTCTTTCAAATTATTCTTACCAAAATTTCCCTCAAAATAATACTTCCTAGGAATTCAAAGGTGGTTTAAACTTTACTATTAGCAGTTTTTGAGAGACTACCTTTATCTTCCCTTTAATCTCTCTCCTTTTAAGATGTTATTCCTCCTTTGTGATTTTACCTTCCTACTTTATCTTGAATTGGTATGTAGTTGGCAATTTTTATACATAAGGGCAATAAGAAAGAAGTTAAAAATTCAAAGATGTGAGAAAAGATAGTGCAAGGAAATTTGGACAGTTATATTGGATTGAAACTTAAGACCATACAAATATATTAGAGATTTCTATAGTAATTTTATAATCATAATATTTCTATTCCCATGTTTAAATGGTTGACCACCATGCATGGTACCCATTTTTCCCCCTAACTTTATTGAGACATAATTGACATATGACATTGTGTAAGCTTAAGGTGTATAGCCTGATGATTTGATATATTTATTTACTGTAAAATGATTATCATGATAAAGTTAGGAAGCACATTCATCACCTCACATAATTAAAATCTGTGTGGGTGTGTTTGTGGCAAGAACTTTAAAGATCTGTTCTCATAGCAATTTTCAAGCATATAATACAGTATTATTAACTACAGTCAAAACACTGAATATTAAATACCCAGAATTTATTCATTTTATTATTGGAAGTTTGTATCCTTTGACAAACATCTACTTCTCTCAACCACCAGCCACTGGAAGTCACTGTTCTACTCTCTGTTTCCATATGTGTCTTTTTTTTTTTTTTTTCAGATTCCACATATATGTGAAATCATGCAGTATTTGCTTTTCTCTCACTGACATTTCACTTAGCATAATACCCTTAAGTTTCATGTTATCACAAATAGCAGGATTTCCTTATTTTTAAGGCTGAATGATATTCCATTGTGTATATCTACTACCTTTTCTTTATCCATTTATTTGCTGATGGACATTTAAGTAGTTTTCATATCTTAGCTATTGTGAAAAATACTGCATGGGGGCGCAGATAACTCTTTAAGACAGTGATTTCATTTTCTTCAGATATATAATCAGTTGTGGGATTGCTGGATTATATGGTAGCTCTAATTTCAATTTTTTGAGGAAACTCCATACTGTTTTCCATAGTGATTATGCCAATTTACATTCCCACCAACAGTGCACCATTGTTCCCTTTGTTCCACATCCTTAACTAACCCTTGTTACTTCTTGCCTTTTTCATAATAGCCATTCTAACAAGTGTGAGGTGATATCTCATTGTGGTTTTGATTTTGAATTTCCCTGATGATTAGTAATATGAGCATCTTTTCATGTATTTGTTGGCCATTTGTATTTGTTCTTTGGAAAAATGTTGATTCAGTGCCTCTGCCCATTTTTGAATTGGTTTTTTTGTTGTTATTGATTAGTATGAGTTTTTCATATATTTTAAATATTAGTCCCTTATCAGGTATATGGTTTGAAAATATTTTCTCCTGTTCCATATGTTGCTTCTTTATTCTCTTGATTTTCTTTTGCTGTGAGAAACTTTTTAGTTTGATGTAGTCCCACTTATTTATTTTTGTTTTTATTGTTGGTGCTTTTGGTGTCATAACCAAAAAACCATTGCTAAGACCAATGTCAAAGAGTTTTATTTCTACATTTTCTTCTAGAAGTTTTATGGTTTCAGGTCTTACCTTTAAACCATTAATTTATCTCAAGTTAATTTTGTGAGTGGTGTAAGATAGGGGTCCAAGTTCATTTTTTTCCTGTGAATATGCATGGCATCCACTCTTAAGTCATGATTAATGACTTAATAACTTTTTCAGCTCTGATGGCTTTTCTTTGAATATTTGAATTTGAGATAATATGTAACTGTTCTTAATTCTTAGATGCAATGAGATAGAGAAAATTATATTCACCATAATTTCTATTTATTTGTATATTGTTTTGTTTAATGAAACAGTTTGACCTGTCTTTTTGTGTGGATAGGTGCTAACAAATGTAGAATTTTTTTCTTTTAAGACTAGAAGAAGTAGAATGAAGGAAAGAAAAAAAAAAAAAAGAGGAAAGGAGGCTGGGGCCAGTGTATGGTGTTGAGTTCGTTGGTTGAGAAATCTGAAATGGCAAGAGAACTCAGGAATATGAGAGTAGTTTTTAAAGTTGTTTAATATTAGTCAAGAGATGCTTATATTAGAAGAGGCATTTTGCCCACTCATGTCTTTGTTTTTGTTCAGTGGGTTTTTTTGGAATAAGGGCAAATTAAAGTAGAATTGATCTCTAATCCAAGGTAGTATGGTGTGAGAAAGAATGGAACATGCAAAGTTGCAGGGGCATGTGGACTACAAGAGGGCAATTTCATTTGCTCTTCATCATTATACTCCAATTCTCTTATTTTATTAACTGTACACCCTCCTCTATATTGTTTATTACCTTATGTTATTTTTTTCCCATCAAAGGCAAAGGAAGTGGTCACTTTACTTTTGATGTTGTTGCACTTCTTCACTCCAATTTTGAACACTTTGAGAGAAAGAAACTAACAATTACACAGATTTTATTTTGTGCTTGTTACTGTACTAAGCAATTAACTATTATTAATTCACTGCATATTCATAATAACTTTGTGAGAGATATGCTATTATGATTAACTTTACTTTTTAGGTAAGGAAGCTAAGGCATACAGATATTGGGTAACTTTCCCAGGGCATACACATAGTGAGTGGTGGATCCCGAATCAATCCAGTTTAGCTCTAGAAGATGAGATATTTATTATTCCTTATTCTAGCTACCTTACCTTTTCCTAGTTATCTCTCTCCATTATTTTTGTATATCATTTAGTCTACTTATAAGCATAAAAGTTAGCTACATTAGAATTTTCCTAAGTAACCATCACTGAAATAGCACAATTTTGGAAATGAATAAATATTTTAAAATTTGGTAAATTTCTATTTGAAATTGTATTGGTAAATTTTTAGGTTGAAAAAGAAATTAGTATGAAAAGTCAAATATTTCAGCAAAGCCCCATGAAATTCAAAGGTAAAAGGCCATAATTTTTATGGAATGTCAAGTAGCTTTGTTTTTGTTATTGTTACTATTAGTTTTATCCACAATACTTGACCAGAATTGGCCATCATTTGCAGAGCCCTGAGTAAGGGGCTAAGCTTCATTTTAACCTTAAGTGTAACAGAGATGGGAAGAACCAGGAGGTAAGGTTAGACTAATTGAATCAACTTACTCATAAGAAACTGCAAGTGGAATATAAATTAAAGAGCCTCTTCCTAAGTGAGAAGATGATATATCTGGCTGAAATCTTTCTGCAGCTTTACTTTAGGAAGACACTATCATTACTATGATGTGTACCAATGATCTATTGCCACAACAATCCTGCATAACCAACCACAAAATTTAGTGCATTAAAAATGACTTATTTATATAACATATTAGCTTTGGATTTGGCAAGTTAGAGTGGAGTTGGCTGGGTGGTTCTGTGGCCTTGAGTGTGCTTATAGTGGCAGGTGTCTTGCTATCAGCTGGATTGAAGGGAGGGTTATGACTGGGCCATGTATCTTCCATCCTTCAGAGGTTACCCTGGACATGTTCTCAGAGCAAAGGCAGAGAAGCAAGAGACAGAGTGTGTGAAAACCCAAGTCCTCTTGAGATGTAGGTACCTACACTATAAGATTTACTAAATTTTGCTGGTCAAAGCAAGTCACTAGTTCTACCAGGATTCAAGGAGTGGAGAAATGGACTCTGTCTTTTGATAAGTGGTGCTATAAAGATACATTGCAATGGGTCAGTATTCAGAGAAGAAAAAATTGGGACTTTTTTTTTGCAATCAATACAACAGTGGGAGGAAAACATATTCACCACTCCTCCAGCTTTCTGTAGGGAGATGTCATCTGGAATAATTCTGTTAGGTTTTTACTAACCTCTCACTCAGGTGGAAGGAGTAATGATCAGGTTTGACTGTGGTAGGCAGAATAATGGTGCATCAAACATATCCACATTTTAGGGGGGCAGAGTCAAGATGGCATACTAGAGGACACGGAATTCGCATCTCCTCACAACTAGGGAACCTACCAGGCACCGGTGGGGGACCATGGATACCTAAGGGGGTGGGAGGAACCCCCAGTGACCGGGTAGGATGTGGGGCATGGGGGGAGTGGGGGGAGGGAGAAGTGGAGGCAGGATGGGACTGGTACTCCTGAGGGGCGGCTGGGGTAAGGGAAGGGATCCCAAGCCCGAAGGGGGAAATTGGGGGACCATTGGGAGGGCAGAGGATCAAAAGGGAGTGTGGTCAGGTTTCCCCTGCCCACTTGGGCCCCCAGGAACCTGCTGAGATCCTTGGCCTGATCCTCTGCCCTCTGAGGCCCCCTCCAGCCCCATGGGTCCTGAGGGAGTGGGAGGGAGGGAAGGGGGAGAAAAAGTAAAGGCCAGACCTCTGGGACCAGCACCCCTGAGGGGTGGCTGGGGGGAGGGGAGGAGTTCCTACACCCAGTGGGACCCACCAACAGTTAGAGGTCCAGCGGCGGGGGAGAGCCTGAGGGAGATGGTGGGGGAGGGGCATGAAGGAATGGAAGGGAATGGGGCCTGTGCTTTCCCTGTCCACTTAGGCACCAGGGAGCCTCTTGGGCTCCCAGGCCTAATCCTCTGCCCTTGGAGCCTCCCTCCTGCTGTGCAGAGCCCAAGCCCTGCCCCTACACCCCCACCCAGGGCCCTGCCTCTACACTCAGAGAACCCCTCCAAAATGCTGGGCCTAAATCCCACCCACACACCCTCACTCAGGGCCCTAACTCCAAATTCTGGAACTCCACACTCCAGAGGTCCTCCTTTCGACATGCTGGCTCTCCCCTTCCACACAGATCCTAAGCAGAGGTCCCACCCCAAGCCTGAACTTTGCCCCGCCTAGGACCTGCCCCCAGGGCTTTTTCCGGCTATGTGGGCCTGAGCCTAGGTCCCACCCCATGCTCAAACGTCACCCCCCCACACTCCTAGGTCCCACTCTACACTAAACCCCACCCTTGCCTAAGGTCCACCACTGCTTAAACTTCACCCCCACAGCCATGTCATTTTTGTTTTTTTTAATTTTTTCCTCTTTTAGATTGGGGTTCTGTTTTACCTTGTTGATACATTGTTGTTGATTCTTTTATATTTTTATTTTTCCTAATAAATCTTTTATTTTTCTAATTTTATTTTATCCTTTATACGTTATTATTGTTCTCTCCTTTTGTCTCCCCCCCCCACCCTTTTTCTTTTTCTTTTTGTTTTTTCTGTTGTGGTTTTATATTACCTTTTTGCAGTTGTTTCAATTATAGATTTATTTTTCCTAATATATTTTTTATCTTTCTAATTTCATTTTGTTTTTTATTCTTTGACACTGTACTGCTCCTTTATTTTTCTTTCTTTCTTTCTATCTTTCTTTCCTTCTTTTTTTTTTTTTTTACCACGCAATGAAGCTTGCAGGAGCTTGGTTCCCAGGCCAGAGGTCGGGCCTGAGCTCCAAGTCCAAACTGCTGGACTAACAGAGAACCTCAGACCCCAGGGAATATTAATCAGAGTGAGAGCTCCACGAGGTCCTCATTTCAGCACCAAGAGCCGGCTCTATCCAACTGCCTGTAAACTCCAGTGCTGGATGTCTCAGGCCAAACAACCAGTAAGACAGGAATACAGCACCACCGATCAAAAAAAAAAAAAAAAAAAGAAATGACAAAAAATTATGTTACAGACGAAATAGCAAGGTAAAAACCTACAAGACCAAATAAATGAAAACAAAATAGGCATCTTATTTGAAAAATAATTCAGAGTAATGATAGTAAAGATGATCCAAAATCTTGGAAAAAGAATGGAGAAAATACAAACAACATTTAATAAGGATCTAGAAGAACTAAAGAGCAAACAAATAGTGATGAAAAATACAATTACTGAAATTAAAAATACTCAAGAAGGAATCAACAGCAGAATAACTGAGGCAGAAGAATGGATAAGTAAGCTGGAAGATAAAATGGTGGAAATAACTGCCAGGGAGCAGAATAAAGAAAAAAGAATGAAAGGAATTGAAGACAGTCTCAGAAACCTCTGGGACAACATTAAATGCAGCAACATTTGAATTATAGGGGTCCCAGAAGAAGAAGAGGAAAAGAAAGGGTCTGAGAAAATATTTGAAGAGATTATAGTCGAAAACTTCCCTAACATGGGAAAGGAAATAGTCAATCAAGTCCAGGAAGCACAGAGAGTACCATGCAGGATAAACCCAAAGAGAAACATGCTGAGACACATATTAATCAAACTATCAAGAATTAAATACAAGGAAAAAATATTAAAAGCAGCAACGGAAAAGCAACAAATAACATACAAGGGACTACCCATAAGGTTAACAGTTGATCTTTCAGCAGAAACTCTGCAAGCCAGAAGGGAGTGGCAGGACATATTTAAAGTAATGAAAGGGAAAAACCTACAACCAAGATTACTCTACCCAGCAAGGATCTCATTCAGATTCAATGGAGAAATAAAACCGTTACAGATAAGCAAAAGCTAAGAGAATTCAGCACCACCAAACCAGCTTTACAACAAATGCTAAAGGGACTTCTCTAGGCAAGAAACACAGGAGAAGGAAAAGACCTACAAAAACAAACCCAAAACAATTAAGAAAATGGTAATAGGAACATACATATCGATAAGTACCTTAAATGTAAATGGATTAAATGCTCCAACCAAAAGACATAGACTGGCTGAATGGATACAAAAACAACACCCGTACATATGCGGTCTACCTAGGGACACATGCATACTGAAAATGAGGGGATGTAAAAACATATTCCAAGCAAATGGAAATCAAAAGAAAGCTGGAGTAGCAATTCTCATATCAGACAAAATAGAGTTTAAAATAAAGACTATTACAAGAGACAAAGAAGGACACTACATAATGATCAAGGGATCAATCCAACTAGAAGATACAACAATTGTAAATATTTATGCACCCAACATAGGAGCACCTCAATATATAAGGTAAATGCTAACACCATAAAAGGGGAAATCGACAGTAACAATAATAGTAGGGGAATTTAACACCCCACTTTCACCAATGGACAGATCATCCAAAATGAAAATAAATAATGAAACACAAGGTTTAAATGACACATTAAACAAGATGGACTTAATTCATATTTATAGGATAGTCCATCCAAGAACAACAGAATATACTTTCTTCTCAAGTGCTCATGGAACATTCTCCAGGATAGATGATATCTTGGGTCACAAATCAAGCCTTGGTAAATTTAAGAAAATAGAAATTGAATCAAGTATCTTTTCTGACTACAATGCTATGAGACTAGATATCAATTACAGGAAAAAATCTGTAAAAAATACAAACACATGGAGACTAAACAATACACTACTAAATAACCAAGAGATCACTGAAGAAATCAAAGAGGGAATCAAAAACTAACTAGAAACAAATGACAATGAAAACACGATGACCCAAAACATGGGATGCAGCAAAAGTAGTTCTAAGAGAGAAGTTTGTAGCAATACAATCTTACCTCAAGAAACAAGAAAAACCTCAAATAAACAACCTAATCTTACACTTAAAGCAATTAGAGAAGGAAGAATAAAAAAACCCAAAGTTAGCAGAAGGAAAGAAATCATAAAGATCAGATCAGAAATAAATGAAAAAAAAAAAGGAAACAATAGCAAAGATCAATAAAACTAAAAGCTGGGTCTTTGAGAAGATAAACAATATTGATAAACCATTCGCCAGACTCATCAAGAAAAAACGAGAGAAGACTGAAATAAACAGAATTAGAAATTAGATAGGAGAAGTAACAACTGACACTGCAGAAATACAAAGGATCATGAGAGACTACTACAAGTAACTACATGCCGATAAAATGGACAACCTGGAAGAAATGGACAAATTGTTAGAAAAGCACAACGTTCTGAGACTGAACCAGGAAGAAATAGGAAATATAAACAGACCAATCACAAGCACTGAAATCGAAACCGTGATTAAAAATCTTCCAACAAACAAAAGCCCAAGACCAGATGGCTTCACAGGAGAATTCTATCAAACACTTAGAGAAGAGCTAACACCTATCCTTCTCAAACTCTTCCAAAATATAGCAGAGAGAGGAAAACTCCCAAACTCATTCTACGAGGCCACCATCACCCTGATACCAAAACCAGACAAAGATGTCACAAAAAAAGAAAACTACAGGCCAATATCTCTGATGAACATAGATGCAAAAATCCTCAACAAAATACTAGCAAACAGAATCCAACAGCACATTAAATGTGTCATACACCATGATCAAGTGGGGTTTTTCCCAGGAATACAAGGATTCTTCAATATACACAGATCAATCAACGTGATACACCATATTAACAAATTGAAGGATAAAAACCATATGATCATCTCATTAGATGCAGAAAGCTTTTGACAAAAGTCAACACCCATTTATGACAAAAACTCTCCAGAAAGTGGTCATAGAGGGAACCTACCTCAACATAATAAAGGCCATATTCGACAAACCCACAGCAAACATCATTCTCAATGGTGAAAAACTGAAAGCATTTCCTCTAAGATCAGGAACAAGACAAGAATGTCCACTCTCACCATTATTATTCAACATAGTTTTGGAAGTTTTAGCCACAGCAATCAGATAAGAAAAAGAAATAAAAGGAATCCAAATCGGAAAAGAAGAAGTAAAACTGTCACTGTTTGCAGATGACATGATACTATACATAGAGAATCCTAAAGATGCTACCAGAACACTACTAGAACTAATCAATGAATTTGGTAAAGTAGCAGGATACAAAATTAATGCACAGAAATCTCTTGTATTCCTATACTCTAATGATGAAAAATATGAAAGAGAAATTAAGGAAACACTCTCATTTACCATTGCAACAAAAAGAATAAAATGCCTAGGAATAAACCTATCTAAGGAGACAAAACCTGTATGCAGAGAACTATAAGACGCTGATGAAAGAAATTAAAGATGATACAAACAGATGGAGAGACATACCATGTTCTTGGACTGGAAGAATTAACATTGTGAAAATGACTATACTACCCAAAGCAATCTACAGATTCAATTCAATCTTTATCAAACTACCAATGGCAGTTTTCACAGAACTAGAACAAAAAATTTCACAATATGTTTGGAAACACAAAAGCAAAAGCCAAAGCAATCTTGAGACAGAAGAACAGAGCTGGAGGTGTCAGGCTCCCAGACTATACTACAAAGCTACAGTAATCAAGACAGTGTGATACTGGCACGAAAAGAGAAATATAGATACATGGAACAGGATAGAAAACCCAGAGATAAACCCATGCACATATGGTCACCTTATCTTTGATAAAGGAGGCAAGAATATACAGTGGAGAAAAGACAGCCTCTTCAATAATTGGTGCTGGGAAAACTGAACAGCCACATGTAAAAGAATGAAATTAAAATATTCCTAACACCATACACAAAAATAAACTCAAAATGTATTAAAGACCTAAGTGTAAGGCCATACACTGTGGACCTAATGAAACTTAAATGTTTTTGCACAGCAAAGGAAATCATAAAAAAGAGGAAAAGACATCCCTCAGAATGGGAGAAAATATTTTCCAACGAAGCAACTGACAAAGGATTAATCTCCAAAATATACAAGCAGCTTATGCAGCTCAGTATCAAAAAACAAACAACCCAATCCAGAAATGGACAGAAGACCTAAATAGACATTTCTCCAAAGAAGATATACAGATTGCCAACATGAAATGATGCTCAACATCACTAATCATTAGGGAAATGCAAATCAAATCTACAATGAGGTATCACCTCACACCAGTCAGAATGGCCATCATCAAAAAAACTACAAACAATAAATGCTGGAGAGTGTGTGGAGAAAGGGGAACCCTCTTGCACTGTTGGTGGGAATGTAAATTGATACAGCCACTATGGAGAACACTATGGAGATTCCTTAAAAATCTAAAAATAGAACTACCATATGACCCAGCAATCCCACTACTGGGTATATGCCTCGAGAAAACCATAATTCAAAAAAAGTCATGTACCACAATGTTCATTGCAGCACTATTTACAATAGCCAGGACATGGAAGCAACCTAAGTGTCCATCGACAGAAGAATGGATAAAGAAGATGTGGCCAATATATACAATGGAATATTATTCAACCATAAAAAGAAATGAAATTGAGTTATTTGTAGTGAGGTGGATGGATCTAGAGTCTGTCATTAAGAATAAAGTAAGTCAGAAAGAGAAAAACAAATACCCTATGCCAACACATATATATGGAATCTAAAAAAAAAAAAATAGTTCTGATGAACCTAGGGGCAGGACAGGAATAAAGACACAGACATAGAGAATGGACTTGAGGACACAGAGAAGGGGAAGGGTAAGCTGGGACGAAGTGAGAGAGTAACAGTGGCATATATACACTACCAAATGTCAAATAGTAGCTAGTGGGAAGCAGCTGCATAGCACAGGGAGATCAGCTCAGTGCTTTGCGACCACCTAGAGGGTGGGATAAGGAGGGTGGGAGGGAGGCACAAGAGGGAGGGGATGTGTGGATATACGTATGCATATAGCTGTTTCACTTTGTTATACAGCAGCCACTAATGCAACATTGTAAAGCAATTATACTCCAACAAAGATGTTAAAAAAAAAATAAAAGAAAACATATGGGCATTTTAATCCCTGGAATCTGTGAATATGACACCTTACATAGCAAGGGGAATTAAGGTAGCAAGTGGAATTAAATTTGCTAATCAGCCTACCTTAAAATAGGAAGATTATTCTGGATTATTTGGGTGGGCAAAATGGATCCTTAAAAGTGAAAGAGGAAGACAGAAAAGGAGGTCAGAGATAATTTGATGTGACAAGGATTCAACCTGCCACTGCTGACTTTGAAGTCACAGTAGGGCCAAGAGCCAGTGAATGCAGGCAGCCTGGAGAAGCTGGAAAAGGCAAGGAACTTGCCCCTCCCTAGAGTCTTCAGAAGAATGCAGCATTGCCAACAGCTTGATTTTGGCTCCGTGAGACCTGTAGAAGGTGTCTTACCTACTAATCTGCAAGATAATACATTTGTCTTGTTTTATGCCACTAAGTTTGTGCTAATATTTTATAGTGGTGATAGGGAACTAATATAGCAAGTCCCCTACATACGAACCTTCAAGTTGCGAACTTTCAAAGATGCCAATGTGTGTTCGCATGTCCAATCACGTGTGTGGCGTACATTGTCACGTGCACGCATCCTGTACAAGTGGTTGTGGTTTTGTGTACTTTACTGTACAGTACTGTATAGAGTACAGTAGTACAATATCTTTATTTCAAGCTATATCTGCAAGAGGACGACTTCATTGAACTCCTTGCTGTGCAACACAAGGGGCTTACCAATGAAGACCTGATAGAATTGAAGGCCCAGAGAAAGGACAAAGAGAGATAAGAGGAAGAAGAAGTAACTGAAGAACTGAAAAGATTCACGATGCAGGAAATGGCAAGGGGATTTTCTTTATCTGAGGAGGCACTGTTAGTTTTTGAGGCACAGGACCCAAACGTAGAATGGTACACGAAGGTTGCAGCAGCCGTTCAGAATACGATCCAGTGCTACCCTGTCATCTATTATGAGAAAAAAAGAGCTACTCAGACATCACTGGATCATTTTTTCAAGAGGGTAGATAGAAATGAATCCAGCAAGGAACCAGAACCGGTGCCATCAATGTCAGGCATGAGAGAAATTGCAGCTTGCCCTCCGTCTCCTATTGCTGATGATCCTTCAGCTCTACCATCTCCCACCTCCTCTCCCTCCTCCAGTCAGTAACTCTTCTTGCCTGTTCACTCAATGCCAGCCCCTGGATGCCATATGTCGTACTGTACTACTGTACTTTTCAAGGTGCTGTACTGTAAGATTAAAAATGTTTATTTTTTGTGTGTGTTTGTTTTTTATGTATTATTTGTGTGAAAAGTATTATAATCCCATTACAGTACAGTACTATATAGCTGATTGTGTTAGTTGGGTACCTAGGCTAACTTTGTTGGGCTTACGAACAAATTGGACTTACAAACGCACTCTTGGAACCTAACTGGTTTGCATGTAGGGGACGTAATGTATTGTGAATTGGGGGGGGAAGTTCACTTCAGCTTCTTTCCCTTCCTCTTCCTGCCTGCAGAAAAGGTTCTTCATGGTCTGCTCATTATTATGTTTTCTTTTTAGCCAAGCAGGATCTTCCCCAGAAAGCAGAGACCTCTTTGCCTAAGATTGGGTAAGCCTCTTCAACTCAGTGTCAGAAAGTTAGAAAGTTATTTTGACCAGATAAGTTAAAGCTACCTTCACTAAGCAACAGTATCTAGTAAATTTTTTGAAATACTCACTTGTCTATATATTGTTTCCCAACTTGAGAGAGTAAGAATTAAGAGATATCATTTATTAATCCCTTAAATGTAAGAAAAAGTCTTTTTGTAGTACCTCATACGAGGGGTTTTTCCCCCTCACAGTTGCTCTGCCACTGGGTATTAGTGACAATGCTAGTGAGACTAAGAGAGACACAGCTGCACAGTGAGGAAGGAATAAAAGCTAAAGAATTGAAAGTAGTGAGTTTAGACAATTTTTTACAAAGGTCACTTATGCAGAGATTTCTTTAAAGACCAGAAATTTGTACATGAATGAATCAGGCTAAGGAAAAGGATAAAATAAAATTTATTATAAAATATGTAAATAAAATATTCAAAACATTTTAACAAGCAGTAAGAAGTTTTAAAAAATGTTAATGTTAGAAATTAATTGTAACCTAATTTTAAATGTTTTATAATACCAAGTTGTTGTTTTGTATGCCGAGGTCAAATAGTCCCATGTACTTAATGGATTGACTTGAATTAAAAGCTTACAATCTATATGACTTTCTCACTACAGGATTCTTCCTTATGACATTTTTTGCACTTAAGTCAATATCCTCCAATAATAAATTAAATTAGCACTTCCTTTATCATAGTAACCTAATAGTGTGACATGCAATGGTGCAGCTTCTTGAACAATACACAGGAGGAGAAGTAATTAGCTGGTGAAATGTCTGTGTGTGTAGAATCCAGGCAAGGGCAGACTAGCCTGACCTAGAAACAGCAGGCAGGGAATTAGCCCGCTACAATCCCAGCAAGCAGGAGTGAATCCAGCAGTGCAAGGGAACCAGGTGAGAAAGGACACTGCCTTGCTGTTCAGATGTAATGTTGTACCTTCCCTATAGTGTCATGCTTATGGCAACCCAGTCTAAAGAATGCTCTCTGCTGATTCTGGAAATATTCATCCACTTTAGTGCCATTCATAAGGAGTCTAGCTGACAAAAAATTGTTAATATCATATATTTAGTCATTAAGTGAAATAATGTTATTATTCTCCTTGAGCAGGGAAACGTATGATTAAAGTTTTATTTTTTGTTTCTTTTATAAGTAAGAACATGATGGAAAAATGAGGACAAGCATAGCTGTTATTGTAATGTTTTTGTAATGAGTAATGTTTCACCGGAACAAATTTATTTTTTAAGAATCAGATTATTTCATATGGTCGGAAAGCAAGACTAATTTTAAATAATTGTTCACAACCACTAGCCTCTGGTGAATAATGCTTTAAGCCAGGTAGTAAAGAATGTCTGATTTAAGGTTTGACTATCTCTGTACTTCCTGCTAGGAGAATGGGTTATAAATCATTTTTATCATATAGTAAATTTGGAATATTTTATTTACAAGGTTGTTTTCAATCATGTGGATACTCTAACGGGATAAAATAATCCAGAGCAGGAAGCCAGATCTAGTTCTCAGCATACAAAAAAAAATTGCATGGGGGTCTAATAACTTCCTGAATAGATAAGAATTCAGTGTTTCATTTGTTTTTTAAATAAGAGGCATAAGAAGGCATTATAGGAAGCAAGTCCAAATGCAAATGATGTGGCATGTCCAGCTCCATTTTATCATCTGTATATTATGAAGAAAGAAATGCACTTGGCAAAGAAGAAGCAACCCGTTTCTTTTGTCCTCTCTATATTTCAATGCAAATGAGATATATCATTTACTCCTGACTTGACAAGCTTTTCTCTCCCTTTCTGAGTCAAGTCATGTGAGGCGCAGTCTAAAGAGGACATCAGTATAACTTTACAGCTGTGTGAGCTCAGGGCATTAATCAATGCAGAGGCACAGAGAAAAGAACATGTGTTTAATAGCTTGAATTTCTTCTTTTCCTTCTAGGGGCATTATGTTTCCTAAGTATGAAAGGAAAGGCCCTGAGATATACAATTGTGATATCCAAATGTGGACAGCTTTTATTCTGGTTCTTTAAAATACACACTGTTCTTCCCTCCTCATTATTTGCTTATGTGACTGAATAGAAATGTACTTTTAAAAATTTTCCTATGACTGATTATTTGACCTTTAGGAATGGGTGGGAAATATAATTTATGTCTAATATAGAGTCAGAAATAACTCACATTTAATATTCAGGGTCAAGCCTTTCTATTTCTATCTTTTTTAAAAAGACAAGCTACATAGGTGACCATACAATGATCTCTTAAAAAATGCATTTTCATTAGTTAGCCATTCAAACAGGAAGATAAGAAATTTTAGTGTGTTTCCAGTGTAATAAGTGCTTCTTCTCCTGACCCCTCCCCTTGTTCGTCATGTCTAAGACAAGAAGCAATACTGTCAAAGCAACAACCACTGCCAATTCTTTAGCTGTTGTATGCGATGGATGTTGTCAACTTTTAATGGCAGGGGATAGGATTGTGCTGCAGTAAAACAATTCACAGCATTTATAACTGTTGGTAACTATTGTGCAACTGCTTTCCAGAAAGATATTTTTAAAAAAACATAACTGCCATGGTCAGCTAACTACCTACCAATAGTCATTAAGCCCCTCTTTGCTAAGAGGACCCCTCATTGTGTTCTAAGTTAGAAATACTAATTTTCTCAGTCTTCCTTGTAGTAGGGATGGCCATGTCACTGAGGGATTCAATGATATTTAAGGGAAAAGCTGCAGTAAGAATTCTTGGGACAGTTTTTCCTTACTTGATAAAAGTGGTAGGTGCAATGCTTGCCGACTTAGGTCTTTTCCCCTTCCTCCTTCTAGGGATATTTGTGTGATACTTGCAAGTCCAGCTGCCATTTTGTGATTATGGAGTGACAAATATGATGTGCAATTTAACACTCTAAGGATGATCAAAACATGTTTGTTGAAAAAAATGTTTGTGTAATAGAATCTGTTTCCAATTTTAATATTTGACGACTGATAGCTTTCGAGTCCCTCTATTCTCTCTTCCTCTTCAGCCTAAATCTGGGAAAGTTGATAAGAAATACCAAGTGCTCCCCTCTTTGGCACTAAAGAGCATTTTAAACCACTTAAACCATGGCACATGCATACACAGGAAATCTCACCCTAGCCCCACTCTTCATCCATAAGAAAATACAGTCCAGTCTTACCCTATTGTCTCTAGCCATTTACAGATCTGCTTGGGAGCCTGCCTTGCTGGCAGGCTAGAGAGGACAACCTTGAGCTATATCCATAAACCACCAAAACACGGGATACAGGGGAAGAAACACATCCTGAAATAGAAGTCCACAGTTTGATCTAATTGGAAATCCAGATAGTTGCAAAAAGAATTTGTGATAAAGGTAAAATGCGGCTGGTTGACTTGGACCTCTAGAACATAGGTTCTAAATTAATTTAACATCTGCTGAAAACCACCAATTAGGAAACTTTAATAGACTTAATCAATACTAGGTCTCAAATTAGAGTTAAGCTTGGGGATTCCATTATATTTAAACTAGGTATTCCCTATACTCCTAGGAGATTTAGCAAACATAAAATACAGGGCAAAACTAGGAATGTTTTACCTTATCCATGAGAACTATTGCCTTGCTTAAATTCTCCATAACCATAGCACCTATTGCCCTAAAATATCCCATAGTAGGCATGAATACTCTTACTCAATAAAATTAATGTCTTTTGTACTTACAATTAGCCTGACAAAGAAATCTTTCATGAACCTCCATTCCTGATTAATATAGCTAATATAAATGAATATAAATTAAAACAGTATCTTCAAGGATTGTAACACAAGACCTTTTTAGATGAGGTTATTATACACACTGCTCCTCCCTTTAACAATCACATTTGACTTGTCCTTAAATTTGGAAAGAAAGAATGCTGTGGCTCCAACCATTAAAGCCGTCATATCCAATATTATTGAAATTACTGCCTTCATCCAATCAGCAAACTATAAATCCTCTGCAGTCACAGATTTGGTGAATATATTATGTTAAGTGCCTATTTTAATAGCCTCTCCGCTGCAGTTTGCCTTCATCTTCTAAAAAAGCACAGTATACCTTTACTCTGCTGGGTTATCTCAACAGCCCTGCCATCACCCACAATCTTTGCAAGCAACCTTAATTACATCCAATTTTGTCCTGTAGCACAGGTATAATATTGCATTGATGTCATCCTCCAAGGAAATTCACTTTACACACTAATTAAAGACATGCAGATACTCACAAAACAGTTCACATAAAGGAGATGGGTCATTGTCCCACACATAGTTCACATAGTAAAAGGCCCCATCGCCCAGTTAAATTTGTGAAAATTGTTTGTTCCACCAAAGACCACTGAATCTCTGACACTGTAAAGGCACAGCTATTGACCTTCTCAGTACCCACAATATTAAAGCAAGACCAACACATTTTAGGACTTTTTGGATTCTGAAGGAAACATATTCCTTGTTTACAAATTTTACTTAAGCCTGTTATGATATTACTTGCAAATTTGTTACATTGGATGGGACCCCAATGACAAAATTCTCTAGAATCTGTCCAAATTGCAATACAGCAGGCACTCTCATTAATGATCCCAGAGACTCCTTCATAATAGAGGCTTTAGCAACCTACATCATTCCTCCTGGAGTCTCTCAACCACTCATGATTGTAATTAATGCCCATGGACTTCTGGTACATGAAACTGTCTTCCTTAGTACCACACTATATGCCATTATATTGATTGCTGGCTACACACTGGATTGTTCTGGAAATAAAATATTTCATTGGGAAATTCTTCAAGCTGATAGAAGACATCTAACAAAAACTCATAGCTGACATCATACTTAATGATGAAAGACTGAAAGATTTCTCCCTAAAATCAGGACAGGATAAAGCTGTTCACTCTCACTGTGTCCATTCATTATTGCCCTGAAGATTCTTGCCAGGGCAATTAGGCAGGAAAAACAAGCAAAAGATATCCAGATACAGAAGATGTAAAAGTAACACTATTCTTAGGTGACCTGATCTTGTATATAGAAACTCTTTAAAAAATTCACATACAGAAAAAAAAAGTAGAACAAATGAACAAGTTCAGGCAGATTACAGGATAAAAGATACAAAACTTAGTTGTATTTCTATATATTAGAAATGTACAACTTGAAGTTAAAATAAGAAATTAATTTCATGTACAATGGAATTAAAAAAAAGAAAGTACTTAGGAATATATCTTACAAAAAAAGTGAAAAGGTTGAACTACAAGGGTTATAAACATTATTGAAAGAAATTTAGAAGACTTAAATAAATGGAAAGATCTACCATGTATATAGATTGGAAGACTTAAGTTGGTTATGATGATAGTACCCTTTACACTGATCTACACACTTAATATAATCTCCATCAGAGCTTCAGCTACCATTTTTTTCCAGAAATTGGGAAACTATAATGCATATGGAGATACATGGAACACAAAATAGCCAAAACAATCTTGAAAAAAAGAACAAATTTGGAGTTCTCATACTTCTTAACCTCAACATTTACTACAAAGCTACACTAAACCAGATTGTGTGGAGCTCATGTAAAGATAGACAAATAATCAATGGAAGAGACTCAAAAGTCCAGAAATAAACTCTTACACTTTCCACAATTATGCCAAGACAATCCAATGAATAATGAATAGCATTTCTAAAAAATGTTGCTGGGACAGCTAGATATCCCCGTATAAATGAGTGCTGCTGAAACCCTACCTCACAACATACAAATAATTAAATCAAAATAGATCATAATTCTAAATTTAAATGTTAACATTGACTTACCAAGTTCTTGCAAGAAAGCAGGACTAAATTATTGGGATTTTGGATTAGCCAATGACTTTGGAGATATTACACCAAAATCACAAGTGGCAAGAAAAAAAAAAACAGATAAATTGGACTTCTTCAAAATTAAAAAAATTTTGTGCTGAAAATGATAGACTAAAAAATGAAATGGGAACCTACACAATAAGAGAAAATATTTTCAAATCATATATCTGATAAGGGGCTTTACATACAATACATAAAAATTCTCACAACTCAATAATAAAAGAGAAATAACTCATTTAAAAAATAAACATTTTACCAAAGATCATATACAAAGGACCAATAAGCACATTAAGAGATGCTTAACATTAGCAGCTTTGAAGAAATACAAATCAAACCCATAGTGAGCTCTTACTTTACTATGATGATTATATCATAAAATATGAACAGTAACAAGTGTTTGCAAGGGTATGGAGAAATGAGAACCCTCATTCATTGCTAGTGAGTTTGTAAAATGATGTAGCTACTCTGAAAAACAGTTTGGTCATTACTCAAAATGTTAAACATATTGTTACTCTGTGGAAGTAATTTCAATTCTAGATATGTAATAAAGAGAAATTAAAACATATACCCATGCAAAAACTTTCACACAAATGTTTACAGCAGCATTATTTATAATAGCCCAAAAGGAGAAACAATACAAGTGTCCATTTGTATTGAATGGATAATGGATATATCTAACTGAGTGGATGAATAGATAAAAAAATTTGGTATATATAAAACACGGAATACTATTTGGTGACTAAAATGAAGCACTGAAACATGCTATGACATGGATAAACCTTAAAAACATTATGCTCAGTGGAAGAAGGTAGTAAACACTAATAACACGTTATATGATTCTATTTATGTGAAATGTCTCAAATTGACAAATATACATAGACAGTAGTAGTTGCCAGGACATAAGGGAAAGGAAAATGGAGAGTGACTGCTAATGGGCATGTGGTTTTTTTCAGGGGTGATGAAAATATTCTAAAATTAGTAGTAATGATTGCACTCTGTGAATATGATTTTAAAAACCCACTGAATATACACTTTAAGTGGGTAAATTTCATGGCATATGCATTGTATCATAATCTGTACTGTTTTCCATGGAGGTAGTACAAATTTACATACTCACTAACAGTGCACAAGTGTTTCCTTTGCTCCAAATTCTTTGCAACACTTGTTATTTCTTGTCTTTTTGATAATAGCCATTCTAACAGGTGTGAGGTGATATCGCATTGTGGTTTTAATTTGCATTTCCCTGATGATTAGTGATGTTGAGAAACTTTTGGTTCCTGTTGGGCATCTGTATGTCTTCTTTGGAAAAATGTCTCTTCAGATGGTTTGTCCATTTTTAAATGGGATTGTTTGGTGTTTTTCTTTGAGCTGTACGAGTTCTTTATATAATTTCTTGGTATTAACCCCTTATCAGATATATGATTTACAAAACTTTCTTTCATTCCATAGGTTGCCTTTTTATTTTTGATGGTTTCCTTTGCTATGCAGAAGCTTTTTAATTTGATAATAGTCCTGCTTGTTTATTTTTGCTTTTGTTTCCAAATTCAAAATATCATTGCCAAGACTGATGTCAAGTAGCTTACCCACTATGTTTTTTCCCAGGATTTTTATGATTTCAGGTATTACATTCAAGTCTTTTACTTATTTTGTATTAATATTTGTGTATGGCGTAAGTTAGGGGTCCAATTTCATTCCTTTGCATGTGGCTGTCCTGTTTTTCCAACACCATTTATTGAAGAGACTATGCTTTCCCCATGGTATTTCCTTAGCTCCTTCATCATGAATCAACCGTATATGCATAAGTTTTTTTCTGGGCTCTCCATTTTGTTCCATTGATTAATGTGTCTGTTTTCATGCCAATAACAGTCTGTTTTGATTATTATAGCTTTGTAGTTTGAAATCAGGAAGCATGATGCTTCCAGCTGGTTCTTCTTTTCAAGTCTGCTTTGGCTATTTGGGGTCTTTTGTGGTTCCATATAAGTTTTAGGATTGTTTTTTTCTTTTTCTGTGAAAAAAAACACCATTGAAATTTTGATAAGGATTGCATTGAAACTGTAGTTTGCTTTGGGTAGTATGAAAATTTTAACGTTAATTGTTTCAATCCATGAGCATGGAATATCTTTCCATTTATTTATGTCATCTTCAATTTCTTCATCAATGTCTTATAGTTCTCAGTGTACAGATTTTTCACCTTCTTGGTTACATTTATTCCTAGGTATTTAATTTTCTTTGATGCAATTGTAAATAGGGTTGTTTTCTTAATTTCTCTGATAGTTTATTAGTGTGTAGAAACACGACAGATTTCTGTATATTATTTTTTATCCTGAAACGTTACTAAATTTATTTATTCAAATAGTTTTTTGGTAAAGTCTTTAGGGTTTTTTAACATATAAAGTCATGTAATCTGCAAAGAGTGACAGTTTTACTTCTTCCTTTCTAATTTGGATGTCATTTATTTTACTTGCCTAATTGTTCTGTCTGGGACTTCCAATATTATGTTGAATAAGAGTGGCAAGAGTTGTCTTGTTCCTGATTTTTGATGAAAAGATTTCAAAATTTGCCATTGAGAGTGATGTTACCTGTGGGTGTTTCATATATGGCCTTTATTATGTACATTACTCTATATTCACTTTGTTAAGAGTTTATCATAAATGGGTGTTGAATTTTGTCAAATACTTTTCCTGCAACTATTGAGATAATCATATAATTTTACCATTCTTTTTGTTAGAGTTGTATCACATTGATTGATTTGTGAATGTTGAATATATGTTCTTTTCTTCATTCCATGTTTGACTCTTCATGCTCTCTCATCTCCACCCTAGTTCCTTATAACAAATTTATGTATTTGAGTCACTTCTCAGGTTCTGGTTTTCCGTGAAACACAACTAAGACAAATATGAATGTGGGTAAGTTGGTGATTTGGCATAATCAAGCTGCCTTCTTGAAGTACTTACTGGTGACATTATAAGAACACAAATTCTTGTCGTGTTTACCTGTATCTTCTTTCCAGTAGTACGTATCTTTTCAGTTTCTCTGTAGCCTGAATTATTGCTTCATATATATATAAAATTTTGGCAGCAGCTGAAAACTGAGATTTCTGATCATGTTTTCCTTACAATCTCTGCCTATTAGGAAATACTCTGCACAGCAAAAGAATTTTCATTGTCCTTTAAATTCTTGTTATTTACATCTACAAGTTGGGGAGGGCATCCCCTAATTATGAAGCCCATCTGGGTAGTTATCCAAATATCAATGGCTGTATCTAGATTGACCATAAATAGAGAAAAGAGGAGAAGAAAAGCACATTTTTATCTTAGAAAATTATATTTGTTTTGAAAACTCATACATTTTTAAATGACGCATTTATACTCAAGATAAATCAAGCAAACTCTACAAGAATTATCTGTTTTGACTTTAGAAATTGACTACCTTATGAACACTTTTATTGAAAGGTGAATAAAAGAGTACCCAGAGGCCTTTTCAATGGAGCTTCAATTAGATGAAACTATATTATTCTTTAGCATGCTGTGTTTCCCATTACTTGGTGATCAAAAGAAAAACTCCAAAGAAGATCCTTAGGATGCAAGATTGATTACAGACTGATTCAGCAGTATAATCACTAGCTAGTGCAATCTCAGCATGAATGGAGTCCCCAGAGAGCTAGTTGCTATCTGATAGCACTACAGAAGGGAGACATCAAATGACTTCTAGAATGTAGATTGGTTTGTGTTGCATTAAACAGGAAAGGATTATATCTCACACTGTCATCCATCTTGGCATCTGAGAACAGTGCATCTAAAACATCTCATTTCCACGGAAGGTATACATCAACTTTGCTGCATTGCCTGATTCAGCAACTCCTGGGAAGAAAGGGAAACTGCACAATAGCAATGTGAAAACAGCTTCAATTAATTATAGTGTGCTTTTGGTTCTTGCCAAGGACCCAAGACTAATTTTTCATTATTATTCAATTTACATCCCTTATGTTGATCATTCTCCCTTAACATTATAAATCCAAAACACAGTATTTCCTGTCTAAAACAATAATTGCAATAACTATTGAAAGGCATTGGGAATAAGGGCAAAATCAATGAAAGGGAAGACTGAATTATTGGGATCTAGTTCTAGTTCTGCTAAAATCTAGCTATGTATTTGTAAGTAAATAGTTTAACTTGTATCAATATATGCATCAATAGACTCATCTAAAAATGGAATAATTATATTTGGAATTCCTGTATGCAGGAGGTCTGGATTTTACATTTTTTAATTTTACTTAAAATTTTAGCTATGATTCTCTGAATAATTATACATGTTTCAAATAGAACATAACCATTTTCAACAGTGTTGAACCAAAATAACTGTAGTGAATAATTCACATTTGTATTTTAAATTCCTCTTGACCATTTGTTTAATAACTTAAAAGTTTAGTGTAAGGGACAGATTTACAAAACACTTCTAGAAAATAATCACGTAGAAAGCATATCACTGAAACATCAAATCTGTGTAGGTTAATATCAGATTTGGAAAAATGAGGGAGAATTTATCTAGCCCTTTCTTTTTTTCATAAGGATCTTTTCGGACCCAAAGTAAAATACAGTTTATAGAAAAATCTTAGTATTTCTTGATTCACTTGATCATCATCCCAGATCAACAAAAGAACTAGAAGGGGGTTGGTAAGAGTACACTGATGATGCATCAAAAGACCTTTCTTGGATACAAAGGCAACAAATTGAACCTGGCAAATTGTCTAGCAGGGGAGATGGTTTCAGTCTAATGAAGAAAGGCCTTTTATAACAACTAACAAATGGCAATCAGTGTTATTCTAGGAAATCTTCCATCGAACACTGTCCCTAAGGAGGAATTTAGAATTGTTTACCTAGTTTTGTTATCTAGGCTCCATGCTTATTCTAGTTCTGCTATGTGTCTTCAATGGCTTATATTATATATTCAGGTATTTTCTCTTTTCCCTTTTCCTCTATTTTTTTAATGTTCATCAAAATTCTTTAGACTACATGGAATTAGAACTTGAGTTATTTTTGATGTCCCTGCTTTATTCCTGAGTTTGTATTGGAATCTTACATATTTCTCTAGTTGTCATATTTCTATTGCTATTCCTCTAGCTCTTTACTACCACATTTAACTCAAAACGCAGAAATGGCTTCCTAACTGATTTTTTTTTGTCTTTAAATTCTTATTTCTGCCAATCCATTTAATGTAAAACTGCCAAATTAATCTTGCTAAAACATAGATTTCATTCTGCCATTCCATTCTTCAAAATTCTTCAGAGAATCTCCATTGAATACAGTCTAAAAGACACACCCCCTAGACTGGTATTAAAATTAATTTAGAATTTAGTCTTGGCACCCTTTCCTAAACCTACATGCAAATTCTGTTTGTAATACATGGTCATTTGAGCTTGTCTTACTTTTGCTGCTTCTCAAAGAAATGGATTAGGGTTTCAGTAGATGTACCTATGCCAAACTAGACTCATATAGATGTGTAAAATCACAGGATTTTAAAGCACATGGACTTTGTATGCAGTCTTATTTTGGTTTAATTATATTGTGTTGTGCCTAAACTAAATAATATAAACTATTAAATAGAAACCTACAAACATTTCCCACAGTTTGTTCAAGGGATACTCTAAGTTTGTAGAAATTTTGCTTGCAGAATTAGTTTATCTGGTTATGTTTATATAGCTTAAATAAAAGATATTTGGTACTATATAAGTTACATAACATTTAAAACACTAACACAAAAGTAATTGCCATTAGCCAGAATTCTGTTAATATGTAGAGTGGATTTCATATATATTAGAATCCAAAGATGCAAACCATTAGAACACACACACACACACACACACATACACACACACACACGCATACACACACTGGTCCTCTAGCAGAAACAAATAACTAAAAACCAGCAGAGGCTGAAATAATTTTTTTAGCAGTACAGATCAACAGAATGAAATAATTACCCATTGAATGAATTAGAATGCTTTGGAAATTTTTGAAAATCAGACAAAATATTAACATGTTTTAAAGAAATATAAAAATTCCTGTAATTGAACTCTGCATTTTTCATAGGTTCCACTCTGGAAGAGTATGGTTTTTCCCTATTTAATATTTGATTAGGAGTGTCTAGCCCTAAGGGCAATATTTCTCAAAACGAATCATATCTGTTTTCCATGCTAAATCTCTAGAGATTATGATATAATTGGAAAACCAATATTTTAAAGCAAAAGTCCTCAGATGACTCAAAATGTCAATCAGTGACAAAAGCCCCTTTCTATCTAGTCACACATATGTGACATCTTCTTTATCCATTCATTAGTTGACAGTAGCCTAGGTTGTTTCCATATCTTGGCTATTGCGAATAATGTTGCAACAACAAATGAGATCATATATCTCTTCAATATTCTGTTTTTATATCCTTTGGTTGTATAACCTGATGTGGAATTACTGGATCATATGGTAGTTTTATATTTAATTTATTGATGAACCTTTATATTGTTTTCCATAGTGGCTTCATCAGTTTACATTTACACCAACAGTACATACGAGATCCCTTTTCTCCAAATCCTTGACAACACTTGTTATGTCTTGTGTTTTTGTTGAAAGCCATTCTAACATGTATAAGATGATATCTCACTGTGGTTTTGATTTGTATTTCCCTGATAATTAGTGATGCTGAGAACCTTTTCATGTACCTGTTGGGCATCTGTATGTCTTCTTTGGAAAAATGTTTATTCAGTTCCTCTGCTCATTTTTTAAATTAGATTATTTCTTTTTCTGTTATTGAGTTTTACAAGTTCTTTATATATATAGTATATTAATCTCATATCAGATATATGGTTTGCAAACATTTTCTTCTATTTTGTGGATTGCCTTTTCATTTTGTTGATGGTTTCTTTTGCTGTAAAGAAGCTTTTTAGTTTGATGTAGTCCTCATTATTGGTTTTTGCTTTTACTGCTTGTGATTTTGGTGTCATATTCAAAAGATTTTTGTCAAAACCATTGTTGAGGAGGTTTTCCCCTATTTTTTCTTCTAGGAAGTTTTAAGGTTTCAGTTATCTTTAATTCTTTAATCCACTTCAAGTTAATTTTTCTGAGTGTTGTATGATAGGGATTCAACTCTGTTTTTCTGCATGTAGTCATCCAGTTTTCCAAACACCATTTATTGAGGAGACTATCCTTTCCCCATTGAGTATTCTTAGCTCCTGCGTTAAATATTAGTTGACCATATATACGAGGGTTTATTTCTGGACTCTCGATTCTGTTGCATTAGTTTATGTGTCTGTTTTTATACCAGTACTATACTGTTTTGATTACTATATCTTTATAGTATAGCTTGAAGTGTGATGTCTCAGGCTTTCTTTTTTCTTTCTTTCTCAGGATTTTTTTGCCTATTCAGTGTCTTTTGTGATTTCCTACAAATTTTAGGATAGTTTTTTCTCTTACTGTGAGAAATGCCATTAGAATTTTGATAGAAATTTCACTGGATCTATAGATGGTTTTTAGTGATGTGAAAATTTTAGCAATATTAATTCTTTAATTAATGAACATGAATATCTTTTCATTTGTTTGTATTGTCTTCAATTTCTTTCATCAACATCTTGTACTTTCACGTACAAGATCTTTTACCTCCTTGGTCAAATTCATTCCTAAGTATTTTACTGCTTGTGATGCTATTGTAAATAGGATTATTTAACTTATTTTTTTCAGGTATTTTGTTGTTAGTGAATAGAAACACAGTTGACTTTTCAGTGTTAATTTGTATCCTTCAAATTAACAGGATTAAATTGAATTTGTTGATTAATTCTAGCAGGTTTTTTGGCAGAGTCTTTAGGATGTTCTACATATAATATCAAATCACCTTCAAACAAAGATGATTTTACTTCTTCCTTTCTGATTTGAATGTCTTTTCTTTCTTTTCTTTGTCTTGCCTGATTGTTCTAGTTAGGACTTCCAGCACTATGTTAACTGAGAGTGGTGAGAGTGGGCACCTTTGTCTTGTTTCTGATTTTAGAAGAAAAATTTTCAAGCTTTCATTGTTGAGTTTGGTGTTAGCTGTGGGTTTGTCATATATGGCCTTTATTATGTTGAGGTATGTTCCTTCTATATACAATTTGTTGACAATTTTTTATCATGAACAAATATATTTTGTTAAATGTTTTTTCTGCATCTTTTAAGATGATCATATGATTTTTATCCTTCATTTCATTAGTGTGGTATATTACAGTTATTAATTTGGGCATGTTCAATAATCCTTGCATCCTAGTGATAAATTGCACTTGATCATGATGTATGATCCTTTAATGTGCCATTCAGTTTGTTTTGTTAATATTACATTGAGAATCTTTTCATCTATATTCATTAGGGATATTTGTCTATCTTTTTTTGTTTGTTCATTTGTTTTTTATTGTAGTGTCCTTATCTGGCCTTGATATCAGAATAATGCTGGCCTCTTAAAATGAATTTGGGACCATTCCTTTATCTTAAATTTTTTGGAAGAGTTTGAGAAGGATTGACATTCATTCTTTTTTAATGTTTGGTAGAGTTCACCAGTAAAACCATGTGGTCCTGGGCTTTTCTTCTGGGGAGGTTCTTGATTACTAATTGAATCTCCTTATTCATTATTGATCTTTTTATATTTTCTGTTTCTTCATGATTCAGTCTTGGTAAATGCTCTGTTTCTAGGAATTTATCCATTTTCTCTAGATTATCCAAGTTGTTAGCATTCTAATATTCATAGTAGTCTATTATAATCCTTTGCATTTCTGTACTATCAGTTGGAGTGTCTCCTTTCATTTCTGATTTTATTTATTTGAGTTTTCTCTACTTTTACGTAGTCTTGCTAAATGCTTGTCAGTTTTGTTTTCTTTTCAGAATATCAACTCTTAGTTTTATTGATTGTTTCAATTGTTTTTCTGGTCCCTATTTCACTTATATCTGCACTGATCTTTGTTATTTCCTTTCTTCTGCTGACTTTAAGCTTATTTTGTTCTTCTTTTTCTAGGTCCATAAAATGAAAGTTAAGTTGTCTATTTGAGGTCTTTCTTTTTTCTTAATATACTGATTTATTGCTATACATTTTCCTCTTAGAATTGCTTTTGTAGTATCCTGTATGTTTGATTTTTTTTTCCAATTTTCATTTGTTTTAAGATATGTTTTGTTTCCTTTTGATTTCTTCTTTGACCCATTTGACCCAAAGTATGTTGTTTACTTTATATATATTTGTAAATTATCCAGCTTTCCTCCTATTATTAATTTCTGTTTTCATATTTTGTGATCAGAAAAGGTATTTGGTATGTTTTCAATCTTCTTAAATTTGCTAAGATTTGTTTTGTGTTCCATCATATAATTTGTTCTGAAGAATGTTCTGTGTACAATTGAGAGGAATGTGTATCCTGCTGTTGTTGGATGGAATGATCTATAATTTTCTGCTAGGTCCATTTGTTCTAAAGTATGGTTCAAGTCCAAGTTTTCTTTATTCATCTTCTGTCAGGATGATCTATCCATTGCTGAAAGTAGGGTATTGATGTCCCCTACTATTGTATTGTTGTCTATTTTTCTCTTTAGATCAGTTAGTATTTGCTTAACATATTTAGGTACTCCAATGTTGTGTACATGTATATATTTATGATTTCTACTTTCTTGAGGAATTGAGCACTTTATCATCATATAATGACCTTCATTGTCCTTTGTTACTGTTTTTGGCTTAAAGTCTATTCTGTCTGATATAAGTACAGCTACTCTTGGTCTTTTTTTTATTTCCACTAGTATGAAATATCTTTTTTCACCCCTTTACTTTGAGCCTATGTGTGTCATTAAAGTTGAAGTAGTCTCTTGTCTCTTGTAGGCAGCATATTGTTGTCTTTTTTTTTTTTTATTCAATCTATCTAGCCATTCTATGTGACTTTTGATTAGAGATTTCAATTCATTTACATTTATATTTGTTGTTTCTAGGTACGGACTTACTAATGGGATGTTTTAATTGTTTTCTGGCTTTTTTTTTTTTTTTTTGGTGTTCTTGATGCCTTCCTTTGTGAAGTGGTGATTTTCTGTATTGGTATGTTCTAATTCTCTTTTCTTTATCTTTTGTAAATCTACTATAGGTTTTTGCTTTGTGGTTACCAGGAGGTTTACATAAAACTGTGTTGCCATTCATTTAGAGTGCAGTGCTTCTTGAACATAGTGGGCACTCCATATAGTTCCTACTTTATTTACCAATTAGCTTTTATTTTTTCTTATAAAGTTGATAAATCATTTTAAGATAAGAAGAATAATTTTAAGAATAATTTTTAAATAAACAATCTTTATCCAATTAGACTATGATAGTCATAGCATCATATAAGGTAAGATCTTACATAGCAGAAATGACTCTAAGAAAATGCATCATTAGATCCATCAAACCTTAATTCAATGAGGATTGTGTTTATATGCATTCTATGGAATACCTGATAGAATACCTTAATGAAATAGTTGTTTATTTTTCTCATGTTTTCTAATATGTCCAGAGATAAGCATTTTAGGATGGGGTAAAAACATGATGACATCAAGGAACCAAACATTTTCTAATTATCACTTGGACATTCTAATACCTTAAGGGTATATTCTATCCTTTTTGTCTCAAGATGGCTGCTGCATCATCAGTCACTGCATCTGTTTTCCAGTCTAAATAAAAATGACATCCAAGGGAGAAGGATATGGCCTATAAGAACGAAAGCGCAACCTAACTTCTGTTATGACTCATTAAATGGATCATCCCTGACTGAAAAAGGATGGCGCTGATAACCAGCACCAATTCTAATTCATGTAGGCTAAAGGATTCTGATGGTAATGAAGAAGGAAAGTATACTTTTTGGAGAAACAATAGCAGAATATTCCACAAATATATAATCAGTACCTACTATATAAAAGGCAAGACTTTGTGTTCTTGGATAAGTATTATGTTATTTAATATTCATCCTAAGTGACAGGTGTTAATTTCATATTGTTTATTCTTTAAGAAAACTAATAAGGACCTACTGAATAGCACAGGGAACTATACTCAATATCTTGTAATAACCTATAATGGAAAAGAATATATATGAATAACTGAATATAAACATACATATTTATATGTAACTGAATCACTTTGCTGTATACCTGAAACTAACATAACATTTTAAATCAACTATACTTCAATAAAAATTAAAAAAAGAATAAAACGAGAAAGAAAAAAAGAAAACTAATAGATAAATTATAAGTAACTTGCCTATGGACATTTAGCTAGTAAGTAGAAAAATTCAGATTTGAAGTCTAGTCTCCTGAATCAAAACCTTTGTTATTATACACAAAAGATACATTTATTTTATTTTGTCACCTTATTATGAGTAAAATGATAGTGAAAGAGGAAAAAGAAAGTTGAATTATAGAGAAATTCTCTGGCTTTGGTTAACAGAATTTTTCAGAACAGCACAAACTTTTGCAAACAACCGAGGCAATAATTTGATACAAATGTGAGACCTGAAATGATGCCTCTGTAGAATAGCATCCCAAAGGCAATATAAAATCTTTATCCATTAGATTGAACTTTAGTGTTCTGCAAAAATTTTGCCCCTATAGTAGATTACAATAAACAAGAGTGATTAGTCAGCAAGGACAATGTAACACAGATGTTACCACAATCATTCAAAACTATGCACAATTGTACATTATTATTTTCCTGGGCCCAGCTCTCAACATAAGTCTTAAGAGCCTGTATGTCAGCATAATGTAAGTACTGCATCACTAGTCTAGCTACACATTTTCTTCATAGGGAAATAAATGGTGTTTATCTTTCCCATCATTTTTGACCCTTCAGTGCTTGACCTTTATGTTGCATGTTGTTCTAAAGAAGATTCAGACCTTGAAGGAAGTTAAGTGTGTATTTGATAACAGTGGACTATGTTAGTGTTTACCATTTCCCACTAAATCTTAATTTTTAAATCAAATGAGCATAGATTTTTATTTTGTTACTATAATTTGGGATACTTCTTATATTTTGTGGTTTACATAAATTTAATTTTATAAGTAATTATTTAAATTTTAATGCATAGCAATACAAGTAGAGTTTTATTCCATATTACAACCTTGTTAGGTATAACACATTTAAAATTTCACTTCGGATAAGGAACCAAGATGGCGGAGTAGAAGGATGTGCTCTCACTCCCTCTTGCAAGAACACCAGAATCACAACTAGCTGCTGGACAATCATTGACAGGAAGACACTGGAACTCACCAAAAAAGACACCCCACATCCAAAGACAAAGGAGAAGCCACAATGAGAAGGTAGGAGGGGGGCAGTCACAGTAAAATCAAACCTCATAACTGCTGGGTGGGTGACTCACAGACTGGAGAACACTTATACCACAGAAGTCCACCCACTGGAGTGAAGGTTCTGAGCCTCACGTCAGGTTCCCAACGTGGGGGTCTGGCAACGGGAGGAGGAATTCCTAGAAAATCAGACTTTGAAGGCTAGTGGGAATTGATTGGAGGATTCTGACAGGACTGGGGAAAACAGAGACTCCACTCTTGGAGGGCGCACACAAAGTAGTGTGTGCATTGGGACCCAGGGGAAGGAGCAGTGACACCAGGGGAGACTGAACCAGACTTACCTGCTAGTGTTGGAGGGTCTCCTGCAGAGGCGGGCGGTGGCTGTGGCTCACCATGGGGACAAGGACACTGGCAGCAGAAGTTCTGGGAAGTGCTCCTTGGCGAGAGCCCTCCCAGAGTCGGTCATTAACCCCACCAAAGAACCCAGGTAGGCTCCAGTGTTGGGTTGCCTCAGGCCAAACAACCAAAAGGGAGGGAACCCAGCCCCACCCATCAGCAGTCAAGTGGATTAAAGTTTTACTGAGCTCTGCCCACCAGAGCAACAGTCCGCTCTACCCACCACCAGTCCCTCCCATCAGGAAACTTGCACAAGCCACTTAGAAAGCCTCATCCACCAGAGGCAGACAGCAGAAGCAAGATGAACTACAATCCTGCAGCCTGTGGAACAAAAACCACATTCACAGAAAGATGGACAAGATGAAAAGGCAAAGAGCTATGTACCAGATGAAGAAACAAGATAAAACCCCAGAAAAACAACTAAATGAAGTGAAGATAGGTAACCTTCCAGAAAAAGAATTCAGAATAATGATAGGGAAGATGATCCAGGACCTTGGAAAAAGAATGGAGGCAAAGATTGAGAAAATGCAAGAAATGTTTAAAAAAGACCTAGAAGATTTAAACAACAAACAAACAGAGATGAACAATACAATAACTGAAATGAAAACTACACTAGAAGGAATCAATAGCAGAATAACTGAGGCAGAAAAACGGATAAGAGACATGGAAGACAGAATGGTGGAATTCACTGCTGCGGAACAGAATAAAGAAAAAAGACTGAAAAGAAATGAAGACAGCCTAAGAGACCTCTGGGACAACATTAAACGCAACAACATTCGCATTATAGGGGTCCCAGAAGGAGAAGAGAGAGAGAAAGGACCAGAGAAAATATTTGAAGAGATTGTAGTTGAAAACTTCCCTAACATGGGAAAGGAAATAGCCACCCAAGTCCAGGAAGTGCAGAGAGTCCCATACAGGATAAACCCAAAGAGAAACATGCCGAGACACATAGTAATCAAACTGGCAAAAATTAAAGACAAAGAAAAATTATTAAAAGCAACAAGGGAAAAATGGCAAATAACATACAAGGGAACTGCCATAAGGTTAACAGCTGATTTCTCAGCAGAAACTCTACAAGCCAGAAGGGAGTGGCATGATATACTTAAAGTGATGAAAGGGAAGAACCTACAAGAAAGATGACTCTACCCGGCAAGGATCTCATTCAGATTCGATGGAGAAATCAAAAGTTTTACAGACAAGCAAAAGCTAAGAGAATTCAGCATCAGCAAACCAGCTCTACAACAAATGCTAAAGGAATTTCTCTAAGTGGGAAACACAAGAGAAGAAAAGGACCTACAAAAACAAACCCAAAACCATTAAGAAAATGGTCATAGGAACATACATGTTGATAATTACCTTAGAGGTGAACAGATTAAATGCTCCAACCAAAAGACACAGGCTTGCTGAATGGATACAAAAACAAGACCCATCTATACACTGTCTACAAGAGACCCACTTCAGACCTAGGGACACATAAAGATTGAAAGTAAGGGTATGGAATAAGATATTCAAAAGAAATCTGGAGTAGCAATACTCATATCAGATAAAATCGACTTTAAAATAAAGAATGTGACAAGAGACAAGGAAGGACACCATATAATGATCAAGGGATCAATCCAAGAAGAATATATAACAATTATGAATATATATGCACCCAACATAGGAGCACCTCAATACATAAGGCAAATGCTAACAGCTATAAAAGAGGAAATCAACAGTAACACAATAATAGTGGGGGACCTTAACACCTCACTTACATCAATGGACAGATCATCCAAAATGAAAATAAATAAGGAAACTGAAGCTTTAAATGACACAATACACTAGATAGATTTAATTGATATTTATAGGACATTCCATCCAAAACCAGCAGATTACACTTTCTTCTCAAGTGCGCACGGAACATTCTCCAGGATAGATCACATCTTGGGTCACAAATCAAGCCACAGTAAATTTAAGAAAATTGAAATCATATCAAGCATCTTTTCTGACCACAACACTATGAGATTAGAAATGAATTACAGAGAAAAAAACATAAGAAACAAAATCACATGGAGGCTAAACAATACGTTACTAAATAAGCAAGAGATCACTGAAGAAATCAAAGAGGATATCAAAAATACCTAGAGACAAATGACAATGAAAACCTGATGATCGAAAACCTATGGGATGCAGCAAAAGCAGTTCTAAGAGGGAAGTTTATAGCTTTACAAGCCTACCTCAAGAATCAGAAGTCTCAAATAAACAATCTAACCTTACACCTAAAGGAACTAGAGAAAGAAGAACAAACAAAACCCAAAGTTAGCAGAAGGAAAGAAATCATAAAGATCAGAGCAGAAATAAATGAAATAGAAACAAAGAAAACAATAGCAAAGATCAATAAAACTAAAAGCTGGTTCTTTGAGAAGATAAACAAAATTGATAAACCATTAGCCAGACTCATCAAGAAAAAGAGGGAGAGGACTCAAATCAATAAAATTAGAAATGAAAAAGGAGAAGTTACAACACACACTGCAGAAATGCAAAGCATCCTAAGAGTCTATTAAAAGCAACACTACGTCAATAAAATGGACAACTTGGAAGAAATGGACAAATTCATTGAAAGGTATAACCTTCCAAGACTGAACCAGGAAGAAATAGAAAATATGAACAGACCAATCACAAGTAATGAAATTGAAACTGTGATTAAAAATCTTCCAACAAACAAAAGTCCAGGACCAGACGGCTTCACAGGTGAATTCTATCAAATATTTAGAGAAGAGCTAACACCGATCCTTCTCAAACTCTTCCAAAAAATTGCGGAGGAAGGAACACTCCCAAAAGCATTCAATGAGACTGCCTTCACCCTGATACCAAAACCAGACAAAGATACTACAAACAAAGAAAATTACAGACCAATATCACTGATGAATATAGATGCAAAAATCCTCAACAAAATACTGGCAAACAGAATCCAACAACACATTAATAGGATCATACACCATGATCAAGTGGGATTTATCCCAGGGATGCAAGGATTCTTCAATATACACAAATCAATCAATGTGATACACCATATTAACAAATTGAAGGATGAAAACCATATGATCATCTCAATAGATGCAGAAAAAGCTTTTGACAAAATTCAACACCCATTTATGATAAAAACTCTCCAGAAAGTGGGCATAGAGGGAACCTACCTCAATATAATAAAGGCCGTATATGACAAACCCACAGCAAACATCATTCTCAATGGTGAAAAACTGAAAGCATTTCCTCTAAGATCAGGAACAAGACAAGGATGTCCACTCTCACCACTATTATTCAACATAGTTTTGGAAGTCCTAGCCATGGCAATCAGAGAAGAAAAAGGAAAAAAAGAATCCAACTTTGTAAAGAAGAAATAAAACTGTCACTGTTTGGAGATGACATGATACTATACATAGAGAATCCTAAAGATGCCACCAGAAAACTACTAGAGCTAATCAATGAATTTGGTAAAGTTGCAGGATGCAAAATTAATGCACAGAAATCTCTTGCATTCCTATACACTAATGATAAAATATCTGAAAGAGAAATTAAGGAAACACTCTCATTTATCACTGCAACAAAAAGAATAAAATACCTAGGAATAAACCTACCTAGGGAGACAAAAGACCTGTATGCAGAAAACTATAAGACACTGATGAAAGAAATTAAAGATGATACCAACAGATGGAGAGCTATACCATGTTCTTGGATTGGAAGAATCAATATTGTGAAAATGACTATACTACCCAAAGCAATCTACAGATTCAATGCAATCCCTATCAAATTACCAATGGTATTTTTTACAGAAGTAGAACAAAAAAATTTTAAATTTGTATGGAGATACAAGACACCCAATAGCCAAAGCAGTCTTGCGGGAAAAAAACGGAGCTGGAGGAATCAGACTCCCTGACTTCAGACTATACTACAAAGCTGGAGTAATCAAGACAATATGGTACTGGCACAAAAACAGAAACATAGATCAATGGAACAAGATCAAAAGCCCAGAGATAAACCCACACACCTATGGTCAACTAATCTATGACAAAGGAGGCAAGGATATACAATGGAGAAAAGACAGTGTCTTCAATAAGTGGTGCTGGGGAAACTGGACAGCTACATGTAAAAGAATGAAATTAGAACACTGCCTAACACCATCCACAAAAACAAACTCAAAATGGATTTGAGACCTAAATATAAGACCAGACACTATAAAACTCTTAGAGGAAAACATAGGAGGAACACTCTTTGACATAAATCACAGCAAGATCTTTTTTGATCCACCTCCTAGAGTAATGGAAATAAAAACAAAAATAAATAAATGGGACCTAATGAAACTTCAAATCTTTTGCACAGCAAAGGAAACCATAAACAAGATGAAAAGACAACCCTCAGAATGGGAGAAAATATCTGCAAATCAATCAATGGACAAAGGATTAATCTCCAAAATATATAAACAGCTCATGCAGCTCAATATTAAAAAAACAAACAACGCAGTGCAAAAATGGGCAGAAGACCTAAATAGACATTTCTCCAAAGAAGACATACAGATGGCCATGAAGCACATGAAAAGCTGCTCAACATCACTAATTATTAGAGAAATGCGTATCAAAACTACAATGAGGTATCATCTCACACCAGTTAGAATGGGCATCATCAGAAAATCTACAAACAACAAATGCTGGAGAGGATGTGGAGAAAATGGAACCCTCTTGCACTGTTGGTGGGAATGTAAATTGATACAGCCACTATGGAGAACAGTAGGGAGGTTCCTTAAAAAACTAACAATAGATTTACCATATGATCCAGCAATCCCACTATTGGGCATATACCCAGAGAAAACCATAATTCAAAAAGACACATGCACCCCAATGTTCATTGCAGCACTATTTACAATAGCCAGGTCATTGAAGCAACGTAAATGCCCATTGACAGACGAATGGATAAAGAAGTCGTGGTACATATATACAATGGAATATTACTCAGCCATAAAAAGGAATGAAATTGCATCATTTGTAGAGACGTGGATGGATCTAGAGACTGTCATACAGAGTGAAGTAAGTCAGAAAGAGAAAAACAAATATCGTATATTAACACATATATGTGGAACCTAGAAAAATGGTACAGATTAACTGGTTTGCAGGGCAGAAATTGAGATACAGATGTAGAGAACAAACGTATGGACACCAAGGGGGGAAAGCAGCGGGGGTTGGTGGTGGTGGTGTGATGACTTGGGCGATTGGGTTTGACACGTATACACTGATGTGTATAAAATTGATGACTAATAAGGACCTGCTGTATAAAAAAATAAATAAAATTCAAAAAAAAATTTCACTTCATGTTTAAATTCTCCTTAGAGACTAATTTTCTGCTACATTATCAATAGTCCTAAGATACAATTTTTACCCTTATTCTCTATGGTTTCATTGCTTTAATATAGATATTTTCTTTTGTAACTCTTTGCCTTTTGAATTTATGTAATGATTTACTAGAAAGAATACAAACCTGGATCTAGGAAAACTGGGTAATATCAAAATGTCATTTAGTAGTTGGATAATTTTAGAAAAAATACCACGATTTTAGTCTTTTAGTGTTGTCCTCTGAAATAGGAAGATAATATTACCAGTCCTGCCTGCTGTGTATAGATGTTTCAAGAATCACATGTATATAAAATATGTATATGCTGTAAAAGGCTCCCTACATATACAATAGTATATTGTACTATATATTTAGTATTTATATGTTCATCTTATCTAATATAATATGTGCCCTACAATTCAAGATCACTTCTGAAGATTATACCTCATATGGACAGAGGAAATTTTAGAACTTTTTTCCAGAAATATTTTAGATATAACTGATGACTATAGATTTTTGTTAACTAGTATTTCAACTTAAGCAGCTTAGCATCTTTGAAAATTAGTTTGCCTTTTATTGTCCTGGATGAAAAATTTATTGAAATAAAATGTATTGAAATCTTATTAAATATAGTTACTGAGATTAAAGAATAATCCTTCTCTTTGCAGAGCTTCTTGGAGGAGATAGAATAATCACAACAGTGAGACAATTGCTATAATGAAGGGATAAAGAAAACACTATAAGAATACAGATTGGAAATGATTGATGGTTAAGTTAATGCCAAGATAGTGTGAAATTAAAAATAAAAAAACAACTATAATCAGAGTTGACTAAGTAGAAACTTTTTCTCATAATGGTAATTGAGCTTATTTTAGAAGTTTTCTTAAGCAAATGGCAGAATTTTGTCACTTGAGGAGTTATTGAAAGTGATTACATTAGTCGTTCCTCAGAATTGTTTAGAACACTGTGCCAAAAGTTGAGGCATCACAAAGTAAGTTGCTATAGTAAATTTGGAGCAGTTTCAGAGTAGCATCATAAAGATGACTACAACTTTAAAGATAAGCACTAAGGTAAAACATCAAAAGGTTTAATATGACCATACTGAAATATTTTTGTGACTGTAGCTGGAATGGGTTCTTTTAATTAGCAGAAAACATCAAAAACACTTTGAAGCTTGATACATGTTGGAATGGTTATTCTATATATTATTTGGTTACTTTTGTCTTATAGCCTCATTAAATAATCTCTTCCTTTTTTAAATTGTTGACTTCCCTGTTTCCTTTCCAAAAAAAAAAAAAAAAAGTGAGTACACTTGTTCTTATGTCTACTGTGCAAAATGGGCCAAACAGCTCAATGACAAAACTTACATAAACCTTTTTCAGATCTGGCAAAATAAAACACTTGGTAATTTTAAAACTATGATGTTAGCACACCTCTTGCTTTATTATTCTACATCGCTATATTTCTGAAACACCTGATGATATATTATGTCCAAGTTAGTCCTCTCTGCTTGAAATGGCTTTCCGTAATCCATCTCCCAATCAAACTCTTGTTTATCTTCCAAAAACACTTACAAGAATATTATCTTCTGTCTTCATCCTTCCTTGATCTTCCTCAGATGAAATTAACCAATTCTCCTGGCTACCTCTAAACTTTGTTCAAGCTTGACAGTAAGAATGACTAATTATGTTTAGATACTCTCAACACCTTAATGTTACCCATCTATCATCCATGTCTGCATTAATTCATCTTGTTACTCATCCTGGGTGCAGTAGATACAATTTCAGCTATGCCTCTCTTCCTCACTCATTCTCTACATGGCTTCATATCTTGGCTAGCCTTTGGTGGTACTTACATCGTATCCACAAGCCTGTGGTAAACTCAACCATGAGTTTTATTCATATGATTTCCCAAGAAGCTGAGGATTTTGCCTTATTTTCTTCGAATATTCCTTCCATTCATTATATCATTCTTATGTTTTCAATCACCCTCTTTACTCATTCATTTTCCTTGGCTACAAAAATATTATGTCACTCACATCAAAACCATTGTCTTAATTTTGTTTACGTCTCAAACTACCATTCTACTTTTTACTAGTCATCTATCAGAAAGCACCTAAAAGATTAGCCTAGTTTAACCTGTTTCCATTTCTTCATAGCTCATTGTATCAATCAGGATAGTGGAATCCTGCCCACAGAGTAACTCAGAGCCCTTCCAGAGCTGTACTCTGGATCATGTGGGTCTCCCTATCAGTAGGAGAAGACACAGTGTGGCTTTTCTTGGTAATTAAATAGTTAGTCAAGGTATAATATTTTATTTTTCCTCACATTTCATTAATCAGTATTAGTCACCTGATCTCATCCTTTTGTAAATCACAGGGAAGAGTCGACTTTTGTGTGCCAGGAAGAAGAGAACTGTATATCAGTGAACAATAGTAGCATCTAACACATATACTCTTTCTCCTTTTGTTTGCAGATTTTTATCTGTTTCACTACTAAGTTTATTATTAGCATTTCACTTCAGAATTATTATTTCAGTCCTCATCTCTTTTACTTTATATTCAGTATTTGACAAGCTTGATTATCTCTTCCTCAAATGTTTTTCCTCTGTGGTGTTGGATTTTTCTATCTAGTTCTTTCCTCTATGTTCCTTTTCAACTTATTCACTGGTACTTTTTTTTGTATCCAACTTTTTAATATGCAGGATTATCAAGGTTTTGTTCTTGCCCATCTTTCCTATGAAATACCATCTATTTACACGGCTTCACTATTTGTGTATATCTTGGTGACTCTCACATATTCTATTCTCTTGACTCCTCATCCCACATTTGTTGCATTAAGTAATTTTTAACAAAGATGAGAACCAAGAACTCATACTTACTATACCCAAAACCAATTCAATGAATTCACCCGAACTTTGTCCCCTCTCAGTGTTTGCTTTCATTAACATCTTAATGATAATACATTATGGCCTAGATGCATCTATATAATTTCTCCTTTTACAGTTTTCCCTCTGGTAACCAAAATCAAACATTCACTTAACAGGTAAGTGTTTATCTCCTACAATAAATCTATGCTACATATATCAAGTACATAAATAAATAATACATGAATTTTTTGTCCTTGAGTGGTTTAAAATCTGCATGGAATGATAGATTAAGCAAGTATAAACTGAAAAATACAACATATTATGAGATGTTTTACAAATATGGACACTAGTTTCTGATGAGAACTCAGAGATGAAAAAGTCTATTCTGGTCCCCAAATCATTTTAGAAATTGGTATGCTTTTGTATTAGCTTTCTAGGGCTGCTGAAACAAAATATCATGGACTTGTTTGCTTAAACAACAGAAGCTTATTTTCCTCCAATTCTGGAGGCTGGAAGTCCAAGATCAGGTGTTGGGAGGTTTGGTTTCTTTTGAGGCCTCTCTCCTTGGCTTGCAGATGGTCTCCTTATCCTATGTCTTTACATGGTCTTTCCTATGTGCAAACATGTCCCTGATGTCTTTTTTCCTCTTCTTTTAAGAACACCAGTCAGACTGAGGTGGGTTGAAGTCCATTCTAATGGACTCATTTTTAATCTAATTACCTCTTTAAAAGGCCTTATCTTCAAATACGTATCCTGAGATACTGGGGTCTAGGTCTTCAACATATTAATTTTAGAGGGACATCATTCAGTCCATAGTAACTTTCTTCTAGTCTATTCTAAATTTTAAAACTATTAAGTGACCTTTATATACTTCTGTTACTAACCAGGGTTCTTGGCCTCCTTAATAAATAGGAATTGATCAGAGGCCAAACAAGAAATCCAGGCAAGGCTTTATTGCAGCCGTTGCTGCAGCAGTGGGGGAGCAAGAACAAACAACAGGTTCCTTTGTTTGTTTGCTCCCTGAGACGGGGTGAGCTTGTTCCTTATATGGGGTGAGGGTAGGGGTATGTCCAGGGTTTGGGCCAGAGGGGTGGCTTAGATGGTCTGCCCACCCTTTAGGTGGTATTGTGTGCTTGGTGCATGTGCAGTACCCTGCTTTTGCTCCGGAACCCCTGCCTTTGCTCATGGATCTTCAAAATTGTCAGTCAGGTTTTTTTGGTCTCTTTGTATCTTTTGTCCAGAGTTTGCCCCAACTGTGCATGCATGCAGTCACTTTTAGTTCCATATAGTTTCTTGGTATTTTGCTGCTCGAGGAGAGGTATGTCCAGGTGCAAGCATTGCAGCACTGAAGAAAAGTGTCCCAGGTCCCAGTCTGTCTCACTTCCAATTCACCTTCCAGAGTGGTTTACCTACGAATAGTCAAAATAAGTATTGATTGGAATAATAAAAGCTTAAATGCCAGTGTTTTAAAAAGAAATTATCTAATATGGCTCTTTACATTGATAACATTAACTTTATATAGGCTTTACTTTTCTCAATTACCTTAAAAGAGAAATCTTATTTGCTTTGCTACAAATATTATCCAACAGTTATGAATCCCTTCAATATATACATGTGTAGCAAAAATGATCAAATATGGAATTATCTCCCTGATTTTCTGACAGGTCCTGGATGAATTCCATGAATATCTGAATAATCATTTTTGTAGATCATTGAAATCCACAAGAGGATTTTTAGACTAAAATCTTGGAATTGTGGAGATTTTATTTCCCAAACCAGACCAAATAGCTTTGGGTTTTAAAACTTATGTAGAGGTTTATTGCACTTTTTGTTATTTCTTCTGCATTTTATGATGATATATTAAATAAGTAATATATGAAAAATTTTGACATTTTGTAATTTCAGAGTAGAGATTCATTAGTACTATTGAACTTCACGATTATATACAAATGTTTTGGTTTTTAACTAGATTTTTAAAAAAAATTATTTTCATTAAGTGAACTAAAATATAAATATTGCTTGTGGGTAAATTTTAATTATGAATGATGTTAAGTTGTAGGACTATGTTGAAAATTTCTCTGTCATCAAATTAGATAAGCAGGAAATATAAATCAAACAGCTCTAAGTGCACATCAATGGAGTTAGCATTTAGTGAATAGTTAATAAGTGTGAAATACTCTTCAAGTTCTTTATAAATATTAAACATTTGATCTCCCAGCAACCACGTGAAATAGATAGTATGATTACTATTACTGTTACTATTTATTACATTTTTTTTTTACATGTGAGAACTGAGGTTAACTATTTTGCCTAAAGTTACATAGTCTGTAAGCTGAAAAACCAAGATTCAGTTCTAAAGTTCACTCTCTTCAGCACTAAACAATCTACTGTTACAAATATGCCTCTTTTCTCACCAAGCTCACCAACTGTTTCACAAGACAGGGTGTGCAAAGCAATTTAACTAAAGATAAAATTTAGAACATTATCATGTGGACACATTATGTATTGGACACATTACACCTTGAACTAGCAATCCATATACTCCAGGCCAGCCTTTCCTGGAAAAACTTAATTAAATGTATGGATTAAAAAGAATCCTGAGTAGAACTCAAAATAACCCAGTGTATATACGGCCTCAGTGGTTTTCATATTTACCAAATTCTTTTCCTCACAGCAGTAAGCACAGTGTTTTCCTGACCCATCCAAAAAACAGACTCTCTTCTGCCCATACAAAACCCTTCAGTGGACTTGACCCCAAGGTCCCAATTCTGGGAGGGAGGAGATGGGATCTCCATGGTTATTAAAATGGTATTTCTCTGTATTTTCCATCTTCTACTACTATAGACTGAATCCCACCCCCCCCAATTCATATATTGAAACTTAATACCCAATGTGATGGTATTAGGAGATTGGGCCTTTTGGGAAGAGATTAGGTCATGAGGGCAGAGTCCTCATGAATGGGATTAGTGACCTTATAGAAGAGATCCCAGGTAACCCTGTCTGCCATGTGAGGACACAGGAAAAAGACAGTCATCTTTGAACCAGGAAAAAGGCCTTCTCTAGACAGTGAAGCTGCCAGTACCATGATCTTAAACTTTCCAGTTTCCAGAACTGTGAGAAATAAATTGTGGTTTATAAGCCACCCAGCTTATGGTATTTTGTTATAACAGCCTGAACAAACTAATAAATCTACCAATGTGGTACTTCCATGCCCTTATCTTTCCACATTCCCCCCAAAATTATATCTAAAACATATGTGTGTGTTGGTATGTATATTTCCAAAAAAAAAATAATGTTTTCAACTGCAATATGCTGTTCTTCCTTAGCTACTTAAGTTCTTAATTGTCTTGTTGTCATCCAATGCCTATGAGGACTGTGCAGGTACACAACCTCAATGCAGTTGTGTGCTGACACTCCCACAGGGGCTGATGTGACATGCTCACAGCAGTGGCTCTGGTACCATCTCCTGCTGATGTCAGTGCCATACTGTGCAGAAACTACTCCCTCTGGAATGCCCACACTACAGATGTAGCCGAGGTTGTGGATTTAGTTAATGCTCTATGTTCTCTGATGGAGCAAGAGAGGATCACCTACACATACTTTTTGGAGTGATTTACCCTGTTACACCTCACCGAAATAGTGCTGCTTTGTACTCCCAATATATCACAGAGATTTTTGCGATGATAGACTTCCAGGGAGATTGCTTCTTCTTATGGACGAGTACAAATCCATGGTGTCTTGGCAAGAGTTCATCCATATTCATAATTGTCTCTCTTCTTCTATTCTGCAGTAGTGCTTTCAGAGCAGGCATAGCTGCCTTATGGTCTTCTTCCTAGAATGAGTTTCTTCTTAGGGAATTCTTCATATCTCATGCAAATTGCATCCTCTGAAATTCATTCCCCCAATCCCACAGGAATGATGAAAGATGACTAAATTCTCGGTTAACACAGCTTCGAGTAAAAATTTGAATCCTTATAATTACCCTCTTGACCCATCTGATGATCGATGTTTTATTAAAGCATTCATGATAAAGCTAGTCAACACTGCTCTTTCCCTTTCTGATTATACCAAAATCTCAAAGGGGTGTTCCCTATTGGCCCATATTGTATACTGACTTTGTTCATCAATTGTTTTGTGTATTCAAATGTTAGATTTGATTCAATATTTTAAAGTTTTAATGGTGTAAAAGTGTATCCTATCCTTCTTTTTGTTTGCTTGTTTGTTTCTTATAGCAGCCACCATTGTAGAGATAACATAGAATGTGCTTTGTAAATGTTTGTTTACATAATCAAATTTTAGAAAATTCATGGTGGTCTTATCAACATTTTATAAAGGTTTTCCAAATGAGAGCAAAACATGGTGCAAAAATATCTGTGCAAAAAAGCTAACATTTACAATGTTTTTTTTAATATCTCACCACATACTTTATTGAAAACAGTATTTTGTGTACTATTTCAGCAAAAAAATCAAAATTTCAAGAAGTCCAGGAACAGAGAATAAATAGAATTTCCTCCCAGGCTAGTGTAATTGTTAAATAGATGGGGGTTTATATTTAAAACCATGATTCAAACAAATTTAGCGTGACAATCCATAAAATCTCTCAAAATTAAAATTGTGTATTTTACCTCACAGGGTAGACTGGCAGATGTTTTAGAGAATGGCTTTAAATCTGTCGTTTTCTATCCTTCTTCTATTATTTCACATCTTCTTTCCTTCTTTCTTGCTATGCCTCCATTCATCACAGAAAAGACAGCTATAACAGCAGCACTATCCTTCACTCTTAAATCATTGGCTGTCTCTGCCACTGTCACGGACAGTCTTTGAAACAGGAAAAAGAAAACCCAGAGCAGCAGTTGCAATAGCACAAGCATCATAAATGTTCCCCAGGACTCCCATCACACAATCCATTTGTGCCAAGTCTAGGTACAGATCTTCTCATGCTACTGACTAGCAAATCATACAAGGAGCTGTAATTGTGGAATAGATGACAGTCACTCAGCACATATTCCAGGTGAAGAGGAGGAGAGATTTAGAGCTCATGGCTTCCTGAATGTGAATACATCGTGACATCCTCTTTAAAACAGATCATCCACATCAGATCATTTTGGTAACATTGATTAGAAAAGGATTTAATTATGTCAAAGTTTAAGAGTTTGAATATGACATGACAATAGTCAGCACAAAGAAAAATATTCTTTCCAGGTCACTATCCCATCACTTATCATTTGTGTTATTGGTGTCTGGAAGAATTAAGCAAAGAAGACAAATGATGGAGCTCACCTCTCACTAATAATCTAAGCATTAATTTGCTCATGACATCTTTCATTTTTCATCTAATATTGATTGTATGATAGCCCTAAATATAAAAGCACTTAATGATTTTGATGAATGAATGAAAAAATCTGCAAGCATATAAATGAAAGATATAAAAAATTACATATATTTTTAAAACTTTCTGAAAGACTATATTTTATTAGAGAAGATGAGACATATACATACACAGCTTTAGGATAAAGTAGAAGGTCACAGCATACAAAGTTTATGATAACAATCCAATGACCAAATTTCATTTATTTATTTATTACATTTTAAATATTTTAATATTTTAAATTGTCAGTACCCACCTGTGATCGGTAGATGAACACAATTTTGTTGTTTTGCTTTCTACTTGTTGCAACAGAAGAGAAAGCACATGATGGAAAGCTAAAATGTCTCAGTAATAGGGTAATAGAAAGTACTTACAGGATTTGGCTTTTGTACGTGATTTGGGGGGAGGAATCAAGGAATTGGGCTTTGTTCTAAATTGTATGCTGTCAGAATATGAAGATAATTCTATGATTGGGCATCTTCATAGATCTTATCTAGAAGGTAGGAAGAATGAGAGATGTCTAAAGCTATAGTTCTTAAAGAAGCAGTAGGTCACTTGTATTAGCCAGAATAGAGAGAATTTTGATCATTTTTATGGTTTGGTATATGTTCTGTTTCTTTTTCCTGAGTTCTTCAATTATTAAGGAATGAATATGCTTTCATGTGGATCCATCCTGATCCTAGAGAGACCTTGTCTGATGGTGTTCTGTGAAATTGTTTATGCTCCACATCAGAATACCTTGGCCTAGCTGTGAGTGACTAGTTAGCTCCTAGCAACACCTGACAGTGATAGGTCAGTTCTTGGCTGTCAGAGACTGCTATTCTCTTTCTCAAAATGTATCAATGTCCTGGCAATTTAGGAAAGTATTCATAGAAATCAAAAACTATTTAAAATCAACATAATGGTGAATGAAAAAAAAGCAGAAATAAGAGAGTACATACTGTATGACTCCATGTATATAAAGTTGATAAAGCAGGTATTTTAAACACATGGTGTTAAAAGTCAGGCTAGTGATTACTTTTGGAGAAAAACTGTGATCTGGGAAGTGACCCAAGGGTGACTTCTTTTGTGGTGGTGTTGGTTTATTTTTTGAGCTGGGTACTAGGTACACAGCTGTGTTTGCTTTGGGACCATTCTTTGATTTGTTCACTTTGGGTTGGTTCACTTTTCTGTATGTATATTGTCCTTTAAAGAATGTTCATAAATTACAATAAAAAATTAAAAATTGAAAAAAAACCCCACAAATGAATATGACAACTCACAGATGAAAGCTGAATACTTAAGATGACTTCTACCTGATGACATTTGCATAAAGTTAATTTCAAATTTTCAATTCAATAGAGGCAGGGTATGCAGGAGACATAATCCAGGACCCACTAACACAGGGGACAATTAGGAACCCCCCATCTCCATGTACATAAAGCTGGGAAATGAAAGGACTATTCCTGTGCTTCCCATTATGGTAGCCACAAACCACACGCGGCTCTTGAGCACTTGAAATGTGTTTCATCCAAACTGAGATGTGCTTTAATTGTACAATACCCATGGTTTTGAAAACCCAGCATAAAAAAACAATGTAAAATATCTTGTTCCTTTTTATTGATTGTGTATTGACATAATATTTTAGAAATATTAGGTTAAAATAAATTATTAAACTCTTCGTCTTTTCTTTTCTTTTTTAAATGTGAATACTATAAAATTTTACGTTAGGTTGTAGCTTACATTGTTGGTTCACATGATATTTCTTTTGGGTGTCCTTGATGTAAGATTGAGCTAGAACTCCCCTAGAGATTGAATTAGATACTGCTTATTCATACTTGGCATTTAAAGAAGGAGGAAATGGTATCATTCAATAAATAAGGCAAATATGTTGATCCCTGAATATTTGCTTTCCTTCTATTTTCTCTGAAGTTACAACACATAAAGCAGACATCTAGAAGAAAGAAAAAGATATATTAAGATACAGTAAAATACACAAACAGTGCATGCAGCTCAATATCAAAAAAACAAACAACCCAATCCAAAAATGGTCAGAAGACTTAAATAGACATCTCTCCAAAGAAGGGATACAGATGGCCAAGAGGCACATGAAAAGATGCTCAACATCACTAATTATTAGAGAAATGCAGGTCAAAACTACAATGAGATATCACCTCACACCAGTCAGAATGGTCATCATCAAAAAGTCTACAAACAATAAATGCTGCAGAGAGTGTGAAGAAAAGGAAACCCACTTGCACTGTTGGTGGAAATGTAAGTTGATAGAGCCACTGTGGAGAACAGTATGGAGGTTCCTTAAAAAACTAAAACTAGAACTATCATATGACCCGGCAATCCCACTACTGGGCATATGCCCTGAAAAAAACCATAATTCAAAAAGATACATGCATCCCAATGTTTGTTGCAGCACTATTTACAATAGCCAGGACATGGAAGCAACCTAAATGCCCATCAACAGATGAGTTGATAAGGAAGATGTTGTACATATATACAATGCAATATTACTCAGCTATAAAAAGGAATGAAATTGGGTCTTTTGCAGAGACGTGGATGGACCTAGAGTCTGTCATACAGAGTGAAGTAAGTCATAAAGAGAAAAACAAATATTGTCTATTAATACGTATATTTGGAATCTAGAAAAATGGTACAGATGAACCAGGGCAGGAATAGAGACACAGACACAGAGAATGGATGTGTGGACATGGTGGGGGAGGGGGGTGGGATGAATTGGGAGATTGGGATTGACACATATACACTACCATGTATAAAACAGATAGCTAGTGGGAACCTGCTGTATAGCACAGGGAGTTCAGCTTGGTGCTCTGTGACGAGCTAGGTGGGTGGGATGTGGGGCAGTGGGAGGGAGGTCCAAGAAGGAGGGGATATATGTATACATATAGCTGATTCACTTCGTTGTGCAGCAGAAACTAATACAATATTGTAAAGCAACTATACCTCAATAAAAAAAAAAAAAGAATCAAGGAATACACCACGCCAGATGAAAGAACTAACCCTAGCCTTAAGCATTGCTCTAAGAAACAAACAGGAGGCCTCCAAACACTGAGTATCAAGGAAATATTTCCTTATGGCTTCTTTTCTGCCCTCTCATATTATCCTATATCTCAGATCTTCCTAGGTGAGGGCAATGGCAAAGACAGCCCTCCAAATCAACAAGGTGATTATTCTTTGGAAAAAGAGCAGCCCTACAAGCAGTGCTTCCTCTTTCTTTCTTTTTCTTTTTCTCCATTTGGGGATGGTAAGACAAATAGTATTAAATTCCAAATGATGAATATGCATCATCTTATCTGTTGGGTGTGCAAGGAAGATATATAGGTGTGATTAGTGGTATAATAACAAGCATGCCCCACCCTTGTTTTGTTACAAACCCATCAATAGAATAATATCATTTTTACAAATTTTTTCTTGTAAAGAGAACTTTAAGATTTACTTTCTTAGCCACTTTCAAATAGGCAATACAGTATCATTAATTATAATCACCATGTTGTACATTACACCATGTACATTACACCATGACTTATTTATTTTATAACTGGAAATGTTTACGTTTTGACCCTTCACCCATTTTACTCACCTCCTACCTCTGGCAGTCAACAATCTGTTCTCCATATCTATAAGCTCTGCTTTTTTTGTATTTTTGTTTTTGTTTTAGCTTTCAATATTTGTATTTCTCTGTCTGGTTTCTTTCACTTAGCATAGTGCCCTCAAGATCCATCCATGTTGTTGCAAATAGCAAAATTTCATTCTTTTTTATGGATGAATAATATTCCATTGAATCTATATACAACATCTTCTTTATCCATTCATCCATTGATGGACACTTAGTTTCTTTCTATGTCTTGGTTATTGTAAATAATGCTGTAATGAACATGGGGGTACATTTTTTCCAGTTAGTATTTTTGTTTTCTTCAGATAAATACCCAGGAGTGGAATTGTTGGGTCATATGGTCGTTCAAGTATCAAATCTTTTGAGGAATCTCCATACTGTTTTCCATAGTTGCTGCTTCAATTTACATTCCCACCAATAGTGCACAAGTGTTCCCTCTCCTCCACATCCTCTCTAACACTTTTTATTTCTTGACTTTTTATAATAGCCATCTATCAGTTATGAGGTGTTATATCTCATTGTGGTTTTGATTTGCATTTCCCTGATGATTAGTAAAGTTGAGAACATTTTTATGTACCTGCTGGGCATCTTCTTTGTCTAGTCAAGTCCTCTGCCCATTTTTTTTCTTTTTTATTTGTTTATTTATTTTTTATACAGCAGGTTCTTATTAATTATCTATTTTATACATATTAGTGTATATATGTCAATCCCAATCTGCCCATTTTTAAAATCAGAATATTTTTTTTTTTGCTATTGAGTTGTATGAATTCTTTATATATTTTGGATATTAACCCTTTATCAGATATATAATATACAAAAATTCTCTCCATTTCATAGTTTGCCTTTTCACTTTGCTGATGATTTCTCTTGCTAAGCAGAAGCTTTTTAATTCGAGGTAGTCCCACTTGTTGATTTTTGCTTTCTTTCCTTTGCCTTGAGGTATCAATTCCTAAAAATCATTGCCAAGACCAATGTCAAGGAGCTTACCACCTATTTTTTCTAGGAATTTTATAGTTTCAGGTCTTACATTCAAGTCTTTAATCCATTTTGAGTGGATTTCTGTACATGGTATAAGGTAGAGGTCCAGTTTCATTCTTTTGAACAGACTGTCCAGTTTTTCTAGTACCATTTATGGAAAGTAATTTCCTCGCTCTTTTTTTTTTTTAAGTGGGAAAATAGTATTAGCTAATTATGGATACAAAGAGGGGAAGAGGAATATGTTGCTCATTAAAGAAGAAAGGACTCTGTCTCTTGAGGGAGAGGAAGAAAACAGCAGGGGATGGAAAGCAAGGATGCCACATTGTCTCTACTTTGGAATGAGATAAACCTTCAAAGCACATGACTGAACACATATCTCTATTCATGTATTTGGGGAAATGGATTGGTGAGAGATTAAAGTACATGTATGATGTGATAGAAAGAACCAGAAACTCAAATCATGAAGATGACTGAGCTGATGAGCTGACTATGCTATCAAGTCAATGGAATATTACTCAGCCATAAAAAAGAATGAAGTCTTGCCATTTGTGACAACATGGAAGGACCTACAGGGTATTATGCTAAGTGAAATAAGTCAGACAGAGAAAGACAAATACTGCATGATTTCACTTAAATGTGGAATCTAAAAAACAAAAGACAAAAATAACAAACACAGCAAAACAGAAAGAAAGTTGTAGATACAGTGATCAAACAGGTAGTTGCCAGAGGGAAGAGTGGGAGGATGAGAGAACTAGGTGAGGGAGATTAAAGAGGTACACACTTCAGTTACAAAATAAATGCATCATGGGTATGAAATATACAGGGTGGGGAATATAGTAAAAAATAATGTACTTGTATAATAATAATTGTATGATGATAAATGGTAAGTAGATTTATCATTTTGTAATTTTGTAATGTATAGAAATATTGAATTACTATAATTTTCACCAGGAATTACCATAGTATTATAAGTCAATTATACTTCAAAAAGAGAAACAAACAATCAAAAGCTCATAGAAAAAGAAAGCAGATTTGTGGTTACCAGAGGTGGGGGTTGGAGGGAGGGAAATTGGATGAAAGCAGTCAAAAGGTACAAACTTCCAGTTATAAGATAAATATTAGGGATGTAATGTACAACTTGATAAATATAATTAACACGGTTGTATGTTATATATGAAAGTTAAGGGAGTAAATCTTGAGTTCTCATCATGAGGAAAACATTTTTTTCTAATTCTTTTATCCTGTATCTACATGAGATTATGGATGATCACTAAACTTGTGGTAATCAATTCATGCTGCATGCAAGTCAAATCATTATGCTGTACACCTTAGACTTATACAGTGCTGTATGTCAATTATATCTCAATAAAACTGGAAGAAAAAAATAAAACACTTAGAATTTGGCCTTGCACATATAAGACTATACAATATTTACTATTGTTTCTATTGCTATCATCATCACCTTAATCATCTTCCAAATTATCATTTTACTACCTCCAGTTTTGGTTTTAAGCTGCCAGCCTTTATTTTATACCAAAGTAATCATTCAGAAAAGCAGTGTGGATAGCATTATGTGCCAGTTTACAATTTGTCTGGGAATTCTAATTGACTGCAGGAAAAATAAAAATGTGTTTATGTGGATTATAAGGCCATTCTCAATTTATCTTCTGAGCAACTCTTCAGATTTATATACTACCTCTTACAACATACATCCTCCAAGTTAGCCACAGAAAGCTAGTTTTGCCCTCTAAACCCGCTATGTTCATTTTCCCTTGGTGCCTGGGACGATGTTGCACTCTGCCTGGAAAGATCTCCCTCAGCTGCTAGACCCTTACTCCTCCTCCAAGACTCTTCTTGGGTATCAATTCTCAGATGTTGCACTCTGCCTGGAAAGATCTCCCTCAGCTGCTAGACCCTTACTCCTCCTCTAAGACTCTTCTGGGGTATCAATTCTCAGGAAGCCTTCTTATTCCTTTGCTATTTTGCCATAATTTTGTGTATCCCAGACTTATGTAGCATCATCTGCATATGCTTCTGAAACTGTTCTTATAATACAACACTACTGTCCTTTTCATTTGTCTGTACTTAGTAGATGCTTAATGTATATTTGGTAATAAAAGAATGAGAGAGGTCATGATCTGAGGCCAGAATAATGTGAGATTAAAAAAAAAAAATACTACCATATAACTATGAAGGACTCAAAATTTACAGAGTTCCAAAATGTCTTTGAAATTCTCCAATTTCAGTGTGAAAAAGTACAGTCATGTAATTATGGTATGATTTGTCATATAAACCCCAATCTTTTTGGTCCTTATATGAGCAAGAATATCATATACTGAATAAAATTTAGATGCCAGGAGCTCTTCAGATGTTACATATACTTACAACAATCCCATGCAATAATGTTATCTTTATTTTACAAATGAGAGCATTGAGGCTGACAAAATTAAAGTAAAACACTGGGCTGGTTTCAAATATAGGGCTACTGGAGGCCGAAGCTTTTGCTTGTTCCACTGTTACCATTCTCTCTCTCACAAGAATACCTGAGTTTTGCTATATACATGATATTTTCCCATTTAATCCCAATCCAAACATTATTTAGCTCAAATAACTAAAATTTATTGTTTTCACTTATTTCCTTAAGCATATTTTTCCAAGGAAAAAGAGAGAATTTACCTGTATGTAGTAGGAAAAAAATATTTTGTAAGAATTAGTATGATTTTTTAAAAATAAGAAAGCCTAAAAAGGTAAATATTTTTCTGAGTCAGAAATTTTCCAAAACAATTATTTAATTTGCCACCAAGTAGTTGTATAACTTTGGGAAAGTCACTTAACTCTCCGGACCACAGCTTTCTTATCATCAGAAAGATAAGGATAAATAAAGAATATCACAGTGTTTTTGTAGCTCTTAAGGTCTATTAATCTCTAATTTTTATCATTCAGTGTCTTCTACCCTGTAACTATTAAAATTATTACATGATCGTGTACATTTCTGGAGAGTTAACTAAATTACCATTTACTGTCTACATTATGTCATCCTAAAATTTCTTCTGAATCTCCAACAAACAAAACATTATTTGTATATAGTATTTTAATTTTTTTGGTCATCTGGGACATATTTAGAAATCCCAAATAACTGACCATTTAATTATATATATGTTTTTCTTTACCTAGTCTGCATAAAAAGACATGTGGTTTATAAAGAAAAAAGTCATTACCCACAAACTGAACTTTATAACTGTAAAAGGGAATTTTATTTTGTGCACGCATCAGACCAGCAAGAGGAATTTAATTTTTTGATTCTAAATCAATACATTAACCCTAAGTTGATGTTTCTTAGAAACAGATTTTTTAAAATACATAATATAAAAAATTGAATTAAAGATGGTGCACTGTTATATTTTGCAACTTTACTAACAGTTAAGACCATTCAATAAACAAGATTCAAAATACCATACATCTTAAAAAAAGTGGAAGTACCTATTCAAAATTTTAACTGAGTATAAGTAACTGGATTGTGATATGTCCCAAATTAATTATCCTTATAAGCCTCATTAAAATATTATTGCATTATTTTTTGCTTTTTAACCATAACATTCACACATGCACAGGAAAGGTGTTTTCACTTGTTTTTATTTGAACTGTTACTATGCAGCAAACTGTCATGCATTTTTGGGGAGGTGTTTGTAAAAATAACTATCGAAGTACGCACACACACACATGCATGCACACACACACACACACACACACACACACAAATTGATTTGCTCTGTGGAAGGAAATATTGTCTTGACCTTTTTGATACCTGACTCCTCAGACATTTCTTTAAGCATATCTCATATCTGATTTTATCATAACCGTTTATTCATTTGTACTTAAGTGAATCTTCCATTCATTGTCTGAGGTTCTGTTTATGGGATTTTAGACTATAAAATCACAATGCTGAACAGCAAGGTGAACCACAAATGAGATTATAACTGTGAGTAAAGTCTTGTGAGTCAATTGGGCAAATTGCTTTGTTGCTCTTCACAATCTCTTTAAAGCCTTTTTAGAGCTCTTTTGTCACTTGAAAGTAAAAAAGGTTTTATTAAGTAAAACAAAACTTGGAAAGAAAAGAAGAAACTAGCAAAGTACCTTCTCACATTTTTTTTTTGTTTCATGAAAATAAGTCATTTTTAACTTTTAAGTCTTAGCATTTACTTTAAAATTTCATTTTGATTATCAAATAAAAGATATCATGTAAAAAGATCCATATTGGTTACATCTTTTTAAGGAGAATGAAACTTCCACTCTCATAAATTTCTTAGTTTTCCTTCATAATGATCTTGATGAATATTTATTGGGTTATTTTTTCCAGGGAAGTATTCTTGACCAATAATATCTTACTTTATTACATAAATGCCCCACAAACTTTCTGTGCCTCAAAATCTTCATACATAAAATTGGGGAGACTAGTCATTATCTCAGTGATGTGTTACAAGGATTACATGAACAAATCATGGAAAGAACTAGAATGGTGGGCTCCTTACTTACAGTGAGAATAATAGAGTCCTAAAAGATTAGTGAGCATGTGGCAGTTCTTAACCATCAGAAGCAAGTGGTTACAATTATCATAATGAGTAGATAGATTGGAGTGGCAGCCAAGAAGATTGGCTGCTGAGAGGCTTGGAGTTTGTTAATAAAAAATGGCATTCTTAAGGTCAGCTAAAAATGGTATTACTCCATGTATACAATAAAAATAAATCAAAGATGTATCTTCAAAATCAATTGACTGAAAGTGAGGCCAGATCCTCTGGACAGCAATGTCATAGCAAGACTATACGACAATGATTCTCCCAGACCTTCTCCAAATGGTCATACAGCCATTAATTAGTTAACCATATGGTATTGAGAGAGGAACACCTAGAGTTTTTTTTTTTTTTTGTATTTAAAATACTTGTTTATTGTGGTAAAGTATACATAACATAAAATTTACCATTTTCACCATTTTTAGGTATACAGTTTAGTGGCAGTAAGTGCATTCACCTTGTTGTGCAACCATCACCACAATCCATCCATGGAAAAGTGTGAAGAACTTTTTCATCTTCACATACTGAAACTCTCTACCCATTAAACAATAATCCCCCATTATCACTTCTTCCCATTCCCTGAAAACCATCATCCTACACTCCGTCTCTATGACTTTGACTACTCTAGGTACCTCATATAAATGGAATAGTACGACATTTGTCCTTTTGTGTCTGGCTTATTTCACTTAGCATAATGTCTTCAAGGTTCATCCATGTTGTGGCATGTGTCAACATTTAATTCCCTTTTAAAGCTGAAAAGTATTTCATTGTTTATGTATGCCAGAGAATTATAGAAAGTGAGAAGACATACTCCTGTCGTGATATTGGGCTCTAGTAGAGATGGAGTATTTGTCCTTTTGACAAAAAGCAACTATGTGACAAAATCTAAGGTATCAGCAGTAATTCATCAGAACATGGAAGTAGTACATTCAAATTTAGGCATGAATAGTCCAAAGGGCACACGTAAGATGTATGAAAAATCATCCCAACTCTAATGTCATCAACCCTGTTACAACTCTGTTCAAATCTATGATTGCATGGAGTTCTTTACAGACTTTTGAAGGAGGAGAAAGTTAATGTTGGTCCACATGTGAGTAAATTTGGTAATTTGGGAAGGTCAAAAATGAAATCCTTTTTTAAACTGAAGAATAGTTGATTTACAGTATTGCATTAGTTTCAGGTATACAGCAAAGTTATTCAGTTAAATGTACATATTTTTTCAGATTATTTTCCATTAAGGTTATTACAAAATATTGAATATGGTTCCCTGTGCTATACAGCAAATCCTTGGTGATTATCTATTTTATGTATAGTAGTTTGCATCTGTTAATCCAATACTCCTAATTTATCCCTTCCTCTCTCCTTTTCCCCTTTGGTAACCATAAGTTTGTTTTCCATGTCTGTGAGCCTGTTTCTGTTTTGTATACAGATTCATTTGTATTACTTTTTAAGATTCCACATATGTTATATCATATAATATTTGTCTTTCTCTGTTTGACTTATTTCACTTAGTATGATGTTCTCTAGGTCCATACATGTTGCTGCAAAATGGCATTATTTCATTATTTTTTATAGCTGACTAATATTCCATTGTATATATATGTATATATGTGTGTATATATATATATATATATATACTATACATATATATATATATATATTTGTATATATAGTATGTATCTTCTTAAACCAATCATCTGTTGATGGGCATTTGGGTTGTTTCCAAGTCTTGGCTAAAAAATGAACTCTAATTGTACCTAAACCATACTCAGAGGTGGTACTAAAAGATAATAGTGGGCAAAAATCCTACCAAAAGGCAGACCATCAAGTGGTACACCTTATTATCTTCTGAGTGAAAAAGAAGTGGTCTGAGGTAAGACTATATACAGATTCATAGGCAATGGTGGATGACATGGCTGGTTGTTGAGCACCCGAGAAGGAAATAGACTGGAAGGTCAGTAAAAAAGGAGTCTAGGGGAAGAGACATGTGGAAAACCTATGGAAAAGAATACAATGTGTGGAGATTGTTGTCTTGTATGTTAACACCAGTCACAGAGGCACTAAATAGAGAACAAATACTCTAATGAGTTGACATCTATTAGTCATTGGCCACCCAATGCTGGCACAAGGTAATATGAAGAAGTAGCTATGGTGTCAGAGATGGAGGTATTCATGACCCTAAAAACATACATATCAGCATAGACAGATTTGAGTACTGCCCCAGCCTAATGTTTAAACTGGCAGCAGTATAGGTATTTTAAGCCCTCTTGGAGACCAGTCAGCCACTTGTTTGCATACTAACTCTGTATGTCCTAGAAGAGGCAGCAATCTGTCTTGATGGTACTCAATACATGTTTCAGGTATGGGTTTTATTTCCTGTCTGCAGGACCTCAGCCATCACTTTTAAGGACTTTTTAAGGACTTATAGAATGCTTGATCCACTGATACAGGATCTGATATGACATTGCATTTGACCAAATGGCCCACTTTACAGTAAAGGAGGTATATCAGGAGACACATAACCATGGGATCTATTGACTATATTACTTTCTGCACTACCCAGAAACTTGATGGAATGACATTTTAAAGGAATAGCAGAGGCAATAACTTGGAGATGTTATTGTGTGAGTATGGAGTGCTATCCTTCAGGACAAACTAAATTGATAACCATTATATGGTGATATGTTCCCAAAAGGTAGAATACATAGGTCCTGGGGCCAAGGGGTAGGCGTAGGAGTGACCCTGCCTACCATTACTCCCTGTGACTCGCTTGGGAAAGTTGTACCTTCTGTCTCAACAACCCTAGGTACTGAAGATCTAAATATTCAGGTTCCCAGAGAAGATAAGCTTTCACCAGGGGACCCCAGCTGCCACTTTGTCATTTTGTGCTCATTACTGGCAAGAGATCAGCATGGCAGTGGTAACTGATCCTGATCATCAGGATGAGGTAGGTCCACTGTTGTACACTGGTGGCAAGACATAATTCCTTTGCACCCTGCTGATTATTGGGGCATCTCTTTGTCTTCCCTTGATTAATTTTGATGATAAATCGACAAATGTATCAGCTATAATCTGAAAAATCGTATGATATGAGCTATGGTTCAAACCACGCAGAGATGACGGTCTGGGTCACCATACCAGATGAGCCACTTAGTCCAACTGAGGTGTTTGTTGAGTGTGAAGAATGACTTGAAATGGTTAACAGAGAAGCAATATGACAGGTTTTCTTTGTGCCCCTACCAGCTGCAAAGGTAGTGGTAGTAGTTCATTCTATTTATCAATACATGAATTAAGTTACCCTAGGAAAAAACACAAGAAGCTGCATGGAGCTGTGCTCAGATAGGATAAAATTATCATAGAAAGAAGTTGATCCAAGTGGTGCCAGGAGTTGACTTTGCAAGCTGCTGTGTACTGCCAGATACCTCTTCGGTAAAGAGGCACACATTCCTTACCTGTTGAGTGTTGCCCACTGACTACTCAATGAATTCATTCCCAAATGTGTTCCTCAGCTGAAGGGAGATATCTTGCCCAAAATAATAGCTTCTCCTCAGGGGCAGCCCATATCAGGGCACTTTCTTTTATAGCACAAAATCCAAACCACTTGTCTCAATCTGGAACTTCTCTGAAAGGCATCCCAGTTCACAGCTTCCTCATGGGACCAGTTTAGGACTTGGTTGCAAGTGCTATAGCACTTTAACTTCTCCTACCTTATTCTACTTCCCTCAATTTCTTAGGTGTTTCTTATTTGCTTATTTGTTTTTGTCTTGTTGTTTTTTCTCTGCAAACACTCTCTAATAAAATTCCTGCTTGCAAATCTCAGTCTCTGAGACTATTTTCTAGGGAATCTGTCTCAGGACACCTGCTACTAAGTGACAACATTTATTGGAGAAGATGGACAAGCAAAGATTTCACCAAAATACAAAGTGGAAAAATACAGTGTAAGGAGCTCTAGAACAGTGATCTGAGCATGTTACTAAAGGCCCAAAGCATCCAGAGAAGCAAGTATATTACCTCTTCTGCCTGGAAGTTGGGGTGAGAGGTCATAAAAAGCTTTATTCTTTACAGTTGGCATTACTACTCTAGCTCCTATCTATAAAACCGATGTCAGCAGTTGGAGGTCCAAACGAATTCTCTGTTGTGGGTCTGCATACCTAGAGGCACACATAGACTGGTTAGTTCTTTGGGAGCCGATTTGAGTATACTTCTAATCTTCATTCCTCTCATACACATCACAGCTAAGGCTGAAGACCCAAATCTCCTCCACCTTCCACAGTTCTAGGGATTGAAAACATTGGTAGGGACAATCTTCTGGATTTATTTAGAACTGGAATGAGGATGGAATACCATGTCCCTTATCTCTTGGTTTTGAAAGGGAGACCTCTCTTACTCCAATACACATTTAGGACAGCAAATGTACATCTTTCTCCTTTAGGCCTCACAGAGCCTGAACTCTAGATTTATATTCCCATTATAATGCTAAACGCACCTCTGCATTTTACATTTTAAAGTCATCATTACAGTGTTACTTTCTTATAGCTTAACTCTGGGGAAAAGATAAATGTGTGTGACTTTGGATAGGTCTTATTTGCATGTCAATCTTAAATAATGGATGGGAGGGAAGTTAGAAAACCCTGCCACACTCCTCTAAGATTTCTGAGGTACCAGTAACTCAGACCCTAAGGGCCAGGACATAATCCTTTGAATTAGTAGCTGAAGTGAAAGAGAAACAAAGAAATTGGATTTGAGGAGGTCACAGAATTTTGTGGAAGTGAATAATAGATGTGCATTGTCCCATAATGTAACCACTAACCACATTGCTTACTTAATTTAAAATGAGTAAAATTAATTAAATTTTAAAATTCAGACCCTTAGTCATACTCACCACCTCCTAACTACTTAATAGCCACATGTGGCCATGGCTACTGTATTGGAAAGTGTGGATTTAAAACATTCTCATCATCACAGAATATTCTATTGAACAAAATGAAATAAACTTAGTTTATGAAATAATTCCATAATTTAAGGTAGAAAGGTAGTAAGCTATGTACCATCTTCAATAAATGAATAAAAATGAGAAGGATAATTAATTTTTTTCAGGAGAGGGCTGGTCTCTTTCTGAACAGGGATGTTTGGAAACAAAATATGCTCCATGGAAACATTTAAGTTTGGATGCTTAAGGCAATCAATCTTGGTAGACAACTGAGATGGCAAATCAGAACTTGAAGTCATTGGTCCACTACATTAAACAGCTGCAAATGCACACATATTACACATGCAATTGTGTGTACACACACACACACACACACACACACACCCCTTAGATTTTTTTCTATGTTGGTATAACAAGAATTTAGCATCAATGAAGGACATGACTTAATTTTCTATTGATTTTAGTGAATAAGTAATGCTCCATTTGGGCTATTGAAAGAGATGCATTTCATCAAATTATTGGATATAATGACTAATAGAAAAAGCATGTAGTTTTTCAGAGTCCTTTGAATTACACCTTTAATGCAGTATAGTTTTAATTACTAATTCAAATGGTACATAGTTTTTTTCTAAAATGAATGTATTGGATAATACTTACAAGTTAATGCAATTTATGTTTTGTAGTATTATGAGGTTGTATTTTCAACAAATATCTTAAAAGGTAATATCTGTCATTACCTAATGAACTGATTTTGGGGAAAATTGATTGTTAAGTTTCTTCAGATAGCACATTTTTATTTTAAGTGTATGACATAATTTTGATATTAAGAATATAGCAATTGCATAAAGCCTGAGCATTTTTATCCTATTGAGCATTTATTGAAAATAATCTTAGAATTATCTTTTGTTGTATCTCCACTCCCCCAAAACTCTCCAGAATATGTGTGCGTGAAAAAAAAAGCAGGCAGGAAAAATTATATTCACTAAATATGACTTGGGTTAAATGTCTGTCTTACAATGGAGCCCCTTCTCTGGAAAAGGTCCTAAAATGAAGAAGCAAGCCCTCTGTGGTCATTTCTACACTACGTATCCCAGCAAGTGTCATAACAGAGAATGATTCTGACATGGGCCGTTGACACAGAGTGGACAGATAAAATTCTCTCTTTCAAGAATTTTAGAACATAGAGGCAGAGGGACATACAACTTGACTTCAGAGTCAAGTCACATTAATGCCAATTTTCTTGTGGCTAAATATCCCGATGTTAAAATCTTAGCATAATCCTAATTTCTTTTTTCAGGAACTTTGGTTGTTCAACTCTTTCTTTAACTCCCAGAGATATGCCCACTGTTTTTCTACCAGATATATATATATATACATTTTTTTTTCTTTTCTTGAGCAAGTCAACCTTGGTTTTTTCTAGATCTTTGAGAATCAAAATTTCTTTGAAATTCCACTATTTAGTCCAGTGCTTGCAAACTCTGAGCCTCTGTGCAGAAGAGGGCGTGCAAGTAAGAGAATCAGACCTGGTGGAGACTGAAAAATGGAAAATAACTTGTTCAGTGTGATGGGGAAGCCACCATTCAGCTCCAAATTTTCCATATAGCAAGGCAGACCTACCGTGGTGACACTACTGACCAATTATTTATTTTTTTTGACATTAATGACACACCATCACACTTCTTCCCTCTTTAAACATTTCTATATGGGTGACTTCCAGAATTTTACAGCCAAAGAGTAAACCAAAGAGACTTTTAAAAAGTGAAGCTAGGGCTTCCCTGGTGGCGCAGTGGTTGAGAATCTGCCTGCCAATGCAGGGGACACGGGTTCGAGCCCTGGTCTGGGAAGATCCCACATGCCGCGGAGCAACTGGGCCCGTGAGCCACGATTACTGAGCCTGCGCGTCTGGAGCCTGTGCTCCGCAGCAAGAGAGGCCGCGATAGTGAGAGGCCCGCGCACCGCGATGAAGAGTGGCCCCCGCTTGCCACAACTAGAGAAAGCCCTGGCACAGAAATGAAGACCCAACACAGCTGTAAGTAAGTAAGTAAGTAAAGTAAGTAAGTAAGTAAGTAAGTAAATAAATAAATAAGTGAAGCTAGTTTCATTGTCTCTTATCTATAGTATACTCGCATGATATTTGTTTTCACATAAATATTTTAGTAAAGTGAATAATTCCATTTATTGCTATTGTATGATTTCATTGAGTGCTGCTGATTATTTCAAGTTTCTTTCTAGGTGATGTGTTCCTAATGATGTGTATAATTTTACATGGATCAAAGTTCCCTCTACTTCTCTCACTGATTGTCTTAATAGAATCAGTAACTACTCATAGACTGATTGACACCAGCTTTAATACAGAGTAAGTTTATTCTGTGATTATGGAAATTAAAAGGGAGAAAGTATAGAGATATTTGCATAAATTGGGGAAGCAAAATATAATTACATGTTTAAATGTCTCTTTAATAATTTTTACTTCCAGTCAACAAAATTAGGATACATTAAGTACCTACATATTTTAGGTGACTTTCAAGTGGAAGAGCTAGTCTAGAAGTAATCAATGTTTGTAATTTTTGAGGCAGTTTGATGGTACCAATGGACAAAATATCCCTACATGACATATTTATAAATAACCCAAGATGGTCTCCAATTAATTCTAGTGCATATATTAATACTGTTCTTTTTCATGTGCTAATGTCTGTAATCATTCTGATTGAAATGTATAAAAGGATAGAAGTTAGGGGTTAATTATATCAAAATGTATGTTTAATTTGTAGTTAATAATGTAAAAACATGAAACTGTACCAAAGAATGGGTTTTGCTATTGGAACAGTGTTTGATGTTGAATCCCAATAAGTTATGTATATAATTAATGGGAATACTGTTAACTATAACATCTTAATTGAATTGTTCCAATCTTTGTGTGCTCTTCAAATTTTCTTGAATCCTCTTATATGGTCTTACAAGTCTATTTTTACATAATGTCTGTACAAGCCATTAAACAGTTGAAAATAGTCAACTATTAAATAATATAGTCAACTTCTATATAAGTTTATATGATGACAAATAACTCATTGTATTGACTTATTTCACAAAATTAGTCTGCTTAAGGATTATAATCTTGCTATACGTATCTAATTAGATCAAACATAGACTATAGCCATTATGCAAATTGAGCAAAAATAATTTTTTTTGACAGAGCAACATGTTCTGATTCATGTCTCACTTCTGGAATTGGTGTACTTTAATTCTTTTTACATTGCTCTGTTTTCTTTTTTTTTTTTTTTTATAAATTTATTTATTTATTTATTTTTGGCTACGTTGGGTCTTTGTTGCTGCGCGTGGGCTTTCTCTAGTTGTGGCGAGTGGGGGCTACTCCTCATTGCGGTGCGCGGGCTTCTCATTGCAGTGGCTTCTCTTGTTGCGGAGCACGGTCTCTAGGCGTGCGGGCTCAGTAGTTGTGGCTTGCGGGCTCTAGAGCACAGGCTCAGTAGTTGTGGAGCATGGGCTTAGTTGCTCCGCGGCATGTGGGATCTTCCCGGACCAGGGCTCGAACCCGTGTCCCCTGCATTGGCAGGCGGATTCTTAACCACTGCGCCACCAGGGGAGCCCCATTGCTCTGTTTTCTTCAGTAGACTATTGATAGGGTTCAGGGCAGGCTGCCCCAATTCACACCACTTTGACGTATTGATTATTTTGAGTTAAAGTTACTTAAGAAACAGCCGGTGCAAGAACAGCACTGACTGTCCTCTGTTTCCCTGAAAGCAGGAAATAAATCTCCCATGTGAAGGCATCCTTCCTATACCAGCAGGATAAAAGGCATCCTAATCACCAAAGATAGGGAATTCAAAGCCAAAAATGCTATATGAACAAACTTTGTTACTTTTTCATTAATTTGCTACCCAAGCAAATATCCCTTGGTTTTGTCAAATATTCACAAACAACTGTTTCTTTGTCTAAAAGGTATAAAAGCTGCCTTCCTTCATCACTTCTTTGAACCTCATATCTTTGGGGTCCCCATACATGCAGAATTAAATTTGACTGTTTTCTCCTGTTGATCTGTCTCATGACAATTTAATTATTAGACCAGCCATAAAGAACCTACAAAGATAGAGGAGAAATTTTCCTACCCTACCATTGGTGCAGTCAGCAGGATGAACTTCACTGGCTGGATGCTGCTTCCTCCAGGGCTGCTGCAGCTGAGAGATTCTGGGACTTCTGACAAGTGCCAGCAGAAGGTTAAAATTCTTGCCAATGTCAGCTCTTCCAGATCTCCCTATATGCGTGGTCAAAAAAGGAAGGTAAAAATGTTTTGTTCCTTCCTTTTCTAAATTTCAATTAGCAGGAGAAAATATTTGTGGAATTAGTTTCTTAAGTAGAGTGACTTCGGTAAAAAAAAATGGTGCAAGTACACTTGGTTTTTATTGATACTTTTCATCCCAGGATGGTCACTGTTTTTCTTTGTCACTGTTGTGACATTTGTCATAGCAGAAAAAAAAACAAACAAATCCATAAGTAGAATGCAGGCATAGGCTATAAGTCTGCTGTTCAAGCTGGTGAGTTCATGGTTCTCACCAGACTGGTGTCTTTTTAGGTGAACTTTGCTGTGGGTCCCCTAAGTAAAAACCGAATGAGGTTTTTTCTTTTGTCTTTTTTTCAATGTCCTGAGAGCTTGCCTTAGTGACCGGTGAGAATATTCTGTCTAGTGTCTGCCATCTAGAAAGTGTACTTACTGGGGTGCATCTTGGTGGCCAAATAGACTGGGGTTCTGAGACACAACGTCACAAGCAGCACTCTCTCTGGTTGGCCATGCCAGCTCTCTGGGGAAATTGTCATAAGGGGTCCCAGACCACAAGTGGCCTTTGTCATCTCAACTTTTTTTGCTTTGTTAGTGCTCGAAAGCTACCATTCCAGTGATGCCTGCCCAGTGTCACAGATCAGTGCCTCTGTGACTAAAGGTAACTCACGTTCCTATAGGAAACCAGAAACAATGTTTTCACTCTATCATTCTTACTACCTATGCAATGAAGGACTTTGCTTTCTTAGACTACCTTTGGGAATAAACTTTCTGGAACTTATAAGGGCCATATCTTCTGCACTCTTCTCGGGGTTGTCTCTTGCATATATGGCTAAGCCATAAAAAGACTTATTAGTTTGTGTCACTATTAAGAAGATCTTATTCATCAATGGCCAGGCAATGGATTCTTTGAATTGGAAAAACTTCCAAATTGAAACATTTTTAGAGACCTTTTATCTGAAACAGTTATTTTATTGGTATCTGTGGGAAGATCAAATTGAAAAAAGAACACAAAGAAATATAGCAGCTCCCCTTAGGGACTTATTTAAGATGAAGAAAGAACAGAAATTAAACATAAAAAATTTTTTAAAATATCTAATATAAATTCCCCTTCTGCTTCCTCTTATACACCCCCTAATGTAAATTCCCCTTATCCTTCCTCTTACACATCCCTTATTCCCAACTCCCTGTCTCTGAACCAGCAGAAGATCTTGGTCTCATCCTCTCCTTAAAACCCAAAACCCTCTCCTCAGCCAATTCTCTTAAATCCTAAAAGACCTCTAACTTCCCCAGAAAATCCCTTAAACACCAAGCTACTTATTTTCACTTCCCTTTCTTTACAAGACTTACGAGGACACTCCAGCCTGACCTCCAAGCAACGCGTATACAGGTTACTTGAATAAATACTGTATGTCAGAAAATGAATTTAGCAGAGGCAGCTTGGACACATGATTAGCTTTTCCTTACAGTTCTTTGTAACCCCTCCTACTTTTTAGGGCTTGATAAATATGCTCAGCTAATTTCAGACACTCCTATGCAATGTCATTTGGATAGGACCCCTACCACAAAGAATTCATGTCCCCTGGACAATAGCAAATCTTGTATAAAGTTCTTTTAATTCCACTTTCAAAATATCCTCCTAAATATAAAGAGAAATTTAAAATATTAACGGCCATTCATAAACCCATTCATAGGGACTTTGATTGCTTCCCACCCAAGATTACACTGTGGTTATTGGACAAGACAGATAACCCCCTGGAGAACACAACCCTGCCTTTTTTCACAGAGAAAACAGATGGCTAGAACCTGTCTCAGGAGCTCCTGCAAATGACCAGGAAATGGCTAAGCTAGAGGCTAATAATCAAGGTTTGATAGGAATGATATTAGAGGCTTCTTCATATAAAGTCAATTGGACTAAAGTTGAATTATGCACTCAGAAAGAAAAAAACATCCAAAGATCTTTGCTGAACATTTTATACAGACTTTTCAAAGGCACACTGCATTAAATCCAGGAGCTCCAGAACATGAGAATCTTTTAATTTTTGCCTTAGTAGAAAATTTTCTCCCTGATATGAAAAGGCAAATTCAAAATAATGTGGTTAAATGGGCTAATCACTCCTAAACATTGTAATGGGAAAGTCTATCCAATTCTTTGAAGATGGCTTACAGGAATGCAGACAAAAAAAGAGTTGGAATTAGCAATTCTTGATTTACAAGTTGACTCTTTAGAAAAACAGAAGCATAACTCTGAAAGCAACTCAAAATCCACTCAGACTCTTTCCTATTTTCCTTCAGACATTTGCAGATATTGTTAAAAAATCAGGACATTGGAAGTATAATTGTACTTCACGTAAGAAATAGAAGGAAACATTTAAATAGTAAATACCCTAGATTTCTGCTAATAGACAAATATGCTCCAAAACTTTTAAGAGAAAATTTGTGTACTTTCCCTTGAAGATGTAAATCTTAACCGTGCTTTTAAAATGTAAACAGCTAAGGAGGAAATTAAAACTCTGCCTAGACTAGAAAATAAAGAATAAAGAACTATTTGGAAATTGGGCAAATAAAAAACCTAAGTATCTTTCTCACAATTACCCATATCATGGTTAAAATTTTAAAATAAAATTACAAGTTCTGTATGTCTGTCTGTATTTCTATGTGTGTCTATGTATGCATTCTGTAGATGTGCAACATTTTCTGCCTCTGGGTGGTATTACTAAAATTAATTCTTAAAAGAACTCTATTTAATTGGCTTAAAAACAAATAAGCACTTATAAATTAAGGACTGGGTATACTAAAACTCTCAGAAATATAGAAACTAATGCCAATGCTTTTCAGGCTCACATCACCTGGGAAAATATTTGGTATTAAAGCTAGTTTAAGTTTGTTGATTTAATTAAAGTAGACATGTCTTTAAAATTATTAACATTGAATATAATGCAGACATACAACTTTTATTCTACCTAGGTTTACTAAAAGTCAGTAAGCTTATGCTATCTCTTTTACAAAATTTGTCAGCCAGAAAAATAACATATGATGATAACTTATTTTGTCTAATGTCTAGTGAGGTTTTTATAGGTAATCTAAACATAATCATAATTTGTGAAGAACAAATTATTTAAATATGTGAAAATGGGATAAGAGTTTTTGGGGAAGCTGTTTTTTTGCAATGATTGTTTTATGATATATCTACTTAAAAACAGTATCCCAAATCTTTGGTAACTTCCATTCTTAGAATTTTGTGAAGTTAAATTAAATGATGGGAAATTATTGAATGCCTAGATCATTTCCAGATAAGATTAAATACTGAAATGTTAATTTTTAAATAAGTCTAAGTTTACCTACTTTTTGATTTCTAATACAGAGGAACCAAAGATATTTGGATCTATAAATAAACATGGTTGTACCACACCGAGAAATTTTGCTTTTAGGAAATATGTTTCTAGAAATTATGAAGTGCATTTATAAATTTGCCAATCAAAAAAATGCCGATGTAACAGACAGTTCACAATTGTCTGCTTCCTAGTTTTCACTGAAAAACAAAGATTGCAAATAGTTTCTTTAAAAAGTTGAAAGAGGAGCTGAGAATACAAAATGAATCAATAAGAAAGTATTGGAACGCTAAGAGTGATAAGCATAAATTAACTGCACAAACTATGTTCATCAGTACTGCAAAAGAGAATCCTTGCAAAACAGCAGGAACCCCTTTGGAAAGTGAGAAGCAATGGAACTCCTATCAGGGTTTTCTCCTGCTGTGGAATGGTCCAAGATGTTTGAAAACCACTGCTCTTATACGACAGTAAATTGAGCAATAAAAGGGTTTGTGCAGCCAACTGAAAAGACCAATACAAGAACAACGACCCTTTTATCCTGTACACACACAGTGATAACTTTTCAAGGCCAAGCTGTAATCACTCTTTCATAGGCTCATGCTTTGTCCCCATGTCTTTTAAGATTTGTGGCCTGGCAGCAATTTTTTTAAAAAACAAAAACAAAAACTTTCCCCATTTCTTATAACTACTTGCAAAGCTGGAAATTCTAGTCATGGTTTCCCAGATATTTATAGCTCTGAAATTGGTTTAGAAGTTGTTCCATCTTTCAAATATTTATTCTCCCTACTCAGTTTAGAGCAACACTGTGCAGCAAAAATGTGGGAATTCTTTTGGCCCTGCCTGTCCTATCATTCCTGGTCTAGCAGAGCAATGTCAGGAAGAACCTATAGACATGAGTGGATCTCACACTGTAATTTCCCAAAAGACGTGGTTTATTTTAACTGTATTATTAGAAGGAGTAGAAGGAGTTTATTCATTTAGTGTAGAGCATAGACAGTTACGCTATCTACTAAGAGTAAAACTGCAATTAATCTGTAACAACTGCCTTACATCATTTCTTTCCTATAAGTTTTGTAAGTTTTTGAAATTGAAAAATAATATTTGAACTAATAAAGTTGAAATTGTCAGCCAAAAAGGAGTTTTCTTTTTAAATACAAAATGTTCCCTTGCCAAGACTGATTTGTAAAAAAGCTAAGAGTTAAGGTGTTTTGTTTTTGTTTTTCGTTTATTTGTTTTACTACAAAACTACTGGAAACAATAAGAATGAAAGAAAATAACTGTAAACAAAAAGTAAGTTGTGTGTTTTTAGTAATGGAAATACAGTTTTGGTAAGGGGAAAAAAAAAAATTGTCCTAAAGTAGAATGATTGTTCCACAATAAGAAAGGAAAAAGATAGAACAAAACCTAAATGGATATAGAAAGTTGTAGTTTGGTGGAAAAGAAATCTTGAAAAAAGTTTTATGTGTGATTAAGTTGGATAAGATTGTATTAATTCATTATAAGAGTTTTTAAATTAAGCTTTAATATCAATAGTGTACTTTTGTAAAACTTGTACTATATTTTCTTTCATTTGCAAAAAGATACAGTTCACTTGGACTATTAGTCTGCTCCTGGTAAGAGGTTCTGCAAGGGGTTTCCTTACCTTTTAAGTAATCTGCTTGAAAGCAAAGATTTTGTGCTTGACCAAAATACTATATACACAGGCGCTTCATACTATATATACTGGTCTTTACTTAACTAAACCTAGTCTTCTCAATATTAAAAAAACTAGAATTTGCTCAGAATTATGTAGCCTTCTCTATTGTCCTGTGAAATCTTTAATTGTTACTTTGGTTAAACAGATAACTAAGTATTTTTCACAGTGACCTATGATCTTATTTGGTCAGTGTTTCAAAACATTGATATCTTTGATAGACTTCCCCCAAATCAAATTTTAAACAAAGTTTTTTTGACCTCAAATTAACTTTGGAATTTTCCAGAGGGCCCCTGAACATCTCAAAAGATTGTTCTTTCTCCTTATAAAAAGAGATATTTTACACTAATTAGTCTTATTTGATATGTTAAATTATGTGAGAAGCATTGTAAAATATGTAACCTGAAACTTCTTAGTTTATACTTGTGTGGCTACATGTTATTAATATAAGTATACCAGAAATTGTATGAAATTCCTAGAAATCTGATTTGTCTTGGTATGTTATCACTTTAATTCTAGTTATTATCTTGAAGTTTTATGTGTCACAGAATTAACCATATTTCTTTGTCAATTGCAACTCCCATCAGATCTTTAACCATGGTCATTTTAAAGTTTTTATTATTTAAGTTATTGTTTTACTCTGATGCTTTTATAAACATGTTCCTGCAAAGTGTTTAAACTTCGGAGAGATTCATGGAAAGGACTCTAACAAGTATTTTAGAATACTGGTTTCTGATAACTTTTCAGATTATACCATTTGAACTAGGTAAGAATTTAAAGAACTCTAATGAAGAGACTGATGGTTTCATAAAACTTCTAATGCAAGATCAAAATCGACAAGAATTAATTACATGGGACTAAATGAACTAAGGAGGATGATTATATTTTTTATCACTTTTTTATTTGAACTATTGCTAATTTTTTAAATAAGTTTTGATTTTCCAGATTTAAGAAAACTTTTTCTCTGAAACTATCAATGACTTAAAGCAATTTAGTAAAATATACCTTTGTAAACAAAGATGAAACATTTACTTTTTATCCCTGCCTGATCTCTCCAGGATTCAGAAACTCTCAGTAAATGTTATTTTCATAAGAACAATATACTTGTTTTCATGAGTTCAATGAGTCTGTTCTCCTCGTAAAGGACACAGTTGGAAACACTGGCCATATTACCAAGGCTTTGACTGGAATGTCATACTTGAGAGAGATATGTATACACTCAGATATGACCAGACAGGAAATAAGACTGACTTTATGGAAATAATATTTAAAACCCCTTGGAAAAACAGCCTAGTACCTTGTTTACAGGGTTCCTGGCAGCCTCACCAGATGAGTAAGAAAGGTCACTTCCTGGCAGGTACAGGAATCTCAGGATATTTTAAGAACCTTAGAAAGAGAAAATTTTACCCAATTATATAGGTATTGCACATGAAGTCTGATGAGAAGTCCTTGGCTCAGTTTCTTAGCCTCAAGAGGCTTTTAAAAGTCCAATTTATCATTCCTTATGAAAAGTTCCAGCAAAGAGATTAGAAGATTCTACACGGTCAATCACTATTCTTGCTGCCCTTATGTAAAGAATCAAGCCATGTTTATTGAGACTAGACTTTATTTGCAAACAAAGTAGTCTTACTATTGTTATTTTTCTAGAAATGGGGGTGATTATAGAGAGAAAACTGCATTTCAGTAATACACCATTATGAATATCAGATTCTCGTGCTGTTAATTACCTTTGAAGTTTTGTTTTCTATTTGTAAACTGGACTAGACCCTGAATTCTTCTAGTTTTCTCAAATATTTAGTTACAACTCTCCACACTAGCATTTCGAATTTTTCTCCCACCCTTCTGGCTAAAACTGCCTTTTTCTAAAGCAATGCAAACTACAGTTGGACAACTTGATATAAACCTCAGAAAAATCACCACAGTAGCTCATAAATAGGCAATCTATTTAGAAAATCTTCATGGCTGTTGCTGTGTGAGCCACTCAGAAAGACCACCAGAGACAAACTGCAAACCAGGAAAATCTGTCAAATTACCACTGTCTGCTCTCACTCTATCTGAAGAATGCTTTAAATCTGATATCCAGAAACTTTTTGGACTGGCCACCCTCAGAACTCAGGAACTGGATTATAATTTGCTGTAATCACTAACCATTATTTTTCTTTCATTTCCATAGAAATAACTTATTAAATACCTGATTGCTTTATAATATATGCTTAACTTTGGGGGCCCTACTGCATCACCACCTCCTAAAGTGAGATACAACTCTTTGACTGAATTGACATATTTTCAAGATTAAGATTAATTCAGTGAAATATTGGAGTGATATACTAGCTTATCTTTTAATATAAGAAACTTCCAGGGAATTGTCAGAGGATGGAATGGATGGGGTTCAGGGCAGGCCCCCACAAAATATGTCACATTGGCATATTGATTATTTGAATTAAAGTTACATAGAAACAGTTGGTTCAAGAATGCTGTGACCCTCCTTTGTCACCCTGAAAGCAGGAAATAAATCTCCCATGTGAAGATATCCTCCCTATACCAGGAGGATAGAAGGCATCCTTATCCCAGAGATAGGGGATTCAAGGCCAAGAATGCTGCATAAACAAACTTTGTTAATTCTTCATACATTTGCTACCCCCAAGCAAAAACCTCTTTGTTTTATCAAATATTTACAAATAATTGTTTCTTTGTCTTAAAGGCATAAAAGCAGCCTGCTGTGGTCACTTCTTTGAAACTTATATCTTTGGGGTTCCTGTATGTATGAAAAGAAATTTATTTTCTCCTGTTGATCTGTCTTATGTCAATTTAATTATTAGACCAGCCAAAAAGAACCTAGAAGGTTAGCGGAAAATTTTTCCTCTCCTACAACATATATACCAGAGCAGGTCAGTTGTGTAGTACCATATATGCAATATCTCAAACTGTAGAAGAGTATAAATCTGTGGTTTAGGCTTTAAATATACTCCCTCCTGTTTTTAAGGCTTTTGTCTCCTGATTTCCATGTTAGCAGAACACATCATAACAGAATATATTGTCACTGAGACCATCACAGTCATCCTTAGCTGTCAGACAATTCAAAGCCACTAAGACATTCTATATTAAGCTGCTAGGATATACGTATTTTAAGTTTTGAGGTCCTTGTGCTACATTATTACAAATTCAGCAGTTTTGTCAGAATCAGGTTCAAAAACAGGAAGCATGTCTGATCTCATTTAACAATATTTCTGACATTGAAATATGATGAACTGACAGCACAGGAAACAGAAATCATATTTTGGCATTGGATAAAAACCACACTTGAGAAAAAGACACTCTGGTTGCATTTAACATTCTTTAGTTTCTATTAACTCTTTGAACATTTTGAATGGTACATAATCTTATGAGAGAAAAGTAATGAAAATTCTAAGAATATTCTGGATTTATTTCAAATTGTAGAGATTAAATAGTGTAAAGAAATGAAAAGAAAGTGACTAATTATTCCAGAATTACATTTTCAGTGCTGTATTAAATGCTCCTTAAAATAGCAGGCAGACATCTGATTGAGAGGAAAAGAAATTTTTCCTTGTAAACTTCAGCATTTGATGTCCAGTGAAAAGACAAAGTAGGTTAACATCTCAGTCTTCTTTGAATGACGAATGACAATGTCAGATCTATTTTAGAAGGAGATATCACTGTTGCTAAAGTATCTTGAGGCTTATGAGCCCTTTTATTGAAAATACATAAAGAAAAACAGTGATCAAGGTCACCATTTACTGTGAACACCAAACAACATAATGACATGGATTATTGGAAACTTCAAACATTCTATCAAGCAGGAAAAATTGAATTACTGAAAACAAGAATACCGTGAAGCATCAAAAACCAAGAATAATTTAAAAATGCTAGAGTAGCATATTTTGAACATCAAAATCTTCACCCTTTTGATCAAGCAGATATGTGGGAGTAGTAAATTAATCATAAATACACTGTGCATTAGTCACTTTTAGAACTGGTCAGTATCTGATATTGGAAAGTAACATTTTCCCTGGTTAGACTTCTAAAATGTGCACAAAGTAACCTGCTGTACACATTATTTGTTCATTGGACAGTGAAGTCGCAGGCTACTGAGGATAATCTAATACATTAAGAGGGGAAAATACAAACAGAAATTTAAGGGAAAGAACACAAACTATATTAATGAGCATAGGCACCAGATATGGCAAAATGAGAGAATCTTTGGAAAGAATAGATTAATAGAAAAAGGGAGGACATACCTTTCTATTATATTAGTTTTTTTGAGGTATAGATAATTTTCACATTAAAATATATTTGATATTATTCCATTTTTAGACCTATACTTATGAACAGTCAACTGTTTTAGGGATTAACAGTTTTGAGAAGTTTGTTTAAAAATGCTTTACTGAAATTTAATTAACTATTTATTTTGCATACATTTTGTTTAAGAAACTGATAAATAAGAAATCCAGAAATATTAAAGAAAAAATTAAATAAGAAATCTCTTCTTCCATTTCCACATTTTAATTTTAATATTTTCATCTCATTTAATTATTTGGCATTCATTTTATGCAGAGATATTATTTGAATTTGTATAATAAATGAGTACAGCTTAAGGTTTTCCACTAATTTAGTTATACTCTATCTCAGCTTTAATTTCTTTATGGAGGAATACTATATTCTGTCTTCTATTTCTTTTCATTTTTCTCACTATTCCTTTAAAAACTTTTTTTATAATAACAATATATAGAGTGTACTTTTTTGATATCTAATTTGATATTTAGTTTATATTTATCTCTGTTATGTTTTATTTAATCTATTTTAATCTCTGTATTTCATACTTACAGTTTTAGATAAATCCACAATGAATATATGCTCATACTTCATACTCTTTCAACAATCTAACATTTTTTATACAGTATTTAAATTACCCATTTAAGACCTTACCATTAAGAAATCTTTCAGAAAGAAGCATCTAAATTTAAACTGTAAAAATTGAGGTCTCAAATATTTTTAGATGGATAGATTTGACCCAGTAATGCACATAAAAATCTAACATATAGACATAGATGAAAACAATTTTTTTCATGTTATTGTTGTCTCTATTTCTTTGCAACATAACAAACTTTTAAAAACTATGCAATAAGTATATTTTAGTACTTTTGATATTATATGTTCTTGAGATTTTACTCTTATAAAAATTGTACATGTATCAAAACTTATTTATCCCATAAAGTAAGCTATTTTAATTGACAAACTCATGATAAATAATCATATATCTTTTTAAAAATGTTGTCATTAATTTCTATGCAATGGGGACCCTTGAGTTTCTCTTGGTTAGAATAAGGCAGTCTAACTATGCTAACATAAATAATGTTTAACAACACAAATGGTTATTTATCTCTGTTATTTATCTCTGGATCCAAGCTATTCTCTGGGGCAATTCCTCCAATCAAAGACTCAGCAATCCAAATTGAGTAACTCCACCATTTCCTCCTTGGGTATCCTTCACAATACCTTTGGCAGGAGAAGCAAAAGCCTGGATAATTGAGCTTTTTACTGCCTCGGTTCACAGTGATCTACATTTCTGCTCACATTTTATTGGTTGTATTTCCCCTAATTTTGTACAACTTATAGTAAGGCTGAAAATATAGCTGTTTTGTTTTTTCATGTATACTGAAAAACTGTATTTTTCAATTAGAATGTGGAGTCTAATAACATTAATGTAAGTATAGAAATGGTTAGATTTTTACCTACCAGTTCGCTTCCTGTTTTTTGTTTGTTTCTGCTTTTCTTCCCTTTTTTTTTTTGATTATTTGAATATTTTTTGAAAGTATACCTCATTTATAAGCTTTATAGCTGCACCTCTTTAAATTATTTTTCAGTAGTTTATCTACAAATTAATAGCCATCTTAGAATTCAATAAATAAATTTGAAACCATATAGGCCCATTTAGCATCCCAAACCCCACCCCATTTCATCCTTTATGCTTTAGACATATGTAAATAAACTCAATACAAAGTTTTCTGTTTTATAGCATCATAGGTATAATAATGAAATCCAGAGGAAAATTTATTTTAAAATCTACCAGATATTTTTCAGAGCTGATACTTATTCCTTCATGAATATCAAAATTTCTCATTGGTATCTTCCTTTCAACCCGAAAAGCTGTCTTTAGTATTTCTTGTTTGGCAGGTCCCCTGGCCATAAATCCTCTTATATTTTTTACCTAAAAATATATTTAATTATTGTCCATTCTTGAAGGACATTTTTTTTTTTTTTCTGGATATAAAATTTTGAATTTACAGTTTTTTCTTTTAATATTTTAAAGATGTTTATTTTCTGGCTTCTACTGTTATTGATGAAAAATTAATGGTCGTTAGGATTGTGGTTCCCTAGTATATAATGTTATTTTCCTCAACGAATTAAACTTTGATTTCCAGTATTTTGACTATGATTGGCCTAGGCATGGTTTTCTTTACATTTACCTTTCTTGGGATCTGCTGAGCTTCTTCAATATATAGTTTTATGTCTTTCACAAAATTGTGCCAATTTGGGGGGTCATCATTTCTGACATTCTCTGTTTTCTCCTTTCTCTCTATAGAACTCTAATACACATATGTTGGACTTACTGATATCGCCCCACAGATTTCTGTGTCTCTTCAGTTTTTCCAATATTTTATTGTCTCTATTGTCACATAGGATAATTTATGTTGAACTATCTTCGAGTTTGTTGATTCTTTTCACTGACAACTCCATTCTGCTATTAAGTATATCTAATAATGTTTAAATTTCAGGTATTATGTTCTAGAATTCCTTTCTTGTTCATTTTTTTAAGTGTGAATTCTGCACTGATATTTCCTATCTTCTTATTCACTACAAGCACATTTTCCTTCATCTCATTGAGCATAGTTCTAATAGTTGCTTTTAAAAGTCTTTCTCTGATAATTCCAAAATATCAGGATTGATTTACATTGATTTTACTTTTTCTTAGGAATGGGCTACATTTATCTGGTTCTTCATATATCAAGTAATTTTGGATTGTATACAAAATGTTATGTTGTGTAAATTTTAGATTCTACTCAGTTTCTGCCATGAGTGTTGATATTATGGTTTTATCTGGCTATTAACTTCGTTATACAAAACTGAAAATTCTCTCATGTGCAGGAGCTCATATCTCAGTTAAGGCCCTTTTTTTTCCATTAGCTGGGTTGTTTATAGTCTGCCCATGCATAATGGCCTTGGGGTGAGCCTGAGATTTGTACAGTATTTATATATAAAATTTTGGCTCCTCTCTTTGACTCTTCATTTTCTATTTTTGTCCTACATTCTAGTGGCCATAGTTGTCCTAATATTTGTCCTCTAGCCTTTAAATCCCAAAAGACTGTGAGTCATCAAAGTTGTAACCAGCCAATAAAGGATGACTGAAGCATGCCCACAGGCATAGCAAAAAAAAATAGGGGGGGGGGGGGACTGGTGGTGGAGTATGCCACATGCTTGTCATCCAAGATTCTCCTTCCTTCCAGAATCTGCCTACTTTTGTTCACATTTCAGAGCCTTTAGGTAGTTTGTTGTATGTTGCCCAGAATTTACAGTCATTATCTGCAAGAGTGTTGGTCTGTTAGGAACTTATCAGCCATACTGAAAAGTGGAAACAAGTGTAGACTTTGTGCATAGAAAGGAAGATAAACTGAATATTGGTGTATATTGGTGACACTGTCTTCCAAAACTTGGTTCAGTTCACACCAAAATCTTTTAGTAGAAGAATTGCAGTAGAAGTTCCTGTTTAAGATAAATTGCATGATAAAGTAGTTTTTCCACTTAACTAACATTTGAAGTGCACAAAAATAGATATTAAATAAACCCTTGTTACATTAGTACTCTGTAAAGACTGAATAAAGCATAATAATTTTTATCTGAAAACTGACAGATATTTCTTGAATTTGCTAATTGAATTCACTAAGTATAAGAATCTAAAATATTAGATCAATATCACATTTTAATGTGGCAGTTAATGTACTAAAATATGAAATTACTATATAATTGCTTGAGAGCTCATTTTGACATCTTTTACTACAGATTTAGGACTGAAAGAATATGAATAGATTCTTTCTGGTAGTAAGCCAGAAGCTCAAAGCAAGCATGCCATCTTCTTGGAATGAAATAGTAAGAATGATTTCCTGAAGACACAATAATTCTCAGAGACAAATTTTATTCAGTCAAATATAGTTGAATAAATGGATAACTACAATTATATTCTGGTTTTCAAATATATAAGGAGTTTGTTTTGTGAAAATTAAATTGGTCATGAAGTAATATTCCATATGGTGATATTAAAAGGGGTATTAACTTCTTATTAAAAATGAAGTATATATGATTTAACATAACAAATACCTTCAAAGTTCCCTCCATTTGTTTCTTCTGACTGTATATACTAACAACTGAATAGAATACCTTTAATCCAGAATACAATTCATTAAAAAGAACTACAGTAAATAGAATTGGAAGACAAAGTAAAATGACATGTTTGCAATATAGAGTTATTTGTTGAATCTAAGGTTTCTAAGGATGTTAAACATATTCATAGGGCAAGGAACACTTTATTACAAAGATCAAATTTGCATTTAAAAAAACAACTTAAGCTTTATTATACTTTAAATACATTTTATTTTTCCCAAGTCCATATATATTGATTATTGCTTTGAAGTATAATTTTATTGTAGTTATAAACTATTCACAAAAGAGAGTTTTACAGTAAATAGTCACAACCTAAGAACTAAATGTAGCCATGAATAGATATCTTTACACTTTGGAATTGAACATTTACCAATAAATTTTTTCTGAAAGTGGCTTAATAAATCTGATAGTCTTTATCTATGCTACTTGGTCTCAATTTATATCTTTAGTTCATGAGATATTAAGTCATTCAGTCCTCCTAAGAAATTTATCCTAAGAAATTTGTGAGACCCAACAAAAACAACTAGAATAGTGTATAACTAACACTCACACATATTACACACACACACACACACACACACAATGGCAGAAAAATTCTAAGACGGTTCTCAATGATCCCTACCTTCTTGTATTCCAAAACAGGAGCAACGGCAGCCCAGGTCACAACAAATAATTGCTTATAATGCTCATATCCTAACAGTCTTCAAAATCATTGGGACCTAAAACTTAGGGCTCCTACTTATCTTTTCTTTAGCTTTGTGGTTGGCAGAATAATGTCCATGTTCTAATCTTCAGAACCTTTGATATGTTATCATATGGGAAATGGGAGTTTGCAGATATGATTAAGTTAAGGGCTTAATCTGGGTAAGCCCAATGTCACCACAAACGTTCTTATATGAGGAAGACTGGGTCAGGGGGTCAAAGTTAGTAGTTAGTAGTAGACTACAATGTGATGGGTATAAGGAGTTGGAATTATATAAAGAAGGGACCATGAGACAAGGATTGCAGGCAGACTCTAGAAGCTGGAAAAGACCAGGACATAATTCTTCCTTGAAACCTTTAGAAGTAATGCAGCCTTACAACATCTTATTTTAGAGTTTTGATCTCCAGAACTCTAAAAGAACAATTTTGTATTATCTTGCACCACTAAGTTTGAAGTAATTTGTTACCACAACAATAGGAAACTAATACAAGCAATAACAGCTCTGGCTGAATATGTATATAAAACCTATGAACTAGAAATTATACTCACATTTATATACCCACTAGACTATTTACCAAATAACATGTACTAGAATTTTTATAACAGTAATATGTAAGTATCAGAACTATAGATATATTGTAAATCCATCAAGAAATCATGGATTTAACTCAGGAATATCCATAAAATGAATTGTTATAAATCAAAGAGAAAAAATATACTATTGATATACTCAACAACATGGATGATTCTTACAAACAGCATATTAAGAAAAAGATGTCAGGTCAAAACAGATAAATAATGTATAATTTTATTTATTTAAAAAAAGCTTTAGAAACAGAGAAATAATCTATGGTGTTAGAGGTAAGGACAGTGGTTTCCTTAGTGAGTTGTTAGTGACTGGGAAAGATCATAAGGGACTTCTTGGGTGTTGAGAATATTCTATTTTCTAATTTTGGTGGTGGTAACGTAGGTTGGTTTATTCTGTGCAAATTAACAAGCGGCAAACATATGATTCATGTAATTTTCTGTATATTTTACACTTCAATCAGGAGTTTACTTTAAAAAAAAAAAAGTAAGAGTACCTATACAAAACAGCACTCTCTAATCCTTAATTAAAAGAGCTGAAAGAGAATGCAATTAAACCAGATTGTCTCAGTTTGGGCATAGCACTACATATCAGGCTGTTCCATAGCTATAGGCTAGCCTATGAATCATGGTGCTTGGTTCAGCTGCCCTGTTCTGGTTCAACTAACTGGAGGACACAGTGCACTCACAGAAAGAAATGTAGATAGGAAAATTTACCTTAAAAAGGAACTGAAGGATGTCTGATTGGAAAAGTTATTATGATGTTTCACTACAGGAAACTTATATAATCACAATATATTAGGGCAGTCAAACTTGATGATCTGAGCATTTGAAAGGAACTTTATAAAGCCTTCACAGCCCTAATTAAGGTGATTTGGAAGCAATAACTTTAATGTTGATCATTAAGCATGACCGTAAATGGTAAACAAGAGATGCTGAGAAGCCCAGAAGTCCCTGCTGTTATTTCAAAAGCAGTATCTTTGAAATAAAGTCATTGGGACTAAGGACAAGGTGATCTGGGAGGTAGGTAATACTGCCTGTCAGAATAAATGGTCTTGTTTCCCGTGGTGTATCTTAATTATTAATTTGGGCTCAGCATTTAATGTCTATTCTACATTTTCCTAGATCTCAGTAATCATGAAGCCTACTAGAGTAAAATAGAATTAACTGGAAAAACAAAGAAAGCAATTTCAAATAATATGATTAAATCCATTAATCATAAAATCACCAAACTATGTCTTATTTACCAAAAAAATGGCAGTTTTAAATTAGTTGAACTGCAGTTATTATGGCCTAAGATGATAAACTAAAAGCTTGATATTTTTAAAAAATGGAATACAAAATTAAATTATTTTCATGCTGTTTTATTTAAAGAATAGAAGTTTGAAATTTTAAAATGACTGGGAAGTGTAATTGCTATTGTTTACTTTCAATACATTTCTTATGAGAAAAACTAGAAGGAGCTGAATAGACTTTGTTTTGTTTTGTTTTAATAATATTTTAAAACCAAAATCCATTTTATTAGATTTTTAAGATAGAATTAAAATTTGGAAATTATAATTTTTGATTGAAAGTTGTTACATAGCTACCAGATTACAATAACTTATTTTAGAGATAAGTTTGACTATGTGAACTCTTTGAAAAGGAAGATTCTGTAGAAAAAAGAGCAAAGTTGTGGACTAGAAATCCATTAAACTAATTGTTTCAAGAACTTTGTACACTATTTCAACAATAAATTATGCATATATATGAGTGATATGTTCATTCAGTCAACAAATATGCACTGAAATTGTATTACATCCATTTGTAAATCCTAAATTTTTATTCATTTATCCATTTGAAAAGGAATATTTTGAGCATAATTACACCATGGCAAAATAACTGATATTGGATGGGTCCTTCATCATAAACAGTTGAAAAACTGATAAAAGTATAAAAGGCAACTATTTTCAAATATTTTCAGGTATTAGGCAAAAGACAGTGAAGGACTACAATCCTTGACAGAAGGGAAACATGTAATATGAGTTCTACTTCCCTGACTCCCTGCCTGTGGTCATACTCTTGACTGTGACACATGAAAGTGGGGAGCAAGCAGAGCAAGGTAGCCTGAGTAAGGAAACTAGAAATCAGAATTCTGTGCTGCTTATGCGGCTTGAACTTATGGAGCATAAAAGAAAGAGCTCATCAGAAGGGAGGAGTGTGCATATGCAAGGTGAATTTTCATAAAGCCTAGCAGAGAGTAGCTGCTGTGGCACTCAGAACAGAATAGAGTTACTACACAGTAAGCAGGACTGGGAGATGTTGGAATTCTGGCTCAATCAGGGTGGGCATACTTCACTGAGGAGTTCAGTCATTTAGCTGAGAACAAACAGTAAGAACTATTACTCTATAGTAAATAATACACTCTGGGACTAAGGTAAAATTGAAAATGTATCAGCTCTAACAAATAATAAATCAAGTCTGAAAGGATCGAGATGATTTGCCACAAATTTAGCTGTTTGCCAGAATGGTGTTCAAAACTGTTAAATGTAGTTACAAATATCTTCAGTGTATCATGCAAATGTATAGCATAAAACAAAAAGTATAAGTCAGTGAAGAAGCAGAAAAATGTGAAATAAAAATGAGGGGGGTTTTTGCAAGTTCAATTGATGCAGACAGTACAATGACCTAGGTGTTGGAATTAATGTTGGTGGGAATGTAAATTGATACAACCACTATGGAGAACAGTCCTTAAAAGACTAAAAATAGAACTACCATACAACCCAGCAATCCCACTACTAGGCATAAACCCTGAGAAAACCATAATTCAAAAAGAGTCATGTACCACAATGTTCATTGCAGCTCTATTTACAATAGCCAGGACATGGAAGCAACCTAAGTGTCCATCAACAGATGAATGGATAAAGAAGATGTGGCACATATATACAATGGAATATTACTCAGCCATAAAAAGAAATGAAATTGAGTTATTTGTAGTGAGGTGGATGGACCTAGAGTCTGTCATACAGAGTGAAGTAAGTCAGAAAGAGAAAAACAAATACTGTATGCTAACACATATATACGGAATCTAAAAAACAAACAAACAAAAGGTCATGAAGAACCTAGGGGCAAGACTGGAATAAAGACTCAGACCTACTAGAGAGTGGACTTGAGGATATGGGGAGGGGGAAGGGTAAGATGGGACAAAGTGAGAGAGTGGCATGGACTACCAAATGTAAAATAGCTAGTGGGAAGCAGCTGCATAGCACAGGGAGATCAGTTCGGTGCTTTGTGACCACCTAGAGGGGTGGGATAGGGAGGGTGGGAGGGAGGGAGATGTAATAGGGAAGAGATATGGGAATATATGTATATGTAAAACTGATTCACTTTGTTATAAAGCAGAAACTAACACACCATTGTAAAGCAGTTATACTCCAATAAAGATGTTAAAAAAAAAAAAAGAACTTTAAAATAGGTATTTTAAATATGTTCAAAATTCTTAAGGAAAAGATGAATATAATTAGTGAACAGATAGAAAATTTCAGAAAAGAAAATGAAAAAATATAAATAAATAAGAAACACATGTAAATTCAAGAAGTAAGTACAATATCTGGAAAGATCCATATATTTGGTTAGGTTTAATAGTAGAATGTAAATTGAAGAAAAATGTAAGTGAAGAACAGCATATACTAACGTTTGTAAAAATGATAGCTGAATAGCTGAACATTTGCTAAATTGGTGAAAAAAATCAATGCATTTTTATGAAGCTCAGTGAAATCCAAGTAGGATACAAACAAATAAAATCATACATTATAGATACCTTATAAAACAGGGATAAAGAGAAAAGCTTAAAAGTAGAAGGAAAAAAGTCACATAGAGAGAAACATACAAATGATAACTGACCTTTACCTGGAAACAACAGAGGCCAGAAGACATGGTGTTTTTTAAAGTGACAGGGGAAAACAAAAAAATAACAAAAATCACTGTCAATCTAGAAATCAATATCAAAATCAATATCAATCTAGAAATCAATCTAGAAAACAAAAAACAACAAAAAAATGAAATTAGAAATTGTTACCTTAAGATCAATAAAAAAGCAAGAATATTCTTTTAAGAGCAGGAAAAGCAAGCACATTTTTTTCTGATGATTTAAAAATGAATTTGTCTCCAGTAAATCTGCACCTAAAAAAAAAAAGAGAAGCTCAAATGAAGTCTTCAGCCTGAAGGAAAATGTTGTAATGTTCTTACAATTTACCAATTTACATGAAGTGGAGAAATATTAATATTAAGCATACGATACTAAGTTAAAGATGCCTATTGTATTCCAGGATTAATCTGTGTAAACAATAGTGTATGGCAGAAGGTATATCACTTCCAAGAATGTACTATAAAACAATGCAGATTATATCTTTTGAGATATCCCTCTCCTGCAACCTCTATCTTCTGGGAGAGACCAATTAGCACACTTAGGCAGTTTTTGGGAAGACCATTATAAGAGATGTAGGCTTCTGACTGACAGACATTTCTGGCCAGTGAGAAACTGAAGTCTGCTAACAGCCTTATAAATGAACTTGGAAGCAGATTCTTCAACCCCATTTGAGCCTTGAGATGATTGCAGTCCCATCTGAGAGCTTGACTGCAACCTCATGAAAGACGCTGAGAATCAACTACCCAGTTAAGCTGCTTCTGGATTCCTGATCCTCAGAAATTCTGAGACATAATGAATGTTGTTTTTAAGTTGCTAAGTTTAAAAGGAATTTGCTATGCAGTGATAGTAACTTACATGACAATACATTTTCAACATCGATAAAACAGACAATTTTCTTGAAAGCTACAAACTGCCAAAGACCACTCAGCAAGAAATAGATAAACTGCATAACTGTCTATTAAAGAAATTAAAACATCAAGAGTGAAACTAAAAAGTACTGTATTTTAAACTGAGTGAAAAAAATTTCAGCCCTGAAATCCAGCAGGACCCTGTGAGACTCCTGGGCACAGAAGCCTTTCTGTGTCCCCTATTCCTTGTTTGTAGGGAACAGACTCCAGCATCCATGACCTTCCCTGAGCTCCAAAGGACAGATTTGAACAGTTGCTAATCAGGGAAGGGAGGGGAAGCAGAGACAAGGGAGGAGCAGCCAAGAGGCAAGATTAAAGGAACCAGAGAAGTTCATCAAGATTAGGAGACCACCTGAAATGAGATTAAAGGAGTGCCGGCCCTGCACACACCCTAATCTTATAAGCAACCCCACCCTTGAAATTGCTATAAAAACTCCTCACCAATTCCTCCCAGGTTGGGACACATAGTTTTTGAGGGCAGGAGCCCACTGTGTCCCCCTTTGCCTGGCAAACCAATAAAGCTATTATTTTCTACTTCATCCAAAAGTCTGTCTCTGAGATTCGATTCATCACTGGTGCACTGAGGCTGAATTTTCGGCATTAGCGTGAGACATCCAAATTTATGGGTTACTACTAAAGTAGTGTTAAAAGGGAGCTCCATAGGTTACTTTTATGTTAGAAAAGAAGAAAGGTCTTAAATCAATGACTAAGGCTTTCATCTTAAGAAATGGAAAAAAAAAAAAAAAAAGGAAATTAAACCTATAATAAAGAGGAGAAAAGAAACAATAAAGAGGAGAGATTATCAAATAGAAAACAAAAACCAACAAAAAAATGAAATTAGAAATTGTTACCTTAAGATCAATAAAATTGATAAAGATCTTGCCTGACCAAGAAAAAAAAAAAAGACAATTTTAAATATCGGGATGATAGAGATGATGTCACTAAAGATTCTATAGACTTTAAAATGAATAATTTATTAGTATCAAATTATCTAATTCAACAGAATACACTTGTTAAATTACTCTTCCGTAATAACTGCCTAGTCACTTGCATTATTTTGGTAACATTTCTTTTTTTTTTTTTTTAATTTTTATTTATTTATGGCTGTGTTGGGTCTTCGTTTCTGTGCGAGGGCTTTCTCCAGTTGTGGCAAGCGGGGGCCACTCTTCATCGCGGTGCGCGGGCCTCTCACTATCGCGGCCTCTCTTGTTGCGGATCACAGGCTCCAGACGCGCAGGCTCAGTAATTGTGGCTCACGGGCCTAGTTGCTCCGCGGCATGTGGGATCTTCCCAGACCAGGGCTCGAACCCGTGTCCCCCGCACTGGCAGGCAGATTCTCAACCACTGCGCCACCAGGGAAGCCCGGTAACATTTCTTATATGAAAAACAATGCAATGATTCTTCATTTTTATTGATCTTTGTATGTTAGAAAAAATGTAAAGAACTTGCTTTAATTCAATTAGTAAAATATAAAAATTCACTATCACAGAACTAATTAATCATGATAATTACAACAATAAAAAATGTGCATGTTTTATATCACTGGAACATAAGGCTATGAAAAAACTGGTTCATTCAGTTCAGTATCTGTAGAGCTTATCATATTGTTGATATGATATATAGGGAAATCAATAAACTTGTGCTGCATGAATAAAGATTTCTAGTGAGCAGGTTTAAATATTGCTAATGGTCTGAATTTTTATCGGGAACATTTCTAACTTATTCAAAGGAAAATATTTCTCATGATGGTGTTTTAGAGTTTTAGAGAACAGTGTTAAATTTCAGCTAAAAATATAGAACAAAAATTATGTGTACACTAAAATTATATGAGACCACTGTCATATTATTTTTACAAGAATAGTAATGCAATTAGCTTTATGGAATCACATTTATTTGAGACACACGTTCTTTCTTCTAAGCATTCTTGAGTACCCCCAAGCAACTCTATGGCCAAATATATAAATAGCATTTTTATTTCTAGTTCCTTGACATAGCAACCTGTTTTCAAATATTGATATTTCAGTGTCTGCTGGAAAGGTATATGCTCTAAATGGAATCTGGAGGACATACCTGGACACTTCTGTTTTATGGAACAGCCAGCTTGACTCCTGTAGGCTGAAATCAATGGCTTTTAGCAATCATAACAAATAGCTTGTAATTTATTAACTCTAATCCTTTATTTTTGAGTAGACTCTTTAACATCAAGACATAATTGTCACTTTCATCTTTCTGTGAGCTACATTATTTTCCTTCCAGTCATTAGATATTATTCCTTAGAGCACTACTGCTAACCTCACTAGCACTTTGTATATTAGTAGTTAACATTTTGCAGTTGGGGAATAGTATTCAATCTGCAACTGTGGCAATAACACATTGATGTCAAAGACGGTGACTCCTAATTACTTGCTGTTATATGGCAAGAGGGGTATTTCAATTGTTTTAATGATACTTTTGTTTTTTCAGTAATATAAAAATAAAATATAAATTCTTATGATGGTTAAACTTATTGGAAATTCAACACTGAGAGGTTTATACTCAAATAAAAATAAATATTTTGTGACTTGACTGTTAGGTAAATTTGTGAAGTACCAATATAAAAAATTGAGAAATATAAACAGAACCTCTGTAATCATGCTTAATTAGCTATTAAAGACCTATCAAATCAAAAACTCTAATAGAATGTTTTAAATTATCACACTACCATACATGTTGGGGATAAATTGTTGCAGAGTTTCAGAGTTATGAGGCAGAGTCAAGGAACAGTTTTGGTCCCTATCATAAGAGAATTGGGAGGCTACAGAAAAGATTTAAGCAGGAAAGTGGCATTATTGAATTTATAGTTTAAAAATGATCTCTCTGTCTCTTCAAAGGAGAATGGATTATAGGAATGCAAGAGTGAAAAAAGAAAATCAGTTCCTTAGTTCTCTTTAGATCTGGCCTGGGAGAGTGGTCCTTAATGTGTCGTCCAGAAGCTTTTGAGGAGTTGGTCTGCTAGATCAAAACTTTTTTTTTTTTCAAAATAATAGCAAGATAGGATTTACTTTTATTCATTTTCATTATCTCACAGGTGTGCTGTAGAGTTTACCAGAGGCTGCATAACACGTAATTGTCTAAGATATTGAATTCACAAGCAGAAACAAGAAGGCAGTTATCTTCTATTAAGTCAGACCAAAGAGATTTGTTAACATTTAAAACAATGCCTTTCTCCTCACTTAGTTTTTGTTTTGGTAAGAGCAATTATTTTTCCATAAATTATGCTAACAATAAATGGGTTTACTATTGCTGTTTATAAATTAATATTTTTAATTCTAATTTTTGCGGTTCAATATAGTAAATGTCATTTGATATAGCCAAATAAACAAAAGCTATTTGGGATCCTTAATAATTTTTTAAGAATGTATATAGATCTTTTGACCAGAATACTTGCAATTCAGTGGACTAGACTCTGCCAGTTAGAGCACTGCCCTCATATTTTAACCTGTTAGTTCATATAGACTTTGTCTTATTTCTTGAGCTCCCTCAGCCTCTACATACAATCACTATAATTTCTGTTGATTTTAGGCCTAAACTTTTTTTCATAACTATACAATTTGCATTGTTCCCACTCCCATAGAATGATAGGTCAGCTACTTTGTTTTGACACTCTCAAATTCTATTTCCATCCTCCTCCAAGGGAACATTGGAAAGCTAAATTCTAAATTACTCACAGTGATGGAGATTAATTTGTCCAACCAAATCCATTTTCCCTCTAATCACAGGAATATATGTCAATTGTAAATGAAAATAATCACCTTTGGCAGCCGTGTCTTGTAAGTGGCAGAACAGTCCACTATGCTGACCAGAGACCAATGACTCATCAGGGATTGTAACATGCAAAGGAAATAAACTTCTATCTTCTTTAGCTATTGTATTTCTGGGTTTTATTGTTTCAGCAGTTCTAGTTTTATTTTATTACAATAAATGTGCTTGAGGAGTAAAGGTTCTTCAAATAAATATTTAAAGTAAATCTCAAAATGTAAATAGAAGTTATACCAAAAGTGTGCAAACATGCTGAAACTAAAGGGGCTTTTCAAAATTATTTTAATGCAAAAAAGAAAAGTGAATGGAGCCAGGTCCAATATTAAAAGGATATATCAAAGATTGTATCAGCAGGTTCAGTTAGAATGGAACGCTTATTCAAGATTGTCTGAATTAAAAATAAAAAGCAGGAGATGCTAGTGAAGCACATGGGTCCCATGTCAAAAAAATTCTCTGACAACCCGACTCCTTAGCTGTCTTACTCTGCCTATTTTTCTTTGTATCATTTACCACCATCTACATAGTAAATATTTTCTTGTTTGTTTATTGTCTATCCAGCACTGGAATATAAACTCCATGAGGGCAGAGAATTCTTTTGTTAACTGCTAACTCCTAGTGATTAACCTAGTAAGTGTCACATAGAGATGCTCAATAAGTATTATATTACATGAATAAATATTTTGATTTCTCATAGCACAGCAAGCCTTTCTTTTAGTGTCACTGCCACAATGTGTCATTTTTACACATGTGTGTTAATGTGATTATATTAATAGGGCATATCACAATATATGGGAAAGCTCTAAGGGGGCATGAACCATGCTTATTTTATTCAAATATCTATCTATATCTATATCTATACTCTATCTCCAGCACATTATACAGTAACTGGAATATAACTGGCATATATGAGAGGCTCAATACAGATTTGTTGGGTGAATGAAAGGACTCTCTGGACTATTTGAGGTGGGAATAATTGGAGGATTTCCTTCCTACAGGGAGAAGTAGAATGTGTTGACAGAAAATTGTAAAAGAAAATTGAGAGATGGTAGATTGTGTGTCTTTCTTGTGTTGTATTGGTGGCTATAAGCTGGTGTTTTTTAATCTGGAAGCTTTGACTCTAAATTGTGGTAACCCTATTGAAACTCAGCTGCCCTGTTGAACAAGGTTGTAAGTTGGAGATTTAATTACCTTTACCTTTCCAGGATTCTTATTTGGTATGTTCATTATGGAGGAAGTATGTGAACATATTTCCAAAATGGCATATACTTTAGAAAGAGCACAAAGTTGTTAAAAGAAAATGATCCAATAGATCTTTACATTTTTCACCATAAATTGCATGACATGAAGAGTTACCATTTCATTAGGGATTATTAATAAACATGACAAGTAAAAATTGTAGAAATTTTTGTTTTGAGTATAAATATGAAGAACATTTTTGTAGGATATGCTACAATGTATAAGAAAGAACCTATATGTGGGAGATAGATGCTGCTTAGATCCTTCTTCAAGAAAGAACATTTGTTCAAACGCAGTGAATTGGCAATGACTTTCTCAGATCTACATCATGATCTAAAGCTTCCCCACCCACTCTGTCAGATATACAGAGTTCATCAGCTCACCTCCATGACTTGCTAATAACTTCTGTTTCTCCTTTTCCTTTCACAGATACTATAAATCTAACCAATCCATGTTCCTACTGACTCTTCAACACCCCAACATATTTACTGTGACTGTGATAATGAACTTTACTTTTAGAGCAGTTTTAGCTTCATAGAAAAAATGAGGGGAAGGTACAAAGATTTCCCATATATCCCCTGCCTCCACACGTACATAGCCTCCTCCATTATCAACATCCCTTACCAGAGCGATATATTTGGTACAACTAATGAACCTACATCGTCACAACATTATTACTCAAAAGTCCATAGTCTATTAGGATTCACCCTCTTTGTGGTGTACAATCTGTGGGTTTTTACACCATTAGAGTATCATTCAGAGTAACTTGACTGCCTAAAGAAATCTCTGTGCTCTACCTATTCTTGCCTTTTCTTCACCTAACTCTTGGAATCCACTGATTTTTTAATTGTCTCCATAGTTTTGCCTTTTCTAGAATATCATAAAAGGTGGAATCATAGTATGTAGCCTTTACAGATTGACATTTTTAACTTATTAATATGTATTTAAATCTCGCATGGCTTTTCATGGCTTGATGGCTCATATCTTTTTAGCATAGAATAATATTCCATTGTCTGGTTATACCATGGTTTATTTATTCATTCACCTAACAAGGGGCATATTAGTTGCTTCCAAGTTTTGGCAATTATGCATAAAGCTGCTATAAATATCCATGTGCAGATTTTTGTATGGACATAAGTTTTCAATTCCTTTGGATAAATACCAATGAGTGTGATTTCTGGATTGTATGGTTGTTTTGTAAGAAACCAACTGTCTTCCAAAGTGGCTGCACCATTTTGCATATCCAACAGCAAAGAGTGAGAATTCCTTCTTCTCCATATACTTATCAGCATTTTGTACTGTCAGTGTTTCAGATCTGGACCATTCTAGTAGGTGTGTAGCTGTGTATCTATTTTATTTGCATTTCCCTGATGACATATGATGTCATATGCTTATTTGCCATATGTTTATCTTATTTGTGAGGTGTCTATTAAGGTTTTTGGCCTATTTTTTAATCAGGTTGTTTGTTTCGTTATTGCTGAGTTTTGAGATTACATTATATGTTTTGGACAGTAGATTTTTTTAACAGATGAGGTTTTTGCAAATATTTTCTCCCAGTCTACAGCTTTGTCTTCTCATTTTCTTGACATTGTTTTTCACAGAGCAGAAGTTTTTTGTTTGTTTGTTTTGTTTTGTTTGTTTGTTTGTTTAAATGAAGTCCAACTTATCAATTCTTTCTTTCAAGGATCATGCATTTGGTGTTGTATCTAAAAAGTCATAGCCAAGCCCAATATCATCTAGGTTTTCTCCTACATTATATATACATTATATATTTATAGTTTTTGTGCTTTATGTTTGGGTCTGTTATCCACTTTGAGTTAAATTTTATTAAGAATTAAAGTCTGTGTCTAGATTCTTTTTTTTTTTTTTTTTGCATGTGGATGTTGAGTTGTTTCAGCACCATTTGTTGAAGAGGCCATCTTTGTTCCATTGTACTGTCCTCACTCTCTTGTTAAAGATAAGTTGACTATATTGATGGGGATCTATTTCTGGGCTCTGTTTTGCTCCTTTGATTTATCTCTCTATTCTTTAATTCATATCTTACTGTCTTAGTTATTACAGCTTTATAGTAAGTCTTGAAGTTGGGTAGTGTCATTCCTCCAATTTTGTTCTTTTGCTTCAATCTCGTATTGGCTACTCTGGGTCTTTAGCTTCTCCACATACACTTTAGAATCAGTTTGTTAATATCCACAAAGTAACTTGCTATGATTTGATTAAGATTACACTGAATCTATAGATCAAATTGGGAAAAACTGACATCTTGACAATATCGACTCTTCCTATCCATAAGCATAGTGTATTTCTCCATTTGTTTAGTTCTTCTTTGATTTCATTCATCAAGGATTTGTAGTTTTCCTCATATGGATCTTGTACATATTTTGTTATATTCCTTAGTATTTAATTTTGGGAGGAGATGATGTAAATGGTATTGTGCTTTTAATTTCAAATTCCATTTGTTCATGGCTGGTGTATAGAAAAGTGATTGTTAACCTTGTAACCTGAAACCCTATTATAATCGCTTGTTAGTTCCAGGAGTGTTTTTGTTGAATGTTTCAGATTTTCTACATAAGCAGTTCTATCATCTGTGAACAAAGACAATTTTATCTCTTCCTTTGCAAGGTGTATACATTTTATTTCATTTTTTCATGTTATTGAACTAGCTAGGTCTTCCAGTATTATGTTGAAAAGCAGCTGTAACAAGTGACATCCTTGCCTTGTACCTGATCTTAGTGGGAAAGCTTCAAGTTTCTCAGCATTAGAAATGATATTAGCTATAGTTTTTTTTTTTTTTAAATAGATACTCTTTATTAAGTTGGGGGTGTTTCTTTTTATTGCTAGTTTACTGAGAGTTTTTAACATGAATAAGTGTTGGATTTTGTCAACTGCTTTTTCTTCATCTACTAATATAATCATGTGATTTTTCTCTTTTAGTCTGTTGATATGATGCATAACATTATTATTCCTTGTTTGCACTTTAATGTCCATGAGATCTGTAGTCATGTCCTCTCTTTTTTCTGATATTAATAATTTGTGTTTTCTATCTTTTTTCCTTAGTTAGCTTGGCTGGAAGTTTATTAATTTTATTGATCTTTTCAACGAATCAGCTTTTGGTTTTGCTGCTTTTCTCTACTGAGTTTCTGTTTTCAATTTTATTGCTTTCTGCTCTCGTACTTTTTTTTTTTCTTCTTCTTACTTTGTATTTAATTTACTCTTCTTTTTCTAGTTCCCCAAGGTAGATGCATGAATGATTGATTTTAGATCTTTCTTCTTTCCTAGTATATGCAGGAAATGCTATAAATTTCCCTATGTCCTTACTGATTTTTGCCCATTGGATCTGTCTATTTTTGATAGAGGGGTATTGAAGTTTCTAAATATAATAATGAATTTATCTTTTTATCCTTACATTTTTATCAGTTTTGCCTCACATATTTTGGGGTTTTGTGTTAGAAACACACACATTGAAAATTATTATGTCTTCTTGAAGAATTGACACCTTTTTCATAATGAAATGCCCCTCTTTATCCATGATAACTGTGCATGTTTTGACTTTGCTCTGTTTGAAATTAAAACAGCTACCTCGCTTTCTTTTGATATAAGGTTAGCATGGTATATCTTTCCCCATCTATTTTTTATTCATTTGTCAGCTAAAAATTTGATCTCCCAATATAAATCTGGAAGTTGTACCAAAAACTGTGTTAAAATGCTAGGGATAAATATATATATATGTTTACATTTATATCTATATAAATATATCTATATATACTTGTGTCAGAGCTACTTTTACAAAAATTACCATACAAAGTAATAAGTTCTATAAAAGAGGCAAGTAATCAATGCTATTGGAGCAAAGGGGAGAAGAGATTAATCCTGCATGTAGTAGTCAGTTTAATACGATAACAGTATGTTGGATAAAGGGATAGAGTTTTGGGCTTTGATCCTGAGGATTCGAGAGCTGTTCTTGGTTCTGCTTTGGCTGTCTTGTAGGCAGAAAGGCACTTAACCTCCATGGCATTAACTTTTAAACTTTATGGGTGATGGACCCATTTGAGAGCTTGGTGAAATGGTTTTCAGGAAAAATACAGGACTATATACATATATTCAGGTGAAGAAATATTGCTATGTAGAAAGCTGTTTCTTTATCTACAAAGTGCATATATTGTATGAGACAATATTAAGATTTGTATATTTAAAAATCACAGATATTTCCTCACTATTAGTCACTCTCATTTGCACTTAAAATTTTTAAATGGACCCTGAAAAATTTATTCAGTCAATAAATTTTGGAGCATGCACTATATATATATATATATATATATATATATATATATGTGTGTGTGTGTATATATATATATGTATATATATCATGTATTATAAGCTTGAATAAAGCAATTAGTAACTTACAAAAACTACTTCCCCTCATGGATAAGTAAATAATGGTAAATGACGGTAAACATTTACCTTTTGCCATGTATTTTGGACCTTACCCATTAAATTCTCAACATATCAAACTCTTTAAACTATATAGTTGAAGAAAATATGGGTACCATATATTATTTCCTGAAAAGAAAATAAACTAACATCAATTAGAATTTGGCCTACTACATCTTTCAGGAAAACAAAACACACAACAGTTAAGTTAGCAAAGATTATTTTTTATGACTGTTGTTTTAATACATTTCAAAAAATTGAAAATCCAAAAAAAAAGGCAAAACTGAAGTAATATAGCTATAGTAAGATCAAGAAACAGCTATCATCTTTCTTAATGTGACATTTTTGCCAGTCAGGCCAGTGAAGTCCATGTGTTTCTTTGAAATAAAGCAAGCTTGCTAGGATATATCTCAGTATTGCTCATTTTGTTTCTTCATTTCCAAGTAAGGGATATGCAGTTTCAATAGGGATAGTCAAAACATTTAAGTTCAGAATTTGTGTTTGTAATATCCCTTAATTTTACTCTATTAGAGTGTAATTTTTCTTCATTGGAAATTTCCAAAATGGATATGTCGGTGCTTTGACTATCTTCCATGCTATCATTAAATATCTTTATTTATTTCCATGTTGCTTTTTTCATGCTTTAGTCCTGTCCTCTATGTTTCTCTATCCCCTATTATAACCTTTTTCAACATAGTATTTATTGTCATTATCCGTTCCTCTAATAGACTTTGTTGGAGTTCATAGATATCTGTATCAAAAAGATTCAGATTTAAATCTGATATAGGAATGACTAAAATATCCAAGTCTCTGAGTATGATGTTTCAATTGAACAGGTTTTTTGTTTGTCTCATTTGAGGTCATAATTGAGTATATTGTATTTCAAACAGAAAAAATGGTGAAAGATTATGGGTAAATAGTAGAGATTATACCAAATATCTCAGTCATTTACAAACTAATTCCTGTTCATTTCTGTGGAAATATTATTCTTCCTTTCTGCATTGGCATTAAGATTATTCTTGCACATTTCAGCCAATGGTATATGAGTGAAAGAAACATTTTACTTCTAAGCAGAGGTTTTAAGAGCCAGCATGTGACCTGCCTATGTTCCCTTTTCTCTCTGTCACAGGATTGGCAATGATTACTGCCATGAGATTGGCTATATACAGTGAGAGCAAAATTGCTCTTTTTGTTGTTGAATGTTAATGAAATTTGGGGGTCATTTGTTATTACAACTCACCCATCTTTTAAGATATATAGTTGATCTTTGAATAATGTGGGGGTCAGGGGTGCCAACAATCTGCAGAGTTGAAAATCCACTTGTAACTTTATAGTCAGCCCTCCTCCTCCAAATATGCAATGCCAAATCTGCAGATTCAGCCAGCTGAGTTTCATGTGGTATGGTAGTACATATTTAGTGAAAAAAATTCACATATAAGTGGACCCAGACAGTCCAAATCCATGTTGTTCAAGGGTCCACTGTAGTCCTTATTATACTTTATACCCATTGTTTTCTTTTGATGCCAAACTATATGGGGCAAACAATCGTCCTCATCCCATGAACCCTATTCCTGTGGTTTCTATTTTAGAGAACTATAGACTGTTTACTTTGTCTCAGATCCGGTGCAGATAATACTTTGCTTTATGATTTCCCTGGATTTTCAAGAAGGGGAATTTCCAAGAAGACAGGTGTGGAAGGATGAATCAAGTCCATTAATTTTGTCATCATTCTTTAATTCTGGGTCATAGTTTAGAGTTTGGTTTGTATATTGAATACCCAAGATTCTTATCTATTAAAAACTAAAATAATGATCCATCATATATGACTTAGAGATCAAGTTTGTTTTTTATGAAAGAACAACTTAGAAACCCATTAAGCAATCTGATAAAAACCACAGGTGTTTCTATTTTTTACCAATCCTTTGTAAATATCTCATGAACCATTGACTCAGTTTTTCAAAGTGAACTTTTTTTAATCTAATAATTCCAAAGTATTTATCTTTGTCCCCATATTAAAAATCAATAGTTTGCATTCATACTTAATTGGTTTTTAAAATACTTCAGCAAAACAAATTTGATGATGATATGATGGCACTAATATTTGATGCAATCAAACCTGATTTTGGTATGCATACTGTTCAACTAGAGGCAGTAGAAGAATGCCAGATGTAGAAAAAACAGTCATCCATTATTCATAATAATTTATCTTTCCATGCACATCAATCTGTATCTTTTAATGAAGAAAATTAAAAAAAGCACATATAAGTTTGTTTAAAGGATAAGCATGTGAAAAAGCTTTTAGCAATGCATTGAAGTATATATGTTACAATATTAAGAAGGCATATGTCTGTTTTATGACCATACTTTACATTAATTAATTACATGGGACTGAGTGAACTGATGAGTCACAAAAATTATACTCATCCCCCTCTGAAGATATATAGGGTTTTCTCTTTTCCTAAATGTAAAAAATTATCAAGAAAATATATAGGGGTCTAGTTTTTTCCTCCATTTCTGAGCCAGTCTCATATCATCTTGAGCATTGACTTCACACCCTTCTCTCTTGTCTCTTTTTCTATTAGGCAAATGATGAACTCCTGAGTTCTTTTCCGATTTGTAACTTATTTTTCATAAATTCCATATCCATGTGACTTTGTGATATGCTCTCAGAATATTTTTCAGCTTTATCTTCAAGCTCTCTAATGTGTTCCTTAACTGTCTCTATTATATATTCATCCTATCTGTTGACTTATTTCCCCATAATCATTTTTTATTTTTATGGTATTTTAATGAATCCCATATACTTTTGAATCACTCTGCTGATATTAGTTTTACTTGCTCTAACATCTTGTTCAACTTATCTATTAACTCTATTTCCTGAAAGTTTTCTGTTTTCGCTCTTTTACGATGCTGGCTTTCTTCCAATATCTGGTAATTCTTGGTTATATGCTTACTTTGTAATTGAGTTTGCCTGGTTAATTTTTCTATTAAATCTGCACAGCCAGTCTGAGGTTGTGGAGGATCCATGCAACTGCTAGCTGCCTGCTATTTAAATGTGGTAGAGTCATGAAATGTAACTGAATGGGATACTTCCATCTATGTATGCTCATTGCCAGTAGCTCAGCAATTTTTGCCCCTCTAGCCCAAGGTGTCATATCTTCTGTCCCAACTGGAAGAAAACCCCCCTTCCATCCCATTCCTGCTGCCTATCTCAAGGAGAGTGTGGAAGGATATACATAAATCATCAAAAAAACAAATGCTAGAAACCACTCCCTGGATTTTCAATCTGGAGATCAATAGTGACTACCTGCATTAATTTGTGTGGTGGGAGGGAAGTCAGATCGGAGTAGTTCATGAAGATAATGATAAAGATTACTGAGGATATAAAGTAAGCAAGTGTACACGGTGTTTTCAAGAGGTTGACTGAGTGAGAAAAGAGTGACTTAAGTATAGAACTAGAGATTATATTGGATATTGTTTGTTCCTTATCCAGTATCCATTCTCACCTTCTTATAACAAAGCCCTGACCTCACACCCTCAAACTTGTATAATTCCTTTTCCTATCAGTGAAGATAGAACCTGTGAATATGATGAGACATCCCTCCCTTGACTGTGATTATGTGATGTGGAGTAGTCAACCTTAAAATAGAGATTATCCAGATGGGCCTAAAGTAATCATATGAGCCACATAATAGCAGAGAATAATCTCCAGCTGGCAGGAGTAAAATAAGTCAACAAGATTCCAAGTGTGTTAAGGACTTGACGGTTTATTGCTGGTTTTAGATAGAGAGAGCCTTGTGAGAAGGAATGTGTGTTGCCCTATGGAGCTGAGACACATTACTAGTGGAAAGACAGAAAAAATTGGGGACCAGAATTACAATTGCAAGGAACTGTATTCTGCCAACAACAGAATGAGCTTGGAAGCAATTCTTCATAGAACCTTGAAATATGAGCCCAGCCTGGCTGACTGAAGTGGCCTTTAACCCCTTAAGAAGAGAACCCAGGGGCTTCCCTGGTGGCACACTGGTTGAGAATCTGCCTGCCAATGCAGGGGACACGGGTTCGAGCCCTGGTCTGGGAAGATCCCACATGCCGAGGAGCAACTGGGCCCATGAGCCACAACTACTGAGCCTGCGCGTCTGGAGCCCGTGCAACAAGAGAGGCCACAACAGTGAGAGGCCTGCGCACCGCGATGAAGAGTGGCCCCTGCTCGCCGCAACTAGAGAAAGCCCACGCACAGAAACGAAGACCCAACACAGCCAAAAATAAATAAATAAAATTAAAAAAAAAAAAATTCTTCCACGTTCCTCTGCATTTAAAAAAAAAAAAAAAAAGAAGAGAACCCAGAATTCTGTTATACAGAGCTATGAGCTAATAAATAGATATTGCTCTAGGCCACTAAATTTATGATAATCTGTTATGCAGCACTGTAAACTAATGTATCAGTAATGTTTCCAGCTAAAATTTCTATCCTTCTCAGAATCTTTTACTTAGAAGTGGTCATGAGAAAATATTCTGAATATTCTTGATATGTAAGTAAACGTCTTCATCAGAATTCTGGAGATGTTTCTGCTTACTTTATAGGCTTTATCACTTTCCTCTTGTCTTTTCATCTGTTTTTGTTTTGTTTTGTTTTGTTTTTTTGTCTGTACCATATGTGGCATGTGGGATCTTAGTTCCCAGACTAGGGATTAAACCTGTGTCCCTTGCAGTGGAAGCATAAAGTCTTAACCACTGGACCACCGGAGAAATCCCATTGTCTTTTTATTCTTGACACAAAAAGGAAGAAACCAGTTGTGTGGGAGTCATCTTGTGACCTCAGAAACTGGGCAGCTGATAGATGAATGAAATGTGATATTAATCTTAGAATGACTACTTCTAGTCTCCCAGTCATGTGAGAAAAATCTACCCCTCAGTGTTTAAGCTACTAAAGTTGATATGTCAATGACTGGCATCAAACATAGTCATCATTAATATAATAGTAAAAGGGCATTTTAAATTGTGTAGTGTTTGTTTTTTCTTATTTTGGGGGCCAATAGATGGAGGGATATAAGCACCTTTATAGATTAACACTGGAAAATTTTATATGATTGTATGCTAAGAGAATGAGGATGGAAAAGTTAACTTAAAAAGGAATACGTGAGAGAATACAGTAAGGTTAAATAAAAAACAGAGGAGGGAAGGTTCATAGCCATCCTACTTGTATGAAGTGATATCTCATTGTCGTTTTGATTTTCATTTCCCTCATGGCTAATGATGTTGAACACCTTTTCGTGTGTATACTTTCTTTAGGGAAATGTCTACTCAGACTTGGCTTACTTTTTATTTGGTTTATTTATTTATTTTTTTTAATGACTTGTATGAGTTATTTAGACATTTTGAATAAAATTTCTTATCAAATATACGAATTGGAATATTTCCCCCTAATTCTGCGGATTGTGTTTTTACTTTCTTCATGGTAACACTTTCAACACAAATGTTTTTAATTTTGATGAAGCCCAACTTGCACAGTTTTAAAAAATTTGTAATTTCTGCTTTTGGTGTCATATCAAAGAAAACATCAAAGATTTCCTCCTATGTTTTTTTTCTAAGAGTTTTTATAGTTTCAACTTTTACATTTAGGTTTATGATCCATTTTGAATTAATTTTTGTGTGGTATAAGGAAAGAGTACAACTTCATTCTTTTGCATGTGGATATCCATTTGTTCTGTGGGGTATTTACATGTAGTTTTGAGTTATCAATACAGACCACATGACAGTAAATCCCTAAGTGTGGAATTCATATTTATTTAACAAATTCCCCAGATGGGTTGTATGCACACTGGAGTTAAAGAATGACTTAATTAAGAGTGCTCATGAGGCACAAAAACAAGTAAGTGGAAGTGAGGATATGAGGGAAGTGGGAAGATAGACTTAGGTGAGAACGAGTTATTGAAATTCCATGTTGTAACATGTTAACTTTTTATTCATGTACTGTTAATAGTGATGTTTTAGCAACTTCATGACAAGATCTATTAGCAGTGACATTGAACAAGATGTGGCCAGAGGCGAGGTTGCCTAAAGTTAAAAATAAGTCACTGGAATTGAGATGTAATGGGAAACTCTTTTGATTTTTTCATTAACATGGGCATTGCATTCAGGCAGGAAAGTGATAGAAAATGAAATTGTGAAGAAAGGCAATCAGGTACTAAAACCTTTAATAAATGTAGTTAGGGGATGAGGTGGTCCAATAACCAGTACTTCTTATACTTTCCTGAGTTTTGAACCTATTGAAGAATAAGGAAAAAGAGTGTGTCCAATATAAATCAAATGTTACCTTTATTACTAGTAAAGAGAATATTGTGGAATCTGGCCTACCTCTGCAGGAAACCAGAAATGTGAAATATATTCACCTAGTCTGTCTTAGTCTTCTTGGGCTGCTATAATAAATTATCATAGACTGGGTGGCTTAAAAGAAATTTGTTTCTCACAATTCTGGAGGCTGGGAAGTCCAAAATCAAGGTGCTGGTAGATTCTGTGTCTAGGGAGGGTTCACTGCCTGGCTTGTAGACAGCCACCTTCTCTCTGTATGCCCATGGCCTTTCCTCTCTCTCTTCTTCTTCTTATAAGGGCACTAATTCCATCATGAATGTTCTACACTCATTACCTAATTTAAACCTATTTACTTTCCAAAGGCTCTACCTCCTAATACCATCACATTGGGACCTAAAGCTTCAACATATGAATTTTGGGGGGATATAACCATATAGCCCATAACACAGTCCCTGGTACTTATGGGGCACTACAGTTTTCCTGCATGGTGACTTTACTGCTAAGCTAACTGCATAGAGAGCTACTGGTACTTAGTTGCTCTTTCAAATTCATCTTTCTGGCACATAATGAAGGGTACAAAATGAGGCAAAAAATGCAACATTTGAGATTCTTCATCATGGAAAAAACAATCAGGAGTGGAAAGAATCACACCAGCTCATATTTCAGGGAGTTTAGATATCTTAAATCATTGGCTTTAATCATTAATCTTATGTGAATCAAGGTTGTAGGTAACCTTTTGGGTAAAATATTAACAGCCTATTCAGGACACTTTCTATAGGAATTTAAGGCTGTATCCTCAATACCAAATACTATGTCTTTGGATATCCACCAAAGATGGCTTGAGGGCAATATATTTTGCTCAAAATATTATTCAGAACACTACTACATTTAAATCAACTTCAAAAGTAACTTTCTACCTGCGGTAAGTAGAATGTCAGATGGCTCTCCAAAGATGTTTATGTCCTAGTCCCATAAATTTGTCAATATGTATTAGTTTCTTTTGGTTCTGGTAACAAAATACTAAAAACATGATGGTTTAAAACAACATAAATTTATTCTGTCACAGTTTTGGAGGCTAAACACCCAAAATCATGGTATAAGCACAACCATGCTACCTTGGAGACTCTGGGTAGAATTCTTACTTGTCTCCTTCTAGGTCTGGTTGGCATTTCTGGATTGCAGCTTCATCACTCCAATCTCTCCTTTTTTATTACATGTTGTTCCCTCTGTATATCTGTGTCCAAATTTCCCTCTTCTTATAAGACACCAGTCATATTGGATAAGGGAACACTCTAATGACCTCAGCTTAATTACATCTGCAAAGACCCTATTTCCAAATAAGGTCACATTAGAAGATACCAGGGGTTAGGACTTGAACATATCTTTTGGGGGAACAAAATTCAATTCATGACCCATGTCAAAAGGGAATTAAAGTTGCAAGTGGAATTAAGGTTGCTAATCAGGCATCCTTAAAATAGGGAGATAATCCTGGATTATCCAATTGGGTCCAATGTAATCAAACAGGGATTAAAAGTAGAAGAATGAAGCAGAAAGGAGTCAGAGTTGGAGAAGGAAATGTGATAACTGAAGCAGAGAACCTGAGAGACAGTAACATGGGAAGGACTCAGGTCCATTTTGCTGGCTTCCAAGATGGAAGAATGGGGCCACAGCCAACAAATGAGAGAGGCCACTAGAAGCTGGAAAAGACAAGGAAACAAGTTCTCTCCTAGAGTCTCTGGAAGAAATTCATTCCCTCCAGCACCTTGGTTTTAGCCCATTTCAGACTTCTGACCCAGGGAACTTACAGATAATAAATTCATGTTATCTTAAGCTAACAAATTTGTGGTAATTTATTACAGCAGCAATAGGAAAATAACACATTGCAGTGAGAGTTTTAATAAATTGTTTAACAATTTCCTTCCCCAAATTTATAATTTACAATTTTGGCATAGTACCGTAAGCTAAAAGCCAATACACGTGAAGAAATTAAAAGAGTACCTAGAATCCTGCAATTCAAGGAGTGGTCCACAGATCATCGATGTGAATATCACTGGATGTTGTTAGAAATGCAGAATCCCAGGCCTTACTAGACACCTGCTGAATCAGAATCTACATATTAGGGGAATCGCCAGGTGATTCACAAGTACAATAAAATTTGAGAAGCACTGGCTTAGTGCATGGCATTCAGAGTTAGAGGTCCTTTGTTTCTTTTTGACTCTCTAACACACTTTGTAATGGGTCTTCATGTAAGTTTCATTTTTTAGTACATCTCCTCTTCAAGATGTCCTCAATGTTTATATACAATTTATTGGCTCCTGTTAATATGATCAGCCTCAGCTGATTTCTGTCATACAGAATCTGAAGCTGGCAAATTACTTTAAATCTTGCTTTTTAATTTCTTTTATTTAAAAAGGTATTTATTGAAACCCTTTTAGACGAAACAACTTCTAAATGCTCTACCTAAATCATTTAGCTTTTTAAAATAACTTTTATTCTCTAAAAAGTTCAATTCAAATAATTCATCCTATGTTTTATGATATTGCTAAATTTTATCTTCTTAAATATCATAATGTTTAGTTTTCCTAATTATAAAAGTACTGTATGTTGACCACAAAGAATTTGGAAGATGGAAAAATGTATGAGGCAGGAAATAAAAATTATGAATTTTTCCAGGTATATTTCATTCACATGTAATATTATAAACTAATATTCTAACTTGATATTACAAGATGTTAACTTTCCATGTCACAAACACCAAAACCAAAGAAACCTGGAAGATATTTTGTTAAAATGTCTAATATAAAATATTAGTAAAACAGATAATGGCAAAGATTAACATTCTCCATTGGTCTTTTATATTTAGGATGATAAGTAATATTTCTCAGTTTGAGCTAAGCCTAAATTTTTATTTCATAAGATGAAGTCATTATTAACTATGCTTTTCTACAAAAATTATTCACACAGAAAACTTTTATCATATAACGATATATGAAACTGGTGTCTTAGATGTAAATATACTACATGTTTACACACACACACACACACACACAATCATATATACTTTTATAGGCAAAATAAAAATGTCAGTAATTATTGCTGAATGAATAAATTGAAGATTATTTTTGTCTTTATATATTTCTTATATATTTCAAGCTGAAGATAAATTACTACTATGGCCAGAAATGAAAAGTTAAATTATCTTGTTTTAATTCATCTTTATTTATGTGGAAAGGCAAAACTCATAAATATATATATATATTATTCAAAAAGAGTTTTTTCCTTTATACATGCAGAATTTTTTATTGTAGAAAATAACATAAAAGATACTTTCCTGTCTTTTTAAACCAGTATGCATTTATTGTAATGTTTCACTGAAGTAAAATTCAAATGTGTACGAAAAACAAAAATCAAACAGAATCATTATGTCTTTTAAAATGTTCATTATGTAATGGGATATGACCATATTTGTACTTAAAACAGTAATACGAAAATACATGGACTTTTTTTTTTTAAGGGGAATCTTAAATAAATTTGATTTCATTGAAATAAAAAATTAAATGTTAATATTTCTACTGCAGAATATCTTCAAAGTATGTTTCTGCAATATATTTATTCTTAACTTTATTATTATTAGAACCCTACAAATTTCCTCCTCATGTTTTCAAGATAGATATTTTCATATCTATCTTATATCTATCATCTATCATCGATCTATCTACCTATCCACCTATTTCTGTACACATATATATGATATTTATGGAGGTAATTAAATGCTGAACAGGAGTGAGAGATCAGGAGCGTCAGAGGTCCTAATTCACTGAACTGCTAAGTTCTGCTGAGGAAGTCAAATCTCTTTCTGAATTTCAGCTGTCTTATTTGAAAAAGAAAATGAAATTAGGATACTCTCTACATCAGTCAAATGAAGATATTACTACTCTACTAATCATGCATTGTGAGAATTACAATTAATGAAATATTTAACAAAATGCTTGACACATAGAAATTGTCCCAATTTTATCTAAGATCATTTCCAATTCAAAAATTCAGTAAGCAAGTTTCTCTTCATTTTTTTATGTCTGTGTTTAGTGGGAATAAAGTACAACACTTCTACAAATTATTCATTTGTGCTCTCCCTTTCCATTTCAGGTCACTGGAGGCACGGCACTTAATCCATCGGTTAACCATTTTAACCTGAGGGGTTGTTGGCAATAAATCCTCTTTAGAAGGCTTTCTAAAGTCCACTGATGATTTCAAAATAGCTTGAAAATCAATCAGATTAACTAAAACATTTTCTACTCAGGCATCTATTAGAAAACTGATGTCTGTATAATGCCTCTTTGACATTGTGAACCTCTATTAACTCAAATCTACAAAATGAGTACTGAAAATTAATACTTGAAGGCAGATTTTTCCCAAACTGTGTTTTTTCCTGAAAATTCTCATTTCTAATTTGTGTTAGGTTAATATGGGCAGTGACTTTTTCTTTGAAAATTATTAGGTCATTTTTTGAGGGTCTCTGTCTCTCTGTCTCTCTCTCTCTGTATACACACACACACATAATATTTTTAGATTAAAAAAAACTTCAAAGTAAGGAAAAAATTATATGTCAGTCCTTTTTCTTTATTTTCAATAATTGTAGGAATGCATAATAATTGGAAACTTAACATATGGGTACAATTATGACACACTGGGTGCAATTAGAAGATGAGTCAGATCAATCTGATAGTAATTAGCTTATTAACTTTGACAAGCCATTTAAACTCTCTGGACTGAAGCTTCTTCACTGAACAATCAATGACTTGGATCTTATTACCTTTATAATACTATAAAATATATTTCTGAGATATGTGACTATTTCTATAATCAATTAGGAGGACTTTTTACAAAGCAGGTATTTTGTTTATGTCATTCACTCCTATATTAACCAATACCTAAAATCCATCATCAAAAGTAGATTTCCAATAAATATTAATATAAAAATGATGCAATTTTCTTGTATTAGTTTGATGTAATTTTGAGTAGAAATTTTCAGAATCAAGTGACACAACAATATGCAGGCATATCTCATTTTATTGTGCTTTGTTTTATTGTACTTTGCAAACATTGCATTTTTTGTAAATTGAATGTTGGTGGCAACCCTGCATAAAGCAAGCCTATCAGGCCCATTTTTCCAATAATATTTGCTCACTTGTGTCTCTGTGCCACATTCTGGTAATTCATACAATACTTCAAACGTTTCATCATTATTAAATTTGTTATGATGATCTGTGATCAGTGATCTTTGATGTCACTATTGTGATTGTTTTGGGGCATAATGTAAGATGATGGCAAACTTGATCGATAAATGTTGTGTGTTTTCTGAATTGCTCCACTGGCCTGCCTTTCCCCATCTCTCTCCATCTCCTTGGCCTCCCTTATTCCCTAAGACACAAGAATATTAAAATTAGACCAGTTAATAACCCTACAATAGCCCCTAAGTGTACAAGTTGAAAGAAGTGTTGCACATCTCTCATTTTAAATCAAAAACTAGAAATAAAGCTTAGTGAGGAAGGCATGTTGAAAGCTGAGAAAGGCCAAAAGCTGGGCCTTTTGTGCCAGACAGTTAGCCAAGTTGTAAATGCAAAGGAAAAGTTCTTGATGGAAATTAAAAATGCTACTCCATTGAACACATGAATGTTAAAAATGTGAGACAGGCTTATTGCTGATATGGAGAAAGTTGTAATGGTCTGGATAAAATATCAAACCATCCACAATATTCCCTTAAGCCAAAGCCTAGTGCAGAGGAAGGCCCTAACTCCCTTCAATTCTGTGAAGGCTGAGAGAGGTGAGGATGCTGCCGAAGAAAACTTGGAAGCTGGCAGAGGCTGGTTCATGAGGTTTAAGGAAAGAAACTATCTCCATAGTATGAAAGTGCAAGGTGAAGCAGCAAGTGCTGACGTAGAAGCTGCAGCAAGTTATCCAGAAGATCTAGCTGAGATAATTTACGAAGGTGGTTACACTAAACAATAGACTTTCAGTGTAGATGAAACAGCCTTATATTGGAAGAAAGTGACATCTAGAATTTTCATAGCTAGAGAGGAGAGGTCAGTGCCTGGCTTCAAACCTTCAAAGGACAGGCTGACTTTCTTTTTTTTTTTTTTTTTAATTTGGTTCACCAAATATTTTTTTTTTTTTTTTAAACATCTTTATTGAAGTATAATTGCTTTACAATGGTGTGCTAGCTTCTGCTTTACAACAAAGTGAATCAGTTACACATATACATATGTTGCCATATCTCTTCCCTCTTGCATCTCCCTCCCTCCCACCCTCCCTATCCCACCCCTCTAGGTGGTCACAAAGCACCGAGCTGATCTCCCTGTGCTATGCGGCTGCTTCCCACTAGTTATCTATTTTACATTTGGTAGTGTATATATGTCCATGACACTCTCTCACCCTGTCACCTCTCACCCCTCCCCCTCCCCATATCCTCAAGTCCATTCTCTAGTAGGTCTGTGTCTTTATTCCCATCTTGCCACTAGGTTCTTCATGACCTCTTTTTTTTTTTTTTTTTCCCCTTAGATTCCATATATATGTGTTAGCATACTGTATTTGTTTTTCTCTTTCTGACTTACTTCACTCTGTATGACAGACTCTAACTCCATCCACCTCATTACAAACACCTCCATTTCATTTCTTTTTATGGCTGAGTAATATTCCATTGTATATATGTGCCACATCTTCTTTATCCATTCATCCGATGATGGACACCTAGGTTGCTTCCATGTCCTGGCTATTGTAAACAGAGCTGCAATGAATATTTTGGTACATGACTCTTTCTGAATTATGGTTTTCTCAGGGTATATGCCCAGTAGTGGGATTGCTGGGTCATATGGTAGTTCTATTTTTAGTTTTTTAAGGAACCTCCATACTGTTCTCCATAGTGGCTGTATCAATTTACATTCCCACCAACAGTGCAAGAGTGTTCCCTTTTCTCCACACCCTCTCCAGCATTTATTGTTTCTAGATTTTTTGATGATGGCCATTCTGACCGGTGTGAGATGATACCTCATTGTAGTTTTGATTTGCATTTCTCTAATGATTAATGATGTTGAGCATTCTTTCATGTGTCTGTTGGCAATCTGTATCTCTTCTTTGGAGAAATGTCTATTTAGGTCTTCTGCCCATTTTTGGATTGGGTTGTTTGTTTTTTTGTTATTGAGCTGCATGAGCTGCTTGTAAATCTTGGAGATTAATCCTTTGTCCGTTGCTTCATTTGCAAATATTTTCTCCCATTCTGAGGGTTGTCTTTTGGTCTTGTTTATGGTTTCCTTTGCTGTGCAAAAGCTTTTAAGTTTCATTAGGTCCCATTTGTTTATTTGTGTTTTTATTTCCATTTCTCTAGGACCTGGGTCAAAAAGGATCTTGCTGTGACTTATGTCATACAGTGTTCTGCCTATGTTTTCCTCTAAGAGTTTGATAGTGTCTGGCCTTACACTTAGGTCTTTAATCCATTTTGAGTTTATTTTTGTGTATGGTGTTAGGGAGTGTTCTAATTTCATACTTTTACATGTACCTGTCCAATTTTCCCAGCACCACTTATTGAAGAGGCTGTCTTTTCTCCACTGTATATGCTTGCCTCCTTTATCAAAGATAAGGTGACCATATGTGCGTGGGCTTATCTCTGGGCTTTCTATCCTGTTCCATTGATCTATATTTCTGACTTTCTTGTTAAGGGCTAATGTGGCTTAACTTTAAGTTGAGGCCAATGAACATTTACCATTCTGAAAATCCTAGGGCCCTTAGGAATTATGCTAAATCTACTCTGCCTGTGCTCTATCAATGGAAGAACAAAGCCTGGATGACAGCATATCTGTTTACCACATGGTTTACTGAATATTTGAAGTCCACTGTTGAGGTCTACTACTCAGAAAAAATAAGTTTTCTTTTTAAAATATTACAGTTCATTGACAATGCACCTGATCACCCAAGAGCTCTGATGGAGATATGCAATTAGATTAATGTTGATTTTATGCTTGCTGACACATCATCCATTCTGCAGTCCATGGAGCAAGGTGTCATTTTGACTTTCAAATCTTACTATTTAAGAAGTATAAGGCTATAGCTGCCATAGATAGTGATTCCTCTGGTGGATTTGGGCAAAGTAAACTGAAACCTTCTGGAAAGGATTCACCATTAAGATGAATCTTAGATGCCATTAAGAACATTCATGACTCATGAGAGAGGTCAACATTAACAGAAGTTTGGAAGAAGTTGATTCTGACCCTCGTGGATGACACTTTGAGGGGTTCAAGACTTCAGTGGAGGGAGGAACTGCAGATGTGGTGCAAATAGCACGACACCTAGAATTAGAAGTGGAGCCTGAAGACGTGACTGAATTGCTGCAATCTCATGATAACACTTTAACAAATGAGAAGTTGCTTCTTATGGATGAACAAAGTAAATTGTTTCTTGCAATGGAATTTTACTCCTGGTGAAGATACTGTGAAGACTGTTGAAATGACAACAAAGAGTTTAAAGTATTACATAAACTCAGTCAATAAAGCAGTAGCAGGTTTTGAGAAGATTGACTCCAATTTTGAAATAATTTCTGCTGTGGGTAAAATGCTATCAAAGAGCATTACATCCTACAAATAAATAGCTCATGAAAGGAAGTGTCAGTCGATGCAGCAAACTTCCCTGTTGTCTTCCCACAGCTACCCAAACCTTCAGCAGCCACCACCCTGATCAGTCAGTGGCCACTAACATCCAGGTAAAACTCTCCACCATCAAAAAGATTAGGACTCACTGAAGGCTTAGATGATGGTTAGCATTTTTTAGCAACAAAGTATTTTTTTAAATTAAGGTATGTACTTCATTTTTATAGACATAATGCTATTGCACACTTAATAGACTTCAGTATATTGTAAACGTATCTTTGATATGCATTAGGAAACCAAAAAATTTGTATGACTGGCTTTATTTTGATATTTTGTTTATTGTGGTGGTCTGGAATGAAACTTGCAATATCTCTGAGGTAGGCCTATATTTCATATAATGCACAAAGCACGCATAACCAAACTCTATTGTAAGACATTTTTAAATAAGATTTCAGAAATTGAATACAGTTAACTTTCCATGAGCTTATTCTCATCATGGAGGGGTATGTGCTCTTATGTAAGCCAAGACAGAACTGAATTGCCAGAACAAAATAAGCCCTTGAAATCTCTATAGTATCTATCAATATCCACTCCAAATAACTTGTTTATACTTATAATAGGCTCCCAATAAACATCTATTCAGTTAAAGCAAAAAATAAAATTTTAATCTCCAGAGTCAACTACCACAGATATTCCATATGTCACTTTCTGAAGGCAGTGGGCATTACAAAATTTGCAAAACATCTAAGGGGACTAATTTTGCTGAACAATTAGAAGTTAATGGAATCTCTTGTCACTAGGGGCAGTGGTGAGAGTACAGCTGACTTCATTTCAAAAGGTACTACCCTACTCTGAAGTAGTCCTTATAACAGAAAATCAAGAACATCCCTGAGATGGTTTCAAAATAGGAATTTTAAGGAAAGCTATCATCTGATCCATTCCAACATAAAAGAATGTTCTGATAATATAAATGTCAAATGCCATCTCTCATGAAATATGTCCCAAATCCTAACTGGTACTGAGTAATATCATTTCTAATACATAAATTATATCTTATATTTATGTGTAACACTTTGTATGTATTGTATACACTTAATATTACACTTGCCTTATGATGTTAACATTAAAATAGTCTTTATTTCCTTCAAGTAAGATAAAAATGAACCTGAGTCTGAAAGTTGAATTGTCTGATCAAGATTTAAGTACTGCTGTTAAATTACATTGTCAGCCTTGTAATAAATTCTCATTAAGAATTTACACCTTTGTGAACAGATTAGCAACCCTAATTGATTTTGATCTGTTAACTTCAATTTGCAGCTTTAAAAAGGTGTAACCTCACCCAGATTTATGGTTTGAAGCTCTTGTGTTTGAATTAATGAATTTTACATTTGATCTCATATTAAGCAGAATTTTGGTTAAGTACATATATTTCTGAGTGGAAACTCGCCTTAACTCCTGGGCATTGAATATATTTTCATAAATATACCCATTTATTAATCTCCAAACATTTGAAGCAATGATTTTACATCTCATTTATTATCTGTCAACCATCAGTTTCTGCTTTCATGTAATTATGAGGAGAACTTATCCTGTGTTTTTATCTTCACAACATCCTCCTGGACTTTGCCTGCAGTGATAGACATATGGTCAGGATGTTCTAATTCAGTTGTTAACATACCATATTGCACATAACAGTCATTCATCATAGAAGCTGTTAAAGATTCTGGGAAAAACCAGGGACAATAATTGTAAATTATCACTTGTAATTATCTTTTAAGGTTTGAAAAATCAGGGTTTATAGATATTCATTATGTGAAGATGAGTTCTTGTTCAAAATAAATATGGAAGCTGAGTGCAGGGTCTGTTTTCTGGTTCTTATTTCATCCACTTTATTTTGGCATTAAATGCATCAAAAATGTTTTGGCCACTTGACAAACAATACGATCCTATATCATATAGTATATGACAGTACTTAAGTAGGCTCAAAATATTCTGTATCATACAAATAAACTTATTTTTTATTTAAATAGACATCAATAAAACTTATTGGGGCAGTTAATTAGCCTTAAGTATAACTGTAGTAATATTTATAGGAGATTTTTATTTTAATTGGCATCGTGGAGATTTTTTTTTCAGTCATTTTCTTTATTATTGCCAATAGTTTCACTTTCTCCAAAACCTTGATTTCAGGGAACTCTGACCAACATGTCCTGATCTTCCAGTTTTCTTTCCTCCACCTCTTCAAAAATGTACTTCACCCATCCAGGATCTCTAGCTTTGACTGCCTCTCATTCCTTCTTTATTATTCCTTTTACATGCTTATTTTCCTCTTCAGCCATTTTACTACCTGGTTTATTCTATCACCATTCCTTTGCATATAGGCTCAAACCCCTATTCTTTCCTTTTCCTTCCTACATGTATGGAACAGTGGAAGTGGTTTTGGTATTTACCTTAGGCCCGACATGTAAAGAGGCAATGAAAGCTCATAATTAGGATAATAGTATTTTAATGCAATAGTTTTTAAAAATTAGTACAAAAAATCCACCACAAGCAAAACATCAAATTGTAAATAAAGGCAGGATTGGTGTTTTTCTTTTTGTCTCAGGCATCGACATGGCTCATCTAGGCACTGTTATAGATCCTACCTACCAAAGTCATATAACTTATTATCAAAGAAATTGATTTACACTATTCCAATTTCTTATAGAGTGTTTATCTTTTTCATATGAGAGGGTGGATATAATATTGGAAAGAGTAGAAACTTTGGAGTCAATCTAACTGTTTTCAAGTCCCTGTTTTGCTCTGTATCATGCATTTACTTTGGTGAATTTAAATAAATACCTGGGGTCTTAGTTAACTCATCTGTAAAATGGTAATATAAATAAGGGGTAATCAATTTTAATTGAATAAGTTATTATTAACTATGGCAACCTGTTTTCAAAAATACATCCTCTCTATTTCAAGTTTAAGTTGACTATGCTTTTAAAAGATGCTTAAACATGTCATGCTTCTTTTGAACTTTGTACATGCTGCATCAGAGTCTTCCTCCTTCCCTTCTTTCCCATGGCCCATCTCTTGTAAAATTACTACTTATCCTTCAGAACCCAGCCAGGTTGTTACTTGATCAGGAGATTGTTATCTAACCCCTAAACTAGATTACCCATTATAAGTGCTCATATCAGCATGTGCTTTGTAGCATTTGTCAAAGTTGAAATGATTGATTTAGGCAATTAATTGTTTACTAGCTGCCTCCTATACTGAATTTAAAGTAAGAGTTCGGTTTCTTTTTTTTCTCGATATTCTATATCCAACCTATAACACAGTGTCTAGTAACAGTAGACACTAAAAGCAAACAAACAAAACATTTTTTTATGAGTAATGTTTGAATGATGATATCAACCTGGTATTAGTTGATTTTTCTTCCCCTCAACATTCTAATAAAAAATTCTGGAAGACAAAGACAAAAAGCATTCAAATCAAATAATTTATTCTAAGATTTTACAGAATGTAGAGCAGGGTAAGTTTGATGCCAGGAATCAGGATAATTTACAATCATAGAGCTTATTATTATATTAGGTTAATATGTCAGCAATAAATTCTCATGGTAATCTCCTGTCATACTTAAAATACATATTATGTAATTCAACATTTATTCCTATTGATGTATCTTGAGACACTCTAAAAAATTAAAAATGATGAAAAAACTTTCTTAAAAAATGCCAATGAAACACTTAATAGCAAACCATTAAATCTGTTTGTATATTCTCTGAAATATTACAGCTACACAGAAATAAAAATATGCCTATTAGGAACGAGGATAGAAATTATTATTATTTAACTAGAAACCACTTTTTTAGCTGTGTGGCTTTAGAGAACTTCAGACTCCTTACCTGTATAATTTTACAAAACACAGTTATTTGAAAAAAAAAACCTCACGTGATAAGTGACATTTTTAAACTGCAAGACAAAATATAAATATTTTATGCTTACATAATTATTACATACATGGTGATTTTTTAGTCTAAAGGGATATTTGGAGTTTATAAAATTTACTGTAGCAATGAATGTGCCTAATATTGCAATTAGGCAATCATTGGTAAAACTGAAATCACTAATTTAAATAACTTGACATATTTTTAGCATTTGTCTTTCAGGAAATTATTGTCTTTTCTCTTTAAAGTATCAGCTTGTCCTTTGGTAAATCAGGGGGCGTGGTTTTCTGTCCCCAGAGATTACAACATGCTACAGAAAGTCTATCAAAATTCAGCTCAGCTGTCTGCAATCCAATATAGGCCTCTCATCTTTAGTCATGATGTCATGTTTCAAAGGACAGTGCGACAAGTGTATACTTACTCTATGACAGCTAACAGCCCTGCTTAGAAAATCTTAGCTCCAGGAAAACATAAAAATCTTAACTCAAAGATGTGGTCAAGTTAAACTCTGTTCATACCCACCTGAAACACAAAAAGCAGAGTCTGAGGTTACTCAGCTGTGAAGTAACAATGCTGTTGCACGGTGATCACTGAGCTATCTTCTTGTTTTCCCATGAAATGCATTTTGCCAAATATAGTGGATTTGATAACAAAGCAAAGAGGTGATATCTTACACAAAGTGTTCAGTTCACATATGAAACTAATGATAACAACTGGGGTTGTTAATGGTAGAGATGACAGTAATTAACTATATTTTATAAACCTAATTTTAATAAAGTCATCATAAATGTTAATACAAAGAACAAAGTTCCTAAAATTAATTTAAAAAGTCTTAGTGAATATGCAGTTTTGATTCATATACAAGTATATTTTATAGAGATTAGACAATATTCTAGTTACTACATAAAAAAAATATTTCAAAAGTTTTCAATGGATGCACTTAATTTAACTGTTATGAATTTTATTCTTCACATAAATGATTTCCTGAACTAATCTTTCCATAAATCCAAAATGTAGCTTAATCTATAAAAACACTGCAAAAAATTTATAAATTTGTATTTTCATTAATTGGCATACTATATTTACTCATGTTTATGGAAAGAGTGGAATTCTAGTCCTTTGCTGTGTGCTTTAAGAGCCTAGTAAACTCAAAATGTTGACACTCTTATTTACATCCAAAAGGACATTTGTAGAAATAGTAGAATCAAATGAAATTTTACTTTAAGTGTTCAGACACCCAATTTATTTAATTAAAGTCAAAGAGTTTTGGAGTCACAATTAGTCATAAAAGGGACTTAGTTAACCACATTTTTTATGGATGAGTATACTGAGGAACAGAACACTTTGGGTTCTAATCCACAAAGGACCACTCTACTGGTTATTGATAGATCAATATCTGAAGACCATAACTCTGAATGCCAGTATCCTACACAAATATGAATTTTACTACAAAGTTATCTTGAAACCTACCTAAACCTAAGACAATAGATGTAATATAGATGATTAAATTCTTGAAAGAGTAACTATTATTAGGAAGATATTTTATCACTACAAATTTGTTTAATCATATGTTAATGTATGATAGCCATTCCTTTAGCCTAGAATGGGAGATTTATTTTTGTGATAGAAAAATAAATCTAGATATTAATCTAGATTATTCTATTTAAATATGTGGTTTGTTATATGTGAAGCAATTACAGAGAAATACTTATTTCTATGCAACATGCAATTGATGTCATACACTTCACATACAATTGTATGTGACATTCAATTCCACAAAATTTTTGTTTTAATTTACCATTCAATAATAATCACATGGCATAAAAACAAATGTAAGAATATGTTTATAGTTAAAAGAAAAAAATCATGACTCATGAGCTTAAAATACACTTTTAACTTGTTAAACTATTCATACTTATTATAAAATGAATGTAAAGCCAAGCCTTAGAAAAGCTGTAGCCATGTAAATAAAAGTTACATTCTGAATATAAATTTAAATATATAGGTAAGAATTCATATCTTCATATTCTAGACTTCACTTGGTCATTTTGACCCCAAATATCAATCTGCCAAAATGTATACCTCAGGTTGATTTTTATCACTGGTGGGATCAAATAAGAAAAACAGTATGCTTAATGCCAGTTATAACTGTCATGCAGCCTTGCCACTTGTGAGCGTCCACAGTGAACGTATCAGCTTACCGAGCAGACTGTAGTTGAATACAATGTGATCCCCTCCTTTGTTATAAAATATTCAAATTATTTTTAATTAAAGACACTGAGATTAACAAAAGGCCTATTTTCTAAATGCATACATGAATTAGATGAGAAGGTAATATTAAATTATAACTTTAATACTCAAGACCATTTTAATAGTCTAAAACTTTTGAATCAAACCCTCAAAATAAAATTTAACCCATTTAAAATTCTATAATCATTATTTTACTCAATTCTTGGTGCAGCATAGTTGATATTGGCATTCTTGCAGTTCTGTCTATCTACCTATCATTTATCTAGTTAAATATGAATGGAAATGTCCTCCCATCAAAAGGGGCTACCTTTTTGAATGTTACATTGAAAGAAACAGAATTTTTCTGGAGTCATTGGTTTCACCTCTGGAATATTAGGTTGCATCTGGGGTAGCAAATTTTAGGAATGAACACCAACCATATAACATTCTGTGATGAGAGAGGAATCCAATTGTTAATATCTTTTTATTGTTCCTATATGATGATAAAATGAAATATTTTATAATAGTTCAGTTATTTTGAAAATATATTTGTTCTATGTGACTTCAGAGAGCAAAAAAGGGAACAATTTTTGAATAAAACGCATGAATGATCTGACAGACAATGAGGTTTTGGTACATGTGCCACAGGGCTTGACTAACAGCTCATGCTGTCCAACTTTGAACAGATGGTTCCTCGTGATAATGACATTCCACTTATAGACATGAACATTGAGAGGCTGAGTGACAGTGTGTTCAGTGATGATGAAGAAGGGATTCATGCAATCAAAAATATTTTGTGCTAATGTGATTTGATGATCATGTGGAAGTTTACTGTACAATTTTAATATTTAATATTCATTATCATGTAAAATACAAGCTGTATATAAATAAAATATTTTATATGATTTTAAACAGCAATTACAAAGACCACGAGAGGATTTGGGGATTAGGAAATGAGATAATTAAGCAAATAATTATCTTTGAAAGTTATAAAGCATAACGATAAAAGAAACACCTGTGAATAAACTACACAGTTTATGAAGCAGAACGTTATCAATTGCTATAGATTGAATGTTTTCCCCCCAAAATTCATATGTTGAAATCTAATCCCCAATGTGATAGTATTTGGAGATGGGGCCTTTGGGAGATGATTAGATCATGAGGACGTAACCCTCATGAATGGGATCATTGCCTTTAAAAACTAGACCCCGGAGAGCCTCTTTTGCAATGTGAGGTTATAGTAAGAAGAGCTTTACCAGACACCTTGATCTTGGACTTCCAGCCTCCAGAACTGAAAGAAATGAATTTCTGTTTTTATAAGCTGCCTAGTCTACAGTATTCTGTCGTAGCAGTCTGAGTGAACTGAGGCGCCAATATAGATGAAGCATACACTCTTTTACTACTAGAAATAAACTTGATCTTAATTTCAGTACGTTATTATTTTTCCAGGTTGCACTTTGTACCACTCTTAGACCAGTCAGGAAAGTCCCTTGCCCTGGGCACTACATTATCACAATTATATAAATAATACATTCTTTAAGAGTGAATATCTTTTTCTCTCAGGACCCAGTGATGGCACAGTATGACCCTTAACTCTAAACATCCACTCCTGTAAGTAGCCCTGTTCAAGTCCCTGGGGGATACTCTTCAACCTCTCTTGCCTTAAATCCTTAAGGGGAAAAAAAAAATGTACCTACTCTGATTGTCACGTGCTTCCACTTACATAGAACACAGACATTACTTCTGAGGGTGAGGAGGGCTTGAAGGATTGAAACACTTTGGTAAGGGAAAACACAATGTAATTAATGTGTCCAATAGCATATGTTCTTCTAGAAGGAATTGTCATTTTCTAGAGTGCTGAACATTCTTATTTTTTTCTCTTTAAGTCAATAGGGTCAGTAGCATGTAGGAATTAGTGTTGAATTCACACTTGCAAGTTTTACAATATTAAGCAATTCATGTCAATCACTTTTGTTAGATGGATGCATGAATAGATAGATACATAAGTAGATAGAGACAGAGAGACAAAGATATACATACATACACAGAGAGATAAATGCAGAAACAACATGAATGTTTGATACTAATTATATGCATTACTGAGAGGATCTAAATATTGTTTTAAGAGATAATGTTTTATGCAAATCATCATCCTCTCCTCAAATATTTTCTCTAGCTCAATAGCTCTCTTTTGTGTTTCTAGAATCATAGTAACTGTATATTGCATTTCTAATTCTGTTCTCCATTTCTCCTAATCTTTGTTTCCTATTTTCCGTCTCATATTTCTGAGCTAAATTCTGCATGATTTCTTTAGTTATGTTTTCTGGTTTAGTAATTCTTCAGTTTGTCTAATATGCTATGAACATATCTATTAATTTGTTAACATAAGTAATCATTTTTTATTTCTAGAAGTACTTACTGGCACTTTTAAAACCTACTTTCTTCCTTTTGATGATGTTTTATTTTCTGCTTATTTTTATTTTTTTAATTTTTAAAATAATATATTGAAATATTTTATATCTGTATCTGACAAATCCAAGAGTTGATTTCATTGGGGACCCTTATTTTTCTGTTTCTTTACTGACTTTTACTTATGATGTGTTCTTTCCTCATTTGCTGCTAATTTTTTAAAAGATAATTTTTTTATTGAATTTTACCTGTGGAATTCTGAAGATATAATTGGGTAATGCTTTTTTTTTTTGGATTTATTGAGATATAATTGACCTATAGCACTGTATAAGTTTAAGTTGTATAGCATAACGACTTGATTTGCATGTACTGTGAAATGATTGCCAAAATAAGTTAACATCCATCATCTCATATAGGTATAAAAAAAAAAGAAAAAAATGTTTTTTACCTTGTGATGAGAACTTTAAGATCTACTCTCTTACCAACTTTCAAATAAACCATAGAGTAGTTTAAACTAGCCCTCATGTTGTACATTACATCCCCAGTACTTATTTACCTTTTAACTGGAAGTTGACATGTTTTGACAACCTTCAACTCCCCCAACCATCACCCACATCTGACCACAAATCTGATCTCTTTTTCCCATGAGTTTGGGATTTGTTTGTTTGTTTGTTTATTTGTTTTAAGTTTGTTTTATATAGTATTTGTCTTTCTCTGTCTGACTTATATCACCTAGCATAATGCTCTCAAGTTTCATCCATGTTGTCACAAACGGTGTGTAATGCTTTTCATTAGAGAAATTTTGAGCTTGGTTCTATTAAATCTAAGGTAGAGCTATCAACCTAGTACAACTTAAAATTAATTTCTTAGTTTACAATTCACACTTTTACAAAGTTTTATAAGCTTGAACTCTACATCTATGTTATAGCAGGCTCATTCTTAGTTGTAAATTATCAAAAGAGACTTGTTTTTTTCCTTCCTGAATCTTCAGTGTGTTAGGGTGGTTTCTTATTTTTCATAAGGTGGTAGAATGTCATAATAGTCACCATCTTGAAATGTGTAAAAATTGGAAATATTGATGATGAATAAACACTATTCATAGCTTCCTATAAAAATAATCTATGTTTACTACTAGACAACCTTAAACTATTGTTTTACCAGGTAGATCAGCATACTTGGAATAAAATGTTTCATTTTAGCAGTGGTCACTGCTCTTAATAATGAGTTACATTCACCCTAAATGACAAACCCATTAACAGCAGTACATTATCAGCTCTGAGGGTCTTTAAATTTTATTTTAATGTAAGAAAGCTTACAGAATTGTCAAAAGCACTCAAAAGGGGTTTTGTACAAATTAAATTTTGGGAAATAACTTATTTGTATATTATTATATATCTATATAATACACATTAATATCATAGCCAAAACTTCATGTTTTCCATTTTTAAGTTTTAAGGCCTAATTAAAGTATACATTTCTTACTTCTTTGTCATATATCCATACTTTTTTTCTATTCAATGCTGCTAAAGATATAAGACACCTAGAAAATCAATCCATCATCTGCAATTTATTAAAAGTGATGGCAGGAGCAAAACTAAAATGTATACATATATATGTATATATATACATATATATATAAGTTTGACAGAAGAGATGGAAGTAGAGGGGGACAGTTTTACAGGAACTATACCAGAAAAGGTGGTTGACAACTTGATGGAAGAATGGTCTTTGTTGATAAATACCAGTATGCTCATGACTTAAACTTGGTTTTTAACATATACATATTCCTTCTCTGCTACTAATGAGAAGAGAAATAGGAAGAAAGAAAATGTAGGATTTCTCAAGAAGTGACATTAAAAAAAACAATAAAAATCAAGAAAACATCATAGTTTACTTATGAGTCCAAGGTATGTGTAAAACAATGACCAAGTTATTAGGTTCTGGAATAAATAAATGCTGGTTAACTATGCACTTACGTAACTGTGTACCTATTATATTTGCTAAAATCTCCTAATTTGGAAAGAGAAGTATGAGAGATAATTATCTTTCAAACTTTCCTTCTGTTTTAGTGTTTCACAGAAGTTATGATTTCTGATTATTTTTTCCATGAGCACAGAAGAAATTAAGTGCATAAACCTAAATGATTAGTGATACCTATATATAGAACATACTATATTTACTACTGTTGATTTCTGAGCCTCTAGAATGTTTCATTACAAATAGCTTATGTTCAATTATTGTTTGATTGCCTGGATACTCTTTCTATTCTTATTATTAATTTCTTTATTGTATCTCATTATCAGTATATTCATTGAATTTGTATATCGTTGTCTGTCCAATATCAGTAGTTCTGTGCAAACTCTTTACATAATTTTCAATAAAGTAGGCATTTCTTTACAGATAAAATTGTAATAGTATCAATACATGAGGCAATATCACTTATTGATTACTGGGAATGAACTTTGGAGTTTAAGAAATTTGATTCTAACTCAGGCTATATCACTAATAGGCTTGTGATCTTATTCCCTCCAAACTATAAGCATTGGTTTCCATCTTTGTTAAAAGGTGATAATAATACTACCTCATGAAGAAGATTGTTGTGAAGATTCCATAAATATTATTTGAAAAATACTTAGTACTGTGCTTAGCCAATAAGGAGCTGCTCACTATATAGCCACTATTATTACTTTTTAAGGTATTCATTATTTGAAGTACCTGTTTTGCAACATATTCAAGGCAATGAAGTTATCCCAATACCAAGGACCCCTTTGTAACTAATATCATAACATAAAATTAGAGAACAACATTGCAGCATGGTAAAAAAAGATTTTCAGTGCTTGTCATGGAATCATTGAATATGCTGATTTAAGTAACTATGCACTGGGTTTCAGGGGTTATTGTTATCATCTAAGTATGTGCGAGGGATTGAAGACAAGTGACAGCAAAGCTGAATTCTGCTGTCACTGTGAAATCAGAAGACCTTCCCAGAAGTAAAGGTAACTTGCGACTTTTTTTCCATGTTCTCCAGTTGTCTAGTCTCTTTCAGATTGGCAATATCAACTCCACATCTGGACAGCTCACATATAACCAGTGATGTGCACTCCCTCCTGAGGAGCTGCCATTCTCTCTGAGCCTCTTTCTAAGTTCCCTGACTCAGTGCTTGTTGGCTTTGTAGAGGCATCTTTGAATTTGCTTTTGCAACACAAAAGTAAAGCCCTATGGGGAGTCATGCTGCGCTTTGCTTGGTGAGAAGTAGGAAGTAAGCAGCGTACTTTTTGTATCTCCAAATAAACAGCAGGGTCTTAAACAAGCTACTGAACCATGCTACTCTGAGTTTTTACTGCCAGGGAGATAAAGATAGGTACCCAGCTATACACTATATGGGTAGTACCCTAGCCTGAATAGGCCTTTTACTTTACAGAATTGAAGATGAATTAAAGTGGACCATGCCTGGTCTTGCTCCTTCTTTTGTTGACCAGTGAGAATGAGATGCCTGTGGTTTATTATATATAGCATGTGTAAAATAACAGATTGTCTCTGTTTATGTACTAAGTATGACATTATTCAACTTCAATATTTAATTTCAGAACTTTTGCTGCTACCTTATTATCAATAATTAGAAAATGAAAAGATATATTATTGTCCATCGATAAGTGGTAAACATGACTTTTCTCAAACAAAAATAATACTGTTTCTTTGCTGATTTACACTTTCTATTGGAGAAAGATACTTGAGATATTCTTGAATCATAAATTATTAAACTTCCCTTAAACCATACTGAACTTTAACTTTGAGTATCCCGAGTACTTTTCAGGGGGTTCACTAAACAGTTTAGACACTTTGGGCAGGGTAATTGTTGTAGAGGATCTCGTGCATTATATCAATAAGATGTTTAGTATCATTGCATCACTTACTTCTACTCACTAGATTCCAGTTGTCATCTGACCACCTGTGTGAGTTGAGACAACCAAAAATGTCTCCAGACACTGCCAAATTATCTCCTGTTGAGAATCACTGGCCTAAGATATTATCTATATTTTTAACTCTTACTCTATCATTAATTGCAGTAAAGTTTTTCAGAGGCTACATGATTTGTGATGTCACAAGAGATTTTTCTGTTCACTGGAAGATGCTTTAATTTTGCTTTCTTTTTTTTTTTTTTTTAATTTTATTTAGTTATTTTTGGCTGTGTTGGGTCCTCGTTTCTGTGCGAGGGCTTTCTCCAGTTGCGGCGAGCGGGGGCAACTCCTCATCGCGGTGCGCGGGCCTCTCACTACCGCGGCCTCTCTTGTTGCGGAGCACAGGCTCCAGACGCGCAGGCTCAGTAGCTGTGGCTCACGGGCCTAGTTGCTCCGCAGCATGTGGGATCCTCCCGGACCAGGGCCCGAACCCGTGTCCCCTGCATTGGCAGGCAGATTCTCAACCACTGCACCACCAGGGAAGCCCAATTTTGCTTTCTTTTAAAAAAATTTTTAATGTAATAAAAACATAAAAAAATTGTCATTTTAACAATTTCAAGTGTACAATTCATTGGCATTAATTACTTTCACAATGTTGTACAACCATCACCACTATCTGTGTCCAAATTTTTTTATCACTTCAAATAAAAAGTCTATAAAAATTAGTAATTCCCATTTCTCCTTCCCTTCAGCCCCTGATAACCTCTAATCTACCTTCTGTCTCTATCTACATATTACATATAAATGGAATCAGACATATGTGTCCTTTGAGTCTGGTTTATTTCACTTAGCATAAAATACTTAAGGTTCATCCATGTTTAGCATGTATCGGAGCTTCATTCCTTTTTATGGCTGAAAAATATTCCATTTTATGTATTAGTAACATTTTGTTTATTCATTTATCTGTTCAGGAACAGTTAAGTTGTTTTCACCCTTTGACTTTTATGGGTAATTTTGTAATGAACATTAGTGTATATGTATCTTTTTGAGTCCCCGTTTTCAATTCCTTTGAGTACAGTAAGTCCCCTGCACATGAACGAGTTCCATTCCAAGAGCACGTTCGTTAAGTCCAATTTGTTCATAAGTCCAACAAAGTTAGCCTAGGTACCCAACTAACACAATCGGCTATATAGTACTGTACTGTAATAGGTTTATAATACTTTTTACACAAATAATACAAAAAAAAACAAGGAAACATGAAAAATAAAGAAAACATTTTTAATCTTATAGTATAGTACTTTGAAAAGTACAGTAGTACCTACAGTACAACAGCTGGAATACAGGGGCTGGCATCTAGTGAACAGGCAAGAAGAGTTACTGACTGGAGGAGAGAGAGGAGGTGGGAGATGGTAGAGCTGAAGGATCATCAGCAATAAGAGATGGACAGAGGGCAAGCTACAATTTCACTCTCGCCTGCCGTTGATGGAACGCACGTTCGCATCTTTGAAAGTTTGCAGCTTGAAGTTTCGTATGTAGGGACTTACTGTATATACCTGGGAGTGGTATTGCTAGGTCTTATGGTAGTTTTATATTTAACTTTTTGATGTATTGACAAATTGTTTTCAATAGTAACTGCACCATAGTAACTATCCTATGCACAAGAGCTCCAGTTTCACCACGTCCTCTCTAACACTTGTTTTCCATATTTTGGACTATTGCCAACCTAGTAGATGTGACGTGGAAGTGGTATATAATTATGGTTTTGATTTGCATTTACTCAGTAAGTAATGATGCTGAACAGTTCTTCATGTGTTTATTTGTCATTACTATATCTCCTTTGCTGAAATTTCTATTCATATTCTCTGTCATTTTAAATTGGGTTGTCTTTTTGTGGCTGAGTTTTAGGAGTTTTAAATATCTATGTATATTCTGGATATTAAGCCCTTCTCAGACATACCATTTGCAAATATGTTTTCTGTGCTGCAGGTAGTCTTTTCACTTTCTGGCAACATCCTCTGGTGCACTTTTTTTTTTTTAATTTGATGAAGTCTAATTTATCATTTTTTTCTTTTGTTTCTTGTATTTTGGTGTCATATTTAAAAATCCATTGCCAAATCTAGGGTCATGAAGACTTACCTTTATGTTTTATTCTGAGTTTTATGGCTTTAGCTCTTATATTAAGTCTTTGACCCATTTTGAGTTAATTTTTGTACCCAGAGTGAGGTAGAGATCCAACTTCATTTTTTTGGCATGTGAAAATTCAGTTTACCAGCACCATTTGTTGAAGACTGTTTTATTCCCCAGTTAATGGACTTGGCACCCTCAATAAAAATCAATTTGCTACAGATATATAGGTTTATTTCTTGACTCTCAGTTGTATTCCAATGATCTATATATACAGTATATTCCTATGCCAGTATTACACTGTTTTGATTACTGTAGCATTTTAGCAACTTCAGAAATCAGAGACTGAGAGTCTTCTGAACATGTTCTTTGGCAGTTGTTTTGGCAATTCAGGACTCCTATTTCCAGTTTCCTGAGATTTTATTTTTTAATCATGAAAGGGTGTTAGATTTTGTTAAGAACTTTTTCTGCGTCAATTGAGATGATCATATCTTTTTCTTTCTTTTTTTCTACATACAACCCCCCATTAATGTGTTATAATGCATTGATTGATTTTCTTATGTTAAATCAAATTTTCATACCTGTGATAAATCCCACTTGGTCATATGCTGCTTGATTTAGTTTGCTAGTATTTTGTTAATGATTTTTGCATCAATATTTGTAAAGAATATGGGTCTGAAATTTCTTCTTGTGATTCTTTACCTGGCTTTGGTATCAGGGTAATGCTAAACTCATAAAATGAGTTCGGAAGTGTTCCATTCTCTTCCATTTTTTGCATATATTTGAGAAGAATTAGTTGTACCTTATTTAAATGTTTGGTAGACTTCACCAGGGAAACCATATGAACTTTTCTTTGGGGGAAAGTTTTTGATTACTGATTCAATCTCTTTATTTTTATAAGTACATTGAGATTTGCTCTTTATTCTTAAGTCAGTTTAGGTAATGTGTGCTTATAGGAATTACCCATTTCATCTAGGTCATCTAATATGTTGGAGTACAATTGTTTATATTTTTTCTTATAATGTTTTTCTTTTTGTAAAATTGGTAATACTATCCCCGCCTTCACTTTTGATTTTAGTTATGTGTGTCTCCTCTCCTTTTTCCTTTAACATTTTAGTGAAATGCTCTTCAATTTTGTTGATCATTTAAAAGAGCCACCTTTTGGTTTCTTGATTGCTGATTGCTGTTCTATCCTCTATTTTATGTACCTCCACTTTAATATTTAATCTTTCCTCTCTTGTACTAATCTTGGGTTTAGTTTGCCATTCTGTGTCTAGTTACTCAAGGTATAAAATTAGGTTGTTGATTGAGATTGTTTCTCTTTTTTAACGCAGGCATTTTCAGGTATAATTTTCTCTCTGATCACTGCCTTTGTTGCATCCCATAAGTTTTGGTATATGGTTTTTCATTTTTATTTCTCTATAAATATTTTCTAATTTCCATTGTGATTTCTTTTTTGACTTTTGGGTCGTTCAAAAGTGGGGTCTCTCCACAGATTTGTGAATTTCCAGTTTCCTGTCTGTTATTAATTTGTAACTTCATTCCATTGTCTTCAGAAAGGATAGTTTCCATGATTTCAAATATTTCAAATTTATTGAGACTTGTTTAGGGCCCTAATGTGATCTATCTTGTAAAATGTTCCATGTGTCCTTCAAAGTGTGTTTTTTGCCTTTTGTTATGCCTTGTAATTGTTTTTCTTAATTGCTAGACATGATGCATCAGGTAAAAGGATCTGCTGTAAACAGGCCTTTAGTAATGAGGTAGTGTGGTGTTGGGGAATAGGAATTTTCTATAATTCTATGTTTAGGTCTCCATCCTTTTGTGTGCCTATGCCTTGAATTGTGAATTTAACAAGTGTTTCTCTGTGCCCCCCCACCCCAACCCCTTAGGTAAAACTTGATGGCTAGGGACAGCTGGATTTGGATATTTTCCTTCCCTAGGGCAGTTAGGCACTGATGATACTCTAGCAGGTTAGGATCTGGTTAACTAGTTTCCCCTGAGTGAAGGCCTTGTTAAGAAAAGAGTGCTCTGATGTATTTCATAATGGTTCCTTTTCCCTTCCCCTGCTGGATGCCTGAAGGGATTTTTCTCAATATTTACTGTAGGCACTGGTTAGGCTTCGGGAGATAAATCTCATAATATTGTGTGTACTCCCCTCTGACTGGATCCCCCTGGAGGTTTTAACTCTCAGAAGTTGTCCACACTGAACCTCCAGCACTTCACCATTTACTGTTCAGGTTGTCTTACCCCAGCACTGTTTCCTAAGGCAGTTTCTGCCCCTGAGTCTCTGCTCTGATAAGTCAAGACTCCCTGTAACACCTCTGTCTCTCTAATATTGGAGCAACAGTTTGCCCTGAGTTCTTACCTTTCTTGTGGATCCAAGAAGAGTTATTGATTTTTTAGTCTGTTAAGCTTTTTACTTGAGGGGAAACTTCTTAAGCCTCCTACCTGTGTAAATGGCTTTGCTTATTTTTTGATATTTTTGGGAGGAGATGAAAACTGGAAGTTGTCTACATTTTGCTCTTTCCTTCATTTTTAAAACTACTTTTATAGAATACAGAATTCTGTGTTGTTAGTCCCCTCTCCCCACCCATTCATCCAGTATTTAAAGATGTTTTCCTTATGTATTCTAGCTTCTCCTTCATTTTCCTGATGATAATTCTGTGCTTATACTTATCATGATTCCTTGTAAGTAATGAATAGCCCCCATTTCAACCCCTATTTGCTTTTAACTTGTTTGTATTATTTATGGTTTTCATCAGGATAAATGATGCGTCTCTATATGATTTTCTTTATGTTTATTGAGCAGGGGATTTGATGGCAACCTCAATCAAATTTGGTCATACTTGTTTTGATTTTCATTTTGGTGTTCATTTCTCTCTCTCTCTGTCTCTCTCTCTCTCTCTCTCTATATATATATATATATATACACATATACATATTTCTGCTTCATTTTGTCCTTTCTTTCTTCAGAAAATCCAATTACAGTCCAATTATGCCTCAGTTAGACCATTTGATAGTGTCTCAAAGTCTTGTTCACGCTTTTCAATTTTTCTTTCTCTTAGTGTTTCAGTTTGAATAATTATGTTTTAAGTATGCTTATTCTTTTTCAGTTATGTTTTGCCAGTTGTATCCAATGCCTTTAAAAAAATTCAGGTATCACATAATTTAATTATAGGATTTCCATTCAGTTCTTTCTCATAGTGTTCCAATATATTCTAATATTTGTCATCCCTTTAAACATTATTGTTAACTTCTCTAGATTCATTAAATATTTATCATGGTAATTTTAAAGAACTTGTCTATGTATTTATTACAATATCTTGACTATTTTTGGTTCTGTTCACATTGACTGATTTTTTTTTTCTTTTTACTATGAATGTCATTTTTTTTATACATGTCTTCTTAAAATTTTGGATTATATTCTAAATACTCCCTTCTCAATGTAGTCTTTTCCACTGATTAATACCTGGCACTTGAATATGTTTGTTTGTTTATTTTGTCTTTTAATCATAACAATGTTTGCTCTATGCCACCAGGATAATTTTTTCTTATTTGTTTATTGCTGAAACCATGGTTCACAGAACCGTACTAGAGACAAAGAAGACATCAATGTCTTTGTTCAGTAAATGAATTTATTTATTCTTGAATACCTTTTAAAAAAGTTTGGACTCATTTCCCATGAATAGGTACTTCAGCAAGTTTTTGTTTCCTATCTTCAAATAAAGTCAAAGCCATAGAACCTTCCATAGGTAAATCTCCTTCCATGCTTAGTGAGACAAGCTTAATTTAGAAAATTTAGGAAGAAATATTAACATGAATAATTGTCAACAACTTCTAAACATTGTCTAAGCCAAATAACTGAGGAGTCCTCAGGGGGCATATTCATCTTTAAAATTACTTAAAGGAGTGAATGAGTGACAAATAGATCATTATAGATTCTCATGGGATTCAAGATGAAGTAATTCTTGTCTTTTTTGCACTTCAAGGTCCTTAGAGACCAAAGAATATGAATAAAAACTATATAATTTTTGATAAGTATTATATCCTAATGATTATAAGTAAAATTCATATATGTATGACAAGTATATTAAAAATTGTTTAGCAAAAACATAAAATAAAAAAATTATTTTAAAGAAGATATTATGAAGGAAAATATAGGTAGGAGCAAGAGGAAATGGGAAAATCTGAGAGAAGATATTTCTCCTTTTTTTTATTATTCAAGAAATTAATGTGGTGGTTAATTTTTGGAGGTGTAAGAAGTTACTTGTTTTCTTTGTTGGAAAAGAAAAAAATTATCAACAATGAGTAACAAGTGAGAGTAAATATATTTTTATATGATAAAGTGAAAATGCATTTCAAACAAACAAAAAACAATGATTCATTCACAAATTATCTAAAATTATAGATCCTTCCTAAAATAAAATTAGATTTTCTAAATTAAGAGTTATGTACATCCAATTAATTACTAATATTCTTTACCCAAATTTGTAGTTCTGTATATCCACTTCTCATTTTGGGATTTGAAGTCTTCTAAAGCTTTGACTGAGTCATCAGACTGCATTATCCAGTTTCAGTAATACTGAATAATTTTCCTCAGTTGCTATAGTGTGAGGATACCATTTTTTCCCTTTTCCACTAACTCGAAATGTAGAGCAAACTTTACCATTAAATGCATGATATTTTTTTTTTAAAAGTGACTGCTACTGTATTTAAAGTTTTGGCATATTTATTGAAATATGAAAACATTTCAAAATTTACATTAAATATTCAACTAAAAATAATATTTATACCTTTGATTTATTTAATTCTTACTTCAAGTGAATTTTTATATAGGAATCTATTATATGTTTTGGTACATATTGTTTAAAAGATTTAATTTCCTCTAGAGAGATACTTGTTTGTAAACATTATACAAGAGTATCCTTCTTTCTTATTTCTAAAATATGGGTATCATTCTTCTTTTTTACAGTTTACTACACAAAAGAACTTTATTAATTACATGTGTTTCATTAATATGCCTAATATATATATACACACATATGCACCAAGCATATATATATACCCATGCCATATATACATATGAAAAATGTTGAAATTGTAAAATAACAAATTAATAAATGGAAACAACTTAGCCTGTGAATGCATTATCCCATCTGACTGGGTCAGGAAATGTTTCCATATATTGTCTATAAAAGAGTTATAAAATGTTATAATAAAAAAAATCTATGATTGATTGTATTTTGTGGTTTTTTTCCAGTAAATTCAATATAATCAATTCACTATGAAGTTAGTACTCTTTAAATTGAAGGTGAAGACTTGTACTATTCTGTGAACTGTTTGTTACCAGTTCATTATAAGATCAATATATAAACAGAGTAAACATTTGGAAACTTTTGTAGTTATGTAATGTATATAAGTTATGACATAGCAATTCAAATTTCTAGATATATACTCCAGATATGTATACAAGAAGTGTCATAGCAACAATATTACTCTAGCTCCAAACCAAAACCAGTTTAAGTGTGCATTAGCCAGTGAATGAATAAATAAATGTTGGTATATTCATATCATTGAATTTTATCCCACAGTGAAAATAAATGAGATGAAGTAAAGCAATACAATTAATATGCATGAATTTCAGGAGCATAATGGTGAATGAAAATATAAACAGTGTGATTCCAATCATATAAAGTTTGAAAACAGAAAACTGAAGAATACTTTGATTGACATGTACTTTTTAAAATTTATAAAGAAAAGTATGAGGAGGCTAAATAAAATTTTCAAGATAGGGTTACCTTTGAGGTAAGAGAGGAGCATGGGATCATGAGAACTCATGGTTTTAGAAATATTGCTAATTTTCTATCTAGTAAGTTCTTTTGTAGGTAGATACTTTCTAAAAAAAAATACTTGGAATATAAATCAGTGAGTTGTAGTTGGTAATTTAGATCCCTCCTTCCTAAAGTTTGTTCAGTGTATAAATATATATATATAAAAATATATGTATATGTTTCATTTATATATATATACATATATATATATATATGTATATATAACCTGGTCATCTTAAAATTATTCTGATTTAATAAGTCCTAGTGGGATCTAATACTCTGAATACTTAATGGATTCCCAAGTGAAGCCCATGCTTTCAGTTTGCAGTCTACATCTTGAGTACCAATAACCTCAATCACATTAAAAGGGAGAAAGAGAGAGCCAGAGAGTGAGAGAGGGAAAAATAAATAAATAAATATGTACTAAAGAAAGTGACACCAGCAAAACATTTCACATTAAAGGAATTGTCAGAGATACTTCACGACATTGAAAATGAAAAGGATTATAATGTGAGTAGCCAATCCAAACTCAGAAAGTAGTAAAACAGTCTAAGTCATTGAAAAGATGGTCACTCCAGGTTAAAAGTTGTACGATCAAAGGGCAAGCGTTGTTCAACAATTCTTGATATGTATTTTTAAAGAAATAGAAACACTTTAATGTTTTAAATAAGTGTATCAAGTAAATATTAGTTATATTTTAAAAATTTTCCCTTATAATTATAACAGATATTAAAAGATATTTTGACAAGTTTTATGGATTATGGAATAATCATAACTTTCACATGGATTAATTAGATCATTTTCTATAATTTAAGCTTTCACAGTCATTTTTACAGTCCTACACAACTGTGCAAAACAACTGCATATAGATTAACACTGAAGATTATCCTTAACACCAAACTTCTACTTGTTTCTATTTCTGTAAATTTTATTATATATATATATTTTTTCTTTTTTTTAAATTAATTTTTATTGGAGTACATTTGCTTTACAATGTTGTGTTAGTTTCTATTGTGCAACAAAGTGAAACAGTTATACATATACATATATCCACTCTTTTTTAGATTTCCTTCCCATTAAGGTCACCACAGAACATTGAGTAGAGTTCCCTGTGCTATACAGTAGGTTCTCATTAGTTATCTATTTTATACATTGCAGTGTATATATGTAGATCCCAATCTCCCAGTTCAGCCCACCCCACCCCCCTTCCCACCTTGGTAACCATAAGTTTGTTCTCTACATCTGTGACTCTATTTTTGCTTTGCAGATAAGTTCATCTGTACCATTTTTCTAGATTCCATATATAAGTGGTATTATAAGATATTTGTTTTTCTCGTTCTACCTTACTGCACTATATATGACACACTCTAAGTCCATCCATGTCACTGCAAAGGGCATTATTTTGTACTTTTTTATGGCTGAGTAAAATTCCATTGTATATATGTACCACATCATCTTTATCCAATTCTCTATTGATGGACAATTAGTTTGCTTCCATGTCCAGGCTATTGTAAATAGTGTCACAATGAACATCGGGGTGGAGTGCTTGCATCTTTTGAATTCTGGTTTTCTCCAGATATATGCTCAGGAGTGGAATTGCTGGGTCATATGGTAGCTCTATTTTTAGTTTTTTGAGGAACCCCTCTACTGTTCTCCATAGTGGCTGTACCAATTTACATTCCCACCAACAGTGTAGGAGGTTTCCCTTTTCTCCACATCCTCTCCAGCATTTGTTTGTAGATTTTTTGATGTTGGCCATTCTGACCCTTGTGAGGTAATACCTCATTGTAGTTTTGATTTGCATTTCTCAAATAATTAGTGATGTTGAGCAGCTTTTCATATGTTTGTTGACCATCTGTATATGTTCTTTGGAGAAATGTCTATTTAGGTCTTCTCCCCATTATATGGATGGGTTGTATGTTTTTTTGATATTGAGCTGCATGAGCTGTTTGTATATTTTGGAGATTAGTCCCTTGTCAGTTGCTTCATTTGCAAATATTTTCTCCCATTCTGTGGGTTGTCTTTTCGTTTTATTTATGGTTTCCTTTGCTGGGCAAAAGATTTTAGTTTAATGAGGGCCCATTTGTATATTTTTGTTTTTATTTTAATTACTCTAGGTGGTGGATTGAAAAAGATCTTACTGCTATTTATGTCAAATAGTGTTCCGCCTACATTTTCCTCTAAGAGTTTTATAGTATCCACCCTTACATTTAGGTCTTGGATCCATTTTGAGTTTATTTTTGTGTATGGTGTTAGGAAGTGTTCTAATTTCATTTTTTACATGTAGCTGTCCAGTTTTTCCAGCACCGCTTATTGAAGAGGCTGTCTTTTCTCCATTGTATATTCTTGTCTCCTTTGTCATAGATTAGGTGGCCATAGATGTGTGGGTTTATCTCTGGGCTTTCTATCCTGTTCCATTGATCTATATTTCTGTTTTTGTGCCAGTACCATACTGTTTTGACTACTGTAGCTTTGTAGTATAGTCTGAAGTCTGGGAGCCTGATTACTCCAACTCTGTTCTTCTTTCTCAAGATTGCTTTTGCTATTCAGGGTCTTTTGTGTTTCCATAGAAAATGTAAAATTTTTTGTTCTAATTCTGTGAAAAATTTCCTTGGTAATTTGATAAGGATTGCATTGAATCTGTAGATTGCTTTGGGTAGCATAGTCATTTTCACAATATTGATTCTTCCAATCTAAGAACATGGTATATCTCTCCAAATGTTGGTGTCATCTTTCATTTTGTTCATCAGCATCTTATAGTTTTCTGAGAACAGGTCTTTCACCTCCTTAAGTAGGTTTACTCCTAGGTATTTTATTCTATTTGATGCAATGGTAAACGGGATTGTTTTCTTAATCCCTCTTTCTGATGTTTTGTTGATAGTTTGTAGGAGTGCAAGATATTTCTGTGTATTAATTTTGTATCCTGCAACATTACCAAATTCATTGATGAGCTCTAGAGGTTTTCTGGTACTATTTTTAGGATTTTCTATGTATAGTATCATGTCATCTGCAAACAGTGACTGTTTTACTTCTTCTTTTCCAATTTGGATTCCTTTTATTTCTTTTTATTCTCTGATTGCTGTGCCTAGGACTTCCAAAACTATGTTGAATAAAAGTGGCGAGAGTGGACATCCTTGTCATGTTCCTGATCTTAGAGGAAATGCTTGCCGTTTTTCACCACTGAGTATAATGTTAGCTGTAGGTTTGTTGTATATGACTTTTATTATGTTGAGGTAGGTTCCCTCTCAGTCCACTTTCTGGAAAGGTTTTATCATAAATGGGTGTTGAATTTTGTCAAAAGATTTTTCTGCATCTATTGAGGTGATCATATGGTTTTTATTCTTCAATTTGTTAATGTGTTGAATCACATTATTTGATTTGAGTGTATTGAAGAAATCTTGCATCCCTGGGATAAATCTCACTTGATCAGGGTGTATGAACCTTTTGATGTATTGTTGGATTCTGTTTGCTAGTATTTTGTTAAGGATTTTTGTATCTATGTTCATCAGTGATATTGGCCTGTAATTTTCTTTTTTTTGTGATATATTTGTCTGGTTTTGGTATCAGATATCAAAACCTGATGTGATGGTGGCCTTGTACCACGAGCTTGGGAGTTTTCCTTCCTCTGCAATTTTTTGGAAGAGTTTCAGAAGGGTAGTTGTTAACTCTTCTCTAAATGTTCAATAGAATTCCCCTGTGAAGCCATCTGGCCTGGACATTTGTTGTTGAAAGATTTTTAATCACAGTTTCAATTTCAGTTCTTGCAATTGGTCTGTTCATATTTTCTATTTATTCCTGGTTCACTGTTAGAAGGTTGTACCTTTCTAAGAATTTGTCCATTCCTTCTAGGTTGTCCATTTTACTGGCATATAGTTGCTTGTAGTAGTCTCATATGATCCTTTGTGTCTCTGTGGTATCAGTTTTAACTTCTCCTTTTTCATATCTAATTTTATTGGCTTTGATCCTCTCCCTTTTTTTCTTGATGAGTCTGGGGAAAGGATTGTTAATTTTGTTTATCTTCTCAAAGAACCAGCTTTTAGTTTCATTGATCTTTGCTATTGTTTTCTTCATCTCTATTTCATTTATTTCTGCTCTGATCTTTATGATTTCTTCAACTAACTGGGTTTTGTTTGTTCTTCTTTCTCTCGTTACTTTAGGTGTAAATATAGGTTGTTTATTTGAGATTTTTCTTGTTTCTTGAGGTAGGATTTTATTGCTGTAAACTTCCCTCTTAGAACTGTTTTGCTGCATCCCATAGGTTTTAGATTGTCAGGTTTTCATGGTCATTTGTCTCTCGGTATTTTTTGATTTCCTCTTTGATTTCTTCAGTGATCAATTGATTATTGAGTAACATATTGTTTAGCCTCCATATGCTTGTATTTTTTGCAGTTTTTTCCTGTAATTGATTTCTAATCTCATAGTGTTGTGATCAGAAAAGACGCTTGATATGATTTCTTAAATTTGCCAAGGCTTGATTTGTGACCCAAGATGTGATCTATTCTGGAGAATGTTCCATGTGCTCTTGAGAAGAAAGTGTATTCTGTTGCTTTCTGATGGAATTTCCTATAAATATCAATTAAGTTTATCTGGTCTAATATGTCATTTAAGGCTTGTGTTTCCTTATTAATTTTCTGTCTGGATGATATACCTATTGATGTAAGTGGTGTGTTAAAGTCCCCCACTATTATTGTGTTACTGTAGATTTCCCCTTTTGTGGTGTTAGCATTTGCCTTATATATTGAGGTGCATCTATGTTGGGTGCCTGTATGTTTACAATTGTTATGTCTTCTCCTTGGATTGATCCTTCGATCATTATGTAGTGTCCTTCCTTGTCTCTTATAACCGTTTTTATTTTCAAGTCTATTTTGTCTGATATGAGTATTGCTACTCCAGCTTTCTTTTGATTTCTATTCACATGGAATATCTTTTTCTATCCCTTCACTTTCAGTCTGTATGTGTCCCTAGGTCTGCAGTGTGTCTCTTGTAGACAGCATATATGAGTCTTGTTTTTGTATCCATTCAGTGAGCCTGTGTCTTTTGTTTGGAGAATTTAATCCATTTACACTTAAGGTAATTATCGATATGTACGTTCCCATTGCCATTTTCTTAATTGTTTTGGGTTTGTTTTTGTAGGTCTCTCTCTCTCTTTTTTTTTTTTTCCTTGTGTTTTCAGCCTAGAGAAGTTCCTTTTAGCATTTGTTGTAAAGCTGATTTGGTGGTGCTGCATTCTCTTAGCTTTTGCTTGTCTGTAAAGCTTTTGATTTCTCCCTTGAATCTGAATGAGATCTTTGCTGGGTAGAGTAATCTTGGTTGTAGTTTTTTCCCTTTCATCACTTTAAATATATCATACCACTCCCTTCCGGCCTGCAGAGTTTGTGCTGAACAATCAGCTGATAACCTTATTGGGATTCCCTTGTATGTTATTTGTTGCTTTTCCTTTCGTGCTTTTAATATTTTTTCCTTGTATTTAATTTTTGTTAACTTGATTAATATGTGTCTCGGCATGTTTCTCCTTGGGTTTATCTTGTATGGGACTCTCTGTGCTTCCTGGACTTGAGTAACTATTTCCTTTCCCATGTTAGGGAAGTTCTTGACTCCCTAATATCTCTTCAAATATTTTCCCAGACCCTTTCTCTTTCTCTTCTTCTTGTGGGACCCCTATAGTTTGAATGATGGTGCATTTAATGTTGTCCCAGAGGTCTCTGAGACTGTCCTCATTTCTTTTTATTCTTTTTTCTAATTCTGTTCCATGGCAGTTATTTTCACCATTCTATTTTCCAGCTCACTTATCCGTTCTTCTGACTCAGTTATTCTGCTATTGATTCCTTCTAGTGTATTTTTCATCTCAGTTATTGTGTTGCTCATCAGTGCTTGTTTGTTCTTTAGTTCTTCTAGGTACTTGTTAAACTTTTCTTGTATCTTCTCAATCTGTGCCTCTATTCTGTTTCTGGGCTCTTGGAACATTTTTACTATCATTACCCTGATTTTTTTTTCAGGTAGATTGCCAATTTCCTCTTCATTTATTTGGTCTTGTAGGTTTTTACATTGCTCCTTTGTCTTAGCATATTTCTCTCTCGTATCATTTTTGCTAATGGGTGGGGCTGTGTTCCTGTCTTGCTGGTTGTTTGGCTTGAGGCATCCAGCACTGGAGCTTGCAGGCAGTTGGGTGGAGCTGGGTCTTGGTGGTGAGATGGGGACCTCATGGAGAGCTCAAGCAGATTAATATTCCCTGGGGTTGGGAATTCTCTGGTGGTCCAGAGGTCTGGACTAGGTGCTCCCACTACTGGGACTCAGGCCTGACTCCTACCCAGGGAACCAAGACCTTGAAAGCTGCACAGCACATTAAAAAAAAAAGAAAAGAAAAGAAATGAAAACAAACAGGCAAACAAAACCCAAGACAACTAAAAAAAGAAAACCAGACAAACAAAAACAAACAACAAAAAACAAAGAAAGCCAAAAACAAGAAAACAACCACCCACCCAACCAAGAAGCCTAAAAACCAAAACAAATAATTAAAACAAAACTAACAAAAACAAAACAAAACAAAAAACTAAAAAAAAAAGCAGAGAACAAAATACACACACTCAAAAATGCCAAAAAAGAAGATACAAACAAAACAAAAAACACAACAAAAATTAAAAAACAAACAAAAAAGAACAAAACAAGAAAAAATAAAATAAAAATAGAAAAATAAAAAATATATTAAAAAGTTAAAAATAAGACAACAAAACATACACACAGAAAAATTCCCTGGGGCCTCCACTATCAGTGTCCTTGCCCCCATGGTCCACCACAGCCTACCCCTGCCTCCCAGGAGGCCCTCAAGATCTCTAGATAGTTCTCTGGACCTGCTGTGCCAACCCCAGCTCTGTGCGTGTTCCTCCCACCAGCATCAATTCCTGAAGCTACCCCTGAGCACACATGCCCACACAGGTTGGCAGGGGTGCAGGCGTTGATGGGCATGGCCACTGGGGCTGGTGTTCAGGCCTGCCTGGACCTGCTCAGTCAGAGGGGTCAGGCCTGCCTGTACCTGTTCAGTCAGAGGGGGCTTTACTGAAGGTGGCACTCAGGCCTGGTGGGGCCTGTGCAGGTGGAAGAAGCTTTGGCTCAAGGGGTGCTATTGTCCACAGAGGCCAGGGTCAGCGGGTGGGGAAGGGCATTGCAATGGTGGCCCCACTCCTTGTGTGCTACTCAACAATGATGCCTTGCTTGTATGGTGCCCTGGGCTTCCTCTGCAAACCTTCCCAACTGTGTAGCTCCTCAGTGCCTACAGCTGACCCCTCCCTTGGTCCACTCTCCCTACCCCACTTTCCAGCACCCAGCCCTCCTCCACACCAGCAGACACATAACTCAGGCTGGGGTACACAAGGTTGCAGCACAGATCATGTGCCTAGGTCTTACTCTGGCCTGCCTTCCACAGGCCAGTTGCTACGTTCCCCTCCGATCCTCTGAAGGTCCCTCTCTGTTCCAGCTGATCCCCCCACCGTGTGAGGCTTTCTTGAATGTGGGATCCCCTCCTCTCCTTCAGCTCTCTCCCAGGGATACTGGTCCTGTCCTACTTCCTCTTTTCTTTTCTTTCTTTCTTTCTTTCATCCTACCCAGTTGTGCAGAGATTTTTCTTGCTCTTAAGTGTCCAAGGTCCTCTGCTAGTGTCCAGTAGGTGCTCTGTGAGAATGTTCCATTTGTTGATGTATTCTAGATGTACTTATGAGGAGAGGCAAACTCCACATCCTCCCATTCCACCATCTTCACTCCTCGCCTCTATTATTTATATTTTAATTGACTATGACATCACATGTTTAGACATATAGCTTTATTTTCAAACTTCAGATAATACAATGACTATATTTCCAGGTTGCTGATTTTGTTTATTTTTATTCCAGCTCATTTATTTTGTTCTATTTATTGATTCTCCTGTGATGCTAATTCTAAGAGAGTTTATACAGTTTTCTCATATAATTTATATAGCTTACGTAATGTTCGCAGATGTTTAATTAGTTTCTGCAGAATCAGATACTTATTAAAGATTATTAGAGAGTTGGTTACAAACCCCTTAGAACATTCAAATAATGAAAAGAATTTGAAATAGTCTCAAAATGTATAAAATCCAAACAGAAATCTCAGTTGCAAAAAATGAACATATGTTTAAAGCATATTGCACTTATCTAACTGTGTACATTTCTTAACCTAAATTGTTTTAAGAGAAGATGGTGCATTTTGTAAAAAATATGGCTAGAAATTCTTGTATGGACACTTCAGAAAAAAAAAAATAACCCAAGGCTTTCAAATAACCAAATATGTATTGTCATAAGACTAAAAATTGTCCTAATATTCCATACAATTTTAGCTTCCCTGTTGGGAACCACCAGTCAATGTTTCAGAGCAAAAAACTAATAATTTAATTGACTTCTATTTTAGATAATTCTTTTACCCTTTATTTCCACTGGTAAGTGTGCTCTTTGAAAAAATATATAACAACTGTATTGAGATTCACATACCAAACAAGTCACCTGTTTATTGTTTACCATAAAAATTTTTTTTCAGAATTGCAACCATCATTCCAATAAATTTTAGAACATGTTTATCACTCCATACAAACCCACATACCCGTTAGCAGTCACTACCCATTTACCACCAACTCCCAAAGCCATAGCAATCACTAATCTACTTTCTATCTCTATGAATTTTCCTACTCTGGATATTAAGAGGAGTTGTATTTCATTCTTTTCTATGGCTGAGTGAAGTAAGTTAGACAAAGACAAATATCATATGATATTGCTTATATGTGGAATCTAAAAAAATGGTACAAATGAACTTATTTACAAAACAGAAATAGAGTCACAGATGTAGAAAATAAACTTATGGTTACAAGGGGGGAAAGCAGGGGTGGGCGGGAAGGCAGGGAGGGATAATTTGGGAGACTGGGATTGACAAATACACACTGCTACATATAAAATAGATAACTAATAAGGACCCATTGTATAGCACAGGGAACTCTTCTCAATACTCTGTAATGACCTATATGGGAAAAGAATCTAAAGAAGAGTGGATATATGTATATGTATAACATACACTTTGCTGTACAACAGAAACTAACACAAGATTTTAAATCAATTATACTCTAATAAGTTTTTTTAAAAAAAGAAAAGCAAATGATAATAAGTATATGATTTTATTTGGGAAGAATAAAGAGCTATAAAGATGCAAAAAAAAAGATAAAAGGAGATGTAAAATGTAAAAGGAATTAGACAATATGTGGTGCTTTGTAGGTGACTTATTTCACTTAGAAAGATGTTCATCAATGTTGTAGCATGAATCAGTATTTCACTCCTTTCCATTTTATGGGTATACCACATATTGTTCATCAATTTATCAGTTGATAGATATTTAGGTGGTTTCCACCTTGGATCTATTTTGAATAATGTCCTAAATATTCATGTAAATGTTATTGTGTGGATTTATGTCTTCATTACTCTTGAATGTATACTTAGAATCAAGTTGTGGGGTACATATGGTAACTGTATTTTTAAACTCTGGAGAAAATGTCGGACTATTTTCCAAGGGAGATCCATCATTTTATGTACAGCAGTATATGAGGGTTCCAATTTCTCCATATCATCACAAACATTTGTAAATAGATTCTTGTTTTTAATTTTTAAAAAAATTATAGCCATCCTAGTGGGTACAAAGCAGGACCTCACTGTGTTCATGATTTACCTTCTATTATTGACTAACAATGTTGACCATCTTTTAATAGGCTTATTGATCATTTGCATTTTTTTTTTTTTTGTAGAAATGTTTATTCAGCTACTTTGCTCAATTTTTATTTGGGATATTTATATTTTTATTATTCAATTTTAAGTGTTCTTTCTATATTCTAAATATAATTTTTTATTAGATATATCATTTGTAAATATTTTGCTCCATTCTGTGGGTTGGCTTTAAACATTTTTGATGGTAACTTTTTTTTTTTTAACGTCTTTATTGGAGTATAATTGCTTTACAATGGTGTGTTAGTTTCTGCTTTATAACAAAGTGAATCAGTTATACATATACATATGTTCCCATATCTCTTCCCTCTTGCAGCTCCCTCCCTCCCGCCCTCCCTATCTCACACCTCTAGGTGGTCACAAAGCACAGAGCTGATCTCCCTGTGCTATGCGATTGCTTCCCACTAGCTATCTATTTTACGTTTGGTAGTGTATATATGTCCATGCCACTCTCTCTCTTTGTTACATCTTACCCTTCCCCCTCCCCATATCCTCAAGTCCATTCTCTAGTAGGTCTGTGTCTTTATTTCTGTCTTGCCACTAGGTTCTTCATGACCTCTTTTTTTCCCCCTTAGATTCCATATATATGTGTTAGCATACTGTATTTGTTTTTCTCTTTCTGACTTACTTCATTCTGTACGACAGACTCTAACTCCATCCACCTCACTACAAATAACTCCATTTCATTTCTTTTTATGGCTGAGTAATATTCCATTGTATATATGTGCCACATCTTCTTTATCCATTCATCCGATGATGGACACTTAGGTTGCTTCCATGTCCTGGCTATTGCAAATAGAGCTGCAAGGAACATTTTGGTACATGACTCTTTTTGAATTACTGTTTTCTCAGCGTATATGCCCAGTAGTGGGATTGCTGGGTCATATGGTAGTTCTATTTTTAGTTTTTTAAGGAACCTCCATACTGTTCTTCATAGTGGCTGTATCAGTTTACATTCCCACCAACAGTGCAAGAGTGTTCCCTTTTCTCCACACCTTTTCCAACATTCCCTGATTATTTTTGATCCATAGTTGGTTGAATCCATGGATATGGATTCTGCAGATATAGAGGACCAACTGTATTCCACATGAGTCTGTGAATCACACACACACAAATGGATATAACAAGAACAACAAAATAGCAAAGCATTAAAATTTAGTATTAAATCTTTAATTTTAAGAATTATTCTCATTGTTTTCCATAGTATCTATTCATAAATTCTGTTACAACTGAAAAGTGAATATGAATATATTAATAATACAGAGTAATTCTTGTAGGATTGATACCCTTATCATTAGTTCAACTTATCTGATGAATCTTCCTAAATGTTGGAATAAACAACTTGGTTATTCTAGCAACATTGTTCTCAAGAAATAGGAATGTGCACACCTATAGATCTTTTAGTAGCCACAATGTACAACAAATAAATGGATTTCTTTGGAAAACATGATTCTTTCTTTCTTATCCTCTAGTTAAAGAGTTCAAACACTGCCAGATGCAAGGCACATTTTTTAAATTTGATCTGTACCATGTTGCTTATATGTTGTTCTTAAATCAACATATTACAAGTAAGTTTTCTGATATTGTGCTAATGTTATGCTTTCTCAAAACTGGGCTCTCAATCTTACAACACCCGCTTAAGAGAAATTGAGTAGTTACTGATAACATTAGGAGGAATATAATCTTAGGACTGAGTTGAACTGAGAGAAAAGTATTTGTGTGAGCTGAGTTGCCAGGTGTTGGAGTAGTCAGTTAAAGCAACAAGCCAAAAATGAAGTTAAGCCTTTAATCACTTAACTGCAATGGTATAAGTCAGAGGATAAAACTGGAAAAACCATCAACTCCCCCTGTTCCATTTTCCCCCATAGAACAATGCACTAGTTGAGGGTCAGGTGATTCAGCACGGATGTGGGGGTCATGTCACTGATGAGCAAGCCCAAAAGAAAAAGTTCTGGCAGTTTTATGGCCCCTGGCATTGGAGAAAATGTAGAGGACAAAGAGCCAGGAGTAAAAGAGTACTGGGTACTGAGTCAAAATGGTAAAAGGTGTCTTCAGTGTTTTCCCTCCTCTCTCCCCCCCTAAGGAGGTTTCAACAGAAGCACCCAAAGAAGACCTCTGGCCAAAGCCTCAGATTAAGAGACCTAGGAATGAAGGTGCTTGGATTAAGAGTGCAAATACTGGAAAGAGTGTGACTGGCTAGTGGTGTCCTTGACCACAACTCCTCTCAGAGATTGAAATGTACTGGCTGTGCACGAAATCTGATGTGGGGAGAGCATATTTTCTCCATGAGACCTGCCAAAGAATGCCTTTGTCAGGCCTATAGTCAAGCCTGAAAAATCAGTCTTAGTTTTTTTTTTTCAGTTTCTCCAGAATATTTTATTTTATTTTCTTAATACATCTTTATTGGAGTATAATCGCTTCACAATGCTGTGTTAGTTTCTGTTCAACAAAGTGAATCAGCCATATGCGTACATATATCCCCATATCACCTCCCTCTTGGGCCTCCCTCCCATCATCCCTGTCCCACCCCTCTAGGTCGTCACAAAGCTCCGAGCTGATCTCCCTGTACTATGCTACTGCTTCCCACAAGCTATCTATTTTACATTTGGTAGTGTATGGATTTCTCTAAGACATTGGCCTGTAAATCCATTCTGTGAAGATGTGAATAATTCTAATTAGGCTCTAGCAGAGCTCTTGGCACTTAATAGTTATCCAGTGGATATTTCTTGACAAAATTAGTATTTTTAAAAATTTTAATAAAATCTTTAAGAATTTTTTTCCATGTACAACATAAAAAACATTAACCCAGCAGTGTGGTTCTTGCAAAAACAGCACAAAAGTAAAAATCAAGAGTTCAATTTTAATTTTCTCATTAGAGAATGCTGTTATTCTTCTTAACAGTTTACTTAAATTATATTTACAGTTTATAAAAGCTACAGTTTTTTTAGCTTTGTGGTTAACAGTTCTTAGTCTCTCATTCTCTTTCATTAATGCTGGGTCATAAGAAAAATCTGTGTATTGGGAAGCTCAGGGAGCTGTTTTAATGTTCACAAGTACTAAACGATCTTAATGCAATGCAAAAGTAGGGAGACCTATTATTAGGTAATAATACACAGAAAAACCAGAATAACAAAATCTCATAAACAATTTAGTACTTGCTTAACATAATATGAACTTAATAAATATATTCCATATATTTTCTTTATTTAAATTTTCATCTTTATTTTGTTAATCCATTGACTTGTTAAACATTGTCAATTGTAGTAACTTGAGTTCATTACCTGAACATTCAGCATTTATGTTTTATGAGTCAAGGTTCCGGCAGATGACTGATGGCACACACAAAGTGTTTCCTTTTCTCTACATCCTTACCAACACTTGCTATCTCTTGTTTTTTTTATAATAGCCACTCTAACAGGTGTGAGATGATATCTCGTTGTGGTTTTGAATTGCATTTCCCTGATGATCAGTGATGTTGAGCACCTTTTCATGTACCTGTTAAGCATTTGTATGTCTTATTTAGGAAATGTCTATTCAGTTCCGCTGCTCGTTTTTAAAATTAGATTGTTCGGTGTTTTTCTGTTATTGAGGCTTGTGAGTTCATTACATGTTTTGAATATTAACTCTGAATCAGATATATGATTTGCAAATATTTTTCCCATTCTACAGGTTGCCTTCTCATTTTGTTTATGATTTTCTGTGCTGTATAGAAGTTTTATAGTTTGATATGGTCCCACTTATTAATTTTTGTTTTTGTTGCCATTGTTTTAGTGTCAAATCCAAGAAATCATTAGCAAGACTGATTTCAAAGCACTTACCCTCTGTTTTCTTCTAGGAGTTTTATGATTTCAGGTCTTACATTCAAGTCTTTAACTCATTTTGAGTTGATTTTTGTGTATGATGTAAGATAGTTGTCCAGTTTCATTCTTTTGCACATGGCTGTACATTTTTCCTGGCACTGCTATTAAATGTTTTCTCCATTGTATATACTTGGCTCTTTTGTCATAAATTAATTGACAATATATGCAGAGGTTTACTTACAGGCTATATGCTGCTCATTGCATGTTCCCCTTATACTTTGTAAAAGCCTCAGCTAGAGAGTTTTCCTGATATGGTGAATAAATGCCTTCTTCCTTCAGGATGTGAGTCCTTGGTGGTACTGTCTTTATTATGTTAAAGCTGTTTTCCACTACTGAAGATTATTATGCAAAAGTACTATGGAATGGCCCAATGAATTCCTTGGGGTCTACACATAGTCCTCCTTGATCCCATTGAGTAGCAATAGCCAAATTTCTCCTTGATAAGCAGAAAATACCACATTAGTCAGTGTAGTGTTTACCTTTGTTGCCATTTGTTCAGCAGCATCAAGAGACCAAAATAACCAGGAGTAGCTTCAGCTTTCATATTTATGATATCACGGCTGTGTTTCCTAGTGGAAGCCTTCCTCTCTTGGGCTCTGTGATCTCCACACATATGAACCCAGAGTCATGAGGAAGGGAAGTGAAAATCTCTTCTCTGTTTATTACATGCAATCATGAGAGGTATCTTTCACAACTTTACATAGGTCCTGAACCCTTTGTTACTGGTTATGGGGACAAAGCCTAAAATATTGGCTGCTGATTTAAGGTACATATCACCTGTTGTAGACATGCTCCCCCACCTCTCAAAATGATATTTCCCATGGTTTATTCTTTGGTAACCATTCAACCATTTTATGGAGCCAACTAATTCTGGGTGATAGAACAAATGGTATTACCAGTGATTTCATGGGATTTATTTTATAGTGTAGGATGTGTGAATTATTCCAGTGTACAGAAGTGATACTGTGTAGGATGTCATGCAGTGGATATTCTATAAGTTCTTAAATAATGGTGCTGGGCAGAGAAAGCAAATATGTAACTGGAATATGTATCTATTCTTGTAGGGAGAAATTGCCGCCCCCCCCCCCAATAAAAAGCATACACTTTGTAAACCTGTTACCTGCTAGCAGGTCTTCCAGGGAATTATGTCATTTTAGGGCTCAAGGTTAGCCTTTGGTATCGGCATGCATTCTTCTCAGTAGTAACAGTAGCTAGACTAGTTACTACTGAGAAGAGTACTAGTTACTTGGTGAGAGAAATGTCATATTTTTGAATCTGTCCTCAGCCCCATTCTCTGGCACCATGAACACTTTATACATGAGTCTATTATGCAAGCACAGGGATGGCTGAAAAAATGTTCTGATTAAAATCTGAAGAACTGTCTCCAGCAGTTCACTATGTCCCCCATTAAAGTGATACCCTCTAGTGGGCATTTATGAAAGATATAAATATTTTTACACTCTGGTCTATACTGAGAGATCCACCCATGTGTATTCCCTTTGTCACTAGTATTCCATGTCGTTCCTACTGAGTTCCATTAACCAGTAATCCATGACCTATGAATCTGTAGATTTCAACCTCAGTCCTCAGTTGTCTTTTTCACACAAAGTGGACTTCCATATAACACCAGGCTCTCTGCCTACTAAGAAAATTTACCCTCACTGGAAATAATAGGCAGATCCTTGTGGGATAAAGATTCAGTAATTATAGTGAAATTCATTGTTTAAATAATTACTTAAGCAAGGAATAAAAATGTGTGAGAAGTCTAACAACCAATGTAAAAAATTTGTAAAACAGCAAAAGAAATACAAATAAAAAAGAAATAATAAATAGAAAAGTAAAATGCAATTATTGAAAATATTTGCAAATGATGCATTACCTATAAAATGAAAGTAAATAATTGAAAAAGCTATAGATCTGATGAGAGAACTCCTTAAATAGGCATGATAAAAAATAAATACTCATGGGCACAGATGATACTCACACAAAAATGCTCACACAGAAAACAAAGCTCTTTTATACACCAACAATTTATTATGCTACTTAAATTCATGACTTTGGGGTTGGAAAACCTGGGTTCATTCTTAGCACTGCTACTTTAGGCTATTTGTTATTTCATTGTAAGAGATGGGATTTCCCTGGCGGTCCAGTAGTTAAGACTCTGTGCTTCCACTGCAGGGGGCGTGGGTTCTATCCCTGGTCAGGGACTAAGATCCCACATACCATGCAGTACAGCAGAAAATTAATTAATTAATTAACTAAATTAAATAAATAAATAAAAGAGGAGATAATAAAATTAGTACAAATCTCCAAATACTTGGGATGAAATACATAGAACAATCATTTTAACATTATGTATATTAAGTACTTATTTACTATAAATTTATTAAAACCAAAGAAATAACATAAAAGATTTAAAATATATCCCAAGATATTCATGTTAATATTGTAATATATCAATAATCCTTAAATATGAGTGTGTTTAATACAATTCCACTCAAAATCTTCTCTTTTTCCCTTAAGTTCCCTAAAAGATAAGCAAATGGCTTATTTATATCTTGGCAAAATAAAGTTATATTTCTATAAAACACAAGTAAATTAATCCAAATATAAATAATATTAATATTTAAAAACTTTATTATATATGAATATCTGACATCTCTTATTCTGTAAGATATCAAATACTGTAAAGTATCACTATAAAACATATAGTTGACCCTAAACAACATAGGGATTAGTGGTGACTACCACCACACAATGGAAAATCCACATATAACTTTATAGTCAGCCCTCCATATCTGTGTTTCCACATCCCTGGATTCAACCAACTGTAGATCATGTAGTACCGTAGTATGTACCTAGTGGGAAAAATCTGCATGTACAGGGACCCACACGGTTTAAACCCCTGTTGTTCAAGAAACAACTGTATATGTAAAATTAAATTTTATAAGATGTGAATAATTTTACTACATAAAATTTAAATACTTTTCTTATATTAAAAAATTAAAATCCCTTAAATGAAATAAAAAAATAAAAAGTAACCTGGGAAAAATATTTGAATCATATAAATCTCCTAAACTAATAAAGTAATTAACATGAAAACAGCATTTCAAAACAGTAAAAAGGTTGGCAAAGACAAACAACATACAACCAACTTGGGAGAGAAGAAATATGTCTACACTAAAAATATATGCAAATTTTTGACAATGTTTGCAATGTTAACAATCATTAATAGGCATAAAATACAGATAAATATAAATGAAAAATTAGCTAGTATATATTGCCAATGAATTGGTGAAGATTTACCATGTTAAGCTTCTAATCGTTAAAGATATACATATTCATAGGTTAGGCTTATAAACTGGCATGTTTTCAAAGGGTATCTTGTCATTATGAATCAAAGTCTTTAAAATGTGTTACAAAGCAATTGCATATCTAGGAATTTACTATATGGAAATTATAAAGGATATTAACACAGATTAGCTAATAGAATACTCAGTGCACAGTTTAAAATATTGCAAGACAGGAATCACCAATGGTTGTAATGTTCATACAATTTAGATAAGGAAAATATTCTATAGGAAAGTATATAAAAATACATAATATATATTCAATACACATTCATGTATATCCTTTGTATTTATTATGAAGTTCAAATTCTTTACTCTGTGTATGTACATAATCTGATTAAAAATATATGCATATGTATGCAAAGTATATGTACAAATATGTACAAAGATACATATGTATATACACAAAGATATATATAAATATATATATACAACATTTTGTAAGGAGGAAAATATATTCATAAATTACCTAAGATATCAATCAGTAAAATTAAACTGAACTCATACCTTTAATGCTATAAGAAAATAATGAAAAGAAACATTTAAATTGTTCCTATGTGAAAAGAAATTTAAAATTAGGAAAAAAGTTAGAACCCTAAAGAATCCAGAACATAAAATCAGATGGAATCTAGGTATCGATAAAGAAATGACAATATATATACATCAAATGCATATTGGGACAACCAAGATTACTCTACCTGGCAAGGATCTCACTCAGATTCAGTGGAGAAACCAAAAGCTTCACAGAAAAGCAAAAGCTAAAAGAATTCAGCACCACCAAACCAGCTCTACAACAAATGCTAAAGGAACTTCTCTAAGTGGGAAACACAAGAGAAGAAAAGGACCTGCAAAAACAAACCCAAAACAATTAAGAAAATGGTAATAGGAGGAAGATTGGTTCAAGATGACAGAGTAGAAGCACGTGCTCTCACTCCCTCTTGCAAGAACACCAGAATCACAACTAACTGCTGAACAATCATCGACAGGAAGACACTGGAACTCACCAAAAAACATACCCCACAACCAAAGACAAAGAAGCCACAATGAGACAGTAGGGGTGCAATCACAATAAAATCAAATCCCATAACTGCTGGGTGGGTGACTCACAAACTGGAGAACACTTATACCACAGAAGTCCACCCACTGGATTGATGGTTCTGAGCCCCATGTCAGGCTTCCGAACCTGGGGGTTTGGCAATAGGAGGAGGAATTCCTAGAGAATCAGACTTTGAAGGCTGGTGGGATTTGATTGCAGGACTTTGACAGAACTGGGGGAAACAGAGACTCCACTCTTGGAGGGCACACACAAAATAGTGTGCACATCAGGACACAGGGGAAGGAGCAGTGACCCCATAGAGACTGAACCAGACCTACCTGATAGTGTTGGAGGGTCTCCTGCAGAGGCGGGGGGTGGCTCTGTCTCACTGTTAGGACAAGGACACTGACAGAAGAAGTTCTGGGAAGTACTCCTTGGCATGAACCCTCCCAGAGTCCGCCATTAGCCCCACCAAAGAGCCCAGGTAGGCTCCAGTGTTGAGTCTACTCAGGCCAAACAACCAACAGGGAGGGGACCCACCCCACCCATCAGAAGACAAGTGGATTAAAGTTTTACAGAGCTCTGCCCACCAGAACAACAGTCAGCTCTACCTACCACCAGTCCCTCCCATCAGGAAACGTGCACAAGTCTCTTAGATAGATTCATGCACCAGAGGGCAGACAGTAGAAGCAAGAAGAACTACAGTCCTGCAGGCTGTGGAAAAAAACCCACATTCACAGAAAGATAGACAAGATGAAAAGGCAGAGGGCTAGGTACCAGATGAAGGAAAAAGATAAAACTGCAGAAAAACAACTAAATGAAGTGGAAATAGGCAACCTTCCAGAAAAAGAATTCAGAATAATGATAGTGAAGATGATCCAGGACCTCGGAAAAAGAATGGAGCAAACATCGAGAAGATGCAAGAAATGTTTAACAAAGATCTACAAGAATTAAAAAACAACAAAACCAGAGATGAACAATACAATAACTGAAATGAAAATTACACTAGAAGGAATCAATAGCAGAATAACAGAGGCAGAAGAACGGATAAGTGACCTGGAAGACAGAATGGTGGAATTCGCTGCTGTGGAACAGATAAAGAGAAAAGAATGAAAAGAAATGAAGACAGCTTAAGAGACCTCTGGGAAAACATTAAATGCAACAACATTCGCATTATAAGGGTCCCAGAAGGAGAAGAGAGAGAGAAAGGACCCGAGAAAATATTTGAAGAGATTATAGTTGAAAAACTTCCCTAACATGGGAAAGGAAATAGCCACCAAAATCCAGGAAGCGCAGCGAGTCCCATACAGGATAAACCCAAGGAGAAACACGCCAAGACACATGGGAATCAAATTGGCAAAAATAAAAGACAAAGAAAAATTATTGAAAGCAGCAAGGGAAAAGTGACAAGTAACATTCAAGAGGTTAACAGCTGATTTCACAGCAGAAACTCTACAAGCCAGAAGGGAGTGGCATGATATACTTAAAGTGATGAAAGGGAAGAACCTACAAGGAAGATTACTCTACCCAGCAAGGATCTCATTCAGATTCGATGGAGCAATCAAAAGCTACACAGATAAGCAAAAGCTAAGAGTATTCAGCACCACCAAACCAGCTGTACAACAAATGCTAAAGGAACTTCTCTAAGTGGGAAACACAAGAGAACAAAAGGACCTTCAAAAAAAAAAAACCCAAAAGAATTAGAAAAATGGTAATAGGAACATACATATCGATAATTACCTTAAAAGTGAATGGATTAAATGCTCCAACCAAAAGACACAGGCTTGCTGAATGGATACAAAAACAAGACCCGTATATATGCTGTCTATAAGAGACCCACTTCAGAACTAGGGATACATACAGACTGAAAGTGAGGGGATGGAAAAAGATATTCCATGCAAATGGAAATCAAAAGAAAGCTGGAGTAGCAATACTCATATCAGATAAAATAGACTTTAAAATAAAGAATGTTACAAGAGACAAGGAAGGACACTACATGATGATCAAGGGATCAATCCAAGAAGAAGATGTAACAGTTATCAATATATATGCACCCAACGTAGGAGCACCTCAATACATAAGGCAACTGCTAACAGCTATAAAAGAGGAAATCAACAGTAACACAGTAATAGTTGAGGACTTTAACACCTCACTTACAGCAATGGACAGATCATCCAAACAGAAAATTAATAAGGAAACAAAAGCTTTAAATGACACAATAGACCAGACAGATTTAATTGATATTTATAGGACACTCCATCCCAAAACAGCAGATTACACTTTATTCTCAGTGTGCACGGAACATTCTCCAGGATACATCACATCTTGGGTCACAAATCAAGCCTCAGTAAATTTAAGAAAATTGAAATAATATCAAGCATGTTTTCTGACCACAGCGCTATGAGATTACAAATCAATTACAGGGAAAAAAAAGTAAAAAAACACAAATACATGGAGGCTAAACAATAATACTAATAATACTAATACTAATACTGAATAACCAAGAGATCACTGAAGAAATCAAAGCAGAAATCAAAAAATACCTAGAGACAAATGACAATGAAAACTCGACGATCCAAAACCTATGGGATGTGGCAAAAGCAGTTCTAAGAGGGAAGTTTATAGCTATACAAGCCTACCTCAAGAAACAAGAAAATCTCAAATAAACACTCTAACCTTACACCTAAAGGAATTAGAGAAAGAAGAACAAACAAAACCCAAATTTAGGAGAAGGAAAGAAATCATAAAATCAGAGCAGAAATAAATGAAACAGAAACAGAGAAAACAATAGCAAAGATGAATAAAACTAAAAGCTGGTTCTTTGAGAATATAAACAACATTCATAACCCATTAGCCAGACTCATCAAGAAAAAGAGGGAGAGAACTCAAATCAATAAAATTAGACATGAAAAAGGAGAAGTTACAACAGACACCGCAGAAATACAAAGCATTCTAAGAGACTACTACAAGCAACTCTATGCCAATAAAATGGACACCGTGGAAGGAATGGACAAATTCTTAGAAAGGTATAACTTTCCAAGATTGAACCAGGAAGAAATAGAAAATATGAACACACCAAGCACAGGTAACGAAATTGAAACTGTGATTAAAAATCTTCCAACAAACAAAAGTCCAGGACCAGATGGCTTCACAGGTGAATTCTATCAAACATTTAGAGAAGAGCTAACACCCATCCTTCTCAAACTCTTCCAATAAATTGCAGAGGAAGGAACACTCTCAAACTCATTCTATGAGGCCACCATCACCCTTATACCAAAACCAGACAAAGGTACTACAAAAAAAGAAAATTACAAACCAATATTACTGATGAATATAGTTGCAAAAACCCTCAACAAAATACTAGCAAACAGTATCCAACAACACATTAAAAGGATCATACACCATGATCAAGTGGGGTTTATCCCAGGGATGCAAGGATTCTTCAATATATGCATATCAATCAATGTGATACACCATATTAACAAATTGAAGAAGAAAAACCATATGATCATCTTAATAGAGGCAGAAAACGCTTTTGACAAAATTCAACACCCATTTATGATAAAAAACTCTCCAGAAAGTGGGCATAGAGGGAACCTACCTCAACATAATAAAGGCCATATATGAAAAACCCACAGTAAACATCATTCTCAATGGTGAAAAACTGAAACCATTTCCTCTAAGATCAGGAAAAAGACAAGGAAGTCCACTCTCACCACTATTGTTCAACAGAGTTTTGGAAGTCCTAGCCACGGCAATCAGAGAAGAAAAAGAAATAAAAGGAATACAAACTGGAAAAGAAGAAGTAAAACTGTCACTGTTTGCAGATGACATGACACTGTACATAGAGAATCCTAAACATGCCACCAGAAAACTACTAGATCTAATCAATGTGTTTGGTAAAGTTGCAGGATACAAAGTTAATGCACAGAAATCTCTTGCATTCCTATACACTAATGATGAAAAATCTGAAAGAGAAATTAAGGAAACACTCCCATCTACCATTGCAACAAAAAGAATAAATTACCTGGGAATAAACCTACCTAGGGAGACAAAAGACCTGTATGCAGAAAACTATAAGACACTGATGAAAGAAATTAAAGATGATACCAACAGATGGAGAGATATACCATGCTCTTCAATTGGAATAATCAATATTGTGAAAATGACTATACTACTCAAAGCAATCAACAGACTCAATGCAATCCCTATCAAATTACCAATAGCATTTTTTAAGGAACTAGAACAAAAAATCTTAAAATTTGTATGGAGACACAAAAGACCCCGAATAGCCAAAGCAGTCTTGAGGGAAAAAAACCGAGCTGGAGGAATCAGACTCCCTGACTTCAGACTATACTACAAAGCTACAGTAATCAAGACAATATGGTACTGGCACAAAAACAGAAATATAAATCAATGGAACAAGGTAGAAAGCCCGGAGATACACCCACGCACCTATGGTCAACTAATCTATGACAAAGGAGGCAAGGATATACAATGGAGAAAAAACAGTCTCTTCAATAAGTGGTGCTGGGAAAACTGGACTGCTACATGTAAAATAATGAAATTAGAACACTCTCTAACACCATACACAAATATAAACTCAAAATGGATTAGAGACCTAAATGTAAGACTGGACACTATAAAACTCTTAGAGGAAAACATAGGAAGAACACTCTTTGACATAAATCACAGCAAGATCTTTTTTGATCCACCTCCTAGAGTAATGGAAATAAAAACAAAAATAAATAAATGGGACCTAATGAAATTTAAAAGCTTTTGCACAGCAAAGGAAACCATAAACAAGATGAAAAGACAACCCTCAGAATGGGAGAAAATATTTGCAAATGAATCAACGGACAAAAGATTAATCTCCAAAATATATAAACAGCTCATGCAGCTCAATATTAAAAAAAACAAACAACCCAATCCAATAATGGGCAGAAGACCTAAATAGACATTTCTCCAAAGAAGACATACAGATGGCCAAGAAGCCCATGAAAAGCTGCTCAACATCACTAATTATTAGAGAAATGCAAATCAAAACTACAGTGAGGTATCACCTCACACCAGTTAGAATGAGCGTCATCAGAAAATCTACAAAGAGCAAATGCTGGAGCGGGTGTGGAGAAAAGGGAACACTCCTGCACTATTGGTGGGAATGTAAATTAATACAGCCACTATGGAAAACAGTATGGAAGTTCCTTAAAAACTAAAAATAGAATTACCATATGATCCAGCAATCCCACTACTGTGCATATAACCAGAGAAAACCATAATTCAGAAAGATACATGCACCCCAATGTTCATTGCAGCACTATTTATAACAGCCAGGTCATGGAAGCAACCTAAATGCCCATTGACAGACAAATGGAAAAAGAAGATGTGGTACATATGTACAGTGGAATATTACTCAGCCATACAAAGGAACGAAATTGGGTCATTTGTAGAAACGTGGGTGGATCTAGAGATTGTCATACAGAGTGAAGTAAGTCAGAAAGAGAAAAACAAATATCGTATATTAATGCATATATGTGGAACCTAGAAAAATGGTACAGATGAACCGGTTTGCAGGGCAGAAATTGAGACACAGATGTATAGAACAAACATATGGACACCAAGTGGGGAAAGTGGCGGGCGTTGAGGGTGGTGGTGTGATGAATAGTTAGATTGGGATTGACATGTATACACTGATGTGTATAAAATGGATGACTAATAAGAACCTGCTGTATAAAAAAAATTAAATTAAATTAAAAAATTAAAAAAATGCATATTGGTGTGCAACTGATTTATACTTTATGTTTTTTTGAAATTTTCTTCAGTAAATCTGAAATACTTTAATTGAGGAAACAGCAGAATATGTGATATTACCAAAGAAATCTGCCATTTGTGCCAAAAACTGTCATTGGAACAAGCTCATTGGATCAGATGCCTGTATTCTTTAATAAGAAACAAAAATAAATGCATTAACATTTTTACTCAAGAATTTGAAGAAAAAAACCTAAAGAAGCTGATATGTATGCAAAGGTTTATTATATACAACTTAAAGTATCTCCTTTAGATCACTGTTTATGTAGTGAACATTTGGGAACAGCATGAGATAATTTTTTAATTTAGATAATTATAAACTTAAGATTGAATACTAAGAATTCATTACAAATAATGCTATTGATCTAGGGAAATATTGCTATTATGATGTTATATGAAAATTCAGCCTATAAGACAAATCATAGGATATTTTAAAAATACATCGTATGTCTGTATGTGTTTTAGTATAGTTAAAAATCTATCAAATTTGGTTACTCTCTATTGTGAGAATGCACATGATGCTTATTTTCCATTACAATGTTATAATCACTTTGTAGATTTAACCCTTCACCATTGTGTAAAGTAATTTATGAGAAGGTAACTGAAGGGGGGACAAAGGGATTTAGTTAAACGAATCAGTGTAATGGCCAATGCAAGGGATTCCCACATAATAACTATAGAATTTATATAGCATATATGTGAAAATTCAGATTATTACTATAAAGACATTATGCATGCAATAGGAAAAGATCTGTGTAATAGGAAAGTATGTGTCAAATGATCATTGTTTTAACTATATGAAGGGCACTGAAAACAGAGAGGTGACTTTACCTAAGAATTGCTTCTACCTCGTACACTGGAGAAACCTTTCCCAGTAACCAGACTGGACTCAGGTATAATATGGATTATTTTGAACTCTAGAATTTTAAAACAGAAAAGATTCTTTGTAACCATCAAAAAGGACTCCACATTTTTTTTAAAATAACACATTTGAAACTTCAAATATATAACTTTTCAAAAAACTGAATTTTGACTTTAAAGAAGGGGATTAATTGAAAAAAGCAATATTCTTTGCGACTGATGGACTTTGTGGATGAATGAATCCTAGAAACACCAGTACCAGGTAAAAGATAACAATTAGTGAGTGCTCACTGAACACCAATCACAATAAAAAACACTGTACATGGGTTGATTCATTCTTCACAATTACTCTGTATTAAGTGCTATTTTAATCTTTATTATAAAATTGAGGATAAAGAGACACAGGGAAGCTGTCATTTGCTCATATTTTCACAAGTAAATGGTAGATCCAGATTTTAATCTAGACCTCCTGCTTCTAAAGTAATATCTTTTCTATATAAAGTAAAATTTTTTTAGTAAATGAAACTGTACAAGCATATTAAGTTTATAACATCTTGTCGATTAACATAGGTGCAACACATCCTTTTACAATCCGTAATTGTGGAATTTTGATTTGATTTGAAAAGCTTCTAATTTAAAAAGGCCTCAGAATGTTTCTGTGTAAAATTCTAACATTAAAATTTACACCATGTCATTTTTCCTTTGTCCCTTTTTTTCTAAATCAAACTTAAATAAGAGTGAACTTTAAGCTCTATCTTCTGGTTAAACAAAGCCAAATGTCAACTCTAAAACAAGGACACTGCCAAAAAATTTTAAGGTTTTTTCATTCAGATATTTTAGAGCTCCCACTAAAATATAAAGAAAAGGAATCCGCTTAAAATCATTCTCTTGCACAAAACAAGTTTAAGAGAAGAAATACTGTCTGGTCAGAGAGACATCAGAATGTGCCTCTTGGAGTACATTAAAACAAAACAAAACAAAACCCCACACAACATATTCTCTAAGTTTGGAATAAGTTCAGATAATTGAATGCCTGTCATTGAAAGAGCTTCTTAGTGTCAAGCCTGGCTGTTTGGGGCACTGTTCAGGGGGATCAAGCTGTGTTATGCATTGGGAGCCCTGCCAAATGAATGACATTTCCTGAGAACATAGGAGGAATTTTAAGGAGTTGCCTTGTCCTTCCTAAACAGTTGGGTTAAAGGGTATTTAAAAAGAAAAAGGCACAGTCAAACTGCTGGGGATAATAGAGAGAAATGCCAACAAATCTTTAAATTTAACTGAGCTGAAAATAAACTGTATGGCAAGAAGTAATAAATTACTAAGTTTTATATGTTTTGACTTTTGGTCTTACGTTTTCATTTGAAAGGAATCTAAATATTTTCTATCTTTTAAGAATTTATATTTTAGAAAAACACATGAATAAATATTTTACATGGCAAAAGGGGTTGATTGGACTTGGTCTTATTCTCACCAAAAATATATAGAAATGCAGGGGAGACAGATATTCTTTTAATTCTAAAAATAAAACAATATTAGAAGAAACTCAAGTGATAATGCATTAGAGCTGTGATATCTGATTTGAAAGCTGAAATTTCACAATGGTGAGGGCAGGAGAAATTATCTTAAGCATAATCAAGGCAGAATCCCAATTGAACTCCTTGCATAAAATTGAGAGCCTCTGAGGAATTGATTTACTGAGTGCCAGAAGGGTAGAATAGAGAAAAGCATTATTAGAAGTCATAAAGGATTATAATTATCTAGATTTCAAGAAAGATATGAGTCTTCATATGGAGTATACATGCTGAGTCTAAAGCAAGATATTTAAAAAGTAAAACTCATATTATCAAAGACAGAAATAATCACATATTATCGAAGACAAAGAGATAACAGTAACTAGAGACAATAAATGGATTATGTACAAAGCATGCTGATTTCATTGTCAGCAGAATTCTCATTATAAAAATGAAGAAAATATTTGTTGAACTAGAATTCTATACCCAGATCAGTTATCATACATGAATGAGGGTAATATAGAGATATCTAAAATTAAAGAAGGGGTATCACTCATGAGTTCTCACCAAATGAATTACAAAAGTATATAAATTTAGGAGGAAAGGTTGAGATGAAAGTAGTAAGTTTAGCAAAAAACTTGGTAAATTTTGGTAAATATAATTAATCACTGACTGAATAAAAATAAAGTCTTATTTAAAGTTGAAAATATAATGGACTTCAAATTCCACATAGAATAGCTGAAAGGAATGAAAATTGTTTTGGAGCATTCAAAAATTCCTGTGAATTTTTTTCAAAGGGAGATAAGAGATAATGATTACATTAGGACTTTGTGAAATCAAGTACACATGTTAAAATTGAGGTGGCTGTTAAACAAGTATTGTAGAAATGTGCATCTTTCAAAAAGTGGATAATGAATAGTTGATCAATAAAAGTCAAGGAAAAAGGGAATAAACATAGAAACTATGCAATAAATAAAAATTTTAAAATAGGACTTTGGAAATGTGATAACAAAATAAATAAATAAAAACTAAAAACCAGCCAAAAAACAAACAAAAAAACAAAACAAAAAATCATGTCAAAATATCAAATTAAAATATGTAGAACATTACACAGGATAGATCACATCTTGGGTCACAAATCAAGCCTCGGAAAATGTAAGAAAATTAAAATCATATCAAGCATCTTTTCTGACTACAACACTATGAGATTGGAAAAAAATTACATGAAGAAAACCTGTAAAAAACACAAATACATGGAGGCTAAACAGTGCACTACTAAATAACCAAGAGATCACTGAAGAAATCAAAGAAGAAATTAAAAAAAGAGAATATGTTTAGATTTAGGGAACAAACAAGCAAAGTATATTCTAATTTATAATTGATAAAATAATAAAAACAATGCTCTCCTTAATGGGGGTTGGACTGTATGGAAATTTTAGAAAGAAACATAAACTAGGCTTGTAATCGTTATATTGTTATGCATACAATTTTAAGGCCACAACATTTTTTGATTGGCGGTATAATTATGCAATTAATATCATGATTAAGTATCTTGAAAAACTGAACGAACAAGAGTCTTGGATATGTAAAATTCATTAGTTCTTGCAATAAACTAATATTAGTTGGGAGCTTACTATTTGCCAGGTACTTGCTTTTTATTCTTAAATAGATTATGAATTTACTGTCAACTTTAATTCTCTCATCTTTTGAAGAAACAAACAGTAACATCTGTTGAGCATTTAGAAAATACAAAATACAAAAGTTTCCATTAACACACATATAAAAAATTATATAAAGTACTTATATTTGCAAATACATGCAGAAATGAAATGACTTTTTAAATCTTTGAAGTAATTTTCACTACGAAACCTTTGAATTTAGAATCAACTTTTAATGGACATCCAACTCAACATAATAATTCTAAATTCTGAAAATAACTTATCAATTATTTTGTCATTCCTGTGGTACACTGTGTTTATGTCAACTAAATCACATTAAAGTATTATGTATATGAGCAATCATTTTGTCATTCATAAGTTGTCACTTTGGAACTACATTATTGAAGAATTAGCTATAATTGGGTTGTGCAGTTTAAGCAAAGGCCAACCTAAGAATGTGTCTGCTGATTGTTAGAGATTCAGAACACATTTTTTTTTTTTTAACATCTTTATTGGAGTATAATTGCTTTACTTGTTGTGCTAGTTTCTGCTGTATAACAAAATGAATCAGCTATACGTATACATACATCCCCATATCGCCTCTCTCTTGCACCTCCCTCCCAACTTTGTGGTCACAAAGCACCGAGCTGATCTCCCTGTGCTATGTGGCTGCTTCCCACTAGGTATCTATTTTACATTTGGTAGTGTGTATAAGTCCATGCCACTCTCTCACTTTGTCCCATCTTACCCTTCCCTCTCTTGCGTCCTCAAGTACATTCTCTATGTCTGCGTCTTTATTCCTGTACTGCCCCTAGGTTCTTAAAACCATTTTTTTTTTTAACATTCATATATATGTGTTAGCATACGGTATTTGTTTTTCTCCTTCTGACTTACTTCACTCTGTATGACAGACTCTAGGTCCATCCACCTCACTACAAATAACTCAATTTCATTTCTTTTTATGGTTGAGTAATATTCCATTATATATATATGCTACATCTTCTTTATCCATTCATCTGTTGATGGACACTTAGGTTGCTTCCATGTCCCAGCTATTGTGAATAGAGCTGCAATGAACATTGTGGTACATGACTCTTTTTGAATTATGGTTTTCTCAGGGTATATGCCCAGTAGTGGGATTGCTGGGTCGTATGGTAGTTCTATTTTTAGTTTTTTAAAGAACCTCCATCCTGTTCTCCACAGTGGCTGTATCAATTTACATTCCCACCAACAGTGCAAGAGGGTTCCCTTTTCTCCACACCCTCTCCAGCATTTATTGTTTGCAGAATTTTTGATTCGTACTGGTGTGGGGTGATACCTCATTGTAGTTTTGATTTGCATTTCTTTAATGATTAATGATTAATGATTAATGATGTTGAGCATTCTTTCATGTGTTTGCTGGCAATCTGTATATCTTCTTTGGAGAAATGTCTATTTAGGTCTTCTGCCCATTTTTGGATTGGGTTGTTTGTTTTTTTGATATGGAGCTGCATGTGTTGCTTGTAAATTTTGGAAATTAATCCTTTCTCAGTTGCTTCATTTGCAAATATTTTCTCCCATTCTGAGAATTGTCTTTTTGTCTTGTTTATGGTTTCCTTTGCTGTGCAAAAGCTTTTAAGTTTCATTAGGTCCCATTGGCTTATTTTTGTTTTTATATCCATTTCTCTAGGAAGTGGGTCAAAAAGGATCTTGCTGTGATTTATGTCATAGAGTGTTCTGCCTATGTTTTAATCTAAGAGTTTTACAGTGTCTAGCCTTATATTTACGTCTTTAATCCATTTTGAGTTTATTTTTGTGTATGGTATTAGGAAGTATTCTAATTTCATTCTTTTCCATTTGGTTGTCCAGTTTTCCCAGCACCAATTATTGAAGAGGCTGTCTTTTCTCCATTGTATACTCTTGCCTCCATTATCAAAGATAAGGTGACCATATGTGCATGGGTTTATCTCTGGGCTTTCTATCCTGTTCCATTGATACTGTTTTTGTGCCAGTACCATACTGTCTTGATTATTGTACCTTTGTATTATAGTCAGAAGTGCAGGAGCCTGATGCCCCCAGTTGCATTTTTCTCTCTCAAGATTGCTTTGGCTATTCGTGGTCTTTTGTGTTTCCATTCAAATTGTGAAATTTTTGTTCTAGTTCTGTGAGAAAGGCCATTGGTAGTTTGATAGGGATTGCACTGAATCTGCAGATTGCTTTGGGTGGTATAGTCATTTTCAAAATGTTGATTCTTCTAATCCAAGAACATGGTATATCTCTCCATCTGTTTGTATCATCTTCAATTTCTTTCATCAGTGTCTTATAGTTTTCTGCATGTAGGTCTTTTGTCTCCTTAGGTAGGTTTATTCCTATGTACTTTATTCTTTTTGTTGCAATGCTAAATTAGAGTGTTTCCTTAATTTCTCTTTCAGATTTTTCATCATTAGTGTATAGGAATGCAAGAGATTTCTGTGCATTAATTTTGTATCCTTTTACTTTATCAAAGTCATTGATTAGCTCTAGTAGTTTTCTGGTATCATCTTTAGGATTCTGTATGTATAGTATCATGTCATCAGCAAACAGTGGCGGCTTTACTTCTTCTTTTCCAATTAGGATTCCTTTTATTTCTTTCTCTTCTCTGCTTGTTGTGGCTAAAACCTCTAAAACTATGTTGAAAAATAGTGGTGAGAGTGGACAACCTTGTCTTGTTCCTTGTCGTAGAGGAAATGGTTTCAGTTTTTCACCATTGAGAACGATGTTGCCTGTGGGTTTGTCATATATGGTCTTTATTATGTTGAGGTAAGTTCTCTCTATGCCTACTTTCTGGAGTGTTTTTATCATAAATTGGTGTTGAATTTTGTTGAAAGCTTTTTCTGCATCTATTGAGATTATCATATGGATTTTATCCTTCAATTTGTTAATATGGTGTATCACATTGATTGATTTATGTATATTGAGGAATCCTTGCATTCCTGGGATAAACCCCACATGATCATGGTGTATGATCCTTTTAATGTGCTGTTGGAATCTGTTTGCTAGTATTTTGTTGAGGAATTTTGCATCTATGTTCATCAGTGATATTCGTCTGTAGTTTTCTTTCTTTGTGACATCTTTGTCTGCTTTTGGTATCAGGGTGATGGTGGCCTTGTAGAATGAGTTTGGGAGTGTTCCTCCCTCTGCTATATTTTGGAAGAGTTTGAGAAGGATAGGTGTTAGCTCTTCTGTAAATGTTTGATACAATTCACCTGTGAAGCCATCTGGTCTTGGGCTTTTGTTGGAAAATTTTTAATCAGTCTCAATTTCAGTGCTTGTGATTGGTCTGTTTATATTTTCTATTTCTTCCTGGTTCAGCCTCAGAAGATTGTGCTTTTCTAAGAATTTATCCATTTCTTCCAGGTTGTCCATTTTATTGGCATATAGTTGCTTTCAGTAATCTCTCATGATCCTTTGTATTTCTGCAGTGTCAGATGTTACTTCTTTTTCATTTCTAATTCTGTTGATTTAAGTTTTTTCCCTTTTTTCTTAATGAGTCTGGCTAATGGTTTATCAAGTTTGTTTATCTTCTCAAAGAACCAGCTTTTAGTTTTATTGATCTTTGCTATTGTTCCCTTCATTTCTTTTCCATTTTTTTCTGATCTGATATTTATGATTTCTTTCCTTCTGCTAACTTTGGGGTTTTTTTGTTCTTCTTTCTCTAATTGCTTTAGTTGTGAGGTTAGGTTGTTTATTTTAGATGTTTCTTGTTTCTTGAGGTAGGATTGTATTGCTATAAAATTCCCTCTTAGAAGTACATTTGCTGCATCCCATAGGTTTTGGGTCATCGTGTTTTCATTGTCATTTGTTTCTACGTATTTTGGATATCCTTTTTGATTTCTTCAGTGATCTCTTGGTTATTTAGTAGTGTATTGTTTAGCCTCCATGTATTTGTATTTTTTACAGATTTTTTTCCTGTAATTGATATCTAGTCTCATAGCATTGTGGTTGAAAAAGATACTTGATACGATTTCAATTTTCTTAAATTTACCAAGCTTGATTTGTGACCCAAGATATGATCTATCCTGGAAAATGTTCCATGAGCACTTGAGAAGATAGTGTATTCTGTTGTTTTGGGATGGAATGTCCCATAAATATCAAGTAACTCCATCTTGTTTAATGTAAAATTTAAAGCTTGTGTTTCCTTCTTTATTTTTATTTTTGATGATCTCTCCATTGGTCAAAGTGGGGTGTTAAAGTCCCCTACTATTATTGTGTTACTGTCGATTTCCCCTTTTATGGCTGTTAGCTTTTCCCTTATGTGTTGAAGTGCTCCTATGTTGGGTACATAAATATTTACAATTGTTATATCTTCTTCTTGGATTGATCCCTTGATCATTATGTAGTGTCTTTTTTTGTCTATTGTAATAGTCTTTATTTTAAAGTCTATTTTGTTTGATATGAGAATTGCTACTCCAGCTTTCTTTTGATTTCCATTGCATGGAATATCTTTTTCCACCCCCTGACTTTCAGTCTCTATGTGTCCCTAGGTCTGATGTGGGTCTCTTTTAGACAGCATATGTACGGATCTTGATTTTGGAACCATTCAGCCAGTCTATGTCTTTTGGTTGGAGCATTTAACCATTTACATTTAAGGTAGTTATTGATATGTATGTTCCTATTACTATTTTCTTAATTGTTTTGGGTTTGTTATTGTAGGTCTTTTCCTTCTCTTGTGTTTCCTGCCTAGAGAAGTTCCTTTAGTATTTGTTGTAAAGCTGGTTTGGTGGTGCTGAATTCTCTTAGCTTTTGCTTGTCTGTAAAGGTTTTGATTTCTCCGTCGATTCTGAATGAGATCCCCACTGCATAGAGTAATCTTGGTTGTAGATTTTTCCCTCTCCTCACTTTAAATATGTCCTGTCACTCCCTTCTGGTTTGCAGAGTTTCTGCTGAAAGATCAGCTGTTAACCTTATGGGGATTCCCTTGTATGCTATTTGTTGTTTTTCCCCTTGCTGCTGTTAATATTTTTTCATTGTATGTAATTTTTAATAGTTTGATTAATATATGTCCTGGTGTGTTTCTCCTTGGATTTATATTATATGGGACTCTGTGCTTCGTGGACTTGATTGACTCTTTCCTTTCCCATATTTTGGAAGTTTTCAACTATAACTCTTCAAATATTTTCTCAGTCCCTTTCTTTTTCTCTTCTTCTTCTGGGACCCCAATAATTCGAATGTTGGTGCGTTTAATGTTGTCCCAGAAGTCTCTGAGACTGTCCTCAATTCTTTTCATTCTTTTTTTTTTTATTCTGCTCTGCAGTAGTTATTTCCACTCTTTTATCTTCCAGGTCACTTATCCGTTCCTCTGCCTCAGTTATTCTGATATTGATTCCTTCTAGAGAATTTTTAATTTCATTTATTGTGTTGTTCATCATTGTTTGTTTGCTCTTTATTTCTTCTAGGTCCTTGTTAAACATTTCTTGTATTTTTTCCATTCTATTTCCAAGATTTTGGATCATCTTTACTATCATTACTCTGAATTGTTTTTTAGGTAGACTGCCTATTTCCTCTTAATTTTTTGGTCTAGTGGGTTTTTACTTTGTTCCTTCATCTGCTGTTGTTTCTCTGTCTTCTCATTTTGCTTAACTTACTGTATTTGCTGTTTTCTTTTCACAGTCTGCCGGTTTGAGGGTCCCATTGTTTTTGGTGTCTGCCCCCAGTTGCTAAGGTTGGTTCACTGGGTTATGTAGGCTTCCTGGTGGAGGGGACTGGTGCCTGTGTTCTGCTGGATGAGGCTGGGTCTTGTCTTCCTGGTGGGCAGGACCATGTCTGGTGGTGTGTTTTGGGGTGTCTGTGACCTTATTATTATTTTAGGCAGCCTCTCTGCTAATTGGTGGGGTTGTGTTCCTGTCTTGCTAGTTGTTTGGCATAGGGTGTCCAGCACTTTGCTTTCTGGTCATTGAGTCGAGCTGGATCTTCATGTTGAGATGGAGATCTCTGGGAGAAGTTTTGCCATTTAATATTACATGGACCCTGGAAGTCTCTGGTGTACCAAAATCCTGAACTCAGCTCTCCCAACTCAGAGGCACAGGCCTGACACCTGCCTGAAGCACCAACACCCTGTCAGCACCATGGCTCAGAAGAAAAGGGAGAAAAAAAGAAAGAAAGAAAGAATAAAATAAAATAAACTTCCTAATAAAAAAATATTAAAAGAAATTAAAGGTAATAAAAAAAAGAAAGAAAGAAGAGAGCAACCAAGCCAAAAAACAAATCCACCAATGATAACAAGTGCTAAAAATCTATGTAAACAAACAAACAAGAAAACGGAGAGACAGAACCCTAGGACAAATGGTAAAAGCAAAGCCGTATAGACAAAATCACACAAAGTCCACCACCTCAATTTTGGGATGATTCATTGTCTATTCAGGTATTCCACACACGCAAGGTACATCAAGTTGATTGTGGAGATTTAATCCACTGCCCTTGAGGCTGCTGGGAGAAATTTCCCTTTCTCTTCTTTGTTCACAAAACTCCTGAGGTTCAGCTTTGGATTGGCCCCGCTTCTGTGTGTAGGTCTCTGGAGGGCGTCTGTTCTTTGTTCAGACAGGATGGGGTTAAAGGAGCAGCTGATTCGGGGGCTCTGGCTCCCTCAGACCGGGGGGAGGGAGGGGTAGGGATGCGGGGCGAGCCTGCGGTGGCAGAGGCTGGCATGACGTTGCAGCAGCCTGAGGTACACCGTGTGTTCTCCCAGCGAAGTTGTCTCTGCATCATGGGACCCTGGCAGTGGCGGGCTGCACAGGCTCCCTGGAGGGGAGGTGTGGATAGTGACCTGTGCTTGCACACAGACTTCTTGGTGGCGGCAGCAGCAGCCTTAGCGTTTCATGCCCATCTCTGGTGTCTGCGCTGATAGCCGCGGCTCGCGCCTGTCTCTAGGGCTAGTTTAGGCGGTGATCTGAATCCCCTCTCCTTGCGCACCCGAAACAATGGTCTCGTGCCTCTTAGGCAGGTCCAGACTTTTTCCCGGACTCCCTCCCGGCTAGCTGTGGTGCACTAGCCCCCTTCAGGCTGTGTTCACGCAGCCAACCCCAGTCCTCTCCCTGGCTTCTGATATCCGAAGCCGGAGCCTCAGCTCCCAGCCCCCACCCGTCCCAGCGGGTGAGCAGACAAGCCTCTCGGGCTGGTGAGTGCTGGTCGGCACCGATTCTCTGTGCAGGAATCTCTCCGCTGTGCCCTCCGCACCCCTGTTTCTGCGCTTTCCTCTGTGGCTCTGAAGCTTCCCCCACCCCCAACCCCGCCTCCACCAGTGAAGGGGCTTCCTAATGTGTGGAAACCTTTCCTCCTTCACATCTCCCTCCCTGAGGTACAGGTCTCATCCCTATTCTTTTGTCTCTGTTTTTTCTTTTTTCTTTTGCCCCACCCAAGTATGTGGGGAGTTTCTTGCCTTTTGGGAAGTCTGAGGTCTTCTGCCAGCGTTCAGTAGGTGTTCTGTAGGAGTTGTTCCACATGTAGATGTATTTCTGATGTATTTGTGGGGAGGAAGGTGATCTCCATGTCTTACTCCTCTGCCATCTTGAAGGTCTCCCCAGAACACATCTTGCCATAGGATCAGAGCTAAGCAAGAGATAAAGGCTTTGATTTCAAACATGGATATGTACTGCCCACATCTTGGGGTGCCTTTCACATCATATTCTAGATATAGAGCATGCTACATTGGAAGGATGGAGGGGAATCTCCAAATTGATTATATCATACAGGAAAAATAAAGAAACAGTGTGCACATACATACACAAAATTCTTTATGTCTCCTCAAGAACTCTCTTAATCACCAACTCTTGTTTCTCTCTTGTTGCTTTTGTGTATCTATATGCTCCTCACAATTTCCTTAGTTGTCAGTCCTGTAATCTGACTTTTTATGAAGTTTGGATTCCCATTCCTTCCAGCAAATATATTTTAAACCCATTGTGTAGCTGAAGCGTAAAACTGGTGGTGATAAATATGGATAATAACTTTTCTAAAATAGTTGCATTCTGATACCTAACCCTTATCACCACTACCCTCTCCTACTTCCCCACTTCTCCTTTTGGGTTAGGAATCAGGTGATTTGCTTCTTTATCTCACAGCCTTGCTTGTCAAACATTGGTAGTAGCAATTTTCTGTTTTCTAGACTTCTGGAGACAGAATCAGTAGTAAGGGAGGAGATGAAAAACTTGGAGGAAAGCTGATGGGAATTGCAGTAGCAAATGGGAAGAATAGGAGCCTTGAATTGATTCATGTGGGGCAATGGATGCATGTTTGATTTTTTAAAATAGTTGTAGAGAAAAGAAAAAATAAAAACTATGTCAGGTGTTCATCCAGGCTAAATAACTTTTAGGTAAAAATTATAATAAACTATTATTATTATTAGGTAAAAGCTTATAATAAACTTATTGTTGATACTCTATACACAGTAACTAGTTTCCTAGATCTTTACATGTTTATCAGTTTACTCCCTTTGATTCAAAATGGGAAGGAAACAATCCTCAACATGTTTCACAAATAATTATTGCCTTATACTCTCCCAGATTAATGATGTAGCACCCAGTGACACCTAACACATTTAAGTGTTTGGAAAAAATGCTTTGTCTTAAAAGTCATGTTGTAATTTGTTCTCCAACACCGCTTCTTTAATGCATCACTTGAAGGATCTTGTGCATATTTTCATATAAAAATATGAACACACATGAAAAGGAGTAGCATAAGAATATGTTAGCTACTTCATTTGTTAATTTCAATATGTATACATATATACATGTGTATATGAAAGGAGGTACTTTAATAATCATACCAAGACAGTAAGCATAAACCAGTACTGTCTCTGGCAAAACACAAGGTATGTGTGTACACACAAACATATCACAGTTTGCGCATACTAATGTGGATTTGTGCTAAGCCTTTCTGTTTTCATCTGGTTCTTGTGAGATCAACAATATGTATATGTTGGGTTTGGCATGTAGTCATTCCACAGAAAGCTCATAAAAGTGTAACTCATAACTTGCCAGCACTGAGCTCATGTTCTTATAAACCTGGTAGTTAGACTGCCTAATTCAATATTCCTCAAGTAGTAATAGCTCAATAAAGCCAGAGATTTGAAAGTATTTGTATTTATAGATTATGTAAATGAATAATATTGCATAGTTGTCTGGGATTCTATTAAATATGGTTTTATGTATGCCTCAAATAAACTTCTGCCTGTAAAAAAATAAATTGGGCACTAAACTAAAAACACATTTACTAAATAGAATCAACTCTTTTTGCAATGCAGTATTTTCTTTTAAGCCACTTTTCTTTTTCATAACGTTAGTTTATCAAGGACTAAATTGACATTAAATATTTGCAAGTTCAAAAGAGTAAGAGGATCTGTTTGAACCTGTCCTTCTAGGAAGGACTAAGTGAAATAGTTTGGACTTGAACAGCTGGTCCTAAAAGATAAAGACCATTGGGGTCATTCAGAAGAAGGAGAGAGGGCATTTGTGATCAATATTACCAGTTGTTAAAAAATTTTCAGTCTCGTTGTTTACCTTTTTTGAGTAATGATGGAAGATAAGAGATGCAAGAGCAAAATGATTCTATAAATACATAGATATATATTACTTTACCTAGAGGTTTAAGTTGTGATCTGTTTCACTGCTGAGTCTCAAATACTTTTTCAGCTGAAAGTCATCTTCATATATATGTGTGAATGGCCAATTCTATTGCTGAATCCAAGAATAAAGATTTTTCACCTGTATCTTACACATATATGCACATACATATATTATATATATAGAAATTTGTGTGCACACATGTATGCATACCTATATTACACATAGGTGCCTATGTATAGTGTACATATATGGACAGATATATACATACATATATGTGTAAATATATATATATATATATATATACACATACACACAAGGGATAATCAGGCAAATAGAAAGTACAATTTCTCTCATCTTACTTTGAAGTACTCAGGAAATAATTTGACAAGTAGAATTTGCATTCAGGCATTTAAATGAAGAATGACTCAGATCTAGTGTTTGTTTAAATCCTATAAAGAGCTCTTACTTGAAATTAATTATAGCTTTATTATATCTGTTTGACCTCTAAAATGCCCTGAACTATATTGTGCCTGAGGCTATAATTAGAATAGGCTGTCAATTATTTGTAGATGGGTGGATGGTGGATGAGAGGTTGAGTTAATGGATGATTGATGGATACAAGAATCACTCTTTTTCTACCATCTCATGAAGAATTTATCAATACACTCTGACTTGTGTGAATACCAGTGCACTTTGTAAACAGTCCTCCCTTGAGGTCTCTGCAGCTAGTTGTCTTCTTTATCTTAAGGTGTCTTCCTGGCCTGGCACAGTGGTACACATGGAGGAGGATAGCAATAACTTGTCTATTCAATTGATTTCACTTCCAGATTTGAGAGGTTATGACCTTGTGATTTGCATCAATTTGATAAGATGTCTAAGCCAACTCTGTAAAACTAGTGCTTTTTCAGTGTTTATTTTTTTCCAGTTTATTTGATCTTTATTTTGCAAGTGATCCTGATTTGCTTCAGCATTCCTTCTTCCCCTTTTTGGGAAGTGTACATCTGCTTCTGACATCTGCCTTCTGTCTCCCTTTGTAAATTATGAAGTGATGCCAACTCCTTTTATCAACAAATTACCCTTAGAACCATTTAGAGGCTATAATGATTCTTTGATTCTTTATGAATTTGCAAAATGACTCAATGCTTATATTAGCTTTGTTTGTCCTTTCTTTTTCCATATTTAATATTTATAGTTGGCAGGCCCAGATGGTGTACTTTGTTATGTCCTGAAATGTTGCTGTTTTTTTCATTCCTTAATTACAGTAATGTCAGTCTGTAATATCCCCAGCCTCCATCTCTAGTTGACACTGTAGATTTCACATTTGTTGTATTATTTATTGAACTATGTTTGACAATGTGAAATATACAGTAATCTTTTCCTAACCTTGCTGCTTTTTCATGTTTGTCTACATTGACCATTTGCCTTTGCTGTTTGATGATATCCTCAATTTATTGTATTTTTTAAAGTTTTGCAGATATTTTAGGTATTGATATATCCTCATAGTTGAGACAGTGAGGAATGAGAAAAAAAAAAAACAATTTGAGGTTCATGGTAGCAACAAGCATTGTAGAAAAATATACAAGCCAATATTTTTTCATTTTTTGTGTCCCTGGAAGTTCCCTTCTTATAATTTGATAGAGAAAAAGTGCATAGCTTTATTTTATATTTTATAAAAATATCTTTAAAAATTCATTTCATAAAACATATATTAATAGAACAAATTCATATGCTTAAAAGTACCATTGATTTCTTCTCTTAAACTTATTTAGTTTTCTTTTTGGACTTTGATCCAGATCACCTTCATGCTCAGATAATCACTGACAGATTCTTACAACTCATTTTCTTCAGAAGCTCCAATAAAATGTACAAGAAACTCACATGTCAATCTCTTAAGGTCTTGCTTTTGAGTTACATACTAGACTTCCATAATAATTTTTTTATACTCCCACTCTGTTTAAATTTTGTAAATGTTAATTTAAAGATTATAAAGTATTTTCCTCTAATTAATTTAAATTTACTGCATCAAGAACTACTTAGAAAACATCCTTTTCTTCATTTAAGCAGATATTTTTTTTTAATCGTATTTGAGCATTCTCTCAAAAATTCCCCAAGAGACAGACCTAGAAATAGAAACCTCCTGTTCATATAACAGTCCTGCTCTGGGCAACGAAATCAGTACTTTACCCTTGGATTCAACATCAAACAAAGTTAAATAGATTTTTCAACTACTACACCTGACAGTGTCAGCCACCTTTTAAAATGACATTTGTAACATCACTGGAGACTGGTTTTCTCATAGCTCAGTGAAAACCCTGTACACATATCAGAGGGTGTTGATGCGACCTTTTGTCTTTCATGTCTATTTTATCATTGTTTTTCTAATTTCAACTTAGAACAAAGGATATACAGCGTTCTAAAATATTACATTAGGGGATGGCTGGAATGATAAAATATTTCCAAATTGGCATATAACTTTACATTTAATTTGGAATGTGTGAAGACAAAATACATTTTTTGTGCTTAAACAAACAACACATATTATTGAACACCTCATATGCCAGGCAAAAAATTACAAACAGCTGCCTTATGACCATATTCTAATGCATACATATGTGTATGTACACATACATGTGCTGTGGCCTATGTCATATTTACAGGCACACACATCCACGCATTTAAGATATTTCACATGAATGAAAAGACTTGGGATTAATCATAAAGGTTGCTCTAACAAAACCAGAAGAGTTTTTTTGTTTGTTTTCATAACATCTGGCTACAAGTAAGCAGCTTTGACCTACTCGTTTCCCTACCTTCCCTATATCCTTTCAGATTCTGTGGGAAAATACACCTTTTACCCTTGATATTGTTGCTTAATTTAATAGCATATAATATTTGAAAAAAATTAAAGCTCCTAATAGAATGTGCGCATAGAAATGCTCATTTTCAGGTATTTTCTGCTCATTTCGTGCCCCCTTTTCCAGGGTGCACAGGTCTTCCTGTTTTGAGTTCCATTGGCTGCAGTTGCAGTAAAACCACCAGGCAGGTTGGACAGGATCTCAAGATGTCCGTACACCAGTTCCATCTGTTAAATAATCCTGTTTGTGCTTTATTGTCATTCTACCACACAAACAGTAATGTTTCTTTGGTAGTCAAATGATAGTTTTCACAACCATATTCTCATTTATTTTAAATCATTTTACTCTTTATGTGTTAGGATTTATGTGCTTCTCTTGCACAAGGCAAAGTAAGTGTTCCAGAAGTGGTCTTGAAATATTTGTTCATTTGGTTGATTGTTTTCCCCAATTATGGACAAAAAAGAGGCTTACACTAAGCATATTCATCCTCAAGATACTTGTGGGTCTTGACACTCAAGAACTACTGTGCACTAGTGTGCTGTGCAGAAATGTGAAGAGTTCAGAAAAGCAAACTCTCTTACACTTTCTCAAGCACCAACCTCGATGTCATTCACCATTTATTATAATATATCTGGGCTGCTAACTTTTTCTTAAGCCTGGCCTTTGCAGGCATTTTATTTTATAGTTCCTTGTCGGGTCTCTGAGGATTAAAAAATGAATCAGACCTAGTCCAAATTTCTAGAAACTCTCAGTGAAGAGAATGAGATAGATGTAAAAACAGGCATTTGTGAGACACTATAAATAGCAAAAGATACAAACTCAGCATACTTACTTACCAAGCAAGACTACAAAACCCAGGTGACTGCAGCATGAAGTAAGCAGGATCAGCTTTCATCTGACTAAAATTGTATGAGACTCCAAGTGAAAGGTGCCCTGCTGAGCCCGTCTCATTTTTTATGGCTCACTGAATCACTGAGCATAATAACATCGTTGATGTTTTAAGCTCCTACATCTGAGATAGTAAGATACATATAGAAACTAAAAAAGCAAGTAATGAAATTGTGTGAGCGTTAGAAAATGTGACTGAAAAAATTATCATTCTCGTCTGTATTTGACAGGAAATGTTCCACACATTAAAGCAGCATATACAATATCTTTTTCATCTTCAGAGCCTACACTGTTTATTTTTACTTCATTTCTCCTTTGTATTTCCCAAAACATCCTTTCTGTTTTTTTGTGACATTTAGCAACCAAGAATGTGTTCGTGTTTCATTGTTGAAATTTTATTTCGTGTTTTTTTTTTCTTTTTTCCCTTACAATCTTCTGGTCTTCCAAATCAACCAGCCACCTCACCTGGGCACTCATGGTGTGTCATTCTCACCTCTAGTTATCATATAACTTTGTAACTATGCATTTACTCTAAAATGTGTCCTACTCTGTACTCTAGTGTACTTCTGAATTCTGAAACTTACATAATAGGTGATCTATGAGTTAAATAGGAGATTAGGAAAAATGCTTAATGGAGAAAGTAAAGGAGGCCAGATGAAGTACAAAGAAGTAAGATCATCAAGACACAATTCTCCACAAAGTATCTATTGCTACTTACATTTTTAGTCTTGACATAAAATCAGGTACTTTTTCTTATATCCATAATGTCTAGTACTTTCCTGACTTACTGTCATATTTATAACCTTCATTCATCTTAGAATATCTTTTTGTCAAAACTCTATTGTTTTTTAAAGACCATTGATATTTTTACTGCTTTCCCACCATTTGCGTGTGTACTACACTCTCAGATCAGTATAAGTTTTCATGTCATGCGAGAATTCTCAACACTGAGCAACTACTCCTAGTCCTTTGAAAAGCACTCTTAGGGAAAATGTGGTCACATAATTACGTTAATGATGATTTTTCTAAGGGTAAATCATTAGATGTCATTTTTTTTCATTTCATTTTTCCATTTTTTCCCCCATGTTACCTTTGTGCTAGATAACATCATTTGCCATGTGCAATGGGAATAATTCCCTTATCTGAAATGGACATAACAACATTGGGCTGGAGGAGGAGAAAGAATGAAGAGGAGGTGTTAAGACTTACTGAGAACTAACTATGCACGAGGCACAGGTGTTCCAGGGCTTTACTGTTTTAGATCATTTAATCCAACAAGAACTCTACTTGTATGTATTAATGTATGGACCACACCTGGCACATATTAGGTATTAGATAAGTGTGAGATTGCTTGCCCTCTCTTGGATTGAAAGATATAACTTATTTTGGCTTTCTTATGTATCAGGGGAAAAAACACATCTCAATGTAACTTCATGCCGTTTAAAATTATTTACATTGAAAATATTTTTCACCTCCTTGCTTGTTTTCTGTAATTCTTTAGATTTGTTTAAAATTATTTTTCACTCTTACTCCTCCCCTATGCTTGACCAATGCATTTATTCTGAAATATTAAAAATCATAACATTATATGCATTAATGGAGAATAGATGACCTACTTTCACTTTGAACTTTCCAATAATGTTTAATAGATAGGTAGTGTGATTTTTAGGAGGCCTATTCAATCCATAAGTCATTTATCAGGCTTGGGAAACCATATTAATTCAGTAGCTCTTCCAGTAAAACAGTAACATCTGCTCTATTTTCACTGAGTTAACTTCATTAAAATAAACTCTTCTTGCCTGAAGTCAGGAAAATTTTTACTTGAATCTCAATACTTTTTCATCTTCCCTACCTCTGAGTTTTTAATAGACTACAGAAATTAAATATATCAAGAAATTAAGCTCCAAGCTCAGCACCAGTGTTCAGGTTTCATAAAAACTTCAATTTTAATACCACATTTGATCAGTTTAACAGGAGTTAAATCAAAGGTCACTATTTTTTAAATGTTTTTATTCCTTTATATTAAGATGTATCCTTTACATACTTTTATTCTGTAAACTTTCCAATAATTTTAGAGGAATGCTGAGTACACCAAAAAGTGAATAAGATAATTTTTTAAGAAAAGGAAAGAGTTATAGAATAGTTTATATTTAATATGTAGAAAATTCAGTATACAATAAATTTTCCAACACTGTCGTTTCTATGTTTTCATAGAAACCTAATAAAATACCTAACATTAAATATATAAATACATCATAGCAAATGCTTCTATTATATTAAAATGTTATAATTGTCCCCTTTCCTTTTGATATATAAAATATTTTTCTACATTTACTTATTCTTTGCTAACTTTTAAAGCAATATACATTTCCTGGATGCTCAAGTAGATGCATTTATTGTAATGTTACTTAAATATGTACACATAAAAGTAGAAATAAACTTTTAATGCTTATACCATTTATTTAACAACCAAACCAATGCAGTTTCAAATTAAAAATGAACAACACTATAAAACCAAAAAAATATATTTTGAAACTATTTTGTTATTGTACTGTTTTGCTGAAATGAATTACTACTCAAAATATGGATACAATAGTGACCTCTGTTGCATAGGTTCATTTAACTTGGTTGTGCTAATACTGCTGTGTGTAGGGCGCTGGCTTAATTATTGCTCATTTTTTTCTGTTCAGTGTATGAAAAAAACTCAATTTCTCCAAGGTTCCAAAACAATATTTGACCTTTACCTGGCAGGGATTCATTTGTGTGGTAAAAAGTTAATAACTTTTTCTCATTACTTCGTGATAATATAAGTAGCACTCCTTGGCTAGAGATTAGAAACAAAAGAAAACACTTGAAAAATGATTAGAAAAACACATATACAGAGACACACACATGCACAGAAATGAAAACCCACTGTATATTTGATGGTAGTCAGCTAGATGTTCAAAGATACATATAGTGATATGCGTGAGAAGCACATATACTTATTAAATTTTTATAAAATTAAAAATAAATATCAAAAATTTCTGGATTTCAGGGCAACTTATGTGGACTTCCAGATATCCATGAACCTAGGGAAACATGCATATCATCATCTCGCTAATTCTAATATTTGTTAACCATGGTGAATCTTGAGTTTATTTGTAATTTTGAGCAAGACAGAAAACGAAGAAGAAGTCATTGGAAACCCATGATTTTTGAATGAAATTGTGACGAGATAAAAATACTCTGAATTTATATGTCACAAAAAATGTTCCTCACAGTGTTTGAAATTTGAGAGGATATATAAAGGTCTGAGTCTGAAAACTAGCATTAACTAGATAATCAAGTTTTGAAATAAATCGTCATAATAGAAATGTTTAAAAATATAGCATTGAGAAAAAATATGCAGTAAACTCTGTGTGTGTGTTATGAGCATCTCTGATTTATATTGAATTTACTTTCGTGTCTCTGTCATCCTTAGTTTGTTGCTACATATCCTGAATTTTCTGACACAGCCTCAAATTCAAAAAAATATGTTCTCAAACAACATGTCCCAGTTGTATTTCTTGCTGTGGGATGTTTCAAGTATCTTTTATCACAACATCTTTTAGCAAAAAAATAAATAAATAAATTTTCCTCCAACAAAGCATTTTAAATTTTGTATTCATTCCCAAAAAAACTATGGCAAACGATCTCTCTAAATCCTTAGTAAAAATCTAACCCAATACATAAAAGATTATTTCAACCTGAATGCAGAACCTTCTCTGAGATTCAAGCAACTCACCAAGGCCTTGGGTTATATTCAGATAACAGAAATGTAAGATGGAAACAGCTGAGAAAAAGAAAGCATGTCTGCCAAAAATGTCATCAAGTAAATAAATGATCCTATAAATCTTCCAGTATGCAAAATATTTTAATTACTAACACTACTAACAATAGTTCTTAAAAATAAAACTTCAATCAATCAAATTAACAATGACTAAAAGTAAATTATGTGTAGCTATATTGGCAGGTTTTATGTAATCAATTATATATTTTTAAATATATAAATTTATATATACATATATGTAAACACACATTGGTATACACACATATTGTAAAATAAAATTTTATATCATTGATATCCATTTTAACAAATATATCCATAAAAAGTGACTAACAATAACGAATAAGATTTTCTTTAAAACAAATATATAAAAGGATATATTGAATTAAATTTTAAGTATTCATTTGAAGAAAAATTTTTCTCTTATAATTTACCTTATTTCCTGACTCCCTAAAGGAAGATAAAGATTTTATTTCTGATGACTGGCACTAAGAATAATATTCAAAATATTAGTCAACTGTCAGGACTTTGGGCACTGAAAAATCAAGTATATCTCTATAAACAACAATGTGTGCTAAACAGTGGGTACAGGTTAATATCAACTCTGCCTAATATCGGACATATAGTAAATGACACATGTATTGCTGGAGTAAAACAAGTGAGCCATGAAAACAGAGGAGGTGGCAAGCTTATGCTAAGTAGCTCTCGAGTTGGAAGAGAGAATGAAATTCATTATCTGTTTATTTCCCATGGCCATTGCTGGCCAAGAATTGATTAGATTATTAGAAAAAATGAAACGCTATAGCACAGGCCACATGGGGTGGTGGTCAAGTACAAGAACTCTGTGAACTTACACAAGTTACTCAACCTGTTTCCTCATATGCAAAATAGGGAAAATAAGTTGTTACCTGGGGACTTGTTTGGAAGATTTAATTAATGAATATACCTTTAAAAAATACTCAGAACAATACCTGGCACTTAATACATGCTAGATATTATTACTTCTGGTGACAAGTAACCGTAATTCTATGAACTATGTTTCATAACATTCCATTAATTAGAGGTCTTGAATTGAGAAATAAAATAAACCTTTAAACGAGGTCTTTTTCTTCAAGTCTTTTATTCAAGCTAAACTTGATTTTAACATAGTTCACAGTAAACTTACCTTGTAAATATAACTATATTTATTTTGCATAATAATTCTAAAGGTAGGTGTGCTAAATTAAGCTCTTACATTATAAAAACAACAATCTTTACCATAGATATTCTCACTGCCCACTTGTATCATAAAGGTAACATATTCTACCTTCATAACTCTCCTGAAATGTGAGACCAGGGAATAAGTACTTAAGGTGAAAGTATAAACCTGGCATTTCTGCTTGATGCCATATTTACTATAAAATATTTCTGAAGACAAAAGATTTAGGGCTGCTCCCCTGAGGCTATTTATTCTTTATATAAAATTGCATGATCGGCTATAGATAAGTTGTATTATATCAATTCTATATGTACTACAAGTTTTATGCTATGAAAGTGTATATTTCAGAAATGAAATACATACATATATCAGGCTTTCATTGACCTTGACTTATGTCATTTTATTTTGGAAGAAAATAATCACCTACATGTTTCCAAGAAGAGTTAATACAATGAGGCAGAAGCAGTACTATTCAGGAGGAATTAGATTCCAGATTATATTAATCACTCTCTACATCCTCTCAACTTTGTGACACAGAAATCAAGGACAAAAATTAAGACCAAGGATTGAAACAGAAACATTGTGCCAGAGTGATGACATTTATTTTCTGAAAACCATTGTTATAATTCACTTTAAATCAAGCTAGGATTTAAACCTGTTTTAACTATAAGACATTTATCACTTTTTAAAATTATATTCCAAAATTAGCTGACTTTTTCAAGAATATTCTTCTGAAACAAATATGTTATCTGAACAAATAAATGAACTAAATATAATTTTCTGTTTTGATTTGATCCTGCCGATAGAATAAGCATGGGGTAGTTGCTATTGCGTAATATATTTTAATGGAAAATTTTAAGAAGCAGCATTGTTATATTCATCATGAAAGCTCATTTTGTGACTTAGAGGCATTTGTCACTTGAATATGTGGAATCATGTGAAAATTACAGAATAATTTTCATTGTTAACATGTAAGCAAATCCCCGATTTTTGTAAAAATAACCTTTTGACAATTTCTGAAATGCTCGTTCCCATACCATTAATATTACTTTTTCAAGGAGAACACATTTGTGAGTTAGTGGATCTGAACTGAGAAACCAAATATTATCCATACTGAGCACACCTCCCACTTTACTCATGGGGGACCTCACCCAAATTGGGATTTCAGGTGGTAATGACAAATATTTCATTTAAGGGTTAAACTAACCCAAATTATCATTGATTTTAGTATGAAATCAAATATAAACGTTTACCACTTAATGCAATATTATATAGAAATAATGACAGTTTTTTTCCCATGTCATATTCAATGTAGGTTCTATTTATTATTTTCCCTTGTAACAACAGTGAAAGAAATTTTGTTGATCAGACTTCTTTCTCCTCAGTACAAAAGGAGTCATTAATGAATAAGTAGACATTTATTTCAAATATGGTGCCATTTCTACTACATTAACCCAAAGTTCATTTTAGTTTTTAATTCTCTCTTTCTGTGTCTTCCATTCTTTTGTTCTCTTTCCAATGCAGTTTGTTACAAAGATATTGGCATTCCCTCTCTGTTCATTATTTTCAAAATAAAATGACAACTTTGACTCTTCAAATTTCAATGACATAGATTTAGGGACTTAATATTGATATTATAGTCTCTGTAAATGAAAATATAACATAAACTTATTATAACAAAGTTTTAACAATAGAAAAAATATTTCTGAAAAAAAATTAAATCATTGACCCCACTTTATATCTTTTCTTCTTCCTAAAAAGGAAAATGGGAATATAGGACTTTAATCACAAAAGTAAGGTTGCTAAGTTTCACTTAGTGTCTGGAGAAATAGTCACTGTTTGTCTATTCTGAGGAGGAATCTTCTAGGAGCTGAGCATTTTTTAAAAACTGCTTTTAAATAGCTGTAAATTTTTTTCTTGGATTAGAAATGCAGGAATTGTCACACATTTACACAGAGACACACAGACACACATAAGCAATATTCCAAAATGGTGTGTTTTAAATATAATAATTAACTTGACTATTTTATTTTGTGCAACCTGGAATATGGAGAAATAAAGATTCTAAAATCTAATGTGAATTCCTTATGTATGTATAACTTACAAGCTTGTTACCCAGGTGACGGTGTCATCTATACTTGGTAAAGCAATTTAGATTCGCTGTAATTTGTATAGCAATGTCAATTTATTTGTTTGATATTCAAATGGGATGCTATGCTCAGCTTGAAATACTATTTTTATATTTTCCCATCAGCCATTTCTGGCTGTGACTTCATTTTCTTGTACATAAGATTTAATTCTCCATTATTTAGTTTTAAATGAATAATTCATGTAGTTCAAAATTCTACTCACAAAAGCATAACCATATATGCATATAACTATATAATTATATAGTTATTTATAGTTATACATATTATATAGTTTTATATACTTATAAAATATGAAAATAAAGATAAATAAAAGTCATTCATTATCTTTGACATATAAAATATAACTAAAAATAGCATCAACGATAAAATGATCCTCAATATATATAAATCCTGAAAGCAATAACCTCTTTTTGCCCTTTTCACTGCCTTTACAAGTCTGGAACATCTGGGGATTCAGCTGAAGAGCTAAGAAAGCTTTGAAAAGCTCTGTTCATGTTAACACCTGATTTTTGACCTTGAAGTTCTCATCTGTTCTCCTATATGAATTCTGTAACACATCCAGAGTATATTCCTAATATGATACTATATTTGACATATCCTAATAAAAATAATACTAAAAATTAGTCTCTTAAAGTTAAATAACATGTTTCTGAAATATCTGCTAACACTGAAATAATGGAAGCCATTAAAATAATAGGTTACACAAGTTAGTTTTTAGTTAATTCCTAGCAATAAAGTGTCATGTGTTTGTAAGTCATTCTAAGATAAGAAATTTACATAAGAATAAATATGTTCAAAGAAGAAATTCTAAAAAGAAAAATAGGAATTTGATATTTTCAAAAGCATCACTACCTAAGTGTTTTTTTTTTTATTTTTTTTTATTTTATTTTTTTTTTTTTAAACATCTTTATTGAAGTATAATTGCTTTACAATGGTGTGCTAGCTTCTGCTTTACAACAAAGTGAATCAGTTACACATATACATATGTTGCCATATCTCTTCCCTCTTGCATCTCCCTCCCTCCCACCCTCCCTATCCCACCCCTCTAGGTGGTCACAAAGCACCGAGCTGATCTCCCTGTGCTATGCGGCTGCTTCCCACTAGTTATCTATTTTACATTTGGTAGTGTATATATGTCCATGACACTCTCTCACCCTGTCACATCTCACCCCTCCCCCTCCCCATATCCTCAAGTCCATTCTCTAGTAGGTCTGTGTCTTTATTCCCATCTTGCCACTAGGTTCTTCATGACCTCTTTTTTTTTTTTTTTTTCCCTTAGATTCCATATATATGTGTTAGCATACTGTATTTGTTTTTCTCTTTCTGACTTACTTCACTCTGTATGACAGACTCTAACTCCATCCACCTCATTACAAACACCTCCATTTCATTTCTTTTTATGGCTGAGTAATATTCCATTGTATATATGTGCCACATCTTCTTTATCCATTCATCCGATGATGGACACCTAGGTTGCTTCCATGTCCTGGCTATTGTAAACAGAGCTGCAATGAATATTTTGGTACATGACTCTTTCTGAATTATGGTTTTCTCAGGGAATATGCCCAGTAGTGGGATTGCTGGGTCATATGGTAGTTCTATTTTTAGTTTTTTAAGGAACCTCCATACTGTTCTCCATAGTGGCTGTATCAATTTACATTCCCACCAACAGTGCAAGAGTGTTCCCTTTTCTCCACACCCTCTCCAGCATTTATTGTTTCTAGATTTTTTGATGATGGCCATTCTGACCGGTGTGAGATGATACCTCATTGTAGTTTTGATTTGCATTTCTCTAATGATTAATGATGTTGAGCATTCTTTCATGTGTCTGTTGGCAATCTGTATCTCTTCTTTGGAGAAATGTCTATTTAGGTCTTCTGCCCATTTTTGGATTGGGTTGTTTGTTTTTTTGTTATTGAGCTGCATGAGCTGCTTGTAAATCTTGGAGATTAATCCTTTGTCCGTTGCTTCATTTGCAAATATTTTCTCCCATTCTGAGGGTTGTCTTTTGGTCTTGTTTATGGTTTCCTTTGCTGTGCAAAAGCTTTTAAGTTTCATTAGGTCCCATTTGTTTATTTGTGTTTTTATTTCCATTTCTCTAGGACCTGGGTCAAAAAGGATCTTGCTGTGACTTATGTCATACAGTGTTCTGCCTATGTTTTCCTCTAAGAGTTTGATAGTGTCTGGCCTTACACTTAGGTCTTTAATCCATTTTGAGTTTATTTTTGTGTATGGTGTTAGGGAGTGTTCTAATTTCATACTTTTACATGTACCTGTCCAATTTTCCCAGCACCACTTATTGAAGAGGCTGTCTTTTCTCCACTGTATATGCTTGCCTCCTTTATCAAAGATAAGGTGACCATATGTGCGTGGGCTTATCTCTGGGCTTTCTATCCTGTTCCATTGATCTATATTTCTGTTTTTGTGCCAGTACCAAACTGTCTTGATTACTGTAGCTTTGTAATATAGTCTGAAGTCAGGGAGCCTGATTCCTCCAGCTCCATTTTTCGTTCTCAAGATTGCTTTGGCTATTCGGGGTCTTTTGTGTTTCCATACAAATTGTGAAATTTTTTGTTCTAGTTCTGTGAAAAATGCCAGTGGTAGTTTGATAGGGATTGCATTGAATCTGTAGATTGCTTTGGGTAGCAGAGTCATTTTCACAATGTTTATTCTTCCAATCCAAGAACATGGTATATCTCTCCATCTATTTGTATCATCTTTAATTTCTTTCATCAGTGTCCTATAATTTTCTGCATACAGGTCTTTTGTCTCCTTAGGTAGGTTTATTCCTAGGTATTTTATTCTTTTTGTTGCAATGGTAAACGGGAGTGTTTTCTTAATTTCACTTTCAGATTTTTCATCATTAGTATACAGGAATGCAAGAGATTTCTGTGCATTAATTTTGTATCCTGCTACTTTACCAAATTCATTGATTAGCTCTAGTAGTTTTCTGGTAGCATCTTTTGGATTCTCTATGTATAGTATCATGTCATCTGCAAACAGTGACAGCTTTACTTCTTCTTTTCCAATTTGGATTCCTTTTATTTCTTTTTTGTCTCTGATTGCTGTGGCTAACACTTCCAAAACTATGTTGAATAATAGTGGTGAGAGTGGGCAACCTTGTCTTGTTCCTGATCTTAGTGGAAATGGTTTCAGTTTTTCACCATTGAGGACAATGTTGGCTGTGGGTTTGTCATATACGGCCTTTATTATGTTGAGGAAAGTTCCCTCTATGCCTACTTTCTGCAGGACTTTTATCATAAATGGGTGTTGAATTTTGTCGAAAGCTTTCTCTGCATCTATTGAGATGATCATATGGTTTTTCTCCTTCAATTTGTTAATATGATGTATCACGTTGATTGATTTGCGTATATTGAAGAATCCTTGCATTCCTGGAATAAACCCCACTTGATCATGGTGTATGATCCTTTTAATGTGCTGTTGGATTCTGTTTGCTAGTATTTTGTTGAGAATTTTTGCATCTATGTTCATCAGTGATATTGGCCTGTAGTTTTCTTTCTTTGTGACATCTTTGACTGGTTTTGGTATCAGGGTGATGGTGGCCTCGTAGAATGAGTTGGGGAGTGTTCCTCCCTCTGCAATATTTTGGAAGAGTTTGAGAAGGATAGGTGTTAGCTCTTCTCTAAATGTTTGATAGAATTCGCCTGTGAAGCCATCTGGTCCTGGGCTTTTGTGTGTTGGAAGATTTTTAATCACAGTTTCAATTTCAGTGCTTGTGATTGGTCTGTTCATATTTTCTATTTCTTCCTGGTTCAGTCTCGGCAGGTTGTGCATTTCTAAGAATCTGTCCATTTCTTCCAGGTTGTCCATTTTATTAGCATAGAGTTGCTTGTAGTAATCTCTTATGATCGTTTGTATTTCTGCAGTGTCAGTGGTTACTTCTCCTTTTTCATTTCTAATTCTATTAATTTGAGTCTTCTCCTTTTTTCTCTTGATGAGTCTGGCTAATGGTTTATCAATTTTGTTTATCTTCTCAAAGAACCAGCTTTTAGTTTCATTGATTTTTGCTATTGTTTCCTTCGTTTCTTTTTCATTTATTTCTGATCTGATCTTTATGATTTCTTTCCTTCTGCTAGCTTTGGGGGTTTTTTGTTCTTCTTTCTCTAATTGCTTTAGGTGCAAGGTTAGGTTGTTTATTCGAGATGTTTCCTGTTTCTTGATGTAGGCTTGTATTGCTATAAACTTCCCTCTTAGAACTGCTTTTGCTGCATCCCATAGGTTTTGGATCGTCGTGTCTCCATTGTCATTTGTTTCTAGGTATTTTTTGATTTCCCCTTTGATTTCTTCAGTGATCACTTCGTTATTAAGTAGTGTATTGTGTAGCCTCCATGTGTTTGTATTTTTTACAGATCTTTTCCTGTAATTGATATCTAGTCTCATAGCGTTGTGGTCGGAAAAGATACTTGATACGATTTCAATTTTTTAAAATTTACCAAGGCTTGATTTGTGACCCAAGATATGATCTATCCTGGAGAATGTTCCATGAGCACTTGAGAAAAATGTGTATTCTGTTGTTTTTGGGTGGAATGTCCTATAAATATCAATTAAGTCCATCTTGTTTAATGTATCATTTAAAGCTTGTGTTTCCTTATTTATTTTCATTTTGGATGATCTGTCCATTGGTGAAAGTGGGGTGTTAAAGTCCCCTACTATGATTGTGTTACTGTCGATTTCCCCTTTTATGGCTGTTAGTATTTGCCTTATGTATTGAGGTGCTCCTATGTTGGGTGCATAAATATTTACAATTGTTATACCTTCCTCTTGGATCGATCCCTTGATCATTATATAGTGTCCGTCTTTGTCTCTTGTAATTGTCTTTATTTTAAAGTCTATTTTGTCTGATATGAGAATTGCTACTCCAGCTTTCTTTTGATTTCCATTTGCATGGAATATCTTTTTCCATCCCCTCACTTTCAGTCTGTATGTGTCTCTAGGTCTGAAGTGGGTCTCTTGTAGACAGCATATATATGGGTCTTGTTTTTGTATCCATTCAGCCAGTCTGTGTCTTTTGGTGGGAGCATTTAATCCGTTTACATTTAAGGTAATTATCGATATGTATGTTCCTATTCCCATTTTCTTAAATGTTTTGGGTTTGTTATTGTAGGTGTTTTCCTTCTCTTGTGTTTCTTGCCTAGAGAAGTTCCTTTAGCATTTGTTGTAAAGCTGGTTTGGTGGTGCTGAACTCTCTCAGCTTTTGCTTGTCTGTAAAGGTTTTAATTTCTCCATCAAATCTGAATGAGATCCTTGCTGGGTAGAGTAATCTTGGTTGTAGGTTTTTCTCCTTCATCACTTTAAGTATATCCTGCCACTCCCTTCTGGCTTGCAGCGTTTCTGCTGAAAGATCAGCTGTTAACCTTATGGGGATGCCCTTGTGTGTTATCTGTTGTTTTTCCCTTGCTGCTTTTAATATGTTTTCTTTATATTTAATTTTTGATAGTTTGATTAATATGTGTCTTGGTGTGTTTCTCCTTGGATTTATCCTGTATGGGACTCTCTGTGCTTCCAGGACTTGATTAACTATTTCCTTTCCCATATTAGGGAAGTTTTCAACTATAATCTCTTCAAATATTTTCTCAGTCCCTTTCTTTTTCTCTTCTTCTTCTGGGACCCCTATAATTCGAATGTTGGTGCGTTTAATGTTGTCCCAGAGGTCTCTGAGACTGTCCTCAGTTCTTTTCATTCTTTTTTCTTTATTCTGCTCTGCAGTAGTTATTTCCACCATTTTATCTTCCAGGTCACTTATCCGTTCTTCTGCCTCAGTTATTCTGCTATTGATCCCATCTAGAGTATTTTTAATTTCATTTATTGTGCTTGTCATCGTTTCTTGGTTCCTCTTTAGTTCTTCTACGTCCTTGTTAAATGTTTCTTGCATTTTGTCTATTCTATTTCCAAGACTTTGGATCATCCTTACTATCATTATTCTGAATTCTTTTTCAGGTAGACTACCTATTTCCTCTTCATTTGTTAGGTCTGGTGTGTTTTGACCCTGCTCCTTCATCTGCTGTGTGTTTTTCTGTCTTCTCATTTTGCTTATCTTACTGTGTTTGGGGTCTCCTTTACACAGGCTGCAGGTTCGTAGTTCCCGTTGTTTTTGGTATCTGTCCCCAGTGGCTAAGGTTGGTTCAGTGGGTTGTGTAGGTTTCCTGGTGGAGGGAACTAGTGCCTGTGTTCTGGTGGATGAGGCTGGATGTTGTCTTTCTGGTGGGTTCGTCCACGTCTGGTGGTGTGTTTTGGGGTGTCTGTGGCCTTATTATGATTTTAGGCAGCCTCTCTGTTAATGGATGGGGCTGTGTTCCTCTCTTGCTAGTTGTTTGGCATAGGGTGTCCAGCACTGTAGCTTGCTGGTCGTTGAGTGAAGCTGGGTCTTGATGTTGAGATGGAGATCTGTGAGAGATTTTCGCCGTTTGGTATTACGTGGAGCTGGGAGGTCTCTTGTGGACCAGTGTCCTGAAGTTGGTTCTCCCACCTCAGAGGCACAGCCCTGATGCCTGGCTGGAGCACCAAGAGCCTTTCATCCACACGGCTCAGAATAAAAGGGAGAAAAAATGGAAAGAAAGAAAAAAAGAGGATAAAATAAAATAAAATAAAGCAATTATAATAAAAAATAAGAAAAAAATTATTAAGAGTAAATTTATTAAGAAAAAAAAATTTTTTTTAATTTTTAAAAATAGATTTATTAATTTTTATACTAAAAATAAGAAAAAAATTATTTAGAAAAAATTTATTAAGAAAAAAAATTTTTTAATTTTTTAAAATAAAAAATATGAAAAAACATTAAAAATTTTTTTAAAAATAGAAAATAAGGAAAAAATTATTAAGAAAACATTTATTAGGGAAAAAAAAATTTTTAAGCCAAAAAAAAAAAAAAAAAAAAAAAAAACGGACGGACCTAACCCTAGGACTAACGGTGAGAGCAAAGCTATACAGACAAAATCTCACCCAGAAGCATACACATCTACACTCACAAAAAAAAGGAAAAGGGGAAAAGTTAATATATCCTGCTCCCAAAGTCCATCTCCTAAATTTGGGATGATTCGTTGTCTATTCAGGTATTCAACAGATGCAGGGACATCAAGTTGTTTGTGGAGCTTTAATCCGCTGCTTCTGAGGCTGCTGGGAGAGATTTCCCTTTCTCTTCTTTGTTCGTACAGCTCCCGGGGTTCAGCTTTGGATTTGGACCCGCCTCTGCATGTAGGTCCCCTGAGGGCGTCTGTTCCCCGCCCAGACAGAACGGGGTTAAAGGAGCAGCTGATTCGGGGGCTCTGGCTCAGTCAGGCCGGGGGGAGGGAGCGGTACGGAGGAGGCGGGGCGAGCCTGCGGTGGCAGAAGCCAGCGTGACGTTGCAGCAGCCTGAGGCGCGCCGTGCGCTCTCCCGGGGAAGTTGTCCCCGGATTACGGGAGCCTGGCCGTGGCGGGCCGCACAGGCTCCCGGGAGGGGCGGTGTGGAGAATGACCTGTGCTCGCCCACAGGCTGTTTGGTGGCGGCAGCAGCAGCCTTAGCGTCTCATGCCCGTCTCTGGGGTCCGCGCTGATAGCCGCGGCTCGCGCCCGTCTCTGGAGTTCGTTTAAGTGGCGCTCTGAATCCCCTCTCCTTGCACGCCGCGAAACAAAGAGGCAAGAAAAAGTCTCCTGCCTCTTCGGCAGCTGCAGACTTTTTCTCGTGCACCCTCCCGGCTAGCTGTGCTGCGCTAGACCCTTCAGGCTGTGTTCCCGCAGCCAACCCCAGTCCTCTCCCTGGGATCCGACCGAAGCCCGCGCCTCAGCTCCCAGCCCCCGCCCGCCCCAGCGGGCGAGCAGACAAGCCTCTCGGGCTGGTGAGTGCTGCTCGGCGCCGAGCCTCTGTGCGGGAATCTCTCCGTTTTTCCCTCTGCGTCCCTGTTGCTGTGGGATCCGCGCTGATAGCCGCGGCTCGCGCCCGTCTCTGGAGCTCGTTTAGGCGGCGCTCTGAATCCCCTCTCCTTGCGCGCCGCGAAACAAAGAGGCAAGAAAAATTCTCTTGCCTCTTTGGCAGCTGCAGTCTTTTTCCCGGACTCCCTCCCGGCTAGCACCGAAGCCCGAGCCCCAGCTCCCAGCCCCCGCCCGCCCCGGCGGCTGAGCAGACAAGCCTCTCGGGCTGGTGAGTGCTGGTCGGCACCGCTCCTCTGTGCGGGAATCTCCGCTTTGCCCTCCGCACCACTGTGGCTGTGCTCTCCTCCGTGGCTCCGAAGCTTCCCCCCTCTGCTACCCGCAGTCTCTGCCCACGAAGGGGCTTCCTAGTGTGTGGAAACCTTTCCTCCTTCACAGCTCCCTCCCACTGGTGCAGGTCCCGTCCCTATTCTTTTGTCTCTGTTATTTCTTTTTTCTTTTGCCCTACCCAAGTACGTGGGGATTTTCTTGCCTTTTGGGAGGTCTGACGTCTTCTGCCAGCGTTCAGTGGGTGTTCTGTAGGAGCAGTTCCACGTGTAGATGTATTTCTCATGTATCTGTGGGGAGGAAGGTGATCTCCGCGTCTTACTCTTCCGCCATCTTGCCCCTCCCTACCTAAGTGTTTAATCACTATTTTTGATGGTATTTTCTTCCACAAATGGCCAAGCTCCCAAAATAAAAAGCAAAATAAAATATGCAGTGATATGAACAATTGTGTCAGTTATGCTTTTACAGATAAACTAAATCAGTTTTTATAGTTTGTAACTTTAGGAAAAAGCTCAAAAAATAGTTTATCAATGAGTTCACTTAATTTCCCAATGGAATCACACATTTTCTCTACTTTGCTTACCCCAATTTATTTAATTTACTCATTTATATTTTTTATTAATTCCCTTAAATTTGGTCTGAATTCAACAAGAGCAATGCCAATAAATTCTTCTCCTGAGCTATCTTCTTAGTTCGCATCTGTTCCCTTACATAATATTGTAGTCTAAAAATTCCCTAAGGACAATATTTCAGTCATAATCAACTTAGATATTCAATGATTGATTCTCAAATGAATGGATATTACATAACTATTTCTTATGACTTACTCATATAAGATACATTCAACCTGAGGTTCTCTGCCTTCTACACCAAGCTACTCTGACTAGTATGTATTAAGAGGCACCATTAATCACCCAGTGGTTGCCTGGATACATGCTACACGCTGTCACAAAAAAGAGTACTTTTAGACATATTCCTTTTCAGTTCGTCTGCTTTTAGCTGCTTTAGTTAAAACTGCATAAATAAAAATAAGCTTTTCAAATATTTATTTGAGTACATGAAAAACCATACAGAGTTCAAGAGTATGCTCGTATTATAGATTCCATTCTAAAGACAAAACTCTCAGTCAGGTATTTTCTTTGATTTCATGGTAACTTCAACTCTTTCTATTAATGAAATGGTTTCCATTCCCAAATGTCTATTTGTATGTTTTCTTTACATAGGTGAGATTGTCTTCTTAATAGAGACCAGTTATACCAACATTAATTCTGAATATATTTATAGCTACTTTAAACTCTCTTGACATATAAACCCATAGGACTCTCACACTTAATCCAATATATCCAGAAGACTTACAAGGAGATTGACCTTTGTCCTGATAAAACTCTCTAAAATCTAGAACACTGTGCTACAAATGAACTAATGTTAATAAAATAATGAAAAGAAGCAAGTTTTAAGAACTAACCTGATGTGTTTGATTTTGGACAACTTGAAGTACCTGGAAACTTTCCATTTGGAAATATCCAACAGACTTTTAGAAATATGTTTAATTTTTTGTTTTTTTTTTTTTTAATGCTTCTGTTTGCTAAATGCCCTCTGGTGGGTATTATTCTGTGATAAAAAAGATTCTCACACCTTGTTCCCAATCCAGTATGTCTATAATATACCTTTTTCCCATATCTTCTTCTCAGTTTTGCTTGTTTCAGGGTCCTGTATAATATGTCAAGGCATTTTTCCTTTGCCCACAAGACCAAGCTGATGATCAGGAGCTACACCCAAGTTCTGCCCAGTAGGGAGATTTCTTCTCACCATTGTCATTCAGGCTTACTCTTAAGTGGGACCGTAGCGTAGAAGATACATTTTCAGCTTGCCCCTGCATACTTGTTTGATCCATTCATGAAACAAGCTTGGCCTTTTTCTATCTCCGTCAGCTGGTTATAGGGAGTCCTTTATAAATCCATAAGTGAGCTGAAAAAAATCAAGAGTGCGAACAACTGTTCGTGCAGCTTCCTTTTGCCATCTGAATATGCCCAAGCCCAATCTTATATGCACCATGTCCATTTTATGATGGATTTATATGCACCAAATGTGTGACTTACATTCCCAGACTCAAGATTGGCAACTTTAGCTACATGAGATCTAAGTCCTCTGCCTGCTCTTCAATTCCTGGGTTTATCCTCTGGGTCCAGGAGATAAATATCTCTATAAATACTGCCAAGGAGACTCTCCCACACTTTCCTTTCCATTTCTGATTAATCAGTCTGGGCCTGCTATTTCCCCCTAATTGCTTTATCAATGATACTTAGCAACAATCCTTATAGTTACTATTTCCTCCATATCAAAAGCCAGAAACATTGCACCAGCTATTACACCTCCATCCCAGTCCACCACAGATGAAAGTCTCAGCAGTCACAGTGATTCCACTTGACATCAAAAATTTCACAAATTTAAATCCTGCTAAGTGAGGTACTGACTCTGCCCTACATTAAGTAATTACATGAATTTCTGTTTTGTGTTTGTCTTTAAGTTCTCAGAGAATCAGGAGAATAAATACATTCACTAATGAGTTGGGGCTGATGATTTCATTTGGACATCTGTGTTTTGATGTTTAGATACAACTTTCTCAATGGTTATCAAGAAGAAATTTGAACATAAAGCCTCTTTTCACATTATCATTGTAAACTAATATAAGTTTAATATATACATATGTAAAAAAGAAAAAGAACTTTGGAAGTCTGGGACAAAATTTTAACTCTAGTTAATTGGTTTATGGGAGTAAAATATCTAGAAATAATTGAATAATTCATGTGATTTCTGCACTTAAATCTTTCTTTATATAACAGTACCGTTTCCATGGTAGTAAAAAACATAGATTTAATATTTTAAATTTTTTGGGTTTTTTTTTCACCAACCTAACACACTTTAACAGTTCATTTCTCATAAAAATAAATTCATGAAAAATAAAACACATTAAAATAAGGATTTTAACTCTGAGGGCTGTATTCTTGCTGGCACTTCAACATCAATGCAACATCACTGTAGTGATGTACTAGCCTGATAAATCATTTCAGAGATACCATTGTGATGTTATATTATGACTCACATATACATCATCATGGCCAACACGATGCTTTATTAGTATCATATATCACCAAAATGATGGGGCTTTGATGATGTAGAACTTCTCAGTAAAATAGTGATGACAAAAGTCATATCTCTTGGAGAAATGCCCCTGTAACTTTATTCCTGAAAAGTTTATAAATATGCCATCTTCCTTTTCTACTCTGTCTCAAAAATATACTTTCAAAAATAGAAAGAATATGTGATTCTTTTGAGACACAAGGCTGAATTTTGCAATGCAACATGCATGGGTTTTCTTATTAAATTCTCCACATTGATTAACATGAACTTTCCCCATTCATTCTAAATTGAAATATTTTCCTGAGTTTTCAACCAACAACAGACTTGCTTGTCTCCTTATATCAATAAATGGAAAGGAATCTGTCACAGGCTATGTTATTACAAAGAAGAAAATGAAAATGTAGTGACTCAAACAATATAAAAATGTATTTATTCTGTTGTAGTGTAGGGATAACTCAGTATTCAAGGATAAGTAAGTGGTTCTACTACATAATGTAATTTTGCATCCAGATTACTTGTAACTGCCCTGTTATTCTCTAGGGTATGTTCTTCATTTACATGATTAAAATTGTCTCACCACCAAGAGGCACGCTTTGCAGCCACAGGGAAGAGGAAAAGAGAGAGTACAGGGCAAGTAGTTTCCTTTGAAAAAAGGAATACAGAATTCCACACCACTGGAGAATAGCCTACATGAAGTGATATAAATATATAGAACATAACAATTTTTCTGCAAAGTTTATGTATTTCTATTATATAGTTCATGTATCATATTACTTAGGTAAATTCACTTCATTAAGTAAGTTTATCAACAACACTTCGAATAATATATAAAAGTGTTACCAGAATCCAAGAAACACAGTTATTACCACGTTAGCAAATATCATGTTTATCTTAAAATTGCTCAATATTGCCTTTCATATTCATCATTACATGACATACAGTACAAGTGAAATACCATATATGACCATAATTATATAAATAATTCACTAGAGCAATGATATTGCTATAATCATTTATGGCAGTATTATTCCTTCCCTCTTGCCTGCTGTGATTGCACCTTTATGTAACTCTATCATTACACTTAATCCATAGTCTTATAAATGTTTACCCTATTTCCTCCTGGAATGTAATGTAATCATTTGGAGTAGGCATTTTGTCTCAAGTGCTGTTACGACTTGCTCACAGTCCAGTGCCTGGCATAGGACTGATTCTCAATATTTGTTTCAAAGGATGTGGTTTTCAGAGTGTTGTCAATATTGACATTTAAAAACAAAACTATTGCGCTTCCCTGGTGGCACAGTGGTTAAGAATCCCCCTGCCAATGCAGCGGACACGGGTTCAAGCCCTGGTCCGGGAAGATCCCACATGCCGTGGAGCACCTCTGTGCTCTAGAGCCCACGAGCCACAACTACTGAGCCCACGTGCCACAACTACTGAGCCCACGTGCCACAACTGCTGAAGCCCGCACGCCTAGAGCTCGTGCTCCACAGCAAGAGAAGCCACCGCAATGAGAAGACCGTGCACTGCAACGAAGAGTGGACCCCGCTCACTGCAACTAGAGAAAGCCTGCACACAGCAAAGAAGACCCAATACAGCCCAAAATAAATAAATTTATTTAAAAAATTAAAAAATAAAAAAACTATTAAATCATTCTTTTACCATAGCGATTTGACATACAACATTATCTATTTAAAATATATGCAAATAAACTCTTCCTTAACAGTAGGCAATTTTACATAATTTTTTTCTTTTTAAGCATATATTTCCATTTCACTTATGTCACAGAATTTTTCTAGTTTAATATATTTTTGTATAAGAAGAATTTTATTGATGACAGTCATAGTTTTTTGCAATGAAAATAGGCATATATATTGATATTTTCAACCATCTTACAATTATAGATAAATCAAATAAAGCCATACATAGTAAAAACAAAAAATCATTTATATTGAATTATTAATATTGTAACTAATATAATGAAACAAAAAGTACACTATTGATAATTATTAGACAATAAATTCAACTTATTGAAACTCAATCTCTTAATGAGATTAATAAGGAATTTTTAAAAATCCATGGATTATTACCATTTTGTTAAAATGTGATGGGGTTTGTAATCAATTCTATTGCTGATTTTCGTTTTTATAAGGAGGTGGGGCTTGTTAAAGAAAAGTTGCTGAATTCTTTATACTACTCCCAGATTATAATTCAGACAAAATAATGACATATTAAAATGATATAAAAACTGAAACCTCTATTAATTTTTCCTTCTTTATTAAAGACAGAAAATTAAAAATCAGTTGATCTACAAAAGGATTTGTTTCTACTCAGTTCAGAACTATGAACTTCGTTAATTTTATATCATAAAGTCTTTAGCAAGAGTAATAGTTATGCCTGTAACTTTGGTTTTGTTAAATTGGGCAAATTCCTTGCCCAATTTAATCAGAAAGAGTTGTAGATATACTTTTTAAAAGTTAACTTCTCTTTTAAAAAATTTTTATTGGAGTATAGCTGATTTATAATGTTGTGTTAGTTTCTATTATATAGCAAAGTGAATCAGCTATAGGTATACATATATCCCCTCTTTTTGGATTTCCTTCCCATTTTGTCACCACAGAGCACTGAGTAGAGTTCCCTGTGCTATACAATAGGTTCTCATTAGTTCTATGTTTTATACATATTATTAATAGTATATATATGTCAACCCCAATCTCCCAATACATCCCACCCTCCTCTTCCCCCCCTTGGTATCCATACCTTTGTTCTCTACATCTGTGTATCTATTTCTGCTCTAAATAAGATCATTTATACCAATTTTTTTCAATTCCACATATATGTGTTAATATATGATATTTGTTTTTGTCTTTCTGACTTACTTCACTCTGTATGACAGTCTCTAATTCCATCCACGTCTCTACAAATGACCCAATTTCATTCCTTTTTAAGGCTGAGTAATATTCCATTGTATATATGTATCACATCTTCTTTATCCATTCCTCTGTTGATTGGCATTTAGATTGTTTCCATGCCCTGGCTATTGTAAATAGTGCTGCAATGAACATTGGGGTGCATGTGTCTTTTTAAATTATGGTTTTCTCTGGGTACATGCTCAGTAGTGAGGCTGCAATATGTCTATGTCAACACTTTATTTTTGGACAAAATATTTTTATATTCCTTGCATTTTTATGTATTTTTGTCAGAATACCATATGTATATATTTACCTCATCCAGTGTATAGAATGAATATACCCATCATATGCTTACCACCTTAGCAAAATCAATGATCAATCTTGTACCAATTGGGCAAATCTGATTTACTTTCTGTCAAACAAAGAGGGACTTCATTCGTGAATTGGATGAAACTGTTTATATACAGGCCGTAAAATGTTATAAATACAATGAAAAATACATTCCACATTATGTTTTATAAGCTGTATTACTAATAGCAGTCATATCATGGTAGACACAGGTCTAACACAGAATAAGTTTTATTAATATGAATAAATGCTGTTTCTTAATACTAAATTTTCAAAAACATTGTAATACATGGCTAAAATTGTAAAATATTTATGAAATAATAATTAAGATATAAGACATATTACTTCAGTAATTACTTTAGGCATGAGTGTGTTGAAGTTTGGTAGCCTGCTTTAAAAATATTTAAAAGTCATGTGTAAATATTCACTTATAACTCCATTAGTTTCATTAGACATCATGATCAAATTCTCTCTATGAAGTTAGTGAAAAATGAAGGTCTATATTATTTAAAATGGATAGCTTTAGCAACTAACATTTGATTTTATAGCTTTGTTATTTATTTAGTTTTGTTATATATCAAGCATTTAGAAATAAAGTGAGAATAAATTGTAATTAAAATAAATATTACATGATTTGTGCAAATCGTTTGGAAGTACCTTTGTAAATAATGGACATAGAACACATAAGAAAGTGTATAAAATCTTTAACCTTGAGTCATGGCCAATATAACTCTAAAAAATATGATAGTTTTGAAAACATTTAGTTACTTTTAATTTGGTCAGTGCCACTAGAATTTCTTTTGCACTTTGAAGGTACTTTCTATTTTAACATTTATAACTGAGAAGAGACTAGTTAAGAAGAATTTATTTATAAATTTGTGGAAGAAATAACACATGACTTTTTAAAAATCAGTTTAAATATCAATTTTTAAAAAATTACTTGGAAGTATTTATGAACTGGAAGATCTAAAATCTCCCATTGCCCATTTTCTGTACAAAATCAAATTTAACAGTATACCAACAAAGCAAAATACCCTATTTTAACACCATGCTTATATAGAGAAGTCCCAGAGTGGTTTACTGTGCCTCGATTAACCATAAAGAAAAATTCCCTTTGAAAATAATATTTCTTGTTGTACTTTTGTTTGCTTCCCTGAAAATTTTTATACATGGAGTAATATACCATAATAAGATTGATGTCAAGTGAGAAGAATGTCTTTGATTTATAAAGTGGGAGTGGTCATTTTGCAAAAGAGAAGGTAGTAAAGGAATGTTAGCACACAGTAAATATGGATATGAACTATTTAGATTGTGATTTCTTTAAGATCATTAGTGCACTCTGCACTCTTAAATTTAGAAAATTTTGGTGTAGCCTGCAGGGCTATGCCTACCTGTCTGAAGACCAATGTCTTAAGTAACCTGTATTTAACTTGATAGTGGTAGGGCTTCTCTGTTTGTTTTGGTTTTTAATTAATAATTCATTAACTATTCAATGAATTTACTTATATAGATTATCTGATTAATTTTACCTAGTTCTACTTATTTTCGCAAAGTAGAAAACAAGCTTCATCTATATTTGAGCTTACGACAAGGTAAATTGATCTTGGCAAGAGAATGGCTGGGGCAAAGAAGATGAAATAGTACTATCTAGCACAACTGCTCATTAGTTTAGCTATTTCCCATTTGAAAATTCATCAAACCGCCATTGGTTTTCTTAAATTCAGTTAAGGCAGGATGTCTTTTCTCTACGTGTGATAGGGAAGGAATAAAAAGAACAAAATGGTGTGAAATGCATCAAAAAAGTATGCTGGAAAAGTAATTTTTCCCATTTCCTGCAGTTTTAAAAATCTTTAATGTCTTTACAAAGTTAGTGAGGTATTAGAGTCACTTGAAGACACAATCTTAAAAAGCCCTTTTCTTCATTGAAATAAGAATATTTAAAATTTTTTTAATTCTTAGTTTATTTATTTATTTTTGCACCATCCAGGGTAAAGATTGAAGTATAGGGAATATATATTGAAGTCTACATTTAATAACAATTATCAAAGTAAAAGATTCTGTTAAGTCTTCTCTACATAATATGTAATCTAGGAAAAAATATTTTAAATAATCAGCAACTTTTAAAATTGTGAATGATGATGGCATAAAATAATTCCATAAACATTGTCATATGTTTATAAATATATATGTGTAGTTTTGGTATGGCTTACATGTTATTGGCATGAAACATTTAAAACAGTACCTGTGCTTAATAGTCTACAAAGCCAAGCTAATTTCTTAAAAACTTGTGCCAAAGGGGTTATATCTTTAAAAACCCTTATTTTGGATGTGTGTGTGGGGTTCTCTCTAATGTAAAATGTTTAGAAATCAAGATCTTACCAAAATAAATAATTATCCCAATTTGTTCATGAATTAGGCCAGCTAAAATCCATCTTCCATTTGGATTGACATTGTACTGATTGATTATAATTCTAATTTAAGAACAGATTATTCATACAGGAACCACATGTTGGCCTAGCCTTATACAGTATTCATAGACCTCACTCAAAACTCAGGATACTAATATCTACTTGTTGAGTCTATACTGCATCACCTTTTTGATATCATGGCTTCATGTATGTCTGTGCTTTTGAAATATGTACATACAGTTTTATTGTAAAATATCTTGACTATAAGTCGTGCTATGCTATCAATATGGTAATAAAAATATACAGGTGCCCTGACATAATGAACTGGACTAGATTGTCAAATCACATTTCACACTAGAAAGATTCACTGGTGGGACTCCCCTGGTGGCGCAGTGGTTAGGAATCCACCTGTCAATGTAGGGGACGGGTTCAAGCCCTGGTCCAGGAAGATCCCACATGCCGAGGAGTGACTAAGCCTGTGTGCCCCAACTACTGAGCCTGCGCTCTAGAGCCTGGGAGCCACAACTACTGAACCTGTGTCACACAACTACTGAAGCCCACTCGCCTAGAGCCCGTGCTCCACAACAAGAGAAGCCACCGCAATGAGAAACCCACGTACCACAATGAAGAGTAGCCCCCGCTCGCTACAACTACAGAAAGCCCGTGCACAGCAATGAAGACCCAACGCAGCCAAAAATAAATAAATAAATAAATAAATAAATTTATTAAAAAAAAAAGATTCAGTAGTAATTTAAAAAATGGCCAGCCAGTCTTATACTGAATGATAACTACAATTCAAAATTTATTTCCATAAATTAGGAGTCAGTATTATAGTAAATAAATGTTTTGGTCAGGTATGAATATGTTGTAATACAAAATATTTTCTTCTTTCAGCCATTTTAAATTATAAACCTAGACAAAAATAATTCAATAAAATGGTTTGCAATTTAAGTTGACCTCTGAGTGAATTTGTTATGCAGACCAAAAGAAAAAGAAATATAATAGACATGTTCAAAATACCTACATAATAGCAAGGCCCTAAAATGTAAGCAGTATTATTGTTTATTTGCTATCAAAAAAGTAGGGTTATATGAAATATTGGAATTTTATTTCCAAGTCTAGAATTTGACGGTAGTTAAGTACACTTATGTTGTCAGCTGCCTCCTGTTGACAGTGTGATTTTATGTGCTCCATGAAATAACAGCACAAATTTACTATTGCTCCTTTTTTTAATGACACACATAGAAAAAAAATGACACATTTACTCAAGGCCAACCAGAATTATTTCAACCTATCAAAATTGATGGGAGGGATTCACTGCCAAAGTCACTACTGGGTTTTCACAATTCATTGCAGACAATCTGCCACCCCCATTATGATAAGAGGATAAAAGAGTCATAATCAGAGAAGAAAGCCAAATTAATTCTTGTAATTATCATTGAATTATTTATCCTGCTACAGGATTATTATTATTAGTGTCATTTGACAATTCTCTCTCATTTTATTAAACACAACTGTGAATAAGTTCTCTACATAATCTCTCTCTCTACCTAATATCAATCTGACTGACTAGTTGGAAATACTCATGGAAATATTCATTAGCCATACACATAAAATGCTGTATTATGGTGTTATTGATACAGTACATGCCACTACCAGATCCTTTAGTTCTTTGAGGATTAGAGAATAAATTAATTATAATTTCCTGGATTCTCTCCAGTACAACTTGAAAATTTATTATACTCTTAGAGTCCACAAGTATTATTATTTTTACCATATAAAACCAGCAATTGCACTTTGATTTTCACCACAAAACTAAAAATGCAAGTACACATAAATTTGAATAATTTTTCTATTAGTCTGTCCAAACTCTGGAATCCTATTCTTTAAGTTAATATACATCAAAGTTTTGGATTAAACAATGAACTATATTATACCTAGATACTTGGTTTAGTATTCCCAGAACCAATATACAACTCATTTCTTATATCGTTACATTGCCTTACACAGATCCATGCTTTAATGATCTTAACATTTTAAAATAATTAATGTTATTAATCCTGAGTTTAAAAAGTGCCTCTAAGAGCACTTGCAGAACTTGATATCTCTTTTGGCTCAGTTTCCCCAGACAACAAAGACTCAGACAAGAATTTGAGTAGAGATAGTTTATTTGGACAATTAACCAAGGTAGAATACGTGAGAGAATGGGGGCAATGAGACAGAAGAGGCACATTCTTCATTAAGGTACCTGCTAATGTAATTGCTATGGACAATGAAGGCTTGTTTCCATTGGAGTCTCCTGAGAAACCTCTCTAAATTGTCCTCAGGAAGATCTGGAAGCTAGCACCCTTATCAGTGGTTTATATATCCTCTGTGCTGTCCTCTGAGGATAGCAACTACTCTGCACTTTTGGGCAGTGCTTAAGTTCAGTCTGAGCAAACTCATGTGGGCTGTGCTTGAGAAACTCTAAGATGAAAGCTAAAACAAGAGGTACTATCAGTGTTAAGTGTAATTTTCCATGGAACTGTCCACCACAGGTGGAGCTAAATTCAGAGGTTTGGACTTGACATCTGAAGTATTTGTGGTGAAATCGTTTTAAGTTAATCACTGTTGTAAGAGATGAAACTTTTGTATAAATCTATAAATATAACAATGAAACACATTTTATTCAAATATTTTATAACAAATGTGCAGAAAATGCATTAATTGAGTTAGTATTTAAAATTGGAAAAATGTCAAACTGTGAGAATTCTTGCCAGTCTTTTGTAGCAAAGGAAATTATATGATCACTTAACAAACTGTAAGAAGTAGATCTCAGATTGAGACTTTCTTTAATGAGTATATGTCTGAATGTTTTTAAAGATTTGCTAAAGAATCAGTGATGGTTATGCAGGAATTTTAAACTTTTTCTAAGTAACTATTAGATCTGATTACATAATCTCAGTAAGAAAAACAAAGTATAAATCCACAAGGACATAGAGTATGAGAGAAAACAATAATGGATAAGAGGAATCAACGCATTTGAGGAAAATGGGAATTGAACTATGCAGTCGTTATTGAATTTTTAGACAGAGAAAGAACGAAACCTTAGCTCATAAGAAAGAGATAAACATAAGACAAACCATGATATGATACAGAATCTCGGAGAAGCCAGAAGCTTGGGATGGAGGAGAGGGGAAAGTGAATCAGGTAATCTAGGATGAAGGGAGTCAGGAAGTCAAGAAGTCAGGAAAATATAGCTTGATAAATATCATGCAGTGCAATTAAATGCACAGATTTCTCTTCTTTAACTTATGCAGGGAATAAAGTATTCTTCCTCTTGCCCTTCAGGACACCAGAGGTTTATTATTTCAGGGTAAAAGCCTGGAAAGCTCCAGAGTCATTGCTCAATCACAGTTGAGAGTAGGTATTTCACTTGGGATTTACATTTTGCAGCATGTAATGTAGACTGACCATAGCAGTTTAACCATATTTTCTCATTTAGCAAGAAGACTGGAGGTAATGATTTCTGGTGTTGGTTCAGAGGCTTAAAGAAGTCAAATATAATGTTGGAGATTTTCATGGCTCTTTACTTGTGGTTGCAAACATGGCTGCTGGAGTTTCTACTCTTAAGCCCACATTTCTGGCAAAATATTGGAACATTATATTTTGTATTGACTAATATGTGTCATATGACTACACTCTAACCAGAAAGGATGCAGGAAAACATTTGGTGTTTTTTTAAGCTTGCCTATTGTCAATCCCCAATGGGTTCTGATATTAAGGAAAAAGAGTGATAGATATTGGCTTGGCTACTATCAACACGTGCCAGCCTCTCTTTGGACAGACAACATCTAAATTAGGAGATTGGGACTGACATATACACACTACTATATATAAAATAGATAACTAATAAGGCCCTACTGTATAGCACAGGGAAGTCTACACAATACTCTGTAATGAACTATATGGGAAAAGAATCTAAAAAAGAGTGGATATATGTATATATATAACTGATTCACCTTACTGTACACCTGAAACTAACAAACACAACATTGTAAATCAACTATACTCCAATAAAAATTTTTTAAAAACGAACATATTCACAACATACACAGTGCCATTTCAAGTTATTATACCAGGATAAAATTACAATGAATTTTAATTCCCTCCGTATGAACAAAATGCACTTCCTTGTGATCTTGTGACTTATAAAATAGGAGATAATTTACCTGCCACTAATACACCCAGGTATGATTGTGGAAGAAACACAGGAAAAAATATTACAATATTTATTCAGAAAGGGGAACATCAGAAATTCCTATCAATTGCTGGTTGATAGTAGTTTTCAAATCATACTGATTTCTTTGCTCATTAACCAGAATATACGGCAACCACAGCTCTTACTGCTGAGAGATTCTCTCTTTCTGTTACACTTGAATACTACAGCTCAAGTGTGTATTAAAGAGGATTCCTTTCCTTGGAGTGACACTATTTTTACAAACACATTACTATTGAAAGGGGTTTCAGGGCACCAGATTGCTTTAAGAATTTGCTTATTGGGTGTCAGTGTTTAATTATGTTGGAGGAAGTTTTGATTTCTACAAAAATAGTAGAATTTCATCTTATTTTCCTTGGCTAATTTCCATGTGCTAACAATCAAAGCCAGTGATCTTGTCTGGTAGAACTCTTAAAATGTAAATGATTCTCCCCCTTCCCCTCCTTGCCCCCCCACTTTAAAAAAAGACTAAGAGCCTCATGTTCTACTCATGTTGCTTTAAGGCAATTGAAAAATTAAGCTATAATGGTTCTGTAACACCCTTAAGACCAGCTTATTTTAATGGCAAGTACTATTTTATTTTCTTCCATGTCTGTCAATTCCAGTTCAAGTTCACTCTTTTCTTTTTAGATAGTGGAAAAAGTGGCAAGATATACCAAACACATGCCTATTATTCTACATTTTTCCTACCATTCCCCTACCCAAAGTGTTAGCAGCAGTATGTTATCTAGGCTGGCTTCTGTGAATGAACTTGGGAATGGTTGCAACTGCTTTTTTTGGTTATGCTAAGGTATATTTTGTTCTCCAAAAAGTTAAATACACAATTATTATGCAAATATAAAATACTCAAGTGTCAAGGGTTTTTACTCAAAAATAAATTAATAAGAGAACCAGTTAGATGTTAAAACTAGTTCACATGAGAATTTGAATTACAGACATTATATTCTCTAGTGGAAAATAACTCACTTGCATTATTATTAATAGGAATCATCTGCATTACCGTCAGTTTACTACATTTTAACTTGTTCCCCTACAGAGTTGTAAATAATTTTGTCAGTGGTGAGCCAATAAACAGCACAACTTGTATAGAATCAGATAATCACCAGAGATTCTGCTAGGCAATGCCCAGGACTCCATGGAGAGGATACCTAGCAATTTCTTTTGCCCAAAGATTGGATTTTTTTCTCATAGTTCTTACGCATTTTCCAAAACTAGTCCTTCAGTTTATCCTTTAAGTCTATGAGCAACCTTCTGTCCCACTGATTTGTTAATTCTGTGAATGTTTCCCAGATTAATTTGCCAGAGCTTTTCCTCTTATTGATGTCTCAGAATCTTAACTGGTTAAGACAATTTTTTTAAACATCTTCAAGCCTTTGTTATCATCTCTATATTGTAAATAATTCATGAAGGCAGCCTTCTGACCAAAAGACACAGTAGCTGGCTACTAGTAAAAAAAGCACATTTGAATATGTCAAACATGAAAATGGTAAAGGGGACTGAGAAAATATGGCAAAATATTGGAATCAGGTGTTAAAATATTAAATTATATATATAAATATACTTAATTTCTAATCATGGTTATGCTATATAATTGAGGTGCTTCTCATGAACCACACATTTCTCTAACTTCATTACCTCTGCCAATTAAATTAATTCTCATTAAAAAACTGTAAGTATATTATCTTGTGAGACTATGATCAGCATTTTCCAGATGAGAAATCTGAAATTTAGAAAAATACCTCTGTTTAAGTCCCACGTACAATATCTGGCATGAACAGAAGGATATACTATCACCACTGAGGCAGATAATTAAGATTACTTATAATGATATTCCTTACTGTTCAGAGTTTTTAAAAAGTTTGTCATAAATTCAGATTCTTTTAAAATATATGCTTGATTTTTTTTTTTTTTTGTATAAAGATAGAATGTACTGAAAAGTAGGAAGAAAGTGACATATCGGTGCTACCAACTAGTGACTATAACATCATCACCTTATGTATGAACAATGAAACAACATGTATCATTGAGAAAAAATTTCAATAATGCTGAAGTCTAGAGAAAATTCTAGGATTTTGATTCTTGACAGTATTAATAAAAATTTGATACTGGTATTCCTAAATTAGGTTAGAATGTATTTATAATACTGAAAACTTATGGTCTCTCTTTCTGTGCTTGCCATATGATTGGTTGTTTAACTTCCTTGCATTTTCAACAAAATACACCCTGATTTACTATGTATATATTCAGGAGTGTTGGCTTATATTTTGGTTGATGTGTTTTTTTAAGCTTTTTAAATAAATTCCTCTAAAAACAGTATGATTTGCAGGCTTACTAGCAGAAAAATGTTTACTACATGGAGAGTGTGAGCTAAAATTTCACTTTCAGGGAGATAGAGTAATAGGAATATCTGTTTTTCTTCTCATTTGGTCAAAAAGATATTTAAAGTTAGTTCTACAATAAATTTAAATACAATACAGTTTGTAGCTATGTTTAAGTATTTAGTCTCTGGTGTCAACATCTTGGCTCAAGCTCTTGTCAACATTGCTGTTTATTACAAGTTATTAAACCTTTCTAAGTCTCAACATCTTCATCACTAAAATAAGGAAGAATGATAGTTTCTAAATCAGAGGATTGTTGTGAGAGTTAAGTAAGATGATGAATTCAAAGGACTAAGTATAATGTATATTGTAAGCTCTCAATAAATGATTATACCACCATTTTATAAACAATATTCTTAGCAGACAACATGGCTTTAAAATATTCACTTTGTAGCAATGCTGATTTCTTTCACCTAGCCAATACTTACATTGGTCTTTAACCCTCCCCTGCTTTATCCCTTTCTAATACTAGTAAAGGTGTTAGTTAGGCTCCTTATAGGTTATGAGGATGAGGTTGTAATAAATCTTGTTAGTTTTCACCAGCAATGTGACCACCTAGAGCACAGAAAAACCCGCTGATGTAGGCTTTATCCCATAAGTTGTAAATACATGGATAATTTTGAAGGATCTATCTTGACGTCTTGTATGATGATAATAAATGTAGGGTGATTTATTGGAATAAATGTTATTATCACACTCTAGTTCCAAGTACTTGGAATTGTAAAATAGATTACTGAATGTGGTATTACTGAGAACTCCCCTCAGTTTGAAATCATAGTGTACTGACCTGGGAGGCAAAGTAAATTTGGGATTATGAACATAAGAATTTAAGTCCCCTTATGAGGATGTTGCAATACAACTGAATGAGCTTCCTGAACCTGCACAGGACAATGGCAGCACCACAGAATCTCTTAAAGAATAAGAAACAAAGTGGACCAACTTGGCCTTATAGTACCTCCATGAGAATGTTCCCCCCATAGGAAACTGATGCCTGGCTCCTTGTTCATGGACAGGTTTTTTAAAAATACACAAATACAAAATGTTTTCTTTCGGTCTCCTAATTTGAATCTTTTAGTGATAGATCAACACTCAAAAATGTACCTCTACTTATTTTGTGGAAGCAAAATGAAATGTGAAAATACTCACCAGAATGAGAAGCTGATACAGATTTCTTAGGAATGAAGAATATTTGGCTCTTTGAACCTAAAGTTCTTCATTGACTAGCTTGTGTTTGAACATGGTATATTAAACATTTGCCTTTAACTCTTAAAAAACAAAACAAAACAAAAAACACTGGGAGGTACAGTGCTCAGACTACTGGATAATTCCCTTCATTAAGACAGGGAAATGCCCTGATTGAGGTTTTAGGTACTTTGATTCCTGGGAGAGATCAAGGTGAATAATGAAGTGAGGAGATTTAGGAAGCCAGAAGTGAGTAATAATTTTGAGTGCCACAGGATATATGCACCTCAATTTATCTTCTTGCTTTGACACTGTGATTGCTCCTGGTCCCTCAGGAGGGGAAAATGAGGAAAAAATTACCGATCACTAGAAGAAAAATAAGGTAACCATTAGAGCCTAATATCAGTGCATTACTCAGTATCCACAACCTACAGCTGCCCCTAAAAGTCAGAAGGTGCTATTATCACTCCTTAAAATATGAATACATTATGACGCATGCATCTTTAGAAAGAACAAAACACTTTGCGAGATCATCAACTTTATTTTCTTACTTCTACAAATTTCCAGCACAAGCGAGACAACTTCTCTGCATTTTAACACAGTGACAGTTACAGAGAAATGGAAGTGATTAGAGTCATTAATACGGGAGATGTTAAAAACTATGTCAGGGCAGTGGATATTACCAGGAGTCAATTCTTGGATCAGGCAGCTGTGTAGGGGAAGCAATGGAATAAATAATCCACGAGGAAAAAGAAAAGACAGGCATAGCAGTTCTATAACATATCTACAGCACCCAATGACCTGCTTGATACAAAGACAAGGATTTACAATTAAGGTCCCATTTATGATTTGACTGGTAGGGTCTGAATCATATATTCATTATTGTTCTGACTATTACTGGAAGACTGTAGTTGTATTTGAGATATGGATATTCTGTGAGAATGTGTTATTTTTGGATTATATATTTCCCCTCTTGGCCCCCTAATTTTTTGTTTGTTACTTGCTTTTGCTTATTTGTTTTGATGTTTAATAAACTGATATTTCTGAAAAACTGTAAAGCCACTATTAAAATAAGTCATTATTACATATTGTATTTACTTGTGCATTCCTCTTTTGAATCCAGTTTAGTCTCCCCATGTTTTTATCAATTTGGAAAAAATGTGTTATCATTTTTCTTTATAAAATTTCTCCTGTCAGGCTGTTATGGTTGTCATCAGCAGTAGTTCCTCTGAAGGGTTTGTCAAAATTTGAAAAATTAGAAAGCTGTAAGTGAAGCTGTTTGCCAAATATAAATGAAAAAACATTGAAGCCCAGTTCACACTCTTACTTCCACTTCTAAGCTTTTAGATGTTTGACCTTTGAAACTTTTGCTTCTACCAGAGATGCCTGTGTAATTCTTACCTTAAGGAATAATTTATTTTTATAATTTTCTATCTCTGTACTGCACAGATATGCAATTTCAGTTAAATTCTAATATCATTTAAAAAATGGAAATTGCAGTCAACCTTCAATTTCTGAGCAGCACCAATTTTAGAAAGTTGCATAATATATGGCTTTTCTGTAGTGTTAACCCTTTGTTTCTATTATTTTTGTCATCAGTAACATGAATGACTATGAAGTATTTGGCATCAAGAATAAAGAAGGACCAGATAGTCATAAGCCTTATCTAATAGGTTAAGAATCTAGTGAAAGAGTCAAACACGTCACTCATTTAGCAACGATTTATTGCATGCCTGGTCTGAGCTGAGAACTATTCTAGATATTTGGGATAAAATCCATGATGAGACAAACTAAATCCCAGCCCTGGTGTAGAATCATTTTAGTGGGAGCGGCAGGTTAATGGGAGAAGCCAACTATAAACTTGCAGTGTGTGTTTGTCTAATAGTGATGTATATTTTGAAATAAACAAAGCAGATTAAAGGGATAGCAGTGACTGAGAAGGCATCTTTTAACTGAGTGGTCAAAAAAGACCTCTCTCAGGAAGTAAGCTTTAAAGAGATTTCTGAATGAGAGCAGATAAAGAGGCCACACAAATATCTCAGGAAGGGGTTATTATTCCAAGCATAAAAAATTGTAAAGGCCCTGAAGTCACAATACAGGCTGAAAGTTTTTATAATAAGGAAAGTTCTAATTAAGAACAAACAGAAATAAGCAACAGGGGTTCGAGAGAAAAGGGAAGGACTCCCTGTGGAATTGATGCTTAATGAAAATGCTAAAGGATAAGTAGGACTTAGTTATAGTCCCTGAAGTCAAGAACCTCACATTTCACAAGACAAACACATAAACAAATGCACGGGCAACAAACATTAACAAAAAATACAGTATAGAATGATTGCTATGATAATGATACACATAGGGAATGGCAGACCATAAAAAACGTGCCATCAACTTTTAGATTGTGTGGGAGTGTTGGTAAGAAGACTAAAGAAAAGTAATACCCAAATATGTCTTAAATGAAGAAATTTTTGTGGTGTAAAAGGTAAATAGGAGTTTGCCTCACTATTTAAGGAGAAGGATGCCTCAGCTACAGGAGGTACAAAGGTGTGAAAAAAAATACTGCAAATATTTTGATGTTTATTTGCTGTTGCTTCCAAGAATGGCAAACTAAATACTTAGAACCTAATCTCCTACTAAAGACAACTAAAAATCCATACAAAATCTTTTTAATGTTAAAAACATCTGAATGACTATGAAAATAAGTGAGGAATTGCTGGGTCAAGACATAGAATGTAACGGGAACCTAGAGATATATGCATTAAAAGCCAAATTTTGCTATCGGGACATTTGAAACAGCTAAAATACACTGTGCTGTGCTTTTAACAGACTCTTGATGCTAGAGAGGCAAATTCAAAACCCAGCAGCAATCAAATTTGAGGACTTTGATACAATCCAAATTGAAGTTGAGATTCTAAAGCAGAAGGAGAAAGAAGTAAAACAGTATAGCCAGCCTAGCTTGTCTTCTATGTAAGCTAAGAAAGTGAAGCACTGAACTTGGAATATGATTGCCATGTAGGGTCTCAAGTGCAAAAGAAAATCCTGTCAAGAGGATGATTCCATTATTATAGGTCATAATTATCCCCACCCCCAAAAAGTTGTAAGTATAATGTCTTGTACACAGCAAAAGGAAACAAAACACACAAGGAAAGATGATACCATTAACAATATCCAGCAGAAACAACAGAATGAAGATAACTATAGTGATCAGACACAGATTATAAAATAGACTATGATTACTGTGCTCAAAGAAAAGAAAGGTAGAATAAATTTAATGGAAAACTGGAAATTAAAAATGGTGCCACAGAAAAAAAAAATTGTAAATTGACCAAACGGATATTCTAGAACTTAAAGATATGACAGCTGAATTTGACAAAACAAAACCAAAACCAAAGCAAACCATAAAAATAGATGCAAACATTTGGAACAAAAAACAAACATAAAAATAAAATAGAGTAGACCTAACATAACTAAAAGTATATTCATAAACTATGAGGATCTCCTACAATTAAAAAAATACATACAACACAATGTTAAAATGTCAAAAGATTTGAATATGTGCTTTACAGAAAGAGTAATCCAAATGGCCCCTTGTATACAAAAATTGTTTATCTTTATCATGAATCTGGAATACAAATGAAAACCTACAATGAGATACCACTACACATTCACCATGCTGTCCAGAAGTATTTTCTGGTAGGAATATACACAATACAAACATTTTCTGGTAGGAATTCACATAATATAAACATGTTAAATAAGGTTGTGAATATTTAGAAAGCTTGAAGATAATCATAACTGTTGGTTCACTCCTAGAAATATAGCATAAAACTAAATGCGCTTTTACACCAGGAGTTACATAAAGATGATTACAGTAGCTGTGTTCATAATAGTCAACAAATTGTGGTATATTTATATTATGGTATATTACACAGCATTGAATATTAACAAACTGGGAGTAGGGGTAGGGTGTTATCCAAAAGAGGTCTTCTGTGGAGCTGGCTATGTTCTATTTCTCAAGATGTGCCAGTCATATGAGTTTTTGATTTATGTTGAATATATATATATATATATATATTTTTTTTTTTTGGTGTGCCTGGAGGCTGAAAACATTAGCTGAGTTCAACTTATATAGGGCTTTCTCTACTCTGCCAAGTTCTTTGAATATCCATCATGTCAAACCTCAGTGTTCAAGTCTTCATTTGTTTCCTGAGTTTCCTAACTTTTCCTTAGGGTAAATTGACCTACAACTTTGGTCACTTTTGTCTAGATACTTCCATTTTACCAAAGTCCTTTTTAAAACACAGTACCTAAATCTTAGAAAAATGTTCTGGTTGCTATCTCAGCAGAGTAGAGTGAAGTTGTATCTATCAACTAATGATATCAATGTCTACATTAGACTCGTCACTTTTATTGGTAATTCTTGTGGAATTCTTGGTTAAATTCATCTTCCAAGATTCCTTTAAATAAAATTTTAAGCCATCAGCACATGAATATAATTAAATAACTAAATGAAAAGAGGTCAAGGATTTACAAAATAATAGAATGTGTAGTGGATAGGGTACAGTTCTGCAATCATAAAGCCTAGATTTGTATGATGCTTCTTTATTAGCCATGCAATCATAAACCAGTTATCTAAATATTGTTAGCCGCAGTTTTCTCACTCATGGAATAGTGATAATGATACTTTTGCAGGATTGCTGTGTTAATTTAATGAACCATAGAACATGAGAGATTCATATCTGAGGCTAAAATGGTAGTTATTTTCATACTTATAACAATTAACTTTAAAAAGTAGTAATTAAATTGTTTAAAATAATAATATTAATTTATATTGTGAGGTACTGTGTTGATTATTCATAGGCATATATTTACCAAAATATATTTCATTCTAGTCTACCCACTCTAAGAATGCTTCAATACATTCTGTAATCCAATAGGTCACTTTATGAATAATATGGGTATAATGAATACCCAAACTGATTTTTCTCATATTCATTTATAGGGCAATATCCTTCACTGTTGAACATAAAGAAGCTTAAACAATCTGTCTTGTACCGAATCTGTATGGCCATTTCTTATGAAATTAGATTATAGAATTGTATAAAATAAGTTCATGCAGTTAATACATTTATATTTTTAAAAAAACCAGATAGTCAGTTTAGTAATTTAAAAGAAAACTTTAAATTTAAATCTTAATATCAAGTTCTTTCAGCAGTTTTTATAGTCTATCCTCCATGCTCCATAAGTATCGCTTCAATCTAAACTAAGTAATGTTTTGGTCACAGTATGGATAACTAAAATGGATTTTATATTCTATTATTTCACGGTTAGTTACAGTTTCTACTTTTTTACTTCCTTTTTGAAAAAAAGACTAATCCTAGAAAAAGTATTTTTTCCTGCTTTATTGAGAAACAGTTGACATAGAACATTGTGTAAGTTTAAGGTGTACAATGTGATGATATGATATATATATATATATTTTGAAATAATTAACATATAATAAGGTTAGTTAATACATATATCACCTAGCAACTTCCAAGTATACAATACAGTATTGTTAACTACGGTCACCATGCTTTGTATTAGATCCCCAGAACTTATTCATTTTATAACTATAAGTTTGTTGTCTTTGACCATCTGCACCCACCCCACTCCCAATCCTGGCAAACACTAATCTACTCTCTGTTTCCATGAGTTTGACTTTTTAATTTTTGTTTTAAATTTCACGTACATGTCAGATCATATGTCTTTTCTCTGCCTGATTTATTTCACTTGGCTTAATGCCCTCAAGGTCCATCCATGTTGCTGCAAATAGCAGGATTTCCTTCTTTTTAATGGCTGAGTAGTGTTTCTGTGTGTGTATGTGTGTATACTTTGTATATACTGTTTTCTTTATTCATTCACCTGTCAATGGACATTTAAGTTGTTTCCATATCTTTGTTATAGTAAATAATGCTGCAATGAGCATTAGAGTGCAGATATCTCTTTAAGATAGTGATTTTATTTCCTTCAGATATATATCCAGAAGTGGGATCACTGAATTGCACTGTAGTTCTATTTTTAACTTTTTGAGGAATCGCCATACTGTTTTCCATAGTGTCTGTCCAAATTAATATTCCTACCACAGTGACCAAGAGTTCCCATTTCTCTACATCTTTACCAATACTTGCTATTTCTTATCTTTTTGATAGTAGCCATTCTAACAGATATTAGCCATTCTAACAGATGTGAGATAATAGCTCATTGTTGTTTTGATTTACCTTTCTCTCATGATTATTGATGCTGAGCAACTTTTCATGTACCTATGGGGCATCTGCGTGTTTTCTTTGGAAAAAGATCTATTCAGATCCTCTGCCCATTTTTAAATTGGATTATTTGTCTTTTTACTACTGAATTGTAAGAGTTGCTTATATAAGTTGGTTGTCAACCCCTTATCAGATATAAGATTTGCAGATATCTTCTGCTATTAAGTCTTATTTAAATGTTCTGTGGAATTCACTGGAAAGATTATCTGGTCCTAGGCTTTTTTGTTAGGAGGCTTGAAATATCTTTTTCCATCCTTTTATTCTCTGCCTGTGTGTGTCTGTAAACCTAAAGTGAGTCTCTTCTATGTAATATATTGCTGGATCTTGGTTTCTTACCCATTCAGCTATTCTATGTCTTTTGATTGGAAAACTTAATCCACCTACATTTAAAGTAATTTTTGATAGTTAAGGACCTACTATTGCGTTTCTATTGTTTTCTGACTGTTTTGTAGCTCTTTTGTTTCTTATTTCTTCTCTAGCTATATTCATTTGTGATTCAGTGACTTATTGTAGCAGCATGCTATGACTCCTTTATCAAGATCTTTTGTGTAGCTATAAGATATTTTTCTTTGTGGTTACCATGAAGCTTATATAAAATATCTTATAGTTGTAATATCCTATTTTAAGCTGATAACAACTTAACTTCCATAGTATACAAAAACTTTAACTTCCATAGTATACAGAAACTTTATACTTCTTCCCCCATTACATTAGGTTATTGATGTTACAATTTAGATTTTTTTATATTGTGTATCCAGTAACAAATTATTGTATCAATATAGTTATTTTAATAGGTTTGTTTCTTTTAACTTTTAAAGTTGTAAATTATTTACATACTACCATTATAATATTAGAGAATCTGACTTTGACTATATATTTACCTTTACTAATCTCTTTTATACATTTGTATATTTTTACAGTGTCATCACGCTTTCATTTCAGCTTGTAGAATTTCCTTTAGCTTTTCTTGTAAGGCAGGTCTAGTGTCAATTAACTCTCTCAGTTTTTATTTGTTTGGAAAAGTCTTTATCTCTAATTTCTGAAAAATAGCTTTACTAGGTATAGTAATCCTGTTTGGCAATTGTTTTTTCAATTTTTTGATTTTTTTTTAATTCCATTTTCTCCTTGCCTGCGAAGTTTCTGCTATGAAAGCCAATGATAGTCTTATGGGGGCTCCCTTGTATGTGAAGAGTATCTCTTCTCTTGCTGCTTTCAAAATTCTTTGTCTTTGACTTTTGACATTCAATTATAATGTATCTGGGTATAACCGTTTTTGAGTTTAACCTATTTTAGATCCTTTGAGCCTCATTAGATGTCCAAATTTCTTTTCTTTTCCTTCTGGGATTTCCATAATGTATATGTAATTTCTTCTGATGATTCCTATGAATCCCCTAGGCTTTCTTCACTCCTTTTTGTTCTTTTTTCTTTTACTCCTCTGACTGGAAAAATCTCAAAAATTTGTCTACAAGTTCACTGATTCTTCTGCTTGTTCACATCTACTGCTGAAGTTCTTCATTGAATTCTTTAGTTCAGTTATTGTATTCTTCATCTCTAGCATTTCCTTTTTTATACATAGTTTCTTTATCCTTATTAAACTTCTCCTTTTGTCCATGCATTGATTTCCTAATTTTGTCTAGTTGTTTGTCTGTGTTCTTGTATTTTACTGAGCTTCTTTAAAAGGATTATTCTAAATTCTTCATCAGAGAGCTCATAGATCTCCATATCTTTAGGATCAGTTATCAGAACTTTAATAGTTTCTTTTGGCAATGTCATATTTACCGATTCTTCATGACCTTTGTATCCTTTCTTTGGTATCTGTTTATTTGAGTATGCGGTCTCCTCTTCCAAATTCTACAGGTTTGTTTTAGCAGGAAAAGATCTTCACTGGTCAGATCATTTTGGGATACTGGATAGGTTAGCAGATAGCATTCATGGGCAAGTGGGGCTTTCTTCTACTGGGTTTTCTAGTTGGGCAGGGTCACTGCCTATTCTCTGAGGTTGCCTTGACTGGGCTATGTGTTCAAGAAGGGCCAATGGATGAATTCCATGGTGAGGTGGTGGTCCTGGCTGTGTTCTGAAGCTGAGTGGGACAACTAGCTGGTCTCTGAAATCACCTCTGATTGGGTCAGATCTCAAGCTAGCTGTGTTCTTCTGAAAGGTGGTGCCACTGGTTGGATTCCATGATAAGGCAGGGGTATGGGACATACTACGTTATTGCAACCGGTTGGGTGAAGCCTCATATTGTGCTCCCTGACTGGATGATGCAGCTGACTGAATTCAGCATTCAGGTGGGGCCACAAGCTATGCTTTGTGATCAGATGGGTTTTCAGGCTATGCTTTGCAACCAATTGGGCCTGCAGGCTGTAACTGTAACTCAACATTGGAAGGAGTTGCGATTTGGGCTTTGTGATCAGATAAACTATTGACTATCCTCTGCTTTTGGGTGAGGTTGCTGGTTGGGCTCAACTGTCAGGTGGGGCCTCCATATATACTTCACTGTTGGGTGGAGCTAGAGACTGCTCTGCAGTTGGGTGAGGTCACTGTCCAGGCTCTCTGGTTGGATTGGGCCACAGGCTATGCTCTGCAATTGGACAAGGTCAATGGCTGGACTCCCTGCCTGCGTAAGGCTGAAGGGTGTGTTTGGCTCTCAGGCAGGGCTGTAGCCTGGTCTCTTCTGCTGGGTGGGTCTGTAGGTTGTGTTCAGCCATTCTGGGAAGACCATATGCCGGATTTTGCTGTTGGGTGGGGTGGTAAACTCTGCTCCATGGTTAAGCAGTACCATAGGCCTGGCTCTGAGGTTGCTCTGTGTCACTCTTCAGGTTCCTTGGTTACCCAAGGTGAGAGGCTATGCTCAATATTTGAGCAGGGCTGCTGGATTGGCTCCCTTCCTGGGTGGGCTGTAAAGTGTGTTCCATGGCTAGTACAGCCCATGGCTGGGGTCCAAAGCAGGCAGAACTGCCAACTGAGCTCCCTGACCAGATGGAACCACCAGTTTGACTTTGCAGATAGGTAGAGATGCTGGTTGGAATCTTTCCTTTGTTGCTGCAATTAGGATCATGACCCACCAAGATCTGGGTACTGGTTACTGTAAGCCTCACCCCAATTCTCTATCTTTATCTGATCTCTACTGGTCATGCTCTGCATATTTTTCCAGTTAATCCCATGAGGTATGACCTGAGTGAGCCTCCCAGGAAGCGTTCCACTATGTGGAAAAGCTGGAGTCTACCTTGGGTTCTCTTTTTCCCACTGGGGAAACTGTAGGCCTAGGGAGGCACTCTAGGTGCAGCTCAGTGTTGTCCTGGTGGAAGAGCAATATGGTAATATCGTAACTGCTCCTCTTACCTTTATAATGTGGTCCTTTCTTGTTCTCTACTGCCTAGGGCATTTCTTTAGCCTTATCTCTGCATTCTGGAACTTTCACAGTGGTTTCTTGTCTATGGGTATTTGTTAGTTGGTCTACTTGTGAGGGGAACTGAAGTCAGCAACAACGTATGTTGACATCTTGATGACAGCACGGTCCCCACAAATCTTTATGAAACTTTGCTTTAGCTGATATTTAACTATATCATATTGTATTTCTTCTAATTGGTATGCCAGTTTTACTGTTTTTAATTTTTAAGATTTTATTTCTCTTTAACATAATTACTATCTACTTTCTTTTCACCTTTATAAATGCTGCCACATTTGTGGTTTCAAGTACAGAAATAAGTTTTAAAATCTAGATAATATGCTCCATGATGGCAGGGATTTGTCTTGTTCATCACACACACAAAACTGGCACTAAGTGGACCTTTGTTGACTGAATGAATGAATTATGTGTTCTGACACCAGCAGAGCTTACAGAAGCAGAGATGAAGCAGAAAACATAATGACTGTCAAATGGGTGAGCTTGAAGATGAAAAGGCACTTTTAGCTTAGTTACTCTGATATGCACTCTGGATAACACTCCAATATTGCATGAATTTTTGGAATGGAAACAGCTCCACTCCTAAATAATAAATTTATTAATTGCACTCCTTATGAGTCCTGACAGCAGTCAGCTTTGTGGGTTTCTGATTCCATTCCAAGGGGTTGAATGTCTCTGTGATTTATGTAATAGGCAGGAGTGTCATGAGGAAAGACTTGTAGTATAAAACTTAAAGATGGCTGCCTGTTGAATGTGTGTTGGGTGTTAATGAAAATGCATTGAACAGTGAGGGGAGGGCAGCAAACAACCACAGGAAAGGTGCCCTGAGTTTTGGGTTTTGCTTTTTAAAGATAGATACTATTTTTTTTTTTCCTTGTGGAAATTTTCTTATTTATTTTACTCTAACAACCACGAACACTTGGGACATTATGAACACAATATGGACATTAAAGAATAAGAACAAACAAAAAGTTGAGTAAATGCTTAGGGTTCATCATACATTTCAGTCATGTTTCTCTATGCTTAACTGCTCATTATCAAAATTATGTAGTCTGGTTTCTAAAAGGTATATTCTGAGATTGGGTTGTTAAACTAACTCAAAGGAAAGGCCTTATATAATTTTGTATATTGCCATCTAGATTTTCTATACTGGCTGTCTCTACTGAAAATTCATAAATGTCCATGCATTGAGTCACCATATATTTAGTATAATCATACTCACTGGATAATTATAGGTATACCTTGGACATATTGTGGGTACGGTTCCAAACCACTGCAGTAAAGCAGATATCACAGTAAAGCAAGCTACACTAATTTGGGGGTTTCCCAGTGCATGTAAAATTTCTGTTTACACTATATTGTAGTCTGTTAAGTGTGCAATAGCATTGTCTAAAACACAATGCATGTACCTTAATGAAAAATACTCTATTGCTAAAAAATTGCTAACTGTCATCTAACAAAACAGGGTTGCCACAAAACTTCAATTTGTAAAAAATGCAATATCTACAGACTGAAATAAAGTGAAGCACAATAAAATGAGGTATGCCTGTATTTCATTTACTACTCTATTTTGATCCTACCTAATTGTTCAATTTTTTCCATGTTTTTACCCTTTTCCCACAAATACCAATTCATCACACATTAGGTAAAGTAATACAAAGAGTAATGGCCATTAGTAGAAAGAATTCATAGGTGATTTGGTAAGATTTTTTTGTGAGACTTTATTATTTACTAGGCAAGGTATTTCCCTAACATCATTCTAAAATCTTCATGTAATACTGCGTAATTGTTCAGCTTTAATCAAAACTTCAGAAAATCTTTCTTTATACTTTGTTTTCTTCTAATTCAGAAGTCAGCCTTTCTTGTTCTATCCAAAGCCCACTAATTTTATGCAATAATTGGCTTATCTGCTCAATACAATCTTCATTTATTGCTCTGGGAGTATAAGTGGATATAAAAGGAATATTTCATAATATGGTGCTTTGTCCTCTCTACACTACAGAATCTATGTAGGTACTCTTTGATTGAAGATCTAATCAGGAGGTCCAAACTGATGAAAAACAAACCAATAAAATATTTGCTCTAAGCTTTTTTTGTAGTATCATTTGCAGGAACCACAAAAGCAAAGCCATATGAAGTTTTTTTTGTTTTTTTTTTAAACTTTCAATGTTTAATTTGTTATTGGATTATGCTCCTTTAACCTTGTCTAGTGCCAGGGACATAAATCCAAAAAAAATGCATGCTTCTGACAGCAATTCAAGATGCTACCCTCTGGAAATTTCACTGGTTTCACTGGTAGATACTCTCAGTCCATAGCATAGGTGAGTCTTGGATTCATAAGTGTTTTTGTAGGCTTTGCTAATTGTTAAGGCAGTCATCTCAAATAGACCCAGCCCTATGAAATATTTGAATACCCATACCTACCCAGCTCATGTATCTGATTTTTCTGTGTCCATAGCTTACATTCCATAAGCTCTGTATTCCATTCATCCAGCAAATCTGCCTTTAGGAACATGTTTTTAAAGTATCTATGTAACCCCAAATTCTTAGTGTCTAGAAACACAGCAATTTCCACAAGTCCTCCTGCCATATTGCAGTATCTCTGCCTCCCTGCGTTTGTCTCCATAACCACATGGCTACAACTGGTGAGTCAGTGCATTCTTTTACAATTAATTCTTGTGTCAGACCCTTGGTCACAACATCCAGAGAGCTGTTTTTCCGTTGATAGGATGTTAAGCAACAGCTTTCCAAAATTGTTTTTAGCCATTTTAGCACTTGTATCTGTTAACCAATGTCTCTGTTGATTACATTTGCTGCATTCTGTCAGGGCAAAGTGTCAGAAGAAGATGGGCATGACCCTCAGAGCCTGTAGCCACTTGTTCAAGTGTTTCATGGATGGGATGTTTTCCTTTCCACAGCGTTTGACATGTTCCCCATTTATAGCGTTTCCTTGAGAAATTCTAGAGTACGAACTATATCACCAATTATTTTTTTTCAAAGCAAAAAAAAAAAAAAAAACCTGATGCAAGTGTTTTATACCTAGTGTAGTTTAAAACCCTAGTGTTTTATACTCTACTGTGCAGTGAATTTGGGTAAAGAAAACATTGCATGAACTCTATGTCAATTATTTGGTAGTTAGGACCAATTAATATCTTTAACTGGGAGATGTGATTTCTCCAAAATTCAAAAAGGCTCAACAAATATTGACCTTCTTACTCAATTTTTGGTAGGACCAAGGCAAGTAATACATATTCACTGGAAGGAGTGATTCCATGGTGGTTGCAAGCCAAGAAAGAGCCTGAATTCACATTTGGAGTCAGGCCTTGCACTTTGCAACAATTATATTACTTTTGATATTAAATGTTTTAGTTTTATAATATTTTTATAAAAAGGAAACTATTTAATTTCCATATCAATAATAATACACCTGTCTTTTGCAACAAACTGCTCTTTTCTTATGGATTAAACTGTACTGGCATTGCAAAACCAATAGAGAGAACCACTTTTTTCAGATCTTAATAAGCCTCTGTCAGTCTCGATGAGCCATCTGCTTTTCAAACCTGCCAAATGAGACCCTTTTAGAAAGAATTGGTTAATTATTAATTCAATTTTCTCTTTTCTAAAATCACTTTAAGTGTTCACTGAAATATGCCTTTTTGCCTTCAGATGTACTTTATATTGATCGATTCTTAAATGGTATCTGATACTAACTCTGTCATCATCTAGAGTCCTAGAAAATAAAATATTTTGATGACATAATTACCATATAACAGTATTATATTGTCCATTTGTTTTTTTATCTACCTTATGCTCATTGATTAAAAAAATATATTTTGAGTGAATTTTATATAAATATATACATATATATGCATTATAATTATGAAAACAGGTTAAAGTTTTATTTTGAAAATTTGGGAAAGCTACTGATATTGAAATGTTGAAGTAGGTCCAGATTCTAAGAACTGGATTGAGAATTATTATTATACAATTTGTTCTGAACATCATAAAACCTGGTAAGACTGATAAATTCAGTTCATGGAAGTAGCTTACTTTAAAAAATATAGGACATTTGAACTTTTCATAATTTAACTTGCAACTGGGGATGAAATACTACCTATAATTACTTTAATTGATGATAAGATGGGAGCACAGGTTAAGATTAATCAAAGCACTGCCACACCTTTATCTTTAAAAATTCTCCCAGTTATTTAGTGAGGTAGCTTATTAACATGTCCATTTTGTAGACGAGATTGAACTCAAAGATTGGTTTTCTAATACATGCAAACACTTTATTATCTGTAGCACTTTAAGTTATTCTCAAATTATGTGGTAAAATTTTCAGATATGCAATCACATCTTACAGAACAACTTTTACTCAGATTTCTAGAACAGGACAATGGAAGGATTCAAAGATGACTGTTCTCCACCCTCAAATATAAAAAGCACAGGAAGCTACTCAAAAGACTCCACGAGAGCAAATCAGCAAGGGCCAGAGGTTTTACTATGCACTGAATAACATAGTGACTACTGAACATGCTGTGTAGCTGAATGCAGGATGCTATCAGTTACTATTGCTGTGATGGAACAGTGTAATGTAAGCAGAGTCTCATTGACCTGTAGGTTTAGATGGTAGTTTCATAAACATCAGCATCAGAATATTATGGGAGGAGTAGTTTAGTAAAAACAATTCTTTTTATTACCCATATTTTAACTAAAAGCTGTATGTTTTCACTGTACTTGTGAATTATCCTGACATGTAAGCTACACTGAGGTCAACAATTTTCACATTCTTTGTTCATTACTGAAATTTAAGTATCAGGCTTTTCCAGGGAGTTCAACCATATTTGTTGGTTGAATTAATGATTTTGTGCTTAATCAACTATCTTGTTTTCCTTGAATGCTTACCTACGTGTCCAACAACACCAGACATTCTGTGGAGTTAGAATAAAATATATAATTTAGCCCTCAGTATTCTAGAAATTAGTCTTTGTGATTATTTTGAAAGAATAATTCTTTTTAAAAAAAGGTGAAAGAATGTTTATAATCTATGTGATACTTGTTGACAATGCTGTGGAAATTCAACCCAATCATCAGAGTAATCATTTTAAATAAAGTGAGATCATGTTATTCCACAAAACACTGGGATCCCCAATTCATTCAGTTTAGGAGCCAAAGTCCTTTAATGGTATCAAGTGCCTGCATGATCTGAATTCCTTATTAGCTTTCTGATCTCATCTACTACTTGTCCCCCATAACTCCCATAGAAACCTACTGAGTTGTTTTCTATTCCTTGAACATGAAAGATATTCTCAATCCTCAGAACTTTTGCACCAATGTTCTCCCTTCCTAAAACACAGTTCCCCTAGATATCCACATGGCTGACTGTTTCACTTCATTCAAGCATTTGCACAGATGTCACGTTCTCAGTGAGACACAGCCTGACCATTCAACATTAAATTGCTTATCACCTCCCATACAGTAACTTCCACAGAGTCATGTTCCTTCTTTCTCTGGTCTCTTTCTCCTTATCCTTCTAATAACAATCATAGTTCATGTCACCTTTTAATGTACTATACAATTTCCTCAGTAATTATATACATTGCTTACTCTCTGTCTCTTCTTCCACTATAATGTAAGCTCCATAAATTTAGGGATCTTTTGTTTAATGAGGTATTCTAAGCATCTGGAACCAAGTCTGACTTTTAAATGGTACTTAAAAATAAAAATGATTTTTAATTTGATTATTATCTGTGAATAAAATGCTGGCAAATGGCAACAAATGTTTGAAAGTACATTGTTTCTGAAGTTGAAAGTACATTGTTTCTGAAGTTAAAAATGTGTGTTTACACACTACAATATCCAGAATGTGTAATTCAGCCCTGCCTATTAGGGACCTTATATTTCTTTGGGAACGTTTCACTGTGTGCATTACTATCTGCTTAGTAATTGCTCACAAAATACATGTCACATTCACTGAATAAATATGAGCATTATGTTTCTAACAACTACAATAAAACAAGCATATTGTAAAATGTCTGGTCTGATTGAGCCAGTCTTTCCTCATACTCCCAATCAGTACACTGACAGTGAATCAAAGCACTTGGTAATAGACAGATGATTTAAGTTTCCTAGATCTTAGCTGCATTGCTAATTATGTTTACTCAAATCTTCACACATTTTCAGATAATATTACAACTCCAAGAGCTTGACCTAAAGTATTAGAACCAACTCACAAAATTATGGATGGAATTTTGATAAGTTTATGAGAGTTTTTCTGGGGTCAACCTAATTTAAAAAAAAAGTCTCTGCTTATCATAATCCACAGAGAATGGGAAAGAATCTTCAATGACCAAGAGAGCTCTAGGGTTTCCTGGCAAATCCTAACATTTTGACTTCAAAATGCCATGCTCTAAGAAATCTTCAAAAAGGCACATGCATTAGCAGTGGACCCATAGACCATGAATTTAAACCTAGGGAGAGGATGAGGTAAGGAGTAGGATGAAACTGATTGAGTTAATAAAAGAAGAGCACTATTTACATTTGGCAAATATTTATAGACTACACATATTATTTACTAGGTACTATTCTCAGTAGTGGATATACTGCAGTAACTAAGACAAATTCCTTGATCTAACCATATAGTTTTTCTAAGAATCCTCAATTTCTAAAACTCTTGACATATGTTTTAAATGAGTCCTTGTAAGTAGCAAACTGAAAGAAGTTTAGGTACAGATGATATGGACAAATGCAGCATAATATGAGGATTTCAAATCTTTTGTTGTAGTACTCAATTTATAAAGTAAAAGAAGACAGAATACTTGTTCTGTCATTCTATAATCTATGCCATGAAGGATAATTTACTGCCATCATATATAAAATTTTTATGCACAAAAATATTTTTGGATTAATTTACATATGCATAACTAATATGCACACATATATATATTGGTTTTTTTCTCGACTAGTACCACACATACCATAGGAAGTTTTATTTAACTAAAATGAACTTTTATTTCCCTCAATTTCATCTATATGACGGTTAAAAAACAAAAAAAACACACCTAGATTATTTCTATTAGGTAAAATAATAGGCATTTGTCTTCTTGCAAGATTACTTGGAAAGCACAAAAACAAAATTTGAAGTAAAAATTCCAGTATTTAAACATTGTTTTCATCAGAAATATCATTATCATCGTCAACATTAGGCATTTACTCTTCCTTCACTCCTCCTCCTGCTGTTATTAACAATGTGACTTGAGATACTAATTAACAAGGATGAAGCCCAACAGATCACTAAGTGTGCTCAGAACTCTACATTGAATATTCCGGTTAGTAGTCACTGATCATACGAAGAGGGAATTTTAAAAATCCCAGTTGGGTAGATATGAAAACTGAGTACTAGAGTGGTTAGGCTACCTGTGGTCACATAACTAAATTGTCCTGTAACACAGATGTATACCATCTTTCTGATTCCAGAACCCATGATTTAAATGGTCCACTAGACTGCTACTCATTGTGCCTTGTGCCATGCTAACTAAGCCTTTACAAACTATTATTTATTAAAAATATCATGATAGCCCTATCAGGGAGTCAATACCATTTGTCTTTACAAATAAGGAGAACAAGGTGAACAAGGTTAAATACATTCTCTGAGGTCCATGGCAGTTTGGTTTGACTCTAAAATCTATACTATTAGCCATCAAACTACAGATTTTCTCATAGGATAAGGTTAGTTGTCCAAATCTCTTACATTTGTAGTGCAAATGTATCTCTTACATTTGCACTACAAATGATGGTGGAGCAGAAACATCATTTTCTGAAAAGTAAATTCATTCACCAGCAAATAGCTAAAAAAATATATATATATATATACTTTAAGACTAAGAATGTACTTCTTTATTTTGTTTTTCTAGATAGAGAAAATCTGCCATACACATTTGAATGTTACATTTATCACACAATATTTTCCTTTTTATTTCAGAGAATTGTTGCATATTTAGTCAAAATGAGGTAAAAATTAATAAAAACATTAGTTTTCATCCTGATAGATTTCTATAAGAAAGGCCACTGTAAATTTACCAGACCACGTTTATTTTATATTGTAAAGATTCCAGAGTGCTTGCTATATTTAGTTTATCTACTTGAAAGAAAGCTAAACATTGTTCCTCTGGCTCTTCTAAATCATAACTAAATCTTCTGGTTTTGAAAGCAATGGAATTATATATCATAGACTACATTATAAATTACTGCACCAAATCCCAGAGACACCTTATTAATAAAAGATTTAAACATTTTTCAGTTTTTTTATATGTTTGAACAGAGTACAATATATTAAAAGGAGAAAGAATCCCAGAATATTATCACATTATTTTTTAATGTGATATTTCTCTTAGGAAATTACTTCTTATTTTGACTTATCTCCAAAATTTGGTTTCTTTGATTTAATTGACAAAGAGCTTTCCTGTGATAAGATAGTAAAGGAGGGAGTATGCCTACTTTGATCAGATCACTATCAGATCATGTTTTAGAAATGGAACAAATATATGACCATTTTAAATTGTACGAGCCATTAAATCTTCAAAAATTGAGGAAAAGTTTAGCAATAGAAAATTAATTATATTCAGTTATTTTCTTACCCCCTCTTAATATTACTTAATATTAAATATCACCATATAACAGGTTTTTTTGAACACCATATGCAAAATAGACTCTCTCTTTCCTCCTTACCATGCTTTATTTTTTCAAGGCATTTATAAGCACATAAAATATTATTTTGTCCATTTTTTAATCATCTGCACTTTTCTCTTCCCCACTGTTTCCTAAATGTTCACTCCAAGAGAACATACACTTTTGTTTTGTTTAAGACAATGTACCTGACCTGTAGGATTTTGTGAGGTCTGTAGAAGATAAACAAATATCTGTTGAATAAAACAAATGTGCAAATACCAAACAGTAATATGGAATCAATATTAATTTGTTGCTCATTTTTAAAAAGATTTAGTAAATTGTCCTTTTATAGCAATATTGTAATATAGTGAGTTCCCATTATAGGAAAAAATAGTAATAGTTACATTATCATTGTTTAAAATTTTGTTATAAAGAATTGAAATCAACATTAAGTGACAATGTAAGTGAATATGTGATACTATGTGAAAATGTGTTTTTGAGTGATTCTTATTTGTAAAATGCAGGCTTAAGAAATTTCAATAGGGAGAAATTGCTTTCATAAATGAAAGATTACTTCAAATATATACATGTTTTTATTTGACAATTTACAATACGTATAAAGAGAACCATATCATTTACCACAGCAATTTTCTACTGTACTATAACAAATATTGAGAGGACATACCTTCCTTCATATAGTAAGCACTTATAAAAGTTTGCATTTGTTCTTGGCTTATATTCTGACTTCTGCATTACACAGAAGTGTCATAAGCATTGACTGAATGGTCAGACAAACTTGACTTGATTCCTTGCTTTGCCACGTATTAGCTAATTTGGGTACATTACTTAAACTACCTAAATCATGGACTCTCCACTTATAAAATTATGCTGGTCTGTCTTTATGGGATTGTAATAAGAATTAAAAAATAATACATGCACATACGTTAGCTCAGTGCCTTATGGAAAGATATGCATATGGAAATATTTGTGTAGATAAATAAGCTTTTTTCTATAACCCTTTTTATGTTTATAAATAAAAGTGTGTGTAGGTAATCACTACCCAATTAATGTATGGTTTATCCATGTATGATTATCTTCCTTGGATCTATTTCATGGCCATGGCCATTATATATACATTTTTTGTCTCAAAGAAGTTAAGAACAATTTGTGTTCTTAACAAAAGATTCTTATTTTTGATACTTTTACTACAATACAGCTTAACCTGTTTCCAGCTCTTCTTCATTCAAACATTGAATCTATTATCCATTTTCAAAGACATTTAGGATAAATGTGTTAGTTGCGCATGATTTATGTTGGAACAAGGCAGAGTCTTTATCTACATAGTTTATTTTATTCTTTGTTGAACAATGATAACCATTTCGTGTTGGTAAAAGCACAGCATTTTGCTTCTCTTTCTTAATGTAATTATCTTACATTCATTGGAGACAAGAAACATAACTATTTGAAAGCTCCATTATTTTCTCTTGCTTTGTGCCTAAAGCATATAATGTAATCCATACAATGGAAAGGAATTTCAGAAGTGACTATTAAATATGCTTAACTGCAGATCAGGGAATGAGTAAAAATGAGGAGAAATTACATATCCATATAAGCAATAAAAACATTAAATGACTATATTCCTATAAACATCTGATTAAACATCAAAAATTAAAAAGTCTATTACCATACCATGAAGTGTTATTTGGATTCTGCACACCAAATTATACAGTTATTATTGCAATGATTGGATACATATAAAATAGATATGATTAGCAGCCCTGTCACTCTTAAGTCATTATCCAAATGATGACTTGATTGTACTTTTCAAGGGCCTTGAAAAGAAGGAGCTTTTACATCTGCTGAACAATATGGTATTTGGTAACAAAACATCTACACTGTATTGCTTTTGATTTAATTAGTGAAGAATATAATCAAAAGAAAGACCTTAAATATTTCATTTCAAGACAGCAATTGGATTTATTCTGTAGTGCTACCAGGTTTCATTATTAATTTTAATAATTATATTTAATAGTAGAATGAAAGGCGAGCCATGAAAAAGCTTAATTACAATAAATATATGCTGTATTTGTGATCCAGATGGTGTGAGAAACCATGACTTGTGCATCTGTCACCTCTGTTATACACCCTGTTACAAAACTATAGCATTGACAGTTAAAATAACTGTTTAAATTTAATGCTAAAACATTGTCATGCACAAAACCATTTCCTAGAAAAAATTATACGTAATGGTAAGTGGTGTGGAAGCTATGGTTTTTTGGGGTTTTAGGTTCATAATGAGTTAGATATGACCTGAAGACCTACTCTAGCTGGCTAACAAGACTAAAAGTGTCTCAAGTTAATTACAACAATGAAGCCAGATCACCACACAATACAAGACATATAATTTGGAGGACCCACTGCCTATCTATCTATCTATCTATCTAAATAAATAAATAAATAAAACAGAGGTTTTAAATATATATACCGAGATCTTATGACATGGTTTAAATACATCAGCATACCCTTCAAAATCAGGTCCTGTACTAGATCTTAAAACACCTTAGTGGTTGTATTTGCAGTATCCCCAATGTTTCTGAAAAAACATTTTTTGTGGTAGATGAAAGCAAACACTCCTCAAATCTTCTATAAAGAATGATTGAAAAATTGGATGTGTGTTTGTGTGTGTGTCTTATTTTTAAACACCTCCCACAAAGAGCCTTCAAATAAATTTACAAAATACATGTATTAATCATGTTTTCCACAATACAAAACTTTTAAAGGTTACACTGGGGTTTATTCTGGGATTTATAATTCCAGTCATAAAAATGGGGAAAAAAGCATGGTAGAATGGGTATTGAAAGCTTTTGTGGAAATAGTGTCAGTTACTTCCACTCACAATCCATTAGCTAGAATATAGCAACAAATAACAGAAGACAGAGAAAAATAATCTAGCTCTATAAAAAAAAAAAAAAGAATGTGGACTTCAGGGATTAGTTAGAAGTCTCTGTAGTAAACAGCTAAAAAATGACCACTAACAAAACTATGTACAAAAATCAATTCAAATCACCTGAATTGAATCCAGATGAAATGAAAATGATGGAGTGTCCTAAAATATGGCCTTAAATTAAAAAACAGACATCTTACATCTTATCTTGAAAATTAGATGTTCTACACAAAAAATGCAATTGAGAGGTTTTTTACATCTTAAATGGAAAAAAGTGTAATATATTATATGTCAACCTGAACACTTAAGCAATTTTCTAAAACCTGACTGGAACACAATAAAATCATTTATGTAAATAATAAATTATAATGTTAAGAAGTAATCTTTAAATGATTGTTTTTGATTACCAGACAATGAATAAAATTCTACTTAGCATATTTTCAAAATATCTACCAAATATTCTATTATTTGAACAGTTGTTATTTAAATGGTATCCTGATACTATTTTTGCACAAAATTTTGCTAAATTTTTCTACATAATGAATGTCATTATTATTTCTTTATGACATAAATTTTCTTCTATATAGAACTGATTAAGATAGAGAAAATACTCAATTTCATAAATTAAAGATAATCCTAGAATCACAGATTAGAATATTATACTTTAGAATATGATTACTTAATATTAACTTTTTTTTAATTTATAGGTTTTAAATTGCATGTATAACCCAGAAAGTCTTAATCCATCACTTAGAAAGACCTGAGAAAACAATCAAAAAACAATCAAATGAGGATTATTAAATTGCCATCATATTTAAGAGGATAGACAAAAATCCAAATAAGTTTCTTGAAAAGATTCAAAATGAAGATTTACACTACTTTTCACAAGGATATTTTAGGCCTAAAAATATTTACAGAGGATAAGAAAATTTTCCAGATCAGGAATATCATCATTTAAAAATAAATGAATCTTTGATTGCAGTACAAGAAACAGCTTTTACAACTCATCAAAGAGCTTGAAACCACAAGGTAACAAAATTGCATGGTACCATAAAATATTTAAAATTCATTTCATTTGTGAGGTTTTTTTGCTTTAATAATTTATCAGAGACTCACCCGTTAGGTTTAGTGGGATCTGTACTATAAAGACATCTCCATAAAGCAGTGAGGAATCTTCCCAGAAATGTGCATGAAACTTGAGTTATTTTTATTAAAATTTTTAAAACAGCTTAAAGTACCAAACACACATGTGCATACCAACCAGGTATTAAAATGTTAATATGTTGCCATGCTTCCTTAAGATTTATTTTAATAAATAAAAAATTAAATATAGGCTTTTATCCTCAGTATAGCCCTAGCCAACTTCATTATTTAATTGTTCTACTTCTCTCACTAGAAGGCAGTGGTTATTTTTGCTGCCCATGGTTTTAGAGTTATTATAGCTCCATATTTGTAAATAGTTTTTATGTTTCTATTTATTTATTTATAATTTATTTTATTGATTGACTTTTGGCTGTGATGGTCTTCACTGCTGTGCGCGGGCTTTCTCTAGTTGGCGGCGAGCGGGTGCTACTCTTCCCTGTGGTGAGCGGGCTTCTCATTGCGGTGGCTTCTCTTGTTGTGGAGCATGGGCTCTAGGTGCACAGGCTTCGGTTTGTGGGCTCTAGAGCACAGGCTCAGTAGTGCACGGGCTTAGTTGCTCCGCGGCATGCGGTATCTTCCCTGACCAGGGCTCAAACCCATGTTCCTTGCATTGGCAGGTGGATTCTTAACCATTGTGCACCAGGGAAGCCCTATGTTTCTGTTTTTGTATTTACATAAATGTGTTACACTCTTTGTATGATTTATCTTCCTTTCTTTTACAATAGCATATTTTAAGATGCTTTTATGTCAATATATATATTTATGCTTAGTTTATTCTAATCCATCATGTATAATATTCTAATACATGAGTATCCAAAATATACACCCATATGCTTACTGATAGGAACTAAATTTTTGTCACTCTTACACTCTTAATAAACAATTCTGTAATGTATGGTCACGTGTTTGTATACTCAGAAGCTAACTTAAGAGTGTGCCTTAAAATGTACTAAATTTTTTCCAATTTTTCTCCAAATATTGTTTCTATTTTACCCACCTGCCATTATCCTATGAGGTTTCTTGTTGATAGTACTTTATATTTGAGAACTTTAGGTTTGGGACAGTATGATGTTTGTGAAATACCTTTTCAAATTTTGTTATTCTTGACTAACTTGAAGGTTTTTGTTTTTTCCCCCATATATTTGCTTGTTATTAAGAGTGGCTCCTCTTCACTTTGTCTTTCTGGCTATTTTTACATAGGGTTGGCTTTTGGTCATCAACGTTTTGAATATTGTTTCGTAGGTTGTGGCTTGCCTTTTTACCTTATTGATGTTTTATTTGCTACACAAATTCATTTGTAATATAGTCAAAATAATAAAAAATATTTCCATTAATTTTTCAAGTGTGGTTCATTCTACTAATTATAATATACAATTATGTTGAATTGTTTTGGTTTGATTTCAATGTTTGAGTGGGATTTTTGTTTTAATATATAGAATGTTTATATGTTTTAAAATTGGCCAACATTCATTTTAGTTCGTTTGTCAGTCATATTTCAGGGTAGTAAAATTTATACTCCTGTTATAAGTATGATTGAATATTTTTTAGCTGATTTACTTTTATGTCCAGTTTTTGTTTTATTTTCAAGTTTTCTTTATTTTTTCCTCTTTATTTGAAAAGTTCTTCATATTTTATGATTAGTCCTTTTGTTTTGCTACATGTTGCAAATATTAATCCCAGTTTATTTATTTTTCTATTTTTCAATGGACTTTTTGTCATGAAACTATTACTATTTATTTAAATGTAAAGTGATCAGCTTTTTAAAATTAGATTGCCTTTTCTTTATTAGTTTTTTTTTTCTTTTACAATATAAAATAAACAGTTTTATTTTTGATGTGTCTCTAGACATCGATCAATGGCCACTTTCAGAGTCCTATTTAGTGTAATTACCACTGAAGGAAGAACAAGATTTGTCATGGGACTTGTACGTTTCTTTTTGCTGATCCAATTTTCCATTGTTTCCTTTTCATATGAATAGCCATATATATGGTCAAATGATCTTCAACAAGGGTGTCAACATTACACAATGGGGAAAGACTACACATTTTTCCATGTCATGAAGCTTTCCCCTATGCTTTCTTCTTGGATATTTATAGTTTCAAGTCTTGTACTTAGTTCTTTAATCCATTTTGAGTTGATTTTTATATATGGTTAAAGTAAGGATCCAATTTCATTCTTCTGTATGTGGATATCTAGTTTTCCCAGCAACATTTGTTGAAGAGAATATTCATTGAATTTGGCAATGATTTCTTGGCTATGACACCAAAGGCACAGGCAACAAAAGCAAAAACTGACAAATGGGACTACTGTGGTCCCTAAGTATCCAAAGGGTTTTGGTTCCAGGACCCCCTGTGCATACCAAAATCCACAGGTGCTCAAGTCCTTATATAAAATGGCATAGTATTTGCATATAACCTATGCACATACTCCCATAAATTTTATTTTTTATTTTTTGAATTTTATTTTATTTTTTTAATACAGCAGGTTCTTATAAGTTATCTATTTTATACATATTAGTGTATACATGTCAATCCCAATCTCCCAATTCATCCCACCACCACCCCCCACCACTTTCCCCCCTTGGTGTCCATACATTTGTTCTCTACATCTGTGTCTCTATTCCCACCTTGCAAACTGGTTCATCTGTACCATTTTTCTAGATTCCACATACATGCATTAATGTACCATATTTATTTTTCTCTTTCTGACGTACTTCACTCTGTATGACAGTCTCTATGTCAATCTACGTCTCTACAAATGACCCAATTTTGTTCCTTTTTATGGCTGAGTAATATTCCATTGTATATATGTAACATTATCCATTCATCTCTCAATGAACATTTAGGTTGCTTCCATGACCTGGCTATTGTAAATAGTGTTGCAGTGAATATTGGGGTGCATGTGTCTTTGTGAATTATGGTTTTCTCTGAGTATATGGCCAGTAGTGGGATTGCTGGGTCATAAGGTAATTCTATTTGTAGGTCTTTAAGGAACCTCCATAGTGGTTGTATCAATTTACATTCTCACCAACAGTGCAAGAGGGTTCCCTTTTCTCCACACCCTCTCCAGCATTTGTTCTTTGTAGATTTTCTTATGATGGCCATTCTGACTGGTGTTAGGTGATGCCTCATTGTAGTTTTGATTTGCATTTCTCTAATAATTAATGATGTTGAGAAGCTTTTCATGTGCCTCTTGGCCACCTGTATGTATTCTTTGGAGAAAGGTCTGTTTAGGTCTTCTCCCCAATTTTGTTTGGGTGGTTTGTTTTTTTAATATTGAGCTGCATGAGCTGTTTATATATTTTGGAGATTAATCCTTTGTTAATTCATTTGCAAATATTTTCTCCCATTCTGAGGGTTGTCTTATCGTCTTGTTTATAGTTTCCTTTGCTATGCAAAAGCTTTGAAGTTTCATTAGGTCCCATTTGTTTATTTTTGTTTTTATTTCCATTATTCTAGGAGGTGGGTCAGAAAAGATCTTGCTGTGATTTATGTCAAAGTGTGATCTTCCTATGTTTTCCTCTAAGAGTTTTATGGTGTCTGGTCTTATATTTAGGTCTTTAATCCATTTTGAGTTTATTTTTGTGTATGGTGTTCGGGAGTGTTCTAATTTCATTCTTTTACATGTAGCTGTCAGTTTTCCCAGCACCACTTATGGAAGAGACTGTCTTTTCTCCATTGTATGTCTTTGCCTCCTTTGTCATAGATTAGTTGACCATAGGTGCATGGGTTTATCTCTGGGTTTTCTATCCTGTTCCATTGATCTATATTTCTTTTTTTGTGCCAGTACCATAGTGTCTTGATTACTGTAGCTTTGTAGTATAGTATGAAGTCAGGGAGTCTGCTTCCTCCAGCTCTGTTTTTTTCCCTCAAGATTGCTTTGATTATTTGGGATCTTTTGTGTCTCCATACAAATTTTAAGATTTTTTTGTTCTAGTTCTGTAAAAAATTCCATTGGTAATTTGATAGGGATTGCATTGACTCTGTAGATTGCTTTGGGTAGTATAGTCATTTTCACAATATTGATTCTTCCAATCCAAGAACATGGTATATCTCTCCATATGTTTGTGTCGTCTTTGATTTGTTTCATCAGTGTCTTATAGTTTTATGCATACTGGTCTTTTGTCTCCTTAGGTAGGTTTATTCCTAGGTATTTTATTCTTTTTGTTGCAATGGTGAATGGGATTGTTTTCTTAATTTCTCTTTCTTATCTTTCATTGTTAGTGTATAGGAATGCAAGAGATTTCTGTGCATTAATGTTGTATCCTGATACTTTACCAAATTCATTGATTAGCTCTAGTAGTTTTCTGGTGGCATCTTTAGGATTCTCCATGTATAGTATCATGTCATCTGCAAACACTGACAGGTTTACTTCTTCTCAAATTTGTATTCCTTTTATTTCTTTTTCTTCTCTGATTGCTGTGGCTAGGACTTCCAAAACTATGTTGAACAGTAGTGTCGAGAGTGGACATCCCTTTCTTGCTCCTGATCTTAGAGGAAATGCTTTCAGTTTTTCACCATTGAGAATGATGCTTGCTGTGGGTTTTTCATATACGACCTTTATTATGTTGAGGTATGTTCCCTCTGTGCCCACTTTCTGGAGAGTTTTTATCATAAATCGGTGTTGAATTTTGTCAAAAGCTTTTTTTGCATCTACTGAGATGATCATATGGTTTTTATTCTTCAATATGTTAATATGGTGTATCACATTGTGTGATTTGCATATACTGGAGAATCCTTGCATCCCTGGGAAAAGTCCCACTTGATCATGGTGTATGATCCTTTTAATGTGTTGTTGGATTCTGTTTGCTAGTATTTTGTTGAGGATATTTGCATCTATATTCATCAGTGATATTGGTCTGTAATTTTCTTTTTTTGTAGTATCTTTGTCTGGTTTTGGTATTAGGGTGATGGTGGCCTCATAGAATGAGTTTGGGAGTGTTCCTTCCTCTGCAATTTTTTGGAAGACTTTGAGAGGATCGGTGTTAGCTCTTCTCTAAATATTAGATAGAATTCACCTGTGAAGCCATCCTGGACTTTGTTTGGTGGAAGATTTTTAATCACAGTTTCAATTTCATTACTTTTGATTGGTTTGTTTATATTTTTTATTTCTTCCTGGTTCAGTATTTGAAGGTTATACCTTTCTAAGAAGTTTTCCATTTCTTCCAGGTTGTCCATTTTATTGGCATGTAGTTGCTTGTAGTAGTCTCTTATAATGCTTTGTACTTCTGCAGTGTTCATTGTAACTTCTCCTTTTTTATTCCTAATTTTATTTATTTTAGTCCTCTCCCTCTTTTTTTTGATGAGTCTGGCTAAAGTTTTATCAATTTTATTTGTCTTCTCAAAGAATGAGCTTTTAGTGTTACTCATCTTTGCTATAGTTTTCTTCATTTCTATTTCATTTAGTATGCTCTGATCTTTATGATTTCTTTCCTTCTACTAACTTTGGGGTTTTTTTTTTCTTCTTCTTCTTTCTCTAGTTCCTTTAGGTGTAAGGTTAGATTTTTTATTTGAGATTTTTCTTGTTTCTTGAGGTAGGATTTTATTGCTATAAACTTCCCTCTTAGAACTGGTTTTGCTGTATCCCATAGGTTTTGGATCATCATGTTTCCTTATCATTTGTCTCTAGGTATTTTTAGAGTCAGTAAGTTAATCTATAAACAAACTCTGAATGCCTGCTATGTTATAGGCATTATAATAAGCACTGGGGATATAATAACCAAAGTAGACAAGTCCTCATGGTAATTGCATAAATTAAAAATATCAAAAGCAGGATATGAGCTATGAGGAAAAATATGAGGTTGTTTTAAGATGCCATTAAAAACAAAAACTCTTCACCACAGGAATGTGGGGTGAAGAAGACTAATTTTTTCTAAGCACTAACACATGAGAAGGTGTGCACCAGGTTTAAAGTTCTTTATTGAGATTCAGATTGCATTTCCAGATATAAATTAAAATATATAGATTATCTAGATTATAGTTTAGACAGGTAGATATCTGTTTACTAACTTGTATACTTAGCACTTTATTTCAAGTTCTTTATGCAAACAAATTCAGTTTATCAACATATCAATGTATGGTTGTATGCAACCGTGACTATATTTGTCCTGCCCCAAAGTTTAAGGTAAGAAGGAAGGATACATATATTTATATAGACATGTATATTTCATATATATAATTATAATAATGACTAATATTAATAAAGCACTTAAAATATTGGATTGTAATGAGGGCTTTAACACAGTTGATTCGTTGATGCAATTAAGCCTAATATTTAAAAGTGCATAACTGAAATCAGACTACTCATCTCCTCTGAGACAGGATTTCTTCATCTACAAAATGATAAATACTTCATGATTTTGTTGTGAATTTTAAATAGTGTTTAGTGAATCAGCATTTGTTATAATGCCTACTACATAAAAAAGTCAATAAAATTTAATTGGTATTAGAATTCATGCTTGTGTTAGTATAATTTTTAAAATTCAAGACATGGTAGAATCATAGAAGGGGAGTATAAAAAGTGTAATCACATTCACAGATAGATTCACAGAATTCTAAAAATAATAGAGATATACTGCGAGATTGCCCAATGATGTCAATGACCTAAGAAATCCAGAAAGTTTGCAGGAAGCTAAGTTATGAGTGGGTAGAGATGACTCAAGTCAAAACAACTTCCAGAAAAGTTGTTTCAAGTTGTCCATTTTATGTAAAGTTTAGGTTGTTGTGGTTAGGGGTGTCTAAAGATGCCATGAAAAAATGAACACCTAATAAAAGTTCTTGTATGGAGCTACACACACACACACACAAAACCTCACCAGGAAGAATTCTTCTCTCAAGTAGACATAAGAGCACAAACTCAAAAGAAATAAAACGTTAATTGGTCACATATTGGAGCTAAGACCATTCTGTTCCTGAAAGGTTAAGCCCAATTTTATTCTGGTTTCGAACATACTAAGCTAGACTTGTTTTCAAATATTTGTAATCATTTTTTTTTTTATTAAGTATCTTTAAGGTCTAACTTTCAGATCCTTGAATCAAGATAATTAGTTAGAGGATCTTAATTTACTTTGAAGAGAGTTTTGTTTTGTTTTGTTTTGTCCCTCTGCTTTTTATCTTTAGGACTATAAAAATAAAAAAAGAAAAAACCAAAACTTGAACTAGAGATGATTGGCAGTGGGTATTTGGGGCAAAATGGAAGGAAGAGTTCTCTTTTTTCTTCTGGACCACTAGCAATTCTCCATTTCCATCTCTTGAGTGTTTCATTTTTTGAAACATGTGTCCTTTCTGAATAAAGAATGCATCCACCTTCAAATTCCCACCTTGTTACTTGTGATACATGGTCTAGTTTTGATCACTCATCATACACAGACCGCTTTTTTTTTCATTTAAAATAAACAAGGAGTTAGATTCTTAATTCATCTTTCAAATCCAAAACTGTGATTATAAATCACTGACATTAAAAATATTGTATATTTGCAACCAACAGTTATCTTAATATATGGAATCTCTCCCTGTCTCTGTCTCTCTCTCTCTCCACTACCTCAAACAAAAAGTGCCCTACTTTATAAATTTGTCCATTGTGGGAGAAATTAATAGATTAATCTATATTATTATTTTTGAAATTAGTAACATAACTCTTCTATATTTAGGAAAAAAAGTCTTCCCATTTTTAATAATCCCCCTATTTTGTAAAGTAGATGTCTTTGAGGAGTGACCATTTCACTTTAAATTATTCCATAGAAAATAAGATTACCAAACTAGGAACAATGGGCTATTTATCTATTAGTTTTACTATATTATTTCATATTTGTAAGAAAAAAATGAACAAGAATATTACCAGAAGCAGAAAACTGATTTATTCTCTCATTCAGAGAAAAATACCTTTTTATAAATGTTGAACTTGCATTTTATAGTCATATCCTTGAAACTAAAGAGCTTTAAAAATTATGAACTACTGAATAAAATCAATTTATTAAATGCAATTATTTATTGCCTTTCTTTGTGTTATCTCTGATTCTAAGCAATTAAACATCAGTAATATTATGTTATTTTATAATAAAAAGATATATTGTTATCTAATTTTGTATCAGTTTATTATGGAAGAGTGATATGGGAATGCCTTCATCAACAATAAATTGAATTTTTTTTGATTGAATGGGTATATAAATTATGCTACAAGAAAGAATTTTTTTTTAAACATCTTTATTGAAGTATAATTGCTTTACAATGGTGTGTTAGTTTCTGCTTTATAACAAAGTGAATCAGTTATACATATACATATGTTCCCATATCTCTTCCCTCTTGCATCTCCCTCCCTCCCACCCTCCCTATCCCTCCCCCCTCCCTATCCCTCCCCTCTAGGTGGTCACCAAGCACCGAGCTGATCTCCCTGTGCTATGCGGCTGCTTCCCACTAGCTCTCTATTTTACATTTGGTAGTGTATATATGTCCATGACACTCTCTCACCCTGTCACATCTCACCTCTCCCCCTCCCCATATCCTCAAGTCCATTCTCTAGTAGGTCTGTGTCTTTATTCCCGTCTTGTCACTAGGTTCTTCATGACCTTTTTTTTTTTTTTTTTCCCCTTAGATTCCATATATATGTGTTAGCATACTGTATTTCTTTTTCTCTTTCTGACTTACTTCACTCTGTATGACAGACTCTAACTCCATCCACCTCATTACAAATACCTTCATTTCATTTCTTTTTATGGCTGAGTAATATTCCATTGTGCCACATCTTCTTTATCCATTCATCCGATGATGGACACCTAGGTTGCTTCCATGTCCTGGCTATTGTAAACAGAGCTGCAATGAATATTTTGGTACATGACTCTTTCTGAATTATGGTTTTCTCGGGGTATATGCCAAGTAGTGGGATTGCTGGGTCATAGGGTAGTTCTATTTTTAGTTTTTTAAGGAACCTCCATACTGTTCTCCATAGTGGCTGTATCAATTTACATTCCCACCAACAGTGCAAGAGTGTTCCCTTTTCTCCACACCCTCTCCAGCATTTATTGTTTCTAGATTTTTTGATGATGGCCATTCTGACCAGTGTGAGATGATACCTCATTGTAGTTTTGATTTGCATTTCTCTAATGATTAATGATGTTGAGCATTCTTTCATGTGTCTGTTGGCAATCTGTATAGCTTCTTTGGAGAAATGTCTATTTAGGTCTTCTGCCCATTTTTGGATTGGGTTGTTTGTTTTTTTGTTATTGAGCTGCATGAGCTGCTTGTAAATCTTGGAGATTAATCCTTTGTCAGTTGCTTCATTTGCAAATATTTTCTCCCATTCTGAGGGTTGTCTTTTCGTCTTGTTTATGGTTTCCTTTGCTGTGCAAAAGCTTTTAAGTTTCATTGGGTCCCATTTGTTTATTTTTGTTTTTATATCCATTTCTCAAAGAGGTGGGTCAAAAAGGATCTTGCTATGATTTATGTCATAGAGTGTTCTGCCTATGTTTTCCTCTAAGAGTTTTATAGTGTCTGGCCTTACATTTAGGTTTTTAATCCACTTTGAGTTTATTTTTGTGCATGGTGTTAGGAAGTATTCTAATTTCATTCTTTTACAGGTAGCTGTCCAGTTTTCCCAGCACCACTTACTGAAAAGGCTGTCTTTTCTCCATTGTATATTCTTGCTTCCTTTATCAAAGATAAGGTGACCATATGTGCGTGGGTTTATCTCTGGGCTTTCTATCTTGTTCCATTGATCTATGTTTCTGTTTTTGTGCCAGTACCATACTGTCTTGATTACTATAGCTTTGTAATATAGTCTGAAGTCAGGGAGCCTGATTCCTCCAGCTCCATTTTTCGTTCTCAAGATTGCTTTGGCTATTCGGGGTCTTTTGTGTTTCCATACAAATTGTGAAATTTTTTGTTCTAGTTCTGTGAAAAATGCCAGTGGTAGTTTTTTGTTTTTTTTTTTTTTTTTAAATTATTTATTTATTTATTTATTTATTTTTGGCTGTGTTGGGTCTTTGTTTCTGTGCGAGGGCTTTCTCTAGTTGTGGCAAGTGGGGGCCACTCTTCATCGCGGTGCGCGGGCCTCTCACTATCGTGGCCTCTCTTGTTGCGGAGCACAGGCTCCAGACGCGCAGGCTCAGTAGTTGTGGCTCACGGGCCCAGCTGCTCCGCAGCATGTGGGATCTTCCCAGACCAGGGCTCGAACCCGTGTCCCCTGCATTAGCAGGCAGACTTTCAACCACTGCGCCACCAGGGAAGCCCACCAGTGGTAGTTTGATAGGGATTGCATTGAATCTGTAGATTGCTTTGGGTAGCAGAGTCATTTTCACAATGTTGATTCTTCCAATCCAAGAACATGGTATATCTCTCCATCTATTTGTATCATCTTTAATTTCTTTCATCAGTGTCCTATAATTTTCTGCATACAGGTCTTTTGTCTCCTTAGGTAGGTTTATTCCTAGATATTTTATTCTTTTTGTTGCAATGGTAAACGGGAGTGTTTTTTAAATTTCACTTTCAGATTTTTCATCATTAGTATATAGGAATGCAAGAGATTTATGTGCATTAATTTTGTATCCTGCTACTTTACCAAATTCATTGATTAGCTCTAGGAGTTTTCTGGTAGCATCTTTAGGATTCTCTATGTATAGTATCATGTCATCTGCAAACAGTGACAGCTTTACTTCTTCTTTTCCGATTTGGATTCCTTTTATTTCTTTTTCTTCTCTGATTGCTGTGGCTAACACTTCCAAAACAATGTTGAATAATAGTGGTGAGAGTGGGCAACCTTGTCTTGTTCCTGATCTTAGTGGAAATGGTTTCAGTTTTTCACCATTGAGGACAATGTTGGCTGTGAGTTTGTCATATATGGCCTTTATTATGTTGAGGAAAGTTCCCTCTATGCCTACTTTCTGCAGGGCTTTTATCATAAATGGGTGTTGAATTTTGTCAAAAGCTTTCTCTGCATCTATTGAGATGATCATATGGTTTTTCTCCTTCAGTTTGTTAATATGATGTATCACGTTGATTGATTTGTGTATATTGAAGAATCCTTGCATTCGTGGAATAAACCCCACTTGATCATGGTGTATAATCCTTCTAATGTGCTGTTGGATTCTGTTTGCTAGTATTTTGTTGAGGATTTTTGCATCTATGTTCATCAGTGATATTGGCCTGTAGTTTTCTTTCTTTGTGACATCTTTGTCTGGTTTTGGTATCAGGGTGATGGTGGCCTCGTAGAATGAGTTGGGGAGTGTTCCTCCCTCTGCAATATTTTGGAAGAGTTTGAGAAGGATAGGTGTTAGCTCTTCTCTAAATGTTTGATAGAATTTGCCTGTGAAGCCATCTGGTCCTGGGCTTTTGTTTGTTGGAAGATTTTTAATCACAGTTTCAATTTCAGTGCTTGTGATTGGTCTGTTCATATTTTCTATTTCTTCCTGGTTCAGTCTCGGCAGGTTGTGCATTTCTAAGAATCTGTCCATTTCTTCCAGGTTGTCCATTTTATTGGCATAGAGTTGCTTGTAGTAATCTCTCATGATCCTTTGTATTTCTGCAGTGTCAGTGGTTACTTCTCCTTTTTCATTTCTAATTCTATTGATATGAGTCTTCTCCCTTTTTCTCTTGATGAGTCTGGCTAATGGTTTATCAATTTTGTTTATCTTCTCAAAGAACCAGCTTTTAGTTTCATTGATTTTTGCTATTGTTTCCTTCATTTCTTTTTCATTTATTTCTGATCTGATCTTTATGATTTCTTTCCTTCTGGTAGCTTTGGGGTTTTTTTGTTCTTCTTTCTCTAATTGCTTTAGGTGCAAGGTTAGGTTGTTTATTCGAGATGTTTCTTGTTTCTTGATGTAGGCTTGTATTGCTATAAACTTCCCTCTTAGCACTGCTTTTGCTGCGTCCCATAGGTTTTGGGTCGTCGTGTCTCCATTGTCATTTGTTTCTAGGTATTTTTTGATTTCCCCTTTGATTTCTTCAGTGATCACTTCGTTATTAAGTAGTGTATTGTGTAACCTCCATGTGTTTGTATTTTTTACAGATCTTTTCCTGTAATTGATATCTAGTCTCATAGCGTTGTGGTCGGAAAAGATACTTGATACGATTTCAATTTTTTTTAAATTTACCAAGGCTTGATTTGTGACCCAAGATATGATCTATCCTGGAGAACGTTCCATGAGCACTTGAGAAAAATGTGTATTCTGTTGTTTTTGGGTGGAATGTCCTATAAATATCAATTAAGTCCATCTTGTTTAATGTATCATTTAAAGCTTGTGTTTCCTTATTTATTTTCATTTTGGATGATCTGTCCATTGGTGAAAGTGGGGTGTTAAAGTCCCCTACTATGATTGTGTTACTGTCGATTTCCCCTTTTATGGCTGTTAGTATTTGCCTTATGTATTGAGGTGCTCCTATGTTGGGTGCATAAATATTTACAATTGTTATACCTTCCTCTTGGATCGATCCCTTGATCATTATATAGTGTCCTTCTTTGTCTCTTGTAATAGTCTTTATTTTAAACTCTATTTTGTCTGATATGAGAATTGCTACTCCAGCTTTCTTTTGATTTCCATTTGCATGGAATATCTTTTTCCATCCCCTCACTTTCAGTCTGTATGTGTCTCTAGGTCTGAAGTGGGTCTCTTGTAGACAGCATATATATGGGTCTTGTTTTTGTATCCATTCAGCCAGTCTGTGTCTTTTGGTGGGAGCATTTAATCCATTTACATTTAAGGTAATTATCGATATGTATGTTCCTATTCCCATTTTCTTAAATGTTTTGGGTTTGTTATTGTAGGTGTTTTCCTTCTCTTGTGTTTCTTGCCTAGAGAAGTTCCTTTAGCATTTGTTGTAAAGCTGGTTTGGTGGTGCTGAACTCTCTCAGCTTTTGCTTGTCTGTAAAGGTATTAATTTCTCCATCAAATCTGAATGAGATCCTTGCTGGGTAGAGTAACCTTTGTTGTAGTTTTTTCTCCTTCATCGCTTTAAGTATATCCTGCCACTCCCTTCTGGCTTGCAGAGTTTCTGCTGAAAGATCAGCTGTTAACCTTATGGGGATGCCCTTGTGTGTTATTTGTTGTTTTTCCCTTGCTGCTTTTAATATGTTTTCTTTATATTTAATTTTTGATAGTTTGATTAATATGTGTCTTGGCGTGTTTCTCCTTGGATTTATCCTGTATGGGACTCTCTGTGCTTCCTGGACTTGATTAACTATTTCCTTTCCCATATTAGGGAAGTTTTCAACTATAATCTCTTCAAATATTTTCTCAGTCCCTTTCTTTTTCTCTTCTTCTTCTGGGACCCCTATGATTCGAATGTTGGTACGTTTAATGTTGTAACAGAGGTCTCTGAGACTGTCCTCAGTTCTTTTCATTCTTTTTTCTTTATTCTGCTCTGCAGTAGTTATTTCCACTATTTTATCTTCCAGGTCACTTATCCGTTCTTCTGCCTCAGTTATTCTGCTATTGATCCCGTCTAGAGTATTTTTAATTTCATTTATTGTGTTTTTCATCGTTGCTGGGTTCTTCTTTAGTTCTTCTATGTCCTTGTTAAATGTTTCTTGCATTTTGTCTATTCTATTTCCAAGATTTTGGATCATCTTTACTATCATTATTCTGAATTCTTTTTCAGGTAGGCTGCCTATTTCCTCTTCATTTGTTAGGTCTGGTGTGTTTTGACCCTGCTCCTTCACCTGCTGTGTGTTTTTTTTTCTTCTCATTTTGCTTATCTTACTGTGTTTGGGGTCTCCTTTTCACAGGCTGCAGGTTCGTAGTTCCCGTTGTTTTTGGTATCTGTCCCCAGTGGCTAAGGTTGGTTCAGTGGGTTGTGTAGGCTTCCTGGTGGAGGGGACTAGTGCCTGTGTTCTGGTGGATGAGGTTGGATCTTGTCTTTCTGGTGGGCACGTCCACGTCTGGTGGTGTGTTTTGGGGTGTCTGTGGCCTTATTATGATTTTAGGCAGCCTCTCTGCTAATGGATGGGGCTGTGTTCCTGTCTTGCTAGTTGTTTGGCATAGGGTGGCCAGCACTGTAGCTTGCTGGTCGTTGAGTGAAGCTGAGTCTTGATGTTGAGATGGAGATCTCTGAGAGATTTTCGCCGTTTGGTAGTACGTGGAGCTGGGAGGTCTCTTGTGGACCAGTGTCCTGAAGTTGGCTCTCCCACCTCAGAGGCACAGCCCTGATGCCTGGCTGGAGCACCAAGAGCCTTTCATCCACACGGCTCAGAATAAAAGGGAGAAAAAATAGAAAGAAAGAAAGAAAGAAAGAGGATAAAATAAAATAAAATAAAGCTATTATAATAAAAAATAAGAAAAAAAATTATTAAGAATAAATTTATTAAGAAAAAAATTTTTTTTAATTTTTAAAAATAGATTTATTAATTTTTTATAGTAAAAAATAAGAAAAAAATTATTAAGAAAAAAATTAATTAAGAAAAAATTTTTTTTTAATTTTTTAAAATAAAAAATATGAAAAAACTTATTTAAAATATTTTTTTTAATTTTTTAAAAATAGAAAATAAGGAAAAAATTATTAAGAAAACATTTATTAGGGAAAAAAAATTTTTTTAAGTAAAAAAAAAAAAAAAAAAAAAAAAACGGACGGACCTAACCCTAGGACTAACGGTGAGAGCAAAGCTATACAGACAAAATCTCACCCAGAAGCATACACCTATACACTCACAAAAAAAGGAAAAGGGGAAAAATTAATGTATCCTGCTCCCAAAGTCCACCTCCTAAATTTGGGATGATTCGTTGTCTATTCAGGTATTCAACAGATGCAGGCACATCAAGTTGTTTATGGAGCTTTAATCCACTGCTTCTGAGGCTGCTGGGAGAGATTTCCCTTTCTCTTCTTTGTTCGTACAGCTCCCGGGGTTCAGCTTTGGATTTGGACCCGCCTCTGCATGTAGGTCGCCTGAGGGCATCTGTTCCCCGCCCAGACAGAACGGGGTTAAAGGAGCAGCTGATTCGGGGGCTCTGGCTCACTCAGTCCGGGGGGAGGGAGCGGTATGGAGGAGGCGGGGCGAGCCTGCGGCGGCAGAAGCCAGCGTGACGTTGCAGCAGCCTGAGGCGCGCCGTGCGCTCTCCCGGGGAAGTTGTCCCCGGATCACGGGAGCCTGGCCGTGGCGGGCTGCACAGGCTCCCGGGAGGGGAGGTGTGGAGAGTGACCTGTGCTCGCACACAGGCTTTTTGGTGGCGGCAGCAGCAGTCTTAGCGTCTCATGCCCGTCTCTGGGGTCCGCGCTGATAACTGCGGCTCGCGCCCGTCTCTGGGGTCCGCGCTGATAGCCGCGGCTCGCGCCCGTCTCTGGAGTTCGTTTAAGCGGCGCTCTGAATCCCCTCTCCTTGCGCACTGCGAAACAAAGAGGCAAGAAAAAGTGTCTTGCCTCTTCGGCAGCTGCAGACTTTTTCCCGGACTCCCTGCTGGCTAGCACCGAAGCCCCAGCCTCAGCTCCCAGCCCCCGCCCGCCCCGACGGGTGAGCAGACAAGCCTCTTGGGCTGGTGAGTTCTGCTCGGCGCCGAGCCTCTGTGCGGGAATCTCTCCGTTTTTCCCTCTGCGCCCCTGTTGCTGTGGGATCCGCGCTGATAGGCGCGGCTCGCGCCCGTCTCTGGAGCTCGTTTAGGCGGCGCTCTGAATCCCCTCTCCTTGCGCGCCGCGAAACAAAGAGGCAAGAAAAAGTGTCTTGCCTCTTCGGCAGCTGCAGACTTTTTCCCGGACTCCCTGCTGGCTAGCACCGAAGCCCGAGCCTCAGCTCCCAGCCCCCGCCCGCCGCACCTGGTGAGCAGACAAGCCTCTCGGGCTGGTGAGTGCTGCTCGGTGGCGAGCCTCTGTGCGGGAGTCTCTCCGCTTTGTCCTCCGCACCCCTGTGGCTGCGCTCTCCTCCGTGGCTCTGAAGCTTCCCCCCTCTGCCACCCGCAGTCTCTGCCCACGAAGGGGCTTCCTAGTGTGTGGAAACCTTTCCTCCTTCACAGCTCCCTCCCACTGGTGCAGGTCCCGTCCCTATTATTTTGTCTCTGTTATTTCTTTTTTCTTTTGCCCTACCCAAGTACGTGGGTATTTTCTTACCTTTTGGGATGTCTGACGTCTTCTGCCAGCGTTCAGTGGGTGTTCTGTAGGAGCAGTTCCACGTGTAGATGTATTTCTACTGTATCTGTGGGAAGGAAGGTGATCTCCGCATCTTACTCTTCCACCATCTTGCCCCTCAGCCCAAGAAAGAATTTTAAAGGACATTTGGTACAACCATCCATTTGATACTTTAATACCATCAAAAATAATACATTAGAAACTCTCTTAAGTATTCACCAATTAAGTAGTCAGCAAACAAATCTCATCTATTTTCTTAGGAAAATATCCTGGAAAAGATTGTCGCTTGCCAACCACTAAGAGCAAGTATTGGCTAAACTTCCATATGCTCAACATATGTCTGCTCCCAACAGGTAAGTTGTAAACTCACCAATTTTGATCAGTATTTGTTCCCAAGCATATTTATGTCAGTTGTAACTACTATTCTAATTATTTAGTTAGATAATTATTTGTTACTCTAATTACCTGATTTTATTTACCAACATCAAAATTGTTAAATGTTGATCTAAAATGGATGAATTTCCAATGGAAACTAAGTTGAATATTTGCAAAGCCCTGTTAAAGATGAATTGTTTAAAATATTCTCTTAAATTACTTGTAACAGTGTATGTAACTATTTGAGGAAAAAACTTAAAAGCTAGAAGTGTTTTTAATTAGCTTGCTGTGCAAATATATTTCAGATGGAAAGAAGGAAACTGAAATCTAAATATGATTATAGGTGTGGCTTCTGCAAGAAAGATGGATTAGAACTTAATCAGGTGAAAAGATAGAAAGAAGGAAGGAAGGAAGGAAGGAAGGAAGGAAAGAAAGAGAAAGGAAGGAAGGAACGAAGAAAGAAAGAAAGAAAAAGAAAGAAAGGAAGAAAGAAAGGGAGGGAGGAAGGAAGAAAGGGAGAGAAAGAAGAATCACATATATGATTATATTATAATTGTTACTTATATATTATGTATTACAATAATTATATTTTATTCATTATGTATTATTTGATAAAATACATTATGCATTATATATTAAACATATTATCTAATGTGTATTATATTTTATGTTTGTTTAAAATTATCTACATGTGCTAGTGTATTACTCTAGGATGCACATCAAAATACAGATACAAAAATAGAAGCTACATGTGAGTAAAGTGGAAAAAAAAAATCAATATAGAAGTTGTACTATTTCCTTCCTGTTTCCCAATTAATCATCTTAAGCCTAATCCGCTCAAGACTGCTGTTCAAGTGTACTTCCAGGGAGAAGCTCACACTCAGTTTCAGTTTCCTTCTGTCTCTGGCTTTGGGATGAACCAGAGCACATGTACTGTTTACCTGGTACTCATTTAAACCCAGATGTAGAATTAAAAACTCCTCTCAGCATTGAAGGGATTCGGTAATTAGTGTCCCCTCATTTTTTCCCTGATTTATCTGGTAAGAGATTTATCAATTTTATTTATCCTTTCAGAGGATCATATTTTGTTTTCATTGATTTTCTTTATTATTTTTGTAATAATAAAATAAATGATAATAAATAAAATATTTTTAAAATTTGATTATTTCTGCTCCACCCTTTATTATTTTTCTTAGCCTACTTTGTTTTTCATTTTCTCCTCTTTTTCTAGTTTCTTAAGGTAGAAGCTGAGATCACTCATTTGGAAAGTCTCCTCTTTTACAGTATCAGTGTCTAATATAAGTGCCCCAAGGTTACATCTAAGTATTTCATTAACTGAATCACATAAATTTTAACATGCTGGGTTTTCATTTTTGTTCACATCAAAATACTTTCCAAGTTTTCTTTTGAACGGTCCTTTGACCTACATGTGATTTAGAACTATATTACTTGGCTTTCAAATATATGGAGATTTTCAAAATACATTTCTGTTATTGATTTTAAATTTAATTCAACTTTGTTCAGAGAAAATACATTGTATGATTTAAATAGTTTTGAAATGATTTGTAACTATTTTGCTGGACAGAGTACTCTGTAAGTGTCACTTATAGAAGTATGTCTGGTTGATAGTATCGTTCAAAACATCTATATTCTTAATGATTTTCTTCCTATTTGTTCTATCAATCATTGAGAGATGGGTGTTGAAATCTCAAACTATAAGCGTGTATTTGTCATATTCCTGCTTAATTTCTATTAGTTTTTGATTCACATATTTAAAGTGCTGGTATATAAGAAGGTAAGAATTGTATGTTTATATCCTCTTCATAAATTGAAATTTTTATCAATATAAATGACTTTCTTTTTACCTAGTATTATTCATTGTTCTTAAGTTTACTTTGTCTGACATTAATATAGCTCCTTCAGTTTCCTTTTATTAGCTTTGGCATGGTATATATTTATTCATCTATTTAATATTAACCTATTTGTGTGTTTATGTTAAAATTAGTTTCCCATAGGAACCCAGAGTTCTACCTTGTTTTTTAACAACTATAACAAGCTCTTAATTGTGATGTTTAAACAATTTACATTACTGTGATTACATGATTAGTTTTAAGTTTACCAGCTTGCTGCCTGTTTTCTATTTTGTACTTTGTTCTTTTTTTTCCTTCATTTTTGTCTACTTTTGTGTTGGGTATTTTTTAAGATTTAATTTTACCTCCTTTGTTGGCTTATTAACTTTTTAAAAGGTACTTGCTTTAGTGTTAATTACTTGGAGCTTTAGCTAATCACAGTCTACCTTTAAATAACAATATATTGCCTTGTGTAAATTATAATCATTTACAACAGAACAATTCCATTTGCCCCCCTGTGCTTTGTGTTAATGTTACTTTATATGCTACCTCTACATATGTTAAAACCATGCAATACTTATTGTTATTTTTGCCTTAAAAAGTAAACCACCTTTTAAAAGAATTATTTTATATTTGACCAGTTTAATGCTCTTCATTACTTTTTATAGGTCCAGATTTTCAAGTAATATCATTTTTCTACTCACTTAAATACAAATTTTAATAGTTCTGCATTTCATGGTCTACTGGTGATGATTCTTTTATCTTTTGTATATCTAAAAAAAGTTTATTTCACCTTCATTTAGAAAGACTTTTTTCCACTGGGTATAGAACCTTGGGTTAATGGTTTTGGTTCTTGTTTTGTTTTCAATACTCTGTGAAACTAATGCCCCTCTGTCTTCTCTCGCTTTGTTTCCAATGAGAAATCTGCTGTAAGTCTTATCTTTGTTCCTCTGTGTGTATTATCTAATTTTTTGAAGAGCTTTAAAAAACTTCATCTCTGATTTTAAGAAATATCATTTTCATGTGATTAGTGCACTTTTGTTCAGTTTAGTATGTTTGGATCCTTGGAGTTCTAGGCTTATACTTTTTATTTGGACAAGTTTCAGTCATACTTCTTCCAATATGTTTCTGTTTTCTCCCTCTCTGTTCTCCTTCAGGTACTCCAATTACATAAATATTAGGTTGCCTAAAATTGTCCTAGCTTGCTGATGGTTTGTTTACTTTTTATCAGTCTCTATTTCCTCTGTTTTGCTCTGAATAATTTTTATTGCTATGTTTTAAATTAAACTCTCTGCCTACAGTGTCTAATTTTTTTTCATTTTTTATTTATTTTTACTTTTTATTGAAGTATAATTGATACACAATATTATATAAGTTACAGGTGTACAATATAGTGATTCACAATTTTTAAAGGCTATACTTGATTTATAGTTATTATACAGTATTGGCTATATTCCCTGTGTTGTACAATATATAATTGTAGCCTATTTTATACCTAGTTGTTTATACCTCTTACTCGTTACCCCCATATTGCCCCTCCTCACTTCCATCTCCTCACTGTTAACCACTTGTTTGCTCTCTATATCTGTGAGTCTGCTTCTTTTTTGTTATACTCACTAGTTTGTTGTATTTTCTAGATTCCACATATAAGTGATATCATACAGTATTTGTCTTTCTCTGACTTATTTCACTTAGCATAATACCCTCCAAGTCCATCCATATTATTACAAATGGCAAAATTTTCAATCTTTTTATGAATGAATAATATTCCATTGTGTATATATTCCACATTTTCTTTATCCATTCATCTGTTGATGGACACTTAGGTTGCTTCTATATCTTGGCAATTGTTTAATAATGCTGTTATGAACACTGAGGTGCATATATATTTTCAAATTAGTGTTTTGGGTTTTTTTTTTGATATATACCCAGGATTGGAATTGCTGAGTCATATGGTAATTCTATTTTTAGTTTTTTGAGAAACCTCCATACTGTTTTCCACAGTGGCTGCACCAAATTACACTCACACCAACAGTGTAGGAGGGTTCCCTTTTCTCCACATCCTCGCCAACATTTGTTATTTGTGTTCTTTTTGATGACAGCCATTCTGACAGGTGTGAGGTGATATCTCATTATGGCTTTGATTTGCATTTCTCTGTTGATTTGCAATGTTGAACATCTTTTCATGTGCCTGTTGGCCATCTGCATTTCTTCTTTGGAAAAATCTCTATTAAGGAATGGGAGAAAATATTTGCAAATGATATGACAGGTAAGGGGTAATATCCAAAATATATAAACAGCTCAACATCAAAAAAAAAAAAAATCCTGATTAAAAAATGGGCAGAACACCTGTTTAATCTGTTTTTAATCTTATTCAGTGAATTTTTATTTCTGACATTATAATTTTCATGTTTAGAAATGGGTCTTCTTGGTACCTTCCATATTTCTACTTGCCAGGATAAATCTTTTCTCTGTCTCCTTGGATTTAATATGGCTATAATAACCTTTATAATGTTCTTGCCTCTGCTTCTATTATCTGTATCATTATCATGTCTGTTTCTATTGATTTGTGTTTCTTTTTATTAGGAATCATATTTTCCTGCTCCTTTGCATGCCTGGAATTTTCTATTGGATTACAGGCATTGTGGATAATACCTAGTAGGGTGCTAGATTTTTTTTTTTTAATTCCTTTGAATATAATTGACCTTTAAGTTACCTGAAAATTGTTTGATCCTTTGAGACTAACTATTAAGTTTTATTAGGTACAATCAGAACAGCCTTTAGTCTAGGACTAAGTTTTCACCACCAAAGCAAAACTCATCTGATTTCCTAACCCAACATACTTCACATTATGAGGTTTTGCCACTGTTGATCAGCTGTCCCAATTTTCCTGGAATGGATGGGTTTCCTAGAATACAGAGACTTCAGCTCTAAACCCAAGACAATCTCAGATAAACTGGGACTATTAATTATATTTTGGGGAACACATATTATTTTGCCTGTGTGTAAGTTTGGAGGATCATTTGCTCTGATCCTTCTGTGTGGTTCTTTTTCCTGAGCAAAAGGTTCTAGGGGAACCCCTGCAGGTCTCTGGAACTCCCTATTGCAGCTATCCCTCTCTAGTATTCTGCCCTGAAATCCTTAGGCTTTTGAGCCTTGCCAGACTCCAAAACCATCTTTTCAACTCACGCAGACTAATAAACTCTCCTGAGGTCCCCTTCCTGTCATTCAGTCTGTAAACTGAAACAATCTTAGGGCTCACCTTGTTGGCTTCTCCTTCCTCAGGATTCCTGTCCTATGTTTTCTGACATCCAACGACTAAAAACCATTGTCTAAAGTATTTTGTCCAGATTTTTATCTGTTTCAGGGAAGAGAGTAATGCTAGTCCCTGTTATTCCATCTTGGTTGCAATTAGAAGTCTTCAGTGCATTTAGACAAGTATCTTAATATTTGTGGTATATTTATTGAAAGTCAGCTAATAATACCATTTGGGTACATATACATTTTTTACAGAAGTGGAAAAGGAAACTGACTGGCTTATTTAAATAACTGTAGCTCTCATTTTAAGTAAAGAAGTAAATATAAGATAATATTAAAGTAGATTATGAAATAAGCAGCATGGCCTCATAAAAATAAAATTCAGTTGTAAAGTTTTATACGTGTTTAAAATAATGGGATATGTAAAAGGCATAAAACACAACAAATATAAATTGGTGTGAATATTAAAACATAAAACTACTTTATTTGATATTTACTGAAGGAATTATATGTGTAGTGACATGGTGTCTTGCACTTTTGTTTAACTATTGCTGGAAAGACAAAAGCAAAACCAAAAAATCAAACACAGCAAAATAAGTGAGTGTATTTATGAAATAAGATAGACAAAATGTTGTTAATTGTTGAAGCCTATAGGTGGACATAGAGTAATATATTCTACTGTTCTGTTTTTATGTGTTCTCTAACAATTATTTATAATAATTTTTCTAAACTGAAACAGAGCTAAAAATAAAATCTATAAATTGCAGTGGAGAATGATCAGGCAGCTTGAATCTGACTAGAACATGTTTGAAATGGGGAGGTTTGTGGCAACATTTGACCAGGAAGACAATGTTACCAACAACAACTGATAATTTCAGCTCACTATCAAAGAGATTCATGGCGAAATGAAGACAAATGATTTAGACAGTAGGAATACAAGTGTAGTTTAAAGTAAGATATTTATATGGTGGTATGCAGGAGACATTTAGAAATGTGGAAAATGAGGAGAGATGGACAATGGAGTTCTCAAGGTCTTCTTAACTTCTCAGATAAAAAGTAGGAAAATAGATTCAACAGTTGAATTTTAGATGATATAGGTAATGCTTAAGGAATAGAAGAAGTTTCATGATTGACTAATGAAATAAATTGAATCATTTCAAAATTACAGTTCACACCTGAGCTGAGGGAGAGCTTTAAAGACTGAATTATTCACTGGAATTTTGATTGGAATGGTAGACAGAGAACTGGGAAAATCCCTAGAGCACAGACCAAGCATGAAAGTAAGGACAGAGAGTTATAAACCAAATGAAGTATAATTAATATGCATAATGAAAACTTAGGTGATGCCAGTAAATCTGGAACTTAAAAGATGTTTCCTTGCTTTAAGCATTTAATGTTTATTGGATTTCAAACCATCATGTAGAGGGATTCAAAGGGAATAATTGTGAGGAATTGGGAATAGCACTTGTAATTCATTATTCTGAGACATTAAACCCTGACAAGGAGTAAATATGATGGTCTAAAGGAGGATAAGTTTTGATTGATTTCCATCCCCAACCCATCTGACCAAAAGGGATTCTAGAACAGATTTGCAAAGGTCAAGAGCTAGGGAAGACGGAAAGAATTGAAGTTTTTGATGAAATATTTGCTCCAGTTGCTTGAAAGAAAATGATGTGATAGAATTAATGATGGAACAGAAGGAAAATTTCATTTTGGAAGATGGACAAAGATGAGAAGAATTTTTAAGCCTATAATTGAGAGGTTTCCCATGAGATAAATTTGCTAGAAGTAGAGTTAAACTATACCTATGAAAAGTGAAAGGTTTTATGTAGTTAGTTTTAAGGTTGGGAGATATGGATTTGCATTAAGATAGAAACTGACCAATATTAGGGAAAACCTAAAAGGTGGAGGTAAATATATCTATATATACATACATACATGTATACATATATGAGAGATCTGCTGAGACTTACTGTCTACAGCTGCCCAAAAGAACTGTATCTGGTGTGGAAGTAGGGAATATCTTTATTGCCTAGTGTATTTAATTTTTAGAGAATATTTTTGCCCACACAATTTGTTATTTTTATTTAGCACTTATATTTGAGCATATCATCAAAATAATGGCTTATTCAAACTGATAGAATACAAACAGTTCAATAATTTGATGTAGTATGGCTGCATGTCACATAATAATAGCCTTTAAAAAAGATCCATGTTTTCAAAATGTCCCTGGAGGTCCTCATGGAATTTAAATTACTAAGTATTGTGAGCCAGAAGATATAAACTACAGTTTGATAGCAAGACTCAGTGGCACTAGGAGGCCTAAAAGAGAAGAATTGGTGTTGTTTCAGCGTAATACATGCCCATGAGTGCTATTATTGATTTTATGATATGAGTTTTGTAACTAAGATAAAAGCAATGGCAAATCCTCCAGGTTTTTTTTTTTCTTCCTCCCTTCCTTCCTTCCTTCCTCCCTTCCCTATTATACCATAATACAAGAAAATAAGCCATTTTAAAAGATATATAAATACTTTTAAAATCATTTGTTAATGGTGGAGTGGGTGGTCAGTTTTATAATTCACTTTCAACAAACAAATGGAAAGAAGTAACCAGATTATCACTCTTCAGAAAGTCAGAAACAGGAAAAAGTACATTTTAAAAGGGCATACTTAATAATGTGTCTAGGGCAACTATATGATCATATGTTATGCTTTACATTTTATTTAAGATTTTATATATATATCTTTTCTCCACAATATTAGAAAATGCTAAATTCTAATTATTGTTTAATTGAAATCAATTAGTTAAATAAAATTCATTAAATGAAGGTGATAAGCTGGTAAAAATGTGAACTACCTTATAAAGGCTGTCTCAAATTTTCTGAAACTGAATTCTAAAATGCTTAGTAAAAACTATTTTAAAACCTGATTTAAAAGCTAGTTTAAAGCACAACCACCTTGACTAGGAAATTACAAAAAGAAAATAAAAACACTTTCTTTTCCTTAGGAGAGTAGGAATAAATACATACAATGAATAGTTTACCACAGCATAGAGATGTTCAGGAAATCTTGCAAGAAACAAGAGCCCTGTAATTCAGTTTTAAAATACTTTTCTTAATGTGTGATTATACCAGTGTGACTTTATTTTAAAACTGGAATTCATTATCTGATGGTCATTTTAAAAATCTATGTCAGCCTTTCTTTTATTATTTGCCACTATTGTGTCTCTTCTGATCTTGTATGTTTTTGACTTTTTTCCTCTGGGTTTTATCAATTCCTTTTCTGCTTTCTGGTCTCTATCTCTAGGAGTCTATAAGTCTGTCTTTTGCCCTATTTTCTTTCCCTTGGCTACTCTTTATCCCAAAAAGCATCTGCTTCCTTGGCTTCTACTATAACCTGGACTCAGATAACTCTCAATTTTCATGCCTCTGTTACTTTCTTGCCTTTAACTTTTCAGTGACTCTCCATTTTCATTTAGGATAGCATCCCAATTTTAACCAAGTTCTACCAAATCCTTTCAGACAGCACTTGGCAGATGCTACTCCCTCTGGTAAGAAAACTCTTCTTCTGGTCTTTTGCCAAGCTAAATCCTATTCATCCTTCAAGTTTTAAAATAAATATCATGGCCTTCAGAGACCTTCTCTGACATCCACAGTACAAATTAAGTCCTTCTCATTCTTATTTCATCATGCCCTGTTCTTTGTCCTCAAGGACTATATCACAGTTTGCAGTCATATGTTTATTTGTATGATTATGTATGTTATATCTGTCACTGATCCTATGCTGTAAACACTCTGAAGACAGGCACCATACCAAATTTACTCCTCGTTCTATATTCAGAAACAAATACAGAGTGGCTCAAAACATGCGGTAAGAGGGTGAACCAATCATATGCTTTTTTAACTTATAAGCTAGAGTTATATTTCCAATTGTTTTGGGGATTTATACAGATAGGTAATTGTCACTTCCCCAAACTCATCATGTCAAAAACTACATTCATCTTTTCTTGAGACTCCCCACTCAAGGCTACATTTTATAAACCAGGAATCATCTTGATTTTATTTCATTTTTTCTTCCCCATTATTATTTTATTCACGAAATAGGTTTATTTCTTCATTCATAATTTCTCTCAGATTCTCAATTTTTTTTCTCCTTCCTGCAACCACAAAATTCCTCCATACAAACATCTAACTGAAAATACAAATTCAACTTTTATATATATTTTCTTCTGAGCTGCAGGGTGTTTAGAAGAATGCTTTCTGTTCATGCAGACATAATTCCACATGTCTCTTTTGACAAACACATAGTCATTCTTCAGGTCTCTGCTTAGGTGTCACGTTTTTGTAGGAAAAACCTTGTTGATCATTATCATAGGTTGCTTCCTCAGACACTGAGATGGGGTTTAGTGATCTGAATGTTACTTAAGGTTTTACCTGGAATTTATACCTTTAGAAGGGAGAGGAAGAAAGCATGATGGGCTAAGGGAGAAGCTCATCTATGGTGGTAGTCTGATGACTGCATTAGCCAACTGCAGGGGCTCTGGAGCTAAAATGGTCCATCAGAGTTGTACCATGTTAGTTCAAAATGTCACAGCATTTTTATGTTCACCTCCATCAGTCATTGGATATGGGCCATCCTGGGAGGAGACTGACCTTGTATAAAATCATGTACCTGTCCAACGATAAGGCAATCCCTGAAACAGCTGACAATGGCAATCCCATCAGCATGCACATTTCTTACTTGGTGGAGCTGAGTGACATGTCATGACATGTCATGACATGTCACCACAATCATTAAAGGTTGAATTAGTGCAAGTGTTTTGCACACCCCTTTCCAATTCCAAGGGGACTTTGGGTTTACCCATACATTTTAATTTATTTTATTAAAAAGAAAATACAATCTAAGGAAATTTGAAAAAAATTATACAAATCTAGTATTTGTTAATTTAGGATTCCAGATAGTGTTTGTTATATTATTCAGTGGATTTTTCTGTGCTTTACAATATTTTTGAATAAAAAATAAATGCAAGCTACAGTTGTCTTTTTCATACTTCCAGTATCATGCTGTGTTTATCCAGATCATGGTATCAGTCAACCTTATTGCAATTTTCTATTTAGTTATGTATTAATCATTATTCTCCAAATTTACACAAAGACAAGTTCTCCCTCAAGTTAATCCTAGAAAAATGCCAGGAATACATGAGCACATCTACCAGATATGCTTTTGAATGAATAAGGATTGCTGTATATTAGAGTTCAAAGATGTAGTTCAAGTGGAAACTTGCCACATGATCCCTCCGTGTGTCCTGTCTATAAATCATGAACCTTATAAATTCAGAAAGTACAAGACCACAGGCTCATGAATGGACCTGAGGCACAAAATTCCATTAGAGTAGTCAAACTGGACTCTTGATCCCAACAAGAAGAATCACTTTATCCAGTTTCTCACTCTAAGAACTTCTTTTTGATCCTGTAATTAACTTGGCATTTGCCTAGTGGTATATTTAACTCCTAAATTTACAAACCTCTCTTCAAGAACTTTTACTAAGACTGGAACTGGGTTCTCTCATGGTACGTACTTCCTGCAAGCCAGCCCACAGAACGCACTCTGAAAGCCAGTCCACTTCACACAGACCACATCCCAATGCCTGAATGTAACCATTACAAACTCATTAATGAGCAAGTGCCAAGAGTGACCCGAGGAAGAGGGGGACATGTTGACAGCTGATAGTGGGTCCTGACAAACTTCATTTCTATACTGACCTATCACACATGCCCAGCTTAGATCTTGTATTGAAAGAATTTAGGGTTAATTTGATGGAATCAACTTATTTTTTCCTGGAGTTTCTATGGTTCCATGTTTGAGTAAGCATATCATTAAATGTCCAAAGGAAAACCTCTGCATTGTAATAGCTAAGTCTTAAAGCTGTATTTGCGAACTCAAGCTTTTTATGTACCATAGTCACATACAACTCTTCCAATTATTATCTAATATTTTATATAAATCTACTTTTGTTACCTATGGAAAGGTTTTTAAGAAAATATTAAATCACTGTCTTAAATTTTAAAAAACTATCATTCTCACTGATAGAAATCATCCAATACTTAAATATTATTATATTTGGTTCAGATTTCCATGAAAAGTTACTTTATGTATTATCAAGAGAATATGCCCTACACAGTGAAAAGTACTCTCCTAAAGATTAGTTTAGTTATTCCTCTTTCCTTGCCCATTCACATCCTGCATAGTTTCAAACTAGAGATCTGGCACAGTTTGAGAAGAATAGACCTAAAACTATCAACATGTTGTGAAATCATGTTGTTCCTGAACCTTAAATATAAAAACCACAGAATTTTTAAAAAAGATTTAATCATAATCTTACATAGCTTTAATGAGCAGAATTTGTATTCCCTAGTGAGGTTCATTAGTGAAATTATTAAAAAGTATTGGACTTAAAGTTAACCATAAGAATATTTTATCATCCTAGAGTATATTCAAATCTGTCAATTTGCTTTGAATAAGATTTAGAATGGGGAAGCTAGAAAGCTGAAAACTCTTCTTTTCTGTGAAATCATAGTGGAAAGGTCATGTAACTCCATCATCTAACTTTAAAGTTGGATTCATCTAAACTACTCCAAACAGATGAAATTCTGTTCTATTTTAAGATATCACTATCCAAGGAAATTTTAACCTTATTTTTAGGGATATTTCTTCAGTACTGTACTAATAACTTTAACACAGTGGGAACTCTAAGCATTTAAGGCAGAGCTGAGAGTACTCAATATTTGTTGACCTATTAAATGTCTTATTTACTCTGAAATAATGAAATAAACAAATTGTAAATCATCTTTTAAAGATAATGCTTAAATCTATGTTTGCCTTCTCTTTTTTTAATTAATTAATTAATTTATTTATCTATTCATGGCTGTGTTGGGACTTCGTTTCTGTGCGAGGGCTTTCTCTAGTTGCGGCGAGCGGGGGCCACTCTTCATCGCGGTGCGCGGGCCTCTCGCTATCGCGGCCTCTCTTGTTGCGGAGCACAGGCTCCAGACGCGCAGGCTCAGTAGTTGTGGCTCACGGGCCTAGTTGCTCCGCGGCATGTGGGATCTTCCCAGACCAGGGCTCGAACCCGTGTCCCCTGCATTGACAGGCGGATTCTCAACCACTACGCCACCAGGGAAGCCCCCCTTTCTCTTTTTTAAACTAAAGATCTCAGGGTTTTTTTTTTTCTTTTAATAACTCAGAAAATTCTGAAAGTTTGTAAGGACTTCATAGTCTTTAAAATGGGGACTTCTGAAATGGAAATAATTTTCATATATTGAAATAATTTTCTATTACAGCAAGAAGCTTTCAAATATCCAATTTTCCACACTCTAATTTCCATACTATTATTTTATGTATATTGTTCTGTTTCATAAGCTATCATCAGAAAAAAAAAATTGGACAATAATATATTTCCCAAGTTTATGGCTTTGTCAGTACTTATCAGATATCCTAAGGATAAATATTCCCATTTAGGGTAGGAACATATCCTTTTTTAATATTTCCCCTTATGTTTTACTAAGCCACTTTCATTGACCTATTTAAAACTTTACATTAGCAAATAAAAATGACTATGGGGAAAATGGTTAACGACATTATAGTATAGAGACAAACCATAATATTCTAACATGAAATACTGGTAATACTAAAAAGAAAGTTTCAGAAATTTCGGGTCAAAGAAGTTTTTAAATTTATTTTGTTTTATTGAAATGGATATTTCCAATATCTACATTGTTCATGTAGTTAACTTTTTTTAAAGGGACAAAATCAGTGTAATGACTAAAGCTTTTTAACCAATGAAAATATCAAGTGGAATAGCCAATCTCAGGATGAGAAGGGTGGTTTCTTCAGTTTTTTTTCCCCTATCTTAGAGAGAAATAATTCAGCCTTTCTCCACTAAGTAGGATGTTAGTTGTAGGTCTTTGTTTGAAGCTCTTTCTTAATTTGATGAGAGTATTTATTATAATTGGATGTTGTACTTTATTAAACTCTTTGATGCATTATTGGAATGATGATATGGTTTTCTTCTTTAATCTGTTGACATAGTAAATTAATGACTGGTTTTTGAATGTTAAATCAACCTTGTAATCGTAGGATAAACTGATTTGGTTCGGATATGTTATACATTTAGCATATTGATAGATTTAATTTGCTATGTGTTGATGACAACAATAGCAAAAAGAATAAGATGAAATGATTTGGAATTCTTCTTGTAAGTGTCTACTGGAAAGAAGTTGCCATTTGGTATCATTTCAAACAATATTGGGTAAATTAAAATGTATATTGTAAACCTTAGGGCAACCACTTTAAAAAATAGAGTTATAATTAATAAGCCAATGTGTTGCTTCCCTATGAATATTTGCTTTTAAATAGGGGACAACTTTCTTGTTTATTGGAAAGCAAATAACTTAATCTCTAAATGTACAAAATAAGTAATGTTGGCCAAAATTTACAAAAATATGCTAAGAAAACTAGACCTTGTTCCATAGCTACCTTGTCTTTTAAATGCAAAGTCAGACAAAGCCTTTTTTTCACTCTTCTTTGAGAAAAAGTCCAGTGTATGTTCTAATATTTAAACCGGGCCCCTTTCTGGATAATGGAGAGGACTATGGCTTCTTAAGAGTGAAACATTAAATAATACCATTTGCGTAATTTTATTTTCTGCTGTCATTGATTCAGTAGTCCCTCGTACACACTACCCTTGAAGTATTTATTCTCAGGAACTGGAGTTTTCATAAAGCAAATTGATAACGCAGTAATTCACTTTAGTCTTGTCATTGATATAACATTGTTTTCTCAGAGTTTTAGGTCTGAGAACTTGTTTTTGCATATTTCAAACATATTGCACATTTCATCAGACACTTTTAAGCCTTAGAAAGCATGAGTCATGCAATACTAAAGTCATGCATTTTGTGTACACAACACAGGATAAAGCAAAGCACTGCTGAATAAGGTGTAAATATGGGGAGCTTTTGTTTATTGTTTTATTATCAGTCTACAGTTTAAAGATTCGTAAAACAATGCAAATAGTCTCTATTCACATTTTAAAATCTAGGATAAGTGAAGTAATAATAGTTGTATGCATGTAGGATATCTTTTAAAAGATGAATTAATGTCAAGAATTTAATAAAGATATCAGGAAAATAAACTTGGTTAACCAAAATACAAAAACGGCTAGGAAAGTTATAAATTGTGTATTAGCTATGTTCTTTGAAATTAGAACAGTTGCTGGCACATCATAGACATCTAATACATTCAAGAAATATTATTTAAATGAATGGTTGAATGGCATGCTTGAGCAATTTTTAAAAGTAAAACATAGGTATACCTGTGTATTGTATTAACAAGGCAAATATCCTGTGTTTTGATTCATAAGAACTATTTTTCTATGTTAAACTGATGTTGTCTACTTAAGATATACTTAAAAGATAAAACACAAATATGCACATACACACTCACTCATGCACCCACAAAACAAAGGGCTTTGTATAAGACACTGTATGAATATCTAAACAACATGGCACAGCATATCAGCAGCAAAGGTGTATGTCAAAGGGACACAGCTTTGCATTGTGCTGTAAGCAGTATCATACCTGACCTTGGTCACCTGGTGGAATTCCAGAACTAGCTGATGGCAAGGATTTTAACTAATGTTTGCTGGACAGATTAAACACTGTTATTTAAAAACTAATGTGCATGTCTGTTTTCTAAAAGTATGTTAGGGAATTCCCTGGTGGTCCAGTGGTTAGGACTCTGTGCTCTCACTGCCAAGGGCCCCGGGTTCAATCCCTGGTCAGGGAACTAAGATCCCATATATCATGCAGTGTGGCCAAAATAATAATAATAATAAAATAAAAATACTGTATGTTAATTTATTTTATTGATTTATTCCAAAACCAAATAATTTCCTCTTATTTAAATGGACAGGTGAAGAGAGTTCTTTTTAACTTAAATAATTTTTTAGGAAAAATACACTGCAAGTACTGAAACTTCCCACTCCTGGGCATACAGTATATCTTGAAAAGATGAAAATTCTAATTTAAAAAAAGATACATGCACCTCAATGTTCATAGCAGTGCTATTTACAATAGCCAAGACATGGAAGCAACCTAAGTGTCCATCAACAGATGAATAGATAAAGAAGATTCAGGGTATACATACAATGGAATATTAGCCATAAAAAAAAGAATGAAATAATGCCATTTGTAGCAAATGGATAGACCTAGAGATCATCATACTAAGTGAAGTTAAGTCAGAAAAAGAAAGACAAATATTATACCACATCACTTATATGTGGAACCTAAAGATAATACAAATAACATTTGCAAAGCAGAGCCAGACTCACACATAGAAACTCAGACATGGAAAACAAACTTATGGTTACCAAAGGGGAAGGCAGAGGGATAAATTAGGAGCATGGGGTTAACAGATACACACTACCATGTATAAAATAGATAAGAATTTACTGTATAGTACAGGGAAATATGTTTAGTATCTTATAATAACCGATAATGGAAAGAATCGAAAAAAAAGAATATATGTCTATGTATACATATATATGTATATATGAATCACTTGGCTGTGCCCCTGAAACTAACACAATATTGTAAATCAACTATACTTCAAGAAAAGAAAAAGAAAGTACTGAAGCTTATGTTACTTATGAATCCTTTAGAAGAATCACTATCAACTTGCCTTTTTTCACAGTTTTTCCTAAGTAATCTTCAATAGGTTAGAAATATTTTTTTCACCTTACTCAAGGCTATTAACGCACCATTTCACTTTAAGTATGGTCCTTAAGTTTCAACCAAAATGTTGTGTAATTTTTTTCCACCACCACATCTTTCATGTACTGAGTGGATATCTTTCCCCTGCTATCACATAAACACCATCCTCTGCCTTGTCTTTGGGATAAGTGAGGTCCATCTTTTTCCCCTAATACTATGTCTTATATGCATCTGAACTTGTTGACTTTTAATACAGTCACAACATGAGCATGAAATATTTGATTCTCCTTTAAATAATGAACAGTGAACAACCAAAGCCAATATTCCAAGCTACTGATATGTTTATTCCTATATACTATTTTTATATTTGTATAAATAAACATGATTGAATTGCAGAACAATGGTTTTAGGTGTTAGCTATTATTATTTTTACCAAAATTATCTTTATCAGACTGTTTTTTGCCCGCATATGTGTAGAGTATTTTTCTCAGGTTTATTTTTCAGATATGTTTATACAGTGAATATTTGACACTAATTTATGTCATAAAATTATTGTAATTTCTTTAGAAAGATTGTGTACTTTGGTCAATATCTATTTCTTGAATTTCTTGAAGTTATTTTTCACTTGTTTGTTTCCAATGCTTTCTTCTAAACAATGACTGTGAAGTAGTTTGAAATTCAATATTACTGGCACTTTCCCTTTAACTGATGGAAATAATGAATGTAGTCCACAGTAAGCTATCTCAAAATAATCCTATATTTTATTCCTATTAAAATGAAGTTTGAGGTATAGGCAGCTAACTTAAGTAATATTTTAGTGGTTGCTATGTGGATAGCACTGTGTGCTAGCATAAAGATAAGAATAGTTAAAGCAAAGATATTCTATGCATTTAAAAAATAATCAAATAATAGCAATAAGTTCTTCTATTTATAGAATATCAACTTATAAACTTTCCTACATGTGAACTGTGTCAAATACCAGAATAAGGGTCATCTAATACAAATAAGGAATAGCATTAAAGGATTCTCAGGAACCATTTTATCTTGTGAAGTGGCACTCTTTTTGCTGATTTGTGCTTTGCAATTACATGATAACTGATAAGTGCAGAAATAATGAATACTAAATGAGATAGTAAGAAATGGTATATATTTAGGATATTTTTTGAATTACAGATAAGTACAAATTTATACATACAATACAGATCTTCCTTAACTTACAATGGGGTTATGTCATGATAAACCCATCGTAAGTTGAAAATATCATAAGTCAAAAATTCATTTAATACACCTAACCTACTGGACACCATAGCTTAGCCTAACCTACCTTCAATGTACTCAGAACACTTACATTAGCCTACTGTTGGGCAAAATCATGTAATACAAAGCCTATTTTTATAATAAAGTGTAAAATATCACCTGTAGTTTTTTGAATACTATGCTGAAAGTGAAAAACTGAATGGTTGTCTAGGTACAGAGTGGTTGTAAGTGTATGAGTTGTTTATTCTCATGATGGCATGGCTGAGTGGGAGCTGCAGCTCACTGCCCTGGTCAAAATCATGAGAGAGTATTGTATATCACTAGTCCGGGAAAAGATCAATATTCAAAACTCAAAGTATGGTTTCTATTAAATGAGTATTGCTTTTGCACCATCATAAAGTTAAAAACTCATGAGTTGAACCACGGTAATTTGGGAACTGTCTGTATTATAGGGAAGTAAAAATAAAGAAACTATAGCTATACATTATAATATGGATACATTTTAGAACCTTAATAGTGAGGGAAAGTAAAACAAGGAAAGGGCATACAGTGTGATGTATTTTTATAAAATTAAAACAAACACTATTAAACTCTAGATGACTTAGGGATATTGTTATGTAACAAATGTTACAAAAATCAAAGCAAGGAAATGGCAAACACAAATGACTAAGACCTACAAACCTGGGTAGCTACGACAGGTGTGGTCAAGTTCCATTTCATAAAAGATGAGTTCATAGATAAATAAAAGTAACCAGACTTTTCAAAGGTTAGTGTAACTTCAGCTTGTTATTTCTTAGCAATGTAAAATATATATTAATTTCTAACAAAAATGTTTATCTAGAAAAAAACTTAACAATTAATTTCAGGCTAATCATAAGGTTTACAATCAAAGTTCCTTTAAAGGAAAAGCCTACTTTTTGTATTATTTTTCTCATAGTTCCCATGTTTATAATGTGGAATGAGGAATGTGAGACTGAAAAAGCAAATTGCTTTACAGACAAAAATTATTACCTGAATCACCCTCCAGATATAATGCATGGAACTACTGAAGACATGCTTTGTTGCTTTAAGGAGAAGCAATAGTCTTGTTCACTTCTGGAACCCTTGCAGACTTCTGGGCTTCCTTGCACCATGGTGAAAGGTGAAGCCTTTCAATATTTGCAATTATATTTTCATAGCCATGGAGCTGGCTCCAAAGAGCAATGTTAATGTCTTAACAGGTATTTTTAATGAAGCCAAGAGTTGCCTGATGGTTTAAAAATACTAAAAAGACAAAAAGCGTGAATAGAGCATTAATGATAGATATGATTTTTTCCTATATATTCCTGGAATTTCAGGCATGACATGTCTTGTGTTAGATATATTTTGCAGTAAGAAAAATAGCTCAACTGCTTTTTAAGCTTATTTTACAGTTAATTTTCTTGTCCTGATTTTAAATTTTATTTTTAAAAATATTTTACTCTTCAATATACTTCTAGTAATATAAAAATTACTTCAAATTTTAAGAAGTTTATTACTTAAAAAAACAAAACAACAAGTAGTCATTTTTTATTGTATTATCACACCATGGTGTTCTATTTTGAATAAAAAAGTCACAATAAGCATGACAACTGATGCCTTCCTTGTGTTGGTCCCTTTGTTGGTCATATTGCATATTAACCAGGCAATAGTTTTGCAAGATTTATTGATGTTTGTTGGAATTTTTTCTCATAGCTAATTTTTCTTCCTTTATCCAGATTCTCCAGGATTAAAGGAGCTAAACATGTCAATGAGCCTTGCCCAAGGGGATGTGTCTAATACCTGTTAGGCAACCTTACAGATCCTTGAGGTTGTACTTCTCTTGGGGTCTTTGCAATTTACTTTGCCATAGACACCAGAGTGACAACTGACACTGCATGGTCTCTACCATGTAAAGCTCAAGATGTCATGTCTTCCCAACGAGATGTATAAATTCGATACAATCCCAAACAAAACTCCAGCAAGTTATGTTTTGAATATGACAACGTAACCTTAAAATTTATATGAAAAGGCAAAAGACTCAGAATAGCCAATACAATATTGAAGAAGAAGAACAAATTTAGAAGATTGACACTACCCTACTTCAAGACTTACTATAAAGCTATAGTAATCAAGACAGTGTAATACTGGAGAAAAAATAAAGGGATTGATGGAGCAGAAGAAAAAGCCCAGAAATAGATCCATTATTTATAGCTAGTCTTTGACAAAAAGGCAAAGGCAATACAATGGATTGAAAAAAACAAATGGTTCTGGAAAAACTGGACAGTTATATACAAAAAAGTAAATCTAGACACACATCTTACACCCTTCACAAAAATTGACTCAAATTGGATCACAAACCTAAATATAAATCTCCTAGAAAATACCGTTGGAGAAAACCTAGATGACATTGGGTTTGGAAATAGCTTTTTAGATAAAACACCAAAGGCACTACACATGAATGAAAGAATCAATAAGATGTATTTCATTGCAATTAAAAACCTCTACTTTGTAAAAGACACAGCCAAGAAAATAAAAAGATAAGCCAAGATTGAGAGAAAATATTTTCCAAAGACTCATCTGATGAAAGATTGTTATCCAAAATATACAAAGAACACTTAAAATTCAACAATAAGAAAACAAACAACCCAGTTAAAAAGTAGGACAAAGATCCCAGCAGACACCCAACCAAAGAAGGTAATCAGATGGCAGATAAGCATAGGAAAAGATGTTTCACACCATATATCATCAGGAAAATGCAAATTAAAATGAGATATCTTACACATCCATTAGAATGGCCAAATCCAGAACAACAACAGAACACTAAACACTGGTGAGGATGTGGATCAACAGGAATGAGCGTTTCTTTCTGATAAGAATGTAAAATGGTACAACCACTTTGAAAGACAATTTGGCAGTTTCTTACAAAACAGAACAAACTGTTATCATATGATCCAGCATTCGTTCTCCTTGATATTTATCCAAATGAGTTGAAAACTTATGTATATACAAAACCTGCACATGTTTGTTTATAGCAACTTTACTCAAGTTTCCAAAACTTGGAATCAACCAAAATTACCTTCATTGGTGAATTATTAAATAAACTGTGGTACATCCAAGCAATGAAATATTATTCAGCTCTAAGATGAAATAAATTATCAAGCCTTGAAAATATATAGGGGAACCTTCATTTCATTAGTAAATGAAAGAAGCCAATATGAAAGGGCTAGAAACAGTATGAGTCCATCTATATGGCATTCTGGAAAAGGCAAAACTATGGAGACAGTAAAAAAATCAGTGGTTTCCAATGGTTAGGGGGAGGAAGAAATGAATAGGCAGAACACTGAGGATGTTTTAGGGCAGTGAAACTACTCTGTATGATACTCTAATGGCAGATTATACCATTATACATTTGTCTAAACCCATAGACTGTACAACACCAAGAGTGAACCATAATGTAAACTATGGTGTTTTAGTGATAATAGTGTGTCAATGTAGGTTCATCAACTATAACAAATGTACCACTCTGGAAGAGGATATGGATGATGGGGGAGGCTATGTATATATGAGGGCAGAGGGTATATGAAAAATTTTCCTCTCTATTTTGCTGTGAATTAAAACTGCTCAAAAAAATTAAGTTTATTTTAAAAAAAGAGAAAGCTTTGGTTCTCTCTTATCATCGTTTTCCTCCTTCCCTGACTTATACCTCGTTTTGCTCACTTTTGCATTCCTAACCTGACACATCTCAATAATATATTACCACACATGATTTAGCCTTGGGGTTTGTTTCCTAAAGAGCATGGACTAAGACAAGGAGGAAACTGTTTCAACAGGAAAACAGACGGAGAATCTCTTTATGTCCTTGGCTTTCAAAACCTAAAATCTCTAGAGGAATGGAGAAGAGTACCAGGACAGATATTTGAGAACAGAATATAAAGAAAGGAAGAAAGAGAAGAGACTGGAAAAAGTAAGGAGTCTATGGGATTTTGGCGTTCCAAATAAAGACTGCAAGAGCTTATTATGAGATTCATGTGCAGACAGCAAATTTCAAAATAGTTTTGTAGAAGTTGAAAGCAATTAGGGTTGTGTTCTGATCCCCAAACAGAGTCTCCGTGGAAGCTGTAACATCTGAAAGAAGAGATTCTCAATCAAAAATTTTAAGCAGAAACGGCTGTAGAAACCAAATACAGCTAGAAGGCTCTTGTCATCCAAAATCTTGGTATATGTAGTCTGTCAGTAGATACTTCCATAAAATGTGCATAATGTATTTAATTTTAGGTTTATATTTTGGGGCTCAAGGCAGGCCAATCGGTATGCTTCAATGGCATATTGATTATTTGAATTAAAGTTACTTAAGAAATGGTCAGTTAGAGAGGGACACAACTTCCTTTCTGTCTCCCTGAAAACAGGAAATAAGCCTCTCATGTGAAAGGTGTACTCTCTGCATAAGGAGGTATCCTTCTTATCAGAGATAAGGAATGCACGTCGAGAAACCTATATAAACAATCTTGTCACTTCTTCATTTTTCTACCTCAGTCCCAAACGCTGTTTAGATTCTTCACTAAATGAGCACCCACAGCCTGAATTTCTTTGTCCTGTAAATTCCTCACACATGTATTGTTTCTTTATCTAAAAAGTATAAAAGCTGCCGGCTTGGCCACTTCTTAGGTCCCATTTCTATGAGACCTCCATGCACCTGAATTGAAATTTGTTTCTTTTTTTCCTGTTGTCTGTCTGTGTCAATCTTATTATTAGTCTAGCCATAAAAACTCAAAAGGAGTAGAAGGGAAATTTTCCTTCTCTCTTACTGTACCAATATATTGATAATATTAGTGTTGCTTCAACAGTGAATGCTCAGCAGAATACCTAATCAAATATTTTAGGTTCAATATTTTAAATACCTCAACTTCTATGATTATCTTACTGATATGTTACAATGATAATTTTGGAAAAAGTGAATCCATTTTTTATAACTTGTTTCTTATTGCAGAAGGGGTTTGATGTAATTGTAGAAAATGTAAATTTACAAAATAAAAAAATTCACATAGTTTATGATTGACAAGTAACTCTTAAAGCATTATATTTCATTGAAAACATACATTTTCTAAACTGATTAACACAACAGTAAAACCAAAAACTTTTAGTCATGCTAGATTCTGTAACATATGATGTGTTAGGAAGTCACCTGGCAATGATTTGCCTGAGATGGAGTTAATAAGATGGGTGCTGTCACTATGCAAGATATAAACATAGATAGGAAAACAATTGAGTGTTATATAACGTTTGTGCTTTGTGTAAAAGTATTTCTCTATGAAGAGGCTTTTATCAGTGACAGATTTGGAAATTTAACAAAACTGTACAACTAACATAATGTAATTTATTCCTGGAGTTGGGGGTGTCTTTTTAGATGAAAACACAAGACAGTTTCTCCATTTGAATAGAAGAGGTAACAACCCGAAAAGGTTTATTGAACATGAAAACTTGAAATGCTATAATGCTCTAAGGAATTAAATGATTCAGTCATGAATCACAAAGAGGATATAAATTACCAAAAGTGTTTGCATAATTGTAATGTACAAGTGCCCATTATAGTACATTACTGTAGGATACTAAAGAAATTCTATAAAAGAATTCCACTACTAAATTGTAGAAATTATGCTTCCTTTTCCTCCTTGTATTAGTATTAGGCCATTCATTTAGCTTTCAAAATTTGCCATTTAATACAAGCTTTTATTCATTTGAACTTGTGCCATGATTCTATTTCTACTGCTCGCGTGTGAAGGGTAGACTACTAAAGTAAGCGGTAGAGCCTACAAAGGAGCCCAACAACAACAAAATGCATTTAATATTAATTGATCCCTTACAATCTGCCAGTTGCCCTTCTAGGAATACAGATATTAAGAAGACATATGAAATACCTGACAGCAAAGAGCTTACATTCTATTGAAGTATAATAGCAAAATAAACAGTTAATAGATTAATAAACATATGGCTGATGGTGATAGGCATTACAAAAAAAAATAAATGAAGGTAAAAGTTGATAGATAATGCTAGGGTGGAGGTTAATTTTATTTTATATTGGGTAGTCATGTCTCACTTATGAAATGTTATTTGAGCAGAAAAACACAGGGAGTGAAGGAGGATGTCATGCAAATATAAAGAAAAAGCATGTTCCATGCAGAGGAAACAACAAGTACACAGACCTTGAGTGAACAGCTTGTCTGTTGCATTTGAGGAATAGCAAGGAAGCAACTAAGGAGGTCACAGAGATGGGAGAGGAAGAAAGTAATGATGTGTGAACTTCTAGCCCATAGAAAGGCTTTGGATTTTCATTTAGTGTGAAAGGGAAGATACCGAAAGATTTTTTAGCAGCAGAATGCAACCATCGTATTTTATTTTTAGGTTGTCGTGCCAAAAACAGACTGGGGAGGAGGAAGAAGTGGAGCAAGTTTGGAAGCAGGGAAACCAATCAGGTCAATAATTCAAGAACATATGATGGTGTTTTTACCAAGTCGATGGTAATGGAAGTGGTGAGACATGGTTTATTCGGCATTTATTTTGGTAGTTGATGAACATGATTTGCTGATGAATGGGAAGGTATATGTGCAAGACAGGATATGCCAACATTTATTTTATCTGTAGAAAGAGAAGGTTGGAGTCTTCCTTTCCTGATATGAAGAGAACTTTGGGTGGAGATGTCTTTTTTGATTGCATAACACAAAGATTATTGGGACTTAGTCATACAGTGAGTGGCAGTAGTAAGTGCAAAGCTTAAGAGGTAAAACATTCGGAATGGATGTCATCAAAGAAGCATTGTGATGGATCTTCTGTTATGTGGATGAATAAATGAGTGAAGCCACTTGGGGTTCAGGTAGGATTTAGGGTGAAGACAACTACTAAAAATCCGATCTTACAAGTTCTCAGTGAAGGAGAGTGTGTAATCAGACATGTGTTATTGAAGTTACCAAATGTAATGAAGGTAGAAAATTAGAATAATAGGAAGTATAAAAAAGCAGAAGTTTTAAAAAGAGGTGCAGGGATTTGAAAAGAGAATTTCAAAGAGTAAAAATGAGGCGAGACATACTCCTGATCCTAAGGACAACAGCATTTGGAAGATTATTCCCTACTTTGAAAAAAACAAAAGATTCAGAGAAGAACTGGTTTTTACTAAGGCAAAGAGATATGATAAATTTTCAACAAAGAATTTTCTGATAGGCAGGATAATTATTTCCTATGAAACAGGGCATACAGAGGGAAAGGCTTGGAAGTAAAATAGATCATACTGAAAATAAGAATAAGGAAAAAGATAAAAGACGAATGATAAGGTTGAAAACCTGTACCTTTGACAGAGACCTAGTGTAACAGGAGTTTTCAGCTTGTGGTTTACTGATTTTAGGATAATACAGGATGATGCTTCTAGAGCAAAAAATGGCTTCCTTTATTAATTTTTATTAATTAAATTTAATTTTAATTAGCTTAATTATTAACTTGTTAATTAAGGATTAAATATTGAAGTATCTTAAAAGTGAAAGAAAAACATATGTTGTATTAACACTAATCAAAAGAAAGCTTTGATGGTTATATTAACTTGATGCAAAATGGATTTTAGAGCAAAATACATTGCTAGACCTAAAGAAGGTCATTTCAAAATTATAAAGGAGTAAAAAGGTCAATTCATCAGAAGAGTAGAACAATTCTTGACTTTTAGACACCTAATAAAAGATCTTTGGGACACATGAAACAGAAGCTTATAAGTTGGAGGAGAAATAGAAAAATTGGCAATTATGTTAGAAAATTTCAACACTCCTCTTTTAATATTTCATACAAAGAGTCTGCAAATCTAGAAGATATAGAAGACTTGAACAAAATTATCAACTAATTAGAAATGACTGATACTATAGAAAACTGCCCAACAATAGCAGAATTCACATACATTAATCAATGACTTTCTTTGAGAAGGTCAAAAATTGATAATGTTCTAGTTACTAATTCTTACTGCTATCAGGAATGAGAGAAGTAGCATATTCCTTGAAAGACACAAACTATTGACACTCACTCAAGAAGAAACAGAAAATATGAATAGACTTACAAAAAGTGTATTTCACATTAAAATTATGCCCACAAATAAAGTCCAGGAAGAAGCAGTACCAATTCTACAAAAATTCTTCAAAAGACTGAGGAGTAAAGAATACTCTGTAACTCAGTCTTCAAGGCCAGCATAACTCTGATATCAAAACCAGAAAAAAAAATTATAACAACACAATATCATTCATGAACATAGATTCAAAGGTCTTTCAGATGTTTTACTAAAATAAACCCAAAACATATAAAAACGTTAATACACGTTGACAAAGTGAGTTTTATTTCAGAAATGAAAGTATAATAACTTACCAAAGGACATCCATATGATACTTTTAATAAGTTTAGAAAAATCTTTAGGTAAAAGCCAACGTCCACTATGGATAAAACTCATTGAACTGTGAATAGAAAAACAAACAAAAAACAAACAAAATAACCCAGAACTCATTATGATAAAGGGCATCTACAAAAGAAAAAAAACAAAAAAACAATCAAACATCATGTTTAATGGTGAAACCCTGAATATTTGCTCTCTAAAATAAAGAAGAATAGCAAGGATGTCCTCTCTCACCATTTCAAACAGCATTGAACTGAGATTTCAGCTGGTGCAATAAGGCAAGAAAGAAAAGTAATAGTCTTGTTTGGAAAGAGAGAAGTAAAATTTATTCAAAAAAGGCATAATTGTCTATGTCTGTGATGGGAATTGGCAAGGTTTCAAAAATCAACAACAAGATAAACAATTGTGTATTTCTACATTCTAGCTGTAAACAAAATTAAAAATACCATTTACAGTAGCAAAAAACATATGAAAAACTTAATCTGATAAAAAATGTGCAAGACCTACACTGAAGACAAAAAAAGATTAGTGAGATAAAATAAAAAGGAAAATAGATTGAAAGCTATAGAGTATTCATGGATCTGAAGATTTAATATTGTCAGATGTCAATTTTCCCAACAGATAAAATGCTATGCCAATTAAAAATTTCAGCAGACTTTTATTTTTATTGTGAGAAATTGGCAAGCTAATTCTAAATTCAAATGAAAAATAAAAGGACTTAGAACAGCAAAATAAAAAAAAAAAGGAGAGAACATATAGATACTGACTTCAAGAGGTTTTACAAAACTGCAAAAATAAGACAATGAGGTAATGACGTCATAATAGACAAATCAGTGTAACAGAAAATAGAGTCCAGAAAGAGATTCACACATCTTTGATCAATTGGTTTTTGACAAATGTTCATAGCCATATCAATGGAGAAAAGATTGTCTTTTCTAGATATGGTGCTGGAACAACTACATATCATACTGAAGAAAAAAAAGAATGTTGATCCAAAGCTCACATCAGATATAAAAATTAGCTCAAAATGTATAATAGACTGAAATATAAAAGCTAGAAGTATAAACACTCTAGGAGAAAACATACAATAAAAATATTTTTCATCTCAGTTTAGCAAAGATTTCTCAGAACACAAAAATCATTATTCATAAAAGAAAAAAATATACTAATTTGGTGTGATCAGAATGAAGAACTTTTGTTTCTTGAAAACACTTAATTTTTGTTTAAAAAGAAGAAGCCATAAAATTAGAGAAGGCTCTTGCAAATCATATCTCTGATAATGGATGTTTACTCAGATTATTAAAAAATAAAAATAAAAGACCTTACTAATTGTAAAACAGAGTAGGGACCCAGTTGTATATATGAAAAAAATATTTGAAGAATCGCTTCACCAAAGGTACATGGATGGCTTATAAGCACATGAAAAAATGCTCAACATTTAGACATTAAAGAAATACAAATTAAAATCACAATGAGATGCACCTACACATCTATTAAAAAAGCTGAAACTATAAAGGCTGATTGTACCTAGTCTGGGCAAGGTTGTGAAGTAAAGGAAAGCTCATAAACTGCTGATGGCATATAACATGATACATTGTGAAAAATAGTTTGAAAAATTTCCTAAAATTTTGAACATGTTCTGATTATATGAACTAGCTATTCTACTCCTAGGCATTTACACAAAAGAAACAAAGCCTATGTTCATACAAAATCTTGGAAACAATGCAAATATCTATTAACATGACAATGATAAACAAATTATGATATTTCCATACATGAGAATACTTTTCAGCATAAAAATGAACTATTGATTGATAAACAGATTATGATATATCCATACATGAGGATACTCTTCAGTATAAAAATGAACTATTGATGTACACAACTTAGATAATTCTCAAAATAATTTTGCTGAGTGAAAGAAGCCAGAAAATAAAGAATATATATACTGTGTGATTCCATTACTGTAAAAAATCTAGAAAATATAAATTAATGTAATGTCACAGAAAGTCACCAAATATATCAGTCTGATTTTGGTAGCCTTCTTCTGTGTCCTCATGACTTCCTACACTTGGTTATCATAGGATTTGTCACACCATATTGAAACCTGAACTCTTTTTCTTATTTTATCTTGCTAGCATAAGTATCCTTGAAGTTATGGACATTTGAACTCTCAGTTATTAGTAGAAATTCTATCCCACAGTAAGATTTCAAATATAAAAGCCAGAGTTTTACAACGACATCTAAGCTTTTACATGAACTAGCCACTCATTTAACCTCTGTGACCTCATTCCTGCTACTCCTCACTCACTCGCAGTGGCATCCTTGATATTCTTCAGATATGCCAAGCATGATCCAAACTTAAGGCCTTTGCAATAGCCAATCCTTTTGTCTGGAGCAGCCTTACTGCTGACAGTTCTTGGCAAACTGTCTCACCTTTTCATTTCTTTGCTCAAATGTCGCCTTCACTATAACTACACTGAGCTTCCAACTTAAAATTTTAACTCCCCATCCCTGCCCAGCAATCTTGACTTTTCTCACCCTGATCTAATTACTTCTCCATTGTACTCCTTATCTTTGAACATATACATCATTCCCTTATTTAGATTTCTTGCTTTTATTTTATCTCCCTCGTTAAAATAAAAGCTCAGCAAAGCCCAGTGTTTCATTCACCAGCATAACCTAACGTAGCATCTGCCATGTAGAGGGTGCTACTTGATAAATTATTGAATAAATTAATGTTGAAAGAATGCATAGTTACAAAATTTTTTCTTCAAAAAATAAATTATATAAAGCATAGCTTGGATTTACTTAAAAGATATTCTATAGCACATAGTGGACAAAATACATGAACCTTAAAGAAACAGTCACATAAATTATCAATTCATAACTACTCCAAAACCATATATTCCCACTTTTAGGTCATCTCTGAAGACCCTAAAATAATCTCTCAAAGGAAAGAAATTTTTAAAAAAGCAGCTTTTTTTCGGTAGATTATTTAACAAAGCAAAAGCTACATAGAATATCATCAGTAATCATCATAATTTTTTTTTCTAATTTATTTATTTTTGGCTGTGTTGGATCTTTGTTGCTGCATGTGGGTTTCTCTAGATGCAGCCAGTGGGGGCTACTCTTTGTTACAGTGCACAGGCTTCTCATTGCAGTGGCTTCTCTTGTTGAGGAGCACAGGCTCTAGGCATGCGGGCTTCAGTAGTTGTGGCACATAGACTCAGTAGTTGTGGCTCGTGGGCTCTAGAGTGCAGGCTCAGTTGTTGTGGTGCATGGGCTTAGTTGCTCCATGGCATGTGGGACCTTCCCGGAACAGGGCTCGAACCCGTGTCCCCTGCATTGGCAGGCAGATTCTTAATGACTGTGCCATCAGGGAAGTCCCAATAAATGTTTTTAATAAACATGAAATTATAACTCTGAAGTGTACTAAAATTAAACCACCAGCTAAGGGTGAGGAGATGAGAATAAACATTCATTTTCCAAATAAGTGGAATGTAATAACTGCTTTAGTCAAAGCATATAGAATTGTTCATATTGACAATAAAGGAATGTGCAACCAGAAATCATAGAAATTTATATTTTAAATTTGTAAAGAATTTCAAAATGAAGGGTATACAACTTTTAAATGCTACCTAATGCTATATAATGACAGGATGACAGGTTGTGACAAATAGCATTTTAAAAGCTCTGCTCATAATGGAACTGAAGGTGTCACTTCTCTATAATTTTACATATGTCATTAATTTGCTATATCTGGATACAACATATTACCAAACAGATGGTCATCAAGGACTAAATCATTTTTAATAGAACATAATAATTTGAACTTACATCTATTAATCATTTTTCAATCTAACATTCATAGCCTAGCTAAACATTTCATGCTACTAACAAAATTAAAGAAGAAATGGAAAAAAGTTGTGTTTAATGGAGTATTTTTCAAAACTGCATTTAAGTGAAAATTTTTGCCAATATTTGTTTTCTAAAACTTTTAATGTAACTTTATAAGCTGGATATATGACCAATTCACACAATATAAAATTTGTTGGAAAATAAAGAAAAAAGTGACATGTATATTTAAAATTTGTAGAAGGTTTTAATAAAGAGCACTTCATTGTATAATTTCTGTTGTGATATGTCAGCTAATAGAAATTGATAACTGGTATAAGACATAGTTTTTAAAATTATAGTTTATTACCAAAATATTGAACTAACTTGAGTTTTTGGATTTCCTTCTCTAAAGTCAATTCTGGAGAAATTTTACAGATGAGAAAGAAAAATATGTTTCAGATACTAACAAAAAATAAAGAAACACTAATAAATTCCTGAGAAGACTCAAAGCTGTCTTCCACTGATATATTTTAGGTCCTGCTTCTGCGTTTGGGACAGTTTTTAACTGGCCCCTCACAGCAGAGATCAGTCCAAATTGTAAGAGGGTATCAAGGCTGTATAAAATCCTTGAAGGGGTAAGGACTTGATGTAATTTTTTTAGAGAGACCAGCTTCCTTAGGTATTATTCCTCCACACTTCTCCCTCCAAACACCTAGGGCTGATGGATGATAAATTATGAAAACTGCTTCCTCCCAGTGATGCTTCTCAATAAGGGTTTAAAATTGAAACCTTGACTATAGGATTTGCCATATAGAGTTAACATCAAGTGTGAGTGGTCAATATAAGTTCTGAAGTACTTGTGATTCTGAGTCCTTGCCTCATTGGTACATTTCTCATTAAATTATCCAATTCTCCCATGGAGTGGTGACTGGCCTTCAATCTTTCACTGATGCACATTACCAGGTAGAGTAGTCATAGCAGAAATATACACAGCCTTCTTTACAGTTCAGTGAGGGAAGGTGGTTGAGTTTTGGCCAATAGGATTTGGACAGATACTTTGATAGCCACTTCAAGATTTGTCCCTGAAGAGTATCTTCCATTTCTCTCTTCCCATCTCTTCAGACAACTCTACCTAATATACTATATCGTAGTATATCAGAAGTCAATCTTTTCACACACTGTAACTATAAGATAGAAGGAAGCTGCTCAGTATGTGATAACTCTTGACTGATGAGAAACAAAACTTCACTGTAATTAATCTGACAAAATTTCACTTTGTTTGTTTGTTTGTTTAGGAAATCTTAGCATGCTTTAACTTTACAACAGCTTGCTAATCCTAAGAGGAAATAAACTCACAGGTCAAAAGAAATAAGCATATGAAAAACACAATTATTTTTTCCTAAAAAAGACAATATAGTAGACCCTACATACAGATTGAAGTGTTATTATTGGAACAGGCAGAAAAAAATTGTAAAATTAATATGATAAAATAATGATATATATATAAGGAGAAAAGAAAGATGCTGTCAACATTAATTAAGATAAAATTTTTGAAATCGAGAATTAAAATAATGGATACTCAGATGAATATTGATGTAAAATAAATAAATGTGTTGAAAAACAGATTAATGACCTCTACCAAAATGAAGCATAAAAAGAGAAAAAAAAATTAAAGGAGGAAATATTTGAATAAGTATTGAAATACTTTTTGGAGAATTAAAGAAAGATGAAAGATATTTGATTGCAAAAATGCTAAACATGAGAGAGAAGAAAACACACACATATATTATGGTGAGTTTTAAGACTATCGAAGACAAAAAGAAGAGTGTAAATGATGCCCAAGAGAAAGAACAGACAACCTGAAATGTACAAGAGTCACAGTAACAAAATTCTCAATAGTAACAGCATATAGAAAAAGACTGCTGACTGTGTGTGTGCTTTTCTACGTATAGATGGAGAAGATATTTGAAACTAGATATTGTACATCAAGCCACACTATCGATTAAATGTGAGAGCACAATAAAAATTCACTGAAGAATGTTAGGTCTTAAAATATTTGTCACACAGAGACACACATTTAAAAAAAATTGGAGGACAACTCAATTTATTAGAGGAGACATATTTTGAAGGGAAGATTGAGTATAATAAGCACTGCAAAAATTTATTTAATCCTTAAATTCTGAGTTTCCTAAATCTGAGTATTTGTCCAATTCTTCATCTTTAAATAAAACCCATGCAGCTTTTTCATGAATTCTGGAAAATCTGTCTATTTTGATCTCTCTCTCTTTCTTGTTAATTGAAATCTCAATAGCACTTAACTGTGGAATTAATCTGACCTACTGTTCTAGACATTCTTGCAACACATGGGGTAGTGTGTGTGTGTGTGTGTGTGTGTGTGTGTGTGTTTAGTTATTTAATTTTTTACAGTTTTACTTTGCTATGTGATTTTTAAAGGGACATAATTTTAATAAATTGTGATTTGTTGAAATTTATTTGAAGTTTTATCAAATGGAATGGAATTTGTGTGAATTAAAGTGGTACATCTCCATCTTTTAAAAAAAAAATAAAACAGACTGGTCTCTAAAAATGGCCCAAAGAAGTGCATTATATTTAGTAAGTTAAAACTGATAATGTACTATAATGTATTTCTGGTCTTGGGGAACTAAGACAAAGGAAATATTTTCCTACCTTTATTTTAATTTACCTCTTTATTTCCAATTCTATTAGTTCTATTAGTTATTATACATTGATGACTATTATAAGAGGAAAAAAGATTATTTTTCAGAATAAAATATAGTGTTATTCACTAAACAAATGTCAAAATTTAACAAAGTATGTATACTGATTTTGAACGTGAGTTTAAAAGTTTGTAACAGCGAATTATCATGGGAGTTGACTTAAAATTAACCAGTCTTCTCTGCATTGCTAGGCAGAATAATCAAGCATCAGTGAAAAAATTAATCTCTGTACAAATTTCCCTGGGTGCATTACATCAAGTGTCCATGTAAGAAGTACTCATTCACCAATCAAGTTCTATAATTTGGATTGAATGACATGCGATTTTTTAAAACTGGGACTTATATTCAAAGTGATTGGTTTTTCTTCTCCTTCTTTGTGTCTTAATATATTGCATATGTCTATCCTAATTGGAAAAACAGTAAAATACATGGTATTTCATCTCAACTGTAACACTTCTAGAGGTTTAATTGCCAGTCTCTGAATGTCTTTTACAGCAGTGTAACAAAAAATAAGGATGATTAATGATGATTCATGAAGTATTTGTTATGCTTCACAAGGGGATAAGGAGCTTGTACAAAAATGTAAATCACTTTGTCATTAAACACACCATTTATTTCAGCTGACTTTTTTTTTTCTTCATACCAAGACTTTCTCAAAAAAGGAAGCAATGACTTACATTTTCTCTCAAGCTTCTATCTCCTCCTGGCCAAATAACCCACGGTTCAAAGCGCAACTACTTTGAATACCATTATTTCACACTATTCTTAACATAGTCTTTAATTTAGTGACATTCTGTCCAACTAAGTTAATTTGACTTAGTAAAAGACACACATACAAAAAGATCATTCTTAATTTACATAGATTTCCAAACTCTGAACTTTCTGTATAAGACCCAGTGAAGAATTTTCAAAAAACAAACAAAAAATGCCAGAAGTATTATTAGGTCAGCCTTAGGCAAAAAGTGACTCAGAGCCCACCTTACCCTCCCCTAGGAAGTATATAGTAGTCACTAAATCTACTACCCTGAGGCAGTGCTATCAAATTTCTTAGGTTAGAAAGTTTTAAGAAAAGTTTGTGTGGGTTCATTTCGTTTACAGTTTGACAGAGATTTTGCTGTTTGTATATTTTAATAGTTGATTTTTAAGGAGTAATAACTATGTTTTAAGTTCACACTGGTATTTGAATACTGTGGGATAATTTTACGTAAATTGGATATCCATTCATTCTAGGAAACAGAACTTACAGAATGGTAGTGCTTTTCAGATCTGACCTCTTTGACTAGTTGACGCTTCAATGTAAATACAGTAGAAAAAGTGACATTCAAGTATACAATATTTTCTATAAATAAATTAAGATACACTGGAAGCCTAAAATAAATTGGAATGACTAGACTCCAGTAAGATCTTTTCAATTCAAAATAAACTGTAAAGTGAATTTTATACACATACAGCTCAGAGATGTCAATGTTCATTAAGACAAGGGATAAATTCAATTTGTTGAGATTTCAGGGACATTAATATTGTCACTTACCAGATGAACAATGGCTGATATTTCTGATTATGATTTCTTGCTAAAATAATATACTCCTCAAAGAGTAATATTATGAATTTTTATTGCTTGTTATTAACAATAAAGGATATAACAATCATTATAAGGAGAGTAGGAAAAATATGACATCAGTAAGGGCATGTAGAAAATAGGAAATGCTAAGAAAAATACCTTCCCATACTTCTCAAGTTAACACAATATAACAGGTCTCAGAAATATTTCTTAAAATTATTATGTGTTAAATTCATTTTGGTAATTCTTTTCTACTTGCAAATTTAGGAGTTGAGGTATATGATAAATATTACACAAAAACAATCTCAAGAATTTTTTTTAAATTCCTAATAAAAGACAAATCCAAAGGGATTGTCTCTGTTCTGATTTAATTAACAAACTGTAAATTAACTCACCCATTTCATCATAGTGTGTCAGGCACTAATAACATTTTTAATAGTCATACCTGATGCAGTAGATACCATCTTTTAGACACACTGATCAGAAACCAGCAAATAAACAAGAAAACTGAAGTTTAAGCATCCACCTGCATCAATATGGGACTATATCAGACACTCTTTTGACCACAACATAGCAATGAACAGAAATCATACATGGTCTGTGATGAACCTACTGATGAAGTGGAAGAGACTGTGATGTTAATATATATAGAACCTTTATTACATTGTAAAACAAATATAAGCAGGCAAAGCAGAATCCAATGATGGAAATACTCAGGTCACACTCATTAATTATTTTATTTTTATATGTGTAGATCAGTAGTTTAATAGTCAATCAATATTCAACTTTTTATATTTTGAAAATTTTAACAAAAGTAACAAACCTAGAAACTAGAAAATTGTATCCTGTAAAATACAGTTTTGCCAGTGCCATAGAGGAAGACCAAAGCAAATAACAAAAAAAAGGTTAAAACTTCACAAGGGTTTTATTTTGTCTACTTTATTTAATTAAAAGGTCATGACCATAACCTAAGAGTGGTATTAAACCAAATTGAGAAATTATTTTTCCATAAGTTATAATACATTAGTTTGGTGATTAATTCAAAACAATTATATTACAAGCTTTAGTGTTCTTGCAGTGAGTCCCACTTCATAAACAAATGAGTCAGGGAGTTTAAACTAATGATCATTCTGAATGTTATTCAGAGAGAATATTCTGTTCTTAACATATTTCAAATAGTGTACAAAAGGCAAAATGGATCTAAGTAATCTTTAGATTAGATAAGATTTTAAAGAATTCTGTATTTTCTAAAGGATGTATAAAGTACCTTCTCCATGTAAAGCACTGTCCTGGGCTTTGTGGAAAACATAAGGAGGTGTAAGATGTGGTTCTTGCTTCAAGAAACATATACTATACTAAGGTTTAAGAGACAAAGTAGCATCTCTTCTCTAAGAAAAATAGTGCCTATTCACTTTACTGAAATGATAACCTCACTGCTTTAATTCTCTGCCATATTATTCCAGTGTATGCAGGCTGCTATAATAGAAACATCACAGATTAAGTGGCTTAGAAAAAACAGAAATGTATTCTCACAATTCTGGGGCTGGGAAGTCTAAGGTCAAGGCACAGGCAGATTCAGTTTCTGGTGACAGCCCACTTCCTCATAGATGGCCATCATCTCACGGTGTCCTCACACAGTGGAAGGAGTGAGGGAAATCTCTGGGGTCTCTTTTAAAAGGACACTAATCCCATCCATGAGGGCTCTACCCTCATGACCTAATCATCTCCCAAAGGCCCCACTTTTTAGTACCACCACCTTGGGGGTTAGATTTCAACATACGACTTCTGGGGAGACACAAACATTCAGACTATACATATATACACAGGGCAAGACACAGAAACAAACAAAATTCTCCTTTTAATTTTTCTATTGTTTTCAACTACAAAAAGATTGAAATTTAATTTGCTTCTTAAGTGATTCATTTGAGTAATACATTCATATCCAATGCATCTAAACCCAAGACCATTCAGCCTAAAGTTGCTTACTCAACATATCCAAAAACATATTTCTTCAGAATGTTCCATTTGTTTTCCTCACAGGACTTAGTACAATTATTAGATAGATAGATATAGATGTATATATACACACACACCTACATGAATATATGCATATTTTTTTCTGTTTAATGATAACCATGCAAAGAAATTTTAAACTCAAGGAAAGAGGGATCCTTGTCTTGTTTGTTACTTAATATCCAGTTTTTAGCCCAGATTCTGCCCCATAATAGGAGTTCAGTCAAAAATTTTGGAATTAGTTAATGGACAAATCTACAAGAGAATGGATAGACAATGGATTATCTTTTCTGGTACGATTTTATATCATTTGCCTAAAATTTTCTTTATTCCCTTTAAGCTTCCCTTCTTTTATTTTGAATCATTAAACAAAAACTTCCTGAATGATATGGACCTTTGTCTCAAAATGATTTGAACAACAGTGTGAGATATGGAATGGAGTCCATAAGAAAATAAATGTAAACCAGACCCTTTATCTTGTCTCTACTACTGAATACCTAGTACTTCCATAGGTGCAGGTCTCTGTGGCAATAGCTCCAGCTAACTTGTGTGACACTGTCCAAAACTGTAAAGGGTCTGAGAGTTTTTTTTTTCCTGTTACTTGCAAGCTAACAAGTGAGTCTGCCACAGTTTCATGGGTGCTGATAGAAGACACAGACTCCTGGTTCAGAAATAAAAGACAGTTTATTATTCACAGCAATAGCAGTCGCCAGTATTAGCAGTATTTGTGTGTGTGTGTGTGTGTGTGTCAGTTCTCTGAGCCCCAATTTCCACATGAAGCTACAAAAGAGAGGCAGGGAATATCTACAGACACAATGGGTTGCCTTAAAAAAGAAGGAAACATGCTTGCACTTTGACCTGAAGGAAGATACTATCTCTGTCTTACAACTCTGTTCAATATACAAACATCCTTCAACAGATAGGCTACAACAAATAATAAGGGCAGAAACACAGGCGATGGATAGAAAATTGTCTCCCCAGAACATACGTAGAGATTCCCCATTTGGGACAGAGTTTGAAAATACTGCAGGATGTCACATGGATAAGATAAGGTGAATACTGGCTGACTAGGGACTGTGAGGGACCAAATATTGTTAGACAGTTCTGGGGTCCTACTGGATCCTCAGGCAAGTTTTGCAGAATTGAAACGAGAAGCCATCAAGATCTGAGCCCAACTATCCAACTGTGTTTGTAGTTTTAGTCCCAGTGGGGTTATCCCCTGGAGCCAATGCCTCTAATTGAGTTGGAGTAGTTTCCTAAACAGTGTACCCCCATTTACTCTGAAAGAGAAACAATATGCAAAAGGCAAAGTGACACATGGAAGCCCCTTGCTCTTCAGTGTTATATAGACTGTATTTCCTTGGGATGGATTTGTTCCACATTCGACTTCCCACTTGAGAGGAAACTAGAGTGACTCATAATAGAATTTAAATTGGAGGTGTGGCAAAGAGAAGCTTACCCAAGATTATAAAATCATGGGAAATTTCATTTAGACAAGTAATAAATTTGAAAGTGCTTTTGTTCTTGTTAATATGAAAGACTCTTCACCTAATCATAATTTTATGTTGATACTATATGGTGACTTTTTTTTTTTTTATATATATATTTTTTTAAATTAATTAATTTATTTATTTTTGGCTGCATTGGGTCTTCGTTGCAGCGCAAGGGCTTCTCACTGCGGTGGCTCCTCTTGTTGCAGAGCACAGGCTCTAGGCGCGTGGGCTTCTGTAGTTGTGGCTCACGGGCTCTAGAGCATAGGCGCAGTAGTTGTGGTGCACGGGCTTAGTTGCTCCGCGGCATGTGGGATCTTCCCAGACCAGGGCTTGAACCCGTGTCCCCTGCATTGGCAGGTGGAGTCTTAACCACTGCACCATCAGGGAAGTCCCTATATGGTGACTTTGAATGCAGTAAAAGTGTAAGAATTTACCTTTAAGATCACAGGGAGTCTGGTGGTAGTTTAATGATGAGAAGACTTTAATTTAGAAAGGATGGCCTACAAATTAATAAATTTGGAGATGGTAGTATAATATGACAACACTCAGAACAACAGGGCAAAGAAGTAGGACAAAGCTGTTTAATATGGTCAAAAGATAATGCTTTTGGACCTGGTAAAGAAATGGTCATTCTTTGGAAGGAGAAATGGAGGCTGTTGATATTTTATAACTAATTTTCTGAAATAAGGATAGAAAGGATCGTCTAAGCTGCAGCCAAAATCTCATACAAAGCAGCAGGAGAATGATCCTGTCCTAAATAATGGTTTTTCTAAATGGCCATGTTAAGGGGCAGGATAGATGAGGCATTGTAGGTCTGTAACCATCAGATTCATACACTGACTTAAAGGCGATCAAAATGTTTTCAAAGTAATGGGTATTATTCATCTTCTTTTATCACAGACAAGAAAAAGAATCACTAATGGGCTCTTTTTTTTAAAGGAGGTAAACAACAACAAAAAACTGGGTAAGGCATACTAAAATAATAGCATAGATTGAACATAGGTATTGTTAAATCATGAATACAGAGGATAGAAGTTCTGGTACAGAGGGAGGGAAGGGCAGCCAGGTGGCAGAGTAGAATAAAAGGAACTCAGGTAATAAATTCAGGAGAAATTACTCATTATCCAGAGACTGTAAGGAGTGTGGAGTGGGGGTGGATGGGTGGGGAGAGCAAGAGAGAGCTAACAGCAGAGAGAGGAAACAGAGAGACCAGAGGAAAGTTTACAACATTTTAGTCTCTAAAGGGAGAACTCCCAAGGCAGAATAGGAAAAGAAATAAAGGTATTTATAAGATTAAACACGGATAGGTCACTCACTGTTACACTGGCCACTTCAAACTCACACATGGTTTTAATAATGTAATAAGGAAAACTACCTGTAAATGAAAATTTTAAAAAATTGTTTACTTTGTTTAATTAGCTCTACCAGACACTAGACAGAGTTGAATACAAAGCATGATGTCATGACAGGGAAGAAGATGACTTACATGCTTTAAAGAGAAGGTAAAATACAAGATAGCCGGGACTTTCCTCACTGAGTCATGTGTGAATCTTGTACTTACATATCTACGATGCATCATTTTTTCTATTCCTTAATGTTGCCATTTGGAAGGACCCATGATCTAGGACAAGACTTACTTGCCTGTGCCTTTTAAGAGTTTTTGGTTGCTGCTTAGTTTACCCACTCTCTTGTTAATCATCACCACAAAAATCTGGACCCACCCAGAGGAAGGGGTAGTAGAGAAAGTCAACAATTTTGAGAATCTCTTTAAGAAACAGGGTATAAGACAGTGATTTCTTTTTCTCCCAAATAACAAGTTCTTGCAAGAATGACATCATATAAGAAGAGAATCTACAACCCATAGCAGCATTATCTTACTGGACCCAGAATCATTTACACTGTTTTATTCATCTCTGAGTAAAGTAGTTATCTACACTACTGAAACCTAGGAAATGTTTGATATAATGATTACTAACTAATGTCACCTACATTACTTCAAAGCCTGTTTAAGGCTTCTGAAATACCTCTGCTCTGCAAACACTTACTAAGCATCCTTTCCCTATCAAACCTTCTAAAAGTCTCTGCCTTGATGGAACTTTGAGTCTGAAGAAGATCTGGGCAATATACATGGAAACAGCAATGAAAATAAAATAATTACATCTCTGATTATATAATCTAAGGATGTCACATTAAATTGATCTAAGAACAGTGATAAGGATCTGGATTTCTTTACAAAGAATTTTGCCTTACACAGAAATTGACATTAGGGAAAATTATTACTGGAAGATGTCCATGTAAAAATATTCCTCCATGGGCTGACTAAATATTCCAATTGTGATAACTGCTTTGTTCAGTTGTCATGTATTAAGCCTGGGTCTGAGTCATTGTGTTAGAAGCTGGAAATAAAAGCTTTCACGTATACCTTCAACCTTTCTTCTCTTGGCTAATAAAACATGTTTTCAAGACAAGTGTTTCAAGTGTAGGCAATTTAAGAAAAATTTTACCTGAGCACTCAGATTAACATTATGAGCTAAAGGTTTGAGCTCTTTGTGATAGTTTGTATTTTAAAATATTAAATATCTAATTCTGGGAGGGTTATTCTACTCTATGCCATTCACATCAGGAATGACTATATAACTTTCTTTGGTCAATGGTCATTTGGACAGAAGATTTAAGAACCAGCTTGTAGTTTGTCATATTTCTTTTCCTTCTGTCAAGAGACTGTCAGTGTTCTAGACATAGGTGATCCTTCAGGTTGGTCCTGGTGGGAAAATGGCATGAATGGGTGGATACTTAGCATAAGTAAGGAAAAAAACCAAACAAACACTGGTTGTTGCAATATACTATGATTTAGAGTTTACTCGTTCCATCACTGTAGCATAGTCTTTTTTGATTGATAAACTCTCCACAAGCTTAACTGGCTTAAAAAAAAAATTCCCAATATACTTTCCTTGTGAATTCAGGCCTCCTGTTAAAAACTCATACATAAATAGAAAATGTATATAACCTGGGACTTCCCTGGTGGCGCAGTGGTTAAAAATCTGCCTGCCAATGCAAGGGACTCGGGTTTGAGCCCTGGTCCGGGAAGACCCCACATGCCGCGGAGCAACTAAGCCCGTGCGCCACAACTACTGAGCCTGTGCTCTAGAGTCTGTGAGCCACAACTGCTGAGCCCAAGTGCCACAACTACTGAAGCCCGTGTACCTAGAGCCCGAGCTCCGCAACAAGAGAAGCCACCACAATGAGAAGCCTGCACACGACAACAAAGAGTAGCCCCCGCTCGGCGCAACTAGAGAAAACCCGCACACAGCAAAAAAGACTCAATGCAGCCAAAAATAAAGAAATAAATTTATAATTAAAAAAAAGAAAATGTATATAACCTTGGAAATTCAACTGAATAACTGAATTCTCCCTGACACCCTAAGCTTACTTAATCAATACTACACTTAATACATTTGTATTGGTCTCAATACATCATTTTAATGATACTTGCATTTCAATCTAGACTATAAACTTCTTAAAGGTAAAAATCACAGTTTATGCCTCCAATAGTTCCACAGACATTCCAACACTGTCCTTAATAAGCACTTATTTATGTAAAATACTAGTAAATAAAATTTTTCTAAAAAAAAAAAGAAGATATATTTGGCTGAAAAGAAAATGTAAAACATAAGAATATGTTGAATAATAAGGGTAAAGATTGGAGGAAGAGAAAATAAATACAAAATAGAGATTTCCATTAAAAGGAGAAATGAAGAATAGGCAAGGAATTTAAAAAATTATCATGGGAGACTCGAGAAAAAATAAATGAGGCATTTTTAGAAAACAGTAAAAGGTGAGCAAAAGGCAAATTAATGCTACCTCTATAATAATAGTAGTTCTTTTTTTGTGTGTTTTACTTATTTAAACTATTAAATAGACAATGGAAACATTTACATTTAGGGATAAGTTTTCAATATTTTTTTTTTCTGTTTGAAAATGTGTCACAGAAAGTATTTTAGCCTAAAGATATAATAGAAACATGTAATAACCTACACAGTTTGAAGGTCTAATTTGTAAATGCTGTTAAAGCAAACTTGGTGTCAGTGGCCTTATAAGGTTCTAGTCCTGGAATTAAATGTGTTAATTAATGAAGACTGGTTTAAAATTCTGAAGTGACCAGTTGTGGACATTTTTTCTAATTCTGCCAGCTCTTTCCAGCTCTTTTTTATTAGCTCCCCTTAGGAATATTGGTTTTATTCATCTCATTAGATTTTGTCACTCTTTTACTAGCTTTTGGCCTTTCTTTCCTCCTTTCCTTTTTCCTCTCCTCCTCATCCTCTTCTATGTTATTTTCTCCAATCACATATATTCACTTAGTAGCCAAACTCGATTCCCTCATATGAATCCCCATCATCAATTTGCTTACCCAAGAGATGAGATAGCATCAATATTTAGAATCTAAGAATTTAAATAATTTATTTAAGTATAAAATTAAAAATAATTTAATGAAGTATAAATCCATTGAATTCATATATTTATAAAATTTATCCCAGATACTCAAGCTATTGACATTTTCAGAACATTTGTTTTTGTTCAATGCTCAAATTAAAACATGGTTATCATTTTATAATTTTTAAAATAACAAAGAAAATTTGAGAATTATCAGACCATTGCTTTTAAGATTTGAGATTTATTTTATGGATTAAAAAAATAAAACAGTAATACAATAACATTTATTTTCTTAAATATCAACAGTGAAGTTTTCTGAGTTGTGTTCTGTTAAAAGTACAGATAAAGTGACCTCGGTTCCTTGTTTAAATTATCAGCTAAAAGGGTAATCATGTAAAGTAGAGGACCTTTGAATTATTTATGAATGTGTTGCTGGTGTAGGGAGCTCCATATGTGGTTGCCCCTCTCTTTTATGCTTTGTTTAGTGAGCGGCAGCCAACACCACGAATGAGATTAAACGTAAGGACATTCACGGAAATTCTTAATGCCTTTCTAAGGAGGGGCAGCAAGGGCAAGAAAAACTTCAGCAAGGCTAATTACAAATTTCAAATGGCCATCACTTAATTTTGGGAGCTTTTATGTTTAAGTCATATATCTTTTCGTAATCCTATCATATTTCATTAATTACCACAAACTGCTCTCTTGAAATCATGGTTTACCACTTACATTCTTTTCACATATTTCATATACTTATTACTTAAAATGACCTCTATGATTGATAGGTAAAGATATTTTACTAATTGGCTAAACATATTTATTTATAAATAATTTTATAACATATATTTATATATATAAAGTCTGAATATATTATACGTGTGTGTTCAATAAAAAGTCTTTTTAAATTAACATTTTAAAACTACCATACTTGTTACAAAAAGACACAAACTTTATTGACTCTTCAAGTCTCTGATTCTAAATTCATATTGCATTTGTGAAATAATGAAACTATACACATTAAATATGATAGTTATTAATGCACTACAGAGTATATGTAAGACATGTCATCCTCAGGCATTGTGGATTATTGGATTCAAATTTCTATCCCAGGAGTCTTTTGTACATGTCTGTGCTTTATATGCCACAATCAGATGGGACTATTCTTTGCCAAAAGCTCCCAAGTAAATATGTGTGTATGATAGTTTCAGAATAGATCATCTGTGGACCAGTGATATAATGTTATAATTTAATACATAAAGTACTATAAAATAAATGCTTTTACCACATTTATTTTTTTTAGTGAAACATCTCTTCCTTCAGTTATCAAGCATTTTATTTACTTTTTACAGAAGAGACAGAGCAATTCTACAGAGTAGAAAATATAGTGAAACTCCTAGAAAACTTGATCATTTTGTTGTGTCAATTTTAGAACATAAAATTAGATAAAGTTCAGATGCAAGTTATATTTGTGGCAGTTGAAGAAAAGCTAATTAAGAATTTGTTTACTACCATAGTTTTAACACTTTGACAATGTGATGAACAATAAAATCAGTGAAGATATATAGTTTACAATGAAAACAATAATCTCAAGTGTATAATGACTCACAGTGTCTTATTAGGCTACATGTTAAAAGGAAAGTGTCAATAGGATCCATTCAGTTCTGTGCCCATCAGGTTAATAGACTTTTCTACATTGCCCCCCTCTCCACGTTAAATTGCCTACTTGGGTTTACAAGAGTTAAAGATAATGTAGTATTGGCTGAAGAGAGGGTGCAGAATCTAAGATAGCTTAGCACTGAGTCCTGTCTATGCTCCTTCACCCTGCTCTCTGGTCCTTCTGGACATGTAGTCCTTCTCCCTCCTCTGAAGATGGGATTCATTTCTCTCTCCTCAGCTCATGTGTTTTCTTGTCTTCAGTAGAACAAAATCTTGCTTTACCAAAATGAATTTATATTTCTGTCCCACACTTAATGGATTTTTTGGGGAACTTTATTTCTCCTGTACTGCTTTAGAAAGAAAGCAGAATGGTTAAAAAAAAAAAATTCACATATTAGTTGTACATCACAATACTTTGTGATGTAACTCTGTCATAACACAAAAGTTGTAGAGAATATTTTATTTCAATGACTTGTTAATTAGCTATTTTCTATTATTTATTGATATTACAAAAACATTTCAAAGAAATACACAATACTGTGAATGGATATTATGTTTTTCCAATCACAAGTTGCAAAATAAGCTCTTGAGAGTTAGAATTTGTTCAAATCCATAAAATATGATGGAGTCAAGATTTCAATTTAGGTGTAAATAATTTCCATGGCATAATTCCTTCCACTTTGACACTCTGCCTCCAGCTGCACTTCATTCTTAATTTGGCAGGGGAGTATCATTTAATTTACTTGGCAAATTTCTTTTTGTTTTATTTCTTTTGTCAAATAATGATAAACTTAGTTGACTTCATGTTAGCAATATCACAAATACCATATATCTGAAATCTAGTTACTTTTTTTATTATTTAAAAAAAATGTTTTTTAATTTATTTTTTTGGCTGCACTGGGTCTTTTTTGCTGCATGCGGGCTTTCTCTAGTTGCGGTGAGCAGGGGCTACTCTTCCTTGCACTGCACGGGCTTCTCATGGCGGTGGCTTCTCTTATTGCCGAGCGCTGGCTCTAGGTGCATGGGTTTCAGTAGTTGTGGCCTGTGGGCTCTAGAGCACAGGCTCAGTAGTTGTGGCACACAGGCTTAGTTGTTCCGCGGCATGTGGGATCTCCCCAGACCAGGGATCTAACCCGTGTCCCCTGCATTGGCAGGCGGATTCTTAACCACTGCACCACAAGGGAAGTCCGATAAATCTAGTTGCTTTCAATTGTGGTATTGCTGTGTATGACAACTAATTGTTTCAAGGATTAGTTTGTAAGTGGTGTTGATATATTAACTTACAATTTTTGCTTGGCCAGATTTTTTTCCCCGTCCATCTTGTTCTTGGTCTTATTTATTTGCTTTGTTTTATTGGTTCAGGAAGTCTCCCTGTACCTCAACATAGATGGAGTCACCAATCCCAGTGCCTTGCCCCTCAACAAAGGGTGGGCTTAGAACACATGCTGGGTCCATTAGAATTCTTTATCCACAATATAAACCAATGAGAATCTTCCCTGAAACATCTTAAGGAAACTCAGTGGGAAAAAAAGCTAACTTCATCTTTGACAGCAAAACGTTAAACAAAATCTGCCTTAAACTGCTGATGGTTGTCGTATTGCCTGGTTGCAAGGAGAAAAGATAGCTGTAAGACAAAACCAATATACAAAGGGAAGCAGAGACAGATACAGGGCTCTAAAATAACCATTAAAGACGCTAGATCCATTTGTTCCTGAAGTCACTCCAAGGGCATAAGTACACAAACTCCTAAGTTTTGTTATCTAAATTTCATTGTGTTATTTTGTCACTGGTAACTGAAAGAATTTTGACAAATATAGAAATTATTTTCTGGAAGTATGCTTTCAAAGAGACAGTACATAAGATATGGTATGGACTAAGTAGAATTAAGGACAAAGATTCCTCTTATTACCAATGAAAAATTAATAATCTTCATCATATAATAATTAAGCAGATGACCAATTATACTAATAGATTCTGCATTGTGAGATTCAGACTTTACTTTCTCAAGCCTGAAATTTTAGAAAAGTAGCAGAAAATATCTGAATATTAGAGTGGGCTAATTATTTATGGAACTCTCTTTTCACAAAATAATAAAAAGACAAAGTCTTATTGAATTTGTGTTCAATTTCTTTTAGTTTTGTATTTAGAAAAAAAATGGAAATGTGCAGATGATACTAAATTCTTTCAGAGAATAAAATACGAAATTCATGAGAATAAATGATATGCAGAGTTCTTGACTCTGCATGTAAGCAGAAAAGTGATTTTCATTGATTTCGGGTTGTAAGGTAATTTATCTAGGAACAAAATTCACATTATAATTTTTTAAAAGAGGTCATAAAATAAAATAAAATAAAATAAAATAGTGACAGACTTTATCAAGCTGCTTACCTAGTCCAGAAAACTCTTAAATCTGCCATCACATTTCTGCTGAGTGGGCATTTCACAAGGTCCCAGTCCTGGAATTTTAGTAGATAAAATAGGATGGTTAAGGGGGTGGGAGGTAATGGGAGATTGGTGGTAAAGTTGCATTTACAGTTACACTTCTGTTTTTTTGGCTGCAGCTTGTGGCCTTGGATACAGAGCTCAGACTTTAAATTATACAAGGATTTTCCACTGTACTGAGGGTCAGTGCCCCCAACACCCCTACACACACACCTTGTTCAAGGATCAATTGTAATGGCAAAACCTAGTAGGAAGACTTAAGTAAGCTGTGCTTAAGAATGACATCATAACTCTAGACTCTTCGTAGTGTGCCCCCAGGTTTAGAATAAGGTTTCATCTTTTTATAACAACTCATACTTTCAAGTTAGCTACTTGCCCTTGGAAGCATCAGTTCTATGTTCTAGGGAAGAGGAAGGAAGAAAGGCTAAAGGATCCAGAGGCATCCCAAACAACTGTTTTTGGTTTGTTTGGGGTTTTTGTTGTTGTTTTTGTTGTTTTTCCTGAAGCTTTCTTTTCATCTCTTTCCTTACCTAAGCTCCCTCAGCCCTACCAATTCAGTACTTGCATATGCCACCTGAAAAATTATTTTGGGGTATGAAAACATGGAAGAGGAGGGAATTGAGAAGGGTTAAGTGTTTAAGAAGGAAAAACTAAACTAAAAGTGTACTAAAACTAAGAGTGCAGATTAAGCTGGTTATCACTGTGGGAAACTGGACATCAGTCCAACTGTTCCGAATACACCTTAGAATTTTCTCCCTGAAATGAGGAAGAACCTATTTACCCACTGACTCCTCCCTCCCATCCCCATTGCACAAAGCTTATCCCAGAAATAATTAATGCCCTCTGACTTCACTTCTACTCTATGTGCCGGAAGAGCTGAGTGGGCTTGGTCAGGATCCCATTCAGTGAGAGCAGAGCAGATCAGGCAAAACAATTATTAGTCCTTTGCAAACTTGATTTAATGGAACTCTATTGATCATTTATTAATTCATTTTACATTTATATTCCATCAATCTTTCCAAACCTAGGCCAATATTCTACTGCACTTTTGTACGGTAACTTGTATTTTGTTTGTTATCATAAATCATTTTTCTGCTACTTCTGTTTAGTGACGGTTATTGATTTCTTCTTCCAAGTTTTTGAGACATATGATTTCAATTTCCAAATATATTATTTGAATTTTTTTACACTAAACTTATAAAATAACTCTGAAAAACATCAATAATTGCACGATGGCATATAATTCACCTTTTAACTTATTTTAAAAATTTGAATGTGCCTTAGCAAATATGTTTTGTTTCTTTTTATGTTTATATAGACTCTTTATAATTTCTCCCTAGGTCATTGGCTTGTATTTTATAATTCCATTATAATTTTCTTACTGTTGATTAATGTATTTCTTCCATTGTATTTTCTAATTTGCTATTGACATTATAAGGAAAAAACTACTGAAAATCTATATATCTGGCCAACTTCCTCAGCTCACTTATTACTTTCAGGCTCTAGCTGGATTTTCTTAAGTGTTCTAGGTAGACAAGTTTTTCCACAACTTGTTATTATTTCTATTTCTTGCTTCCTGCATTTACTAGCTTCAGGGAAAACTATGAATAATAGTGATGAATACAGGCATCATGTTCTTATTCTTGACTTTATTGACATGACTCTAGTACAGTATGTTCCCCAAGATATTAATAGATATGTGTAAAAGAATTTCACTGACCAAATAAGTGGAGGAAAATGTAAGTTAACATGCTTGATCAGGGCCTGGCAACTAATTAGTTGTAGAAAGTTGAACTATTATTTTTGTATAATTTTTCCCTTTATCTCCATATCTCTTTGATTTCCTACAGCACATTCCCAAAGAATACTTATGTATTTAAAATTCACCTACAGAGGAATTATCATGAAGTTTTTATCTAATAATCCTTTGTCAGTTTCAGATATTTTAAATATTGGTTACTCCTGTGTCAGTTGTCTTATTAACTTTTTTCCTCATTGTACTTAATTGAAAGGAAATCTTTAATTTTAATATAAATTAATCAAATTAATAATTTTTTATGGATTTACCTTTTTGGTTTAAAGAAATACTTTATCATTCTTAATTGATCTTCTATGATACAAAGATGAACTTCTATATTGTTACTGCTAATTTTATTGTTATATACTTAGGCTTTTTTTTCTACTAGCATTTCTAATCAATCTCCTATGTCCATAATTTTATTTTAATATATTTAACTTAATATTTTATTTATTTGCATCATCTCTCAATATTTCTTGACCAGTGCTTACAACGGCGAGTCTTTCTTATTAATCTATTCAAAGAATATGTTTTTTTCTACAGTCTTGAATTTTTGTTGTTGTTGGTTTTGCCCTTATATTGATTATTTTTTTCCTTGATTCTTTAGTATTTTTATTGTTATTGTGTCTGTTGTATTTTTTCCTGTGTTTTTCATTTGAGTAAATGAATTTAAACCTTTAGATTTTGTTTTTACAATTGCTTTAATAGTTGTCCCATATTTTGACAGACAGTGTTATCATATTACTTCAATTCTAAATATTTGTTAACTAGCTGCATGATTTCTTTTTAAGTATAAAGTGAATTTCCAATTATATGGATTTGTAGTCTACATTTTGGTCGTTACTTTCTAATTTTATTGCCTTATATTTGGAGAATGTAATCTGATATTTATCTCTAGGAATTTATTGATGTATATTGCTGGCTTAAATAATGGTCTATTTGTGAAAATGTTTAACATATGCTTGTGTATGCTGGATACTATTGCTTTTGGGATCAAGATGTCTATATTTCTTCATAGTTCAGGCATATTAGACTTGCTAAATTTTGATGTCTCTTCTTAATTTTGTCTAATGAAACAAATTATTAGCTAATGAAAGAGGTTTTTTAAAATTTCTAAATACTACTAATGCATCTAAACTTATTAATGTCTGTACTTTTCCTATAATTAGACAAGTATATCAGCATGTTTTCATACCAAATCATATATCCATCTCTACAATTTTATTTTATTATATCATTTATCTCTCTTTTTTCCCTTTGTATGTAGTTTTTTTGACAAGACTGAACTTAATCAAGGTATATGATCACCTTCTTTTTTCATAGCTCTTGGAGTACGTTATTTTTTTTTTAATTAATATCATTACTTAAGTACTTCCTATAGAAATATTTTCCATGTGGATTTTTTAAGGCGAATCATATATGGTTTGTATTCCTGAAAATATTTTCACTGTATATTCATATTTCAGTGACATTTTATTAGGATCTAAAAGTTTACATCTAGAATCATTTTGTTTTTAGATAATAAAGTTGTTACTTAATGTCCTATTTCATCCAATGTTGCTGTTCAAAATTTAATGTCAGCCTGATTCTTGTTTCTTTATAAAAGAACACTTTTTTTCCCTCTCTCTAGAATCTCTCATAATTTTCTATTTGTCTTGGCATTCTTTAGTTTAGTGTTCATAAATTTCACTATAATAATGGATATTTCCTTTCATGTTTGCCTTCTATGCAAATTTCTAGCCTGAGATCTTTCTAATTGTTGTTTTTTTTTTTTACTTTTGAGCCTTGCAGAACATTTGGTTTTGTCCAAAATGTCCATAAGACATTTGTTTCATAAGACATTTTGTCCATGCCCAATGTCCTTAATATTTGGTCATATTTGGTCCTGTCTAAAACATCGATGGAGACATTTGATTCACTCCAAAATATCCATAACACATTTGGTCCATGGAATATTTGATCCTTAAGACATTTGGTCCACACCAAAATGTCCTTGGTATTTGGAGGACAATTTGGTCCTGTCAAAAAAACCCATAAGTTATTTGGTCTATGCCAAAATGTCTTCGATATTTGCTCCTATCCAAAACCTTTAGGCATGGACCAAATACGCTCATGGTCGTTTTATATAAGACCAAATTTAAAGGACCTTCTAGTGTGCACCAGATGTCTTTTATACGTTTTGGACAGGATGAAATGTCTGCTAACCCTTCTGAGAAATAGATCTACATTAATTTTCAAACATCTCCTCCCACACACCCTTCCTCCCTTTCTTCCTTTATTTTTATTTTTGCTCTTGTTTTCTAATCAGTGGGTCTAATATTATCCAGATGATGGCCCTTGTGTTTCATTCCTCCATATATCTTACACCTCTTTTATATTTGATATCTTTAATGTTTTCCTGATGCCTAGATAGATGTATCCTTAAGTTATTCTTTACCTATATCTATCTCATTACTTATACTATCCATTGTATTCATTGATTCAACTAGTTTACAAATATTTAATCAATTTGTACCACTAGCTTCTGATTCCTGTTTGAATTTTAATATCTTTCTTTTTTCTTTTTATGAATATGTATTTTAAATCCCTGGTATGTCTCTTCTATACTCATTTAGTATAAGCTGTCAACTTTAGTCTTTATTTTGAGGTAGCTATATGTTTAAGTATTTATTTTGTGTTTTAAACTAATATTTTTCTAAGGGTCTCATCTATTCTTTCTGGTAATCGGGACTGGGGAGTGATTTACAGCCAGGTCTCAGTCTTTATTAGCCCAGTGAGGTCAGAGTAAAGCAGCAGAGGCGAGCCCTAGGCAGGAAGCTCCAAGTACCACAGTTGCCTACTACTCTCTTGACTCTTTTTCTTTTTTAAATCAGGCAAGTTCTCACTTGAGAGTTTCACTTTTAAACTTTTGGGAATGTGATACAGGGAGAAAGAACTCAGTCAAATCTGGAGACTTGCAGAGGCAGAATTAGAGTAGTGAAGGCCATTACCAACAGTTATCTAAGATGTTAATTACTGTTCTCTTGAACCTACGGGAAAAGAAATGTAAAAAGCAAAAGGCAAAACTTTAAAATCTGTCCTGCAGCTCATCTGGCCACCCACCTTCCTCACACACCTGTGTGTCGATTTAAGGCAATATTCAATTTCCCCTCACATTCATGAACTGTGTTCACTTAATAAGTAAATATAAGAAAAGAATCATATCTGGGATTCCACCACTCTGTGTGATTAGAATATTAGAAGAATTTACTTCCAATAACATTCATCTTATAAGATCATATTTCATTTATATTATATAGTACATATAAGATGCCTGCATGTCTCTTATTATCCAACTACTATTACTTGGTAATTAATATTTTTCAATAAACATTTTCCTGTATACATTATATCTTCAAACTTCTAAAGTTATTTAGACCTCCAGATAGGAATAATTGTTTTAAAGGTCCTCAGAAGCCTTTGTACAACATGATTTCCTCATTCCTAGACTCTACATCTTGATCAGTCAATGTTTAAAGATTGCAACTTACTGATAGTAAAGTTTTAACTGTAAACAAAGAGAGACTAAGATATATTATCTTTCTTAATAGTCAAGGATTTTTAAAAAGTAGAATTCATAGAGTGATAAACGTAAGAATTACTGAAAATATTGAAACCAGAAGATCAAATTTGGACCCTATAGAAGACACTTCTAAGTGTTACTTAAGTTTTTTCCAGTGAAGTCTGTCAAAGACTAAAATGCTTTATTATTAATGTATGCAAATAATACAGGAAAATAACATCTTTTAATGAGTTAGAAAACACATGCAAATTACACCAATGATTAATACACAATCTGTTTATGCTAAAATCAATAAACAATAAAAAGTTGATATATATTAAGATTAAATAACAAGCATGAAAACACTGAATGAATTCAGAAACGTGTTATGAGAATGAATCATTTCCAAGTCACAAAATATACTATCAACTTTATTTTTATTGATTCCTTTTTATTTCTTTTTTACTGATTCATATGGATTGTTTTTATTCTTCAAGTATAATTCCTTCTTAGATTCTTTAAGGAAAATTTTTAATAAAATGCTATCACCTAAAAATAAATATTCTACAACTGATCTGAATGCTGAATCTATTTGAATTTGTTTCAAGTCCAGAGTCCATGAATACTAAGCTACATCTTTAAGAATTTTTTTTTTAAAGAAAACTGCCTCTCAGTATAGATTTTCATCAACATCAAAGAGAATAAGATCACATATATCTTAGCAGTGAAAGGAGAATTGTTAGAAATCTGTATTATAGACTAATTTAGTACATACATTACATGTAAATCCTTTAATTTAGATGTTGTAATAAGCTAAATCAGAATGCTAGTAGTCTGTGATTAAGCATCAAATATGATAAATTCATGTCAGGTAGAGAAAAAAAATAATGATTCACTGATAAAGTATCTCTCTCCTCACACATTTAATCATTGATCCCTTTTCTGAAATGTTTACTTAGCTTCTTCTTGAATTTTTATTGTCAAAATCTTTATTAAATTAGACTTGGAAAACTAAAGTACAATTATATCTCTTCTGATTGATTTATATCTCTTCTAGTTGATTTTTAAAATAATTTTAGATCATTTTGCTGAGGACAATAAAATACATTATTCTATTAGTTTCATATTGTCTCTGTAGCAAATTACCACAACTTAGAGGCTTGAAACAACACAAATTTGTTATTTTAAAGTTCTGGAGGTCAGAAGTCAGGACACACAGGGCTAAATTTCTTTCTGAAGCGTCTAAGGAAGAATCTATTTTCTCACCTTGAACAGCTTCTGGAAAGCATTCTTAGACTCCTGGCTCCTTCCTCCAACTTCAAAGCCAACAATGGCTATTGGAATTTTTCTCACAATGTCAACTCTGTTTCTGACTCTTGTGCCTCTTCCTAGATTAAGGCCCATTCAAATACTTTTAAACAATTTCTTTACTTTAAGATCAGTTGATTAACAACCTTGATTTGATCTGTGACCTTAATTCCTCTTTTCCATGTAATATAACATTTTCATAGGTTCCAGGGATAAGGGTGTAGACAGCTTTAAGGTTTGGAGTGGGATATCATTTTGTCTACCTCAATTCTCATTAGAAAAATGTAACTCAATGATTATATTTGTTATTCATTAAGAAAAATATTGGTCATCTGCTATGTGCAAGGCACTATAATAGGTGCTGATGATACATGGTTCTTACTCTCAAGATGTATGGTGCATAATGAGAGAGTAAGGGATGTTAATATGTCATTAAAATACTGTGTGCTAAATATATGATAGTGAGAAGGGCAAGAAAATACACCAAAGGGACCCTCATTATCCACTAGGGATGCAATTTGCTTTTTGAAGATAGTATCTTTTAAATTGAAGTTCTAAGAAAAAATATAAATATCCCATGCACGCATACATGGATGGATGTGTGTATATGTATATGTATGGGTATGCAAGCTTGCAATGCATATCCAGGTAAATGGAGCAATTTGTGCAATGATCCTGAGGTGGAATGGCATTAATGACAAATTTTAGGAAATAAAGTATAAAATGCCTCTGTATTAGCAAACGGGAGATAGATGATAGTATTGTCAGTGGTAAACGTGGGATTTAAGAAAAAAATCAAAAGGGGGAGAACCTTTCTTTCTACATGAAGAGAGCAACAATATCTTCAATTCTGAAGACTTTTGGTAGAGAATTAATTTAATCAGACCTGTTTTTAAGTGGATTATTCCAGAAGTTATTGGAAAATTAAATAGAGGTTGGGATAGAATTATGAAGGATTAAAACAAGCTCATAATTTGTTTAATAATCAAAAAAGAAGAGAATGAGATTCTCCAGGTGACTGAAGCAAAATCTGTTTGTAAAAAAAGTAGGTTATATCCTGTGAAATCTTTGCTCTAGGAGTACCTATCAACAGTTTTCCTAGCACGGACAGAGGACCCACCTCTTCATGGCAAGGTGTTCAGTCCACAAGAAAGTGCAAGGTTTTGTTTCACATCATGTTAAACATTCTAGATTGTCAAAAAGTGTGGATTGCAATGGTTACAAATGTGTCTGTTCAAGTCATGTGTACCATAGGAATGATGGTTTTTAGTGTCCACAGCTAAAAATCTCTAGAAACTCCAGTTAATATATATATATATATGTATATATATTTTTAATTTCCCATAACTGCATGTGTGGACATTGTCTTCATTATCTGAGCCCACATTTAAGTAGCTCCTTGCCCTCAACAAGCTTCTACATCAAAACTGTATGCTAAATTATTTAAGAATTAACCTATTGAGATCATTTTCTCTCTAGCTAATCCCAGCACATTCAAAGAGACAGGAAAATTATTTTCATTGCTGTGGGTATCAAGAGCTTATTTTATAACTATAAACGCAAGAATTTCACTCTGTTTTTTTCTCTATTAAGTGTAATCGATTTTCTAATTTGCCTTTCATGTATTAAGGGAGAGTTCTTATGTTAAAAAATACATGAGAAGTATATAAACACAGTTAATGTCTTAAAATTTTACTGAGCAACAGGTGGCATTAGCAATCATAAAAAAAGGATTTTTTCCAGATTTTGGACAAAATTGTAAAAAACAAATATGATAGGAGAATGGGTAAACCAGTCTCAAGCTGCCAAGAAATATTATTAAGCCGTGCACTCCAAATCCAGCAAACTAGAAGAGAAGAGGTCAGCTAAAAGGGCAGTCAGATTTCACTTAGGGAAGAAGGTGGAATGCATGTTCTGTGAGGAATTTTTTTTTAATTTGATTCTTCAAAGGGAGAGTTTTTAAGGCACAGTGAAATGGGTCAGTAGAGACACAAACTCACAAAGAAAAAGGAGAAAAGATGAAAATCATAAGAATGGAAGCTTAGGATAGGAAACATGATTACTGAATTGCATTTGGTATGGCATTCAAGGCTAATAGAAATGAGAAATATTCTGAATTGACTGGTCTTGACTAGTAGAATCCAGGAAATATTTTGTTCCAGTTAGCAGCTGAGGTCTTCACATAGGTTTTCAAATAGAGCATTAATAGGAAATTGTTCAATGTATCTGAGGGTTATGACAATAATAACATCGCATTTTTATTACATATGGTTCCCAACTTATGATGGTTCCACTTACAATTCATCCACTTTATGATGGTGTGAAAGTGATATGCATTCAGTAGAAACCCTACTTCAAATTTTGAATTTTGATCTTTTCCCAGGGCTAACAATATGTAGTATGACACTCAGCTTGCAGTCAGTTATCCAGTCAAGAGGGTAAACAACCAATACACTTAACAACCCTTCTGTACCCAGACAACCATTCTGTTTTTCACGTTCAGTACAGTATTCAATAAATTACATGAGATATTCAACACTATAAAATAGGCTTTGGTTTGATTATTTTGCTCAACTGTAGGCTAATGTAAGTGTTCTGAGCATGTTTGAGTTAGGCTAGGTTAAGCTATAAGTGTATTACATGTGTTTTTGACTTATGATGGGCTTATTGGGATATAATCCCATCAGAAGTCAAGAAAGATCTATATATATGAATAGATTTATATTCGATTAGGTTATTAATAGATTTATATTCCATTAAATTGGGATTTTATTGGGGACAGAGTAATTTTTATCTCAAAGTTACTAACATCTTGTTTAGTGCTTACCAATTGTAAGTTCCAAGTGAAGTTTTATTAAAGAAAATAAATGAATAAATATTTATGAGTTTATATTTTCCTTCAGTAAATATTATTGATCACTTACCAGGCATTGTTCTATGCCTGAAGATAAAGTAGTGAATAAATGCCATCGTATCTTCTCTTTTACTTATTGCCATATTGGTACAAGAGGAATTTTTCAACGTTTATATTAATGTGTCATGATTAGTGTTTTGTAATGAGGTAGAGAATATGCAAAGATTTTTCTGGATTTTGTATTTTGATAAATTCACTTCTTCTACATAAGTATTTAAACACACAGCTAAATATGTATATATGTATACATATATGCATGTGTAAAATATATATGTATATATTTGTATATATGTGTAAATATATATGTTTCACATTTACAAGAGTAACATCGACATATGAATGAACATATTGAAATATGTTCTTATTCTTTTAGCTTTGTATAAAGCAATAAAATACTGAAATGTTAGAATTTAGCTAATTTGTCTAACTCTGTCTTCCTATATGTGGGGAGAGACAGATGTCAGGATGATGTCAGCCAATGATTATAAGAATCTCTGATTTTAAAAGAATATATTAAATTAAATGGTATTTGTAAACATTTAGATATTCTAGATAATTAAAAGGTGACCAGAAAATTCCTATATTTTCAACGATTTACACTGTGTATTTAATATGTTTTGGGTATTGTTTTTCTGTACTATTGAAACTAAGAAAACTAAATAATAGCTCTGTGTCAATCTTTTTGCATTGAATAGCTTTCAAATATGTATGCAAATATTATAAATAAAACTTTTTTTTTTTAATGATTCCTACCATGGATACACTTATAGGGCTTAGAACTATTCTGCAAGTCAGCCTCTTTTGTTTTTCCCTACAAATTTATGTATTTTCTCTTTTTGAAAGGATCTCATATGGTAGGATTTTATATAATGTTGAGGGTATTTTGCATGATGAGACATTGGCAATTAGGATTAATATCTTCATCTTGGCAAGTAGAGTGATCAAATGGAGAAGGCTGGAACTCAGAGAAGGTTTCTAATTGATTGTAGGCACATAGACCCCCCTGTTTACTGACATGACACTGGTAAAGTTTAAGGGCTATCAATTTGGAACCGATTAGAGGAAAACTTTCCCATAGTGTGGTGACCACTGGCAAAATACTCTGCATCAGGAAATCAGCCAGAAAAATACTGTAGCTGCACCTTAAAATGGACTATATAATTTTATGGCCAGTGTAACATGTGTAGTTATGAAAGTTAAAATAATGATGGGTAAAATAAAAAGAGGTAATTAAATATCACACTTCAATGCATTAACCATTTATCCACAAGGGCAAGAGAAGTGCTTCTTCTCTAACTGATTCTTGTAAAAAATCACGTTTGAGTTTCTATGCTTTAGTAAGATCTACTTTATTTTGCTATTGCTAAAACATCATTTGTGGCTTTGTGTTAAAAATGGCTTACAAATGTGTTTGGAAGGACATGGTATCTATATCCAACACTTGGTACAGTGTAGGCACTCAGGCATCCTATAGCCTTTATTTATGATTCAGATTACAGCAGTTTGGGGCTATAAAATGGTTTCAATCTCACTTATAACCTCTGTTTCTCTGCCGCCATTATAAGTCTTTTCAACACTTTCAAAATTTCATGCAATTTTCTTTTTCTGGGCACAACAAGCGGTGATATAATCCTGATATAAATTTTGACCAATCTTAGGAAGCTTTCAGAGAGTATCATTAAAAATCATAATTTAGAGGAGGCTCTACTTATGGTTTTTAAGGCCTCCAGTTATGTAAATAAAAGGGAAAAGTGTTTGAAATACTGTAAAAGTAGTCTAACTGTAGGTAGTGAAATTGACCCAAATACTAGGCTTTCAGTCAGTCTCTACTTCATGTAACACTGTAATTCAGGAAGACCTTACACATTATCTAATGCAATTATTCAACCAATGCACGTGTTAGGGAGGAAATAATTTTCCTCTACCCCTTTTAGGTTCTTCTGACTGTTCTGAGAATTCAATTGACATGAGAGAGATCAAAGAAAAAAAAAATCAAACAAACGCTTAATAACAGGCATACATGGCAGACCCAGAAAAATTGAGAAATTCACCAAAATGGCTGAAGCCCTCACCTTAAATACTATCTTTGGCTAGAGACAAAAGAGGATGTTGGGGGTAGTGTTTTGGATTTCAAAGGGGAGGAAGACGATTCATATGAAAAAGCAAATGTTTGGTAAATAAAAGTTTGCTGGGCCATGCAGAAACAATGGAATACAGAGTGGACTCTTATCTCTAGGCCCTGTCAAGTTTTCCCCACCACACCTAGCCCATACTTTTTGCAGATATCTCCGCTGATAGCTCTATTCCAGGAACAGCCCTCCTATCTAAATTCTTTTGGGCAGTTTGGGGGAAGGTCAAAGGTTCTTTCTCAGTCTTTTGGGCCTTGGTTGTTTTCAGCTTGAAATAATCTGCATGCTGAAAAGACACATTTTGGGGTGGCCAATTTTACTCATCTACAAATGCAAAATAAAATAATTTAAAAATAAATAACATACGACAGTTAAATAAATAATAGACTAGATTGAATGTACTGTATCTCTTGCATGTCACTAAATTAGCTTCAGCAATCAGCTCATAGTCTCTCTTATGACGGGTCATTGCACTATTTCCATAACATTTTATACTAGCAGTTTTTCTTTATTGAATGCTACCTATATGTGAAAAGCTGTATTTGATAATTTATCTGCTTTAACTCAGTTAATTGCCACAATACATTTGCATTATATAATTACCTCACTTTATAGCTAAATGAATTAAAGCAAAGAAAGACAAGATGACCCAAGGGTCACCAGTTACTTCATGATAGAGTTGGGATTCACTCTCAGATTGGACTCAAAAGCTCGTACTTCCAGTTACTGTGTTTACAAACCTACACTCAAATTTATCTCACTGTGATACAACTCATGTGTAGACACCAGTACATTAAACTCTTTAATGGAAGAAACCACAATTTGCCCAACTTTATATGCCTGTCATTCATCACAGGTGCTTATACATAGTGGTCCTGCCACTTGTTGGCTGTGCAATCTTGGGAAAGACAATTTACTTCACTCTGCCTCAGGCATATCATCTGTAAAATGAGGAGAAGTTTAAAAGTATGCATTGTAGGACAAAGGGAGGGAAAAGAGAACAGAGAACAAGAATGGAAAAAAATTGGCAGTTATCTGAGGGTGAAATATTTGAAAAACTGTCTTGCTGAATTTGCTATGTAACAAAATATTGCCACAGTATTCGCATGGGCTATAGAGAGAGACTCTTTCTCTGGCAAATTCACATCTGAAAGTATGAAAGAGAAAGAGAGAATTAACATATATTAATTATTAATTAAGGAGAGCCTGTGATCTCGGGGTAGATAGACAATAGTCAGTTAATGGTTGCATAGTGACAAAATTTTTGACTGGTGGTCTCTAAAGTAGGAACTATTTCACCCCATGGGCTGAAGAAGAAAATTCTAGAGGTTCTGTTCGCATTTACATATTTAGTGTTATAGCTATTTAGTTTAGAATTTAAAATAATTAATAAACTTTATCTACATTTATCATCTGATTTTTTTAAAATGAGCTTATAGTAAATCAAACAAGTTTAGAACAGAATAAAAATACATGTTAAGAATGCAAACATCTACAGTGTGAAGATATTCTATTAGTTTTATCTTATGTAGCCCTTATAAAAATAAAACTGGTATTATATTACAAGATGATTCTTGGGTTCTGCTTTTCTTGATTTATTATAAAGGAGTAATGTACCATTTAGCTGGAACAAAGTCAAAGGAAATAATAGAAATAAAATGATTTCTTAAGACTCAAACTATGTGTTTGTATCACTCTCAGTTATATACTACCCTAGTGTATATAGAATTTAAATCAGCTTAGGGAAAAAAGAATGGCTTAAATTGTGACTTGAGGGATGGAATAAAAAAGAAAATAAGAATTCTTAAAACAATGCATTCTTTGCTACCCATGAACTACAGCAAACTAGGGAAACTGTCATCAACAATATGCTCTAGAGATAGCCTTTAATCATTTCTCAGGATCGCATGAACTTTGAAAATGTCAAGGAACAAGTACTATAGCCTTTTCAGAATGGAATTTTGGTGCCTGTAGTCATCCCAGGAAGAGTTTTTAGGAAATCATTGCTGTGTTTCTCAACAAGTGCAGTTAGAGTATGAAATTGGATTTTTCTTTTGGATAGCTATGCAATTGAAAGACTTTTGTAGCCAGTCTATTAAACTTTCTATCTGTCCTATGAAATTTAGGAATGTATAGTATTATAGTATTGTGCATAATATAACCAGGAATTTTAATTATCTTGAAAAAGCAATGCTACAGTGAAAAGTAATTTTAAATTAATTCTCAGTTGTAACTTGTTTGATTCAAGGAGAAAAAGAGATCCCACTCTTTTGAACATATCTTTATATAAAAAATGGCTATTTCCATACTACATTTTCATCTCCTTTTTCAAATATTTATAACCAAACACAAATAAAACTTGGAATGAATTTTTGATAATACCTGTTTTGCTTGATTGAACTCTTGCCTTAAAGTCCAAGTAAATGAAAGATTAGTAGGAGGACGAAGAGGAGGAGGAGGAGGAGGAATGGCAACTGCTTTGTGTCTTTGAGTGATGACACCAAGAAAAAAAATACAGTGTATTATTACTTCATCAATTGTCTTTACAGAGTTATGTCTTAGAGTAGTTACCACATATGTCTTAGAGTAGTTGAGAGTATTTTATGCTCTCAAATTATTTATAACAATAGCCTAATCATTAGGGTCTACTGTACTCCACATATATAGTTTTTAAGATACAATCCAATTGTAAATGTATTATAATGCATATAGCTGCATGATGATTATAAGACAACATTTGATACATTTACAATGGGTTTGAGCTAATGATTTCAGAAATATAAAATGACACGTAATTCTATAATGATGTTTATCATTCCTGGTATCTTCACACAAAGGTTGTTATGGTTTGAATATTTGTGACCCCCCCAAATTCTTATGTTGAAATCCTAATGCCCAATGTGATATTATTAGGAGGTGGATCTTCTGGGAGGTGCTTAGGTTATGAGGGTGAAGCCCTCATAAATGGGGTTGCTGTTCCTTTAAAAGAGACCCCACAGAATTCTCTTGCCCCTTCCACAAAGTGAGGAAACAGTGAGAAGTCAGCAGTCTACACCCCAAAAAAGTATCTTCACCAGAACCTAACCATATTGCTACCCTGACCTTGGACTTCCTGCTTCCACAATTGTGAGCAATAAATTTCTGTTGTTTATAATTTTTCCTATCTATAGAATTCTGTTATAGAAGCCTGAACAGACTAAGACAAGTGTGTTCCTATGTTGTAAGCTCATCTAAGATAGAATCTAGTGACTACATCCAGTTTAGGCACCTGGCATTCTCAAGGTAGACAAGTTTATTTTCCATAGGTTCTTATTTATTTATTCAACCAGTATTTACTAAGCATGCTTAGAAACAAAAGATGCATGTTGTGTTGCATACAAAAGAATCTTTCATATGTATATAGATAATAGTGGGACACAAAGAATTGAATAATACAGTGATGATGTAACTGCTAATAGAAATAATAGAAGCTGGTATTTAGGGAAGGAGTTTACTATGACCTCAATCTAACTTTCTGGTAAGAATCTTTTAGATCAGTGATTTCCAATGTCAAATTTTTGAGTGACAATTTTTGTTTCCAAATTACTTGATCGTGGAGGAATTAAGAAGAGGTTCTAGTATGCTAAGAGGCCAGTGTCTATTTCAGAGAGGGAACACTGCCAATTGTTAAGTCACTACCAGCACCCAAGATCTTTTTCCATTTTGTGAACTTTTGCTGGTCACATTCCCTCATCAATATCTAAGGAAGGGACTTCCCTGGTGGTGCTGTGGTTAAGAATCCACTTGCCAATGCAGGGGACACAGGTTCCAGCCCTGGTCTGGGAAGATTCCACATGCCGCAGAGTAACTAAGTCCATGCACCACAACTACTGAGCCTGCGCTCTAGAGCCCACAAGCCACAACTACTGAAGCCCACATGCCACAACTACTGAAGCCCATGTGCCTAGAGCCCGTGCTCTACAACATGAGAAGCCTGCGCACCACAGCAAAGAGTAACCCCCTCTCACCGCAACTAGATAAAGCCCGCGCACAGCAACGAAGACCCAACACAGCCAAAAAATAAATAAATAAATAAAATATATATCTAAGGGAGATGGAGATAGAAGTTGGCCTTATTTCTAAAGGAAAACACTCTACAAGTTGTATCAGGACTGGCACTTTGGAGATTCTGCTTGAGGCAAAAAGCTCTGGAAAGGAGTATCTCTGTTAACTATTTTCCTGAGCTTTGTTATACATAACACAGACAAGTGACACAACAGAAAGCATGAACTAACAGACTATACTTGTGGAATGGAAGGGTGTTTTATGAAATAATTTATACAATCAAAATGTATTAAAAAAACCTTTTTAAAAAACCTGATGTAGCCAAGAGCCAACATTAGAATTCACACTTTACAAATATATTTGAAGTCTTATATGTCTCTTTCTTGAACAAATTCTCCTGTCTACCAAGAACTAACCATTACCCTTATTCCAATGCATTTTCATGCATATCTTTGTATTTTACTACATTTAAATTCATCCCTAATGAATTTAATATATTCTTGATTAGTATGTACTGTTTGCATTTTTATAATCTAAATTCATGGTATCTTTATTTTAAACTTGTTTTCTTCACTCTTTTTTTTTTTTTTAAGTATTTATTTATTTATTTATGGCTGTGTTGGGTCTTCGTTTCTGTGCGAGGGCTTTCTCTAGTTGAGGCAAGCGGGGGCCACTCGCATCGCGGTGCGCGGGTTTCTCACCATCGCGGCCTCTCTTGTTGCGGAGCACAGGCTCCAGACGCGCAGGCTCAGCAATTGTGGCCCACGGGCCCAGCCGCTCCGCGGCACGTGGGATCTTCCCAGACCAGGGCTCGAACCAGTGTCCCCCGCACCGGCAGGCAGACTCCCAACCACTGCGCCACCAGGGAAGCCCTGTTTTCTTCACTCTTAACTTGTTATATTTATTTATGTTGATATGACAGCTATACTTTGTTTTTATTTTGACTTCAGTCTACTGTTTTGCTGCATAAATATTCTACAGTATATTTACCTGTTCTACTGGTGTGAGCTTAGTCCCCCCTCCCTCACTTTTTCACTCTTGTAACTTTTTATTACAAGCCTTCATGTTTCTCTGGGATTACAGAACTACATAACCTATAACTGGGTTATAGGATATGCATATCTTTACCTTTACTGAATATTTTAGTAATATACTCTGTAAGCACTCCAGTGAGTACTATAGGGAGGAGTCTTAGAGATTGATGGGTGTTCTATTAAATATTTAAGGCATAGATGAGGGTATTATTTTTGGAAATAGACATATAAATCTATAACTAAACTGGACGTAAATAAACTTCTTAAAATATGCTGCCTTTAAATGCATTTATCTTTCAAAGTAATTGTTCACCAACATCCAGAGAATATGTTTGATTAAAATCAGGTAAAACCTTTATTTCCATCATCAATGTACTTGCTGATCCACTAATATTGTTAACTTGGTCAAATCTAAATCATATTAGCAACAACTACATTTGCATTTATTAGTTTCATTTTATGTATTTTTGAATATTTAATTATCTAACTTTTTGAAAGAATTTTAATCAGGTCTGAACAGAGACCTTAAATTGCTAGTGGCAGAGGAAACATTTTCAATACAAATTTTCACTATTTCCTACACATTTGTGATTGCATTTACATTTAAAAATATTTCCTCTACCCTAACCCCATTGGAAATAATTAATCAAATGCATCCAATTTTGGAAAATTAGTGTGTCTTTTAAAAAGATTGAGATTATACTTCTAGGCATTTAACTTGTAAATTTCTACCTCTTGAAAAATGATATTAAAATTATATGGAAAATGTAGCACTAAGCACTTTTTTTTCTGTACATGTCATGACAAATATTAGTATTGTGTACTTTCAGCATAAAAGGAGTTGACAAATTGTCAGAAGTCATAAATGCATAGAGTTAAAGAAGTTTCTTGAAATTTAGTCCCATCCTTTCTTGTAAAGATTTTTCTTCTTGAATTACTAACAAACACAGTTAGAATTGAGGTGTTAACAGTAAAGATTACCAAAAAGAATGTTGATCAGATATTTCTATTTTTTTGTTTTCAAGACTATCACTAATTTGATTGTCTTCATGATTTCATCATTTAGTCAAATATCTTAGGGCAATTGTACACTAACAAATCAAAGAATTACAAATAAAATGAGGCCAGTCTTTCATTTAAGTCAATATGTCTGTAGTAATATCAATAATTATACAGAGAAAGGAACAATCATATTTCCCTAATTTCCATGCAATTAAACTCTCCTGAGGAATTCAAAATCTGACTTCTTGGAAAAAATGTGCCTCGCTGTGAATTTAAAATGTCTTTTCATTGTATCTCAGCACTGGAGAGTGTATTTTAAGTTCTTAAAATACAAAAGGTAAATTTCAAACAGTCTTTCAGCATGTGAATATTACTCAATAGTAGATAGAATAATAGTCTCCAAAGATGTCCAAAAAAATTGTCCCCAAAGAGGCTTAGATGTTTCTAAGCCTTGGAATGTGTGAATATGTGAGGTTATGTGACAAAGGGAAGTAACTTAAGGTTGTGGATGGAATTAATGTCACTAATCATCTGACCTTAAAATTGGGAGATTATCCTGTATTATTAGAGTAGAACCAGTGTAACCCCAAATGATCCTTAAAAGTAGAAGAGGTAGGAAGAAGAGGAAAACCAGAGAGATTGCCACATGAGCGGACTTGACCCAACATTGCTGGCTTTGAAAATAGAGGAAGAAGATGGGCCATCAGCCAAGGAATGTGGGCAGCCTCAAGAAAGCTGAAAAGGCAAGGAAATGGATTTTATCCTAAGCCCCAGAAGGGACATAGACCCACACCTTGATTTTATAATAATCTAGAGATACATTATGAACCTCTGACCTCTAGAATTTAAGATAATAAATTTGTATTGTATAAGCCACTAATTTTATGACAATTTTTTACATCAACAATAAGAAACTAACACTGCCCCAGAGAATATTTAAGGTTTTTTTTGTGTGGCATTTATGATATTTCAATGAATAGAATGTCAATCTACAAATATTTCATATGTTGGAATGTATACGTGAGTCAGGAAATTTATCCCACGTTCAGACAAAATTCACAGACATAATGTTTTACTCAGAAGCTTGGATTACCAAATAACCACAGAAATTAGAGACAGGCAGCACATTAATTCTGGGTAAATTTGTTTCTGTTCTTAACTCTTCATTGTTAATGCTTCTTTTAGGTGGATAGAGCTCACTTGCTGCTCTGATATTCTCCAATTCTTTTTCTTTTTGTGCCACTTTGATATAACTTTCCTTAAATTATCCCTACCACTTAGCTTTAAAAATTTCTATACACTTATTATTTCTATACACTTATCTTATTTCAGATTGTCAAGTTTGTGTTTCATTTTCTCAAGGATCACTTTTTTGGTACTAATCATCTAATCCAGTATAAGGCAATAAAAAAGCAAATCCTTTGCTTCATGAGTAGATAAGAACACTGTTTCTTAACTCTATTGACTGACTTTAGTGCTAGGAAATTCGCATAAGTTATTCAAATTCAGCCATTACTAGTTCCTGTATGAACAGCTCATTCCTGAAGAGATATCCTGGCACCAGCCAGTGGCAGTGTTTCAGTACACCTCCCAAAACAATGTACCAAATGGTGTTGGATCTGTCTCTAAGACTGGGAAATGCAAGCTAAGGAATCTTTTTAGGGAAAATAAGCAGTAAGCCATCCTCCAGCAAAAAAAAATATGTAATCATAGTAAAATGAATGTTTAAAGCAAACAAATGAAATTCTAGATTACAATTAAATGGATTATTTCTTTAAACAAAGACAATAGAGTGTTGGTGAGTTCCATGGCTTCAAAGGGATTGTTTAGCCTCTTAAACAGAAACTTCTCATTAAATCCGTTGGAAAAAAGCACACTAATCAAGGATGGTGGTCAGGAAAGACTCAACTCAGCAGACCTGGGTTGCTAAAACCCAACACATTCCAAAGAAAGGCCTGTCTTCAGAACTAGCCCTTGGCTGGCTCCGAAAATAACCTCTGATCTCTTAGGATACTCTGCTTGATAAGTTTATTTTTTTTTATGCCTGAGGCCTTGGGCCATGCTTTACCAGTTTGACCAGATAAATTTATCATAATGATGTGATTTGTGGTGAATGCCTGTTTTTGCTTTGGGATGAAGTGTGACTGGAGTCTGAGAAGCTGAAGTCAGTCACATGGCAGTACTTCACACATATTACCATGCACTGTTGCTGGGAGAATCAAGCGTATGCCGATATGACTCCACTGGCTGGGGACACCTGAAAGCTTGCACCTGGTTTCTCTGGCCTTCACCCCATGAGCCTTTTTACTTTACTGACTTTGAACTGTGTCCTGTGTTATGTGATAAACTGTAACCATGGGAATAACAGATGTATTATGACTAGTATGGCCTTCTAGCAAATTATAGAGCCTGAGGTTGGTCTTGGGACCCCAACATAGACGAGAAAAAGAATATTATAGTATAATAATGTTTATTTTCTTTTACTTACAAATAAAATGCATCTTGTTTAATCGAAGTCCTAAACCCCAGTTACTGTTTCCATGAAAGCTTTAACACCATTGAGTCAAAATAAAATTAAAACAAAAAAACAATTAGGGCAGTGAATTTTCCTAGTTCTGTATGTTATATAAATAGCAAAGATAATCATATTTACTCAAAAATAAAAGCATTAAGGAAATTAGGGTTACAGGAACTATCTGCCCCTTATAGTATAAAATTTAAAGGGATTTTTTCTGTTCCTCACAGGAACTCATCTTTAATCATATAATGTAAGTAAATGAAACCAGGGTCTCATATGCCTAATTTCAATTTATAGTAAACTTTACAGAAGGATGGTTAGAGAAGTGACAGATATGTAATTTGTATGGATGCCTGAGATCCATTTGAATTTCCTTTTAGCATGCATTCATATGTGCTAGGAGATGCTAGGAGAGCTAAAAATCTAAAACTGTTTCTCAGATGCCTTTGCAGCTAATTTTCTGGATGCACTATGTTTACTCGCATGACATAAACTCAGATTTGAATTAAAGGAACAGGGAGGTGGGAGCTGAGGTGTCCCTTGTGCTGACCCAGATCAGGAAAGAAACAATGCAGTTAGGTCATCTCTGCTTTCTGATTCTAAGTTTTTTGACTGTTTGTTTTTTCTACAATGGAGCCTATGATCATGGTACAGGCAGTTTTATTTGGAAGGTGAAATCATTCCTGGAAGTGTGGCCAGAACATTGTTTTAATATACTTCCAATGATTTTGTATCCACCTAATACTGGGTAATAAATCCCTTTTGATTTAAATTTGCCAGAAAATTTTCAATTGCCTGAAAGCAAAATCAAGGGATTCAATATTTGGAGGAAGAGAGTCGCCTTTAATTTATGCTGCTTCACAGCTTTACTTGGAATTTTTCAAAAAAAGAAAAACAAATCAATATTTCACAGAATTTTCATGTTTTCTTCAATAGAACACAACCAGTTGCAGTACAAATTTACCTAATGAATTCCCAACCTACCAGAGTGAGCTCTACTCACATAAAAGGCACAGTCAAAACCTATGCACAGCTTTGTTCCAAAAGGCTCTTTATACTTTAGTTCAACAATGCAGGAAACTCAAGATAAAAATGATATTATTAACTGGATATAGAGAGTTCTCTGTTAAAACCATAAAACGGTTATGCCAACATGAGAGTCACTTTAATGTACTCACCTCAAACCATTTACTTCTTCACCTCTGTCAGAATCTCTGCAGAACATCCATATCGGTACATAACAGATGCATCCTATTTTCTGTAGCTGACAACAAAGAAACAGACAGGAACACATCCTCAACCACAGGCCAGAAACACTCGTGTTTTTCACTAAAACTCTTCCATGCCTTAGGCGCCTCCTAACCTAGAATTCCGAGTGAAGGACAACCATGACTCACAATTTTGCCTCAGGTATCTCAAAGAATTTAAGAGTTCGAAGACATCTAAGTAAAGTTAGATTAAGAGTCCCAGTCTCCAGAAATTCTTCTGTTTGCAAAGTTATTTACATTTCTGCGCCTGTGACCTGTAAATAAAACTGAAGAGCCGCTAGAATGAAAACATGTCTTTGGGAAACTGTTTTACAAAATAGGCACAAGAGAGGCCTGAAGGGTCCTTACCATCTTCTACCATGTGTTTTCTAATCTTTGTTGCAAAGGAAGAACATGTTTCTTTGTATTCTGTCCTTCACTTATACAAGAATTATTGTTAAAATTCCATTCTGCAAATAATAAACACAAGGCTTTAACCTTTTATATATATTTAATTTCATTGATGAATGAGAAAAAACAAATATTGAGGAAGCAAAGGCAGTTTTAGTTACCAAATAGTGAAAAATGGGAACTGTACCAAAAACTATAATCAAAAGCAGTGGTAACAAATATAACTGTAATCTTCTAAAACAACCCAGGTAATATAGGTGTGTGAGTTGAAAAATAGTGGTGATAAAATATTTTGAAATACTGTTTGAACATTTAAGTTTGTGTCTCTAAATAATAGGAAATGTAAGAAAAACAATATTTGCACATCTTCCCGTCTCTAAGAATAAAGTGTATATGTGGTCATTCTTAGTTCTCACTTACCATATCACACTTTAAAAACCTCTCACCCTCATTTAAGACCCATTTTAAGTGAACAGGAAAATCATTCAGGTACATTTAATTTGTATCTCCCTGCAGAACATAAGGAATGATATAGAGTTGACCCTTGAGCCATGCGGAGGTTAGGGGCACTGACCCCCCAAGCAGTAGAAAGTCCATATATAACTTAGAGTGGACTCTGTATATAGGATTCCTCCATATCCTCAATTTAATATCCAGGAATTCTATTAACTTTGGATTATTTAGTCCTACAGTAGTTATTGAAAAGAATCCACATATAAATGCAACCACAGAGTTCAGATCCTTGTTTCTCAAGAGTCAACTGTATTCAAGAGAAGAAGTAAAGGACTGATTAAAGATAAAGAAATACAAGTCAAAGAAGAGATCATAAAATCTAAAATTATGATAACATTAAGCTTATGTTTATAAAACAAAGGCAGTTTGTCTTTATCTTACAGTATAGGCTGGACAAATAGGTTGATAAAGCATTTTGTTGGTTGTGGCATATGGAGGGACATTGGAGAGCTGTATCTTTTCCTTTTCTGACAGTTGACACACTTAATTCAGGTACCATCAGGTCTTACCCGAGTTACTTTAGTAACATCGCATCTAGGACAATTGCCTCTGATTTATGCACCCATCCCTATGAAAAAAAAAAAATTTATCTGTCTCTATTAGTGTTCTCCTTTTTTAAAGTAAACAGCAATAATAAATGATTACACCAGCTGCAGTTGATTAAAATCTATCTATGGAACCCACAATTGTGGAGAATATAGTGCCATCACTTTATTACACGAGACATTATCTTTTAATCCCATCTCTTTCTGGAATATCTCCCCATAGGTAGAGTTAAACCCTAAAGTTCCTACAGCAGATAATGCTTCCTTGAATTAGAGAATGTAAGGAATGTGTGCCATATTTTATATGTCTGCCATCCTATGATCAGTGTCTCTTTTTATTTGCATCCCCTGAGCTTAGTATAAAGAAACATTGTTAAAAAGTAATGGATGAATAAATTAAAATTGCCCTCTCCTATATAGATTTCTTCTCTACCACATTTTGTGTTCTCCTATCACATAACAGGCATATCCCAATATTCCTATCTAGAACAACAATAATCACTAACAAAGACTCTCCACTTGACCAAACTTTAGTCAGGCTCCTCTGAGCATTTTTCAGACTAGGCATCATCTTTGGGCTTCCATGTCCATCCTTGAAGAGTCTACTTTTGGCAAGAATCCTGCTAAAGCAATTTGTAGAGAATCTCCTACCTCTGTTATCTGATCATCCTCAATATCTGATCAAATTCCTCTATCCCACACCATCATTTCCCAGGTGATATCTGATCACCCTGGCCTACCTTCAAGCAAGAATTCTGTCAAGTTAGTTTAGAAAGAATCTCCCTACCCTTTATGCCTCTTCTCAGTAATTTTCCATCTAGCAACCCCCCTCCCCCAACCGCTCCATGGCTATCAATCCCCATTTTCCTCTTTTGTATATATTTAGAGTTGAGCCTGATCTCTCTCCCCTGCTGAGATACTCTTGACACCTGTGGTAATAGGTCTTACTTTTTTAACAAGCATCAAAATAACTTATTCTTTAACACCACCACCAAAATGAAAAAACTAAAAAAAAAAAAAAAAAAAAAAAAAAAAAGGCCACTGTTAACCCTTTTCCCCAATAGCTGCAGCACTATTTCTTTGTTTCTTACTTCAGCAAAGTTCCTCACAGAATTGTCTACATTTGGCCTCAAATTATTCTCTACCAGCTCTCTTTTAAACCCACTTTAATCAGGATTTCACAACTACTATTCCACCAAAACCGTTCTTGTCAAGATCACCAAGATGGAGATATTTGATCCAAGTCTTGAAGGAGGCAACGGAGAAAATTACTCAAAACTACTGCCTAAGAGAAAGCAAGGGAGACAGTGAGACTCCGTGTAGTAGAAGACATGTTCAGAATGGAAAAGGTGTCAGATGGAGGAAGCATTTTATGTTATGAAGATATTGTCAACTCTACCCTGCCCTTAGAGAATTTGGAACAGAGCAGTGATATGGTAAGGAGATTACCCTGCCTATGGTACTGATACTGACAACAGACAGAAGTGGAGATAGCTGGAGGCAGGGAAACCAGCTGGGAGGCCATGGAATAACAAGGAACATTGCCTTTGGTCCCAGTGGTTTGGGGTGGATGCGGGTAGTATATCGTTGAGGGAAATTGGATGTATTTTCAAGGTTGAGGCAATAGGATTTGCTGAAGAAATTGACATAGAGTGTGAAAAAATGAATCAAGGACAATTCAAAGATTTCCTCATTATCAATGGAGAATATGGTATTTCCATTTTCAGTCCTACAAGGGGATTGGATTTATAGGGAGACTTCAGTGTGGGAAATGTGAAGACAAGTACAATATGAAGTGGGAGGTAACTTTTCCTTAGTTAGGAGAAATTGAAGCATGTTTCATGCTGAGGTTAAGGATCCAGTTGAAAAGGAAAAAAAAATGGATCAGAAGAGAGGTAGGAAAATTGCCTGAGAAATATCCCTGTGGAGGAAAGTACAGATGGGATATAATGTATAAGTGTGGATTTTGGACTTGAAGAAGCACATCGAAACTCAGCAGGGAGATGTGTTTTCACCTTAATTGCTCTTTCAAGAGCACCTTTCTTGAAATGTCCTTATTGAAATATCTTCCTAATGCTTTTCATTGTTGAGGTATATGTTACATACTTTGAAATGAACAGTTATTAAATATAAGTACTATAGGTTTTGACAAATGCATACATCCATGTAAAGTGTGCTTTTATTAAAATATAGACATAACTCCCTTTGTCTCAGTTTCCAATCAACAACATCCCCATTCTCACCAAATCCCTGGGAGCAACATCTCTTCTGCTTTCTTTCACCATAAAACAGCTTTGTCAGTTTTAAACTTGATAAATGAAATGATAAAATATGAACTCTTCTGCTTGTGTTGTCTTTTGTGAAACTTAATGCCTTGGGATTTATACATGTTAAATGAATCAGTAATTTGTCCTTTTTATTCCAGAGTTGTAGTACATTGTATGAACATACACATTTTATTTATCTACACCTGATGAGAGATATTTGGGTTGTCTTCTGTTTTTTGGTGATTATGAATGAATTTGCTAGTAACATTATTGTAAAATTCTTTATATTGGCATATGATTTCATTTCTCTGGATTAAATGCTTAGTCGTAGAAAGGTTGAATTATAGGAAAGGTATATTTTTAGCTTTATAATAAATTACCATATTGTTTGCTAAAATGATTGTTTTACACTCTCCCTAGCAATGTAGAGTCTGGTTGTTACATTCCTAACCATCCCTCAGTTGGATGTGTTGCTCTATCTTGTTATAGATTTAACTACATTTCACTGAAGATGTTGAATACTTTTTCAAATGCTTGTTTAACTATTTGATGTTTTCCTCTGTGAAGTGTTTCTTCAGGTCATTTTAATTGTTGTTGTTCATTTCCTGGTTTGTCTCTAACACTGGAGTTGTTTTATGCATAATACATATTTTGGGATTCAGACATATATATTATAAACATTTCTCCCAGTCTATTGCTTGCCTATTCATTTTTTAAATGTGTTTTTCAAAATGCAGATGTTTGAATTTTGATAAAGTCTGATTTTGCTTCTCTAAGATGATAAAGTAATCTTCTATGACTATGGCTGAGAGAGGAGGAAGGAATGTCACTGGGGCTGTTTTGCATGGGAGGTGCAGGAGCTGTGGCCACATCCTGCTATCATATCATGGTCAGAGCAATCTGGCAGTGGGATAAACTTGAGGTGTTGGCAACATTTCGGGAAAGCTTCAGCAAGGTGTTTTCCTGTGGAGGAAGGCTCCAGTTGCAGCTCTAAAAAACCAAAGGTCCAATGCCCCTCCCCCATCCCCAGCTCCCACAGACTAAGGTGCCCGCCCCTAGGTGCCCGGTTATTCTCTTCCTCAACCTCAGAGATTCAGTTCCCTGTGCCTGGACCGTTCTTTTGTTCAATCTCCTTTTCAGTGACCCCAAACTTAAACTCAAACATCATTTACTCCAGAAAACTTTTCCTTGACCTGCCCCCACTCCCCAAGACATCCCCCCAACTTCCGCCACTATCATTTAATCCTCTTTAACACTTGACACTTCTAATTATCTTTTTAAAAAAATAATGTCTCTACTCTCTCTATTCTGTTTCAGAATCATGTCAATTTGTTTTTCACTGTACTCCCAAACTGAAGCAGCATTCCACGTTCATTCTTTTCTAACTTTCATTCTCGTTAAAAAATCAACTCTTTTCAAAGTCCATTTGCGTAAATGTGTTTTAGAGATACTTCCTTTTAACTGAAAATATGGTATAGGAAACTACGTGACTTCAACAAATAAAGGGTCCTGAACCACGAAAAGCCACAACAGAACAGGTAAATAACTTATTTCTACGTTTTAGCAATTTAAATGAAAATGAGGGAAAATTCAGTTATTATTTTATTAGACGTATTTATGAATTTTTAGTCATATATCAAAATACACAAACATATTAGTAGCTTTGTAAAATGTCTTATCATAGATTTCATTTTTCTTAAGTTAACTTTATAATTATGTTATTTAAAAAGAAGTGCACACAAGCACTCATACCCTTACACACACACACACACATTTTGCATAATATTTTCTCCAGACAGACACTTTTCTGATTCCAAAAAGCAGTGTTCACTGAATTAATTGAAATTAAATCTGAGGTAAATCAAATAGCATCATTAGATTTAGTAACTAAGACAATGAGAAACATGTTCAATTATCCCAAAGTTCCATTCGCTCTAAAAGGTAGAAGATGCAACGTGACACAAAATTATCATTGTAAATGAAGAATCTGTAGAGAATGATAATATGTTACTTCTACCTACAAAGCTACCAAACTCCAGTCTACCATGTACAGAGCCTGGAAGTCATCACCCCCATCCTCACAACAACAACACAAAATGCTGAACAAACTGAAAATCAACAACTCTCCTTGGATCCATCAGAGAACTGAGGTTCCAGGGCAAACTTATGCCATAAAAACTGGAGCAATAGACAGGCGCATACAGAGAATCAAAGATCATGGGAGGAGTAGTCCAGATGCAGAAGCCCAAAGCTGGAGCCAATATCAGTAGGAACATTTTAAACTCTAAGTAATAAATTGCTGGAGGCTTAGTACAGACTAGCTTGTGACTTAAAGACTTTGAAGGAGCCCAGTCTTAGGGATGCCCCCACAATTTTGTAAGGAGGGCTACCAGATTCTCACTTTCAACACTTGAAATAAATCTCCTCCTCATTCCAGCAGAGAGAAGTGGAAAGCAGTCACCATTTTGAAGTAGTATTATGCTCTCTGTTTTTCTTAACAAGGTCTGCCCTTTAAGGAAAGTATTTTACAAGAGCTTGATCAACTGAGATTTTACCACAGTCTACCCAACCTGTGGAAGAGAAAACTCCAACTCCAGGCTTTGATATGGAAGAAGGAAAATACCCAACTCAGGTTCAATGAAAGACACATGCCTAATCATAGAACCATAGAGCACTTCCCCTGTCCTAACACTTTACCACCACATCAGTAAGGATCCTATATAACAACAGGGGATTACAGATTTAAAAAAAAAAAAAAAGCCCTGCAAGTCTCAGACCCTATTTGAGGAGTCTCTAGGAAAATCCAAAGAAAACAAGAGAGATAAAAACAAAGATATTAGAGGAAATTTTAGCCTCTGACACCTATAGGTAAAGCAAACAGTAAACACATCCGAACTCATAGCCAGTTAAGCATAAACATCTCGCATAAACATCTCACATAAAAGACCTATCTACTTCAATTCTTTTACTGGATACATCATCACCTCTGGCTTTCAACAAAAAATAACAAAGCATGCTAAAACACAAAAATACAGTCTGAAGAAACAAAGCAAGCATCAGAACAAAACTCAAATATGGCAAGAGTTCTTGGAATTATCAGAATAGGAAGACTATGATTAATAAAAAGACTATGATTAATATGCTAAGGGCTCTACTGAAAAAGTGGACACCATGTAAGATCAAATGAGTAATGTAAGCAGGGAGATTAAAATATTAAGAATCAAATTGATATGCTAGAAATAAAAAACACCCTAACAGAAAAAAAAGAATACCTTTGATAGGCTAATCAGTAGACTGGATAAGGCCAAGGAAATAAGCAGTGGGCTTGAGGATATATCCATAGAGATTTCCAAAATTAAAAATGCAAAGACAAAAATAAAAAGGAAAATATGGAACTGAATATCCAAGAACCTTGGGACAACTACAAAAGATGTAACATATCTGATAAAAGGCTTGTATCCAAAATATATGAAGAACTCTTAAAACTCAACAGTAAGAAAGCAAATAACCCATATTAAACATAGGCAAAATACATGAACAGACACATTATTCAAGAAGATAAACAGATGGAAAATAAGCAAAGGAAAAGATGTTCAAAGTCATATGTGATTAGGGAACTGCCAATTAAAACAATATGATACCACTACACAAATATTAACCTGGTCAAAAAACAAACAAACAAAAACCTGAAAATACCAATTGCTGGTGAATTTGCAGAGCAGTAGAAATAGTTATTCATTGCTGGTGAGAATGCAAATTGGTACAGCCTATTTGGAATACAATTTAACAGTTTCTTATAAAGCTAAAGATAAGCTAAACATACAATTTAGCAATCACCATCATAGGTGTTTACAAATGAGTTGAAAATCTATGTCCTCACAAAAACCTACCCATGAATGTTTCTAAAATCTTTATTGATAATCGCCAAAAGTTGGAAGCAACCAAGATATCCTTCAATAGATGAATGGATAAACAAACTGTGGTACATTCATACAAAGAAATATTATTCAGTAACCAAGAGAAATGAGCTATTAAGCCACTCACACAAATATGTACACAAATGGTGGAAACTTAAATGCTTATTGCTAAGAGAAAGAAACCACCCTGAAAAGACTACATACTAAATGATTTCAACCACATGACATTCTGGAAAAGACAAAACTGCAAAAGATGAGTGGTTGTCAAGGACTGTGGGTGGGGGGGAGGGAGAGAAGGATTAAGAGGCATAGTGTAGGGAATTTTTAGGGCTGTGAAACTTTTCTGTGTGATACTATGATGGTGGATTCATGACATTATGCATATGACAAAACTCATAGAATTAGTCAATATAAAAAGTAAATTCCAATGCAAACTATGGACTTTAATTAATAAAGTTTTAGTGTTGGTTTATCAATTATAACAAGCATACCATACCAATGTAATATGTAAATAGTAAGGGATACTATGGGTAGGGGTATTGGGAGTATATGAGAAATATTTGTACATACTGTTAACTTTTCTGTAAACCTTAAACTTCTCTGGGAAATAAAGTCTATTAATTTTTTAAAAAATGAAAATAAAGTGACTTAAGAGAAGCTGTAGAATATTCTGTTTTTACTTCAAGAGGATAATGAAATCAAGAGAAGCTCATTTGGCATTACTAAGACACAGGAATTGATTTTATTATCATGACTCTCTTTCCCCCAAAATTGATAAAATTACATGGGTAAACATAAGGTTTTCTTTTCCAATCAGAAAATACTCTTTACCCAAATTTTTAACAGAAGTTTAATGAAAAGAAATCTATTTCTAATTTTAAGTTCTGTTGTTAAATAAGTAAGAATAAAACAAATATCTTAATTAGGGTGTATTAAAATTTTCATGTGCTAACTTTCCCATTCAGTATTCCTGAACAATATTACATGATAAAAATACAGGTGGAAATGAGTTAGTGATAGGTATTTAATTTTCAGATATTTTAAATATAGATATATATTTATGTATAAGTTAAATTTAATGTTATTTCAATATATAAAATATATTTAATAAATATTTTAATATATATTAATTAAATATATATGTGTTAAGGTGATATTTATTTGCATTTTAATTAAAAATGGTCTCTGTGCTATCTGAATTTTTTGAAGTTTGTAAGGATTAAATTTAGAAATAGTGTTTATTCAACTTCTGTCAATTTTTAAGCTGTTTTTTGGTACAGGGTGGCTAGACATACATCCATATATTCAGGGTTATTAATTGTGCTGGTAAGATATTTTAAATGCCTTTTTGTTTATTTGTGGTGTGAGATAGAGTTAGCAAATGGATATATAAATGATCCATTACAAATTATTAAAAAGATAATTATTTCTCCACTTTCCTACAGTATGACCTTTTCTTCATTCAAGGGCTCTATATTTATGGGTAGTTTTCTGGGTTGTTTATTTTACTTCAGTGTTTTTTTTTTTTCTTTCTCTTCCAGCTCTAACATCACTCCATCTTAATTTTTATAACTTTAAAAGAAGTCTTGGTGTCTGATAGAGAAACCACTCATCCCCATTTTCTTCACTTCAAGACTCTTTTCTATCCTTGACTATTGATTTCAATATAACAAATTTGTTAAATTTCACACAAAAAATTTTAGCCTATATTGAAACTCAAATTCAATTTAGTGGGTTTTTTAATGAAAAAATGAGTGTGCATTTCTTCCTTTTCAGATCTTATACCTATTATTTCCCTTTTCATGACCTATTGCACTATTTAAGAACTCCAACCCAATGTTGAATAGAAATGTTGCTGGCAGATGTCTATGTCTTGTTCACATCTCAAAATGAAAGTTCAAATATTTTTATTAACAAGTATGATATTTTCTCTAGCTATGTTGTAGATCCACTTAGCAGTTGCAATTGCTAGGCATTCACAAAATTGTATCCTCTCTTCTAACTGGTCACAGATCTGCTGTACATTTACCAGTTTCAATTAACCTTAGGAGAGACTGACTTAGGTATAAATAGTTATAGGAATAAGTGACGTGCTCCACTCTAGCTTAGCACACAAAAGCTACACAATCAATTTTTTTTCTACCTATTGTAGTTGAAAATAAAGTCTATAGAGTATATTTGAGAAATGTAATAAAAGGAACTTGGTTCCTGTATCTCTACTTTGAGAAAAGCTTCCCAGATCGATCCTTTCATAAGGAGCCTATATACTGAACTATTGTATAGTCAAGAAAAATTATATCCTGTGATCACTTAAATTTGGGGATCATATGCTAAAGCAGTTGACTTACCCTAATTAATACATCTCTATCAATGCAAAAAAGTCCCCTTCTGTTACTGGTTTGCTAATAGGTTTTATTAAGAATGGATATTGAATTTCATCACTAACTTATTCTGCATCTATTGAGATTATCATATAAAATTTCTCTTTTAATGGTTAACATGATGGACTACCTACATTGATTTTCTAAAGCTAAAATAATGTTAAATATTTGCTCTAAACCTAACTTGATCTTCATAATATGTACATGATGTACATAGTATATTTTTCTTGGACTTACTTTCTTGGTTTGTTTAATTTTCATTTCTTATGCTGTTCCAGTAATAAGGTGTTCTAAGTTATAAATGATTTGGGGGAAATGTATACACGATTTAAATTGGGAAGACATTTTATATGTTTGGAGCTATTAATTAAAAGTTTGTGTATGCTCACCAGAAAAATCTATCTGTGCCAATTTTATGTTTGAGAAATCATTTGGTTATTGATAATAATTCTTTGGTATTCATATTCGTGTTTCCTATTTCTTCTCGTGTAATCTTTGGCAAGTTTCATTGTTCTGTGAAATTTTATCTTTCATATATATTTCAAATTATATGTATATCATATATATTTCATATTATTTGGAATATAATTATTTATAGTATCCACTTTTTCATTGTATAAGTGGTACTTAATGCACATATTTAACCATTATGTATAAAAACTTGCATCATCACATAGATCAAAATATGTATTTTATTTTAGTATTGCAGCAAGCTCTTTCATGGCCCTTACTAGGTAAAAATCTTTGGATATCTAGAAATATAGATCTATTTTTCACAGTTTTGAACTTCATACAATGAACTCATACATGTGCCTTTTGGGTTTGTCTTCCTTTACTCAATATTATGTCTGTAAGATTATTCATATTCTTGAGTATAGCAGTCATTCATACTTTTTTATTGTTGCATAATTTTCCATGGAATAAATTTATCATAATATATGTTAGTTTAAAGACCTTATCTGAAACCTCTGTTAACTGGATTGCTGTGGGTCTGTATCTATTGCCTTTTGTTTCACTTGACTTTTGCACACATTTTCTAGTTTTCTGCCCTTGCATGGCTATATTTGAGAGAGAGCATTTGTATGAAGTTTCTTCTCAGTTTGATGTTTAACTAAGTAACTATATTCCTTATTTTCTTCCTCTTTCACTTCCTTTCTTATTTTCTTTCCTTCCTACCTTTTTGTTTTGTTTTTTCCAGATTTCAAAATGCTATTTGAGATACCTGACAAAATATGCGCAGTAGGAAAGGCTCATAAAGCTATATAGACATCAAGGGAAATAAAAGTTACAATTAAGGACTAAAATAAACCCAAAGATTATGTTTATAATTATGGTAAAACATGGTTTTATTTGATGGGACTGTCTCAAGAGTCCAGGAATAACTGAATTTTACCTAAGATCAGAGTAACACTATCTAAAAAATTAACAAGAAGAAAAATAAGAATATACAGAGTATTATTGCTGTAATCTAATCTTACATATTAACATTTTTCTCTGGACGGCTAATCTAATGCACAATCCTACTAATCAATACAAGTGAAAGTGAAATTAGATACATTGACTGAAACAAAATGTTTTAAGGATCAATAACATGATCCAGTAACTCTGGAAGTTTGAAGGTTGGCCTACATTTATTACTTTACTATTGAAATGTATCTGGTTTTATATAGTACTAGATCTAACATAATTTTGCTTATATTTGGTGTGTTGATTTGAATCTTCAGAACATGAAAAATGCCTTATTGTCATCCAACTCAATAGCAAAAAAACAAGCAATCCTATTAAAAAATGGGTAGAGGATCTGAATAGATATTTTTCCAAAGAAAACATACAGATGGGAAAGGGGTACATGAAATGGTGCTTGACATCGCTAATCAGTGGAGAAATGCAAATCAAAACCACAGTGAGATATTACCTCACACAGTCAGAATGGCTATAATCAAAAAGAGAAGAGAGGATGTAGACAAAAGGAAACCCGTGTGCACTCTTTCTTGGAAATGTAATTGGTGCAGCCACTGTGGAAAACAGTATGGCAGTTCCTCACAACATGAAATCCAGAACTGCCATATGACTCAGAAATCCCACTTTTGGGTATTTATCTGAGGAAAAGAAAAACACTAATTTGAAAAGATATCTACACCCCCATGTTCATTGGAGCATTATTTACAATAGACAAGACATGGAATAAACCTAGATGTTCATCAATGGATGAATGGATACAAAAATGTGGTATACATATATACAATGGAATATTTTTCTACCATTTCTACCAAGGAAATCTTGACATTTGTGACAAAAATGGATGTACCTTGAGGGCATTACACTGAGTGAACTAAGTCAGATGGAGAAAGGGAAGTACTGTATGATCTCACATATATGTGGAATCTAAAAACAAACAAACGAACTCATAAATACAGAGAACAGATTAGTGGTTGCCAGGGGTAGGAGGTAAACACAATGGGTGAAGGTGGTAGATAAAAACACTCATTATAACCAAACCTCTTGGCTTTGCTCATATTATCTAATATGTTGCTCTTGCAAGGTTATATTTGACAATGACCTAAACATTAGTATGAAACTTGTTCCCAGTTTGAAATTGAATTAAGTAATCTTAAACCCCCCGTAAAAGAAAAGGCCAATATACTATAAAGACACTGTAAAATATAAATTATATAATAGATAAAATGGTGTTTTAATGGTGTTTTTTCCCATTAGCAGCATGCATGTGAAAAGCATTTTCTACTGCAACGAGTTTAAAGTTGTATTTACAAGCTGGTAATCATCATTCTCCTCCAGTATAAAAACTCTTACATGAAATTTTGATATTCATACACAGTCATGATATTTTCATATGAAAATTTGGTATTATCATAGGAAAAATATGGTTCTTCATGTTGCTGATGCTCATCCTTCAGAACTGAGGTAAAACTCATGTCTAATTTGTTTTCATTTTTCTTTTTTTATTGAAGTATAGTTGATTTACAATGTTGTGTTAGTTTCTGATATACAGCAAAGTGATTCAGTTATACATACATATTTTTTTTTCATATTCTTTTCCATTATGGTTTGTCACAGGATATTGAATATATTTCCCTGTGCTATACAATAGGACCTTGTTGTTTATCTATCCTATATATAATAGTTTGCATCTGCTAGTCCCAAACTCCCAATCCAACCCTCCCTTGCCCTCCTCCTCCTTGGCAACCATAACTCTGTTCTCTATGTCTGTGAGTCTGTTTCTGTTTAGTAGATAAGTTCATTTGTGTACTATTTTAGATTCCACGTATAAGTGATATCATATGGTATTTGTCTTTCTCTTCTGACTTACTTCACTTAGTATGATAATCTCTAGGTCCATGGAGATGAAAATGACATTCATTCTTTTTTATGACTGAGTAATATTCTATTGTACATAGTGGGTGGGCCAAAAGGTTTGTTTGTTTTTTTCCATAAGATGGCTTTAGTAGCACCTAGTTGTCTTTAACTTCATTGGAAAAATTTTGTTAGATTGTATGTGACAGCTGTAATATCAGTGTGCATTTAAAAAAAGACATCAAAATTGGTGAATTTTTGCATAGCCATTTTAATATTGAAGATGGAAGAAAAAAACATTTTCGGCATGTTATGCTTTATTATTTCAAGAAAGGTAAAAATGCAACTGAAACACACAAAAAGATTTGTGCATTGTATGGACAAGGTGCTGTGGCTGATTGAATGTATCAAAAGTGGTCTGTGAAGTTTCGTGCTGGAGATTTCTCGCTGGACAATGCTCCACGGTCAGGTAGACCAGTTGAAGTTGATAGCAATCAAATCGTAACAATATTTGAGAACAATCAACGTTATACCACATGGGAGAGAGCCAACATACTCAAAATATCCTAATCAAGTGTTGAAAATCATTTGCACCAGCTTGGTTATGTGAATCGCTTTGATGTTTGGGTTCCACATAAATAAAGTGAAAAAACCCTTCTTGACCGTATTTCCACATGTAATGCTCTACTCAAACGTAATAAAAATGTTCCATTTTTAAAACAAATTGTGACAGGTGATGAAAAGTGGATACTGTACAATAATGTGGAACAGAAGAGATCGTGGGGCAAGCAAAATGAACAACCATCAACCACACCAAAGGCTGGTCTTCATCCAAAGAAGGTGATGTTGTGTATATGGTGGTACTGGAAGGGAGTCTTCTATTATGAGCTCCTTCCAAAAAACCAAAAGATTCACTCTAACAAGTATTGCTCCCAATTAGACCAACTGAAAGTGGCAGTCGACGAAAGGTGCTCAGAATTAGTCAACAGAAAACGCTTAATCTTCCATCAGAATAACGCAAGACTGCATGGTTCTTTGATGACCAGGCAAAACCTGTTACAGCTTGGCTGGGAAGTTCTGATTCAACCACCATATTCACCAGAGATTGCACTTTGAGATTTCCATTTGTTTCGGTCTTTACAAATCTCTCTTAATGGAAAAAAATTTCAATTCCCTGGAAGACTGTAAAAGGCACCTGGAACAGTTCTTTGCTCAAAAAGATAAAAAAAGTTTTGAGAAGATGGAATTATGAAGTTGCCTGAAAAATGGCAGAAGGTAGTGGAACAAAAGTGTTAATACGTTGTTCAATAACGTTCTTGGTGAAAATGAAAAATGTGTCTTTTATTTTTACTTAAAAACCAAAGGAACTTTTTGGCAAACCCAATACAAAGCTCTACTTTTTAATTTATTAATTGTATGACTTTGGCCAATGGTCCTTCTGACTCAGACTCCAAATATGGAAAATGGTGATAAAACTCTCTATGTCATATAACTGTGGGGAGAATTAAAAGAGATAATATATGCAAAAAGATTTGTCCAGTGCCTGGTGTGTAGAAGGCCTTAGTCACTGGTCTTTATTAACGTTCATAAAAATCACCTCAGTGTAGTATCACTTTTGTCTAATTATTTCATTCATTTAAGATCTTCCGTCATCTGGGGGAGTTTTGAACCCTGTGCTTTAGAGAAAGACTATAAATATTATTATGCTAAGGAGCATTTTCATTACTGAAAGTTGTAAATTTCATAGAAACATAGTACAATCTTCAATTTTCTGGAAACAAAGTTGCTAAGTGCAGTGAAAATTTAAGCATTTGGAAATGCAGGCTACAAGTAATAAGCTTTGCCCCAGCAAGATATATCAAGTTTGCTAATTTGGTTTACACTGATCTACTGCCTTTGTTTTTCCTTTCCATTCTCTACCATCAAACTGACAAACTCATTCACACTCAATATATTTTTCTGGAATTTATATATAATTATTTTAAAAATACTTGGTGAAATATATTAGAATACATAACAAAAAGGCACAACTCCTGACAAAACTGTAGAAAAGTAATGACAAACTCTTGGGGAAAATATATCAGATAAAGTCAATAGTCTTCTCAGCACTTCCCAAAATATTCTTATGTAGAAGGATGTTGGCTTTAAGAACAAGTAACGTGAGACTAGAAGATTTTGCATTGATATCTAAACTATTTGCTTAATTGTATAACTATACATTAACCTACTTCAACCATAAAATGATTATATCTTAATTCTTTCATATTTAGATTGTCTGGATTCTATAGAGCTAATATGTTCCCTTTAGAATCTTCAATAACAAGCACTTAATATTCAAAGATATTACTTAAAAAACGTTGTCTTTGGTAAAGGTTTTTCTCCAACATGCATTTAATTTATCCATGTGACCGCAATTATTGCCTTTGTGAAATCAGGCAACTTTTATGAGGGGTCTAAAGTAATCAATGCTTACACACCTTGAGTATTTTGATCTTTTGTTGGCCTTGGTTTTAAAGTATGAAATGTGGCTACCCAGCATCACTCATCAAGTGTGTACTTCATTTTTAATAACATATTTCAATAACACTTATATGGCAGAGACTTGTGTTTCTTTCCTAATTACAACTTTTTTTTTGCATTTAGTAGAATATGTTGAAATTATTAAAAATGATTATGCTTCTTCAGCCTGCATCTTCGATCATGTGTGAAGACTGTCACAGGGGAAAGAATAAATTACTTAATTAAAGTTGTTTTATGTAAACCACTTTTATGAATGACTTTTAATTCCTGAAAATAATAAAAGTTGTATGTATTTGCAAAAATTTTGCATACTAAATTAACTTATAATGGTCTTGTCAGATCCTAGAACATTGGAAATATTTTACAAAGGTTTAATGGGCATGAGCTCATGACAGGTCACTAATGGAGTCTACTTAATATATGTCTTAGGAAGCTATTTTTTTTTTTTTTTTTTTACATTTCATATAGATCAACCCTGAAAGAGATAATTTTCTGTATGATTAGTCATGTAGAGTGGGTATAGCTAAATTAAATGGATAAAAACAGGTTATATTTACTCTCACATAATATTATCTCTATATAAATACATAATCAATGTGTCCCAGAGTACTGTACTTTTACTTTGTGAGGAAAAGATCATAAAAAGGCCTTCTCCATTCTCAATCTCCTCTCCTCCGCCCATAGTTTAGAAACTGGTTATTTTTAAAGGGAGAAGCATGTGAATTGAGCAATTAAATGTCGACAGGAAACCAGAATTTTAAAGTATAGTACTGGATATGCAACTCTGCAGAGTACATGGAATTATTTATTAAACATCAATCTCTTACTTGGCAAGTTTCAATATATAAACCATATGGCAAATAACGTATAGTCAAATAATAAGTTGCCATGTGGAGGAATATTTTTGCTTCATTTGTTAATCATTAACTCAGTATTTATATACTAGACTCAAGTTTGAAATAGCATACGTATGATTCATATGCCATAAATTTTCTACTTTTACTTTGAAAAGATAGCACATCTATCATGCTATTCTGTTACATTGAGTCAAGGTAAGTTTCACAGTCTTCTCAAAATAATGCTTCCAGAAAATTTTGCCAATGCATTGGGATTGGAATATAAAATATAATTTATCTAGGACAGTTTATAATAAATCAACTACTGAGTTTATCTATTTCAAAGGGGAAATCAAATGCTTTTACTAATTATTTTACTGAATTAACTTCCGTAAAATTTTTTTTTAATTGGAAATTGTGCACTAGTAAACATTATTACTATGTATCCCATAAGATGTAGTTTGTTAATTATTAGGAGGTAGTGTAGAGAGGGAAGAATTTTAAATTGCTGATTAATTAATTAATATCATCTCCCCCCACCATGGAAAACTGTGTCACCTCTAAAATTACACATGGTATGTGCAATTTTAATTTGTTTCATTCAATGTAGATCTCATTAAGTTTTTTAAGGTAGAATTGGAAAACAACATTTGAGTACTAAATAAGATTAAATTTATTAGATAAAAATTCAGGTGTGGTTTCACACAAAATGGATAAATTTATTTACTGTGTGATAAGTACTTAATTATGCCCTATATGATTGTTTAATATGTCTGTGAATTCTTAATTCAGGAGTGATTATGAAAATAACAAATTGAATTATTATTATGCTTTTGGAAAACATTTCAGAATAGAATCTTTGTTATTTAGTTATTTTAGAGTAAACACAGTTCCAACAGTGAGATTGCCTCTTTTTATACATTCCATACTTGGCCACTTATCTAATTTAAAATTATATGTATTGTAGACATACATGTACTGAATGTTTATTCCATAAGGTAGGAATAAAAACTGGCTTCATACTACAAAATTATAAAATGATACATGTTTTCTTGCTGTACTCACATTTCTGGTTGGAATTAAGGTTCAGAATATCAGTTTTTACTGTGAATATCAGTAATTTTTAAAGGGTTTTTACTTTTAAAACTATGATTATGTTAGAGCTATAATGTTAGTATTATACGATTTTTAAGATATTTGAAGTTGAAGGCACCTATAGGATCATCTAGAAGTCCAACCAAAGGTCAAGATAAAATTGAGCTGTTTTTCTTTGCAAATCATAATAAACTTCCTTTGAGAAAATATTTCTTTTCAAACTTTGTCTCTTTCAACTTGAAATTTTATTGCTCTGCACTTTTAAGATTCATCTCCTTGTAACAAAGTGGTAGGAGTTTAGAGATTAAAAAAAATCAACAGCTGAAAAAAAACTCTAGAAAACCTCTTAAATAATCTTTAAAGTGAAATGGCAGCAAGTGTTCTGAATCTGAAGCAAAAGCAATAAAGCAAATAAAGCTTTCACTAATATAAACACGTTTTAAGAAAGAAAGTCCTTGTTTAGCTTTAAAAGCTAAGACAATGCCTGCAAAACCCTGTTCTTAAATCTTTGCACATAAATTAGATATTCATTATCATAATCTAAATATACCTATAGTCATCATCAGAAAGACATATACTTATGTATCAGAATAATAGAAGGATATTTAGAAATGGAAGAGAAATAGCTGATTTTTTTTCAAAGTTTGGAGTCCAAAAGCTCAGTTTACATTTTATTTTCTCTGACATCTAAGCTTCCTTCATTTCATTCACCCTCTGTTATGGCATAGAGAGAAAAGTTGGAAATAAACAGTGTTTTGATCTTATAAAAGAAAACTCAGGAATCCAGGCCACCTGTAATTTAAGCTCCTTTTGTTACCTTTCTTTTTTCTCTTTTTTTTAATGGAATCTCTATCCTCGATCAACTATGTGAGGTATGAAAATGATGAGAAACGTTTTCCGAACTTCAGGCTCTGTATTAGCTTCTCATTTAAAGTAGCTTTTTCATCTGCTTAAGACAGCATGGAGTAAACTGTTTTTGACATGAGTTTCACATTATTAAGACGTTCTCCCCATCCATCCCCATAAGCATAGCTACATTGAGTGGAAAGAAAATCAGTTTTATAAGGAAATTTGTTCCTTTCTAACGACAAATTTTGGTACACTGTAGTTTTTTTTTTTTTTTTTTTTTTCTATCACTTGTATGAGCTTTATTCAAGTAACTCAAGTTACTTCTGTGAATGTGAAAAGTAAAACACAAGTCATGGGATGTTGAATTCCGTGAAGTATAAAATTCAGCTCAAAAATCACATATTTATGCCAAAAATACAAGGAGAGGCTTGAACTCAATGAAAAGACCCTGTGGTTGTGTCACTACTAATGAAATTTACTGATGTTGCAATTCCTTCAAAAAGTTAGACCACGTTACTCAGAAGCTTATACAAAGCAAAAGATATAATCCTTTCAAGAACTCTTAACATATTAATTGTAAATAATATTCTGTAATCCTTCTAACATCTAGTTTATTTATAGCATCTACAAATCTGGGCTCACACTACAAGTGCTCAGCCTAGGCCTGGCAACCACTTTAACTAATGCATTCAGCAAATAACTTTAGCATTCTGTTCTCATTTCCCTGGTTATAAAATGAGAATATTAAACTTTGCCTTGAGTGTTGTGAGAATTAATTATTTAATGTTTATAAAGTTCCTTCCAGCTCCAAAGTAGAAAAGTCACAGACGTATTTCTTCTATTCACAATGGATGTTCTCATAAATGCAAATCAGGAAGGAAGTGTTATTTTTAACTGTAATAAAAATATAAAAGTCAGAATGAGAAATGGAGTCAAAGAAAAGATGATGTAATGCATAATGTATATTTTAATTGTTAGAGTGAGTTTCCATGTTTTGTAATTTTTACCTCTAGCTATGCGAAATAACACAAACGTAAAGAATATGTAAAGATGGTCTAACATGCAGATGAGTACAGTCGGCCCCCCTTATCCACGGGTTTCAAATCTGCCGGGTTTCCAAGGCGCAGATTCAACCAACCTAGAACGGAAAATACTACACGACCCGGGGCTGGTTGAATCTGCGGATCTGGAACCTGTAGATAGGATTGGAAGGGCCGGCTGGAGCGTTCAAGGATTTTGGTATCCTCTGGCGTCCTGGAATCTAGCACCGCAGAAAAGGATAGGGAGAGATGACTGTGCTTACTTCTGTGAAACTAGAACCACTCAATGAAAACCGAATTAAATCGAGTCAGTAATATAACTTTACAATGGACACCTGTGCAATTTAGAATCTGTAAAAGGAGGGCAACAGGGGGGAATGCTTACCTGGATCAGGCTTTGACTGCATTCGGTAAGTCGTGATTGGAGGGTAAATGTATGGCTCTTGATGGTTCATTTGCTAGTCTAAAAGCTGTGCTGATCAATGGCAATATATTTGTTACTTTGTTCGTTTGTTTTGTTTATTTAAGTATGCTGAGAAAGGAGAATAAGGACAATGAGGTGAATTTTAAATAAAACAATTTATTTTAAAAAATTGTAGTCTTCTCACTTGTTTGGTTTAGCAGTCCTCTATTCCTTTTTTCCCCAGTTTTACTGAGATATAATTGACATGTAACATTGTGTACATTTAAGGTGTACAACCTGATGATTTGATACATTGCAAAATGATTACCACAGTAAGGCTAGTTAAATCTACCACCTCACATATTTACCTTATTATTTTTGTGAGTGATGAGAGCATTTAAGATCTACTCTCTCACAGTATTGTTAACTGTAGTCACCATGCTGTAAATTAGATTCCCAGAACTTGTTCATCTTATAAATGGAAGTTTGTACGCTTTGACAAACATCTCTCTATTGCTTTTATCAAGCAGTTGTACTAATGAACAGTAATATTTTGTTTGTATGTCCTTCACAAAATTTTAGGAGATAAGATGGCAACTTATGTTGGTCTTTTTTAACTTTTTCCAAAAATGTTTTTTTTTTGGATATTCAAATGTTTGAAGAATAATCTTGAATTTGCATATATGTGTAAAAGGATTGTGTTTCATAATTCTTTTATTGAAGGTGGACAACACATTACTGATGTGGTTACAGAACATTAAATTTTTATTAATAATAATGAAAATACCTGGAGTGTTTGTTTGTTCTCCAGATTTTGCACTGTATGTGTAAGTGTATGTAGTAGAGAGAAAGGATGATATCGTGCCACTAATCAAATATTTTGGGTGAACATGGCTTAGAGGTTTAAATTTTAAATTTGTGATTAATTTTGAATATCTTACACCAATTGAAGTAAAGTAGTATTATGATACTCTTTCTTACTACTACATTATAGAGAGGAAAGTAAATAAAATTGAACTAAAGAAAAAACTAAAAAATTTAAATTTTAATAGTTTTCCAATTCCAAAATATATTAGAAATTTTGAAAAACAATATATTGAATTAACATATGTACTTTGGCTATGCCAGAATTTGTTTGATGAGTTGATAAAAGTGTTAACCTTTCTTCTTCAACATTTTGATTGGTGAAATAGGGTTATGTTATCACATTGAACTTTTGGAGTCATAACTTTAAGAATAATCAATAATGTGAAGGCTGTAGTGTTAATCTCATTGCTCTTTCAGAACGACTGATAGAAAGGGTTGGCTTTAAAACACTAAGTTGTTTAGTTTTGGTACATGACAAATAGCATCAACATGATTATATCTGGAATAAGAAAATAAAATCCCTCCCGAAAGCTTAAGATCTGTGCTAAATAAGACACTGGGAACCATTCAGCATTTTGTGTTCCTAAATGACTAAAATTTATTTAAGCAAAATTGATGAAAAAAGGGAATAATGGCAATTTAAAAAATCAGATTTAATTTAAAAGGCTATTGATCAACTATCCAGCTTTGAGCAACAAATACTCCCCACTTAGTAATTTTGCTAAATATCTTGCTTTATGTTTGGCCACTGCAACATAAAAGTGCTTATGTTGGCAATAAAACTAAGGGAGATTTAATTAAGCTGTATAAACGAATGTTAACATGGTATTGTAGTGTTGTAAGAAAATCAAGTTTTGTTTTGTTTTATTTTTCCCATCTAACCATGGTCTCCAAAAATGCCTAATAGAAGTACAGATATTTATATGAATTAAAAATTTAGTAAGCTCTTATTAACTAATGAGCCAGCTTTTTTTTTTAAACCAAGTTATCTATTTGAAAACCAATTTACTTGTCTCATCTTTCTTTTATAAAGTCCAATAAGAAATAAGTAAAATTATATTTAAAATTTTAGACTTAAATGACAGAAACATAAATTAAAACCACCTGAAGTACCCAGAATATAGTGTACTGCTTCTTTGATTAAACTCTAACCAATACATAAGAGATTTTCCTTTGGTAAGGTTTCTGTGTAAATATTAAATTAAATATTAAATATTTGGCCATTTTTATTGAGTTGGTTTTTGAGATTATTAAAAAGTTTTTTTATATATTTTAGATAAAATTTATTTATCCAATATATGCTTTGCAAAAATTTTCACACAGTCAGTGGTTGGCCTGTTCACTCTTTTAACAGTGTCTTTTAAAGAGCAGACATTCTTATTTTCTCTCTCTCTGTCTTTCTCTTTTTTTTTTTTTTTTGTTGTTGTTGTTGTTGTTGAAAACTGTATTGTGCTTTTGGTGTCTTGGCTAAGAAATCTTTCCATATTCCAAGATTACAAAGATTTTCTTCTGTGTTTTTTCCTAAAAGTTTTATAGCTTTAGGTTTTACATCTAGGTCTATGATCCACTGAGTTAATTTTCTAATAGTGTGAAATTTGAATTAAAGTTCATATTTTTACAAATGATTATCCAAATGTTTGAGCATTGTTTGTGGAAAAGACTAGTCTTGCTCAATGAGTTACTATTTTGCCTTTAATAAAAATCAGTTGTCAAAGGTTTAAATACAAAATTTGAAATAAGCCTGTGTGGGTCTATTTCTGAGTACTCTGTTCCATTGATCTATTTATCTTGACATCACTACCACACTGTCTTGATTACTGTAGCTTTATAATATGTGTCAAAATTAGGTTGTGTTAAACCTCCAACTCTGTTTTATTTCAATGTCATTTTGGCTATTTTAGAGATTTTAATTTCTGTATTTTGGCTGATTCTGAATTTTAGAGTTGGTTTTTCAATTTCTACAAAAATACCTGTTGGGAATTCTATGTATAGATAAATCTGAGGAGAATTGACATCTTAAGAATACTTAGTCTTCCAACCCATGAAAAAGCTGTTTGCCCATTTATTTTAATTTTTCTCAGCAATAGTTTGTAGTTTTTGGTATATAGGTCATGCACATTCAAAAACATATTTTACCAGATTTATCCGTAAATAAACTATTTCATGGTTTTGATGCTTTTGTAAATGGTATTTTTAAATTCAATTTAAGATTTTTATTATTATAAGAAATAGAAAAATAGGTTTGTTTTTTATGTATTTCCTTGAAGATAATGCCAGAAGACAGTGGTTATATAGGGTATTAGAACAAGGGGAGTAATAATTTTACACATAGTGTAGGGAAGGAAAAATATTTTTCCCTCTAATGTCTGACTTCTTAGCCAAGAGCCCTCTAATGAAAAACAGATTAACAAGAGAAAAAGTAACAGACATTTATTAACATGTATACCTCATGTATGCATGGGAAATACCCAGGGAAAAATGAGTAACTCAAAGAGGTGGCTTAGAATTCAGGCTTAATTACCATCTTATTCTGGAAAGAGGAGGAGGGATGTAGGTCTCTTGAGGGAGAGAAAATGGTTTTTAGGAAAGTTGAATGGGCCCTTAGAAGAATAGATGAGAGATATGATAGTTTGTGACAAAGTTTGTCTGGGTGTGGTATCAACTTCTAGCTGATGAGAGATCAATCTTTCTTGGTTGATGAAACTCTCAGGAGAGGATTTAAGACAACTTGAGTTCTTTCTGGACGATTTGTCTTTAGGCAGATAAGGAGAGTTCAGAGAAAGACTCTCCCTGAATTTGCTGGTTTTTAACTGCCTACAGCTCAAAATAATCAATATACCAAAGTGGCATATTTTGCTACCCTTCAACATCAGTGGACCACAATTTACCCTGAACTGGAGAGCAGTAGAGCATGTCATTAGTCACTTACATGGGGGAAAAAATTCTGCTGCTCTGAGGCTGGCCAGGTAGTTATGAGTTCTCCCAATGAGCAGAGCCATAATCGTCAGTAGTAGCCTTAATACTGAAAGATCAGTATGCCAGGAATAGGAATTGGAAACCAGGGAAAAAATGACTGTGGTCAAATATAACATGCAAACAAAAGTATTAAGTAGAAGTGACAATGAAAACCATGCATATGAGCAGAGACTGAAAGGAAATGTGCAGAAAAATGAGTTATTTCACTCAGAATATGGACATATATGATGTGATTATTTTTCTAATTGTTAAGTATATTGCAATATTATTATTATAGTTTTATAATAATGACAATAACAATGATAATATTGTGATAGTTGGTCATCTTGCTAAATAGTTTTACATGCTATGAGTGTTCACTTATGAGGAAAGATTCTGAGTGTGACAGGAACTAATAAATGTAGTCATTTATGAAACGTTAGTTCTTCTGAAAAGTGGATTATTTTACGTAACTCTGCTTTAATTGAATACATACCATATATTCAGAATCAAAAAAGAAAGTAGATGAAGAGTGAGGGGGAAAAAGAAACAATCTACGAACAATTAGTATCAAAATGATATTCTCAAGTGCATGGAACATCCTTGAACTCTTTATCCTAAGAAACGAAATTTTCACCTCAAATTTATTTAGCTCAAAGGATACTTGGGTAAAGTAACTTTAGATTCTATCCCTGACTTTGATTTTCACTTTTAACTTTGTATATTCATGGTAATATTTGAAGGCACAGATTTTTTTAAACCCAAATAGATTAAAAACCTTGAAGTCACATCTCTGGAATAAATATCCTACAATTTTAAACACCCTGGGATTGCAATTTGAGTGTATTAAAATAATTCTGCTGTAAAATTAATGCTTTTACATATTTTATAGAAAGAACAAAATTTTATTAGATAATTTTACCTAAGATTAAAAGTCACATGCAATTAACAGTGACAATGGAAATATCAAATGATAACTATCTCAAACTTATATGAATTTTAATGTCATTCTCTACACATTTTTCTTGTTTATCTTGACATATTTCATTAATAGTATGAAATAAATTAGTGAAAAAGAGAAAGCATTTTCATATAAAAGTAAAAGTGTAAAATATACTTGAAACATATACTATTGTGCAGAATTTTTCAATATTTATTTTACCAAGGCTGACAGCAAAATGAAAAATAAGAGATTTTGTGAAAATATTCAGAATTTTTATATTCAGCCAAGAGAAACATGAAAGTTGATTTTTTGTGTCTATTGTATTTTCAAGAGTGCTACAAATAGGATAGTAAAAAAGAAAAAAAGAAGAATTTTAAGAAGTACAGTAAAATACAGAACTTTTTTTTTCTTATTGCTAGAATGCTTGGAAGTTATAACCAAAAGAGCTCTTGACCTCATGAGCACCTCTGTCTTTTATGAGAGCAAAAATATCTCAAGTGGCACAGTGCTTCTTTTTCTACCCCTGGTTTCATTAATTTAGATATACAGTAAATGTTCTTTTTCAGTGTTCTTGTTTGGTCATGTCAAAAGAGACTGTAATAGCTGTGAGATCACAGGGAAAATGATGAAGGATCGGTGAAAGTGAAGTAAATCGGTTTCAGTATTGTCCTGTCAGTAGAGATGAATCAGGATACAGCAGCCTTCTCTTTTAAATATTTTTTCCAAAAAAAAAAGAGAATTTTATCCTTGAAGCAACTACTTCCTCCACCTTATCATTGATCTTATTCATTGTTACTATGGAATTACAGCTCAGGAAATTCTAGAAACTAAGTGTACATTTCAAATGTTTTTTTAGTTAAATGTACTTGGCATATGTTTCAGTGGGAAAATCAGAGTGCTTGCACTCTTCCTCTTCCCTAAATTGATAAAAATTTGGAAATGCATTATTTAATAAGCAAAGTATACCCTCCATACAAAAAAAAAACTAGATAGATACCTAACCATGATTAACTTGTTAGTTTTAGGTAAAAGAAAATAGCAAAAAAAATCAACCTCTAAATTTTACTCTTAGCTTTAATTGGCTAAATAATAGAAAATATGTTTTTATTTCCTTCAACTAGCTCTACAATTCTGTTGTCATTCTCTTTGTTTTCTGTTGTTAGCGCTAACCCAAGAAGATATAAAATAAACAAATCTAAGTTCCTAACCTCTTACCAAAGTTTATTAAATCTCTCAAAATTAACAACCAGGTTGTGCTCAAATTAATAAGCTAAAAAGAATATGTGGACTTTTGTTTTTCAAAAGGAAGTATTTTGAGAAAATATACATTACAAAATAGTTTCTGAGTGATTTGTTCCTCAAAGAAATATGTTTTTTGTACTCTGTCACTGATTTACAGCTTTGCATACTTCAAATTTTTTTCTAGATTTATTGAGGTATAATTGACAGTTAAACACTGTATATGGTTAAGTGTACAACTTGATGATTTGATATGCATATATATTATAAAATATTCACCACTATTTTGCTAATTAACATATTCATAACTCACATAGTTACTATTTTCTTATTTTTTGTGTGTGGTGATCTAAAGATCTACCCTCTTAGCAGATTTCAAGGGTACAGTACAATATTGTTAATATAGTCACATCATTGTCCATTAGATCTCTAGGACTAATCTTTCATAACAGAAACTTTGTAGCTTTGCTTACTTTTTAATCTGTCAAAAAACTTTTTTTAAGAATTTTTAAATTTTTCTGAGGCCAGAGGAGTAAGATAGCTATATGAAATGGGAACTTTAAAACTGAATCAGGCTTCATTGGCCTTCTATGTGCTAAAGATTTAACATACACTTGTCTTTACTAAAAGGCTAACTACGTGAAAAGATGGAAGAGATTAATAGTTAATCCCACTGATAAAAATTCTATTTTTGGCTTTATTTTACATAAGAAGTCCAATTCTTAAGATTTAATTAAATTGTCCCATGTTTTACTTTAATGTTTGAAATTTTCCAAGTGTGTAATGATAGTGATCATTTGACATAAAGAAGAAAGAGTCCTTTTCCTGGGAGCTGTTCTAAAAAAGTGCAAACCAATTTCTAAGAAGAGTAAAGAATCTGACTAGTAGTGAAAAGTCTGCCCTGCTGAAACCATGCTAATTAGTAATTACTTCACCCATCTAATGCTATCTTAACTCCAAAACACTGAAGCAGATTGACTCTAAAAAAAAAAAAAAAAAGTGAATTAAATAAGACTGTACCCACCACTCATTTTAATTCTATTGGATTTGGAGAATTGATTTATGGCAATTTTGAGCAATTGCCCAATTTAAGGGGAATTATTTCAGATAGTGTTCACTGTAATTTTAAAGTTCCTGTCTTTTCTAGAGGTTACTACATCATTGATAGCTGAAATTCTTCTCAGAGCTGTTCCATTGCAAATAAACAATTTGAGCTTCACTTTATTATTTATAACTCAATGATGTCAGGAACAATGAAAGAGATATTCATCTACTTGGCAGATTTCATAGAAACATGCATTTATGAAATACTGATGTTATATCTGTACTGTATAATGGCAATATGTACTCAAGAATAACCTATTTGGAAGACTATTGTATTATAATCTCAGTCCTCTGTGGAGTTATTTAATCAAAATAGCTCTGCTTAAGTGCACTACAAGAAGAGACATGAAAAAAATGTCAGAGGATCAAGGAGAGACAAAGGACTAGAAATTGTAATACTAAAAGTAATTTAGTGCCTTGAGGAATGGTAATTTTTTTTTTCTTGAAGTGGAAAAAGCACTGATTAAGTCAGGAATATCAGAGCTCCAACTGAGATCTCGGTGAATGGCAAAACAAATTCTCATACCCATGAACAACTAAACACCTAGATAAAACGTGTTAAGTGAGAATGGAAATGTAAGTCACACTGTGCTTTTTAATAATCAGTGTTAGTGAAACACTAATTGGTATCATATGATTATAAGCAACCATATTGGATCTTATTCCTCTACCTTCTTAACTCTTTTTTGTACAGCACAACTTCAAGTAGGCTTTCCGGTAATTCTATGAGCTAAATTCTAGCAATCCTCATGAGTTATAATAAAGAGTTAAAGAACATAGTGTCCTTGCATAATAAATCATGTATTAAGATATACACCCTCATCTTACTGTGGAAATCTATGGTAATTGCTCTATTAATGAGTACTATGTGTTTAACTAGCATGCCTAATTATCTTAAACTTTGATTATTGAGGATAAAACAATATAGGAGGCACAGAATGTTATAGAGAGTTTTACTTCTATTTATTTGTTTTTGTGTGTGAATTCATTGTCACCTTTCTCCACTGTAAATGCATCACGTCAAAGTTGCCTCCAAACTATCTTTACAGGGTTTTCCTCCTGTAATCCAATACCAGTGATTTTTTCCTCCTCTTTGGTAGTCAGTGCTTTGGCATTATACAATTATTGATATTACCGTATTAATCATTTTCAAAGCATTCCAGCTTATAGTACATGACCACGCATGACCATCTTCTTAAAATTTGTCATCTGCTTCAAAGTAATCAAGGATAATACTTTGTTGACCTTCTCTGTCTCTAGCATTAACTATTATTACTGAGCAGTATATTTCTACTAATACCTCAGGATACTATTGGTAGTAAGTGGGTTATAAAACATAAATTATGAATATGAATTTGATCCTGTATTTCTATCAGGGCTTAGTTGCTTGGTGTTTGAGAAATCACTTGCTTCAATATATTTCATATATTCTCCCATCGTTGCTCTGAGTTCAAGAGTATTACCCACCTTACATGCCGATCAGTGTGTAGCCAGTGTTTCAACCAAACATGATTCAAAACTTACCTCTTAAGAGATCGTCCCACAAGCCTGGATGGTCCTCTTTATGACAAAATCCACCTAGCACTGATCTACTCCCTTTAGATATACTTTCCTATTTAATTGTTTTCAGGAAGACTTACCATTTAATTCAAAATGATTTTAAATGTCAGTGATAATGATTAGTAATGGATAGCATTTTTGAGCATTTGCTAATTTCCAGACACTGTGTTAAGTGCTCTCTATGAAATATCTCATTTAATGCAGTAACACTAAGAGGTAAGGATAGCAGGGTAGCTCTGTTAATTTTTGACAGATAACATAGAACTGGGATCTAAATCATGTTTTAGAATACCTTAGTTGTTGGCCTCTAGGAAGAAATTTGAGCTCAGTTCAAATATTATTCTCTCTAAGAGGCCTTCCCTAACGACTCTATACAAATACCATCTCTGCCATTATCACAGCCTGTCTTTTTTGGAACATGGTAGCTACAACCTACCTACCTGTGGACAGTGAAATGTGATTGAATTTTCTATTTATCACTTCTCAGTGGGAGAGTTTAAAACCAGGGTGAGGTTGGCTTAATCCCTGTTTCCTTGCCACATTGGCAGGCAATGTGTCTGATGGTGGAGGCTCCATCAGGTCCCAGAGTGAGGAGACATGGATCAGAGCCCCTAGCCAATGTGATAAATAAAACTTTATTATAAGCCGCCACGGTGTTGGGGATTCTTTTTAGAAACCAGAGGCTGATTGTACACTATTAATTCATGTATTCATTCAATCAACAAACATTTTTGTGTACCTGCTATGAATTAGGAACTGTTCCAAGCACTAAGAAAATTATAGTAATCAAAACAAAAACCCATGCCTCTTTGAAGCTTGTTTTCAGGGAAAAGATAGATAATAAGGAAAAACCAACAAAAAAAAAGAAAACTATTTTTTTTTTTAACTGTCTGTTAATGGTGATATAGTGCTGTGGGAAAAAATGTGAACTTGTAATAGGGAGTGATGCAGGTTAAACTGTGTGTTCAAGGAGTTAGTTGCTGATAGACTGATATTTGACCAGAGGGCTGAAAGATGAAAGGAAGCCTGGCGTATAGTTATATTGAAGAAGCACTTTTCCAGGAAAAAGGGACAAACTTCTGTCACTAAAGAACAGTAAGGAGGCTAACATTTGTGACAAAGGGGAAGTACAATGAAGGCAAGACCAGAGAGGCAGAGGAGGGTCTTGTGGGCTCTTCAGTTTTCATCTGGCATAACTCGCTCACTGTGAACAGTGCATGGTTGTTGAATAAATGAAAGAACAATCTCCATAATGATAAGGTTTAAGTATTCCACTTCATTCTACCACAAACCAAAAGAAAAACTCAGTTGAACTCACCAGGTCTACATCAAACAAATGCAGGTACTATTAACAAGTATTTTGCACAGGTAGGTATATTCTAATAACACCTCTCATTGGTTCAAAACCTTATTGAAAGAAAATTGAAAAAAAATAGTGATATCTATAAACATGTGTTTCATTAGTTTTAACTTAGCCACTTATGATAAAGAACCACTGGCTAATGTTTTAGTTACAGGAATAGATTTTTTTCCCCAAATAGCTTCCAAAAAGTATCTACAAAAATTGTCCTAGAAGAAGAATGAGATTATTGATAAACAGTTTGTACCAAACAACCCATGATTATTCTTAAAAGTAGCCAGCTATGCTTTGAGATATTTTCTTTCATGATTCTTAACTCAACATCTTTGTTTCAGTTATCTAATGTTGTGTAACAAAACATCCCAAAACTTAGTTTATTATTTACTTACAATGTGTGAGTCAGCAATTTGAGCTGAATTCAAGGGAGAGTTCCTTCTACTTGTTTATGAGTCCTCAGATGGAATGGCTCCTGATTTTCAACATGCCCTTTCATCCTCTAGATGCTAGACTAGTCCTTTTTAAATGATTGTAGAAGCATTCAGAAGTTGCTGTTTAGAGACAGTTCTCCACGAATCCCTCACATTTCTACATGGCTAGGCATTTATGGACAATTTAAGAATGTTTGTATAAGGGGTTATAGCAAGCTAGTACTGTGTTATCAGGGAAGACTTTCTTATATTCCGAAGTAATAAATACAATGTCTCCTTTGGAGCGAAGTTTAGGCAAGTTTTTTAGCATCACCTTATGGGATCGGGGGTTTCAAAGCTGGACACAGAATAGCTGTGTGTTCAGAATTCACCTAGGCCCATGTTGAATCACCCCTGTGGGACTTGGAAGGTAAAAGAGATCAGTGAGAGCATGAAGTTCAAGCTGCCTGCTACACTAGAAGTTATAAACTGTGCAAAACCATTTGGTCTGGTTGTCTCCTTACTGTCTAAGTCTGTGGAAGTGTGACAAGTTCACCTAGCAGCAGCTTGCAGTTTAGGGACTACTTGATTGCAAGCCTTTCCAAATAGTAGACTTGAAAATAAAAGCAGTGTCACTTTTGCCACATTCTATTGGTCAAAGCATGTCCCAGGGCCATACCAGATTCAAGCCTTGAGGGATTAGACTCTGTGCTTTGATGGGAGGAGTGACAAAGACACATTAGAAAGGAATATGTGTAATTGTAGAATTCTCACTTTCTGCTGTGTATCTTGTAACCTCTTGTTCATAATTTTTCTCTCTTTGAATCTGTAAACTCATAATTCCTTAAATTTATATTTATTCTCCTAATCTTCTCTTCAGCTCTGTCTAATCTGCTATAAACAAGTTCACTGAGATTTCCAGCTTTTTACAGAAGTATAACAAATACATAAAAATGTGCATAAATCACAAGTATAAACAGCTTGATAAATTTTCACAAATTACCAACAGCCTTGTAACTAGAACCTAGATCAAGAAAGAAAATATCACCAGCATTCTCAAAACCTCCCTTATGCCCCTACCTAGTCACTACATACTCCCCAAGGATAAGCAATAGTTTTGCTTGTTTTTGAACTTTATGTATGAATGGAATCATATGTATGTATTCTTTTGTGTCTGTCTAACTTAGTTCTACATCACGTTTGTTAGAATCATCTATGTTATGATTCAGTTCACATTCTCTGAACACAATGCTATTATGTTAGAAAATAATATCTAAAACTTAAGATTTTTAAAAATGTATTTTTAAAATTTAGAACACACTAATAAATAATTTATATCGAATAAGAAAGAACCCATACTTGAAATTAGAAAATATTTATACTTAAATATGTAAAAGTTATTACTTCTCAAAACTTATGAGATGAAGCTAAATTGTTATTATATGAGAATTTAAATATGCGAATATATAAGAAAAGAAAAATAGCAGCCAATTAAGTAGCTAAGCATCAAACTTGACAATTAGTATACTATTAATAAAATATCCCCCAAACAACTATAGAAAGGAAAAAAAAAAGGGGTAGAAATAAAATAGACATACAGACATAAAATTGTTAAGCTTGTCAGAGACAAGTTTACTTTTCCTCTTCAAAGATTAATACATTTTAAAATATCTACCAAAATTAATGAAAAAAATTTTGATTAGTTACAAAAATGTCCCAGATCCTATATGCTTCCCTGTAACTACTCCTTTGATAACATAACATTGTAACTTTAAAAGAGTTGTACCTTATTTCCTGAATCTTTTAATGTGGGCTGGCTTTGTGACTTGCTGTGGTCAATAGAGTATGAAAGAAGTGCCAGTATTCCAGTTCCAAACAAGACGTCGAGTCCTTTAGTGCCTATGTTCTCTTTTTTCTGACTCCACTTTAAGAACAAGTAAATGCCAGCTAACCTGCTAAAGAATAAGCAACCAAGTGAGGAAGAGCTTAGTCCTCGTTATTGAGTCCAGCCAGTACAAACAGAACCATCTGGTTGCCTGCTGCTAATCACAGACGTGCACGTGGGTATCTCTAGGCCCTTGGAGACCAGATGCTCCGCTAGCCAACACACACACATGTGAACTTAAAAGAGCTTATTGTTTTAAGCATATAGGTTTTGTGGTTGTTGGTTACACAACATTATGATAGCAGTAGATAACCACACAGAGCCCATTATAATAGCATATTATATATTTCCAAAGAATATATTTTATAAGTTAAAAAACCTCTTAATTTTAATAATGTTGATAAGTAATAAACAAGCAATAAGAATTATAGAAATAAAATAATTTATTATTATTAATTAATTAATTAATTTAAATAAGATGAAAAGATACTCAACTTAACTCAGGTTAAGTTTAAAAAGGTGTTGTGGACTTCCGCCCCGGCCCCGAGGCCCGGCTGCAGGTCGCCTAGGAGGTGAAGTCGGGATGCGCGTGGTGCGGAGCTCCAGCCCCGGTGCGCTGGGGCAACATGAAGAAAACGCCGCAGGCGAGCCCAGCGCCCCGGGAGGGCCCCGACCCTTCCTCTCTGGGGCACGGTGGTCTTTTCCTGTGGAGGCCGGTGCCGCCCCTCACCCCGGGCCGCCTTCCCTCCATCCACTCCAGGGACTTCACCCTCAGGGATTCAAGAAGAAAACCTTCCCCCCAAATATCAGTCGTAAGATCAAGGAAGAGCCCAAGGAAGAAGTAACCATCAAGAAGGAAAAGCGTGAAAGGGATAGAGACCGACAGCGAGAGGGCCATGGACAGGGCCGGGGGCACCCAGAAGTGTTCCGGTCCCACTCCATCTTTGAGCAAGACCCAGCTGAAATGATGAAGAAAAAGGGGAACTGGGCTAAGACTGTGGATGTGTCGAACATGGGGCCCTCTCACAACATCAACATCAAAAAGGACACGAGGGAGACAGATGAAGAAACAAAACAGATCCTGTGCACGCTGGAGAAGGATGGTCTCATCGATGACCCTGGGCTGAGGAATGACACTCGAAATATGCCTGTGCAGCTGCTTCTGGCTCACTCGGGCTGGCTTTTGAAGGAAGAGAATGAAGAACCAGATGTCAAACCTTGGCTCAAGGAAGAGGACGTGGAGGTGGGAGGGGCCTGCTGTGAAAGTGAAAGACGAGCCACGAGCCCCGAGATGAGGAGGAGGAGGGCAAGATGAAGGCTCCTCCCAGAGCAGCCAGGAAGACCCCCGGCCTCCCGAAGGATATGTCCGTGGCAGAGCTTTCAGGAAGCTGAGCCTCACGCAGGAGGAAGAGCTGCTGTTCCTGCAGCTGCAAGACTGGCTCCCCGGACAGCCGCCCACTCCGGACGTCGAGCCTACCAAATCAGAGGTGCAGAGCGAGGACGGACAGAGGGTGGTTATAAAGCAGGAGAAAGACCGGGAAGCCAGGCTGGTAGAGAGTGCTTGTACCCTGACAGAGGGTCAGGTCTGCAAGCTGCTCATCCGCAAGTCCGGGAAGGTGCAGCGCCTCCTGGGCAAGGTGACTCTGGACGTGACGATGGGGACCGCCTGCTCTTTGCTGCTGTCCTGTCTGTGGGCCTTGGAGACAGTAGGATGGGTGAGACGACAGTCCTGGGACACGTAAAGCACAAACTTGTATGCTCTCCCAATTCTGAATCCCTGTTGGATCACAAACACCGGTAAAATAAGCAGACGGAGCATGGTGGTGACCGTGCTAACAGCGGCTGCTGCCTGCTCCAGACGTTGTGATCTAAAATCTGTTCGACCCAAAAGGGGCCTGTTTAGCCCACCCACTCCAGCCACTGTCCCCGTTTTGTCCACAGGGCCCACGTGGCTCCCTCCCACAGCAGCTGTGAACGGCGCGAAGACCTTCCCACAGCCCCGAAACCGCACACCCTCGCTGCTGGGCGTCTTGTCCCTGCTTTTTTTTTTTTTTTATTTTTTAATTATTTTATTTATTTTATTTTTGGCTGTGTTGGGTCTTCGTTTCTGTGCGAGGGCTTTCTCTAGTTGCGGCGAGCGGGGGCCACTCTTCATCGCGGTGCGCGGGCCTCTCACTGTCGCGGCCTCTCCTGTTGCGGAGCACAGGCTCCAGACGCGCAGGCTCAGCAGTTGTGGCTCACGGGCCTAGTTGCTCCGCGGCATGCGGGATCTTCCCAGACCAGGGCTCGAACCCGTGTCCCCTGCACTGGCAGGTGGATTCTCAACCACTGCGCCACCAGAGAAGCCCCCCTGCTACTTATTTTTATAGTTATGTTTTGGCTCTTCAACTGACTGCATCCTCCCCAGGTGGAGAGGGGACGGTCTGTGGGAAAGGACAGGCTCCTTCTCTTGGTAACGTCTTGGTTCTCAGGGAAGAAAATGGAAGGATGGCTGCTGCTGCCTTTTCTCCCTCCTTCCTCCCGAGAGGCGGCACCGGAGAGAGAGCAGGGACTTGAGTCTGAGACTCAGTCGCAGCTCTGTCTCTTACCAACTGTGTGACTGGACAAACTACCTAACCTTTCTGAGCTTCATCTTCCTCTTCTGACAAAAATGAGGGTGATACCTACCTTACAGGGTTGGTGTGACGATGAAATGGAATATTGTCAATGAAAAATCCTTGCACAAGGCCAGACATACAAAGTTGCCACTCAATTAATGTTAGGTTAGTTTCCCGAAAAAAAAAAAAAAAAAGGTGTTGTGCTATCTGTAGTTAACACTTAAAAATATTCATAGAAATTTTCTTCTATTGTAGTTTACTTAAAATCAAGATACTGAGCAGTAGGTATGACTTTTTGGAATTCATTGCTGGGATACATAATTGCTATATATGTGAAATATTTCATATCTCAAGGAGTTAAAAGAAATTTAAGAAATGGTGTGTTTTTGGTCAAAGGTAGTCAAAAAGTACCAAAAAATTAAAAATTGTGTCTTCGTAGTACTGTCTAGGCATGTAGTTTGCAGCCCAAATAACCAAGGCCTCAAACAACTAAATTTTAGATGCCAAAAAATATGCAGTTAGAAGTATGACTGTGCTTACCATCAAAATCAAAATTTAACATATGGCTTGATAATATAATTGACAGTGTTTATGAGTAGAATTTAAAAGTAAATCACAAAGGTGACCAACCCGTCAAGCAGAGTGTTTATTGGTAATAAAATATAAACAAAAGAAATAGGATATTTCTAATGATTTTTTTTGTTAATCTATGCATTTCATAGATTAACATAGATTATCTTATGCTCCTGCATAAAATAGGGATATTCTCATTGACAAAACTAAGGCAGGTTGTAGAACAAAGCTCCCCTTCTCCACTGGCTTTGATAAACGCTCGTTGGAACTTTGCTTGCAAATCTCCATTTTTTCTCTGCTAAATACAGGCTTTTGATGCTTTTCAGGTGAGCAGGAACAAAATGAAAATAATAAAGTTTTTGTTGTTGATTCTGTTTTGTCATATTCCAGGCAGTATCTTCTTCAAAGTGTATTATTCCTGAGATTAAAAGTGAAGGTTGAATACATTTCTGACATAGATCAAGTTTGTGTGTCTGTGCCTCACTACACCTGCTTTCCTTCACTTGTAAATTAGTGTGTCTGGTAGTACCATATAAGTCTGTTATGAACATTAATGGGAAAATGCATGTGACAAGCTTGGTACAATATCTAACAAATAGCAAATGCTGACTAAAGTTAACTATTTATTACAGATCATTCCTGAAGGAGAAGCATTTCTGTGGATAGTATCCCATTCACTATATACTGATTTTTACAATCTTTTGTTTTAAAAGATGACTTTTTCTTATCTTCGTTCCCATCACTCAATAGTAGTGATCTTATCTGAGCCTTTGTTCTCTATGGAACAATTACAACTTCTACTCCATCGAAAGAGGACTAAATCAAACTGTCCTAGTAGATTCATCTAATCAGAAAATATTTGTGCATTTAATGAATCATAGCACTCTATCAGAGATTCCTCAGGTCATGGGGACCAAAATAATATGAATTTTTCTGACTCTGTAACTTATTATTCACCTCACTATTCTTTAAATGAGTAGCACAACCATAATTTTATTCAAGACTGATCTAAAATGCTCTTTTTCCACGCCTTCCTTGCACACCCCAGACCCAAGTTATGCCCCACTCCTCTGAACTCTCAGAGAAGTTTTTCCATGCCACCATCATGACACATCTCATTTGCAAGGCATGTATTGGTCTCTAAAAAATGATTTGGTCTGGTTTTCAAAATATGTGATGAAAGATTGCAGAGAAAATATGGCCTCAGCACGTTACTAGCACAAGTTTATGGAAGAGAAAATTAAGGGCAAGATAAATCATTTTGTTCACTTCAAGTAAGAAGCTAATGGTGTGCTAAATACACTAATTCAAAATGCATGGATACAATTCAAAATGCATGGAAGTAATAATGGTCTCATCACCAAGGTAAAGATATCTTCTCGGAAAACAAAACGGAAGTAAACAAAACGCCACTAGGTGTCACTGGGGAAGGAGAAGGAACGAGAGAAGAAGGTTAAGGAGGAGTTAAGTTGAAGCCTTACCAAAAATGCATTATTTATGAAAAGATGAATAGCAGCTTTTGCAGAAAAGATAGCATGACATCAACAGTTCCCAAGAAGTACAGAAGTAGAGGGGGAAAGAGTGTGGCTTCAGTAATTCTGGAAGCAGCTGCTGAGATGTATCAAACCAGAAGAACCCCAGCTGCTTGTTCTGTGAGCATTGCCAAAGGTTTCACACGCTAAATATGGATCAGAACTCCCAGAGAACACCAACACTTAAAATAGGTATTGATGAGGAGTAGAAGTCAGAGTTAACAGACAGAAAATGATATTCCAGTCCTTTGAGAAAATTTGATATTTAGTTCTAAATTTTGTTATGATTGTGTAACTTGGGCTAAGTCACTTAAAACTTCCTGCTTCCTTCAGTGTCATCTTTTACACAATAAGAAGAGGAATACAGGACTTCTGACTTACAGGTTGTCTGTGGGGATAATATAAGAACAGGTATTCTGTAAATTACTCTTCTAGAATTAATATCATTATCAATTTTACTCATTAATTTATTTTTCTTACATATTTAAAAGAAAGGGGGCTTCCCTGGTGGCGCAGTGGTTGAGAATCTGCCTGCCAATGCAGGGGACACGGGTTCGAGCCCTGGTCTGGGAGGATCCCACATGCCGCGGAGCGACTAGGCCCGTGAGCCACAATTACTGAGCCTGCACGTCTGGAGCCTGTGCTCCGCAACAAGTGTGGCCGCGACAGTGAGAGGCCCGCGCACCGCGATGAAGAGTGGCCCCCTCTTGCCGCAACTGGAGAAAGCTCTCACACAGAAACGAAGACCCAACACAGCCATAAATAAATAAATTAATTAAATAAATAAAAATTAAAAAAAAAAAAGATTGTAAAATACAGACTTCTGGACGCCACCCCCAGAGTTTCGGATTCAGTGTGTCTGGGGTGGGGCCCGAGAATCTGCATTTCCAACAAGCAAAAAAAAAAAAAAGAAAGGAATTAACTGTTTTAAATTGTTATTTTATTAAAGAAGAATTTCTTTTTGGAAAACAATTTATGCTTTGAATCATAAAAAAATCATGATCTAAAACAGTTGAAACTATTTGGAATTCTCCCACTGTTAGTTCATCTATTGCTTTTCGGAGGCCCTAGTTTCTTTAGCTATTATTCAAAGAATTGTGAGTTGGGATGGACTAAATTTGCCAGTTGGACAAAAGAGGATTTTTATGCAATATTTCAGTAAATTGCTGGAATAAAGAGGCCTATGGCCCAGACTACGAATTCTGTTTTCAAAGATTTTAGATAGTGATATTTTCCTTAGGAAAATTCTTTTCTAGGACTTATCCAAAGTGCTAAAGTCATCTTGTCCCTGATCCCAACCTGGACATAAGTCAAGTATAACCGTTCTAAAGTTGATTTTGTGGTTTTTATCATAAATGGCCCCTGCTTGATTTCCCTGTGCTTCCCAGGCCCCAGCCATGGGTGCTCTGCTATGCAAATCTTGCTCATTGTATAACTCTCAACACAGTAAGACCCATGTTCACAGGCTCTAATTCATGCTACACGCTTGCTGAGCAGGATTACCTGATGATCTCATCCCCTCATTTTACAGAGGAGGAAATAGAGAGTTCTCATGATTTACTCAGCAGCAGAAGTATTGTAGAAGCATACATTTATGTATAAATTATCATTTATCTCCAAGAGAGGCTACTTCCAAAGGCTCCTTCAAAACTACTCCCAGAGTTATGTTTCTAAAAAATCAAGCAGGGAATTCCCTGGCGGTCCAGTGGTTGAGACTCGGTGCTTTCACTGCCGGGCCAGGTTCAATCCCTGGTCGGGGAAACTAAGATCCCACAAGCCGTGGGGCATGGCCAAAAAAAAGAAAAAAACAAGCAAAAAAGCGCAATCTTGTCACTCTCCTTTATAAACAACGAACCTTCAAAAGAACCTCAAAGAACCCCAATGCATCCATCAAGCCATATCTTCGTCACTCATTGATTCTTTTAATATATATTGATTGAGAAACAAGAGACATTGAGATAGATGCTGGGAGTACAGTAAACGATACAGAAATGTTCCCTGCCATCAGGGCACTTAAAGTTTAGTACATGAGAAAGGTCATACAGATGATTACAACTACATTATTTACACAAAAGACTAACTGAGCTTCTGGCTTTCTCCCACCCACACTCTCTTAGCATCAGTTACACCACTCTTCCCACACAATTCCCAGCTTTTCCTAATCAAGCCCCGTTATTTCACATGGCCTTGGATTTACACATGTTGTGTTTTTCCTGTCTAGAATATTCCATTTTCTTTCTTTCTCTGGCAAACTACAACTCATTCATTTTACTCAGTTATGACCTCTCTGAAAGCCTTCTCTACCAGAGCTGACTGTTTTCTGAGGCACCAGGGCACTGTTCATATATCTTGTGTATTCTGTTACTGAACCATCTTTTAATTAGTGCATTTTGCTCACTGGTTAAGAGCAAAGTTCTAACATGCATGGGTTTGAGTCTTGTCTCTGCTAATTTCCCACTGTGCTCTTGGACAAATAATTTAACTTCTCTGATAATCAGTTTCTTTACTTTAAATGTGCTTGTAATAGCATTTAGCTCTATGTGTTGTTGCAAAAAGGGAATGAGTTAGTACCTGTAAAACATTTCAACAGAGCTTAGCAAATATTAAGTGGTTTGTTAATACAGGTTTTTGATATTATTATCAAACCAAATATCCCGAATCACAGTAATTCTCAGTAAATGTATATTGAAAATATGAAAGTGTGAATTTACAACTAGTGTAAGTCTTTGTAGTGGACTTTAAATAGATTCAAAAAAAAAAACAAAACTAGAAACTAAAACTAAGCCTAAGGCTGCCTACCCAAATGTAAAACAGCACCCAATAAGGGACTTCCCTGGCGGCGCAGTGGTTAAGAATCTGCCTGCCAATTCAGGGGACACAGGTTCAAGGCCTGGTCTGGGAAGATCCCACATGCCACGGAGCAACTAAGCCCGTACGCCACAACTACTGAGCCTGCGTTCTAGAGACCGCGAGCCACAGCTACTGAAGCCCCTACACCTAGAGCCCATGCTCTGCAACAAGAGAAGCCACCGCAATGAGAAGCCTGCACACCACAACTAAGAGTAGCTCCTGCTTGCTGCAACTAGAGAAAGCCTGTGCTCAGCAACGAAGACCCAACGCAGCCATAAATAAATAAATAAATAAATAGATAAATTTATAAAGTACCCAATGAGAATCAACATTTTTTAATAAACAGACTTTACAATTCTAACCACATTCAATGATGAAAAATGCTACAGATATTTAATTTTTTTTATTGCATTCATTTGTCTTAAGTTGACTTGGATAGTTTTAATAAGGTGACCTCTTACTGTTGGTTTCAAATTGGTTTTCCTTCATTATTTGGTTATGAGTCTAATGAAGCAGCACAACAGTGTTTCCCTTTCTGCTATTCCTCAAGTGACAACTCATTTAATCATCTGAACACTTGGAACTCCACTGTGATACAAATAAATGATTATGCGGTATAGCTTTAAAAAAAATCACTGAAAATTTCACCGAAAAGAAAACATGCAAAACGAATTTAAGAAAAGCATGTATATTTTACTGTAAAATTATATCCTTTGACTTACTCAAATATTACTACATGTGTACCAAAAATAAATACATAATAAAAGGAACGAAAATAAATTACGTTGCCTTTCCAAAAATGCATATTTCTACTCTGGTGGTCAAACAACAACAAACTGTGACCGCAGCTTTACAACCACATGAGTGCCACAGGTGTCTAATCCTGGAGAGCAATTGGTACCCTAGAAAAGAAATGATTGCAATGTCACTAGTCATATACAATGCTCCTGGCCCCGTGAGGAACTACAGTTTATACATAATAAGACTGATAACTTTTCCCATCTCTAGCTGGAAATTACCATGTCATCCTTGTATATTCTCCAACAAGGTCTGTTTTCAGGTTCAAAGTAACATATTTATGGATTACATTCTTCAGATTCTACATTACTATGGTATGGATCTCAAAGAGATAGAATACTGCCAGCCCTTAAATATTGATCTTTGCATCACTCTATTTATTTATTTATTTAAAAAATTTTTATTTTATATTGGAGTATAGGTGATTTAAACTGTTGTGGTAGTTTTAGGTGTACAGCAAAGTGATTCAGTTATGCATATACATATATCTATTCTTTTTCAGATTCTTTTCTCACATAGGTTATTACAGAGTATTGAGTAGAGTTCCCCATGCTTTACAGTAAGTCCTTATTGATCATCTATTTTATATATAGTGTGTGTATGTTAATGCCTCATTATATTTTAAAAAAAGTTTAAAAAACCCAAATTTGAACGATTTAAACAATTTTAGTGAAAGCCATATAAATGTTTGAATGAATCCAACAATTTATAAAGATGAAAAAACAAAATTTAAGTAAGTGGATGGAGTAACAGATTGTGATAGTTTCATCAGCATTCTGAAAGAAGAGATTGATTACTTAAGGACTAGAATAAAACATTAGTTAACAATGAGGTTTAAAAAAATCCCAAACCTTAAAGATTATATTTCTAGGAAATGATGAATAATCATACAGGAAATGCCAGCCAGTATTAAGAATCCATTGATATTGTTTCAAGAAAATGACAAGCAGCTTAACATACATGATGGCTACCTGTCACCATTTTTTAAAAAAAAAGAATTAACAATCACCAGCAGCAGGATCTATACACACACAAAAATTCAAGATGAAGTGGAGCTAACAACGACATCTCATTCTCTGATACCTAAGGCTGATGGCTCACTGCCTGTTAGACTGACATCAGACACTGAGGACCTAACTCCTGCCTCCCATGTGAAGTCACAGGAAAAATCATACCAATTATTGCAATGTGTACAACATCCATCTTCATCTGTTCAATGTTCATTTGGTGGATGTAATTCTAGTCAACATTATCATCATGCATTATCCCTGCATCAGCACTGGCCTAGTCAGCTTAGCAATATTACCATGTCCTTATTCTAGCAAGAGTATCCTGGGTGAAATCTGTCTTAGCTAGGGCTGTCATAACAAAATACTGAAGACCCGGGGTGGCTTAAACAACAGAAATTTATTTTCTCACAGTTCTCGAGGCTGGAAGTCCAAGATCAGGGTGTCAGCATGGTCAGGTTCTGGTGAGACCTCTCTCTGGCTTGCAGAGGGCCATCTTTTTTTGATGTGTCCTCACATATTAGAGAGAGAAAGAGAGCCCTCTCTCTGGTGTCTCTTCTTATAAGGACACTAATCCCATCATGAGGGCCCCATTCTCATGACCTCCTGTAAACCTAATTATCTCCCAGAGGCCCCACCTCCAAATACAATCACAATGGGGATTAGGGCTTCGATATATAAATTTGAGGATTTCATGAACATTCAGTCCATAATATAATCCTAAATGCTCAGGTTTGCAGTTTTCCTTTTTCACTCTTTAGTGTTTCTTTCTATAAAACATCACCATTACATTTTTGTATATGAAAATGATTGAATAGAAACTGTGTGAATTAACACTAAAGATCAAATTATTAGAGAATTAAGAAATCAAGGACCTTAACCAGTTTACTTTACTAACAATATCAAAGATACAATTAATTGTGAGCACTGACAAAGCAGAGGGAGGCATAAGGACCACAAATATAGCTCCCCAGGTTTTTTTCTTGCCACATTAGGGCATTCTCTGGCCCATATCAACATAAAAGGTCTCTAAGCTCCATATTTCATCACATCAGTTGTGCAGAAAGGAGTTGTTTTGGTCATGAAATATTTCCATTTTATATTCTGATAGGTACATTGCTTAAGTGACATTTTCCACATTAAGCCATAGGTGAATTTAATAAGTAAAACTTGAAACCCTTGATCAACATGTATAGTTAAGTTGAAAAATATAACATAATCATGCATTTTTAAGTGTTTTGTGCATCCTAATGTAGCAGAACAGTTTTACTTCCTAATGTTGATGTTTCTAGCAAATTTATTTTTCCCCATAAATCCATAGATTTGTTTGTTTACAATAATTCAGGGGTTAGAAATTTTATTTTTTTTCTGTCAAGGACCAGACAGTCAATATTTTTTAGACTTTGTGGGCCACATATAGTCTCTGTTAATCTTTGTATTCTATTTTTACAACACTTAAGAAATGTCAAAACATTCTTAACTCATGGGTCATGGTTTGCTGACCCCTGCATAGGCAATAGTAGACAGATCAGATAGATTCTGCTAAAAGCATGCCTTAGATGAGGACTCTCTTGCTAGAAAATATTATTTGTTTATTTGCCAGGTATATTGTTTTATATATATATATTTATTTTCTGTATATTATGTTTTGAAACCTTTCTTTTCCTTAGCAAATAAATTTAATTGTAGTAAAATATTTATATGTACAGATATTCGTTACAGTGTTACTTCAAAAAAACAAAAACAAAAACCCCACAAAAAACAAATGAAAAAACAACTGCAAACAACCTAAGTGCCCCAATAAGGGGAATGTTTAAATAAATCATCATTTACTTGTAAGATGAAATATTATACAGCCATTAAAATCAATGTTTACAATGCTTCATAACATGGGAAATGACTATAGTGTAGTGTTAGATAAAAATTAACATAAAACCATGTATATATAGTATGATCTCAATTTTATACATTCATGTGGGTAGAGAACACAGAATGAAAATAAATACACCCAATGTATGTCAGTGGTGGACTTGTGTTTTTTTTCTTTTTTTTATTTTTAATTTTTAATTTTTTTATTTTTATTTATTTATGGCTGTGTTGGGTCTTCGTTTCTGTGCGAGGGCTTTCTCTAGTTGCGGCAAGCGGGGGCCACTCTTCATCGCGGTGCGCGGGCCTCTCACTATCGCGGCCCCTCCTGTTGCGGAGCACAGGCTCCAGACGCGCAGGCTCAGTAGTTGTGGCTCACGGGCCCAGTTGCTCCGCGGCATGTGGGATCCTCCCAGACCAGGGCTCGAACCCGTGTCCCCTGCATTGGCAGGCAGATTCTCAACCACTGCGCCACCAGGGAAGCCCCTGGACTTGTGTTTTTTCCTGTTTTATATTTCTGTTTCTCCAAATTTTCCATCAGGAGTAGATACTATTTTTATAATCCTATTTTAAATTTTTGATTGAGAACTCTAAGTGAAAATTAAATTATGATTCCTGGGTTGCCCTCAGTTTTCCTTGGGTCACTCTGACTGCTGATTCCTCTGTTCATTTCAGTTATAGACTCTGTGAGGTCACCTCAACATTTGTTCCTAGAACAAGTGGTCAAACATGAGTGATTGGATAAAAGGCCTCAGGGTGTTGAATAAGAGCTGAGCTGGTGGAAAACTTCCCAAATCAGGTGGGCTAACTGAATCTCTTGATTACTTTGCCTTTTTTCCCATGACAGACTAACATCCCGCAAATGGCTTACTTTTGAGAAGAATCTTTCATGCACTGCAGAGCAGAGATATTGTTCAGTCAGTTCTGGGTCAAAGAGGAAAAGCTGAAGAGATTTAAACAGGAAATGACTCGACTACAAAGAAATTAGAAGTATAAGTGAATAAAACGAGCCAGGCACAAATGATGAATTCTAGGTGTCCTAGAAACAATAGGGCCCATTGCCAGCTCAAATGGGTGGAATCCCAGGCTGATGAAATGCTCCAGAGCTTCAAGGAGATCACTCCTGGATCCATCACACCTGTGTCACATGTTTTGACATCTTAAAAAAACTTTCTGGCTGAGGAGACTGTCCCTTCTGGGCTAGCCAATTCTTAGAGATGGCAAGGGACTTGGCCTGCAAACCTTTGATATGCAAATTAATCAATCCAGATCTATCCCTCCTCTGGGCTCATATACCCCAGCAGGCAGTAGCCTTCTGTCTTAATTATCGCAAGGCCAGGTCCCAGGCAACTTGAGACCACCAGTATAGCCCAAAGCCAGCCAACTTTATTCAAACCACCCAATCCTAAACTGTTTACCCTGTCTTGCTTTGCCTTTCTTGTAGAAACCCCAGTAAAGACATGGGTTTTTCCTCACTTCTGCTTCTGCTTCCTGACTAAAACCTGGTGTTTCTCCTGTGGATCTGTGTGGTGAGTCATGTCTCTTGTTTCTATGAGAAATTGAAGTAACATTAAACTTTTCTTTCAATGGCATTGACTTCACAGTGTGATCACTCAGTCATCTTTTTTTTTTTTTTTTTTAGAAGTGTTTCTTTATTTGGCTTTGCCGGGTCTTTGTTGCAGTATGTGGGATCTTTTTACTTGTGACATGCGGGATCTAGTTCCTTGACCAGGGATCGAACCCCAACTCCCTGCATTGGGAGTGTGGAGTCTTAACCACTGGACCACCAGGGAAGTCCCACTCAGTCATCTTTAAAAATTAAGACCTGAGCGCAAAACGCCAGAAGGTCTGACGTCAGTATATTTACAAGGAGACTCTCAATGGGGTTAGCTGCCTTCTTTATTCCCAGGAATGTCACTCGGTAAAGGGAGGGAATGCTTTGAGGGTCTGCAGCCAAACATTTCCTTTCCAGGGTATTATTCTCCACTTCATATATTTTCACATGTATAGTACTAATAATGACTTAAAAAACCAAATTATAAATACTATACTTGTATTGCTTTATTAGTGATTTTAGTTTCTTTTCTTCTTTTAAGTCTAATGTTGTATTTGCTTCATGCTTATTATTATTCTGCAAATTCTCTCTGTTGAGAGCTTATGGGTCAAGCAGAGATTCTAACTACACAAATGTACTAAATGTTATTCACAATGGTGTGCATCTAGCCCCTTGGTGGTTTCTATACCAAAGCAAATCTGAGTGACTTACAAATTGCATGGTTCACCAACGTAGAGTATAGTATATAATCTAAGAACACGGGCTCTGGAAAGAGATATACCTTGTTTTTTATCCCATCTTTGCTATTAACATATTTGGGATTTTGGTATAACACTTCATTTCTTAAAGCCTTATTTCCTTCATATATTAAATAGAAATACAACTCTCTGTAGAGTTATGATTAAATAAATGATTCATAAAATGCACTTAACCAGTGCCTGAATCATAGGAAACAATCAATTAAGATTGTGTGATTCCAGCCCTAGTAGTTGCCTACTGTTACCTCTCAGGAGCTTGGGAGTCTCTCATCTAAAAGTAGGAATCTTACAATGGGACTAGGGCCTTTTCACTATTCTTATTCAATATCTTTCATTGGCAGTGTTTCTAGCAAAACTCATAGGTTAGAGAGCAAAACTCTTCTGCTACACTGGGAGGTACAAAACACTTAAAAATGCATGATAGTGTTCCATTTTTCAACTTGACTCTACTGCACACTGATCAGGGGTTTCAACTTTTACCTACTCAATTCACCTTTGCCTCCAACCGCAGTTGAAGTTAACATCATCCTTTTACTGCATTGGCCACTGATGAAACAAAGTCCTTTCTGGAATTATTTCTGGGCGTATCTGCTGCAGTTCAATATCGAAACTACACTCCTTAAAACTACACTCTTAAAAAGGGTTATTTCACTTTGCCTGGGTCTCTTGCCTAGAAACTCCCTTGAGCCACCTTCTTACTGGCCCAAAGCACAGTCCAGTTTAAAGGAGGTTTCTCTCCTTTCATATCTATCTTCTTTAGTTTCCTTTTTTTGTACAAAAAAAGTTTCTTCTAAGTAGCTGGTTGCAGGTTTCAAGATATTGTGGCAGACTTAAAGAGAGAAGCTACACTTTCACTTTTTTTATTGTGACCTTTGAATACCCTTTCATTTACACATTCATATTCCAGAAGTTAGCCAGATTGTTATGACACCTACAAACTTCGTCAATTTTAACACCATGTTTACATGTTATAAGTTCATATTTTTTAAACATCTTTATTGGAGTATAATTGCTTTACAATGTTGTGTTAGTTTCTGGTGTATAACAAAGTGAATCAGCTATATGTATACATATATCTCCATATCCCCTCCCTCTTGCGCCATCCTCCCACACTCCCTATCCCACCCCTCTAGGTGGTAACAAAGCACTGAGCTGATCTCAGCAGCTATGCAGCTGTTTCCCACTAGCTATCTATTTTACATTTGGTAGTGTGTATATGTCAATGCTACTCTCCTCCCTTCGTCCCAGCTTACCCTTCCCCCTCCCCGTGTCCTCAAGTCCATTCTCTACGTCTGTGTTTTTATTCCTCTCCTGCCCCTAGATTCATCAGAACAATTTTTTTTTTTTAGATTCCATATATATGTGTTAGCATATGGTATCTGTTTTTCTTTTTCTGACTTACTTCACTCTGTATGACAGACTCTAGGTCCATCCACCTCACTACAAATAACTCAATTTCGTTTCTTTTTATGGCTGAGTAATATTCCATTGCATATATGTGCTACATCTTCTTTATCCATTCATCTGTCGTGGACACTTAGGTTGCATCCATGTCCTGGCTATTGTAAATAGTGCTGCAATGAACGTTGTGGTACATGTCTCTTTTTGCATTATGGTTTTCTCAGGGTATATGCCCAGTAGTGGGACTGCTGGGTCATATGGTAGTTCTATTTTTAGTTTTTTAAGGAACCTCCATACTGTTCTCCATAGTGGCTGTATCAATTTACATTCCCACCAAGAGTGAAAGAGGGTTCCCTTTTCTCCACATCCTCTCCAGCATTTATTGTTTGTAGATTTTTTGATGATGGCCATTCTGACCAGTGTGAGGTGATACCTCATTGTAGTTTTGATTTGCATTTCTCTAATGATTAGTGATGCTGAGCATCCTTTCATGTGTTTGTGGGCAATCTGTATATCTTCTTTGGAGAAATGTCTATTTATGTCTTCTGCCTATTTTTGGATTGGGTTGTTTGATTTTGATATTGAGCTGCATGAGCTGCTTGTATATTTTGGAGATTAATCCTTTGTCAGTTGCTTCGTTTGCAAATATTTTCTCCCATTCTGAGGGTTGCCTTTTCGTCTTGTTTATGGTTTCCTTTGCTGTGCAAAAGCTTTTAAGTTTCATTGGGTCCCATTTGTTTATTTTTGTTTTTATATCCATTTCTCAAAGAGGTGGGTCAAAAAGGATCTTGCTATGATTTATGTCATAGAGTGTTCTGCCTATGTTTTCCTCTAAGAGTTTTATAGTGTCTGGCCTTACATTTAGGTTTTTAATCCACTTTGAGTTTATTTTTGTGCATGGTGTTAGGAAGTATTCTAATTTCATTCTTTTACAGGTAGCTGTCCAGTTTTCCCAGCACCACTTACTGAAAAGGCTGTCTTTTCTCCATTGTATATTCTTGCTTCCTTTATCAAAGATAAGGTGACCATATGTGCATGCGCTTATCTCTGGGCTTTCTATTTTGTTCCATTGATCTATGTTTCTGTTTTTGTGCCAGTACCATACTGTCTTGATTACTGTAGGCTCGTAGTACAGTCTGAAGTCAGGGAGCCTGATTCCTCCAGCTCCGTTTTTCTTTCTCAAGATTACTTTGGCTATTCGGGGTCTTTTGTGTTTCCACACAAATTGTGAAATTTTTTGGTCTAGTTCTGTGAAAAATGCCATTGGTAGTTTGATAGGAATTGCACTGAATCTGTAGATTGCTTTGGTTAATAGAGTCATTTTCACAATATTGATTCTTCCAATCCAAGAACATGGTATATCTCTCCATCTGTTGGTATCATCTTTAATTTCTTTCATCAGTGTCATAGTTTTCTGCATACAGGTCTTTTGTCTCCTTAGGTAGGTTTATTCCTCGGTATTTCATTCTTTTTGTTGCAATGGTAAATGGGATTGTTTCCTTAATTTCTCTTTCAGAATTTTCATCATTAGTGTATAGAAATGCAAGAGATTTCTGTACATTAATTTTGTATCCTGCTACTTTACCAAATTCATTGTTTAGCTCTAGTAGTTTTCTGGTAGCATCTTTAGGATTCTTTATGTATAGGATCATGTTATCTGCAAACAGTGCCAGTTTTACTTCTTCCTTTGTTATTTGGATTCCTTTTATTTCTTTTTCTTCTCTGATTGCCATGGCTAAAACATCAAAAACTATGTTGAATAATAGCGTTGAGAGTGGGCAACTTTGTCTTGTTCCTGATCTTAGAGGAAATGCTTTCACTTTTTCACCATTGAGAACAATGTTGGCTGTGGGTTTGTCATATATGGGCTTTATTATGTTGAGGTAGGTTCTCTCTCTGCCTACTTTCTGGAGAGCTTTTATCATAAATGGGCGTTGAATTTTGTTGAAAGCTTTTTCTACATCTATTGAGATTATCATAGGGATTTTATCCTTCAATTTATTAATATGGTGTATCACATTGACTGATTTACGTATATTGAAGAATCCTTGCATTCCTGAGATAAACCATACTTGATCATGGTGTATGATCCGTTTAATGTGCTGTTGGATTCTGTTTGCTAGTATTTTGTTGAAGAATTTTGCATCTATGTTCATCAGTGATATTGGCCTGCAGTTTTCTTTTCTTGTGACATCTTTGTCTGGTTTTGGTATCAGGGTGATGGTGGCCTTGTAGAATGAGTTTGGGAGTGTTCCTCCCTCTGCTATATTTTGGAAGAGTTTGAAAAGGACAGGTGTTAGTTCTTCTCTAAATGTTTGATAGAATTCACCTGTGCAGTCATCTGGTCCTGGGCTTTTGTTTGTTGGAAGATTTTTAATCACAGTTTCAATTTCAGTGCTTGTGATTGATCTGTTTATATTTTCTATTTCTTCCTGGTTCAGCCTCGGAAGGTTGTGCTTTTCTAAGAATTTGTCCATTTCTTCCAGGTTGTCAAATTTATTGGCATATAGTTGCTTGTAGTAATCTCTCATGATCCTTTGTATTTCTGCAGTGTTGGTTGTTACTTCTCCTTTTTCATTTCTAATTCTGTTGATTTGAGTCTTCTCCCTTTTTTCCTTGATGAGTCTGGCTAATGGCTTATCAATTTTGTTTATCTTCTCAAAGAACCAGCTTTTAGTTTTCCTGATCTTTGCTATTGTTTCCTTCATTTCTTTTTCATTTATTTCTGATCTGATCTTTATGATTTCTTTCCTTCTGCTAACTCTGGGGTTTTTGTTTTTGTGCTTCTTTCTCTAATTGCTTTAGGTGCAAGGTTAGGTTGTTTATTAGAGTTGTTTCCTGTTTCTTGATGTAGGATTGTATTGCTATAAACTTCCCTCTTAGAACTGCTTTTGCTGCATCCCATAGGTTTTGGGTCTTCGTGTTTTCATTGTTATTTGTTATTTTTTTGATTTCCTCTTTGATTTCTTCAGTGATCTCTTGGTTATTTAGTAGTGTATTGTTTAGCCTCCATGTGTTTGTATTTTTTACAGATTTTTTTCCTATAATTGATATCTAGTCTCATAGCATTGTGGTCAGAAAAGATACTTGATATGATTTCAATTTTCTTAAATTTACTGAGACTTGATTTCTGACTCAAGATATGATCTATCCTGGAGAATGTTCCATGAGCACATGAGAAGAAAGTGTATTCTGTTGTTTTGCATGGAATGTCCTATAAATATCAATTAAGTCCATCTGGTCTAATGTGTCATTTAGAGCTTGTGTTTCCTTATTTATTTTCATCTTGGATGATCTGTCCATTGGTGAAAGTGGGGTGTTAAAGTCCCTTACTATTATTGTGTTACTGTCAATTTCCCCCTCTTGGCTATTAACATTTGACTTATGTATTGAGGTGTTCCTATGTTGGGTGCATAAATATTTACAGTTGTTATATCTTCTTCTTGGATTGATCCCTTCATCATTATGTTGTGTCCTTCTTTGTCTCTTATAATAGCCTTTACTTTAAAGTCTATTTTTTCTGATGTGAGAATTGCTACTCCGGCTTTCTTTTGATTTCCATTTGCATGGAATATCTTTTTCCATCCCCTCACTTTCAGTCTGTATGTGTCCATAGGTCTGAAGTGGGTTTCTTATAGACAGCATGTATACAGGTCTTGTTTTTGTATCCATTCAGCCAGTCTATGTCTTTTGGTTGGAGCAATTAATCCATTTACATTTAAGGTAATTATTGACATGTATGTTCCTATTACCATTTTCTTAATTGATTGGGTTTGTTTTTGTAGGTCTTTTCCTTCTCTTGTGTTTCCTGCCTGGAGAAGTTCCTTTAGCATTTGTTGTAGAGCTGGTTTGCTGGTGATGAATTCTCTTAGCTTTTGCTTTTCTGTAAAGGTTTTAATTTCTCCATTGAATCTAAATGAGATCCTTGCTGGGTAGACTAATCTTGGTTGCAGGTTTTTCCTTTTCATCACTTTAAATATGTCCTGCTACTCCCTTCTGGCTTACAGAGTTTCTGCTGAAAGATTAGCTGTTAACCTTATGGGGATTCCCTTGTATGTTATTTGTTGCTTTTCCCTTGCTGCTTTTAATATTTTTTCTTTGTATTTAATTTTTGGTAGTTTGATTAATATGTGTCTTGGCATGTATCTCCTTAGATTTATCCTGTATGGGACTGTTCTCGCTTCTTGGACTTGATTGACTATTTCCTTTCCCATATTAGGGGACTGTTCAACTATAATCTCTTCAAATATTTTCCCAGACCCTTTCTTTTTCTCTTCTTCTTCTGGGACACCTATAATTCAAATGTCGGTGTATTTAATATTGTCCCAGAGGTCTCTGAGACTGTCCTCAATTATTTTCATTCTTTTGTCTTTATTCTGCTCTATGGCTTTTATTTCCACTATTTTATCTTCCAGATCATTTATCCATTCTTCTACTTCAGTTATTCTGCTATTGATTCCTTCTAGAGAATTCTAAAATTCATTTATTTTGTTGTTCATCATTGTTTGTTTGCTCTTTAGTTCTTCTAGGTCCTTGTTAAACATTTCTTGTATTTTATCCATTTTATTTCCAACATTTTGGATCATCTTTACTATCATTATTCTGAATTCTTTTTCAGGTAGCCTCCCTATTTCCTCTTCATTTTTTCTCTGGTGGGTTTTTACCTTGCTCCTTCATCTGTTGCATATTTCTCTGTCTTCTCATTTTGTTTAACTTCCTGTGTTTGGGGTCTCCTTTTCACAGGCTGCATGTTCATTGTTCCCGTTGTTTTTGGTGTCTGTCCCCAGTGGGTGAGGTTGGTTCACTGGCTTGAGTAGGCTTCCTGGTGGAGGGGACTGGTGCCTGTGTTCTGGTGGGTGGTGCTGGATCTTGTCTTTCTGGTGGGCAGGGCCGCATTCACTGGTGTGTTTTGGGGTGTCTGTGAACTTAGTATGACTTTAGGCAGCCTCTCTTCTAATGGGTGGGGTTGTATTCCTGTCTTGCTTGTTGTTTGGCATGGGGCATCTAACACTGGAGCTTGCAGGCCGTTCAGTGGAACTGGGTCTTAGTGTTGAGATGGAGATCTCTGGGAGAGCTTTTGCCAATTGATATTACATGGGCCGTGAGGTCTCTCATGGTCCAATGTCCTGAATTCAGCTCTGCCACCTCGAAGGCTCAGACCTGACACCCAGCCAGAGCACGAAGACCCTGCCAGCCACATGGCTCAGAAGAAAAGGATGAAAAAATAGGAAAAGAATAATAATAATAAAATTAAAAAATAATAAAATAAAAAAATAGATTAATATAATTTAAATAAAGAGCAACCAAACCAATAAACTTATCCACCAATGATAACAAGCACTAAAAAGTAAACTAAGATAAACATAAAAATCAGAAACAAATCAGTCACAGAAAGCAAACCCCAAGTCTGCAGTTGCTTCCAAAATCCACCACCTCAATTTTGGGAACATTCTTTGTCTAGTCATGTATTCCACAGATGCAGGATTTATCAGGTTGATTGTTGGGATTTAATCTGCTGCTTCTGAGGTTGCACAGAGAAATTTCCCTTTCTCTTCTTTGTTTGCCCAGCTTTTGGGGTTCAGCTTTGGTTTTGGCCCCACCTCTGTGTGTAGGTCACCCTCAGGTGTCTGTTCCCTGCCCAGACAGGAGGAGGTTAAAGCAGCAGCTGATTAGGGCGCTCTTGCTCACTCAGGCTGGGAGGAGAGAGTGGTACAGTAGTCATAGTTGGAATGAGGCCCAAGCCTGTGGCAGCAGAGGCTGACATGAAGTTGCAACAGCCTGAGGCACACTGTGTGTTTTCCTGGGGAAATTGTCCCTGGATCTCGGGACCCTGGCAGTAACATGCTGCACAGGCTCCTAGGATGGGTGTGGGTAGTGACCTGTGCTTGCACACAGGATTCTTGGTGGCAGCGGCAGCAGCATTAGTGTTTCATGCCGGTCTCTGGGATCCGAGTTGATAGCCGTGGCTCATTCCCATCTCTGAAGCTCACTTAGGTGGTGCTCTGACTTCTGTGGGCACACAGGGAAGGAATCCCCTCTCCTCAAGCACCCCAAAACAATGGTCTCTTGCCACTTAGGTAGGTCCAGACTTTTTCCCTGACTACCTCCTGGCTAGTTGTGGCACATTAGCCCCCTTCAATCTGTCTTCACACAGCCAGCCCTCTGTGAAGGGTCTCCCTGGGATCTGACCTCCGAAGCCCAAACCTCAGCTCCTAGCCCCCACCCGCCTTGGTGGGTGAGCAGACAAGTGTCTCATGTTGGTGAGTGCAGTCAGCACCAATCCTCAGTGTGGGAATCTCTTCACTTTGCCCTCTGCACCTCTGTCGCCGTGCTCTCCTTTGTAGCTCTGAGGCTTCCCCCCAGCCCACCCCCCAGCCTCCCCAGTGAAGGGGCTCCCTAGTGTGTGGAAACTTTTCCTCCTCCACAGCTCCCTCCCAGAGGTGCAGGTCCTGTCCCTATTCTTTTGTCTCTGTTTTTTCTTTTTTCTTTTGCCCTACCCAGGTACATGGGGATTTTCTTGCCTTTTGGGAAGTCTGAGGTCTTCTGCCAGCATTCAGTAGGTGTTCTGTAGGAGTTGTTCCACATGTAGATGTATTTTTGATGTATTTGTGGAGAGGAAGGTGATCTCCACATCTTACTCCTCCACCATCCTGAAGGTCTCCCATAAGTTTATGTTAACATAATTTTATCCCATAGTTTCAAGGGGTCAAAATACCTCCAAGAACTTTTGTAACATGAGAGATATAGATGATAGCTTGTCATTGGGGTGTGGGGATAATGCAAATATAAATATAATTACCCAACCTTCTTTCTTTCCTATTAGCATTAATTTGAGTCTCCTCTTAGTCATTGGAAAATAAAGAAATTCCCCTCTCCATTACCTCCTTTGCCTCTAAATATACCATGGACTGTTTATAGGAAGACAAGATCAAAAGAGAAACAATGTACAAAGCACTTAAAATTAACCACCCCATTTCACCTGGTGTCCTTGGTTCCAGAAAATCTTAGAGGCCCCAATGCTACCAAGGACAGAACATTTCTGATGCATATCTCTTGTATCACCCTTGGCTAGTGGCTAAATTGTGCCAGCTCATCCTCAGTTCTGATAACATAATACCATGAACCATCTCCCCTTTGATATATCATGGTGTACAAATTTAATCTCTTGTCCCCTGAAAGTTGCAAAGTATCCTCTGTGTGCCATGTCTTTGTAATGCACCAATATTTCAATTGTTCCTCAATTATGGTCTTCAACTGACTATTTTTCTTTTCCAATTAGGATATTAGAAACAACTATCCCTGAAGTTTCTGAATTTGGAGAAAGAACATTATTATATTCTTCAAATGAAGTCCTAATGTGATTTAGCATTGTCTTAAGTTCCTTCCTGAAACTAGGGAGTAAGAAAATGAGTGGGGTTTCAATGTATTTTCTCTCTTCTCTCTCTTTCTCAAACTTTAGGAGATAATAGCAATAAGAATTATAAACCTTTTGCCTTTGTCAGCCATTTTATCCCTTTCTCATTTATCTTAAACATATTGGTGTGTCTATAGTAAAAGGTATGATATCAGTCACAATGTATTTTCTCCTGTCTTTCTTTCTAAAGCAGTCATTTACTCCAAAGGTTAGTTTCACAAGGTCCTAGGGTAGTTTTAACTTTTAATTTGGATATTTGGTCCCAAAAACTATACAGTGAAGTATTACAGTTGAAATAGTACTTGAAACACTCTGACATTGGCTACACCAATGAGCCTTGTTTTGTTTCAGAACTATTGTACTCATATTCACATTGATGTGTATTAGAAAAATACCAGGTGTTCTATAAATTATATAAAATAAATGACTCCACCCTATTCATTTAACCCTGAAATAGAATTGTTCAGTATCTGTGTATTTTGGTTTGGTGTACCTTGTACATATAGCAAGAAAAACATGGAATAAATAAGCCAGACAGACAATAAGATGCCAGCTTTGGCATATAGTAAATCAAAGAGGAAAGCACAAACTACTAAGGCTGTAGTGGATAATTATTTTTAAATCTATATATTTTTATATATAATCTATAAAAAATATAGTAAGTGTAAAATAGATAATCAGTTGCAGATGAGTCATCACAATCCTCATACCGATGAGTATGATCATCTTCATCCATTTAAATATTTATTGAGCACCATTTATTGTGCCAGGCACTGTGCTAAGAACTAGGGATAAAGTAACAAGTGACAAATCTCTGACTTAAGATAACTTCATCTTACCATTTAAATTTCAGCAAATTATGTTTCAAACAAATATCTTCTTAATGTTTCCTCCTTTAAAATAAGATGATAAAGATAAGACATGGCTGTTTAAATCTGTATTTTGAATTTGGCACTTGGATGACTGAAGCACACTGCTACTGGGATTTCTCTTATGTATCATGAATGTAACGCAGTAGAAGTGTTTCAAGGATGTATACTACTATGCAACTATTTAAAATCAAAGCAGTTTGTGTTGGGCTATTTATATTTCTAATAAAATCTCTAGCTTTGATCGTGCTAAGTCTAATTTTATTTAGAATCCCTAAAAAGACTCCTTAGAATAGTTTGTCTGTGTCATTCAGCCATGAGTTCCTACTACATTATAAGTCATTTAAAATTTTAGATTCAGATTCTAATAGGAAACTTTCAGCATAAAAGCCACAGCACTCAAATTATTGCTGTGAAAACCAAATTATTCATATTACCATATTCATATCAATAAATTATCTTATTTTTCTACCCAAATCATTTTCAATTAATCTCTCATCAGGACAATCAGAATTGTTTTGTCATTCTAGAATTAGAGGATTTGCCAATGTATTCTCCATTTCTACTACATTTTCATCATCTTTACATTTAATTTTTTTTTGAAATGTTATGTCTACAGCAGAAAATATCCGGGAACAGTTGAGGAAATCAGGCAGTGTTGATATGAAATTGTCTGTCTAATTCCAGGAAAGAATTCCCGATGAGCCACATGCTCATTTATCATTGTCTAATAAATGTTTTGCACCAATCCTGCTTATGTCTTACAAGCCATTAAATAATTTCACACTTTGCTTTCTTTAAAGCAGAGTTTCCCAACCACAGCACTACTACATTTTAGACCAGATAAATTTGGGCATAGAGGACAATTCTATGCATTATAGAATGTTTAGCAGCATTCCTGGTCTCCACTAAATGACAGTAGCTCCTGCCCAGTTATAACATTCAAAACTGTCTCCAGACATTGCCAAATATCCACTAGGAGACAAAATCACCCTGGTTGTATTATAAAGAAATATAATAAAATATAATACAAAGAAAATGAAAAAAGAAAGGATTATTCAGCCATACAACATATTTTGATTGAATATCCACTGTATGATAACTATGGAGGAGGATATTAAGATGCATAAGATTTGGACTGCAGATAATTTTTTATCTTCATGTTAGATGAGATTATGTCCAAAATTCAATATACTAATTATCATTTTAAAGCTACTTACAGATATATTTTATTGAAATTTTCCATTTCTTCATGAATTTTTACTAATTTCCTTTCCTAACATGTTTATTTTATTTTTAGAATGTCTTACCTAATTAAGAAACCCATAAATTCCTTGATATTATGGTAAGTGAAGTTTATGTAATTATCTCTATTTTGATTTTAATTTTTCTTATCCATGAAGATAATGCTAATTGTAGGCTTAAATCTCCTATGGTAGTTGTCTTTCAGACATGGAGTTCCTATTCCCTCTGGAAGAGAGCATTAAGCTTAAACTCTACTTAGAGCTTCGGAACTTAGATTGGAGTCCATGGAGAGTTTAGTTCCTGACTCTTGGTTTCATGGACTCTTTGAATATATTTACCATGTGATCCAGAGTCCTTCTAAAATCACACATACATTCTATTATTGCCCAGTATTAGAATTAGGGAGGAATGCTCAAAGACACCAAAGTTTTTAGTAGTATCATTCATGTCTTCCACTTCCAAAAATTCTTTGAGGATTAATAAGAAAAGTCTAAATAAATCTGAATGTTGCTGGTTCAAGACTTTTTTAAGCTGTATAACATCACATCAAAATGTGGGGGGTAAAACAAAAAACCCAATCCAAAAATGGGCAGAAGACCTAAATAGACATTTCTCCAAAGAAGAGATACAGATTGCCAACAGACACATGAAAGAATACTCAACATCATTAATCATTAGAGAAATGCAAATCAAAACTACAATGAGATATCATCTCACACCAGTCAGAATGGCCATAATCAAAAAATCTAGAAACAATAAATGCTGGAGAGGGTGTGGAGAAAAGGGAACACTCTTGCACCGTTGGTGGGAATGTAAATTGATACAGCCACTATGGAGAACAGTATGGAGGTTCCCTAGAAAACTAAAAATAGAACTACCATATGACCCAGCAATCCCACTACTGGGCATATACGCTGAGAAAACCATAATTCAAAAAGAGTCATGTACCAAAGTGTTCATTGCAGCTCTATTTACAATAGCCAGGACATGGAAGCAACCTAAGTGTCTATCAACAGATGAATGGATAAAGAAGATGGGGCACATATATACAATGGAATATTACTCAGCCATAAAAAGAAATGAAATGGAGGTATTTGTAATGAGGTGGATGGAGTTAGAGTCTGTCATACAGAGTGAAGTAAGTCAGAAAGAGAAAAACAAATACAGTATGCTAACACATATATATGGAATCTAAGAAAAAAAAAAAAAAAGGTCATGAAGAACCTAGTGGCAAGACGGGAATAAAGACACAGACCTACTAGAGAATGGACTTGAGGATATGGGGAGGGGGAGAGGTGAGATGTGACAGGGTGAGAGAGTGGCATGGACATATATACACTACCAAATGTAAAATAGATAGCTAGTGGGAAGCAGCCACATAGCACAGGGAGATCAGCTCGGTGCTTTGTGACCACCTAGAGGGGTGGGATAGGGAGGGTGGGAGGGAGGGAGATGCAAGAGGGAAGAGATATGGGAACATATGTATATGTATAACTGATTCACTTTGTTATAAAGCAGAAACTAACACACCATTGTAAAGCAATTGTACTTCAATAAAGATGTTTAAAAAAAATGTGGGGGGGGGGTTGTTGTTATTTTATGGCACCATGTCTCTTTGGTTATTTGACATCATTTTTTTACTGAAATGCCTTTATGCACCATATTAATACATTTATTTATATAAAGTTTACCATATATAAGAAAATCATACAATTTCTTGGAGAATTTGCAAGGAGGAAAATGTTAATTTTTTGGAAACTTCCTAGAGAAAAATTATTTGTCCTCACCTTTCTTACATAATTTTTTCTCAGAAAGTTAGTTTTAATTTGTGAATATGTAGAATTATGACTGGTTGTCAAGGTTATTTTACAGAAGCAATTGCTTACCATGAAGAAAAAATAATAGTGATATCTAGAAAATCAAGTAAAGTAATAAAAATAACAGTGCAATAATTTACAAGCATGCTTTCTAAATTAGGTCAATGCTATGTTAGTTTTACACTCATTGACAATCATTGGAATGACATTTGAAAACCAGGTATCTTTGTGAAATTGTCTGTATTGAGCACAGGGAGTGATATACACCTAACTTGTTCTCATGAAAATTTCTTCAGGCCGTGATTTGATTAGCTTATGATTCTTTTAGTTGCCATGTTCCAAATGCAAGTTAGAGTTATAAATGTATTTTGCATTCATCTGTAATTGATATGGAACTCAACTGACATATCTATATCTTGTTATTTTGGAAATTCCTTGTTCTAATACAAATTGAATAAATATCCTGGAATCCAATGCATCTGAAGGATGACCTATTAATTTATTTGGTACTTGGCACTATAGTTTATTGCCACATCATCCAAATCATGAATTTTAGAGCCAGATTTTACTTTGGAGACCATCTACTTGATCCAAACCTCTTGTTATATTGCCTAAATTGGAGTAGGTATTGTATTAATTTTCTAATAATATATGAAAATTTGTGATTAAAAAAACACGCATTTATGATCTCACATTTTCTGTGGGATAGGAGTCTGGGCATGACTTAGTTGGGTCTTTTGCTAAGGGACTCACAAAGCTACAGTAGAGGTGTTGGCTGGGGCTGCAATCTTTCTGTAGCTCAGGGTCCTCTTCCAAGTTCATGTGGTTGTTGGCAGAATTCAGTTCCTTGTATCTGTAGGCCCTCAGCTCATAGAGGCTGCCCATAGTTCCCTGCCATGTGGCTTTCTCCACATCAAAGAAATTTGCTTTTTCAAGGCCAGAAGGGATAGAAGGAGAGCAAGTCTATTCCAAATGGCTAAGTCAGAGTCTTATACAATGTAACATAATCAGGGGAGAATCATCCTATCACCTTTGTCATATTTGACCTGTTAAGAAGTGAGTCACAGGTCTACCCATACTCAAATGGAGAGATTATAGGGCATTACTCATTGGACATAACCTTTGGGTATGTCTTTTTCAGTCTTCTTTCTGATCCCCAAAGATTCATATCCCTCCTAATATTCACCATGTTCCAGGTTTCCCAGAGTTTCATACCATTTCAACATCTGCTCAATATGCATGATCTCATCATATAAACTAGGTACAGATGCAGATGAGGCTTTAGGACATAATCCATTAAGTACTGCTCCTGTAGCAAAATCTCTCCATCTGTGACCTGTGAAACTAAAGAGGCAAAATAATTGCCCCCAACGAACCTGACATACAATGATGGAACAGGTCTAGGAAAAAAAGCATTCTAAATTCCAGTTCAAAAGGGGGCAAATGGGAGGTAAAAATGTTGCGAGTCATTGAAGTTCTGAACTCTAACCTGACAAAGATTGGGGGTTTCTTGATTGAGTTTCGAGGCCTCAGAGTAGTTTACAGTGGTCCTAGGCTCTTCCTTGTAGAATCTTGCTCCTACCCTCTAATTCCTTCTTTTTTTTTTCATGAAAGGTAGCACAGTTTTGCTGCTGAATAATTTCATCAAATTTCTTCTTGTCAGTAGAATTTTGGATACCTTTTAATTTGTACTCTTTATGTCCTTTTTAGTGCAGATTGGCAGTGTTTCTGCTGGAACAATTTTCTGAAATGCTTTTTGGATCTTCCAAAAGAAGAGCTTTCACTCCGTTAGATAAAAGCTGCTTCCACAGATTCCTTTAATATAATCCTTTGTTTATATTGGCCTTCTATTGAGATGATTCAGGAACAGTACTCTGAAGACTTATAGAGCCCCAAAATTTGATTGATAGGTTCAAGGAGGTATACCCTTAATCTCTTAAAAGACCCCTTTGTGTGACAAAATATTCCGACTTTGAACTTTTGATCTTATAAGGTTTCTGCAAAAGACTGTATAGTCACACTTTTGGCCTTTTCTCTAGAGCATGGTATCTGGACAATAAATCTCTTAATTTAGCAATTTTTGCCATCTGGAGATGATTTTTCAAAATCATCAAGTCCATGTCCCCTTTTGTTTATCAATTCTTTCCCATAGTTATCTCTCTGCTCTGCCATTTTACTATTGCTTCCCTGAAAGAAACCATTATCTCCTATAGATTCAGAACTAAGATGCTGAGAACCAAATCCAGAGTCACATTTAGCAAATAGCTTAGTTACTACAGAAATTTAGTATCTAACCTCACAGAGTGTCTGTGCAAAACTGAGAAAATTGATTAGAAAAGAACAGGATCCTGAAAATTGGAATGGGGACATATTAGGAGATCCTGGTGAAACTGGGGTCATTAAGGCACAAATTCTGATGAATGTTTGCTAGCAAATACAGCTCTATTATCTCTGAATGAGGAGACTCACTCTACTTTTTCTGAATAAAGTATAATAGCTTCTTCTGAGGTCATTGCCTTACACGACATTGCTGATTCTCCTTAGGACCCACTCCCATCACTCTTTGCTGCTAGACCTATAACTGAACACGAGTCCCAGTGGTTTCCTAAAGGTAGGTACAAAGCATGTGACACATGAGGAAGTGTGCTGCACTCCAAAAAAAACTAAATGATTTTTCCAATTTATACAGATGAAAATCTCGGGAATATGTGTGGAAATAAATATTAAGTAGAAGGGACATAAAGTTGAGTTAGGCTGAATTGATTGATTTGGGCCCACTAAACAGAGATTCAGGATTTAATGTTGCAAACTGGGTGGTTTAAAAAATGATGTAATAGTTTGTTTAGTTGGTTGACTCAAACAAAATTTGACCTACACTAAATGAAGTTGAAATATCAGAAGTGTTGCGGTATATATACTACAGTGGAAGAAATTCAAAGGCTTAGGGAGATTGGAATGTTAGAGAGAATTAATTATTTAAGACCTGCTCACTCAGGGACTAGAGAACACAAGTTTTACCAAGACTGTGAGGAATAAATTTGTGAGGGAGCCCCAGCATCCTTGAAGAGCTCTGTGATTACTTGTCTAAAGGCCAGAAATTACAGTGGGCCCTGCTGCCACTGAATTGGTAAATCTGAATGCAGCAGAGATAATTGGATCCCTGGGTGTCAGGGGTCAAGTGCCAGCACTTAGTCACCAAAGGCAAGGTGGGCATGGTTACCATAAATGATAGCAGAATCAAACCAGTAATCAGAATAGTGTGACTTGCAGAGACCTATGGTGTTGTCTAGTTGATCAAGGTGTTCCTAGAATTCTTACTTGATCTGTATAAGTAGAGAAGTTCTAGGACAAGTGAACGGAAGTCCAACTTGAATCATGAAAACAGAGATTCATGGCCTACTTAATTAGTTCCTAGACTTGCGCCAGCTTACAGAATTCCCCTTAATAAAGGAGAGGTCAGGTCTCCTTAATGAAGGACCCCACTACACTGCCAAAATTTTACACAGTTAATCTTTCTCCCAGACTTCTGTAAAGGGACGTATAGGCTATCACCAGGGTGACTGTACATTGGTAAAAGGAAATAATCAGACTCTTCAAGGATTACTGAACACTGACTCTGAATTGACACTAATGCAGGAGACCTAATATGTCACCATGGTCTACCAGTCAGAGTAGGGATTTACGGAAGTTATCCTGTGAACTGAGGACAGCTGGGCTCACGATGCAAACCTATCTTGATTTTCTCACTAGTCAAGCAGAAAATCTGGAAGAGTGAAAAGTTATGGAAGGCCATTGAACTGTATTTCTGGTTAAGAAGTGGAAGATAATGAGTGATCTGAGGAAAGACTCTTCGTTCTGGTTCACTCAAGCTGGCATACTTTCTTGCACAATGAGACCTCAGGTATGGACTTGAGTTTGGCCATCAGCTTAGTGTAAGAACAAACATCCAAGACTACATGAAGTTGAACCTCTTATTGTGTGAGTTGACATTTAACACATCTATTCCACCAAAAAGTGAATACAGAGCAGGTTAATTTCAGGTTCTTGTCAATAAAAGTATATAGTCCTCCTCATTTCTGGCGAACCAAATTAAGAGACTGAATTTGGAATAGAGACTAGAAAAAACTGAAGCCACTTACCCTATGGATACATGAGGAAATAGCATATATTTTCTCTAATAATATTCTTTAATCTTGAATGGCATTACTAAAAGTAGTTACATACTTATTTCTCTTGTAGGTTGTATCATTGTTCTCACTTCTTCACTCCTCTCTCTTCTTCAAGGATGTGGTTTTCTAATCAAGACATTTAATATAACTGAGAATTGCTGCAGCTTCCTGGTGAGCTTTTGAAAACAGCCTGCTTCAGTACTTCATGGTGAGATCTTCAGTGTTGGTTCCAGTGACTTTCTCAGGTATTTGCTGATTTCTGAAGCTCTTCAGAGAAAGATGTTAAGAAAGATGTCTTTGAAACAGGGCAAAATTCTGGGTAGTTTCAGACAAAAAAATGGAGGTAAGGACCTGCTAAAGAGGAGAGGTATTGTTAAACACTCCAGGTTCTCAGTTGAAAGCCTGGAAGGATGCATTCTAAGAGTAAGAATAAAACAGAAGTAGATAGAGTCTTTCAAAATCTGCAAACAAAAATCCAGATAGCTAATTAGATTGACTTTATCTTCTCACTGTATCTTTCTTGTTGAACTCTCTCTGAAGAGATTCAAAACTCTCTTCAGAGATTGTAGAGATTTTTCTGCAAAATCCATTACATCTAATCAAAAATTACCAAGGATCCCAAGAACCAAGATCTGAATATAAAATATAGAAAATAAAAACATATCCACAGATAAATCAGGTTTTGAAAGTATCAGACATAGAGTTTAAGATGAAAATAATTGTGATTAATAGGTTCAAAAATATATGATCAGATAAATAATTTAATCAGAAAACTAGAATTGTAAAAAGAATTAAAAAGAAATGCCAGTACTGGAACAGTACTAATCAAAGACTACAGAAAACATACTTGTGATTAAGAAAAAAATCTTTCAATTTGCCTCAGCAAAGGTTATTATAATCAAAAAGAACTGTAAATCTTCTCCAAAGAGGAGAGTTGGGGAAAATACACCAAGGATTTTAGATTTGGGTGTTTTAGTCTTAACAAGGATTCGTCAGAATTTATGAACAAGGCAAGTTGCTGGAAAAATCAATGCTTACATTAAAATATGTAAGTCCATATTGAATTACTATTAATTCAGGTTGTTTGCGGTCTAACCTTATAAATATATTTCTGAACAAACTGGTCTAAAAGGAATTTGACCTCAGATAGTCTGTGATATAATGTTTTAGTTTGGTATAGTTCTGAGAGTTTTTTGAGAGTGGTTTTGAGAGTACAGTCCTTTTTTGCAAATTGTAATTTCTGATTTAATTTTCAATATGAACCAAATCTAAAAAAAAAAAAAATCTTTAAAAATCTCTAAAGAAAATCAGGAAAAATAATTATAATAAATAAAAATGATAAAGGTTTTCATGAATTCTAGGTTTATGGCTTGGCTGCCAGGAAGAATGATCATTTAATTAATTAAAATAGAAGATCCATGGAAAGGTCAAGAGTTAGATTAAAGAGACAATCATTTGTTTTCAAAATGTTAATTTTGATGTTATTAAGGCATATCCAGGTGGTAATTTGAATAAGAAGCCGATTCTTCCTATGTAATATCTGGTATTAGGAAGTTTAGAAAGTAAAATTCATTTAAATGTGTAATGCTTATTTTAGCCAACTGTTTTCTGTTCTTAGTTTTTCAATAAACTATTTTTTGTACGTTATACAGTTACTCTCAGTATTTCAATGTAAATTCGAATTGTTTTACTATAAAACTATCCTCAACTTGCTTTATATCTGTTGCTTTATTAATAAAACATGCCATAGCAAAGCTTATATAAACACTGTAGCAAAAATGAACTGATCTAGATATGACAGATTCTTCTAGTCATCTTAGATGTTTTAAATAATTCCTAAAATTTGTTTACTTGATTATACAGTGTCCTATGGGGTTTTGATAATGAAGTAAATCTGTAAGACTCGGGATGACATGCTGAGTTATTAAATTAGCCTCTAAATTAAATTTTGAGTATATCTTAGTTTGTCTTTGGCACCACATAAGTTTATTTAGCTCAGAAGTACATTCAAGTACATTTTAAATGGTATGATATGTCTTTGAGAATAATAAAAAATTTATGTATAAGATTACATCTCTTTTCTTTTAGAACTTGGAAATCGATATCCACTTAAGTTTAACTGACTTGTTATCTATGTAAAATAAGAGGCAGTATTTCTAAAAATTTTGTGACTAATAATCATGCAGGGTGGAATTCTCTTCAAAAATTCATGTTTAATCTTACTTAGCTAAGGGTATGGACAGTTTATTTTCATGATTGTGTCATCATGCCCTTTATTTAATCTCCTTTTCTGCTCTGAGTTCTATTCTTTTTTTCTCCTCTTGAGTTTCTGCATATTTTCCTCTATTGTTTATTGTATTTTTTCTTCTTTTTTATTTACCCCATTTCAGTCTCACATCATGAGATAGCTACAATTTACTGATTGTCCAGTATCTGGAACCATGGGCTAGGGTCATGTTTGAAATATGTAAGATAAAGTCTTTACTTTTTACAAACATATGAACATAGTTGTACATAAAGATCATGGGCTCTTCAGCTTTCTCCACATGCTCACAAAGCAGAGTGCGAACAAGTGCAAATATACAAGGTGAAAACCACACTCATGAAGGCCAGGGGCAACAAGAAAAAGAGTGTGATAGTTAGAAACATCTGATTAAAAAAAAAATCTTGGAGAAATTTGAAAGGGAGCTGGCTCTTAAAGAAAGAGACAGAAGAATATCAAGTGGGCAAAAGTCACATGCACAGTGGTGTCTAGCACTGTCTCACAAATACCATCTGTTTGTTGAATTAGTCTCAGGTGGCAATAAGCAAGTGACAAGTAGGCAAAATCAGTCAAGTGAATCTGGCTGGAGCAAGGAGTCTACAATGGGAAAACAAAAATTAAAAGGTAAGGTGAGGGAATTTGGAGACAATTCCAAAATCTTAGAAAGATCTCTATGCATTTTGTGTTATTACAGAATCAAATTTGGAATATGATAAAAGTACTATTTCAAATAGTTTTAGATGTTTTGGAAGTAGTGATTCTTGTGGTAATCTATACCTAGAATATTGTAATTTTGATGGAAAAGTACTATGAAACCAGATAACAACAATTTTATACTTGCATTAGAAAGGTATTTGCATAGGTAGTAGGCTAGCTAACAGGTGCAAAAGAAGTTGAATTAAAAATAATTCCAATTAGCTGCTATCATTGTCAAGAATGGGCACAAAGTTACATTTAAACCAAGTAGGACAAACAATAATCACATGAGTGCAACCCTATTATATGGTGTTATTTTTAAAAATGTAGGATTAATGCTGTTTTCCTATTTCTGTAATGTATTCAAACATTAAAGTAATTACACAAGTACTACATGAAATGTAGTGATTAAGAAAATTCAGGCCCATACGTGTTGTGTTCATATCCTTTTGAAATACTAGCTTTTTGGACATCAGTTGCATTACTTAACCTATCTGCGCCTCAGTTCCTTTACATATTAAAGGGAGGTAATTGCAGATGTCTGATAGTATTTTTATGAAAATTAAATGAGTTAACATTTGGAATTTGGAAATGCTTGTCAATTAGTAATCCACCCCTAAATGTTAGCTATTATTGCTGTTGATACTGTTGCTATTAGATAAGATTCAAGTAATACCTAAAATATAAAGTAAAACACAAAATTTACTCTTTACTCATATAGAATCACGTCATTCTCCTTTCCAGAGTGGAGAAGAGTTTTATTTTCTTTGTATACTTTTATTATGAATTTACCTAAAAATATGTGTTTATGCATGTTTATTTAGCCTTTTAATGTAAATTTAGGTCATACCTGTGTTTAGTTCTGTATTCTTTTCATACATCATGATGGTGTGCCCGAACATTCCGTGTTAGCAATAAAACTTAAAATAGCTTCAAATATCTACTCAGTAATTCATCATGTTCATGTACAATGATTTATTTAATCAGTTTCCTTCAGCTAGTATTTAGGATATTTTCTTTTTTTTTCTATTATGAACAATGTTGCAAAGGGTATTCTTTTGCAAACAACTTAGTATACATATGATAGTAAAAACTTTTAACCAAGCAGTGCAAGAACCAACTAATCACCATGTGTAAAATAGATAGCTCCTTGGAACCTGCTGTTATAGCACAGGGAGCTCAACTCAGTGCTCTGTGACAACCTAGATGGCTGGGATGGGGTGGGGGTGGGAGAGAGGCCCAAGAGGGAGAGGATATATGTATACATATAGTTGATTCACTTCATTGTACAGTAGACACTAAGACAACATTGTAAAGCAATTTTACTCCAATTAAAAAAAAAAAGCCTACTAATCAGAATAGCTGCTAGATGAATGTGCTATAGTAAGAGACAAGCAAACAAAAAGTAGCATCTTACAAAATAGATAAATATAAATTCTGATAAGTTTTTCCGTGGACTAATTCTAAGAAGTGAAATTAGTTGTTTAAAAAATGTGGCCTTTAAAATTTTTAAAGGTATCATCAAATCTGTCCTTATAAAAGGATTTTATTTTAAAAAACTTTAAATTAATCTAAGTTAATGTTTATAGACACTGATATTATAGTGATGACAGAGTAGTTAGAAGTCATGAGTATTAAAAGAGTAACTGAATAATTTATAAAATAGCAACGTTGCAGAATCCATTAATGACATTCCTTATTGAGTTAATGGTGGCAAAATTAAAGGAAATGTTTAATATCTATTAAAATGCCTAAAATATGTATGTATTTCATAGAGCACTTGATTATCTCGAAATCACAACTCACGATTTTTAGTTTTATATTAGAATCAGTGATCAAATAATTGCTAGAGTATGTAGTCAACAAAGAGTGGCCAGTAAGACTTTAACTCTTTGTATGTTAGAGCTAAACCTTAAGCCAACAAGGTAGTAAGTTTTTCAGAGGAATTTTATATCTCTGTGTATATTAGTCAAACAAATTCAGCAGCTGCAATGGCCAGAGCTAAGTCATGGTTTTTCAGTTTGAATGTGATTTGAATCAACTTTTGACAAATATTGACTAACCTTACTTTATGTCCCTGGTACCATGCTAGATCCTTTGGACTCAAAGGTGAGTAAGATACAGTGACTTCCCTCAAGGAACTTAAAATCTAGAGAGCTAGACATATTAAATAGAGGTCAATGCAAAATACTGTTCGGGGGAGGAGCTTTAAGATGGCGGAAGAGTAAGACACAGAGATCACCTTCCTCCCCACAAATACATCAGAAATACATCTACATGTGGAACAACTCCTACAGAACACCTACTGAACGCTGGCAGAAGACCTCAGACCTCCCAAAAGGCAAGAAATTCCCCCATGTACCTGGGTAGGGCAAAAAGAAGAAAGAAAAAACAGAAACAAAAGAATAGGGATGGGATCCGCACCAGTGGGAGGGAGCTGTGAAGTAAGAAAGGTTTCCACACACTAGGAAGCCCTTTTTGCGGGCGGAGACTGCGGGTGGCGGAGGGGGGAAGCTTCGGAGCCACGGAGGAGAGCGCAGCCACAGGGGTGCGGAGGGCAAAGCAGAGAGATTCCCACACAGAGGATCGGCGCCAAGTGGCACTCCCCAGCCTGAGAGGCTTGTCTGCTCACCCGCCGGGGCGGGCGGGGGCTGGGAGCTGAGGCTCGGGCTTCGGTCGGGTCCCAGGGAGAGGACTGGGGTTGGCGGTGTGAACACAGCCTGAAGGGGTTAGCGCACCACAGCTAGCCGGGAGGGAGTCCGGGAAAAAGTCTGGAGCTGCCGAAGAGGCAAGAGACTTTTTCTTACCTCTTTGTTTCCTGGTGCGCAAGGAGAGGGGATTAAGAGCGCCACTTAAAGGAGCTCCAGAGACGGGCGCGAGCCGCGGTTATCAGCGTGGACCCCAGAGACGGGCATGAGACCCTAAGGCTGCTGCTGCCGCCGCCAAGAAGCCTGTGTGCGAGCACAGGTCACTATCCACACCTCCCCTCCTGGGAGCCTGTGCAGCCCGCCACAGCCAGGGTCCCGTGATCCAGGGACAACTTCCCCAGGAGAATGCATGGCGCGCCTCAGGCTGGTGCAATGTCACGCCAGCTTCTGCCGCCGCAGGCTCGCCCCGCCTCCTCCGTACCACTCCCTCCCCGCGGCCTGAGGGAGCCAGAGCCCCCGAATCAGCTGCTCCTTTGACCCCGTCCTGTCTGAGTGAAGAACAGACGTCCTCAGGCGACCTACACGCAGAGGCGGGTCCAAATCCAGAGCTGAACCCCGGGAGCAGTGTGAACAAAGAAGAGAAAGGGAAATTTCTCCCAGCAGCCTCAGGAGCAGCAGATTAAATCTCCACAGTCAACTTGATGTACCCTGCATCTGTGGAATACCTGAATAGACAACAAATCATCCCAAATGGAGGGGGTGGACTTTGGGAGCAACGATATATATATATTTTTCCCTTTTTCTCTTTTTGTGAGTGTGTATGTGTATGCTTCTGTGTGTGGTTTTGTCTGTATAGCTTTGCTTTTACCATTTGTCCTAGGGTTCTGTCTGTCCGTTGAAGTAGAAAAACCATATGATCATCTCAATAGATGCAGAGAAAGCTTTTGACAAAATTCAACACCACTTATGATAAAAACCCTGCAGAAAGTAGGCATAGAGGGAACTTTCCTCAACATAATAAAGGCCATATATGACAAACCTATAGCCAACATCATCCTCAATGGTGAAAAACTGAAACCATTTCCACTAAGATCAGGAACAAGACAAGGTTGCCCACTCTCCCCACTATTACACAACATAGTTTTGGAAGTTTTAACCACAGCAATCAGAGAAGAAAAATAAATAAATAAAAGGAATCCAAATTGGAAAAGAAGAAGTAAAGCTGTCACTGTTTGCAGATGACATGATACTATACATAGAGAATCCTAAAGATGCTACCAGAAAACTACTAGAGCTAATCAATGAATTTGGCAAAGTAGCAGGATACAAATTTAATGCACAGAAATCTCTTGCATTACTATACACTAATGATGAAAAATCTGAAAGTGAAATTAAGAAAACACTCCCATTTACCATTGCAACAAAAAGAATAAAATATCTAGGAATAAACCTACCTAAGGAGACAAAAGACCTGTGTGCAGCAAATTATAAGACACTGATGAAAGAAATTAAAGATGATACAAATAGATGGAGAGATATACCATATTCTTGGATTGGAAGAATCAACATTGTGAAAATGACTCTACTACCCAAAGCAATCTACAGATTCAATGCAATCCCTATCAAACTACCAATGCAATTTTTCACAGAACTAGAACAAAAATTTCACAATTTGTATGGAAACACAAAAGACCCCGAATAGCCAAAGCAATCTTGAGAAAGAAAAACGGAGCTAGAGGAATCAGGCTCCCTGACTTCAGGCTATACTACAAAGCTACAGTAATCAAGACAGTATGGTACTGGCACAAAAACAGAAATATAGATCAATGGAACAGGATAGAAAGCCCAGAGATAAACCCACGCACATATGGTCACCTTATCTTTGATAAAGGAAGCAAGAATATACAGTGGAGAAAAGACAGCCTCTTCAGTAAGTGGTGCTGGGAAAACTTGACAGCTACATGTAAAAGAATGAAATTAGAACACTCCCTAACACCATACACCAAAATAAACTCAAAATGGATTAACGACCTAAATGTAAGGCCAGACACCATCAAACTCTTAGAGGAAAACAGAGACAGAACACTCTATGACATAAATCACAGCGAGACCCTTTCTGAAACCATCTCTTAGAGAAATGGAAATAAAAACAAAAATAAACAAATGGGACCTAATGAAACTTAAAAGCTTTTGCACAGCAAAGGAAACCATAAACAAGATGAAAAGACAGCCCTCAGAATGGGAGAAAATATTTGCAAATGAACCAACTGACAAAGGATTAATCTCCAAAACATACAAGCAATTCATGCAGCTCAATATCAAAAAAACAAACAACCCAATCCAAAAATGGGCAGAAGACCTAAATAGACATTTCTCTAAAGAAGATATACAGATTGCCAACAAACACATGAAAGAATGCTCAACATCACCAATCATTAGAGAAATGCAAATCAAAACTACAATGAGATATCATCTCACACTGGTCAGAATGGCCATTATCAAAAAATCTACAAACAATAAATGCTGGAGTGGGTGTGGAGCAAAGGGAACCCTCTTGCACTGTTGGTGGGAATGTAAATTGATACAGCCACCATGGAGTACAGTATGGAGGTTCCTTAAAGAACTAAAAATAGAACTACCATACGACCCAACAATCCCACTACTGGACATATACCCTGAGAAAACCATAATTCAAAGGAGTCATGTACCAAAATTTTCATTGCAGCTCTATTTACAATAGCCAGGACATGGAAGCAACCTAAGTGTCTATCAACAGATGAATGGATAAAGAAGATGTGGCACATATATACAATGGAATATTACTCGGCCATAAAAAGGAACAAAACTGAGTTATTTGTAGTGAGGTGGATGGACCTAGAGACGGTCATACAGAGTGAAGTAAGTCAGAAAGAGAAAAACAAACACCATATGCTAACATATATATATGGAATCTAAAAAAAGAAAAAGAAAAAAAAAATGGTCAGAAGAACCTAGGGGCAAGACGGGGATAAAGATGCAGATCTACTACAGAATGGACTTGAGGACACGGGGAGGGGGAAGTGTAAGCTGGGACAAAGTGAGAGAGTGGCATGGACATATATACACTACCAAACGTAAAATAGATAGCTAGTGGTAAGCAGCCGCATAGCACAGGGAGATCAGCTCAGTGCTTTGTGACCACCTAGAGGGGTGAGATAGGGAGGGTGAGAGGCAGGGAGACACAAGAGGGAAGAGATATGGGGACGTATGTATATGTATAACTGATTCACTTTGTTATAAAGCAGAAACTAACACACCATTGTAAAGCAATTATATTCTAATAAAGATGTTTAAAAAAAAAAATACTGTTGGGAGTAACTATATAAGAAGCACCTAAACAAATATTAAGTGGAAAGTGAGCAAGTTTTAAAGAATGTTTTCTGAAAGAAGTAATTGCTTTTTAGAGTTTTAGAAGGAGATGGGGACTAAGGCAGTTGAAGATGCAAGGAAGAGACTGTCTAGCCCTGGCTCTTACAAACGCCAAGTGCTGGTTCAATTATGCATGTGTGAATTAGCAAGTTATATATTGCTAAGATAATAAAAGTTAATTTTGCTGGAGAAGAGATCTTGCAGGGAGAAAATCTGGAAATAAGGTGGTGAGATTAAAACTCAAAGTTGTAAGAGAGCATGGTTTGGTCAGAGAGCCGGCGTTTTTGTGGCTAGTAGCAAATGAGTGGAGCACAGATTATGAAATGGGGATTGGTAGGAGATGAAACCTAATGCCCAAGTATGGAGTGGGCTTAGAGTAATTTTAAAATTGTGTCTTGTGGGAGACTGTGGTAAATTATTACAAAGATGGCCAGAAAAAAATCTTTCCATCTCTGTTTGCATGACTTTTTGTAAACTGACTTTGCCATACATCCCATCAATATGCGGTATTTGTTTTCCGTGAATCTGGTACGGCCTTGTGAATTGCTCTGATCAACAGAACATGGCAGAGGTGATTTAGTGTGGCCACCAAGTTCAGACCTCAGGAAGCCTTGAACCTTTTGCTTTCCTTCTCCTACTGTTCTGAGGTTGCCACCTAAAGAAGGCTTATCTATCGAATTGTAAGCTAATTGGCTACTGGACAGAGAAGTGCAGCCAACAGTCAGAACCAAATACCAGATATGTGCGTGAGACCATCTTAGATCACCCAGTTCCACTGAAGCCACCAGAGAACTTTAGCCATATGCATGACTAGGAGAGACCAATAAAAGAACAATCCAGAGAAGTCTGGTCCAAATTGCTGACCCACAGATTTGTGAGGAAATAATATGGTTCTTATTTTAAGCTAACACTTTTTTGTATAGTTTCTGAGACATATACGGTGAGACATTACAAGTCTTTTACGAAAGTGGAACAGGGAGATGATCAGCTTCACTATTAGAATATCATTCTGGTTGCTTGTGGAGAATGGCTTATAGTTAGGTCGTGAATGAAGATGGTTGCACAGCTGTTGCTATAACCTATAAAAAATGATGAAAATTTGTACTAAAATATTAATAGTGAAAATAAGTGGAAAGATTTTAGACATAATAAATAGTTGGATTGGACAAATAGTAATGATTGATGGGGAAGCTGATGTGGAGCAGGATGAGTAATGGAGCAATGAAGGATAGTGCTTAATTTGTAGTTGGGATTCTAAATGGATTCTTGGGCAGTCATTGAGGTAGGGAACATAAGTAGCCATTTTTGTAGAGGGAGTGTTGAGGATATTGTTAGTGTCGACTCTTTTAGACTACTTTCCTTCATGAAATAAGAAGCAATATATTTCTTCTATGGTATACTCTCAGTGATAATGAAAGGCTGGGTCCAATGTTCTGGAACAGAAAGAAGAAATTTGGCTTCGAGAAAGTTACAAATGGGTTGCAGATGAGATCATTCAAAGCAAGAGCATAGTATGAGTAGAGGAAGGGACTCAAAGTCTCAAAATGTAAATCTAGGGGCTTACAGGAAGAGTTGAAGATTTAACCAGTGATATCTGAGAACAGATCTTTCTAATAGTTCTGCTGTTGTTTTCCAGCTTTGAGGATACTATCTTACTATCTCTTCAATATTTAGCCACATCGATTCTTCTGTACTCTAAGATGAATGTGATACAGAATCCTTCACCCAAATTATAGTGTCATAAACCAACATTGGTTTGCCACATATTTATTGAACACCTACTACTGTGTTTTCAGGAACTTTTCTAGGCTCTATGGATACAATGCTACATGAAATAAACAAAAGTCTTGCTCTCCTGGAGTTTAGTAAATAAATTATAAACAAAATGTAAATAATTTGGGGGAGTGTTAAGTGTTATAAAGGAAAATAAAGCAGGATGAATAAGTACAGAATAATGGGAAAGAGGTGCCATTTATGTCAATCATGTGAAAGTTACCTTCCACAGACCTGAAGAGATAAATATGGAGAAAGCATGCCAATATTGGAGAGAGAACTCTGCAGGTTGAAGAGGAGAGCACATAAAATTTTCTTGAGATGGACATGAGTTTGGTATGCTTAAGAAACAGAAAGAAGGCTATAGTGTTTGAGTCACTTTATAGAAAGAGCTTAGTTGGTGGAAAATGTGAGACTTCATAGATGTCAAAAAGAATTTTGGATTTCAGTAAATCTATTATGGAAAGCCAGTGGAGAGGCTGAGACAAGACAATGACAACATTTGTTTCATATTTTTAAGGGATTCTTCAGCCTATCTTATGGAAAATAGCTTTGACTGGGTAACAGTGCAAGCAAACAGAAGAGTTACATGACTATTATAGAAAGAAAGGGTAGAATAAGTGGTTAGTCTAAAAATATATTTAAAAAGTAAGGTGTTAGTTTTCTATTACTGCTTTAAAAAATTGCAAGCAGTGATTTAAAACAACATAAATCTATAATCTCACAGTTGTGGGTCAGATGATTGACATGGGTCTCATTGGACTACAATCAATATGTCAGCAGAGGTGAGTTCGTTACTGGAGATTCTAGAATCTACTTCCATGCCCAAGCAGGTTATTGGCGGAATTCAATTCATTGTGGGTGTAGGACTGAGATCCTGATTTTCTTGCTGTCTGTCTGCCAGACGTTGTTCTTAACTGCTAGAGACCCCCTGCATTTTTTTGGGCCTAGCTCCCTTTGTCTTCAAAGCCAGCAAAGATGGGTTGAGTTCTTCTCATGCCTTTCTGTTCTCCTTTCACTTTTGCTACATATCTCTCTCTGACACTTGTGCCTTTCTCCTCTGGTTTTAAGGGCCTATAGCTTATATTGGGCCAAAGATAATCCAATATAATCTCATTTTAAGGTTCGCTGATTAACAACTTTAATTCCATCTTAAAAGTCCTTTTGCTATGTAAAGTAACTCATTTAAGTATTTATAGTAGTTAACACCAATGGGTGAAGGTCATGGAGCCAAAATGTCCTGCCTATCACATTCGATCTGACTGGCAATTACTTGCAGATATTTGAACTTTTTTTAACCTATAAAAATGGCAATTTTATGCAGTTTGATCTAATATTATTATATAACAATATTCAGAATATTTTTATGATCAATCTTTCTGAATACATATGTATGATAAAGCCTCAACTTTTATTGATAGTAATAAGAAAAAGGAGTACTAGCAAAGAACCATAGTTTATATATATATATAAAATTGCTTCATAAATCCATTTAATTTTCAGAACAACCCTATGAAGTCAGTACTGTTGTTTCCCTTGCTTAAATATTTTTGTCTATATGGAAAAATAATATTCTCACTCAATTTTTTTCTTTTTTTTCAAATAGTATATGTAATATGCTCTCAATTCTTCCTGGACCAACACAAAATACACTTCTTTCACACCTACATCTGCACTCCCACACATATCTCCTAGACAAGATTACATATTTATTAACATTTTGCCCCTCCATCCACAGTGTAGCAATATGACCATGAAACAGCTGCCCAGTCAGATCCTATATTTCTCAGCCTGTGCATATTGGTGGGTCAGATGATGAGTTATTGCTAATGAGATGCAAGATGTTGTGAAATGAAACATTTCTAGGCTAAGGCACTTAATGTGTATGTGTGCTTTCACCTTGTTCTTTTTTCGCAGATTGCTTATTTTGACAGTGGTGGAGGAGCTATGACATGGAAGGAATCTGTTTCCCCCAATTGTCTTGTGGGGTAAAAGCAACTGCTGGCCAGGAACATCAGAGAGAAATAACCTTCCACTGATATTTTCTTCACTGCAGAAGCTAGGGCTACACTAACTAACATAGCAGTTGATTATTTAAAGGAATGGTCTCTGAAAAAAAAAATAACCTAAAGTAAGTGGCATTGGCATTGGCTAGGTAGTTGGGAGGCAGGCAACCAGAAATAGGTGGTCCTGCCTGGGATGATGTAGACCTATTGCCTCCATTACCTTGGAAGGCAGAACTGGTACCTACTGAGACTGTCTCTCTCTGGTGGTGATGGGAAAGCCAACATGTTAGTGTGCATTGTTTGGTCTTACTGCTGATAACAAGTTATTACATGGAATAGATCAACTCATATGGCAATTATTCACTTTGCTAGAAAAGACTGAAAGGAAATAGAGTGTAGAATTTTTAGGTCTCAGGTTTTCCAATCTTAAGGGTCTCTTTGCATATAATAGCAAGAAAGAATACTGTAATAGTTTTAAACCATAAGATCCACTAAAATGTATCAGTTTAAAAAAGGGATCCAGCTATGAGACAAAGATGATAAGGTGTAATCTTTCTATGAAACCCTACTGCTTAATATACCTACAGTTTGAGAAAGAGAGGGTCATGAAGAAAAGAAGTCAAGTAAGTTAGTAAATAAGTAAGTAAAAAAGTCAGACATTAGTACTATGTCTGGAGAAGAATTATAGGTGCTTAGTGACACATGAAATGGCCTTTTCCTTCTGCCATTCTTTTATTACTTTTGAACATAGTAATTTTAGGATTTATGTAGATGATAAAAACATCTCTTTATATTACATGCCTATAAAATAGCAGTGCAACTACTCAGCACCATATTTAAAAATTATGACATGATATAAACTTTCTAAAATAATTTCTACTTTATTCAGAGTCAATCCCTAATCATCTAATAATGATTTGGTTTTTAGAGGCTCTTAACTGGAAAATCTGACATCTTCTCTTTAAATTTTGATAGAATATCTAAGAATTAGATAATCTGGAGTATATAATATTATTACCATAAAGGATGGGAATGCCAGGTTCAGCAATCTGACCTCTCATATAACTGACTCTGTTATTGTACTCTATCGTATACCTAGAACAAGCCGACAAAAAGTTAGCTGTGTATACCAAAATTGATTGGAAAAATACATTCATAAAATCTGTCTAACACTAATTCACTGAAAATCACATGCAAATTTTGTAACCTCCCCAAAATAAACACAGTATACAATTTGGAGTCGTTCTGAACTATACAATGGACTTCTGATTTATAAGAAGTGTATCGTGAGAAGAATAGTACTGTCCTCCAAATTGTCGTTATTTGTTCCCAAACTCAGATCTGGTTAAGATTAATGTCAAACAGGAACTGTCACTGTAGAAAGGACCCTCAGTAATATAATCAGCAGAAGATGATGAAAACATAATCACAACGTATATAGCCAGAGGAAAAAGATGTGACAAAGCTGACAAGCAAGTGGAATCCAACGTAATTCTTCTCCGTGAGTGGCTTACTTCCAGACAGATAACAACCAAGGAATAGCAATGTTACCGCCTCCCTTGAGCAATAACATTGTCTTGTGAGTAACAAGAATGACAGACATTGACTGTATTCACAGATACATGAGGCTGTAGCGTCTGCTATGTGTTTTGAAAGGATGCAAATGTGTAACTGACAGCATATGAACACTATATGTTTGAAGTGTGGGGCAAAGGTAGACAAGCTTGATAATATATTTGCCCAGACACTTTCATCGATAAAAGTGAGTAAAATCAAATAAGACAAATAGCATGATAATTTACTGGAGAATAGTTATTTAAAACTCTTTTCCTTGTGCCCATGCACAAACTTCTATAATCATGAATATTATCAAAATGCATAGGCAATATTAGATGATTAGAGAATGATTTGTTCCTGGAGACATAAGGAAGATATATAATTGCACTAAACATGAATTAGGAGATCAGTTTCCATAAGTTACATAAGTGTACTATTTTCTACAATAAATTTACTGTTTTCATGTGCTGATGCAAAAATAGAGGTACAAAATAGAGGTAGAGAGAATGAGAAAAATTTTAGAAAGTAGAAAACCATAAAGATTCTTTTTGAATTTTATACTTCTTTAGAAATAAAGTTCAAGAAGAATGCTTGAGGGGCTTCCCTGGTGGCACAGTGGTTGAGAATCTGCCTGCCAAGGCAGGGGACACGGGTTCGAGCCCTGGTCTGGGAAGATCCCACATGCCGCGGAGCAACTAGGCCCGTGAGCCACAACTACTGAGCCTGCGTGTCTGGAGCCAGCGCGTCTGGAGCCTGCGCTCCGCAATAAGAGAGGCCGCGATAGTGAGAGGCCCGTGCACCGCGATGAAGAGTGGCCCCCGCTTGCCGCAACTAGAGAAAGCCCTTGCACAGAAACGAAGAACCAATACAGCCAAAAATAAATAAATAAAAAATAAATAAAAATAAAGGAATTCCTTTAAAAAAAAAAAAAGAATGCTTGAGTGCTTTGTAAAAGCTTTAAAAATTAGATTTAATTGCAATAATTCATTGGTGAATTGATATAGCTGCTTTGAAAATAGTAATTTTTTTTCTCAAATAAAACCTTCATGCCACAATAATGTGTGTGTGTGTGTGTGTGTGTGTGTAATTGTAATCACGGCACCCCACATATAACTTATTGTTAAATCTATTGACATATTCAAAAGTTAATTCAACAATTGATTTATTACTTCATATTTAGACCTGAGCTAACTTATAAGAATCTTCATGTGAGTGTCTGTTTGCTGTCACTAATAAAAAGCAGAGTAGTTAGAAGTCTGAGTTTTAGTGTCAGGTAGCTCTAGCTTCAAATTCAGGCTGATCTTAAACTCATTTTGTTTTACTGGACAAGCTAGTTAATCAGTTTGAATAGATGCATCCTCATCTATGAAATGTCTCTAGTAATACTTATTTAGCAAACACATTGTGAGGATTAAATAAAACAATTTAAGGTAAAATCCTTAGCATGTTTCCTGTCATACAATTTACACTTCAAATAATATGTTTTGAAAATGTATATAAAAAGTGAAGATTCTTCTGCTGTGGTAGGTGAGATTTTGTCTCCCATGACCTTCACTGCCAGATGTTATGCATGTGAATATATCTTCCACTGGAAAAGAGACTTTGTAGACAAAATTAAGGTTACTACTGTACTTATAAAACTGTGAAATAATAAATTTATGGGTTTTTTAAACCACTAAATTTGTGATAATTTGTTCCAACAATAATAGCAAATTAAAACATCCGCACTTACACGCATACCTATGTGTGTACAGATATATAATCCCATAAATACGTTTTTGTTTAATTCAAGTACATAATAAATGGTATCCTAGAGGACTGAAAAAGCTAATTCCTCTTTAATTATTTCTCTCAGAGAGTATATTGCATATTAGAATGTGATTTAATTTAAGTATTTGAGGCTACCTACAGTTTCATTGTTCCTTAGGGGTAACTGACTTCACATCTTCTGATGCTCATTTTGCTCCAGAGATGGTGACTTTGCATTACTCATGATTGTCTGCATTTATCTACCTTATGAGAATTTCAATAGCTCTGATGGTGCGTGTGTGTGTGTGTGTTTGTGTGCGAGTGTGTGTGTGACTGTATTTTAATACTCTTCTCTGTTTAACTGTAGAGATTATTTTGGAAACAGAATGAATGAAACCATTTTATAAACCTCTCCACTTACAGTGACTACCAACTAAATTTGTGAAGTAGGAACCCAAGCTGAATTTTAAGTATATTCTTAGTAATTTGAGAATGTTCACTGATATCATGTTACACATAGAGAAGTAGTGAAGTAATAGAAAGAGAAAATGACAGTTTTCAAATAAGGTGTCATGGCTGAATTACCAAAAAATTTAGAGAGCAGTTATAGCACATGGGGGATGGTTAGCAGAGGATACATATAGAAAGTTTCAGAAAGGTTGCAAATAGATAAATATAAATAAAACTTTAAAATGTATTTTATTCTAAAATTAGTGACTTTATTAACCAAAGAATACATTTCAAAATTTTATTATATTTTTGTTTTATTAATTAGTTAATTTGCTTATGAGGTAAATTGATGAATTTTATTGAATAATTATGTGATTCAGTAAATACTTTGAATGAATTATATTATTTAATTCCACAATATTTTTGTGAGGTTTTTTTTCCTATTTTCTAGATAAAACATGAGCAACAGGAAGTTTAAAAATTCAAAGTAAATAGCTAATAATTGATAGATTCAAGCCCTGGCACTATGAATTCAGAGCCCACAAGACTAACATTTGCTAAAAAATAGAGTACTATGTAAGAATTTTGGCATAAAGAGGGTCATTTAGTAGGGCTGTGATGCTTTTAACATAATTCTATAACATTTAATAAAGTGAAAAATATACCATATCTTAAGATGAATGTGATAGAAATATACAAGTATGAGTAGTTTATAAACATTCACAAACTATATAAACAATAAGATCATACTTTTGAAAAAGTGTTGACCATAAAAATTCTAATGTAATAATATTATATGAACTATGACAGAATATAAAAATTTATATTCAACATATTTAAATTTTAAAATCATGTAAATATATACAAATATACATTTGGAAAGATTAATTTAAAAGAAGAAGGAAATATACCAAATGTTAACAATGTTTACCAAATGTTTGTACTGAATTGTGGGATAATTACTGATTCTTTTCATTATATATTTCTGTGTTTTCCAATATTTTACATTGAATAGAGAAGTGCTTAAGAGGAAAAAAAATCCTGCTTATGAATAAACAAATGCAAAGCTGACAGTAATGTCAGCCTGTAGTTATCGAATGATTACTGTGTACCAGATACTTTACTAAGCATTGTATACAACTCATCAGATTTCCACAATTCAGTTCCAGTTCTTTCAGACAACACAGTCTATCCCAGAGAGGTTCAGGGCTAGGGAAAGGGACACATACAGGGATGAGGATGGGGGGTGGATACAGAGAGAAAAATCTTACAGACAATACTGTAACAATTGAAATCATGCAAAAATAATGAAATCATATATAACAAATTATAATCACTATATATGAAAACAGTTTAAATCCTCATTTGAAGTAACTTTCCCACTCAAATAATTCAAGATTCTTCTGGTAACCATGATTTCCAGCATTGTCCACAAAGTTTTGTTTCCCAGAAAGACTCTCTGATTCCAAATGAGTGCCAAATTGCAATCCAAACCTTAGGTTTGTCTATTCCCTTATTTTAACACTTTCCTTTTTCCTATACAGACAGTCAGATACAGGTTTCTTCTTTCTTTTCTTCTCCTCTTCCTCTTCTCCCCTCCCCTGCCCTCCCCCTCCTCTTCCTCCTCCTTCTTCTTCCTTATTTTGAATACGTGTGTTTGGAATAAGTTAGAGTTAAGAGGAATACAGGGAAAATTTTGAATACAATATTTTAAAAAATGTAAAATCAATAGCATCTTAGAGAAAATCTAAGCTACATCACTATAGATTATGTCATATAAATACTTCATCGGTATATTAGATTGGATCCTATGTATGCTGGGTTGAGCATCACATCAACTATGTTTTTCTTAAATGGCTGAGAATAACTATGGACCTAGGAGCGTGTCTCCTGCCTCGGCCCCTCACAACTGTCTTTTCCTGGCAGTTATCTAAACATACATCAGCCACTTGGATGCTGCATGCTGGCTCCGTCTTGTACTCTTGATAAGGCAGAGTTGAGTGTATGGCTTACTGTGGTGAAGGAGAGCACAACGTTGTCAGAGGCTTAGTAGCATCCTAGAGTGGAAAGTGCAGAGTCTGCATATTTATGATATTTGGTGGTTTGGCTTAAACTGAGTCTTTCAATCCAAGGGCTTGATTGGCTTTGGATAAGGATCATGATATAATAGTTTGGGATAGATTGTTATAGCAAGTTTTGGGCCAAGGATTTTGGAGCATCTCGGTGTGTAAACAGTCATTTGATTCTCTCTCTTGAAAAGCTGAGCAGTCTTAAATGGCTTATCAGGAATTCCTTAAATTAACAATTAAGTTATTTTCATCAGTTATTATCCTGGTAAAGAGTTCCCTAAAATAGTAAAGCCATATAGGAAGACAGTGGAGTAGGACAATCATGGTACTAACTATGCTAATAATCAAGTCATGTGACTAATAAGGCCTGTCTGTGTGTTTGTGCATGTGTGTGTGTGTGTTTTTGGTTCTCAATGTGAACAGCTAACTCTGAATTTCAGATTGACTTTTCCCTATAATTCAGCTTAAGCCAAATAAAATTAAAAGTGTATAACTTAGGATAAAATAAAAAAAGATGATTTGGAGGATGAAAAACATGTTAATCATCCATGCTAATAGATGTATGTCATCTCAGAATAGTGAAAGTTTATTGCACTTTTAATAGGCATCATATAATTTCGTGCCTAATTCTAGGGGATTTCTTTACAGTGCTGAAGTTAGGAAGTATAACAATTGCTTAATATACTTAAAGGATTTCCAAGGATGCATTTATCTTGTAATAGTGCATAATGATTATTACATATGTGCATATGTGTGTGCCTATATACCTATAAATATACCACATGCACGTATTTATTCTAAAAGAGTAGGAAACCTGAAGAAATATGCTTACAATTAAATGTTGTCTGGAAAATATATACTCTGAATACAGAATGTCATGTCCCTCTTGTCAGCTCTGTTATTTTGCTCTATCAACACTTCTCCTTTGCCACTATTGTGATAGAGTATGTTCATACTCAGAACTAGAGCTTTTCACTTTTTACTATTTGGAGGCTATTTAATTTCAATTGCTCCCCAAACACAGTCCAATTCATGATGGCAAGAGCAGAGCAAGAATCCTTCACAGATACTTTGAAGTTTGAAGAGCTGCTATTCACATTGCCTGAGGCTTCCATTCCCACATTTGTGTGAAAATGAAAGCAGCTGAATACCTCTGTCATATATGCCCAGTGTTACTCTGAAAATATCTTGTGCAGACTTGTTTAAGATTTTTAAGCTATCTATATAAAGTTTAAAATAAGGATATTAAACAGATGTTGTTTTGCTATACACATTTAAAATGGCACTAAAAATACATGACTATGAAATAATAACTGTGCTTGAAGTAATTAAGCTAAACCGAATATACACATTGAACATTGTGTGTGTGTGTGTCTGTGTATGTGAGAGAGACAGAGAGAGAGAGAGTTAGGGGGTGGTTAAAGAATTGTAAGTCATCTCCCACACTAAAGAATAAAATCATTAACCACACCTTATAATTTTGCCTATTTACTATATGCAAAATATACTAAATAGCACTGATCTTTTTTTAAAAGAAACAATAATTTCTTAAAGCATTTAATTTCATGGTTTTTGTATAACACATAAGAAATATGAATTCATTTGCCCAGGTGTTTAAATGTAAAACAACATGTAAACCACCTTCACTCTGTATTTGTGGAAGGTAGAAGCTAAAAGTTGGTAAATCCCTTCTAGGGCATATTAGAATAATGATTATTATTATTTTCAAAATCCATTTAAAAATAATTCAACAGAGGAAATTTAGACCAGGAGACATGTAAGAAGAAAATCTTTTGAGCGGTATTTATTAATTCTTTCATAAGTGATCATTTTCAAATGGGAGAGTTACACTTGAAATTTGAAGACAAATTTGAATGTTGACCTGGGAAAAAACACACCACGTAAGAGCTGTGGGTTGAGTTTATTCAGTGTCTTACTGAGGAGGATAGCCCAGGAGACAGCCTTTCAGAGAACTCTGAGAAACTGTTCCAAAGAGTTGGCGAGAGGGAGAGGTGGGGAGGTCAGTATATGTATGATTTTGGCAAAGAGGCACTTGTAATCAAGCATACGTCTTGGTAGAAGGTTACTGCTGGTAATGAGGAATAGATATCTCAAGTAATGATTTTAGAGCTTTTCTAAGTATGGGAGGATGCAAGAATTCAGGTTCATTCAAATTTCTCCTAAAATATGTAACTATCTGAAGGCCTGTTCTGTCTGTTTTCCCAGAGCACAGAGTGCCTCATCCTGATCTTCACCCTGAATTCCTTCAGGGTGTGTTGTATGTGATAAATGGAATATTGCTTGCCATATCAGTGAACAAAGGGTGTCACAGTCATCAGTAAACAAAGGATGTCACAGTCATCAGTAAACAAAGGATTGCAGCCCTCCACCATGAGCCTGTGAGCCCTGAGGTAACTCAGGAAGGAAAGAATACTTGCCATCTACCAGCTATCAGACTGCAGCCACTCCTGATGGTGAGCCCTGAGGAAACTCAGGACGTGAAAACACAGGATATGGCCCCAGATAGCTGAGGTGCATATCAAAGGAATGATTTCAGTGAGCCCAGACTCTTGCATCTTCCCATATATAGAAAGGCGCTAAATTCCTTAACTTGACATATCTGGTTTTCTTTAATTAACAATAATCTTTTGATGTTATGACTACCTGTCCTTTATTGCAAAACTTCTATATAACCTGGCTCCCCCCTTGCCTCCTCAGAGCGGGTCTCTCAGGCTTACTTGAGATGCTGCCTCCCAGGCTTGAAGTCCTAAAAATTCCAGCCAAATAAAACGTAACTCTCAACTTTTAGGTTGTGAATATTTTTTAAGTCGACATGTCAGCAACTGTAATGGCTAATGACTTGATTCTTGTAGAACTGGATGGTGGGCAACATTCTTTCTTTTATAAGAGGATGACAAGGAACTTACCATAGTCATTAGAGATTTTCCCTTGACATTAAATTCTAAAATGGTTTCTTTGTATTTCCATCTAAAGGATAAACTGGGAAAAATGAATCTTTAATATGCATATAAAGTAGTCAAGTAAACTTATTAACTCTAAAACTGAATGTTCATTATACTTCCAAAATACTTATAGATACAGAAGATTTTGTTTGAACCTTGTGTTATCACCTTCCAAGAGCTTGAGTTATTTGCTTTTGGCATGAGAGAATTAGAGAATTTTTTGATTAAACTTTTCCCTCAGTAGGATTTTCCCAGGTTATAGTTAAAGTCTTTGATTTAGAGATATCTAAGGCATATTTTTCCTCTTCCAGATTATATTGCAATTGGATATTCTATTAATTTTCTACTTTTAGTTTAAGGAATCAATAGATCAGCCACTTATATAATGTACCTTTATGCTGCTTTGTATTTCTCCTCCAGATTCCTCATCTCTGCTCCCTGGGACATCACTGAAATTAACCACCTCAATTCAAGTCCTCTCCTTTTGTTTCTTTTGGGGAAACATGATCTAATAAAAGGGACTCTTCCTCTCCAAAGTCAGCAATTTAATTTAAAACATGCTATGTATACCTGTTTCAATTCTGAAGGAGATTTTGGTTTTGCTTTCAGTGATATTTTGTTGTAAATAAATGCAGCATAGCTAGAAATAAAATAAACATGTGTAGCATTCCACAAGGCTGTTTTCTGAGAACACAGAAAATATTTCTTGTCTTCATATTCTGTTCTTTCCTGTTGCTGATTTTTCATTCAGTTCTTTATTGTGCAATCGATCTCTTACACACAAAATCGAAGGTAGAGTCTTGCCATACTTTCCTCATTACTCATTTTTTACCTTTGGTCAAGACTGTTAAAAGCAACAATGGATTAAACACAGATATTGAAAGAAAAAAATAAAATTACTAGGTGATATATAAGAAAAACCCCATTAGAAACAGCAAGGAATTATCTCTGCATACAAAAATGGGAGAATTTGGTTGGGGGAGGGCTTACTTCTTAGGAGTGGACATGTTTGGGATGAAATGTGAAAGAAGAGACCATATATCCAAACACCACTATGGGGTGATAGAAAGTTCCTCATATTGTAAAATATTTGAATTTGGCTGAGATGCAAAGTACTGTGTCCTCCTCCTCCCTTCACAAACAACCTTTTCTTTTTGATCCTTAGAGACAGTGTATGAGAAGGATATGTTATTCCTGATTGCATCACTATAAAGGAATTTTTAAAAATATGTATAAGAATAAAAAAATAAGAAGGAAACAAATGAGGCTGAACAGAGAATGAAAAAATAATCGGGCAGCATGTCATAGGCAGGAGGTAACTATGAAGATGGATGTTACCCAGCACCCAACTCTAAAAGTCCCAAGTGATGTTATAGAAAGGAAATAAGATAATGTTTGTGCTATGGAATAATATTCAAATCGATTTTATCATGATTGTTTTTGACAGTGATACCCCAGCTGAAATCTGGGTTAATATGTACAACTTTGCCCAAGATTATTTATATTCTAGGTTGTCCCATCTGCATTTCAGGTTAAACCCATACTCTGTACTCTGATTCAGACTCGGATCCTCATCTGAACTGCCAAAGAAATAAGGCATGATTCAAGGGAATACCATGTTTCGGTCCTGTGCTGGGTCTGCCTTTGGGATTTTACCACAAAGTGGCATTGTATATAATAACATTGAATTTTAATGTAGTGGGGAAAAGAAGCAGTTTTAACACGTCTTAAAGATAACTGGCTAATTATTGGGGAAAAAAATCAAGTTAGATATTTAATGTACACCAAGTATAAATATTATTTTTCAGATTTAAAATAGAAAAATATGTAAAATGTACATTTCTGGAAAAAGAAGAATATATTTCTGTAATTTTAAGATGGTAAAAATTGTGCAGATTAGTGCTGTACAATGAAACTCTCTGCAATTATGAAAAGGTACTATATGAATATCCTTTGGGAAATCTCTCATCATCCTCACACCCAATATACCAACCTACCTTCATCTATATATATATATCCTCTGCTTTCAGCTCTTTTACTACAGATTTGTGCCCCTGATCCTGTCAACAACATCTGTTTTGCCTGAGCTCTTGATCAAATCTATTTTTGCCTTCTCAATTTATGCCCTCCGATTATTCTCTCTCATGCATTCTTGATTTCTCCCCCTCCATGCCATAATTTCCATCAGCATACAAATATGTACTAGAATCTCCAATTAAGATAAAAATATCTTCTGGCCTTATGTTTCCCTTCAGCTATGACCCTATTTTTTCCACTCTACTTCCTAGCTGAAATTATTTAAATAGTTGTCCATATTCGGCATCCTCATTTCCCCACCCCATAGTCGATTTATGATTTATTCCAAAAGTCTTCCACTGACAGCACTCCATTTAAACTGTCAAGACTGTGGACCCCAGCTTCATCCTTTAAATACTTCCTTCTCTTGGCTTCCTGACTCCTTATTTTTCTCTTTCTCTTTCTCTATCAGCCTCCCTTAATATCTGTTTTTGGTACTTAGTCATCTGCTCCACTTCTGAATATTATTATTTGATCTTGGCTCAGTCTTGAACATTCTACTTATCTATACATTTCCTTAGTGATTCTATCCAATTGCCTAATATTAAATGCTACCTATATGCTGTTTCCTCAGACTGTATCTCCAATCTCAGCTTTTCCAGAAAAATATAAACTCATAAATTCAACTACTTACTTGATATTGCAATTTTCACCCCTTTCAGTAGCTTAAAGGTAACTTGGCCATAGCAGAAATATTGATAATTCTCTAAATCTGCTCTTACCATGTCTTCCATATTCGTAAATGGCACCACTTCCCATCACTCAAGCCAAACATCTTGGAGCTATGTTTGAATAATTTAATTCTCTTACATCACAGTCTCTTTTTTAACTCTAGCATTAGTGACTCTTCTTAAAGCTACCAATAGAATAGATCCACTTTCAGAGAGATTCCTACTTCTCTCTGCCTTTCATATGATCTTGGTCTGAGTCACCGTCTGTTCTCACCCAAACTCTTTCAATTGTTTTCAATGCTATGGGACTGAATTCTGTTTGGTCCCCTCACCCCACTCCCACCCTTATCCTGTCCCAGTCATATTTTGAAGCCCTAACCCTTAATGTAATGATATTTAGTGATGAGGTCTTTGGGAGATAATTTGGTTTAGATGATATCATGAGGGTGGAGCCCTCATAATGGGATTAGTGCCTGTATAAGAAGAGACACCAGAGAGGTTTCTCTCTCTCTCCTCTCTCAGCCAGATGAAGAAACAGCCAGAAGAGGGCTGTCTGCAAGCCAGAGAGCGCTCTCACCAGAACCGGACTATGCTGGCAACTGATCTTGCATTTCCCAGCCCCTAGAACTTTGAGAAATAAATCTCTGTTGTTTAAGCCACCCAGTCTACAGTATTTTGTTATGGCAGCCCAAGCTAATATACTTTTTAATTGGATTTTCTTTTTTCCACTTTTGATTTCCTATTACCTTTTCTTTGCTTAGCGGCCAGGGTGATAACTTAAATGCCTATATTATACTTTGTGTAAAACATTTCCAATGGCTTTCTTACTCTTAGAATAAAATTCAAACTCGTTATCCTGATCTTGTTCATATTTACCTTTCTGATCTCATGTTGCACTATATTATTCTCCCACTTTTCCACTATGTTTCAGACACACTGGCCTTCTTATCACATATTTAACATGGATACTGTCTCAGTGATTTCAGACCAAAAATATTCCTCCTCTGATCTTTGCTTCATTGGCTCCTTCCTAGGAACCCAGCAATTTAAGTTAGCCACTAACTCACTCTAAATTCTAAGACCTTATTTTAGTTCTTTTCTTTTTGTACACAATATATATTCTTATTTATTTAGCTTGTATGCTGTCCACCACTGCCTAAAATAAGGTAAACTTGATTCTTCCTTGTTCAATAATCTATTTCAGTGCTTACTATAGAAAGAAATAAATATTCAGTAAAACAATAAAGTTTTGTGTGGAAATTAAATATGATGTTAATACCCACTGTTGTAATAGCACCTGATAATCTTTTTTTGAGACTGTAAAACTGGCATTATCTGACAAGATTTAAAATAGAAATGCCCTTGAACTACTAATTCTACTTCTTTCAATCTGTCTACTTGCTTAAATCTATCCTTCAGTTATGGTCTCATAATGAATAAATAAATAAATAAATAAATAAATAAATAAATAAATAAATAAATAAATAAATAAATAAATAAATAAATAAATAAATAAATAAATATATATATATATATATATATATATATATATATATATATATATATTTTTTTTTTTTTTGGTCAAGCCAGCCCTGCTTTTATTTCAAGAGATTTTCTCCATGGCCGACAGGAGCTCAGGAGCTCAGGTTTAAGGATACAGGAGTTCTGCTCGGCCCCCACGGACTTGATGTCCTCTAGAAAGGCCACCCCCACATGAAAGTCAGGAGGGCTGAGGGCATCAACCCGCACTCTTTCAAGGCCAGGTTCCCGTCCTCCGATAACTTGTGTGCTCCGGAAGCCAGCAGCTCCAATGCAGCCAGTCGCTCTGCAAGGCCTCCCGGATGAATTCACGCAGTACCGTGAGCTCTCTGATGTGCCGCGAGCTTAGAAGGTCCACTGGAGGAGGCAGCAGTCTGGGGAGCTGACTCATAGCAGTGTGTAGGTGTATTTCGCATCTCTCTAGCTCCTCCTTCTGCACTGCCTTGGTGCACACCACGCTCCGCCCCTCCTTAGCCTCAAACCTGAGCCTCTGCTCTGGCTTGACCTTCTCTGCTGTGAGGTTGAAGAAGACCCGGCAGGTGGAACTGGGAGGCCAGGGGCGAATATCCGGTGCTGTGGGTCAGGTGCCCCACACCGGCTCTGGGCGCAGCAGCTGCTCCTGGTGCCTCTCCACTCTCCGGGGCTGGAACAGGGCGGCCTTGCTCAGCACACAGAACTCTTCAGGACGCTCTTGATTGGAAGCTGGAAGCATCGCCTTCTGGAAGCCGCCGGCCTCAAAAACTTGTGGGTCCCTTCCAGGCTGTAAATGCGCTCCTGAAACACTTTGTTCTATAGCTTGATCTCCCGGTACTTCTCCTCCGGATGCAGAAGGATATTGTCCAGGTATTGGCGACGGTGTCCATACCCAGCTTCACCCTGTTGCACAATTACTGGGTCGGTGAAAAAGTGGAGAGAGAATGATCCATTTGATGTGGGCATCCCTCTGGTCCTTCCTCACAGTGACCCCTGTGAGTGGGCGGGTGAAGTACACTCCAGGCACAGCCATGGGTAGAGGATTCTTTGGGCTCAAGCACCTTGGTGCCTGGGGCCTCCAGCCTCCCATTCAGAGTTCCTTCAGCTCTAAGTTCCTTTCTCACCTGGCTCTGAATGGAATCCTGTGTTGGGGGTCCCGGGGCCCTGAGTTACTTATGCTTAAGTCGACTACGGCAGCTGCTGCAGCCATCTGCGCCTTATCGGTGGGTCCCCGGGTGGAGACTATAAAAGAAATGTGTACTAATGATATATCATTTATAGCATCATCCATAATTGTGAAAAACTGGAAACAAACTAAAAATTCAGCAAAAATATAGTGATTAACCGTACACTACATGTGTCGCATTGCATAGAAGACATCAGACAAATGACACTGCGGATCATAAGGCATACCATTATATTTATAACATCAAGGGGAAAAGAAGCCTTAGCCAATTACAATTATAAAATAAAATCTATTATAGATCATACATAAACTTCAGAGATATAAAACACGAAAAATCTATATCTTAGAAACAATTAAATATAGTTTACCAGAGGATACTTTAAAATACTGAATTGTTTCATATATATTGCAGTTGTTCTAAAATAGTTGGGTGTGTGCATGCATGTGTGTGTGTGTGTGTGCGCACATATATGTATAACAAGTTGTGTGCTGCTAAAATTTTGAGAACTGGCTTTTCCCCTGCAATGACCACCCCCCCAAACCCCTATTTATAGTGTTTGTCAATTCATAGTGTATATATTTCCACTATGCCTTATTTCAAGCTACCAACATGATGTGACTTATGGGGATTTGGGAAAAGATGCACACAGTTGGTTTTTGTAAGCCAGTATGAGACAGCTCCAGCATACTACTGCAAATAGTTATGGATACAGTCCAGGGCCTTTTTAATTTTCTATGAATATATCTATGTGTATCTATCTACATGCATATATCTGTGTGTATTTATATATGTATGTCTAAATATGCATATGTATTTTTTAGAAAAAGGTCTGCATATATGTTATGGAAGTTGATATAAATTTGGAGTTGTTTTCTTGACAGATCTCTGTTTAACAGGCACAGCACGCTAGGATGTCCCCTTTTCATCCATAAAATATATTGACCGTGGTTGCACAAGGCAGCCTGAAAATTAGTGATTAGTAGGTTTCTCTCAATTATGGTCATGAACTTCTCCTCCCACCAAAAGAGTCGTGTGCTTAACAACATTCTATTGTTCCCAAATCTGTTTAAACTGGTGGCACATTTTCTTATAATTGGTTCATTTATTTAACAATCCGACATGCTTATAAAATGTGAATGAAAAAGAAACACCATTGTTGTTTCTCTGAAAATAAAATTAAGTAATTTTATGTAACCTAATGATGTCAAATTAAAAAAAAAAAATCATTGCTGTCATTTTGGGAGGAGACACAAAATAAATAAAATTTGGGGAGATATATATATATATATATATGTATATACATATATATGCATATATAAAAGTCTAACAAGATTCTGCATTCAAATTATTTTTAAAGGGTTCTTAAGTACTCACTTCCCTTACATCAGAATTGGAAGTCAAAGAAGATGTGCTTTATTCATGAAAGTAATGATGTTAAGAACATAGTAATAATCTCAAAGAAAAGACCTTGATTTTATGTGGTGGCTTTGTAAAGTGTCAACGGAGTGCTAGGCTGTACTTGATTCCCCAGAGTTCCCTTTCCGGTATGTTTCTGGTTAAGGTAGCCCACAAGAGACATTTGTGCACTAGGTTTAGAGGATTGAAGTAAAGCAGCAGCCATATTGTTTTTTTATGCTCAAAAGTTTGGGTCAGTGTCATCAGGTACTTTTATAGCTGACTCACATTGTCAGTCATTTGATGACTTACCTTGTCAGCATGGGGTTGCTGCTGATCCTACAGCTGCCCCAGATGTTCTTTGATCCTCCTTCAGATTCTGACTCTTGGGTCAAGTGTGGGGTTAGCTCCAAGATGAAGGATGCCAGCTTCTCCTGAAGGACACCCACATCGTCAAAGTTAAACTTAGTGAGAACTGACATGGCCTCCAATCCTTAGGTGAGTTCCTGTATATGCTTGTAGGGTTCCTATTGTTCACACTTATCTTCCGTTTCCAACAGCCTGCCCTGAAGAAGTCAAGCCCCAGAATTAGACATGAAGACAACTGGTATACTGTATTTCCAAATACGATATAACAAACTCAATTTATTTACCTATGATTCCCATTTTAACTGTTTTTTGTTCTATCTAACTGAAAACCACTGATCATTACGGCACCAGATAACACAGCTTCTATATATACTCTAATACTCAATGAGGGTCATGTCAAGTTGGAAAAAAGCTTCACTATTACAAAGCTGAAGACTGTACAAATTTTATTAAGAAAAAAACTTTTATAACACCAATTTGGCAGCATATATCTTATCTTCAGTCTTAAAAAAATTGTATCCTAAAATCTAACACATTTCCACTATTTAACCTAAAAGGATAGTACTGCACCTAAAGATGTGTGATTTAGGATGTTCATTACTTTACCCTCAATTAAAAAAAAAATAGAAACATCTATACTTCTGTTAAAATAAGAAAATAGTTAAGTAAATTAGGATAAGCCTGTATGATAACATATTTAGAAATTATTAAAAGAAGTGTCTAAACTGTAGGAAAATATCAGTGATATAATTTAATTAAATCATTAATTTAATATTTTAAATGTCAGTACTATGATCATTTAAAGAAGGATATCAAACTGCATTTATAGATATAATAACAATTTGTATATATATGTGCACTTCTGGGTTTAAGTTTGTGAATGAATAAAAGGCTAAAAGAAAATATTTCATAATATCAAGATAATTTTATCTGTGAATGAGGAGATAATAGGTGATACTGCTGTATGTGAATTCTTCATTTTGCAATTTTTAAAATTTTCCAATTCTATATCTCTATTGCTTTTATGATAAAATATGTCAAACAATTTTTCAAAATATACTAGAATAAGAAAAGATACAGAATAGAGATACTTTTTGTTTTTTTATAACAAACCACTATCATGTGTGACACAAAATTATTTTATTATTATTTCTTCAGGCCCAGGGAGTATTATGAAATGTGGATATTTTAGCATCCCGACAGCCTCATTATTTTTTATTCATACTTAGAATTATTGTCCTAGGAGTATACTTCTTCTCTGTAAATTCACAGGAAAGATAAAATACCCTCAATTTATTAATCTACATATTTTTTTAAACTCTGGGATTGGTCATCCCTCCATAGAATTTTGGCATATCTCTCTAATCTCTAATCATCCCTGCCTTAACGCAAAAAAAATCTATGCCTCATGTAACACTGCATCAGTGAAGTGTGCTTCCTCTCTTCATAATCATGCACTGTGATGGCTAGACCATGTACCTCAAACTCGAAACACTTGAACTTCCAAATTGCATTTTTCAGTCATATTCTCTTTTTTTTTATGCTCTGAATCCAAATAGGTCAGATATTAGGTCATACCATTTTCTCGTAGTCTACTGAGACCTTTTGGTTTTATGAATTTTCTTTTCTACAGTAAGTCCCATGATTCACCACTTCAATATTTGTTTGGCAATATTTTGCCCCCTCTTCTTCTTGAGTTTTCTACTCAGACTATAGGTCAAGTAAATCACCTTTTCTCTCTGAAACTGTACCTAAATCATTCATCCTGATGCCTCTATCCTTCTCATCCTGCAATGCAAATATATTCGCCCTAACTTCTGTCTTGCCATTAGCACTTCCTGACAATTTTTTCTTTTGTCTGTAGTTTGATCATTCCCAAATTCCCTTCAAATTTCTTTTACTCAATGTCAAATTCATTGTTTAAGCAGAAGGGCTTTATCTCCTATTTTCTCAAGAAAATATAGATAATCAACAAAGTATAATCTCAAACTCAACCTCAAAATTAATAATAGTCTACATTCCTCTCATCTCAGGAAACAAATACCACATCTCTTAACCAAGACCAATCTGACCAACAATACTCTTGCTTCCCCTAGAAGCTCATAACTACACAAATGTATTGCTAAATGTCCATCTCTCCCCATCTCTACCAATAATTTATCACTCCAAAACTTAACCACTTATAACAACACACTTTTATTATCTCGGTTTTTGTGGTTCAGAAATCCAGTGTGACTTGACTAGGTGCCTCTTGCTCAGAGTATCTTGCGAGGCTGTAGTCCAACAGGAGAGCTCTGTTTATCTCCAGGCTGGATTGAGTGAAGATTGGCTTCCGAGCTCACCCTGCTTTCTGAGTTATTGGTTCTGCTCTCAGAGCCATTTTTCCTTTCTCATAAAAAGATGCATTTGATGCTGAGTAGTTTTCCCACCTTGCATTCTGACTGTAGAAGTTTTGGGGGTCCCAAATGCATTTTTTTCAGTTCAACTGGGTGGTGATGTTTCTGTATATAAATAAGTGTTTAAAGGACTTTGTGGGTCTTTTATAAATCTTCTTGGGGTTCACTCTATTAGACAAATCTCTTAGATAGAAGTCTATCTCTACTTTTGATTCCTGTTGAGAGGCTGAAGGGCAACCCCTTTAGAATTCATAGAGTCCCAATTGTTTGATTGAGAGTATCTTTGTAGCACACCATTAATCTCTTTAAAGGGCCTTTTATGTGACTGAACAGTACTCTGAGGCACCACCTTTGATCTTTCTGAGATCCTAATAAAAGATTTTACAGTCACACCTCTAGCTTCAGCTTTATACCATATTTTCCTCGTAGTGCCCTGGATTTGATCTTTGCTGGAGACTTTTTTAAATTTTAGCACTGAATTTTAGCACTTTTTTTTTTCAAAACCATCAAGTTCTAGATTCTTTTTTTAGCAGTCTTCTCTCAACTTATTTCTTTCCTTTCACATTTTACCCTAAATAATAACAATAAACCAAACAACACCTACCACAATGGGCTTTGAAATCTCCTTAAGTAGATTGTCTAGATCATTAGGCACAAGTTCTGCTTTCTGCATAAGTGCAAATGACAGTGTTTATTAAATTTCTCCCACTATAACAATGATTGCCTTTTCTTCAGTTTTTAGTAATATTTCCCCTACTCATCCACAGGCTCCTCAACATCTTAAATTCTATGAGCAGTGTGTTTGATGCCCTGTAAGCCTTCACAAAACTCCCTCAATATTCACTGTCTGGTTCCAATGCCACTTCTACATAGAGGTTAGGGGAGCATCCCAATTCTAGGTACCAAAATCTGTATTAGTTATCTATGGCTGCATAAAAATCACCCTGATCGTATTCTTAAAAAAAAAAAAAAATGAACATTTGATACTTCATAGTTTCTGTTGGTCAGGAATCTGGGTGCAGCTTAGCTGGGTGGTTCTGTCTCTGATCTCTCAAGAGTCTGCAGTTAAGCTATTGGCTGAGGTTGAAGGTATCTCAAGAGTTCTCTCAGCTAGATTCTGCTTCCAATTTCAATCATCTGACCAGCTGCTTATAAAATGACAGGTGGATGGCCATGAAGTAAATGGGCAAGAGAGCAGGAGAGCGCCCCTAAAAGGGAAGCCACAGTCTTTTTATTATATGATCTCATAATTGACATCCCATCCTTTCAGCCAAATTCTGTTAATTAAAAGCCAGTCAATAAAGCCAGCTCACACTCACGAGGAGGAGGACACTATACAACCCCTCCTTTTTTTCTTCTGTCCTGGTCCTGGATGCAGGAGTCTTGTGGAAGGGCCTCAGCCTGATCTGAGGGTAGGAGCCTGATCACCTCCAGTGGGCAGAGAACTCAAATTCTGGTTTTGGTCTGGTATATGCTTTCTGGTTTCTGGTCGGACCAAGTTCCCTTCCTCCCTTCCTGGAAGCCCAGGGAAAAGTCCTGGGTGTCTGCAGGTGGCAAGAGACATCTGTAAGGCCACCCATTTTGTCCCCTCTCCTTCCCCTCTTCTTTCAACCTGGCCTCCTTTCCTCCCTTTGAAATCTTTGAAGACCTGAGATATTACCATTTACTCTGTTATTACTCAGATCTGAAGTCCTGTGTCTCTGTAGGAGGTTTTCTGAGAGACTGCAATCTTGTACTTAAGGGAGTGTCTGATTAGGACGGCCAGGCCTGTGTGTGTTTTATACTTTGTGTTCTGTGTTGTGATTTGTGATGGCCATTCTGCCTTGTGAAATGGGATAACCTTGTGTGGTCACCATATTATTTAGACTCCAGAGAAAGTTGGTTTAGGTAAAACTCTTGAAAACTGGTTTGAAAACTAGTTCTTTTTGCATATACAGTTAATAAAAGCAAGCTTGATCAAAGGTCTTTTCACAATTCTGATTCTGAGGGAACAAGTCCTACTAGGAGAACTAGATTTTCTCTCCTTGTGCCTTGAGACCAGGGCTCTCAGGAACACTTATCTTAACTAGGCCATCTCTAATTCCTGAGATTGAGGAAAAAATGGGAAGAAGCCTTTAAAAATTTTACTTATTCTAACTGTTATTTATAAACTAGTGAATTTTATATTGTGATATCTGATTCATGACTAAGTTTATAAAATGAAGCTGAATCTCTCATTGTGTCTGTCTAGACATATGTATGTCTCAGTCTATGTCTCTGTCTTTGGATAATATTGCTGAGGTTAACTTGTAAGTGAGCTCTATTTAACAGACTTAAAGAAAAGTAAGTGCTTACAAATCAAACAATTCTAAATACAAGAGGAATTAATCTAAATGAACTGGGAAATATTCAGTATTAAATTAATACCTGGTATAAACGTTTAAGTTTGTTGATCTAATTAATATAGACGTCTTTAGAGTCATCAACATTAAGTATAATACTTTTATTGTACCTAGGTTTAATAGAAGTTAAATAAGATCTTATTATATCTGCTGCAAGTTTGTCAGCAAGGAAAGTAACTCAATGTGAAGAAACTTTTAAGGAAGGAAAATGCAAATGAGATAAGAGCTTCGGGTAAACTTTTTAAGAATAAAATAAGATACTAAAACATTAATTACTGAGCATTGGCTTCCTTTTACAGAGAAACAAAAGGTTTAGAACTATTAATAGATATGTTTGGTGCCACACTGAGATATTTTCTATAAGAAAGCACATTTTTCAAGAAATTGTTTGGATTTATGTTTACCAATCTACAGAGTGTTTGTATAAAGGATAGTTCATGGTTGCTTAATGAAAATAGGATGTGTATTTTTAGTAAAGAAGGTAAGGAATGGAATTGCATTTTATTAAGGGAAAAGGAAGTAGGTCTTACTTACAGGTGGCTGTTTCTGGATGGAAAAATAAAGTGATGGATACAGAAAGTGATAAAAAGTTTGGTGGAAAGTGGACCCTGAGAAAAGAGTTCTGTGCATGGTCAGGATTGACTAAGTTTAACATAAATTTAATTGAGTAATGGAATTCTAAAGGTAAGCGGTTGCAAAACTTGAATTTGGCTTTTTTCTCTCTTAGGAGGACAAGATTTCTTAAAATGTTGAACTGTGTTTGATAACAGATTTCAAGTTTCTTTAACTTTTAAGTGATCTGTTCTGTATTTGCCTTTGAAATAGTTATTGTTACTTTGGCTAAGTGAATAACTATTATTTCATAGTGACCTGTCATCCTATCTGACTGAGTGTTCGAAACCCTTTTTGATATTTTTTTTGACAAAACTTCCTAAATCAAATTATAATGAAGTCCTTTTGACCTCTAACTAACTTTGGGATGCTTCAAAGAGCCCCTGAAACATCTCAAAGAGAAATATTAAACTAATTAAGTTCATTTGGTGTGTTAAATTACATGGGAAGTATTGTCAAATGAGTAATAAATTTTGTTAGGTTATCTTGTATGGTAAATGTTACTAATATAGATATCCTAGAAATTATACGGAGTTCCTGAAATTCCGATATGTCCTGGTAAAATGTTATCAGTCATAATTCTAGTTATTATCTTAAAGTGTGGTATGTCACAGCAGTAACAAAATTTCTTTGTCAGTTGCATTGTAATCAGATTTAAATGTGCCTTCTTAAGTCTTTTGTCATTATAGACAGTTACAGTTTCACTCTAATGCCTTTGCAAAAATGCTTCTTCTTCAAGAAGATTTATAGAAAGGACTTTAGAATAAATACAAGTTCCTGACTTTCAGACCATAATGCTGAACTGGGTAAGAAATTGAAGATTTCTAATGAAAAAACTAATGGTTTCATAAAGGTGTTAACAAAAAGGATTAGTTACATAAGACTGAGTGAACTGGTGAATATGTTATAATTTTTATGATTTCTATCTGAAAAATTACCGGTTTAAATCTGTTTTTTCTAGGTATGTGGAAACCTTCCCCTCAAACTCATTGTGACTTACAGAAATTTGGTAAATTGTACTTTTGTAAGCAGAATTGAAGCATTTATCTTTTTCTCTCTATCTGCTCCCTCCAGAGATTGGAAACTCTTAGGTTCCCAGGAGCTTTGTCAGATAAATTAGGAAGGCTACCACACTAGCAGGTACGGAAATCCCAAGGTATTTTGGAGACATCGAAAGGGAGGAATTCACCTACATCTGTTAGGCAAGAATCTGTGAGAAGCCCTTGGTGTGACTTTCCTAGCCCTGAGAGGTCTTTTAAAAGTCCAAAGAGTTTCAGCGAGTAAAACATCTATATGATCAATTACAGTTATATAAATCATCAGGCCAATTATTGATACCAGACTTATTTTGCAAACAAATTAGTCTTAATTTTGTTACTTTTGGTAGAAAAGAGGGTAATTTTAGAGAGAAAAAGATTATGTTTCAAAGAATGTTAAAACCCAGTTTTGTTAACAGAGATCTGTATTTACTAAGACTCACCTCCCAGATAGTTCTTTGTTGTTATGTTATATTAATGTAAAGGTTAATTGAAAGACACTCTAAGTTTGTTTCTGAAGATTATCTCAGTAATCTATCTTTGGATGAAGTTCAGATGCCCCATGACCTACAACCGGGGGATTATGCATACTAGAAAAGACATAATTTAAAAAACTATCTCCAACTTGGACCAAAGGACCCGTATCAGGTACTTTTAACTAGTTCATGCACAGTGAAACTGAAGGGAATTGACTCTTGGATTTATTTCCACTCACAAAGACCCCTGTACTTGACTGGCCTGTAGAGAGGACGGCTGACCTCAAACTCACCTTAAAACAACGCTCAGAGGAGAAACTACACTCACACTAGGATGAGAAGAAGACAACATCAGAAGTAGACAGCTTGCCCAAGATCCTCTACCTGACTCATATGATCATTTATAATGTTTTCTTGACTTCTTGGACCCTTGCATATGAATCAAATATTTTCCTGTCATGAGCACGATGCTATGCTAGTTTTAAAATCAATCCAGTTGTTGGTTTTGTGGCCAGTTACCTGTGTCTAGTACTTCTGGGTTACCTTGGTGAATTTCTCCACTCCAAGGCTCTAATTGGTTGGACCTGAGGAAATTTACTTTAAAAGAAAAATTATAGTCATGTTCAGGTAACTATTGATATTACTAGGTGGAATCCCCTCACCTGGCCAATTAATAATGCCTGCTCTGACCCTGCCCATAAATATGAGTTTTCTTCAATTACTCAAGCTCAATCAGAGCAACAAGCAAAGTTTTAGCCAAGGAACAAGACCTCCCACAATCGTGGGATGGATTTATGTAGTTAACACCAGGCTATGGTGATTTAAGTTTAAAGGCGTCTCTATGTTGGGAACAATTAAATCATACTAAGGATAGTCAGTCTAGTAACACTACGAAACTGGGCTGGGTGCTTTATGGAAAATGCCAATATATAATTTCCCTTAAAGATAAGGATTGGTACAGAACAGACTAAGTCAGACAACGTAGGATATACTAGGCTGCACCTAATGGAAGTTCTTGACTTATATTCTTGCTTATGACCTTATTAATCTGCTAGCTATATTGTTTTCTAATATTGCCTGTTTTACAAAATTGTTGTTTCTTGAATTACCAAATGTGTGACTGAGCCTCTGATAAAATGATGATATACAGTTCCATATAAGATCAATGATGGTAATAGTGTAAGTCTAGATATGGGAAGAAGCAACAAGAGGGAATATTTTCCTGGACCATAAGAGACTAGATTAGACAGGTGATCCAGAGACATTTTGCCTACTCATAAGGCCTAGTCCAATAATAGCAGCACATTGAGTGGCCTGTCAGTGAAATCTTTGCCAGACCTGGGAATAAGCATTCCTAGCACCGTGGGGTGAAATGGTCATGAAATGCCCCCCAAACCATGGTCAAATTCATGACCCTGAAGGGGCTCTGCCAACTGAAAATTGCCATCTGCCTCTGCAAGTATTAAGTCAATGGTCACTGCTGCCACTGACCTTCAACACTCCCTGAAAGGGATTCAGGGTGGAGATCAAGAATGAGGCACTCTGTGCTCTGAGAAAACCCGGTAGAACAGGCCTTCAGATAGTGAGATATTTTCAGGAGAGGATTTTATGAGCCCAAACTCTTGCATCTTCTCATACCTAGAGAAATACTAACATCATTAATGGTGACATCTGCTTTGGCTACTAAGGAGAAAATTACAATTAAAAGTCAAAATGGAGTAGCTGTGGTTCAGTCATCCAAGGAAATAACTAGGTGACACTATGGGTGTGATTTCAGACAAGTCCTTGTATTGCTGAAAGTCGCACATCTTGCAGCCCTCACCCCAAATTTTGATCACGTGGAGAGAGACTTCTACTCTATGAGGCAGGACTACACCCACTCTCAGCAGGAAGTAGTTATGGAAGAAAGAGACCTCCGCCTCAATTCCCAAGAAGTATTTTTTTTTTTTAAGTTTTTTTAAATATGTAAATTTATTTATTTTATTTTTGGCTACGTTGTGTTTTCATTGCTGCATGTGGGCTTTCTCTAGTTGCAGCAAGCAGGGATTACTCTTCGTTGCAGGGCACAGGCTTCTCATTGGGGTGGCTTCTCTTGTTGCGGTGCGCAGGCTCTAGGCACTCAGGCTTCGGTAGTTGTGGCTCACCAGTTCTAGAGCGCAGGCTCAGTAGTGGTGGCGCACGGGCTTAGTTGCTCCGTGGCATGTGGGATCTTCCTGGACCAGGGCTCGAACTCATGTCCTTTGCATTGGCAGGTGGATTCTTAACCACTGCACCACTAGGGAAGCCCAACCAGGCAGTATCTTGATTATGAAGTCTCTCAGGGGGAAGTTTTTAGGGGAAACACTGACCGAAACCACTCCCCCTGGTGAGGCAAAGGCAGTAACAATTTGCGTGAGTTATTTTACGACAGGAGACCCTGGTAAGGAACATGGAACTAACAAGCCACCAGCAACCAGAAGAATACAGGAAAGGTCAAAAGGAGAGAGGAGACGCCAGTCCACATGTCCTACCAACCTCCCAGAATCCTCCTCGCTAGAATCCATCTTGGCTGAGCAGTTGCACCGCCACCAGAAACGACCCTGAGTCAGAATGATTGGCCAGAGACAACCCGGAAACTAATCCCATCACCATAAAACCCGAGACTGGGAGCCACATGGCAGAGCAGTCCTCCTGGGTTCCCTTACCCTCCTGCTCTCCTCCTGGGTGCCCCTTCCCAATAAAGTTTCTTGCTTTGTCAGCACATGTGCCTCCTCGGACAGTTCATTTCCGAGTGTTAGACAAGAGCCCACTCTCGGGTCCTGGAAGGGGTCCCCCTTCTTGCAACAGTTTTATTTAAATATTTATAATACAATATTAAATCTTCGGTGTGTATAATTATTGACACATATAGAAAAATATATATGTACATATTTTTTTCTCTCTTCCTAATGCCTTTGCTTTGATTATATCATGAGTGTCTCTATTTATTTACTTATTTTCTTTACTCTAAGAATATATTCTGTTATAGTGTATAATTGTTTGGCCACCTACTGCAACATTGGCCTACATTATAAAGATATTTGATCATTAGTCCATACAGTTATTTCATGCATGAGAATTATCATTTTTAATTTGGCAGCAGTGAACCAACATCCCAGCATGTGTTCAAAACTGCCACCTCCAAAGAGCAATAAACAGAGTTGACTAAGTTGATTAAGACAATAAAACTATCAGAACTGCTTCAGGGCTAACAAAAATGCTTACATCAACTCATACTGTCTATAATTTCTACTATTTTTTTCTATTTTTCTTAATGACAGTAGTACAAGCTACTAATTCAGATTGTAAATTAAAATGTACATAAAGTGATAATGTAGTTAATAAATTTAAGAAATTTTCCATAAAACTTTAATTATCAAGATATTTCAATGTAAAATGCGCCATAATAAGATACTGAGCTAAATATGTTCAAGTAACAGGCGTTCAGTCTTCATATTCAGAATACCACGACTATTAGGAATGAAAATGAATTGAAAATGTAATTGGCAAAAAAAATACACAAGTTATAAAAGTACTTTTTGCCTCTTAGCTTCAAGGACTGTTATCTAAAACTACACTCCCTTTTGGTAGCATTTCATAGTACAGAGTGAAGTAGGAACTTTGTGGTTATCCAGTAAATGTAGTTCATTTTCACAGTTAAATTACTCAGTTCAAGGGGGAAATTGGCATGTCTCATTACAGTTATGCCTAATAATAAATACAGTTTTGATTAACTATTGTTTATTGATTATATTTGCAAATTTCAGTTCTTGTTTATTATTTTTATACTTGATAAAGAAAATGTTAATATAGTACACACAAAGTTTAGAAGATCAATTTAAATAAATATAAAAATTGGAAAAAATATTTTGCTCCATGTATACCTAAATATATTAGGAATTCATCTAATATATTCATTCTTTTTTTTCCTTCTTTGTAAACTGAAATAATTTTATAATCAGTATAATAGTAATAACATTAAAATTAAATGAAGCAACCAGTATACATGTTATGGAAGTTTCCAGTCAAAAAACACAGCATGATAATTCTATTAAATAGAAATGTGACATCATTTGTAAAGAATGGTTATTAGAATAATTTGCTTTGCTTTAGTTGGTCTTATTTCTAAACCATAGTTCTCAACACTGACTATAAATTAGAATCACCTGGGAGGTTTTCACTTCCTTTTTTCAAGCTTTATTGAGGTTCAATTGACAAACAGGAATTTTATATATTTGATGTATACAACCTGATGCTTTGATATTTGCATACATTGTGAAATGATCACCACAGTCAAGCTAATTAACATACCTATCGCCTCACATAGTTACCATTTTATTTCCTTTTTTTTCTTGTTGTTGTTGTGAGAACACTCAAGACCTATTCTCAGCAGATTTTATGTATATAGTACAGTATTGTTAACAGTCACCATGCTGTATATTAGATCCCCAGAACTTATTCTTCTTGCATAACTAAAACTTTCTACTGTTTGACCTGGAATTTTTTAAAATCCACAGATACCCAGACCACTAAGACCAATCAAATCAGAGTCTGTGAAGGTAAAGCCCAGACATCAATAGAATGTCTTTCAGAAGCTTCAGAATAGAATGTCTATTAGAAGCAATAGAATGGCTCTAGAAGTTTCCCAGATAATTCTAATGAGCAGCTATTAGAGATAGTTTTTTGCATAGGCTCTTCAACTTTTCAATATCCTACCGTCTGTGTATTAATAAATTAGATATAAACTTAATTTTGTATGAAATAATGTGAAATCAAGCATTTAAATATTACTTTTTATATTTTCTTTTAGTTTTTCTCTTATCCAAAATTTCTTTTTATGTTTATTTTAAAAATGAATGACAAATCATATATATATTCCATAGTTCAGCTTTAATTTTTTATAATTTATAATTTTGTTGTTTTCAGCAGTGGAACAGACACTCCAAGATATTTACATTAAATGATATGACCAGACATTGATGAAATCAGATGTTCTGATACTCAAACATAAAGATTTTTCAAAGGTCCTATAAGTTGTGAGCTCAGTCTTTGAAGCATCTGAGGCTCTGGGTGATATACCTGTCAACTCATAGAAATTTTTGCTTAATGGGGGAAAAGTGGCTTCTGAGCACACTGGTGAGTTTAAGTGAAAATTTAGTTTCTTTTATTTATTTGAAGTGCTAGTTTCTTCCGGGTTACTAGGATTGAATCCAGCTGAACCTGGGTGAATTCAAAGGCCGTACTCAGCAGAGGCCATAGTTTCTGCTAGAATTACAACTAAAAAGATAAAATATAGTAATGTAAAACTCTCATTTTTAGGACAAGGATGGTGTAAAATATTTCTGCTTTATGATTTGCACCGTAGTTTGGAAGCAGGTGTACAATGTTTGGAATATTCCTGCTGCTGATACTTCTTATTAATTTTAATTAGGAATAATGCAACATTTAGAAAGTTGGGGATTTCTTGAAATAGGAATTGATTTATTGTGAAAGATTTTTTGAACACAAACAATATAGCTAGTTCATATTTGTCCAGGTATATTCCATAATTGATATATAATAATTTCCTTAAAGTTAGTAATTGGAAAATGACACAAACATAGCTGAAGTATTAAAACATATGATTTTAAAAGAGAATAAGAAAATGAACTCATCCATCCCAAACATAAAGTATACACTATGTTGTAATAAATCACAGTCCCTAAGGGGATATATAAAAACTAGTCATTATCCTAAGAGTTTTTATACTTTAGTTGGCACACAAAGAAGAATAAATAGGTCTAGGACATAACATGCTAACTGATGCTAGAGAATTAGAATGTTTATTGCTATTTGGACTATATTTCTAAGTTTTAAATCTATGTGTAGCCATATTAAGTGATTGGGTTTCAGGAAGCTTTTATATACATATTTGCAATTATTTATCTGGCTAAGGCCTGGAAAAAATACAAAGAATGTGACAGCCATGCTGATAATTTATTTTTCCAAATTGCGATAATTGACAATATTGATTATTTTAGCACTGACCTCTGTTATAGAGTGGATGGAAGTGGGCTACAAAAGTAAGTGCAAAAACTATAGACATCTTAGAAACTGAGTGAAATAAATGAAGTTGTTTGTTCCTGTAATTGTTGATTTTGTAGTACAAATTTAAGTTTTATTCAGGTAAAATATCTTACATTTCATTCATAATCTGAAAGCTTTGGACAAATGTTTTTAGTGTTTTACCCCCATTGCCTGGACAAAAAGCAAAAAATCACACTATTGGTGTATTTTTGAATTAATAAATACTGCATGTATTAATTTGGCTCCATAACTCCTCTTTTCCAACAAGTTAGTACTGTTCATGTAATTACTATAATGATGTTGTAACCTCAATGTTTTTACCTTATGGTTAAAGCCCCTTGTGTGAAGATGGGATATACAGCTTTCCTTTAAGGCCATAATGACCCCTTTACTGAGTAGGTCATATGATACGGGCAGGCATCCTTCTCAAGCTTTGGTTGTGTAGATGTGGCTAAAGAAATCCAATTTTATTCAGTCATTGGAATGTGAAGTGCATTCCAGATGGATGAATCTGGAGAGCAGAACATCTTTTTTTCCCAGTACCTTTTATATCTTACTTTCTTACTATGACAATTCAATCTCTCAAAGACAAAATTATTTTTTCTAGTTATGAATTCATTGCTAAAATCTTTCAGGCCATTGGTAGGAGAAAATAATTAAGCTGGAAAATTACACATTTGGAGGATAACAAATATTAAAATTTGTAGTCTAGATTTTCTCATCAAACATTTGAATGGCTATTTGACATTTAAAAATCTCTGGCTGCAAAAATGTTGACAAAAACACCCCAGTTTATATAAATATAGGCCTCCTAATTTTACTTTATTGATTTTACCTCTATTCTTGAGATTGTTATAGTGGAATCTTTCTTACCTGGCCCCCATCATTTGAAGCCTGTGTACATATTGCCAAGCTGTCTGAAGTTATAAGCAAACCCAAGTTTAATGCCACATTAAGAATCACAAAGTGATGCTTGTTTTTAAAGAAAATACATTGTTTATAATTTTTTTCAAAACTGACTTAAAGGTTTTAATAAAATTATTAGAGTTTACCTCCTCTAACTTGGGAACAAACAATAGCGTTTTTAAAGATTAGATGTGATGAATTCATTCATTTGATCAACAAATATTTATTGAGAAACTATTATAAACCAGGCTCTTTATTAAGTACTAAAGGTAAACATCCCTAAGCAGTATGAGTGTCTTAACAATCATACTATTAGTCTGGAAGAATATTTTATCAAAAATGACCCATGGACCATCTCTTTCAGAATCTTGTGATGTAATAATTTAAAACTGATGATTTCTGTGTTGCACCTGAGATCAAATGAGTTATATTATCTGCTCATAATTCCTAAGAATATGCATTTTAGCAAACTCTCCAGGTGCTTCATGGCATAGGAAGAAAAGCTTTTTGTTTTGGTTCCAAGTTTGTGTGGTTTTGAAAAGTAGGCTCATATTAGCTTAGGGCCTGATTCTATATTAAAAGAAGACTGGACCAAGAGAAGAAATAGAAAAAAATGGCAAGCTCCTGACTGTGTTAAAAGTTGCATTTAAATATTTCTGTTTCAGGCTTCACAAACAAAATAACAACTCTAACATTGGATCTTATTTTCTTCTTTGGATATTATTTCCTGTGAAAGTGTTCTGGACTTCACTCAGTTTTCTTCTCCAGTTATTAATGTATGTGAGTTCTGCAGGTGAATTATTTTACTGCTAATACCCAAGCCCAGATTGATCCAGTATGGTCTATTACAAATCCTTAGTAATCATGGAGTAATTGTTCAGCATATCATTAGATTTTGTTTTCATAATTCTAGCAACTGAAAAATCTCATCAGTTGACACCTACCAAATATTGTAGTGAAATTGATACTAATCCAAACAAATACTGCTTTGTAGTTCTGCAGAAGCTGAAAGTTTTATGGGTTCTAATGCTCCTCAATGAAATAAAATGACATTTTAAAGAAGGGGATCCAAGTATTCACAGTAAAATATCCTTACCATATAGTTAAATGAAATTATGTGCTCAGTGAATATTCACCAGAAAATTAACATTTTCTAAGCAACTGACCAACTTGAAGGAAACAATTTTATTTTTAATTAAAATTGTGGCTCATGAGAAAAGTATAGTCAGGGAATAAGGGGTGTGTGTGTGTGTGTGTGTGTGTGTGTGTGTGCATGATATGCTTCTTGAACACAGCAAACAGTTTGACACGTACAGAACATTCTGTTTAGTCTTAAGGCCCAAGAAATGACATTAGAAGGATGACATTTTCAGGCATAACCCTTTAGATGTATGGGGTTCAGAATGAAGACCAAAGTATACACATTCATTTTTATTGAAAGTTAAATTTGTTTTAAACCTGTTGTGTAATGTAATTGTAGATATTCAAAGATGATTTATTAGATTCTTCATTCATTCAGCATGAAAGACAAGAGGAGGTAAACAACTCATAAAGACCTTCTAAGTACTGCTTAGTGAGCTCAGGTTACCCCTGGTAATCAATCCCGATGCCTTCAGGGACTTCATGTTCACATAAATATGGACTCTGTTGGATTATAATGGCTGAGTGGACCACCAATGCAAAAATAGCCTTTGTTCTGTTCTATAGTATAGCTCATCAACTGCCAACAGCCATGACTGACCTGGTGAATAGCTAATTATTAATTTCAGATTCTTCCTTAATTATACTCCTTTTATTATGCCATCTCTAAGCCTTTGGATACATCATACTCTTCAATGTATATTTAATTGGTTAAACTGTTAAAACAGTTTCTTTCCTAGAGAATCATCCTTTGAATCACTAAATTCAGTCCAAAAAATAATTTATTGACAAAACACTTCTTTTTCACCTAGACAAGACTTCAAGTAAATAAAGAATAAGATGGTGAAGAAAATTATATTAAAATTATTTGAATGTTTTTTGGCTTTTTATAGTTGGCTTAGTAGTTATTATGTATAATTTGTTTTCCTACTTAAAAATCCCTGTGTTTCTAAGTCACACAACTGAAATTTTTAGAGGACCGTGTCTTAAGAAGTTTATTATGTAGGTGACCTAATTCCCCAAGGGAATGAAATTAATGCAAAGACCAGCAAAATCTTTCTCAGGCAATTCTGCAAAGCAAAGAGCTCTATAAACCCGACATATACAAATAATTATAGTAATAATTGCAATGGTAATAAAAGTAGCTAACTCTTATTTAGGTCTTAGTATGTCCTAAAGAGTAATTTGCATTTTTAGATATGTAAACTTATTTATTTTTCACAGCAAAATCCACAAGATGAGTACTATTATTATCGCCATTTCACAGGAGAGAAAAGTAAGGCATAGAGAGGTAAAATATTTTACACAAAGTTTTACACAAAGTCAGACGTCTAGTAATTGGTAAGGCTAGAATTCAAACCCAAGCTATCTGGCTCCAGAACAAAATTTCAAATGTTGGATCAATCACCATTTGTGAGAGAGAAATCTTGGAAAAAAATGAAATAAAAATAAAATGAAATAAAATAAAAGTATTTCGTTCTTGCTAAATGGCAAAGACTTTGAATTCCTTTTGAGTTATATACAAAAATTACATAGTGATTTATAATTAGGAATTATTTTATGATCTGTCAGCTGCTAAATTGGTTAGGTTCTCCTGTAATTTTGACAAAAGCAAATAATTGCAGACATTTGAGTTGCTAAAGATTTGTTACCCAGTCATTAGGCTCATTCACTCTCATAATATTGATACCAACATTTAGAACCCTCACTGAGAAACAACGGCCCACAGGAAGATTAGGAATGATGGCAGAAGGGTAATTGTAGAAGAGGAAGTGAGGAAGTTTGAGCCAAGGGCATGAGTATACTTGGGCAGATCAAATTTAGGAAAGAATATCTGGGGGAAGTTAAGGATCTTCACATTTATTCCATTAAAGCTATTCATGTGTCTATGTTTATCCTTTGGAAAGTATTCATGTAACCTGGGAAGTGGGGGTGAGTACAAACAAGTAGTCTAATATAAAAGTTGTTCAACAGAAGTTCTGTTTTCATGTGGCTTCTCCATCAACACATTAAAAAATTTTTTTTTGTAATCCTGGTAACCAGGATAGGTCCAGGTGTAAATTAAACTTTGATGTGATTTTTTTCCCCCACATACCATCCATGTGTATCCTTGATTTATAGCCCTCGTAATGTTGTCATATCATAAATATTCTACATCCTCCTCTCTGTTTTCTTGCTAACCAGACCAAAGTCATCACTGCACTAAATTTTCTCAAGTGTTTGTGTTCACAAGATCACCTTCTTCCATTTTACAAGGTTCCCTACCAAATTCAAAGTACAGTACAAGAATTTGCTTACTCTTATACTGGCTTATAAGCTCTGGATCTAGGCATCTCTGTTCTTACCTGTCTTCACCACCTAATAGCTGTGAGATCTTGTCACCCCTCTGTGCCTAGGTTTACTCATTTGAATCATGGAAGTAACAGAAATATCTACATTTTAGGGTTGTTGTGAGGATAAGTAAATTATCATGTGTAAAACAATGAGAATAGTGCCGGGCATTTAGTAAGTGCTTAGTAAAAAGTTAAGAATTATTATTACCATTTAACTCTATGTTGTAACTGTTCCTATAAATTCCCTTCTTTAATTTATAATATTCTATTATGGATACCATTTATTGAGTACACATTGCCTTCTAGCCACTGGGCTGAGTTTTACATGGATCATCTTATTTCAACCTCTTAAAAATATTCTAAGGTAGAGGTTATAAAAATTTATTTTCACAGGTGAGGCTTAGAAAAATCAAATCATTTGCCTAAGTTTATACTTCTAAAACTATGATTAAAATTCAGGTTGGTCTGCCCACATTTTAAACCCTTAGATAATACTGAGATAGATAGATAGATGGATAGATTGATAGATAGATAGACAGATTTTTTTTATTTTTTTATTTTTTACAGATCCTATATGAAAGAATGATATTGTAAGCAAAAACCAAGAAAATGCTATCTGTGCATGGACTCACCTAATGCATTTAGGATCATAGATACACCACCCCAATTGTCCTTCAGGACTGAAGCTCTCATTTCTCCAGTGACTGTGAAAGGTGACTGCTGATAGCTCACAGCTGAGTCCCCCTCCAGGAATTTCTGTCAGCAGAGAGGCATTGCCTTTCTTAGAGATTAAGAATTTCCCAGGGGCAGCCCTCATTCAATAACTGGCCAGTGCAAGAATACATAAGTCTGGCTCCTCTTATTCCAATTCAGGACATCTCAGGAGGACCATCCCAGGAGCAGAATTCCCATGTGATCTGCCAAGACCTCTATTAGGACTTCATTGCAGTTCAACTCTTCGATCTGCTCAACCCTGCATCCCTTACCTTTCTAGTTATAACCCCTCTAGCTCTCTCCCATAAGCCACACTCACTCAAATCTTTGCCTCGGAATCTGTTTTTAGAAGAGCCCAAGCCCTTCACACTCTCTGCTGTTCTGGGAATTAATGGATCAAACCCCAACTTCAAAGGAGAATACGTGTTATAGAAATTTTCAGCCAACTAATCATTGTACTAGAATTAAAAGCCATGATTTATTTTGAAGTTTTCTCTAAATAACCTTAACTTCAAACAAATATTTATCAGTAATGAGCTAATTGTTTTTAAAGATTTCTACTGCAAATGTATCAATACTTCTGAATTCAGAAGTCATTTGTTACTGCATGACAGTGTAAAAAATGTTTTTCCTTTATAAAATGGGCTAAATAATACCTAACCATAGATTTGAGAAAATGAAAAAAAAAAAAGAAACAAGTGTGTCCGTCCTAAATTCCTCCTTTTATTTTCATGCCCACGCTATAAATGTGAAAAAGGGAGAGGCACAATACATGGTGTAAAAATAAATGTACTTAGGCATAACTCTGGTAAAGGAAGTGGTGATTTCTGTTGAAATTAAAAATTTGAATTTCTCTAATATTTCAGAAAACAGTGTTTTCTCTTCACATGATTTAGAGTTCTGGAAATCATCTGGTCTAAACTCTGCATTTTATAGATGAGGAAAATGAACCTCAGTTCAAATAACAATTTTGTGACAGAATAATTATAAACATATATCTCTGGATTCCTGAAAGATCTGCACTACCTTATGAATATTCTTATTATCTCTGAAGATATATATGTATTTAAGCAATCTAAAAAGCAAATAAAAACAATGAGATACTACCATGCATCTATTAGAAAGGCTCAAATCCAGAACCCTGACAATACTAAATGCTGGTGAGAATGTGGGAACAACAGGAACTCTTATTCATGGCTGCTGGGGATGGGTAAGTGGAGCACAGAGGGTTTTTTGGGCAGTGGAAATACTTAATATGATGCCATAATGATCAGTACATGTGCATATACATTTGTCCAAACCCATAGAATCTACAACACCAAAAGTGACCATAATGTGAAATATGGATTTGGGGTGATTATGATATGTCAATGTAGGCTCATCAATTGTAACAAATGTACCACTCTGGTGGGGAATGTTAATAACGGGGAAGGCTATGCATGTGTGGGAAGGAGAAATACACAGAAATCTCTTCACTTTCCTCTTAATTTTGCTATGAATCTAAAACAAAACTGCTCTTAAAAAAGGAAAATGTCTTAAAAATTAAAAAAAATAATAAATCAAGTGTCCAAAACTTATAAGGAATTCCTGAAAATCAATGAAAAGACCAAAAAAAAAAAAAAAAAGGATATAAACAGAAGGGAAAATCTAAATACCCAATAAATAACTTAAAATATTAAAATACTTAATCTCTCTTGACAATCAGAAAAAACATATTAAAACAATTGTTAGAAACTAGTCAGGTTAGCATATAGTATATTAAAATTAAATTATATTCAATTGACTTTGAGAAGGAAACATTATTTTTTCGTTCCTATTATGTCTGGCATGGTTCCAGGTGATTTATCCTCATTGTCTTTCTTCCTGAAGTCTTAGAGTAAACTAAGGAATGAGTTTTGTCATCTTGATGATACAGATGAGCAATTTGAAACTCAGAACAGTTAGGAATTTGCCAAAGAAAACACAGCTTAAAATTCTAATCGGGTTTCAAAAATTATGTTGAACTTCGGAGTCTGTAATTTTTCTGTTTGGACATGTGTATGTATATGTGTTGGCCAAATGGAAAGGTACAATTTGGTGAAAGAGAAAACTTTGAGCCCATATCTTGTTTTTTTTTTTTTTTTAGAACAAGCCCTATTTATTCAGAGCTGACTCTGTTCAGCAAGGTAGTCAGCCACAACCACTTGCATTTGGCAGAGACTCAAAGGCAGATAGAGGAGTGGGAAAGCTTTCTGATGGTAAATAAAAGGAAGACATATGATCAGAGGTTGTGAATTGTGGAAGCTGGAGGTAGCTGTATCTTGTTAATTCACAAGGATAGAGACTATGTTGTAACCATCTTCATATTCCTAGAACCTGCCATAGCAACAGGAATAAGGTTAAAAATTGAATAACCCAGCATTGAAAGACTGGCATCATATTTTTATATTTAAAATTTGTAATATTTTTGATAAGATGTTCTAAATTTTAGAAATATATTACCTGATTCATCAAAAGTAGTTTTAACCTGCTAAAATGTTTGGCTTACACAATACACACACACAAACTAGAATACAGCTCTCCAAGCTAGTGGTTATGAAAATAGATAAGACAACTATGTCAATGTAAATGGCATATTTCTTCCAATATATTTTGACCTGTAGCTATTTTTACCCCAAATAATTATATCAGAACAAATCAAGTTTCTAGCGGCAGCGCTTACGTAAAATGAAAACACAGCTCATTCTTTCAATCAAGCCTCCATCTTGGCCTTGGGGGAAACACTATTGAGAAAGCAGAGCTGTTAAAGGAATATTCTTCTGTTGTATTCTGACTATTAGAAACCAAATCAGCAAAACATCCAGAAACCATTACAAGTAAACAGACTTCATGCAAGAAGCCAGTTTTGCACATTGAACACAGTAGACTTCTATGATACATGTTCCAAAATTTATAAAGAAAATCTTAGCTATCAAAAGAAATACTGGATGAGGGGTAATTCTTGGAAGCAATACCTAGGTCAAAAGATATACTCAATTGCTAAAGACACCAAAGATGTTTATATAGAATAATAATTATAACAAGTATAAAATTTAACCCAATTCACTGTCACATTCCTGTTCGGTAAGAGTATCTTCTCACTTATTTTTCTTACCTAGCCCTTGCTGGTGATAATAAGGTTTAGTATACTAATAAATTGATTTAGTCAGGGTTCGTTAAGAAACTAGATGTCACACTCAGTGAGTGGTTTGAGGAGAGTTTAATTTCAGGGTTTTTTTTAACGTCAGCAGAATTTAGAAAAACCAACAAGGCATATTTTGGTACACCAGGGCTAGCCGAAGAGGACAAAAGGAAAGGAGCTTTTGGAGAAGGACATAGAAAGCTCACAGAAACTTAGAAATGATGAGGTTTGAGTCTCTGGAAATTACTTTGGGTAAAGAACCAAAATCTTATAAACCACAGAAGGACAGTGTATTGCTTTCTCCATTGTACAATCACCCAGCAAATATCAGCAGGTCATCCAGGGAGAGTTGGAAAAAATTCACAATGTATACCTGAGGCCATGTTGCAATGTCTTATCTCAAAAAGACCCAGGTTCCCCTGGGTCAAGGCACTCCAAATTTGTGAATTGGCTTATACCTAGGAACTGAGTAAGAGGCTACGAATCTTCACTGCAGTGAGTTGAGTTAGGTTGCTGCCCACTTGATGTAAATATGTTTTTGCTATTATATGCCAAACAGCATATTAGTAACTGATGGTCTATTTCATTTCTAGCAGTCCTGTAATGAAATAGCCAACACCATAGATACATGTAGGCACAGACACTGACCACCAATTCCTCTTTATAACTTAGTGTGATCATTCCTCTCACCTTATCTCTGGTAGTTAAGAGCTGTCACCTGCTTTTACTACTTTATTATCTCCTTAATTTTAGTGAGATCAGGAAATTCAGTTTTATTACATCATTCCCGCAGTCAACCCTGTTACACAGAAGACAGCCACCAGTGAACATTTCAAAGATGTTTACAGCTGTCTCATCAAAGCATTTCTTAATATCTTCTAGGTAGTAGCCTCTTATTATTTCTGTTGGTAAAAGAAGGGAATGTCTTAACAGGTTGAAAATAACATTTTCTTTTCCCCATGCTTTGAATTCTTTTCTAACAGCATGCCTAGATAGTTCTGGCATTTCTCTCTCATTGACTATAAGCCATTAAAGAGTCTAGGCTTCATTTAGTACTTATGCTACACCAAAGCTAATACATTACACCTTGAATTTTGGGTTTGTGAAACCATGTCAATAATTTCAACCTGATACAGCATTATGTTTTCCTTCTTGACTCAATACCTTAGAATCCACTCCTATGCATGCTTTCCCAAGCCTGACTAATAGAAATTGGGAAGTTTTTACAATTAGCTGGTCCATGACCTCCAAAAATAAATTGCAATTGCATGTCACTGGTTATCTGTGATCCCTGGCAAGAAAGCTACAAGTGCATCCCTCAAATATGTGAGCAATCCAATCCCAGAATCCCATGATGAAAATCTGTTTCCTAGGGACACTCTTAGGTACTGATTGTTGTATCAATCAGTATCTTAGCAGGTAGCACTTAAACTGGGTAATTCTAGATGAGTGTGATAAAAAAATATTACAAAGGAATGAGCAGAGTCTATGAAAATAAAGAAAAAATGCAATACTCTTGGATTAATATGGTAGCTTTCAGATTGAAAAATGGTCATCTTCAGTTCCTTCAGTTCTATGTGTACCTACCACACCTCCCATTGAGATGGAGTATACTTTATCTTCCTTTGATTTTGGACTGGCTTATGACTTGTTTTGACCAAGAGAATGTTGTCAAAGTGATGCTGTGTCATTTTTGAAACTAGCTCTGAAGAGGTCTGGCAGCTTCTGCTTTCACTGTTTTGGAGCCCTGAGCCACTATGTAAGAAGCCTGGCTACCTCCTGGAGAGAAAGGCTCATCTGGGTTGTAGCCTTTCCTGCTACCCTAGCTAAAAACCCAGCTGAATTTTGCTGCAGGTACTACCCCAGCCAATGCTACATGGAGCGATAATAAATTGTCAGAAAATCCCTGACACAATTGATGGTCCATGGGCAAGTGAATGGTTGTTGTTGTGTTAAATTACAAAGTTTTGGGTCTGTTTGTTGTTCATCAATATATAACTGAATCAGCTAGTAAGAGTGGAACATTGTAACACCTTCAGATCTGAAGGGCATGCCTCGTGTATACCCTTCTAAGCTGAGCATAAGTTCTAGCTTCTCTTTGAGAGCCTATGCAGAAGTAATCTATAAAATTTCAAGAACTCTAAATAACTTATTGTCACCATCCTTATATCCTTTATATCCAACAGCTTGCATTGTAACTCCTTTACCCAATCTTTTCTCCCCAGTTACATTATTAATTTTTGGTGTGAGAGATCACTATTTTTTGACTCTTGATATTGCTATAACCCCTGGAAAATGTCTCTTGGAAATAGAGTAGGCATTAAGATAGAGAAGACTTTGCACAAGAACACATGACAAGGATGTTTATCTAAGAGTGGTCACAATATTTTTAAACATGACTTTAAATTCCATCAACAGAATATTAATTAAAGAAAGTTAATACATTTATATATTCAATGACCATTAACAGTTAAAGGGTAACTACTACATTCATAAAAACTAATATTTTTTCTTTGTACTATTTAATAATTGCAAACTACTTTCCCAAAGAATAATACACCTCTTTTACTTATATCACTGTTAAAGACACTATTCTAAGAGATTTACAGAGGATTCATAAATTTTACTGAATCACTAATGGCCATCCATACTATGTGTCATATTGTAATGAAATGCAGCTTTCATAACTGTTAGTTTGATCCTTAGTAAAATAGCACCTTTAATATGATGAATAAATACTCAGTTTGGCATGATAAAGATAAGCATTGCTAAATCTGAATAGTACTTACTATGCACCAGGCATTTTTCTAAGAGCTTAACCATATTAACTCGTTTAATCCACAGAGCAGTCCAATGAGTAATATTATTAATGTCTCCATTTTACTAATGAGGACACCAAGGCAGAGAGAGATTATGTAAATTTCTACATATGTTGATTGACTACAGAGTCAACTGAGAGGATTATTTTCCATAAGGTTCCCATAGCTATGTGGACACACCTTGAAGTATGAGATATAAATGTCCCTATTTTGTTATGAATGTTATCTTTGAGTTACTGTAAAATGAGCTACCAAAGAAGCTCAGTGGTATTCATCCTCTTCTCTATTTTTTGGCTTTTTGTATCATTTCTTCCATTCCACTTGGAAAATGCTATATATTCACAGAAAGTGTAGAAAGACAGCTCAAGTCTCTTAAAATTTTCAACAAACATGTTAACAAATTGCATCTGATATATACAAACCTGTTTGTAAGTCTGGCAAGAAGATTAAACGAGTTCACACTTTGTTATGATTTAGATAAGTTGAACTCAAGATGATCATGCTCAATAAAGACAAATAATCCTCCAACAGAGACACAAGCCAAGAAGAGATGTGTGTTTACCTGGGGAAGGAACTGTGGAGGGGGCAGTGCTCCCATTTAAAAGGCTACAGACCATACTATGGTTTCCCCCATACCCATTAGAATTCGATACACTGAAAATTAAGATCTAATTTTCCTGTACATGGTTAATTAAGTCAAGATTCAATGCAAAATACCATAGTGATATAAAACAAATTTAAAATGTCCTATTTATCTTTTTTAAAATAAATTGAGTCATGTGTCAACAGGTGTTATTTTTCTAATGTGAATATATTTATGGAATCCTGACACAGATATAGTTTTATAGTATCTGTAAATGTTGGTAAATATCATTTGTTGTTTTCATGCAAAGGTAGAAAGAAAACATTCCAATTCCAGTGCATTAAAAATGTTGATATTCCATAAAAAACAGCCTCGTATACATGAATAGTCTATAATAATGTTTTTACCAGCTAGGTAATTATCACTCTTGGAGTTAACACACTCCATTCAATTGAATGGAGAAGATGTCTAATTATGATAAGCTGGAATGATTTCCATTTGGAGGCAAGATTATCAATGAATGGTAACAAAAATTTTTCTTCCTTGAAACATATAAAGGACTTTTAAAAATTATGTCCAAACTTGTTATCTATGTATGATTTTTGTGAGATCTTGAATGACTCCTGTTCCCAAACCTCTCTGACACTCCCAGTGTGGATTCCCTGAATGGGGTCTATGCAGCTGATTCTAATGCAGAATTTGAGGCCAATTTTGTCCTTTGGTAACTAGGCAATCCAATCTAGCACCAAATTTGTTCTTCTTCACATTCTGTTCTGTTGTCCAAATTCTGTTCTGTTGTTCAATGTCACTTCTACTTGGTGTCCTAATTCTTTTATGACTAAAATCTCCACTGTGTATTTTATTTCTCTGGTATCAGTAGGCTTTATCCAAATACCCATTACGTGGATTCCCACCCATGGCTAAGTCATATGCTGGTAAACAAATATACTACTGATATCATTGAAAAAGTCACTATGAAACCCCTATATGAATTCCTATCTATAGCTCTTATGTTTAACTCAAATGAACAAGAAAAACAGTCCTCTATATTCAAATATAGAACTTCAGTCAGAATAGAGTTAAGCAATGGGATTAGGCAACAGAATTGCATGACTAAGAAACTGATTAAGACTTAAATAGACCTAAAATATATAAAGAAAATGAAAAGATTCCCCATGGGTTAGTTTAGCAAGTGAAAATATTGTAGGACCGTAGCAAGGTGGATAGAATATAAATCACTGATATCCTTCTTATTGGTTGTGTGCCTTTGTACTTGTCAATTATACTCTCCGAAAAATTGGTTTCCTTATTCTAAAATGTGCAAACTAATACTTACAGGATTATTATATAGACATAATATCCATCTTTAACCAGGTCTATGTTAAAGCCTATATAGAGCAGACATTCAATAAATTGTTGTTACTGTCATTATTATCTTAAATATCAATAATAATATAATTATATAATAAAATAGAATTGTATTATTATAAAATGATGACTGTAGATAATAATATAACACTAATAATACCTGAGTCTCTATTTCAAATATTTTTAGCAACATATAATTAAGGAAACCCCTGTCTATTAATTAATTCATTAATAGATATTAAATATCTATATGTTATACATGTTGTTTATCCAGTGGAATTGGTCTTTAATAGTATGGGTATTTCATTTTGATGAAGGTAATCATAAATAAATAGTACTAAATAAGTAAAAAATAAATAGATTAGAAAATATTAGAAAGCAGTAAGAGTGGTTAGAAAAAGGCTTTACAAAGAAGTGATGATGTGAACTAATGCCTGCCTGATGAAAAAGATCAAGCTGGCAAATCTCTTGACACTGGGAATATATTTCACTCAAAACACTCTCTAATATATTTCCCAACTTGTTTAGGTTTGAATATTTTAGACAAATATACAATGAAGCTAGATTTATTATTAGTAGTGGTAGGTAGTGAACCTATTCTCACTAATGACACTAGACTTATCTTAATTGGTATTCATTCTTTCATTTTGCTAATATTTATGAAACACTTATTGAACATTCAACTTACATTTGTTGTCTACCGTCAAAGGAAAGAGACAAAGTAGCTAGGAATTTCAAGGGTACAGCTAACTTCCTACATTTGTTATATCCTCTTCTACAAAGAGTCCTGTGACTTGGATAAGTTGTTTAAAATCTTTATATCCTCATCATTAAAAATATGATAATAATAGTATGTATATTACAGTCTTTTTGAAATTATATGAAATGATGTATATAATCTACTCTCAGAGCTTGGCATGTATTGATATCAATGGATTTATTTTAACTAATATGATTTAAGAAGGTGAGGGAAAAGAACTAGGTCACCCATTTTTTTTGTAGTCTAAGAGTTACTGTGATAAAAGTATGTAGTGCAATGAAAGCACTTAGAAGGATCCTTAGCTATTATTGAAAGGGTCAAATGAAAATTCCTATGAAAGATTTTAGATAGCAATGAATGGGAGTGGTAGACATACTACTCACACTCGTGGTGTTCAGAAAGCTGTTGAAAAGCAGATGCCACTCACTAAAGTAAACCATGAAGCTTGTACATTGACTTTTTTTACTGAGGTTAATCACACATATCCTGTTTGAAGCTATTAGCCACTAAAATAGGAGGGAAATTATGAAATATGAACACAGTATATGTGGTTCATTCTAATGTTTCCTTCTGTGCAAGAAAATTTGCAAAGACCATTACTTTCTAAAGCAAAGGGAGATGATGTAGGAAAACTGTCACTAGTCCAAACCATTGTACAGACTAAAATCTCATTTATACATATCACTTCTAGATAAAGGTTAAAGTAACTTATTGAAAGACCTGAACTTAAAGAAGAAGAATTCAGAAATATATCTACATTTAGTGTTTTGAAGAAAAAGTTTCTCTTGTGCCTTGGAGTAAAAAATAAAATCGAAATCCAGATGGAAGCCTATTGAGGATCTTCTTGAATCAAATTAGGTATTCAAGAATGGACACTGTGTCCATCTTGTAGGGAGAAAGATGCTATGAACTCTTTTTTCACTATAATTATTATTTAGAATTAATTAAAATAACTTGTGTCAAGTAAATCCATTGTTCTAGCTCTAGAACTGATCTAAAATTAATGGAAACATTTCTACTCCATTAAATGTGTACTTGTATTTATAGCTTTAATTGTTGAAACCAATTCTCAACCTAAGCAAGGACATTCCAGTGTGCTCATCAAGTTGGTCTTATAGCTGATCCTGCCCTGATACTTTTCTGACTTTTGCATCCTAGTTCCCCAATTGCTGTATGTCTGCCTTATAGCATAGTTTCAAAGCATTGGGTTCTCATTGTATAACTCATCTCCTTTGTTGCAGGAATAACTTATTTGAGAGCTTGAGTATCTTGTGAATAAAGTTCTACTGTCAAACTGAATATTACTAATAGCTGCTCCATAAATCACTTATTCTCTGTCTTTTTGCATAAAATTCTATATCTTATATTTGGCTTGGACCATTTAACTAATTATGTACTCATTTTTATGTAATGAATGCCTACCATGTTCCACTGACTGTAACATCATATCTTTCCTATCTGGAGTGATATTCCATTCTTGAACCCACATTTTGGTTCAAACCTATGTTCTCATCATTCAAATGACTGCCCCAGGGCTTGTTTCTTAGTGAACTCAATAACATTTTTCAGTTGGGGAAACAAAAGCAAGCCACCCACAATCAAGTCTCATGATTATAAAACATATTATTTGATTTATACCATAATAATAGTATTTGAAATCATTTTCATATAAAGGGAATATTTAAATCTATGTTTCACATTCTCTAAGTGCTATTCTGGTTCTTTTTAATTTCAGCCACTGAGTTGATAGGACTCAAAGGAAAACAAAATGGATTTATCCATCACTGAACACAATTAATTGTATATTGGCTTCTTTAGGAATGGAGTTAGATAAAATGACTTAATCACAATTTTTCAGGGGAAAATTATAAATAATTAACTACTCTATGACTCCGATAAAAGAAAGTGAAATTCAGCACATCCAAGCAAATGACAATCAGATAAGGAAATTACTTACAAGGATTATTTCATTATTTTAACTGGTTCTGCCCCATATAGCAATACCTACTGGCTGAGGCTATTATGTTTTAATATAGAACTATATATAATAAGCCTGGAAGTCAAGTTGAGCTACATAGTTGCACACACAGCTAAAAACATTGCAAATACCTCTATTACATATTAATATCTCTACTTTTCATTCTTGCACATCTCAGAAAACTTTAAAATGAATATGAAATCTGCATTATAGTTAAATCACTGAAATTGAAGTTTTTATGTCTGAACTCACTGCAGAGTATATGTTGGACATAGCCATGGAGAATTACTTGTGCAAAGATTTGTCAAGTATAGCTATTTTTTGGTACAGTTGCCTCAACCTGAAAGTTTAGGGACCCATATTCTGTAACATCATGTTTTTCTTTTTTTTTTTTTTTTAATTAATTAATTTATTTATTTTTGGCTGTGTTGGGTCTTCGCTTTTGTGCGAGGGCTCTCTCCAGTTGTGGCAAGCGGGGGCCACTCCTCATCGGGGTGAGCGGGCCTCTCACTATCGCGGCCTCTCTTGTTGCGGAGCACAGGCTCCAGACGCGCAGGCTCAGTAGTTGTGGCTCACGGGCCTAGTTGCTCCGCGGCATGTGGGATCTTCCCAGACCAGGGCTTGAACCCGTGTCCCCTGCATTAGCAGGCAGACTCTCAACCACTGCACCACCAGGGAAGCCCCCCATCATGTCTTTCTTATCTGGACTGACATTCTATATAGTAGATACATGCCTCCAATTAGATGTAGTTCTGTGAGATCTTGAAGGTAGAAGTGTGGTGGTGGTCCTCTTCCTGCAGGCTTTGGTTGTTTTCTTCTTGTATGAAAATACATATATCTGGTGGGTCTTCTTGGGGTGTTTATTCTTCCAATATTTATTCTATATATTCCTGGATTCTTAACAAGAATTATATAATCTATATATTCCTGTTAAGTACTTCAACACCCATTCTCCAATATCCTGACAATTGTAGTGGCAATGACTTCTTGTTCCTGACCTAACTCCAGAATTGGCTTCAAATGGGGCATCACCCATAATAAATCAATTTGAGAATGTTCTGGAAATAATTCCAAGATATCAATCTAGAATTTGTTTCTTCAGCTCTTTCTATTGTCTCAGAGGCACCTAATTCCTGTATTAAAATTCTTCTTGCTTAAAATACTTGAGTGGATTTTATTTCCTGCACTGAGTTCTCATTGATGCCGACGTAAAACTCTTCCTCTCACAATCTCATTCTACAACTATATTCTGCACTCTCTATCTGGAAGATTCTTCTTTCCATATTTATTTTGGTTTATAGTTATCTCTTCATCAATATTTAAATTAGAAACTATTCTCTATATATACTTTTAATATCCCAACTATAAGATCACAGCTATAGCAATTTATCTGGGATAATTCCTCTCATGTTTTATAAATTCCCATCCTGGAAACAAATGGACACTGTTGGAATGAGATTCTCCTGGACTCCATTAACTGAAGTGCCAGTATCATATAGAATAGAATTCCAAAATGAGTGTGGGATAAAACTCCTTCTTTATAAGAAAAATTGAAACAAGAAGGTAAAGAATTTCTTCTACAATGTGTTGATAACTCAGATGGATGACATACCATGGGATCAGAGGGAAAGAAAGGAGAGAGCTGTTGCCATGTGGTGTTTGTGAATCTCCATCTACCCTTTGGGACAGGGGGAGGAATATGCTACAGTCTAATATCAAACCTACTGAAAGAGGTTTCACGAAGAGCACCTGACAAGTTTTAAAAGAGTTCTCTTTAGATGAGAGACACAGAGACTGGAACCTTACTTGCATCTGCAAATAGTAAAGTGGACTGAGGCAGAAGGTCTGACCCCTACCACTGAAATATAGAGTGAGAAATGGTGCCTAACTGCATCAGTGACTATGAACAGAGAATGATGCATGTTGGGAACAGAGAGTTTTTTCAGATCTCGAGTAAACTAAACATGCATGGGTGTTCCCATGAACCAGATGCATGGCTTTTGCCTTGTAAAAAGACAGTGTGCATGGTTGTCTTGGGACCTAGAGGGGCAAGGGAATATGAACAGAAAGAGGCCAGAGGTGCACCACTAGATACCAGGGCTAAAGAAGGATTCATGAACCATCATTTGGAATAAGGATGTTTCCACCCAAGTCAAGACAATTGTAGTAGAGAGAAGTCAGACACCCTGGTAGAGCCAAGATAAGGCAGAAACTTACAGAAGTTTCCTGGGGAGAAAGGGTTATATATAAGCAACTGTTAGATTCCAACACAGCAAAGATAGCTTAGGGAATTTCCTAATTAAACAAGAACTGTCCTGACTCCATTTCTCTCTGCCCAGCTGAAGGTGTGAGGAATTTGGAGTTTTGTTTATGATGTGGAATTAGACATTCTATTTTCGTAATCAAGATTCCTGTGCTTATTTCTAAAAGTGTCTTTAGGACAGTATCTTTCTTAAGAGCAAACAGTAAAGACTTGCGTTCAGATAAAGTTGTCATGCAGAAACAAGAGAAGCTAATTCCCTGAATCACATTTAAGTAAAGGGGAGTAGACAAAAATATGCTGCTATTTTTATTACTTTATGAATTATATATATGGACATAATGAATACACAAAAACAGCCATAACATAGATAATCCATTTCCTTCCAGCTATTTCTCTATTTTTCTACTCCTTTTTTGTAGGCAAACTTATTCAAGCAGTTATTTGCTTGTATTTTTCTAATATCTTAGTTAATTCTTCAACATATGATCTTGCTTCTTACCCACAATTCCCATTTAGTTCTATTTCCAAAATTTTCAACAGGCTTAATGTTCCCAAATGTGATAGACATACTGCTTTACTTACCTAACTCAGTCATTTAACAACAATTGACACAGATAGCCATCCTCTTATTCTTGACAAATTTTCTTAGTTCTCTTAATTTCAGAGGCCATTCCTTAATCACCTTCATTTTTCAAATTTTTAATGTTGTTATTTCTATGGAGAAACTTCTAGGGCTATACTCCTGTCTTTTTTTTCACTCTTTCTATTAGAATGTATCTGTTCATTCATTTATGTACCCTTTGTTGATAAATTCCATCTTATCTTCTGAACTTCACAAATACCAGTCTACATCTACAAGTGTTTTATCTCAGAAACATCTCAAATGTAATGAATCCTTATCTGAATTATTGATTTAAATGATTGAAACCTATTTATCTGCCTTTTTTCATACCATTAAATTACATCATCATCAAAACAACCCTGGATATCTAAATTCAGTCCTGTTCCTAAACACAGACATCCAATCATATGCCATGTCCTATTAAATGTTCCTTTAAAGTGTATCTCGATTTTACCCACTTTTCTCCATCTCAACTGTTGCTACAAACATCTCTCACTAGAACAGTGATAGTCTATTTTGAACAGAAATCATTACTTTCCACTTTTATTTGCCATAATTTATTCTCCATAAAGAATGCCTATAACTTTTGGAAATGTAAATCAGAACACATTGTTCCCCAATTAAAAACTGAGGGCAGAACTTCCAGAATAGAAGGTGAGGTATTTGGGAAAACATCTGTTAAACTGATCAACTTTAGGCAAAGACAATCATTCAAGGTATCTTGAATGAACAGATACTCCCTATCTGGACAGAAATTGACAAGCTTTTCCTAAAATTCATCTGGAAATGCAAGGAACTCAGAATAGCCAAAACAAACTTGAAAAATAACAAAGTTGGACACACATTTCTCGATTTCAAGGCTTATAAAAGCTACAAGACAATAACTTACTGGCATAAGGATAGACATATACATCAATAGAATAGAATTGAGAGCCCCAGAATTAAACGCTTAAATTATGGTCAACTGATTTTCACCAAGGGTGCCATGACATTTAAATGGGGAAACAATAGTCTTTTCAACAAACAATGCTAAGACAACTGGATATCCACGAAAGAATGAAGTTGGACCTCTTTATCACGCAATACACAAAGTTAACGTATAGACCACAATGTAAAAGCTAAAACTGAAAAATTTTAGAAAACCTAGGAGTAAACGTTCATGCCTCAGGTTAAGCAATGGTTTCTTATACAAGACATCAAAAGCACAAGTGATAAAAGGAAAAATAGATAAATTAGTTTTTTTTTTTAATTAATAATGTTTGTGCTTCAAAGAATACCATCAAAAAAAGTGAAAAATAAATCTACAGAATGGGAAAACAACACGTGAAAATCATATACATATAAAGAAATTGTATCCAGGATATATAAAAAATACTTACAATTCAATAATATAAGATAAATAAAATTTTAAAAATGGGCAAAGGATTTTAATAGACATTTCTCCAAAGTTATGTAAATGATCAATAAACACATGAAAATATTTAAAAAGCACAAATCTCAACATTATAAGTCATTAGGAAAATGAAAATCAAACCCATAATGAGATAATACATCATATTCACTAGTATGGCTATAATAAAAAAGACAGACAAATCAAGAAGTGTTAAAAAGTATGCAGCATTATTAATAATAGCCAATTGAGGGACCCAAATGCCCATCTGCTGATGAATGGACAACAAACTGTGGAATAGCTATACAATAGAATATTATTCAGCAATAAAAATGAATGAAATACATAATATAAATGCTACAACATGGGAACTTCAAAAATATTATGTTAAGTAAAAACAGCCAGTCACAAAAGACCATATATTGTATGACTGAATTTATATGAAATGCTCAGAATAGGAAAATTTATAGAGACGAAAAGCAGATTAGTGGATTAGTGGTTGTCTATGTTGCAGGGGAGTGATTTGGAGGAGAATGACTGCTAGTAGGTATAGTGCTTCTTTTTGAGGTAATGAATAAGCGTAATCACCATGTGATCTTCATTCACCTCTGCATCCAGTGTCTTGTATTATATCTGACATGAAATAGGTTTGATTATTACTTGTTACATAAATACAAAGAAAATCACATCTACTGCGTTAGCCATACCTACCTAGCACATAAATCTAACAGTGAAAAAAAATGCTGGGCTAATTATTAGAATGAATAGTAATTCCACTGTCAGGAGAGACTGGATAAATAACTTTGGAAGAGGTTTTTGAAGTCCATGTTGTCATTTTTCTCCACTCCAAAATAGTAACCCTGTTACCTGGTCCACCTACAGTACAAGATGGATAGAAGTTTCAAATAAGATAAAAAAGTCAGGCTTTTATAAATCATAAAATGATGCTTGAATAAAACTGATGTCACAACAATATACTGAAGTACTACAAAGCAATTTTAATAATCCCTACCTTGTTATCAGTGGATTTTTTTCCTCTCTCAGGAATTTCTTGGTCGTAGATGACAATCTGGATCTCTTCTGTATTACTCTACTTCAAAACTAAGGTTAGCACTTGCTATACCATTGATTTTCTTTTAAGAACACTATTAACTTTCCAATAGGTTATTATCTCCATCCACCCTATCTATTTACCATCAGAACTGAGTTAAGTCTTTTGGGAAATTCATGAGTATAGAACAATTCAACAGTTATTTTGACCATTCAGTTTTCTATCACAATTTTTATAAAGACTTATTTTCTTCCTTTCAACCTACAGATTAAAATGTCTGAATGACAATGCCAATCATATACCCTTATCACTATCTATAATTATACAAAGGATGGTTTAGAGAACACTTTCAAATACATTATGATATAAGATTTTAACAATAACTTTTAGTTTTGCTTTACAGATGATAACATTGATGGTCAAGAATTTTAACATTTTTGCTTGGATTCACAAATAAAGTAAGTAGAGTGCACAGGATTTAAACACTTAATTTTTTAACTCATAAACTGTTATGAAGGAATTAAAACAGACCCCAGTTTTCCTAGCTTCATCCCTTGCCTCCTTTCCTTTCCTTTTTTTTTTTTAACTTTTATCTCTCTTCTCTTCCCCTTTTTTTTCCTTCTAATCCCACTTTCCTGAAACTTAACTTGCATTAGTTTACAGACAACCTGCAAGTCTTACAAAGATAGTTCTCAAAGTAACTGTTCTGACAGCTACCAAAATAGATTGTACCAAACATTCTAAGCAAGAGACATGAAAAACAAATCATCTCTCAACTGTACCAACCACAACTTTACATCAGTTAAAGAAAATAGCAACCTGGGAAAAACCCCAATTCACAAAACCTTCTCTTCCCTCACAGCGTACAACTCCAGTCCCACTTAGCTCTGTTTGCTCCAGAAGTTACCTGGGTTTAGGTTTCCTCTCAAGTTTATCAGCTGATCAAAGCATTCAGCCTCTATTTGAGTAATTTTACTGTTTGTTTTTTTTTATTTCACCTTGACAATCCTTAAGGGAATAAAACATAGTTCATTTATTTTTGCATATCATTCGCACTCCCTCAGACCTAATCAAACTCCCTTGTTCACAGTAGGCTCTCAGTAAGGTCAGAAAGTTTCATAATCATTTTGTAGTTCAATGAAACCAAGTCATAATTCCATACCTTGCACATTTTCCAAATATCATTAGAAACTAGATAGAATGAATTATTACTTTACATGCTCAATATATTTTCCATATTTCTCTAGATAATATATACAATATAAGCATCTGTGTGATCTTCTGTGACATTCTTTTGCTATTACCTTTCTCTGAATTTAAGAATATAAAACCTTGACTTGAATTCCCCCTTGAAAATCAATTACTGTCCTAAGAGTGTCCCTGAACACTTCTGAGGTAGGGTATGTATTGAAACCTCAACTTCTTCATAAGTGTTATTATTATGGTCAGATTATATAATTTATGTAAAAATCCCCAATAATTTTGTAAAACTCTGAGTTATATAGATCACAGAGAATATGATTTACAATCATTTTTTTAAAACTTCATAAAATAGGGTGGGGAACTTGTCAATAGATTATGAGAACGACAATATGCAAAGAAAAAGAAAAGGACCTGAAACAAGTGGATATTCATGCTTTTAACTAATCCTAGTTTTGTGTGGTAACATTTAAGAACATTAGCCAAGATTGAAAGCTTAACCCTGAATATGTTTTCTAGTATTTATTATTTATGAACCAGCACAAAATGCAGTTATTTGAAGATACAGTTAATTCAATTGGGTTCATAACCATATGGAAGCATTTTTGTAACTAAGTATAAATATTCCTAAAGAAAATAGAAAAGCTTTATATTAGAAGGCTTAACCAAAGTAGTGATAAGAAATAATTTTCCAAAGAGATCAGAGTCCAGACTGCTGGAGAGATTAGAAAATAAAATACTTTAATAATTATAATGGATGTTTGAAACTTACTTAAACACCTTAAAATTCCTATTTAGTTGAATTTATGTCGTTTGCTTTTGTATTGTGAATATGCAGAAAAGATATATTTAGATAGAAAATTTATTTTCAATATAAAGATGCTCCTTGAAACAAAATCTTTACAAACAAGTTATAAAAGTTTATAAATCTTATTTAAAAATACACATATATGTGAAAGATTTACTTTTAGATATATTTATGAAATTTACATAAATAATTACAAAATTAAACACACAATTATATTCATAAGCATAGTTGATAAAGTAAACATCATTTAAAACATACCCGTAGTTCTAATATCACTTAAAACAAACATAAGGGGACTTCACTGGTCGTGCAGTGGTTAAGAATCCGCCTAACAATGCAGGAGACACAGGTTCGGTCCCTGGTCCAGGAAGATCCCACATGACTCGGAGCAGGTAAGCCCATGAACCACAACTACTGAGCCCACACGGCACAACTACTGAGCCCGCGTGCCTAGAGCCCGTATTCCACAACAAGACAAGCCACTGCAATGAGAAGCCAGCGCACCGCAACGAAGAGTAGCCCCAGCTCGCCGCAACTAGAGAAAAACCACACGCAGCCAAAAAAAAAAGTCAGTATTAAAAGTCTACAATTTCAATGTAATGGAAAAAAGTTATGCATTATGCTGCATCTGGTAGCTATGTGAGCCTGAACAAAGATTATAAACAAGGATCACAAATATCTTTTAGGTAATCTAAAGCATATTTTTTTCAGTTTGCATTAATAATAACACCTCTTGTCAATCCACAGAAATTAACTACATTACCTAAACTACAGAGTTAGTAAGTACCAGAATGAGGATCCCAGCACTGATCTGTATGCTCTAGGGTTTGAGTATTGGTTCAAGGAAGGACTTTAGTTTCTATTTGAAAGGAGGAAGAAATCTAAACTTTTAAAAATAATTTGTTTTAATGATTTGAAATATAAGCATGTCTTAGTCAGCTCAGGCTGCCATAACAAAATACCATACTGGGTGGCTTAAACAGCAGAAATTTATTTCTCGCAGTTCTAGATGCTGGGACAGCCAAGATTAAGGTGCCAGCTGATTCAGTTTCTGGTGAGAGCTCTCTCCTTGGCTTGCAGATAGCTGCTTTTTTGCTGTGTGCTGACATGGCTTTCCTCGGTGCCTGCACATGGAGAGATCTCTCTTTCTAGTCTTATAAGGCCACCGATCCTGTCTAATTAGGACCCCACCCTCTGACCTTATTTATTCTTAATTACCTCCTAAAAGCCTTATCCCTAAATACAGTTGCATTGGGGATTAAGGCTTCATTCAACATATGAATTTGAGGGGGGACCTCATTCTGCCCATATGAAAGCACATACTTACTTTTGTCACCACAATATAATCTCTAAAAAGATTCTGTTTGGTAGCTAGAGAAATTCCTGGAAAACATACATATTATCTTACAATAATAATTTTAGAAGATTACATTCTTCTTACCAGAAAATCAGATAAGACAAAGTTTGTTATTTTTAGATAAAACTGACCTTTCATTGCAAAATGAATTGGCACTCAATCGTCTCTTATGTAAAGTACAGCTAATAAGAGGAAAAATGAAGTGATTAAGGAACACTTCAGAATTAGAACTTGGACCATAATTATCCACAAGTCAAGACCAAAACTATGAATAATGAATATCATATAAGAGAGGTTAGAGATAATGCTGGAGGAAAGTGTCATCTGACTTAATTAACAGTACCAAGATAAAGAGTTTTCAATGGGAGAAAGATTTGAATTTCTCATGGGCTGCAATATCTTCTTCTTTGTTAATTTAAGTATCATTTTACTAACATGGTAGCTTCTACACTCAGAAAATTTTCATTTATTTACTTATTTTTTAAAAAACAAACATGTACATAGGGGTAGACAATTGGAATTATCAATGAGACAGAAAATGTAATAATTGGCCTCTACTAAGATAGAATGTGTGAAATTGGAAAGAAGTCTAAAATTTTTCTCACTGGTAGTTGCAGTCACTCAATTTATTTCCTGTGCAAATATGGAAACATCATTTTAACTTTGTACTTTAACCTCAAATATCTAATGAATATCTCTATGTTACAAAATGCAATATACCTATACTATGTAAGGAAAACATCTTTTACATTATAATTCCACTGGAAACATAGTGATTGAGGAATATTTCCAACAAACTTGAAACAACAACTAAAGTAAAATAATATCTATTAGTTGTTCAAATAAAATAAAGAAAATATTGTCAAGATAAGAAAACAATATTTACCATAAATTTTCATTGACAACACAGCATAGAACCCACTGAGTCTGTATACAGATGTAGCATACAGCAGCATGGAACCTTCAAATTTAATTTCCATTTAGAGTGATCTGAAGTGCTATTCCATAGTAACATGTGATAACACATTTGCCAAAATGCCTCTCAATCTGTTTCAACAGATGTTCAAAATGAGCTACTGTATTTCTAGTTCTATAATATGGGGGGGTGGGGCAGTTCAAACAATTTTATTATCTGGCTTGAAGAAAACGGAAAAAAAAATTATAACAGAGACTATACAGACTTGGCACTGTATTACTGTCAAATATTCATTGAACTTACAAAATGTACCAGTGTTGTGGTTAATACAAAGCAAAGGTATTCTAAACAAAGCAGCTCCATCGGACCATGAATTGTACTTTTGCTGAGCACCTAAGTGTCTGTATCTTATTACACCTCAAACCAAATTATGTGATATTATCTTGGAAACTCTACTTTTCCATATTTCAAAATGCTTTGAAATACCTCTGTGTATCCTTGGAACAGAGGACTTTTCTATCATCCAAAACTTTTATATGTCAAATAATATCTCTCAAGAAAGACTCTTAAATGGCACTGTGATTAAAAAAAAAAAAAAAAATCTTAGAAGACAAAGTCAATGTTGGAAAAATGCTTGTGCATAATAAACAACATAATTCTAAAAGTCAAGTCTCTCAGCCTGTGCTAATAAGAAAAATCCTTCAGATGAACTATTTAATTGGATTTAACAAGGCTGTTTATAGCTAATCCTAAATGCACTAATAGGAAACTGAAGGCCTATACTCAATGTTAATTTTGCTCCCTTTAGATCTTCCTCATAATTACAGTTTGGTCTTTAATTATTCTGCTTCTCATTTTCAATTTATGATTAAGACCAATAGCATGCCCTGGAGACTGAAAGTGCTGAGGTAGACAGGAATAAAACAGAGGACAACAATTCCTTTAGCCTGTTGGCCCAGGTAGCCAAAACAGATTCTTGTTTTGTTTTCTTTTGTTTTTAAACCAGTTGTTCCAGAATACAAATGAAGAGAAAAATTTCAATGGAAACCAATGTATATCTTTCCAAAGGCAGGCCAGAGCAATATTTTCATAACATTTTAAATATATTTAATTGCGATGCTACTAGTGAAAAAGTCCTTGGATCCTGGGTCCATAATGCAGTCTAATCCCAACTCTGTAATTTCCTGGTTTCATGACTTTGGAAAAGATTCTTAAGCTGTCCATGGTTTGGTTACTGCACCTTTAAGAATGGTATAATATGGCACTAGGTGCAAGAGTTGTTTTGTTGATTAGCTTAGTATGTATAAATCATTTTGAACACTACCTGGCATATTATAAGCCCTCAAATTTATATAAGATATTACTTTTGTAATTGATCAAAATACTTTGGTGATGATGAGAAGATCTCACTAACTGCAAACTGGAGATGTTTTCAGTTGACTTTAACATTTTCCTCCAAACAGATAGAGCTTAAAATTACATAGTCAAATATTTTAAGGTTAAACCTGAGAAGTTTAAGGAGAATTTAAAAAATGCTTTTAACTTTTAACTATTCTTAATGTGTTTATTCAAATAACCACTTAAATTCATGGCATACTTTATAAACTGCCTTCACATCCTAAACTAGAAACATCTCTCTAAACTCTGCTTTAAACAAACATCAGTTAATTGTGACAAAAGTTACAGTTAATTGTGAAAAAATCCCAACAAAAGTATGAAAATGTTATTAGACTCTAAGAGTAGCACATACGCTTGACTCTTTAGTGATATGAATAATGAAATGGGTTTAAGAGATTAACAGAACCGTATAAAGCAGTGAGGATAAAGTCAGAATCTGTCGAGCAGATGATGTTATTTTAATTGTCAATCAGGGCAAACAGAAATAGCCAGGGCATGAACCAGGAACCTTTACTGAGTCATTTATTTAATCATGTGGTCTAAAGGATTAAAATGTTGAGCATTAGTTATTCCATGTAATAGACTCATGTAGGCCCATTCAATGTCCTAAATCATGTTCTCGTGGAATTTGCAAGCTTTCTCTGGTCCACTTTAAGTGTTCATGTCAGTCTGATGTGTAAATTATGGATCCTTCTAAGCAAGCCCTGATTTAAAAATCTAGTCTTTCTGTCTCTCCTGATGTAGTAATACCCCAATGGAAGTAATCTTTCCCTTATCTAAATTCTTGTTGCATTAGATCCATGAATCTCTCAATGCCTCTCATTATCATACTCTAGAGATTTATGTAACACTGTTTGCAACCAGTATGCCACTGGTCCTCATAACCCTTGATAGGAATAAGGCATGATGAACTAAGTTAACTCAGATTGAATTGGCACGTTACCCCATAATGAACACTGTTGAGCCTCATCTTTCTCCCAGAAAAGCCCTAAAGTACTTTTGGAGTCCTCCACCCTGAGTCATCGTGATGCCAAAAAGCCCAACTGTCTGTAGCAGACAAGCAGTGGTGAGCGTCTTCTTATCACATATTATAGAAAGAGCAGTCATATATTTCCCTAATGTATTACAGAATTTAGTAAGAGTTTTTGCTTCAGTTTTTACTGATAGCCACCTCACCCTCACAGCCTCAGCAACTATACTAATTACTAATGTTGATTGATAACTTGCTAACTTACTTTGTGCCAAACACTGTTCTAAGTTCTTTCCATGGATTATCTTATTTACTCCCAATCCATACCTTTTGAGCTAGGCACTATTATTTTCACTCCTTGCCGCCTTTTATAAATGGAGAAACTGAGCCTCAGAAAGGTGAAGCAGCTTACCTCAGGTCACATCCTTTCAAAGTTGCAGGGCCACGATTTGAACACAGGTGGTCTGACTCCAGAGCCTGCAGTCTTTAAGGAAAGAGGGGGTTGAACTTGGAGCAGATTGGAATATCAGACACTATACTCAGATTTTTTTTTCTTCTACTAAGTTTATATTACTAGGTCCATCTTCATGATCAGTATTTATTCCATTAGATATTGTCCTAAGGACTCAAAAACTGCAAATAGAGATATGATTAATGTTAGTCCATCTTTTGTCCAGACCTCTGAAAATGCATGACTCATTTAGACTCAAATAAGAATTCTTCTAAATCAAGAGTTAGCAAAAAATTGATGCGAACGACCAGATAGCAAATATTTTAGAATATGCAGGCCGTACAGTCTCTGTGGAAATTACTCAATTCTGCAGTTGTAGAAGAAAAACAGTACAGATAATATGTAAAAACAAAGCCTGCCCTAGCATGGGGTTGAGTTAAGGGTGAGGAACCGGGTACACACAGTTTAAGGAGGCACTCATTTATAGGGTCATTTGAGTGCTGGACCCTCGAAGTGAGTGCCTCTGGAAATGTTGTACCTTTGAGGCCTTACTTGCCTCATCCGAGTCCTTTTCCTGAGTAAAGGAATGGGTATAGCTGTATTCCAAGAAAACTTTATTTACAAAAAGAAGTACTCAAGACTAGATTTGGCCTCTGGGTGGTGGTGGTTTACAGACCTCTGCACCCTACACACAAAATTTCACGTAGTCTCTGACAGGCTACTCATTACTCCAGTAAATGATTCATACATGACTCATCTTATATCCCTTAGATTACTTACAAGAGCATCCCGAACATGATAGAAAGTCAATCAATACAAATAAAAGAATGTGTCTGCACAAAGGCAAAACCTTATATAGCCTTTGAGCTTGTTCAGCTCTTAATCCTTAACAGAAATACAAGTAACTCTAAGTTGGAGATCTAAGTTGGAGGAAGGTGAGAAACAGGCTATGTTGCTTCCTATGTCTCAGAGTCGTGGGCCTATTTCTTCTTTGGAGGATATTGGAGAAGGAGGGGGAGAAAATATTACAGTTAGACTTCAGGAAAAAAAGTAGAAAGAGGAGATAATTTGAATTTCAAAGATAAATGGTTGGAGGAGAACACTAACTTTGGGTAAAATCAAGCACAGAGTTAGGAATTCTAAACAGAACTCCAGACAGCCAGAGTTGGTTGCCCCCCATAATATCCCTCCTGTACACTTAGACAGGGCTTCAAACTTGAACATAACACTTATTCTACCCAGGAATCACATATTGCCTCTTATGTTTGCCAGGTTTAGGAACAGTCTTACAAAGAATTTGTGAAGCATTTTCCCCCATTGCCATGATAACACAAAATGGATAAAATACTGTGAGGTATCTGGCACCTGAAAGGGGAATCACACATCATTGCTGGTGTCCACCATTAGCAGCTATAGGAGATCGTGTTTATCCAAGGATGGAACGGTGGAGTAGAAAATAGCATTTCAGGTGCAACCGCGTGAGGGGACACAAAAAAGGAAATGGTAGATGCTGCGAAGTATTGGACATAATTTACATGTTATCACTATGTGAAAGCCTCTCAGGGATTTCCAGAAATAAGTAAAGGGGTAGATCATCAGAAGACATATTTTCAATGAGCATCTGAGATCAAGAACCAGGAACCGTAGGTTTTATAATGACAATCAAATGATGATTCAGTTAAAACCATTTACGTGTATCTATTCTAAGTGTCAAATATTTTAAAACTATATGAAATTTAAAAATCACCTCCTCTGAAGCCTCATACAGTAAAAGGTAGATGATAGACTAAAGTATATTAAATATTATTGTCAGTACACTTCACTTATCCCCCATTTTCCATCCAGAAGTGACATCAGTGTCTACTTGAAACTTATACCTTCTCTTAGTGACTTGAATTTTAAGGATGTCAGAGAAATACTCAAAAATACAAAGACTAAGAGAAACTTTGGAGTCCTTCACATTGAGTCCCGTCTTAAGATAGAGGGTATAACAAGGTAAAAGTTGGGAAAAAAGAATCCTTGGTAAGTCATTATAGTTTGAATAAGCATAAAAATTAAATCTCACTTACTATAGTTAACAAATACATTTTTAAAATTCTGCCACTGGGAACTGTCTATTTTAAATTCTGAATAGTGCAGCAAATTCTGAGGGAAAATAATCAGAAGAGAACATCTATACTATAACTGGAATATACCTTATTATACTAATCAGTTCTAATAAGGAAACATTATAATTCTACTTTTCAGTACATCTGCCCAATGATTCTCACAGTCATGATAAACTTGTATATCAGAACCACTAGACTCTATTTTGAATCCTTGGAAGAGAGTAAGACAGAGTTTGCCAATGTCATTTGACAATTTAAGAATTGTTTAATATATTTGAAATTAAATACGTAAGGGCATAAAAATAGTCTTATGCATTGTGTATATGTTTTAATTCTCCCTGAAAAACCCGAGTTAGAGTCTATAATACCTTGGGTTCTCCCATCTAGCATTTTAATTGAACCCAACGGTTAAGTGAATCCTGTGAACAATCTGACCAATTCCCATTAGCTGCACCCTAATGATAATACGCTGAATTTGGAGACTATCTCTCATTACAGCCTGTCAGAAAGAGGAAAAAACGGTGGTCATGAAGTCATCTCACAAAAATAAAAATGCAGAAGTGAGATGGATTTTTATGTCTCCTAAAAAGTTGTTTTCATTTTCTTTCTTCTTCAGAGCTGACTACTTCACTCTCAAAAATTTCACTCCTTCTTTTTCAAATTACATTTTGCATTGTCTGCTTTTTCAGCAGTTGCTTAAATTTCATGTCACTTCTTGACTGGCTAAGAGAGGGTCAAAAAGTGGTTCATCACATGCCCCGCACACACTGTGTTTTCTTCTTACTTTATTTACATTGGTTTATATATTACGAGGAGACTCAAGTGACCCTATGCAGAACAAGATGACCATTTCCCTTATTAAATCAAAGAGAAAGTCTTGGTGGTATAGCTAAGGGCTTTTTGGAAAGTTTATTACAAATTTATATCCTTGTTCTTTCTAATAGGCTTAAAATAACTGGTCTCTTTTATAGTTCTCATTTTTGCCCTTACTTCTCTACTCACTTAACTGGTATGAATGTATAGTGTTGGCAAACTCAAATTGGGTCATATCCCATAGGAACTCAAGTTTAGAAACTTTTTTTTTTTCTTTTATCTCATCTGTGTTTTATGATGGGCATAAGAGAATTGATAAAAGTGCCCCTTCCTGGGATGGAAGGCTACCATGATACAATCTTTTTTTTAATCACCTATATATTAGACATCACAGCAAAAAGTAGGATATATATCATATTTACCTGAAAAACCTGACCACTTTTAAAATCTTGTAATATAGTTAAAACACAGTTATAAGACTTTTACAAGTGCAAAATAAAGACACATTCTAGCAATGGCCTCACTAAATAGCATTGCTCCAAGGCATCATCTCCCTTTAACTCTACCCAACCACCATTTCTGTGAGGAAGTCAGTTGACTAACTACACAGCATGAATTGTAAAACCTCATAGCCAGCCCTGGGGTCTGTGAGCCAATCCAGGCAGGCATCACAGATCCAAAAGGGACCTTGCAGTCTGTTGAAAGGAGGAAGGTCTATTGACTGCAGGTCTATAATTGGCTCTGTATCCATCATGATCTTAAAATGGAAATCTTAAGAAATCCTTGGGGATTTAATGAATCAAAATATTTTGTGGGAGTGAAGATTCAGGGAGTCAGAAGTATTTGATGGAAATCAAATGTGCAAGAGAATGTGTATAGGGATAAACAGGAGCAGAACTTCGAAGAAGAGATTCTTACTACTTTTTAAGTGGTTGAATTTTATCTGAGTGCAGAAATGAATGAATTTTAGCTTTTTTTTTTAATGAAAATTTCAATCCTAAGTCTACCTGAGGTTGATTTATTCATTTGGTATGTATTTATTGACCACCTATTTGTTAAGACCTCTAGGGATTCAAATATGAACAAAAGCCATGATTACTATTTGTGCTTCAGGTAGCTTATGCCCTTGAGCAGGTGAAATATTAATCAAATAAGCAAAAGAAAAAATATGATAAGTTCTATGAAAAGAACGTTACCTGTGTCATGAGATTATCTAACAGAGAGTTTCACCTAACTGATGAATAAGGGAATACTTGGTAGAGAAAGTGACATTTGAGATGAAATATAAAGGACAAATTAGAAGTTCAAATGATGCATTAGAAATAAAGGAAAAGACCACTGTAGGCAGAGGGGAAAGTGTATAGTAAGAGAGGACAAGACACATTCAAGGAAGTGAAAGAAGGCTAGTGTAGACGTTAAATGAGGAGGGGAAGTATAGTACAAGGTGAGGATTGAGAAGTAGGGAGGGGCCACACCTGTGAGTTCCTTTGGAAGACATTTATACCTTCTTCTTTATACCAAAGGCAATAAAAAGACACTGAGTATGGTAGGTAGGGATGGGTGTAGGACTGGAAGTGGGGATTGACACAGTCAGCATTGTATTTGGAAATGATCATTTTGTGGAGTAGGGACATTAATTCTATAGCCCAGATAAAAGATAATTTTTTGGACAAGTTGGGGTAGGTGACATCTAGGGAATTGGATAGTTCTGAAAACTATTTGAGATATAAAATGGACAGAACTTGATGACAGATTACAAATAGTGGGGGCAGGGAAATATGGTTTCTAGTTTTCTGGTTTGTGAAAATGGTTGTACATTCATGCTATTCAATTGATATAAGAGATTCTGGGATGGGATAGTATCAGGATGCTAGGCTATAGCAAAACAGAAATGGCAACAAAAAGACAAAAGGATATGTAGGAAAATATGTGACGTTAACAAAGTAATCTGTATAGCACTCCTGAAACTTCTTTAATATATAGCCCATGTAACACATTTTATTATCTATATCGTGAATAAAAAAATAAGTCTAAGACAAGTTACACAGTCAGGTTTAAAATCTAGAAATGGTGATCTTAGATTTAAGTCTTTAATAATTTGTAGCTGAGTCTGGATTTTGAGGGTAAGATCTTTAAAAAAAAAAAAAGATCTATGAATAAAATAGCCAGGTGCCACTGAAGTTACCTTACATACTTGTATAGAATGATATTATCTCCAGATTCATTTAATATAGATGCCTCCCAAGTGTAGAAACCTGAAAATGATTTTATTAGAACTTTGAGAATAAACCAATGGAATGTCTCAGAACCTTTGAACCCATAAGTTCTCTATTTAATATCCTCTTTTTCCCCCCTACTGGCTTCCTAAACATGTGTATCATCATCTCTCATCTAGAATGCTGAAATTCTGTCCTAGCTAGTCTCCCCGTCTACTCGTTACTCTCTCAAACCTTTTCTTTTCTGACCTACAAATTATCCTAACTCTCTCCCGCCATCCAAACCCTTCAGAGCCTCTCATTGCTCTTAAGACAATGATCCAAATTCTTCTCTGGACAATTTTACCTGTGGTCCTGGTGTAATTATTAATAGCTCCTGCTTTAACTCTTAAAAATGCAGCAATAAATATATTCCCAGCCTACCTGTAAGTTCTTGCAGGGTTTGGCCTCTCCCTATATCACCATCCTTATCTCTTACCCCTCTCTCCCTTGTTGAATCTACACACTGGAGTTTACATTTCTCACATGCTCCTTCCTTTTTCAGAATACTTGGGCATACTTTGTCTTCTGTCTTCTGTTCCTTCTGACCTGCCTCTGAGGCTCATATTTTGTGAAATTAAACACTACTTAGCCTTTAAATATTAAATCAATAATGAATTTTTAAATAAAGCAAAATAGAACAAACTTCTTTGACCTGTTACGTACTCCTCATATTTGATAAAAACTGGCCCTAGACTAAAACAGATACCTCTGACATGAGTTTCATAGTTCTCAGTATGAAACATAAATAATAAATCACATAAATTGTCCTCTAATGGGTTTTTCTCTGGCAGAATATACACTCTATGAGATCAGAACTAGGTCTGTTCTATTTAATATTTATCTTCCTTAATAGAATAAAAACTCCTTCAGGATAGGGGTTATCATCTCTTTCTTCTTTACTCCAGTTTTTTCAAGGGCTTGATACCACTCTTGACAGATGGAAGCCTATCAGTGAATATTTGCTAAAAGAAAAAATGAAGATGGATTCAAGGAGAGATTGGGACACTCGGTGTCTCAAATTCGGAAATGTGAGTTTCATTTTGAGTCAGGAAATTGATGATCCTATTTTCAATTTAGGGAAAAAAATGGTGGTATTATTTACTAGGCAGTTCCCAGAGTATGACACATTGCAGTGTAAAATGGGCAAAGTTTTTCTGATGCAACTTACAGTAGAAAGCTCAACAGAGATCCAACAAAATAGTGCTGAGCAACTCTTCAGGTAAACAGCAGTTGAAAAATGAGGTGACCAGCAGACTAAGAAACCAATTCTACCAATAGACATCATTGTCTGAAAGAAACTGATAAAAGACATTATTGACTGGAGGTCTGGAAGTTCCCTCTAACTTGTAGTACATTGGAGAACAATCAGAATCAGGCTGGGACATGTTCCTACTTAAAGGTTTATGCTCATCCTATTTCCCCAGTCTTAGCTAAAGTTGATATTTTATTTATTCTCAATTGGTATAAATTGATAATTTTCTTTCTGTAAACTCATTGGTGTGTCAGAGTCCATAAAGTAATTTTCCACCTGGTAATCGGTGCAGTTGGAGAAATAGCATCTCTTGATGGGAGCCCTAAGGCAACACACAACACACATGGAAGGGGCATTACACCTCTTTACAATGAGCTGTCAAATACTTAAAAGTGTTTACATTTCAGAAATAGAAAACCTAACTATAACATAGTTTTAATTATATATTACAAACCATTCTGATCAGCTCTTTAATATGAACATTATGGTATCTAATACTTCCCAAATTTGAGGTTTTTTTGAAAAATACAATTGTATCGTCAACATCATCTACAACTCAGATTTCTATTCACCGAAGTAGCCTAGAAGCATAAGCCAAAACATAATGTAGCCAAATGAAATATTTGTGGTTAGAAGAAATGAGCTTATAAAGCTACACACATACACACACACACACACACACTATGAGATAAATGAAATGTTCTTTTGTAGTTTCTTCAAATTACATTATTTTTTAAAAATACATCATTCTGAAAGTTAGAAAATATGCTTTTATTTGAAATGTAGAAATTCCCTACTGCTTTGATAAAAGTTGTATTTCTATGAAAGATACATGATTATTGAAAGATGTGAATACGTTTTAACCTTCCAGGGATGAAATGGACAGTAAGAAATAAAATATAAACAAAAATACATTGTAATTCTTATCTTTGGTAAAACTCAGAGCTTTGGGAAAAGGTTTTTTTTTTTTTTTTTTTAATAATGAACGTTTATATTCACCAAGATTTAACCTTTGGCTAGTTTTTCCAACTCTAAATTGTTTGAGAAACTTTTTCATTTTTATGACTTCAAATTTACTTCTATATGTACATTATATAGTAAATATAAAATATATGATATTAAATATATACATATATATATGCACAACTTGGACTTTAAAATATGTATCTCTGCCCTATTATATCCAAATGCCAGCTAATGATTCTCACTAGGATTCTTTACTGTCATCGAATTGCAGCATATCTTAATCATCATCTTTCTCCATTCTGACTTTTCTATTCCTGCTGAGCATAATAGTCACTTAAGTTTTAAATCCTACTTTTTTTAAGCCCTGTCTTGCACTAACTTTACCCCCATGCCTAATAAACCTGTAACATTAGATTCTCTCTATATTAAACACTCTTTGAAGCAAGGCAAATTACAAATAAGTAAAGAAGCAAATGACTTTATCAATAAAAGCAAAATTCATTTTTGTATCTTAATAAACAGGAATTAAACCTTTTTGTAAATATATTCTCTTCATTAATCCTTGATTAATCCTCCATAGTGACTTGAATCCATCACTTTCATCCTTGTCACACTTGCTTCACTCTAATTCGCAGCATCACACCTCAACCACTCAAGTCAAATCCTCATCTCGTTTCTAAACCACACTCTATACCACTGATGTATTCATCTTACCACAAAACAGAACAAGGCAATCAAACAAAACAAACAAACAAAAAAGAAAACAAAGCAACTGAAAACAACAGCAACAAAAACAAAACCTTTATTTTGGCCTCTATAAAGTGTTCGGCAACTTAGCATCTTGCTTACTCTAACTCCAAATTCTATCTTTTTTGGACTTTATACTGCAGTCACACTTGTAGTTCCACAACTAACTGTGCTTTTATTTCCTTGCTCTTGGGTTTTCATACAGCCTGTTCACCTGGCCTAGAGCAGTCTTCTCTCCCTCACTCAACCACCAAGACACTTAAGTAATACTCATCCTTCGATTTTCAAATTAGAACTGGATTTCTCTTCACATCCTCGTAGAAATAGTTACTGATTCAATTCAGTACCACTCCACATTTCAGTACACTTAGCTGTCATTTTTTTTTCTCTCTTATACACTCCATTTAAACTAATTGAGGGTGTTTTAACATTTTTATCTCACTATTGCATTACACATACATACTAATTTCATGCTTCAAACTATATTCAATGACAGAGATTATCCAGCGGGTGTCCTACCAGCTAGTTTTCTGCTGAAGTGTTTCACTTGATTCAAATTATTCTATCTGTCCTTCATGCTTTTGTTTTCCACTTGTACTATAGAGAAATATTTACCATTTAAACCCTTTCCTTATTTCCCTATATCTCAGAAATCTTATCAACACTTGGACTCAGAACCATACTAACTCCTACTTGAATTTTTCTATTAATCACAATTATATGGTGATCTACACTTCTATTCAGTTAAAAGTTTTCAATACTGAATTATATTTATGCTATATTTTCAGGTGATTGTGTGTTTGTCTTCATATAAATTGCAACCTATTTGAGGTCAAACACTGGGTCATAAATAGGTATACTTTTTGTGATGTCTTTCTGTTATCACAAACAAACCTGTATCAGTTGTGCTTCATTTAGTATGTGATTGATATAGTTTTCTTGATTTTCAAAAGTTTATATTTATTTTTTTAAAAGTTTATACAAACCGTCTACTTGCATCAATAATAGGGTACCTTATATTGAAGGAGCACTCTCACTATAGACATCTAATGACTAGATAGCTTTAAAAAATATATAAAACAAATGATGTAAGCATTAGAAATGCCATGACTTCTCAAATAAATGCACTTTCTGGGTTGCTGTGCAGGGAAAGAAAACTAAAGCAAAGAAAACGATCTTGCTGGGCAGAGAAGAAAGAGACTAGGATTCAGGGTGGCTAAAGTATCTGGAATTTGCAAGGCAAAGTACTGGAGAAAAGACAATTATACAAAGAGCTTTAGAAATATGTACAAGTCAATCTTTCAGAATGATACCCTTGATAAGTGAAAATTCTGTTCACTGCATAAGTTTTTCCTATTTTGCTAGAAGAGACAGTGGCAGAAACTGGAACTAAAAAGTGAAAATTTGCAGTATCCATCCGGACAAATTTTAATGCAGCTATTTGTAATAATGCTCCCATAATAAAGGAAAAGTCCAGAACAAATTCTGGATTTGGACCACAAGTGTGACCCCAGACTGTTTGTGCAAGAGAGTATATATGTTCACCTATAAGAGTATAAGCCTCAAAGTAATCAACAATAAGAAGAGGCTTAACAAAAAAGGAGGAGGGGAAGAAGGGGTGGGGGAAGGGGAAGGGAAGGGAAGAAACAAAGAGAAGGAGAAGGAGAAAGAGGAAAAAGACCGTATGAGAGAAAAGAAAATCTAATATTTAGATGCCGTAATGAAGACAGAGCCTCTAGAATGAGTGGGACATCACTGCTTTTTCCAAGTCAAATTAATTTTGTGCTGCGATATGGAAATCTACTATTCACAACTAAATAGATATAAAAAATGAGCTTGTGATCATCAAATAGTTTTTGGATTATGTTGAATTGAATCCAATTTTAATAAAGGGGAATGGCCAGGATCATACAATGGAGTTATTGCATATGAATAGCAACAAAGGAAATGGGAAGATTTGCTTTGTAATAAGAATTGCTTTTAAACATTGGAAGGGAATGAGTTAAACTTATACTAAAGGCTATCAAGGGATTTAACTAGGGGAAAAGTGGAACACTAAGAGGAAGTCGATTTCAATTTCACATAAGTGACACTTTTCAATAGAAAAGTTGTTTAAAATAATAGGTACTGCCATGGAATGCAATAAAATTTCAGTCTTCAATGTATCCATTTATTTCTGTATCAATTAACATTTATGGAGTGTCAACTGACAGACAGGCATGATGAGTAAAGTGGGTTGCCCTGACCCACCAGAAACTTATAGTTTAGTGGAGGATATGACCATCTAAAAAGATATTCAAAAATGAAAATTAAATAAGTGTGCAGGACAGTATGCACAGTCACTTTGTAGCCAGATGGCTTGGTGTCAATTCCCAGCTTAATCACCTGTTTGCCTTTGGAGAAGTTAAAAAATTCCTATGAGCGTCTATGTCTCATCTGTATAACTAGGATAAGAAATTTATTATAAAATAAAATAGTGAAAGTTTAATGTGTTTTGCCAGAGGCTGGGATTTAGAAAGCAAAAATCATCACCTGTTTTCTGGAAGGGAGAACCACTGAACTGAATCGTGAAGGATGAAGAAAATTGAGCAGAAGATAAAATAAGCCTTTTAGGCAGAGGAAGCACCATGGGCAAAGGTATGGAGAAATGAGAGCTCATGTTGCATTGAGAAATAAAACATATTAAAATATCAGTAACTGTGGAAAGAGCACCTATACCTCTAACTTACATGTAGCATTTTATAACAGCATACATATATAAAACAACATTTTCACAGGCACAGTCATCTCTTGGTATCTGCGGGGTATTTGTTCTAGGACCCTCTGTGGATTTCAGGTGCTCAAGTCCCTTATATAAAATGGCATAGTGCAATGAATACAGTCAGCCCTTCATGTCCATGGATCTTGAACCAGTGGATATGAAAGGCTGGAGGGCCAACTATATAGGCTATAATTTAGGCAAGTTATATGGGAACATAGAAGGGTTTTCTCTTACAATATTAGTTTGATGTGTTGCTTAACTTCAATTATCGATGGTGTGTGCAAATTGCAAAGCAAAATTTGTAAAGGGATTGTGGACAAATTTTGAGGTGCTTTGGTAACGTTCAGGAAATCTTAAACACAATCATGAAATCAAACTTGGTATGAATACCATATTGTGTACTGATATATGCTCACCAAATAATTACACTTTAGGAGCTGGACAATTGGCATAAATTAAATGACGCAAGTTTAAAACAAACCAATTCAAGAACATACACACACAATGAGTAATTAATTTACAGCATTTACTATCCTAAGCTAATAATTATTACAATAATAAACACCATTTTCTATGATTTTACTATGTAATTATTTAATGATATACAGTTATATATGTGTATACATATATGTATATGAATAGCAGTAATAATTCAGTATGAAAATAACCTGTCATGTATTTACTTTCAATACTGGCATTGGGTATACTTCCATGAATTCAGGTGCTCTTTACTTCGTTCACCGCTCTTTCCTTATTGTTTAAAACAGACCCTGGAATTTTGCAAATGCCAAGAAATATTTGCTGAATGAACAGTTCAATTTTATAAAGAGAAGCCATCGCTTAATTCACCCTGAGTCTGATCCAGGATGACAATTCCCAAGTTTCTACCAATGAAGAATTAATGTGCAAATGATGCCCTATGTTCAGCTTAAATTCCTGTTGCATTTGGGAAACTGGCAGAAGATACACTTTTCTACATTAAATTGATATGCATTCCATAAAATATATGCATTCCATAAAATAGTATCAATTTTAGGTGCTAACCCAGAAGTTATTCCTGGACCCACAGGATCCACTCAATGTATTTTTAAAAATATTTGAATATGATGTTATCCACCTCTGTTATCCACCTCTCTTACAAGTTGAAGTAAATTTGAGAAAGAAGGATGAATTGAGTATTGCAGGTCAGGAGACTAAATTACAAAATAATAAATATGTATGAAGTTCTGTGTTGTACAATATCCTAGTTGGATTTAAGAAATGAACTGTTGATTCAGTGACAATTTTCTAACAGGAGTGGTATTCCTTTGATGAGTATCTAAGCTACAGGGATTTTACTTAACACTGCTGTCTCCTGACCCTTGCAGAACTCTTGATTGCAATCATTACACCATAGAATTAGAGACTCAGTGAACATGTATTTCTAGCGTATGGCATGAAAGTTTTTATTTTCTTCTTGTGTTTATTATCAGATCAAAATTCTGATACGAGGAATATAGACTGAGGAAATTCCCATGAGTTGGTTAGAGGGAAGTATTTGGAAACCCATGGGAAAATGGAAGAGAGAGATTGAAATGTGGACAATATTTTTGTTTTTTATACCATTTTATATATGTTTATAAAAATGTAATGCAAAACATGTTTTCAGATATTAATTTCCCTGTCTTGTTATATACCTTTAATTTCATATATGAGGAATAAAATAAAATGATTAAAAACTAGAATGATTTTTACTAATACATATAGTGTTCTTTCAGGGAAAGGAAAAACCCAGACCTCTCACCTGAACTGGGATTTGGGGAGCCGTGGGTGGTTGCTGAATTGTGCCAGGGTGGGCTTTGTCTATATATTGGTGAACAGCATCCCCAGGAAAGACAATATTTAGAACCAAGAGATAATAACCCTAAGAATAAGTACAGTGGTTTGTGAATGGGGACAGCCAAAGGTATGGATTGATTCTGAAGTAAAATCTCTACAAAGCAGGACACTACAAAAGAGAGCAGATTCAGAAGGGTAAGCAGGAGATGAAACTAAGAAAAAGAGATAGTGGTATGCAGTGGGAGAACAATTTTTTTTCACAGAGTACTCATGACTTTACCTATGGTCTACCAAAAGATACACTCTGTCTTACATATTAACTCAGAGGAGGCATCATTAGTTTTATTTTATTTTTTATAAGTTTTTTTGGAGTATAGTTGATTTAAAGTTGATTTACAATATTGTATTCGTTTCTGCTGTACAGCGAAGTGAATCATTTATACATACACATATAACCATTCTTTTATAGATTTTTTTTCCCATATAGGTCATTACAGGGTATTGAAAAGAGTTAGAGTTCCCTGTGCTATATAGTAAGTCCTTATTATCTATTTTATATATATTAGTGTGTATATGTCAAACCCAATGTCCCAATGTCCCAATTTATCCCTCCCCCATTTTCCCTTGGTAACCACAATTTTGTTTTCTACATCTGTGACTCTATTTCTGTTTTGTAAATAAGTTCATTTGTACCACTTTTTTAGATTCCACATATAAGCAATATCATATGATATTTTTCTCTGTTTTAGTTACTTCACCCAGTATGACAATGTCTAGGTCCATCCATGTTGCTGCAAATGGCATTATTTCATTCTTTTTTATGGCTGAGTAATATTCCATTGCATATATATATATATATATATATATATATATACATATACATATATATACACACACACACCATATCTTCTTTATCCATTCATCTGCCAATGGACATTTAGGTTGTTTCCATGTCTCGGCTATTGTAAACAGTGCTACAATGAACACAGGGGTGCATGTGTCTTTTCAAATTATAGTTTTGTGTGGGTATGTGCCTAGGACTGGGATTGCTGGATCATATGGCAACTCTATTTTTAGCTTTCTGAGGAACCACCATATTGTTTTCCACAGTGGCTGCACCAATTTACATTCCTACCAACAGTGTAGGAGGGGTCCCTTTTCTTCACAGTCTCTCCAGCATTTGTTATTTGTAGACTTTTTGATGATGGAATTCTGACCAGTGTGAGGTGATACCTCATTGTAGTTTTGATTTGCATTTCTCTAATAATTAGTGATGTTGATCATCTTTTCATGTACTTTTTGGCCATTTGTATGTCTTCTTTGGAGAAATGTCTATTTAGATCTTCCACCCATTTTTTTGATTGGGTTGTTTGTTTTTTTATATTGAGCAACAAATGGTATCATTGGTGTTAGATGTGAAATTGAGCTTACCTCTCTTTTCCTAATGATTAAAATCTCAATAGTGTGAACACAGAAATAGCTAAAGAAAGGCGGGCATTTTTATTGTTTAGATAAGAATGAGGATGTTTTAAGATTTCATTCCTATAGTAATAAACCTCTACAACTGAGACACTGATTGACCATGTTACAAAATTTTTATTCATGGCACCAAGCTAACATTGTGGGAATATACTATGTGTATAATAAAGAGAAATAACTAGTAAAAGGAAAATAACTGACCTAATCAATCTCCTCTAATTTTGTAGAGGAAGCAAAATCAACCAACCAACTAACTAATCAGCTAAACAAACAAACAAAATACCTTTATCGTATAGGGGATGAACCAATGGTTTCATTCAACCAATGGCAGATGAATGTCACTGTGATCTCCAGTGGAGGTTGGATTTGAGTGGTAGATTCTGAGCATCCCTGTGTTTAACAACCACTGTTTTAACATCTTGTAAGGGACTATTAAAGCCCATGGCACATAAGGCACAATTTGGCTTTCAAATTAATTTATAAAATGTCTACACCATTGAGTTCCAGAATAGATCACTGAACCAGACCCTTATCCTCACAGAGCATGATATCCAACTAACACTTTCTCTCTGTCTTGTCTTGTATTTAGTTACTCTAATGTATGATGAAAGCTTGATTTGGTTGTCTAGTATAATAATTTTTAAATGATGTAAAGAGATCTAAAATGTATGATCCTTTTCCAGACAATACAAATTTAGAATAAACTAGAAAGTGAAATGATCATATGCTGTATATGGAAACTAGGAAGATGTAACTCATCAACCTGTTTCAATGAGCATTCAAGTCAGTGCAAATCTTGCTTAATATCTTTGTATTTTACTCCTGATTATATTAACTTTAGTGTTAACTTTATATAAACATTAGGACTTGAAGGATACTACTTATATTACTCATTTATACCATCTCATAACTCTTCTAGATGCTATTAAATTTCTCTATTTCCCATTATTGAAAAATTATTGAAAAATTCCTTGAAATAGTTGTCTAATCTCACCACTTTCAATCCTCGCATCCCATCCTTTCTTGAATCCACACCAACTGGGGTTTTGTGCTCATGTCTCCACTGAGACTATCCTGAAAGATATCGATTCTGAATCCTACGTGATTTCAGCAGGTATGATTGGCAACAGTTGTTTGGATCCCCTCCTGAGACACGCTCTTCTCATGGCTTACAAGAACCCATGCTCTGCAAATTTTCAGTCTTTTAAGAGTCTTTTTCAGTCTCCTTTGATCATGCTTCTTTCTTACCTCTGACTATCAAGAAGCTCAGTGGCTCAGACTATGTACTACTTCACTCGTTTATTTACACTCAGTCTCAGTTAATCTTATTTATTATTATAGCTCTAAATTCCATTTGACTAGGATGATTCTCCATAGCTACATTTGTAGCTCAAATATTTCCTCTTTAATACAGATACATATATTTATTTCCATTTAGTGATAATAATTATCTTAATTTTAATATATCCAAAACCAAAGTGTTGTTTTCACTCACTAAATCAATTTTCTCCAAGTGTTCTCCATCTTAATGAAAGCTAACATCACTGATTTATTTTGCTCTGCCAAAATTTATTGCGTCATTTTTATTCCTTGCTATGTTATCCAGTCTTAAATAGTTCTCTTGTCACTCATTTTACCATCTTTTTTTCTGGTCTATATATGTCAATACACTTGTTACTACCAGCTTAACTATACATTTGTTAGCTTATTGATGTACCATCTATTAGATCTACCCTAGCATAAAATCTCTATGAGGTCAGAGAGGTTTACTTTCTCTTTGACTATTTTACCAGTGCCTAAAGTATTATGGAGATTGAGTAGTTTTTTATTTGAATAAATTAATATGCTCTTGAGGCATATGAAGTTTTTACTCTGTAGCATAAAAATACCCTTCATATTTTGACGTAATCTACCATTATATGAATCTTGGTAGGAGGCAGGACCTATATTCCTGTTATGGAAACTTAAGATTCCAGATTCACCTTCTTAGCCCGTGAATCTAGATGCCCAATCAGTTTCATAGCCCAGGACTTTGAAATAGAAGGAAATGACAATCACAGGTATTTGAGAAATCATTGGCTCTGTGGAAAAATTACTAATTGTACACAATTGTGTTAGAGGTACTGAGGTTTTGGCAGGGTTATCAGTGGTCAATGGCATCAGCTGTGGCTGCATACTGACCTGCTATTTTCCTGCTACCTAGACAACATTGACTTCTGTGTATTCTCTATATCTAATTCTTTAAACTTCTAAGGACTGCTACTTTTTTTGTAAAGATAGATGTATCATTTAGAATAAGATACCCTGGTTGTTATAGGAATGTATATAGGAAGGTTGGGGTTTCAACTTTTAGAAAGTGTGACGCTGATTTTATTTCCTTTGGCTATACACCCAGAAGTGAGATTGCTGGATAATTTTAAATTTTTTGAGGAACCTCCATACTCTTTTCCATAATAGTCGTACCAATATTTACATTCCCAACAGTGTACAAGTGTTCCCTTTTCTCCACATCCTCACCAACATTTATATTTCGTCTTTTTGGCAACAGCCATACAAAGAGGTATGAGATGATATCCCATTGTGGTTTAGATTTGCTTTTCCCTAATGATTAGTGATGTTGAGCACCTCAGCGTACCTACTGGCCATTTTTATATTGAATTTTAGAATACAAAATAAAATATCTATTTGCAGCATTATTCACAATTGCCAAATATGGAGATAACCTAAATGTCTGTCAACAGGTGTGAATGGATAAAGAAAATATGATATACATACACACATATATATATATATATATATGATGGTATATAATATCAAATATAATCAGCCTTTAAAAAGAAGAAAATTCTACCACTTGCTACAACATAGATGAATCTAGAGGACATTATGTTAAGTGAAATAAGCCAGACACAGATAGACAAATACTGAATGCTCTCACTTATATGAGGAATCTAAAAAAGTCAAACTCGTAAAAGCAGAGAGTGAAATGATGGTTGCCAGGTGCTATAAGGAGTGGGGAATGGAGAAATGTTGGTCAAAGTGTACAAAAGTTTAGTTATGCAAAATGAATAAGTGCTGGAGATCTAAGGTACAGCATAGTCAATGATACTGTGCTGCATATTTGAAATTTTCTAAGAATATAGATATTAAATCTTCTCCCACCCCACACACATGCACACATGAAGGCAACTATGTAGTGGTGATGGATAAGTTATTTAGCTTGATTTGGTGATCCTTTCACAGTGCATCCATATATGTAAAAACCGCCAAGTTGCCAATCTTAAAAATATCTCAGTGAAGTTGTAAAAAAAGTTTGATGCAAGGAAATACAGTTAGTCCCGTATATATGAAACTTCAAGTTGTGAACTTTCAAAGATGCAAACGTGCATCTGGCTCCAGCAAGGAACCAGAACCTCTGCCATCAACTTCAGGCATGAGTGAAATTGCAACTTGACCTCTGTCTCCTATTGCTGACAATCCTTCAGCTCTACCATCTCCAACCTCCTCTCCCTCCTCCAGTCAGTAAGTTTTCTTGCCTATTCACTGGATGCCAGCCCCTGGATGCCAGGTGTTGTACTACACTACTGTACTTTTCAAGGTACTGTGCTATAAGATTAAAAATGTTGTTTTTGTGTTTGTTTTTTATGTATTATTTGTGTGAAAAGTATTATAAACCTATTACAGTACAGTACTATATAGCCGATTGTATTAGTTGGATACCTAGGCTAACTTTGTTGGACTTACTTACAAAAAAATTGGACTTAGGAACTCACTCTCAGAAAGGAACTCATTCGTATGTAGGGGACTTACTGTATGTCTTTTTAAATTCTTTTATATGATAGCTACTTCAGGTTTGTGTCAAAAATTATTCCATGTTTATCACATAACAAGACTAGCACATATCTCAAATAATTAGAACTATCATTTATTATTTACTGTCTACAAAAGTCTGTGTTAAAGGCTTTTCATGTAAATACCTCAGCTGAAAGTATTAAATAGTATCTCACTATAATCTTCCATTTTGTAGGTGAAAAGAATGAGAATCAGAGGGAACAAATAATATTATGAAGTTGGTAAATTTGAGTATGAACTAGGTTTTTACTCCAGAATGTCAGTACACCTGATGTAAAAAACAAATGCAGGCATGCAATGATTCTAAGAATGTCTCCATGGCAACAGAGCTTTTTGCTCTCCAAAAGTTTACAGATCACAACACATAAAATATCATAAAGCAGGGAGTAAACTAAATCACATTTTGTGCTAGAAGTTTGTGGTAGAGTTTATTTTCTCTGAAGTCTGGACATCAATATCACCGGTCAGGCCCATTCACACCTGCGAAGCCAGGGTTGCCATATGAGTTGATATACCTTCTCTCTAGGGTTTGACAAAATAAAATAATTCTCAAAATAAATATCTAGTTCACGATCCTGCTTTCACTCAAATATATCATTATTGTCCCTATTTATTAGAAGATTTTAAATGACTTGCTGAAGTTACACAGGTTATGGGAAGAAGGCATGGATATTTATCCAGGACATAGACGTACAAAGTACTTTCCTACCGACCACACTGAGGAAGATATTATTACTTTCATTTTAGTTATAATTGTAGAAGCTGAGGCTCAAAGGGCTTGGAGGAAGCTGTGTAAGCTTACAAAGTGTATCAGTTGTGAAGCCTTAATTTGATCACAGGTCTTTCTAACCTGAGCCCACACACCCATAATTCATCTCCAAGAAACAAATTCTGGTGACCTCCAGCCCCACACGACAATCTCCAACCGTCCGCTGAACAGCACAACCATTTGAAAAAGTACCTGCATTAAATCTTCAAATCTTGGCATGTATAAATTTGAAAATATCATAGAAAGTATTTTTTCTCATTTACAAAACTGAAACAGACTCAGACGTAGACTTGTTGAGTGGGAATTCAACAGCTTATTATTTCTTTGAGGCTATTTTCTTCCTAAAATTCTCGTCACTGTTAAAACTGAGCAGCCTCGCAAAATGCTGACATTAAACAAAGGGGGCCAATTTGAACTGTTTAAGTATTCCAGGGTAGCATTTTTCTATCAAAGTGTAGAAGCTATTTTCAATCCATAGTGTTTAGTTAGAAAGAAAGAAATGTGCAGTACCTAATACTAAGGTTAACGGCAAGTGAAAACATACTCTCAGAAAATTCTGAATGAGATGAATTAAACCATTCACCACATTTGCTTTTATTAACATCACAATTATTGCTTCTGCTTTCATTTATTTTTTTCTTTTTCTTTTAAACACTTTGGTTTAAGTGGTTAAAGAAATATATTTTACATACTTGGGACAGTGTCTAGCATAAAGTATATGCTCAATAAATATTAGCCATTATTACTTTATTAGCCCTCATTGAAGTATATATTAGCTCTGCTGAAAGCCAACTCCCTTAGGGTTTTAAGATTACTAATATAATATTAGTATAACAATAGTGATGCCATAATAAATAAATAGAAGAAAACGTAACAGGAGAAAATGAAGCTTGAATTAAGCCAAAGATATTCTGAAGCTCTTTATGTAACCAATATTATAGGCCATTATAAACTGGAATCACTTTCATTTGTGAGTCAGGCCTGCTGAATATTAATATGCAATTAATTCCCTGCAATTTGGTTCATTGATCCACAGATGGACAATGATATTTTTGGAATGTCATTGTCTTAAAGTATATCCATAATATTCCTTTGAAAAGGAAGAAGGAAGGCAGAAAGGAAGAAAAGAAGGAAAAAGGAAGGGAGGGAGGGAAGAAGAAAGGAAGGGGAAAAAAAATTCCACCACTCCAAAATGTATCTTTTTAGACTCTTCCTGATTTAATAGCTGAATTTTGTCTGCTAACTTTTTGTCTTATAGTCTTCTGAGGAAGGATTGGATTAGCAGCAACAGACTTAAACTCTACATGTGCCCTTTCTCTACCTTAATTCAGCCAGAACTCCTGACAGAAATACAAACTATTGAAATTTTATAGTTTTTTAATATGGAATAATTTGCTTTATGTGATTTAGAGTTTTTGATCCATCAGAAAAGGCCAGATATTAAAGAACTAATCTATATATTTCAAAAGCTAATGATAACAGTCAAGATAACTAAAGCTCAGCTGGTACCTTACTATTTTAAATAGAGGGGTTTTGTTAGGAATTGCTCACACATAACCTTAGTCTCCTTTGATGAATTAATTTATAAAAGAGAAATTAGCTATGACTAAACTATGTCAATCTCCACAATTTAAGACACATTGAAATATAGATGAGGATCAGTGATTAGTTAATGGAAACAATTTAAATTGCAAGTAAAGTAAATCTATTTAATATTTACAGATACACAGTGGCTACAAACATATGAGATAATTACCCTTATAGATATATTCAAAGATGTAAAAAATTATATTGCTTAAATATTTTCTAAAAATGAATACACAAAAAAATCTGTTAGTTGGAAATACAAGCTGATAATCAAAGAACTGAGACTGTTTTGAACTCTTTTTTATCTTTCATTGCTGGCAGAATGATTCTTTATCCCATGAATCTTCCTACCTCCAAATGATGCCTGCCTCATGGTCTGTCTGTTGTAATCACTTCCCTCCTACTTAGTTGTTTAGCACAGTTTCAAAAACCAATTCATCCCATCCTTGAAGAATTTCTTCTGCTTGTCTTGCTTACAAAAAGTCATTACAGAGTACTTTGGAACAATCTCAAATTTTCAGATGTAATGAGGGAGAACAGGTGCACAGAGAATGAGAAGAATTCATTATGCACATTATTGGATTTTTTGGGGGGGAGATAGGCTGAGTCTAATTCATTAAATCCATCAAAATAAAACCTAGTATCATATTAAAGGACTTATCTCTACATATTTAAAAAGGTGAAAAAAAAATCTGGATGAGTGAGTCAAGCAATGAGCTAGAAGCATCGTGCCTGTGAAGTATTACCTCTGTATTTACTCACTGGTCTTGTGACTTTGAAATGTGACTAAATATTCCGGACTCCATTTCTCTTAATGTGCTCAGTAGAAAGAAGGAATTCAACATATGTGGTGAATGAAAATGACCTAATAAACCCAAAATACTAGTTTTAATTAAAGTACTGTGATAAACAATGATGAAGTTTTCTTTGCAGAAGTATGTTCCTCTAAATTACGCATATGCGGGTAAATTGATGAATTTGTGTTTGTTTTATAATCTCAGTTACTACATTAAGTGTATCAATATGTATTTCATGAATAAAGACAAAATATTTTATGCAATGTATCAGAGACAATATAAAGATATTTTGGTATTTGTAACTCAGTTTTATATTTATTTTATGAAGTAACCTAAAACTATAAAACTATCTTTTTTAAAATTTCATTCCAGTATAGTTGATTTACAAGGTTGTGTTTAATTTCTGCTGTACAGCAATTGACTCAGTTATACATATATATATATTCTTTTCATATTCTTTTCCATTATGGCTTATCACAGGATATTGAATATAATTACCTGTGCTATACAGTAAGACCTTGTTTTTTATCTATCCTATATATAACAGTTGGCATCTGCTAATCCCAAACTCCCAGTCCTTCACTCCATCCCCACTGGCAACCACAAGTCTGTTGTCTATATCTGTAAGTCTGTTTTTGTTTTGTAGATATGTTCATTTGTGTCGTATTTTAGATTCCACATATAAGTGATATCATATGGTATTTGTCTTTCTCTTTCTGACTTACTTCACTTAGTATGATAATCTCGAGGTCCATCCATGTTGCTGCAAATGACATTATTTCATTCTTTTTAATGGCTGAATAATATTCCATTGTATATATATACCACGTCTTCTTTATCCATTCATCTGTCAATGGACATTTAGCTTGTTTCCATTTCTTGGCTATTGTAAATAGTGCTGCTATGAACATAGGGATGCATGTTCTTTTCCAATTATAGTTTTGTCTGGGTATATGCCCAGGACTGGGATTGCTGGATCATACAGCAACTCTATTTTTAGTTTTTTGAGGAACCTCCATAGTGTTTTCCATAATGGCTACACCAATTTACATTCCCATCAACAGTGTAAGAGGGTTCCCTTTTCTCCACATCCTATCCAGCATTTATTATTTGTAGAATTTTTAATGATGGCCAGTCTGACTGGTGTGAGATTTGCATTTCTCATATTCATTGTAGTTTTGATTTGCATTTATCTAATAATTGGTGATGATGAGCATCTTTTCATATGCCTATTGATCATCTATATGTCTTCTTTGGAGAAATGTCTATTTAGGTCTCCTGCCCATTTTTTGATTCAGTTGTTTGTTTTTTTGTTACTGAATTGTAGGACTTGTTTATATATTTTGGAAATTAAGCCCTTGTCCGTCTCATCATTTGCAAACATTTTCTCCCAGTCCATAGGAAGTCTTTTCATTTTGTTTGTGGTTTCCTTTGTTGTGCAAAAGCTTATAATAAAACTATTGTATGTATTAAAATGTCAAATGTGCAAACTACTCAAATTATTAAGAAAATATTGTCTATTATTATCTTCCTTAAATGTACACACATACTTTTATTTACATTTGATTTTGGCTATCTAAAGGTGACTTTATAAGATAGAGAATTGTTAGAAAATCAATTAATACTAATGAATTTATACTGAAAATGCTTAAATATATATTTGGTAGAATTTTACATATAATTTTCAGAAAAAAGTACAATGGATCTCCTTGAATATATGAACTTTTGCCCTTTAATGTTCCGACTATTCATTACCATAATGATTTTGTCCTCTAATCCACAAAGTGTAAGCAAAAATAAAATAATTAATTTTTTACTTTAATGTAGTACTTCATATACACTTTAAAATCACAGACAGTAACCCAGAATGTAAAAGCTATATATGCATGCAGGAGCATAGAGGTGAAAACCAGGTGTCTGGAGCCCTATTGCTTCGTCCAAATCCTGGCTCTGTCACTTATTAGTTGTATGATCTTGGGTATCTTGCATAAATTCTCTGTGCTCCAATTTTTACTCCCAGAAAATGTGATAATACTGTCCTCATTGGGTTATAATAAGAATTAAAGTATATAGTCCACTAGGGTTGAACACAGGGTCTGGAACACAATAATTATTCAATAAATATTAGTTACTATTATTAACCATGACATTTGGCATACTCTCATTCTCATATCATTTGCCCAACTAATTATTTTCAAATAAATATAATATTTTCTATTTTTATACATAAAGGAAGTAAATGACTTGTTCAAGATAAAATTTTTTAATATAAATTTCTGTAACCGAGCCCAAGAGTCCAGATTGGAATAGTCAAGAAATTTTCTAATTATCATTCTTTTATTTATTCATCCATCCATTCACCTGCTGACTCATTCGTTCAAAAATATGTTTGATCAAATAATGCTTTGTGCTGGGCCCTTTGATAGGGCCTGGGAATACATGGTAAACAAAATGGATATAATGTCTGCTAGAATCAATGGAAGGCGGGAGAGAAGGCAGGCCTTAAACCTATAATGTAAATGGGGAAATAAAAGGGAAAAAATTCTCCGTAGGATTAAATAACCAAATCAGGGATAAGAAAAGTAACCCTAGGAATAAAATTTAAGCTGAGACCTGTGGAATGTCCCATTGTTAGCAAGATTATTAGCAATAATACTACTATAAAAATCAGGTTTTTTGAACTCTTCCCATGTTCTTGTCTCTGTGCTAGTAAGAAGCTGGGCCAAGATTTAAACCATCATGTTTAGCAGTAGTCATCAATCCGAGGGAGACAGAAGCAGAACAGAGAGCCCAGAAAACCCAGGCAGAGGAAACAACATGTGGGAGATATGGGACCCTCTGAGCCAGGTTAAGAGGTTTGAATTCTAACCTAAGGAATATGGAATGACAAAGTAGAATTTAAAATAGAGGACTGTTAGTCAGGTTTGTGGTTTCAGCAGGTCACACAGATCAGACAGGAAAGAGGAGGTGGGCAACAAAGAATTTGAGGTTAGTTATGCTCAAACACCACCTACAAAGACTGAGATGAGATACGCTATTGCAATGGTGGCAGAACTGATGAATACGAATATTCAACAAAGAAACAGCAGGAGTGAGGGAGAGGATAGAGCCTGGTTTAGACTGAAGTAAGAGAAGGAGGATGTTTGAGGAAAATGCAGAGCAGATAAAGAATTTTATTCTGAATATGTTGAGTTAAATATGTATTTAAGCTACGTAGGCAGAAGGTTTGTTATCGTTATGTCAGTGTTTATGATGTTGAGGTGGTGATGATGATGGTGATGATGTCAACATTTATCTGGGGTGAACTGTGTGCCAGAGTTTGTGCTTTACATGCAATATATCATTGAGATATTCTACAGAGTACAATAAATAAGTTTAAAAAACTTTATGGAGAACACAATTCAGGCTAAGGTTATTAGCCAGTCAGTCAGAAAATATTAGAAATAAATATCTTGATGCCAGAAAAATGTTCTATGCTGAAGATAAGAGTGTAAGAGCTTAAACTAGTAGGTTAAACTTGTAGTGTGGAAAAGAAAGCAAAAACAAAAAAAGGGTCTATCAGGAGCCAATAACAACACCAATATTTTTGTGAAAGATAAAGAATGAAGACCCTGAACATGAGACTGAGAAGATGCTGGCACCAAGGAGAGAGTGTTTTAAGAATAAGTGAGTAATCAAAGTGTTCTATATGTTTATATATTAAGGTTTAAAAGGTGTTCATTGGAGAACAGTATGGAGGTTCCTCAAAAAACTAAAATAGAGTTGCCATATGACCCAGAAATCTCACTCCTCGGCATATACCCATACAAAACTGTAATTCAAAAAGATACATGCGTCCCTATGTTCATAGCAACACTATTTACAATAGCCAAGACATGGAAACAACCTAAATGTCCATTGACAGATGAATGAATAAAGAAGATGTCATATATATATATAATGGAATATTACTTAGCCATTAAAAAGAATGAAATAATGTAATTTGCAGCAACATGGATGGACCTGGAGATTATCATACTAAGTGAAGTAAGTCAGAAAGAGAAAGACAAATACCACATGATATCAATTACCTGGAATCTAAAAAAAAAAAAAATTAATAATGATACAAATGAATCTATATACAAAACAGAAACAGACCCACAGACATAGAAAACAAACTTATGGTTACAAAGGGGAAAGAAGAGAGGGATCAATTAGGAGTTTGGGATTAACATATACACACTACTATACACAAAATAGATAACTGACAAGGACCTCCTTACTGTATAGCACAGAGAACTATACTCAATATTTTGTAATAACGTACAAGGGAAAAGAATCTGAAAAACAATCTCTTGCTGGAGAGTATGTGGAGAAAAGGGAACCCTCTTGCACTGTTGGTAAGAATGTAAATTGATACAGCCACTATGGAGAACAGTATGGAGGTTCCTTAAAAAAGTAAAAATAGAATTATCATATGACAAAGCAATCCCACTACTGGGCATATACCCAGAGAAAACCATAATTCAAAAAGACACATGCACCCCAATGTTCATTGCAGCACTATTTACAATAGCCAGGTCATGCAAGCAACCTAAATGCCCATCGACAGATGAATGGATAAAGAGGATGTGGTACATATATACAATGGAATATTACTCAGCCATAAAAAGGAACAAAATTAGGTCATTTGTAGAGATGTGGATGGATCTAGAGACTGTCATACAGAATGAAGTAAGTCAGAAAGAGAAAAATAAATATCGTATATTAACGCATGTAAGTGGAACCTAGAAAAATGGTACAGGTGAACCAGTTTGCAGGGCAGAAATAGAGACACAGATGTAGAGAACAAACGTATGGACACCAAGGGGGGAAAGTGGTGGGGGGTGGTGGTGGTGGTGGGATGAATTGGGAGGTTGGGATTGACTTATATACACTAATATGTATAAAATAGGTAACTAATAAGAACCTGCTGTATAAAAAATAAATAAAATAAAATTCAAAAATTCAAAAAAATAAAGAAACTCTGTGTGTGTGTAACTGAATCACTGCTTTACACCTGAAACTAACACAACATTGTAAATCAACTATACTTCAATTTAAAAAAAAATATTCATTGGATAAAGCAACAAACATTATTTTCTAAGGACTTATTGAGTAGATATAACATTGTAGTTGGGAGAGAAATGGCATAAAAGTCAGTTTTTGAACAGCGATTCAAAAAGTTTAACTTTGAAGGGAATTTTTTCAAAACTAAATCAGAGATAAATTAACATCAGGAAAGGAAACAAAGAAATATAGGGTTGAAAGAGTTTGGTTTTACATAAGAAAAAAATTGGGCATACTTACATATCACTGGAAAGAAGCTGAGGAGACTGAGAAGTTACCAAAAAGTTATTAATTTATAAGGCAAGGTATCTGAATTGCACGGGTGGAAAATGGTATCCATTAGAGCAGTAGTTCTCAACTGGGAACTCTATCTGCCCCCATATCTAGAAACTTCTGGTTGTCACAGCTAGAGGGGGTGCGCTCCTGGCATTTAGTGGGCAGAGGCCAGGGATGTTGCTAAACAACTTAAAATGGAAGGACAGCCACTGGTAACAAAATGACAATAATGCCAAGTTTGACGAACCATGCATTAGAGGCACAGGTGAAAGAAGTGGCCTTATTCCTAGCAGAGGGAAGATGAGATGTAGCATCTTTGGGAGATGATGGAGTTGTTCAAGACATCTAATGACATTAGTGGTATAGGACTCTAGAATAGAGACAACTACAAATGAATTTTTAAAAGAATAGAAAAATAGTTAAGGAAATATATGAAGATTAGCAGGTGATACTGAATGTCAGTTGTTATTCATGAATATACTGGCAGCAATCTTAAAGTTTATACGTATTTTAAAACCACCCAGAAATCCTGATGGGTGATTTAAAAAGGCTCGTGGATGGGGTTTGATTTGAGGATTTTTTATAGGCATTAAAAGGAAGGCTAAGAGGGTGAAACTAAGAGTAATCTTATTATAAAGTTAAGCCATATAGATAGCAAATTAAAGTAGAGAGATAACTGAAATCTGGGAAACAAGTCAACACACTGGGCATTATCAAACTGGTATACTGGGATTAATTGATTACTTACTATTAAATGTTTATTAGCTTATAGATAGCTACTCTGTAGATTGTGTTATGCTTCCAAATTTTTTTAATATGATTTATCAATGATTTGGCTCATTTTGTTCATTCATATCATGTTCCAAGTGACTCATGAAATATTATGAAATTTATATTTTATATAAAGTATATATATTTTATATCTTATAATTTTACAGTAATAAGGCAAACAATTCAATCAAGATTGGTAAATATAGCCTTTAGCATATATACCTATATAAATTATTCAAATGCATTTTGAATATTCATATTATACAATTAATGTTTGTCAAAAAAGTTAAATAATGAAAAGATAAAAACAAAATAAAATTTTGAGAACTGGGAATTTTTTTTCTTTCTTTTTTGTCTTTTTAAAAATAATTTAAGCAACAAAGAAAATTTGAATAAAATACACCTGGAATTGTCAGTCAGGAGGAGGGTGTTGAGATACGTAAGCACTGACCATATTCAAGTGTCCTGATATAATTTTCTTTTGGAGGGTTGAATATCACTTACATTTTAGGTCCTTGGGATACAACAGTGAATGTGAAACAGAAAGTACCTGCCCGAATAGACTTTATATTCTAGCCAGGACAGCATATAATAAGCAGATATGCAATTGGATATATAACATGATTTCAGATATGATGAATACTAGGAAGGGAAATGAAGCAAGATAAGGAGATAGAATATAATAGAGTGGGGCCTGCTGTTTCAGATGGTGGTCCAGGAAGGACTTTCTCAGGAGTTAACATCTGAAAAGAAACCTAATTCATATGTGTTGAAGATGGGAAATAAGGAACTATTTGTAGATTCACAAGATAGTTTCTTTTAGCATTTACCTATAAAGCTACAAAATTTCTCTACTTATCTAGAACCACAATTTGATAGTGTCTTTTTTAATATTTAAAAGTACTACAACTTTAGTAGTAGCAATCAAGACACATGGCAGTTATCATTTAATTGTTATCTGATTTTGAAATTTAGATTACTCTAAGCTAATGGAAGAAATTGAAAATAAATTTATTTAAATAGATATTTTAAAATATGAGACGGTAGCATAAATTTGATAGACATCAGTTTTTTTAAGTCTGTACAATTTTTTTCTCATAGAAATCACAGAGTGTGTGTGTGTGCGTGTGTGTGTGTATGTGTGTGTGCTTTCTAGTTTTTCTTTTTAGTGCTTAAAATTTTTTCTTTGGAAATTCTAAAAGCCATACTTAATTTCTAACACCTAGTAAAAGTTTCTGAAAAGCGATGCCCATTAGAGAAAGAATGATAATCCAACGATCGTGGTAGCAGGTGGTGCCATAATGAATTCTCCTTACAGAAAAGTACATTCCTAATTATCATTTGTCCTTAGAGTTCCATTATACTATGAGAAGTGAGAGTAATCCTCTCCAGAAAAAGGAAACAGTTATTAAATAATTCTTCATCTCCAGAAATGGCATCTATATTTGGGACTTCTTATTTTTTTATTTTTTTTAACATCTTTTTTTTAATAAGATATTTTTTAACATCTTATTGGAGTATAATTGCTTTACAATGGTGTGTTAGTTTCTGCTTTAAAACAAAGTGAATCAGCTATACATATACATATATCCCCATATATTTGGGATTATTAAATGAAGCAAAAAGTAAGAATAAGTAAATAAACTTTAAAAGCTTATCACACTTTCAAAAATAAAGTTCTGCATATAATCAAAATATTTTTCCCTTTTCAATTAGTCAAGTTGTGGCTAAAATGTCTGAATACATATTGTTCTGTAACAGAAAAAGAAATGAGAAAAACTAGGAGAATGCACAGGAGATTGTACAATGGAATACATAATATAGAAGAGTTATCTCTGGCTAAGTGGAATTAACTACGTATAATATCAAAACAATAGGGTTGCTCATTAATGGAAAAGTATTTCTAGAATCCTTACTTTGTGCAAAGTATTGTGATAGCTACTATCTGTACGTTGAGATACGGTCCCTGTTTTCATAAAGTTGACATATTTCTAAGTGCAGAGAAAAGGTTTGAAGATGATTTAAACAAATATATGCACAATTTCTACTTATATTTAAAACATCATGATAGCCCTACTCTAAAGGTTGAATTATAAGGAAGGTTGTGTGTGTATTTGCGAGAGGGTGGGATCCAGTGGATTTTTGGAAGGTAGATAAAAGATGTTTAGTACAAGCTAGAAACAATAGGGCCCTAGGCTAGTGTAGTGGAATAGAAATGGAAGGAAGTACATGGATTAGAGAGATATTTTTGAGGACCTATTAATGATTAGTGGAGTTAATGGAATTTCAGAGATAATGAGGGATCAGGAATGGATTCTAGGTTTTAGGTTTGAATATAGGGTAGATGATTATGCTTTTGATTAAATACAGAAGATAGAAGGAAAGAGGTAACTATTAGGGGGATGAAGACAAATGTGGTTCTAGTTTTGAAATATGCTTTTACAGAGTAAGTGGGAGAAAGGGGTTGGAAGAAATAGAGTGGAGTTGACAGTTGTATCTGTGGAAGAGGAACTCTGGAGGTACACAGCTAGAAGCTGAAAAGCCTTTTACTGATATGTGACTGATTTTTAGCCATTTTGTTTCCAGGATCATCTGTGTAAATCTCTCTAGGGCAAAATGCTCATTCTAAGGACCTACCAAATCGAAATCAACAAGTCTCATGAGGGTACTAACAAAAGCTTGTTAATTAGGAATGGGAAAAACTGGCTACTTGTAAGCAGTTAATCCCCTTGGAGCCAACTGTGAGCTGTACTGTGAAAGACGTTTTCAAAGTCTGCTGTTAGAAAATCTTTCAAAATATTGAAATCTGAGCTCCTGTTGGTTTGAATAGCAAAATTTAGACTTAAGACCTGTGACTTTTGTGTTGTTACTCGCTAACAAGTTTAGTGTTCAGTAGATTACTCAGAATGCACTTTTGTGAAAATAATTATCCTTCAAAGTCAAGATAACAAGAGAGTTGAAGAGTTTATTTCTGGGTATTATTTCCACTCATTTCTCATTTGTTTCAAGTTTCAACTTGTATGGACTGCTCATAAAACAACTGACTTTTATGAATATACAAATCATTCCTGTTCTTCCAAAACCTGAACAACAAAAACAGCCACTCGAGGCTCCAAGCTATATCAAAGATCGAACATCCACTTCAAATGCCCTTACATTTTTATTTTTATCCATTAGGTTTTACTCTCGTATCTCAAAACTGTCTCTCAGGGAACCTTTCTTGTCTGTGTGGTCAAAATGGAAAGATCATATAACTTTCAGAGCACCAACATCCTTCATCTTACTGAATCATCTATTTCAACAGTACAGGAATTTATACAATAGGACCTGCTTTCACAAAGCATGATCTCAAAACGTGGTTAAGTGTACCTTAAAAGTAAAGCAAGTCTCCAAATTACAACTAAATAATAAAGCAGAAACATAATATGAAAATCATCCTTCCTCTTCAGTTTAGTTTTTACACAGCTAAACAAATGGTTAGGACCATGGTTTGAATCTCTCTGAGAATTTATAGCCAAATTTCACTATTGACATGAAGTAGAAAATATAAAATAAAATAATTCCTATTATGTTCTTTTATAAAACTGTAATCCATGCAAAATCTCATACGTACTCTGTGCTCTCCGTATATTATGTTCTCCATTTTAAGTGTGAGATTGTTCATTTCCTAGGTAGATAAAGAAATAGAGTCATATTTTAAACTTTGCTATGCCCCCGAAAAATCTATTCACTCCACGGTTGAGAGTTACTCCAGTCAAGCTTAATTGCTGGGAATGTTATAAATAATATTGCTTTAATTTACTTTATTGACAATATGCCTACTAAGTGGGGAGACAAGCGAGGAATCCTGTTAAACAAGAAAAAACAATATGAATTAGTTAATCTTTTATTTTTGATTTCCCAAGATTGCCTTAGATTGTACTTTTCTTAAATATTTTATGTCTGTGTTTTATTTGTTGCACTTAGCAGAGTGTAGGAATTTGACCACTGTTCGTGACAATGAGGACTTCCTTCCATTTAATGAATCCCTGAGGGGGAGTGACACTAACAATTTGATAAATGATGTGACACTATAGTAGTTAAAGATTAAAGAGAAAAGATTACTCCACATGATTTACTGTATTCTATCTTCTTATTGAAAACATATTTCATTTTAAACAAAAATGATCACTTTAATTTGGAAATATATGCTTCACTTAAATAACCTTGTGAATGGGATATGTTCTCAGATGTGTGTGCAATTTTTTTGTTGTTGTTTATGATAAATTATTTGGAAAAGACAATAAAATTATTTGGGAGACACATGTTGGTGCTATATACTATTTGACTTCTGAAGTAATTGCCAATTTGTAATTTGTGCTATCAGGAACCAATATTAGGCCTATAGGTTAAGGTAATACTCATCTCAATTGAAGCATTTCCAAACTATATTATAAGGATATAAAATATGGCCCATTAACTTTCTAGTAATACCAGATTTCAGTTGGCAAAGGAATATCCTTAAGTATGTTTTTTCACCCCTAACATGCTCCCCAAAGCCTGTGCATTTCAATTCTGAAAGTTTCAGAGTTGAGTTTTTAAAAATGACCTACCTGGCATCTGTTGCTATTACTGTGTCAAATAACTCATCCATTGTCTAGATCTCAGTGGATGATATGTGGGAGGTCCCATAGTTTCTTTCCAGCTGTTACTTAGTCTGGGATAATGTTTTTGGTTTCATACAACTCACAGTGTGCGGTCTGCTCCTGACGGCCTCAATAAAATTCCGTTTAAGCAAAATGATTTAAAAGTAGGTGTGAACAAAGTTTAGAAAGAAACAATTAAGAACTCCTTTTGAACTGGCTTATGCCTTGTAAAGTTTCATCTTGAGGAAACCTGTCACCTTGCAGGATAAAATACCACAGGCAGCTTTGCAGTAGCCTGATCCTACCTTTTGCTTTTCTGAGCAAACTCTTAAAGGAGTTAGAAGAGCTTCTACAGAAATAGCTGGAGCTTAAGAACTGGCAGCATCTGTTCAGTATGATAACAGTAGCAGCCTTCTTGGCGGCAGTCTAAACCCTAAAATCCCCAAATATACCCCAGACCTAGAATCAGAGAAAAAACATTGTGTTAAACCATCATTTTTCAAACATTCCAAAGGGAATCACATCTGGGAGCTGCAACTCGCTCTCCCCGAATTCCCCACCCCCTCATACACACACACACATACATAAAGGTGCACACAGAATAAACAGAGAAGATAAGATGGTATAGAAGAGTCAAATGTGAAATGAAAATGAAAAGAATATAGTGTGTTTTAGGAAACTGACTAATGGGAAGACAATGGTTGCTCACTGAATTATTCAGCGATGATGACTCATGGATAATCAAACCAACACTGGACCATCAATACACTTATAAACATATATTGCCAAGAAATCTTAATTTTCAACAAGCTTTGCCTACTCCTAGTATATCTTAAATTGGCTCTGCAAATGTGTATACATTATACTGTGTATTGTTTCTTACCTATGCTACTAATTATACAGCAAGATTCCTTGTGGTTGAATCTCAACTCTGCCCCTTATTAGCTGCCCCTGTGCCTCAACTGGCTCACCTGTAAGTGAAGATAATTATAGTACCATCTCTTATGGTTACTATAAGGATTAATGAGTTAATACACATAAAGATCTTAAAAGAGTGCAGAGTGCATAATAAAGACATATAAGGGTTTGTTATTATTATATCATCTATCATTTTTTCTAATAATTTCTTTTGTTCATTGGTATCATAGACTTAGATGAAAACATCAGCAAGTGAGCTGCAAATGACTAAAGTACATACACATCTTATTGTTTCCCTTTAAAATGATGCTTTTGTTCAAATAAACTAATAGTCCTATTAAAATGGGAACGCATTGACATCGTCCCTAAATGAACCTATTTACAAAACAGAAATAGAGTCACAGATGTAGAAAACAAACTTATGTTTATCAGGGGTGAATGGAGGGAGAGAGATAAATTGGGAGATCGGGAACCACACAAAGAATACAAAAAAAAAAAAAAAAAAAATACCATTCATAGCGTTTAGCTATTTTAACAGGTTTCCTGGATTTTTTCATTCTTTAACCATTAGAATATTTAGAAACTAAAGGATGACTAAAAAAATGCCAGTTTCCCCAAAGGTTGGCTGCTTTCAGTGGCAGCTTTCATACTCAGTCAACTATAATTACTGAGTTCCTTTTTTATACCAAAAATTGACACGGAAATATTCTAGTATAATTAGGTAAAATGAAATAGACACAGCAAAATTTTACCTTAAAAAGTACTTTTTTCTGAAAAGAAAAGACATAAGATAAACACATTGAAAAAAATACCCAATATAAAAATGGGCTTTATTGTTTATCTATGTCTAATTGGCTTAAATATGATGCCATTTAGAGTTTGAAATGTGAGAAGAGGATGATGGCCCTAACTTATATTATTGTTAGTATTAAACTAGTAAGATTTATTATTGATGTGAGGGGTTTAGTAAAGCCACTTTGGCCCGGGGCTGCGGGAAGGCAGCCGAGCTGGTGCTCCCCGGCCGGCAGGGGGCGTGCGAGGTTCTTGAGCTCCAGGGTCCACACACAAAATTCTGCAGATGCTGAGACGAACGAAGACAGCCTCCAAGAGCCTTCCTATCTGTGGTCCCTGTGTTCTTGAGGAAACTTTGAAGACTTTCAGAGACTTCAGTTCCAACTTCGTGTCTTTTGTATTTTTTCCCTTAGGTTCTTAGCAGCTGGATTTGAAATGTTCCGTTTGTAAATATCCAAATGTCGAGGCAGGAGCTTCAACACTTCCAACCAATGAAGCTTGTGATAAGGCCCTGTTGTCAGTCACCATGCAACTCTGATTGCCTGTTAGAGTATTTAGTTTTTCAAAAAATTCCTTTGTAATATTATATTTTGAGCTCTCTTTAACTCAAAAGTCCCCTAGGTTGAATGACAAATTGCATGGTTACTCTACCCATTGAAGTTTAAAGTCTTAGCAGTTATAATATGCTTGTGCTTCCCTAAAAATGACCTTTCTTCCAAGCAATAGTCCGTCAAGGAAGACACATCGTCACTGAGTTCCGGAGCTCCTTTAGCTTCTCGTGTTAGTGCAGTGAATAGGACTAACACATTCTCTTACACTGAATTGCCCTGTATCAAGTCCCAAGCTCCTTATTAATAAGGATGCCCTGTCATCAACCTCATTCTATGGCTAGGGAACTTGGTCCTCTCACCTGTCTGTGCCTTCCATTTCTGTAACTGTCGCAAATTCTCCATAGTAATTAAATTCCCTATAATTGTCTAGACTAGGAATGTATTCGAAGAACATACTTAATAAAGTTCGCTGAAGTCTTTCTGTTTGGATGAAATATCAGGAAAGGAAAGAGGAAGTGCAAAATAAGAAGGTCTCATGGCGCTGATCTCTTTTCTTCTCTGGTATTTTGCATTCTATAAGTTGTTCTCAACTCTTTTCCCTTTAAATTTAAGTTTATTTTGTTTTTGTCAAATTTAGACCTCAATTTCAAGTTTGCCTCTATTCACTCATTTAATTCTAATGCCTTCCCCTCTAGATTCAAAAGGGGAAAAAAATGTAGACTGTTTTTGAAAAGAGTAATTGAAGAATAATTGATGATTTTGAATAGCTTCTTTCTACAGGGAGATTATCAATGGAAAACTATTGTATCACTTTAAATTTCACCTGAACAGATGACATGGGACACCCCAAAATGCCCTTCTAAACTCTTATAAAGAAATAAAAATATCTTTGGATTTAAAAACACATTTATAAAAGTATATGATTCTCTGTTGTCTATCAAATTGGGTATGCGTTTTAAATTCAGACATTTAATGTGTTCCAACATATTATCTTGAAAAATAGCATGGCTTGTGAATGAGAAATGTTGATGGAGGTCCTAAAATAATCGTTTGCTCATTTCTACATTTAACCCTTCTTCCCAGGTAACTTACATTATAGTTCAGTGTTTTCTATATCCTATTGTAAGCATATTCTTTTATTTTATGGCTTCTATGCTTCTTCTCAAAGTAATCTCCTGCCTGAAAATGCCACCATTGAACTTTTAGCTACTGGTAGAAAGACTATCCACTCTTCACTACCCATTTCAGTATTCATTGTCTCCAATATGCTTTTCTCGATGCCCCAGAAAATCAGATTGCTGATTATTTTATACATATATCAATATAATGATTTTCTGAAAATATTTTTAGGCTCCCTTTGGGGACCTAAAATTCTTTGAAGGCAGGGGCTGTGCCTTATTAATCTTTGCAGTGTGCAGACTGTATAGTATGTAGAAAATTGTGCAATGCAACTTGTAAACTTCAGATATTTGTTGAATTGAATTAGAATTTTTTTACAGAAAGCATATAGTTTGGGGTCAAGCATTTTTAAAGTAGCCTTATATCATGTATAAAAATACTGTGCATGATTTATAGAGCAGTATACACAATAGCTGCATACCATAATAGATGAATTTATCTATATCTATACAATTTTATTAAATGTTTTACACTTTTACATAATTACAATGTCTTAGAGTTATTTCTTTGCCTTTATTCTTTATTTTAACTATTCTGTATGAACCTGATCTTAAGTTTTCAGGTCAAATATATGATTTCCAAAAATATACTTTTCCTTTGAGAAAAAATGCTTACCTGTATTATGAGACATATCCTAAGAAAACAAATATGAAAAATCAGGTAATTGTCGTGTTTTTTTTCTGTCCTCCTGAAAGTCTCTTATCTTTCCTGAGGATAAGAATAATTGTTTTTTAAATAATTATAATTGAGATTTGTATAAAAATATTTTTTCAATAAAGAGATTTAATATAGTACATAGTTAACAAAATTTAATGTTCATATATCTTTTTTATACTTTATATCCTATTATAAAATAATCTGACTTAAAATTATTTTGTGGAAAAGAAAACCTAGGTTGCTGGGCACTTAAGCAAATGCTTCTTCCTTAAAGTGGTTGGTATTTATATCTTCAAGTATCTTTCCTAGGCTTCATCTGCCTCTATATCTCCTTGTCTGTTTATTTATTCAAGTTGGAATGAGAAAGAAAACAATTATTTTTCTTAAAAAAAAGAACTGTGATTCCTATATTTTTCAAAAATGTATTTTCAAATGTGTTGTAGATAATGTATCAGAAATATCTTTAAAACTTTATTGGTTCAGGAAAGTTGTGTACTACCAAATTTATCCTGGCACCTGTAATGAATTTTTGATGTACCAAATGTTCTTTTGAAGACTCATCTTGTGTTGAATGCATCATTTCCATTTTCCTTTGAGAGTTTGAAGAAGAGGAAGTGAAGTCACTAAACAGTTTTTTAGAGGTTAAATTTCTCAGTTATAAAAGTAAGCCTAATTACTGCTTAAACACAAAATGTACTGAACAAACAAGACACTTTGTATGAGTACTCCAATTTGTGAAAAACAAAAGAGTCAAAGCTTTATTGTCAAGATTCCATAATTGGGAATCTCAAACTGGATAATCACCTTGTATAGAAATGAGGATAATTTAAGCATGCAAGATTTTACCTGTATTCTAGATATTATAGCCATAGAGCACACAATTATCTCCAGGTTAGTAACTGAAGTTTTAGATTCGCTCTGGCAAAAGATAAGAATGAAGACTCATCTGAAGATGGTCTTAAAAGTTGATTTAAAAAATGTCTCTACCTACTCGCTTTCTTATTAAGATTTTCTGATACAAGTTGGCAAGGCAAATTAACATCATACATATTATATGGGCATGCACATAAGCACATATGATGGAGATAACATCATGAAATAGTAAACTGATATGTTTCTATGTCTGCAGCAGACAGATCAGATCCCTCTAAAGCCATCAAATATTATAGCTAGTGCAAGGGGTCAAGGGCAAAAACTCCTTCATGAAAAATGAGAAAATGATATAACGAAAGTCCTGCCCACTTGGAAAGACAAATAAAACACCTTTTATATAGGAAACTATGAGAACACAAAAAGAAGAGGTGAAGGAATAAAGTAGCTAAGCATGAGTATTCTAGCTCCCTGTTCAAATACACACACACACACACACACACACACACACACACACACACAAAGATTGGGAGATTATAAAAGAAATGGAGGTGAAAGGAATTTAAGGTAAACCCCATTGCCCTTTTGGTATTCTTGAGAAAGTCTACTGCCATGGATAAACCCTCTCTAAAATAAGCATGAGATGATTAGGCATAGAAAAAGCCTCAGCTATTCTCACATGCCTCCTTCAGCTACCACCTTGTGTAGTTAAAGTCCAGAAATCACAAGTATTTTGTGGCAGACGTAGAAGGGGCTGATGTGAGAGTCAGTGCCTTGGGGGCTGACTTGGGCAAGAGCCAAAAGGCTTACCAGTAGCTTGAACATCTTAAATGAAGGACCAGTTAAGTGAATGAAGGTGTGATTCACAAGAGTTGTGCAGTACCGTGCAGAGCTAAGGTTTGACCATGCCAACAAATCTTCTATGCTTTAACTAAGAATAATCCCTCCATACTTCAAAAGTGAACTGAGGTAGAGCCAGAGAGAAGACCCAGAAGACAACATATAGCTTCTCTCACCCTTGATGATGGAAGTGTGACCCCATTTCCCCATGCCTACAAACCTGAAGCCTCATTTTTCCCCAGATATGAAATCTCATATGTAACCAACCCTGCATATTGTTCACCCGTCCTTGTGCAAGCAACACTGCAGAAGTGAGAGATCCTGAGTAATGAGGGAGATTTGTTCTCTAGGTTTATTCAGGAGCCCTGGTTTTTCTATCTTGCTGTTCCTCCTTTCCGTAAGCACTAGGGTGCTTTCTTCATCTACATGTTTGAAACAAGCTCTCAAATCATTATGCTTTCTAGCTCAAAAGGAGGGAAATGAGGAATTTGTGGTTAAACAATTTCCATTAAAGAAAATGATGCAGAAATTTGCACACATCAGTCTGTGCACAACTCAGTAGAAAATCCAAATTGTAAGGAGGCCACAAAATCTTGTTCCTAACCTTAGTTTCCATGTTCCCACTAAAACTCTATTATCATGAAAGAAAAAAAAAAAAATTGAGAAGTTGCTTGTCTGCCACACTTATGATCTGTCAAAAAGACATTGAGTTTGAAAGAGATTAACTTCCTACTCCACCACCAATTCTGTACCTCTACTATTCCTCACTATCTATCACGATGAATAAAATAGAAGGTAGAATTGGCTATATAAACTTTAAAACGATACATTTTATTTGCTGATTTGATTGGAATAATGAAACGGTGTCATTGTAACCTCACTACCCTCTCACTATTGCAGGAGTGCCACAAAATTGGGTTTAAAAATGTCTGCTGAATGAATGTATGGTGAGGATAAGCTCTTTGCAAAACCAATACACAGATGTGTGTGTACTTATGCAGTGTGTGTGTGAGCTAAATCTTACTATTCCTCAAAAAGCAGACTAAAAGCATCTCGTTTACAGAAATCGCAGCCAATTTTTTCATAGTAAGTACTGATAATATACGACTATAGAATACCATGTTGTTGCCCTTGAGACGTTATGAAATCCAGCCAAGAAATGGATTTTTGGTGACTAAACCAACACTGTTTCACATTCTGCTCCAAACTCTGAATAGAACGTGTGCCATGGTAGCCCCTGCTTTATGTAAATCTGTGTTGTTTTATATTAGTTCTTTGGTTTTATTTTTATGTTTGTATAAAGGAGTTTTAAGGACAAAATTTCCATAAAGATGTGGCTTGAATTACTCTAACAGCAGTAAATACTCTGTAGACTACATGATTAACAGCATGATTGCAGAGAAGTTTTATTACATTGTCTTATGGGATAGTATAGTATAGGATTTTCTAAAGAGTCCTAGAGGCAGATGTGCTATATTTTTAATGACCTTGGGCAAGTGATGAAAACTCTCTAGACTTCAGTTTTTGCATCTACAATAATGGAGATAATATCAGCTTCAATATCTTAGAATCGTTGTGAAGAACAAAAGTGATATATTGGGTTGGCCAAAAGTTTCGATCGTTTTTTTCTGTAAGATGGCTCTAGTAGCACTAAGTTGTCTTTAACTTCATTGGAAACAATTTTGTTAGATTGTATGTGACAGCTGTCATATCAGTGTGCCTTTAAAAAAAGACATCAAAATTGGTGAATTTTTGTGTAACCATTTTAATATTGAAGATGGAAGAAAAAAAACATTTTCGGCATATTATGCTTTCTTATTTCAAGAAAGGTAAAAATGCAACTGAAAGGCACAAAAAAATTTGTGCAGTGTATGGAGAAGTTGTTGTGACTGATCGAACGTGTCAAAAGCGGTTTGTGAAGTTTTGTGCTGGAGATTTCTCTCTGGACGATGCTCCATGGTCAGGTAGACCAGTTGAAGTTGATAGCGATCAAATTGAAACAATAATTGAGAACAATCAATGTTATACCACGTGGGAGACAGCCGACATACTCAAAATATCCAAATCAAGCGCTGAAAATCATTTGCACCAGCTTAGTTATATAAATTGCTTTGATGTTTGGGTTACACATAAGTTAAGCAAAAAAAAACCTTCCTGACCGTATTTCCGCATGCGATTCTCCACTTAAATGTAATCAAAATGTTCTGTTTTTAAAACATAGTGTGACGGGCGATGAAAAGTGGGTACTGTACAACAATGTGGAACAGAAGAGATAGTGAGGCAAGCGAAATGAACAACCACCAACCAAACCAAAGGCCGGTCTTCATCCAAAGAAGGTGATATTGTGTATATGGTGGGATTAGAAGGGAATCCTCTATTATGAGCTCCTTCCAGAAAACCAAACGATTCATTCCAACAAGTACTGCTCCCAATTAGACCAACTGAAAGAGATACTCGACGAAAAGCATGAAAAGCATCCAGAATTAGTTAAAAGAAAACGCATAATCTTTCATCAGGGTAACACAAGACCACATGTTTCTTTGATGACCAGGCAAAAACTGTTACAGCTTGGCTGAGAAGTTCTGATTCATCCGCCGTATTCACCAGACATTGCACCTTTGGATTTCCATTTATTTCTGTCTTTACAAAATTCTCTTAATGTAAAAAATTTCAATTCCCTGGAAGACTGTAAAAGGCACCTGGAACAGTTCTTTGCTCAAAAAGATAAAATGTTTTGGGAAGATGGGATTATGAAGTTGCCTGAAAAATGGCAGAAGGTAGTAGAACAAAAGGCTTAATACGTTGTTCAAAAACGTTCTTGGTGAAAATGAAAAATGTGTCTTTTATTTTTACTTAAAAAACCGAAGGTAATTTTTGGCCCACCCAATACCATGCTTGGAGATAATACATAGCGGAGGGTCTGCCACAGAGCAAGGGGTCAATCAATCTTCAATATTACTGATGACTAGCCAGGTATTCCCCAGACCCACTTTGGTAGTATGAAAGTTGCCTTGCATAAATCTGCTAAAAACTATGTAAATTTCTCATCCTACAGATGAGAAAATTGTAGCTCAGAAATATAAATTCCCTACCGACCGTCACACAGGTTGTGGGCAGCAAAGCCAATTTATTTTCAATTTACTTGCATTATCTTGTCCTTAATTAATAACTTACCTTCAGAGGTCTTTCATTTCAGATAACGTGGCAACCAGAATGAGAAAATAAATCTTTGAATTATTCTTTCTTTTGTTTGAAACTGTTGGTGTGTGGATAGTTAAGCAAGAGAGGGTGAAGATAAGAGAAAGTGAGAAAAGAAAGGAAGAAAATAGCAGAAAGTCAGAAAATAAAGTCTAAAGTGCTAATGATAGTGTATATTTTAAGGAAACTAGACAAATATGTCATTTTTTTCTTTCTTTCTTTTTCCTTAAAAGTACCCCAATAGTAGATTCTTAACTAATTATTGGACAGATCTTTAAGATGTAGAAAGAAATCAGAGGAGTATGTGAAAAAATATATGCCTTATTATCTTATTCTCTTTTAAAAGTTTAAATTGAAAACAGTGTTTCAATTCCAAAGATGTGGAGTGAGGCAAAGATTTGACTATTCCACTCTCTCACTTTAGAAAATATATGCTGGAGCACAGTTTAAAACGTTCTATGTTGCCCTTTCTATGTCTCTTTCTACAAGCACTTTTCTCCCATTCTTTCTGTCTCACTCAAAGGCAAAAGTAGCTATTAGGAAAGAATGTAAAGTTTCGAGGGCATCAGAGGTGGAAGCTATTGCAATTACTGTGCTGCTCTGACATAGTTTCAATTATGAATCAGTCTGTGAGTTCATTTTGTTAATTAAAAATCTACTCTATCAGAAACACAATCAACATATTTTACAAATCACAGACCCTGGGTACACTAAACATTTGAGATAAATGGAAATTTGATCCATGAAAAACCACATTTGAGATTTTTCTCTGTATTAGTATTCTCTCCCTTTGGCAGTAAGACAGTGTTCTGTTTCATTTAAATATCATCATCTAAGATTTAATAACATCCATCCTTTCTTGGTTTCTCCTCTTACATGTTGGTGTGGAAACGAATTACTCATCTCTGGTCCTGCAACCTCTCTAGTCTAAGCTCCCTGACATCACTGTGTGGTTTCATTTTACTAGTTAACTGCTTCAATTTTTTTTTTTTTCCTCCTGTCTTTTAGTTCCCAAAGGGCACCAGAGGCAAACAGAACCTTGAATTATCAGAGATAAATAATTTATTTTCCAAATAGTTCTCTCTGGGAACAGAAGAGTTTGCTTCTTACATTTATGTGAAGGGCTTATGGCTGTGTTACTCTCTTTCAGCTCTTCCAACAGAGCAGTCCTGGGTACCAGCAGATCCTCCTCATCCTCTCAATCAGCATGCAGGCAAAGTGGTCCAAGAGCAAACTACTCACATGCTTGTGGGGGGCACACATGTGTTCGTGGGACATGTCCTTAGCCTATACTAGTTGACTGTCTTTGAAGAATTTTTCTAGGTTCTTCACTATTTTTTGTCTTCTTAAGACTGAACCAGATTATTGCTAAGTTCTGATTGTTAAATTTATATATTGTAAACCAAATCTCTTAAAAAATTGGTGTTTTTTTTTTATCATTTTTAAGTAAATGTAAGTAGGACATCACAAAAGCAAGTACATTTTTTTGAAAACTGAAGATACTGAAAAACCAAAAATGCAGCTAGTCACAAAACTTTCTCACTGTTCCATTCCCAGTCTCTGAAAGTGATCTATCTACAGGAAAATAATTCTGGGCATCATTTGTGTAAATGAGAAAGGAGCCATGGGAAAGAAGATTTACTCCAGTGTGTCACCAGAGAATACAAGCATAATCACCTACAAAGAAATCTCAGCTGTTAAGATTTCCCGTACAATAATAACTTACAATGTGATTGCACAACTCACCAAAAATGTCCAAAAGCACAGCACTAATAGCTGCTCCAGGCTCAGCTCTAGAGAGGGATAGCTCGTTATGTTTTTTTTCACAGATGGCTCTGTTGCCTCCTTGAGGCTACATTCATAAAAGCTTTTTGATCACACTCTGCCTATCAGAAATATGGTAGAACATGTGCTAATGAAAAGCCAAGATTGGGCTGTGGTGCTCGACTTATCTGTATTGGATATCCAGCTCTGTCTCTGATTAGCTTGCTTCCTTGGGTTAGTTATTTTACCTTTCTAAGTCTCAATTTTCACATTTCTAACTTAAAAATGGATTTACCTTATAAAATTGGCATATTCTAGTGATTTTAAATAATGTCTCCATGTAGAAAATGCTAAATAATTTGTAACTATTATTATAATGTAAGTTACAAATTCTGAATCATTTTTCTTGTGTTTTTGGTGCTTATTTGTTAGAAATGTAATGACTGTTCTTTTAAATTTAAATTCATCAAATTTATCAATTAAGCTTATGTTGAGAGGGACCAAGAAAAAATAAAATAAAATAAGAGCAGCTAGTAATAATAATTTTTTAGTTGAAGTGCTTTTTTCCTAATTCATAGAAATTAAATACAGAAGAAGCAAATTCAGGACTAATGTCACAGCTCCTAGAAGGCCAAGAATTTTCTACATTATTACTCTACTACCTTAAAAATATAACTTCAATGATAGTAATAGCAAATATGTTTTCAGTGCTTCCTATGCATCAGGAACATAGCAGTTTTATTTGTACTTCATTTAATACCATTACAATCATAAAAGTATTTCAATGTTATACATGAAGTAACTGAGGCACAGAGGTAATACATGTATTGTCCAATATCACACAATCCCAACATTTGTCTTGCCTAAAGCCACCACATCTGCATTCAAGCAAACAAGGAGGATGGATGCAAAGAAAGGCATGATTTTCAGGACACTTCTTAGGTGTTGCACATAAAATTCCACTTTTATCCCATTGGCCTCAACTTAGTAACAAGGAATACTTAGTTGCAAGGGATGTTGGGAAATGTAGTCTTTATTTTTAGAAACAATGTACCTATTAAATATTGGAAGTTCACCTATTTGGGAAGAATGGATATTGAGGGACCACAGGCTGTTTCTGTTACACAGATGCTTGCAATTCTGTTGAATTTTGTCCCCATGGATACTTAGAGCTATAGATTCTGAACAAAGACACGCTTTATTCAAATCTACTTTTTTTTCTCTCTTCTCTGTGTCCTTGGAAGTATCCTCCTGCTAACAGCAGATCTTAGACAACCATTCCCAGAACGTGAAGCCATTGTACATTCCATACAAAATATGTTATCCTTCAAGACAAATCTCCTTCAAAATCTTTGCTGCCAGTGATCTTGTATATATTTTAAATTTAATCTAGAAAAGTTAGTCTCTTACCTACAAGTTCAGAAACGTGGAGTTTCTGATCATTCATCATATATTTTTAAAGCATATACTATTTTCCAGGAACTTTTTCAGCACTGGGCTTGTAGAGATAAGTAAGACAAGTCCCCATTTTCACAGATGTTACACTTAGGTGAGAAAAAAACAAATAAAAATATAAGATAATTTGAATTCTTATATTATTTACTGGATGATTGATATGTAAGTTACATTTACTACTTTTGAGTAATTTAAAATTCATGTGAGAAATAAATATACCCATAGAATTGCAAACTTAATCCTATGTTATTACTAAATAATGTAAGTGACAATCACTGTGGATAGCATCAAGAGCTATGAAGGGTCTGAAATTTTATCCTACTTGCAAACCAATAAGTTAGGCTGCCAGGGTTTCATAGATGCTGGCTGAAGATGCAAGGTTCCTATATCAGAAACAAAGAACACCACTCTTCACAACATGAAGCATGAGATGTATCTTCATGTCAATTCTCCTTGCTTTCCAAGTCCCATGAGGTTGATATAGAGTGGTCCAGGTGGAGGCTGCATATACAGTAGATCTGTGTCCAACTGAGTAACCCCAAGCTTAGGAAGCCTGGATTCTTTCAAAGGGCCTGTTAGCAAATCTGCTCATGTTCTTTCTCGAAAGGGGACATTATGTTTATTATATCAGTTAGGAAACAAATCTTCCCTCTACCCTGAAGAGAAACACTATCTCTATCTTACAAGGCAGTTTATTATACGAACATCCTTGAAAAGATAGTCCAGAACAGCAGCTGATTCAAAATGTGCAGAGACATCATGGAGAATTGTCTCTCAGCATACATGTAAGACCACAAAGGTAGTCATTGAGCTGGGTTTCCACAAAATTATGAGTGTTTCAGGTATTCAGATAACCCAAAGAAAAGACCACAACTTCAGTCCAGATGCGTAGAGTAGAGATCTTTATGGTAGATTATAAGAGTTGGTGAGGATAAAAAGAATAAGGGTATAATTAAGTGCATTAGAGAAATCAGACTTTATCCTGGGGAATACAGAGAGCCAGTTAAACAAGAAAAATGATGTTGATAGCAAAATTTTGGGAAAATTTTATGATGAGCTTGCTGGAGTGGGATCATTACCGCGGATCCTGGTCAGAGACATCTTGCACAGGGAAAACCCACTGATCAGATAAATAGGGCAAAGAAAAGGAATACATCCAATAAATTTCCAGTACTTTAAGCCTAAATAATGATGAGAATTATGGTACTACAGGAGAGACAAATACATCAGAAGAAGTTGTTTTACAGCTGGGAGAGTCAGGTTGATTTGAATTACATTTAATTTGATTGAGTCTGAAAATATCCAAGTGGAAAACCTCCAATAGGATATGGGAGATTTGAGATTAGAAGACATGTTGAAATCAAACCTTTGACGGATATGAAAGTATACCAAACCCACTTGTGAGCTTGCAAGAAAAAGAGTCTCAGAACCTTCACTGTTCCTGACAAATTGTCAATCTTGGATGGGGAGGGGTACAAGTAATTGTAAGTGATATCAAGAAGGATATTCTATATAACTTGAGATCACTTTCTGACATAAAAGAGCTTTTTCTTCTAAATGTTAATAAGTTTCTACATTTCACAGAACTTCACTCCAGTTTCAGTCTGAAAAAAATAAAATCATACTTCATCCAGTCTGGCAAGTATGGTACTCAGTTTCTTGTTGCCCAAGAGCATATAAATATGCTGGATTCAGTTAATTAGTAAACTAAATCTTCCCTGTCTAAAAAGCCCCTGAATATTTCTTCATTGCTTTCTATACTCTGTGGAGTTGTATCATAATTTGAGGAAGATTTAACTGTAATTTGAGCTAGCTGAGTGGCACGGAACACTCTTCGACTTTTCCCTCTGGCATTTATCCATTCCTTCACCCACACATTTATTTATACAACATTCTTCTTTATCAGCAAATTGTGGCCGTACATTTTTCTAGGTGTTGTCTATTAAACAACAACGAATCAACAATGTTTATATCTCATTTCATGTGAAAAATCCTTGCACTGCACCTGAGGTCTAGTCATTGAAATCGTTTGGTTGTGCCTGAAAACCTCATCAAGCCTACCTCAAGGAAGATTCTTAGTTACAAGCAGCATCAGCTTACTCTTGCTGACTTAAGTAGAGAATACATTTTTTAAAAGGGAGGATGGGGACTGCCATGCAACTCTGGGAAGCCTGCTGAACTAGTGTCAGAACATGAGCAGACACAAGGGACCCTGTGTGGTCAGAGCCATATGACGGTTTCATTGAGGACAGTATATTTTTCTTATCTATATCCTGTTGCATATCCCCTGTCAAAGCCAACCACATAGTAATATTAATGGCCAAAAGCTCTACGGATGCATTTGTACATCATGTTGCAGGACATCTCTTGTACTCTAAGCTTTTACCCAAACACCCCCTTCCATCCTCTGGTCACTATCTCCTGATGTGTTCCCACTCCATCCTTTCATTGTCTGATCCTCCCCAGCACTGTCCCATGGGGACCCCTCAAAACATTAGCAGGAATAGAAGACAGTTAACAAATGAACAAATCCAATGTCTAGACATTTTCTCTTACAGTCCTGAATTAAAATAAGTTTAAGTAGTAGTTAACCTTTTGCATATAATTTGGAGTATCTAATAAACTCTTGGGCTGTAATATATGTTTTAGGTACCAAAAACCAAAATCACTCTCCTTGCCTTCAAGATAGTCACTGTCTAGGAGGAAGAAGCCATATAAAAGCTAACTGTACTATAATGGAATAAGTGTTTTCATGGAGTTTTGTGTGTTATAAGAACACAGATGAGGGACTTCCTGTGGTGGCACAGTGGTTAAAGATCTGCCTACCAATGCAGGGGACACGGGTTCGAGCCCTGGTCTGGGAAGATCCCACATGTCACGGAGCAACTAAGCCCGTGCACCACAACTACTGAGCCTGTGCTCTAGAGACCGTGGGCCACAACTACTGAAGCCCACGCACCCTAGAGATTGTGCTCCACAACAAGAGAAGCCACCACAATGAGAAGCCCGCACGCCACAACGAAGAGTTGCCCCCGTTCGCCGCAACTAGAGAAAGCCCGCGCACAGCAACAAAGACCCAACGCAGCCAAAAATAAATTAATTAATTAAAAAAATAAAAAGAACACAGATGAGACACTAATTCTGCCTGCAAGTAGCCAAGAGAAGCTGCAAAAAAAGAGTTACAAACAGTTATCAATACACCGTTTAGGAATGAACATAATTTCTCTACTTGCTCAGGGTGTGGATCTTCAACTGTATTTTCAATCAAACATAAACATTTAATTTTCTCTACTCCACAGGTTTGAAGTAGTAAACTGTACCTCAGTGAACAGAATTTGGCTAGCTTCAAACAGCCTCCCCAAATCTACAGTCGTATAGCATTTTGGTCCTATCCTCTCAAGGCCCTGGGCTACACAATACATTTCCTTAATATTACAGTTGTTGGCTGATAAGGGAAAATAACATGTAACCAGAAAATAGAATTTTAAAAGCTGTTTTCAATGTACCAAGGAAATGTATTCTGGAAATGAATTCTTTATCTTGGAGATGTAATCTGCCTGGGGTACATTCTTGGAGTGAGAGGAAGACAAGGCAAAAGTAGATGTAAATGGAAAAGGATTCAAAAGTTTACACTTTAAGCTTTCCATTTGATACTTGAAGGTGTCGTAGATATTTTTTCGAGCTCTCTCTGTGTGAGCTGAATCCATCAGCCTGCTTGTCTGAGGAATGGTGCAAACAGCTCTCAGTAAGGATCATGCAGAGTTTGGTGCCACAATCCCTAAAATGCCACCAACCTTTGGCACTTACATTAATAAGGAGGTGTTTTCTTTTATTTTTTAATTTCACAAAGTGGAATTCCTGAAATAATGGCTTTATCAGCTTGTAGACAGACTCCTGCAGGGGCTGGGCCAGCTGCTTCAAACTGCCTCACTGCCCAGCTCACCTTCTTACTCTGAGAGGGTATTGGACTTGTTCTTGTCTCAGGGTATGAAATAGTTGACTCTTGTGGAGTAATTCCTGGTATTCTTTACTTTCCCTTAAAGGGAAATGCTGATTTCGCTTCTGTTGAAAATCATTTCTTTGGATTATAGAATTGTTTCTAAGAAGACACATAGATATATGAAAATATATATGTATATACATTATATATTAAATATGTATATATGAAAAGTCCAGTATTCCAGGAGGTAGCACTTTTCTAGAAACATTTTACTCACCAATAAATTACATTATATACACCATTAGAATAAATCCAGGAATGGATGTGTGATTAAATGGATAGATGAAAATTAGTTGGCTATAATTTTAGATAGCAAATCAGATTTCTATATTGTAAAGATTGGAATATTCCTAAAGCAAGGGGAATTTTCCAGAAATAGTAGGCTCAGAGAATGCATCAAAATTAGAAGCAAGCCAAGACACAGATAATCTGTCTACAGGAAATGAGTTGAATGAAAAAAAAAATCCCCTGATTTGACAAATACATACTGAAGGACTGACAGTACACTGTGTGTGCACATGTGTGTGTGCATGTGCGTGTGCGTTTGGCAATAAGCAGCACCAATGCATTTTGATTGCAGGTGTTAGTCCCCGAAAGGCCGTGACCAGATCCCTGCAATTTCCAGTTAATATTCTATTAATATATTCAAAAAATGCTTTGTTCCCTTGATTTTCTTAAAATGAATTTTACAAAAACACCATCATGATGTTAAGGATTATCTTGCAATTCAGATGAGTGTGTACACTGATGATTGATTATTTGATTAGATTTTTGAGCCTGATTTCCCTTGCTACAGAGAGAAGATGCTGAAAAAGTCCAGGATTGCAAATTAATTTTGTAGGACGTCCTTTATAACTTACTCATTCAAACAAAAAGCATAGGTTATTTAGGCACCTTCTGTGATACAAAATAAGGGGGTTATGCAGCTGTACAAATTCAAATTGGCCTCAACAGGGTTGGAATTATTTTCCTCATCAGAATGAAGTTGGCTGATAATCTTTTCTATCAGGCCACATAATCCTTAGCCCTCGGGTAGGCAGGGAAATAGGGAAGTGGGGGATATTTTAAGATGTAGTGAGGACATCACATTTGAATGAAAATATTTTCATGATTGTACAAGTACTAAAAAAGCTGTTTTATTCACCAGTTCTTTAGTCAAAACTCCCCATTAATCGTCATTTCTTCACACCTTTAAGTAAAATGGCAGTGTTAGACTTAATGATGGCTCTAATATACTGTGAGACCATAAAAATGCCTTCTGTGTTATCATGGCAATGAAATAATTCTCACCATGGTTTTCTCATTGATTATATTTTATTGTAAGTTTAGGAAAATTACTGGTTCATATATCATACATATGATAACTTCATTAACCCTAAGATTAGATTAGAAAAGAAATTTCATTCCTCAGCCGTGTGTGCAATAAAACAGGAAATTACTATAGAAGCAGCTAAGTGTGTACGTGTTGCTTCCATGGGTGAACAAAAGAGGTCAAATAGAGAAACCTACTGAAGTTTACTGCTGTCTCATAAAGAGTGTATATAGCACCCATAAAGAATATGGTAGGAAAGTAAATTATTTACTGTGAGAGCCTTGGCTGTGAAATCATTCATATACCACTAAGGGATTTTGCATACAGTGGAGGAAGGAGAGCTTGAGAATAGTATTTCTAGGCATCTTTTTAATTCTTCCATCTGAGAATAAGGCAATAAGCTTCTTAGATTTTAGGCACACAATCAAAATGTCTATCATAAATTTTCTGAGGGATAATTGCATGAAGGGATTTCTGACATTTTAAAATTTGTGGTTTTCTTTGCTCTTTAAACAGTATATTGGACTTTCTAGCACTTTTAGTGTGCTTTAAAGTGTATTATCAGGCAATTTAAGTGCATTTTGTGTAACCTGAAATATTTATTAAATACCTGCCACTGTGTTCCTTAGAGAATACACAGAGAACCACCTACATAAGAAACAGAGAGAAAGTCCATGCCCCTGGGAGATAGACTGTGGGTTAGGTGAGTTTTCCTTACACCACTTAATGATAGTATAAAATCAGTCCCACAGTCTTGGAGAGTATTCGGAGGGAAGAAAAAAGATCAATTGACAATTAGGTTAGATTGTCTCTTCACTGAAAAGTGAAATGTCAAATAATTATTTGTGCTTTTTAAAGCCACTAAATGCTAATATCTTGGCACATCTGAGACAGAGCAGCAAAGAAACATAGGTTTTAAATCCCATCTTTTTGCAGAGCACAGTAGAGTTAACAAAATAATTCATCTGACTTGTTTGAACCTCAAAGTAAACGCTGGAATTAAACATAAACATTGTTCTCATTTTCACTTCACAAATGGAAAAAAAAAGACTCAGGAAGGAAAAGTGACTTTTCTAAAGGCAGAGAGAGAGGTAGGGGAAAACTGGAATAGAACTGATTTATTTCATCCTGTACATTGTTTACTTGGTAACACGTTCACCCCTGCCCCCCACAATCTGCCCTGAGTACACAGAGATAAGTAACTGCTCCCTATCCCCACCCTCTCTGTTAGTATAAAATCTCACTTTTTTTGTTAGTGTAAAATGTCCTTGCTCTTGGGTTGCCCCAAGTGGGTGAGAAATTCCTGAAGTGATTTTATTTTCTAAAAAAAATTGTATTATTTTTCACCTGCAGCTTTAGTTCATCACTTGTCATGTTATGCACAACTGTTCTATGGAAATTTTTAAAAAATAAGATAGTAACAATTTTTGATTATACATAACTAATATCAGAAATGCAAAAAACAAAGTTGTGGGTTTTATTCTGTCTTGGTAGTAACTGGGTGCTACTCATAGAAAAAGTAATTCCGCATAAATTTCCAGATGCTTCTGTCTTCACAATTGCAATATAGAGTGATGATATTTTGGTGTCTTGATATTAGTCATACTAATGTGTTGGAGGGTATCTCTCTCTCTCTGTCTCTCTCTCTCTGTTTCTCTCTCTCCTTCTGTCTTTCTCTCCCTCCATCTTTCCTCCCCTCTCTCTTTCCCTCTTAAGCCACACTACTTTATTGTAACTTACTGCAGTAGGTGTTCTGCTTTCCCTTTATTTCTTATGTTAAATTTTATTTCACTTTTTTATTGCCTGCCATTTTTGCAGGTAACTCCAGAGTATAAACTAAGATTGGAATTATAAATGTTAAGGTTGCACTGAAAATCGTTAAGCTAGTTAGGAAGCATACTCATAGGTGATGTGTTGTAGACAATTTTTTTTTTAATTAATTAATTTATTTTTATGGTTGTGTTGGGTCTTCGTTTCTGTGCGAGGGCTTTCTCTAGTTGTGGCAAGCGGGAGCCACTCTTCATCGCGGTGCGCGGGCCCCTCACTATTGCGGCCTCTCGTTGCGGAGCACAGGCTCCAGACGCGCAAGCTCAGTAACTGTGGCCCACGGGCCCAGCTGCTCCGCGGCATGTGGGATCTTCCCAGACCAAGGCTCGAACCCGCATCCCCTGCATTGGCAGGCAGATTCTCAACCACTGCGCCACCAGGGAAGCCCTTAAACAATTTTTTTATTTCACATATTAAGAGTGGTCTAGCGATCTTCACAAGGTCATGGGCCAAGTTAATGGTATACCTTGGGATTGACACCCAGTCTCCTACCCTCTATGAAAGTTTTTTTCTTTTCTTTTCTTTTTTTTCTGTACTATGCAGCCATTTATAATTTGCTTAATTGTAAAGTCATTGAGCACAAATTGTGTATAGGAGGGGGTTTTGGTCAGAAAGTAATTATTAACCCAAAAGAAGGAATTTTGAAGGGTTACTCTGAAAACCATCAGTAAGTCTGGTGAATGATGCTCAGAAAATTGCTAGGAATCATGGTATCTAACATCCTGAATGACATCAAAACCATATGCCAGGCACTCTATGAAGACACAAGCCCATTCCTGCCTTTGGACACTGGATGTTACTAGTGCCACTCCTTCCCCAAAAGGAAAACAATACGTTGGATTTTTGGTTTTAATCATGAAAAGGGCTTGGTCTCTTCCAAAATCAAAAAAAAAAAAAAAAAAAAAAAAAAAAATTCAAGTGCTATGCACCCATAAAAATAGATGATAATTATCTATACATTAGAGCTGTATCAACAATTAAAAGAAATATTCAGTTCCTAAACAATTGAAAGATTTATTTGTGAATTTATATAAAAAATGTGTTGTATTTGCATATTAAAATTAGCATTTTAATATAATTTTAGACCTTTAATTTATTTTTTATTATCAAAGAACTCCTAGTAGGTACAGGGAATAGTTTTTCCTCTTTTATATAAATAAGAACAGTGATATTAGAGTGTTCTAAAAATTTGGGCAATTTTTGACTGAAAGTGATAACAAAGAAATGACCAGAATCTGCAAATCATTTTGATATATTAAAAAATGAAAGCACAAATGTAGAATCAGTGTGTAGAATGTGATGGCATTTTATCTCAATATTTCTTAAAATCAAGTATGCAAATAGGCATATTAAATTCATTGTATGTTTTTAGAGTTGCAGAGTCATCAAAAATTCAAGTAGTTGTTATTAGAAAAAAAGATGAAATAAAAATCACTTTTCCTATATCTTGTCTATTTGCTTTTCATTCTCAGATTGTTGTGTACTTTTAGGCTATACTTCTTTCTAATTTGTGCTACAACAAATAGAAGACATTTGCACATCTTTTTTTGTAATCCTTTAGAAAATATCAAACGCTTTCAGTTTGCATTGTTATTTTCCAAAGTCGAATGCTTTGTTTGTAAATAAGGATAAAAATCAAAAACATTGAATTTGTAAAATTAGCTCCAAACACATACTATAGTGTTTCTTCTTAGCACAACAATTTAATATACTCAATATATAGCTGTCTATACGACTACATTTAATATTTGGAATTCTGTAGTAACTTCTTCAAGACGAGCAGTGAATGGGATAATCTTTAGTCTTTATGAGAAGTCTTTTCAAATAAAGTATTTTTTAAAAGTTACATTAAATTAAGTGCAACTTAATTAAATAAGCAAAGTAAAATTTACACTCATACTTTCTTAGGTGTAAATTGCAGCAATTAAAAATAGAGAGAGAAAGAGAGAGAAGGTGTATTAACTTTCACTTACCCTACTCCAGTTACTGGTCTCCACTCCCATGTAAATGCTCACTGACTGATGCCTACAGCACACCACTCTTCAGGAGGCCAGTCCTAGGCTTGCAGAGTCAGATTTTTGCTTCTAAATCTGTTGAAGCCAGTTACATTTGTTATTGTGATGAAGCAATTTAGTTAAAATTGTGTAAGCATATGAAATATATTTGAAATGAAGATGATCCATTTTAAACTCCACGAAACAAAGTTGAAAGGTTTTGGAGGACTTGATAAAGGTTAAAATGGTTTGCCAATGAATTTTTGTGGGAGACAACTGTAAAAGGTTAGAAAATATACCAATTGGAAAGTTTCTACTTTCAGATTGCTTTGTAATGTGTAAGTCTTAATGCCGCTGAAAAGACATTTATACTAGAAATGGTAGAGATGCATTTGGGGCTGAATTTTTTGCAAAATTGTTATCAGCAGGTTAAAATAGGGAAGAGAAGAGCCTTGTTTCCATATTTAAACATTAGTGAATAAAAGCATATGTATGCATTTTATGTGAAATTAAGTATTTAAGATATTGTAAAAAGGCAATGTTTAGGTTTTATCTTTACTTAAGTCTTGATAATCTTGTACAAATTTAAGCTTAGTTCTCTTGTGAATTCCAACAAAGTAGGTCATCCTCACCTACTACTGCAGACATGTGCCATTTCCAAGATTGTTATGCATTCTACACGTGCCTTGGACACTGTGGAAAACCCATGCATTTTGTGAAAAGAATACATGTTTATTGAATTTTAATTTCTTTAAACTTAGGATGACAATAATGCATGTATAAATTATTTATTTTTAATAATAAACAAATATAGTACATTTAGTATAAAATAAGTTTTCTTCAAATTTGGAAAATAATTTAAAATACATAACATTGCCTTTTGAAGACAAAGCTAGAATGTGTTAATACACATTGGGCACACACTATGTGCTTATTATCTACAATTCCTTTTACCTTTAAAATTGTTCATATTTGATTTGTCCATGATATAAATAGTAGAGTTGATATTATATATATATATATATATATATATATATATATATGACTTGAGTCTAATAGATTTTGAAGTGTACTAATTTATCAAATACATTCTTCTAAGTGAATCTTGAATCTTTACCTTTAAATCTGCAAGCTAATTTTCCCTTTGAAAAAAGTGTTCAGTTATATTTCTAAAACAAATAACACATTTTCTGGGAATAAGTATTTACTGCAGTCTACTTATTTTGGTGATGCTGTCTGCCTCAGTGTTGTAGAAAGTCTTTACATTAAATATGATTTGGTTTGATTTCTGGGATACTTGGCAAGATAATGGTTAGGATCTTTCTTAAACCCCAAAATATCTAATTTAATTAAATGTAAATGTGGTATTGTTCAGGTCTGTTGTGCTTCAAAATGCAACTCGGTTCTGTATCTAAAAATTTCACAAACACAGAAGACTTGGAGAACATTGAAACTAGGAATAATCATTGATAGTAGAATTGATTCAGCTCACCAAACATGTACAAATATTCATCAAATAAAGTAGTCTCTCTACACTTAACATAATTATTCAGTTGCAACATTTTACAAAAATGAACCGGTTAATATCTCCTGCTATTTCAAATAACAGTATGAATGGAAACCAATTTAATAGTAAAAAAGAAAAAAAGATAATTTATTTTCTCTTTATGTCTTTGACTTCAAAAAATTGGTGCTTTAAAGATTCCATTTGCTTATTAATTTTTAAAGGATCAACTAGGGAATTTGGTCTTAAATATGCAATAAATGAAAATTGGTGAAAATCTCTTGGGTGGCCAAAGTCAGTATCCAAGTGTGTATCTCTTGAGAAAGGCCAAGTGGCTGTATCCCCAGAGCCTGAGTGACTATACCATAGCCTAGGTTGTTGACCATCAGTATTTCAGGGCTGAGATACGTCGATTTGCCAAGGGTAGACTCACAGTGATAAAATTCATCAGACTGGGGAGAAAATAAAAAAGAAAATTGATTCATTTATAATGATAAATAGAGCCTCTAAGGAAACACTCTTGGATACAGCAAATTAATTCAATATGTGCAAGATGAATTTGCATAGTTCTCCTACGGTTTATTATGTATTGATATGAAAATGAAAGTTTTAAGGCCACTTTCCTCATTTCCATATTCTTTTGGAAATCTTCACTAAAGCCTCTCCCTCATTCCCCACAATGTAACATCCTCTTCTTTCCCCTCCCCAAAGGGGAATAAAAATCAAATATTGTTGGCAAGTATAAGGCCTATCGAACCAATTTTTAAACCTTTATCTATTGTGAGATCATTCAGCCAAATTTCCATCTAAAAAGAATTTAATTCTGTGCTTACATCTATTTAATTTTATTCTGACTGACAGTCCATTTTATGTGGTCTGTATTTTTTTTTTTTTTAGAATTTGAGCTGCATTGTCCCTTATAGATGCCTTTATTCCAGGGCACAGAATGGCTGCTCAACTTCCATTATGTCCCTTCAGGATCTCAGCTTCTCTTCATGTTCTGGGGCTGATATTTCTCACCCAGGGCAGCCATGTCATTTCCCAATATAGAGGACACATGCTCCCACTTCCCACCTATTTTTAAAAATCTTATGGGAAATTTATCATCTTGATTGATAAAGTTTGAGATTCTGGACCAGTTCACATTTAAAGTGTCCTCTTTCTATTTTATTTTAAAACATTGCATGTTCTCAAAGCAGAATCAAATGTGTTTTCTTATTCTTAAAATTTTTCAACAGCATTCTAATTTAATGAATGTCTTTAATAAAACCTTTTGGTTTGAGAGGCAACAAAAAATTTGACATATTATTAAGTTCATAGTTTGTCCACTTATGGACATTAAAAAGTTCAACTATTTATTGTTTCTCATGAAGACATCTTGTTTAAAAATCTTGTCATGTTTCTGTATTAGGTGGCAAGGTTTGAGAAAAATGTTGAAGATTATCAATAAGTTTTTTGTTGGCAGTGCATGGCCAGTAGTAGTTGGAGAACAACACTGGCAAACACATTGCCATCTCAAATACAAATATTTTTCATTTATATCTAGGTGTGGAGAAGGAGATTTTAACAATGCATTCAATAAAGCATTTAACACTCATAAAGTGTTTCCATTTTTTTCACAATGCAATTTTTAGAGCCTAAAATGCAAGTTTAGTTCTTTTACAATATGCTAAGCATGTTCAAGATGATATAAACTTAGTATCAATGCAGCAAACCTGCACTAATCTCATAATCAATCCAATTGCAGCTGATATAGAGAGAGTCAATATTACCTCAAGGGAAGTTTTTGAACAACTGGAAAAAAGGCATTAAAATTGCAATTGTACATCCTATCAGCTATCTAATGAAAAATTTTATTGCAATTAGGATGAAATTATTCTAGGGATCTAGGAAACTCTAACTACATAGTTCTCAATAAAATAACCTTTCCCCATGAGTTCACCCAAAGGGAACTATAGGCAAAATAATAGAGTAAGACAAAAAACAAAATAGACTATATTATTAGGAGACATTACTGCCCCAATCATACGATAGAATCCTATTAAGTTAGACTGGATCATGTGGAAGATTCTTTTGGCCCAACTTAGGTAATCTAATTAGCCCACTATCAGAGTAGGCTATTTGTCCAGACGAGTGCTATAGGACTTCCTAAAAATGCTTTTTGTTCTCAGAAGAACTTTCAACAGCTGTGCCATTCCTTTAGCACTTCCTCAAATGTATAGGTATGTCTCTGTCTGAGGATCTTTGCACTTGCTGTTCCTTCCCCTGTCTGCCCCCTAGTTTTCTTTATGTCTTAATCTCTTACTTTGTTCACATCCTGATTCAAATTTCCCCAACTCAGAGAGTCTTTTCCTACCCATTCTGTTTAAATTCACTCTGTTCTCTACCTCTTTAAATTTTTCTATTCCCACTCTCTTCCTTTTCTCATTATCAGTTATATTTTACAAACGCCTAATACATCATATATTTCACTTACTTATGTTTTAAATCTCCTCCATCTAAGATGATCTCTTTTAGACAAAGATGGGGAGTTGAAGGTACATCTCCAGATAATACTGTATACTAAATATTAGGATTTCTATCTAGGACTCACCTGAGTCACTAGCTGGTAGCTCAGTCTTCACAGTCTGTGGCACATAATAGTTTTTCAATAAATAATTTGTGATTCGTGGATAAATTGCTCTCTTTTATTTTTTTAAATAGTCTTATTGGAAAAGTAATTTATGCATCTTTATTAAAGGCCTTTTTTTCCCAAAGCAATTATATATGCTTTCAGAATAACATATGTCTTTATAAATGTGTATGAATATGTATGTGTGTATATATATTTATAGTTCTATACACAAATGGGAGTGTTCTAAAATAAGGTAGCAGTGTATCTTGGAATTTAATCTATTTTAACATACAAATATCTATCATGTTTTTTATAGCAACACTATATCTCATCCTTCATGTGGATGTATCACAAATTGTTTAATGTCTCTAGGAGTCCTTTATGAATATTTAAAATAGTGTTACTAATAAAAAATGCTTAACTCTTAGATGATTTCAAACGTAATAGCCCTGTGTACAGAGGCAGAGAATAGTGACAATTTTAGATGGAAAGGTGAGAAGAGACACTCTAAGTTGGTGATATCTGAGTTAACATCTGAAGGAAGTGAGGGACCAAGATAAAAAGGAGTCTACCACACACATTCCCAGCAGCGGAAAAAGCAAGTGCAAAGACCCTGAGACAAGAAAACATTCCTGTTTTGCTTTAAAAAGATCAACAGGATCAGGGTGGCTTTTACCAGTCTTCCTGAGAAAGAAGTTGGACCAATCCTAGGAAATTGTAAGGCATGTTTTTTGGAGAATGACATCTAAAACAACCAAAAAAGATAACTTGGCTTAGGAAAAAGATATAGTTTTTTTTTAAATTACTCTAATTATTATAGGTTTTTTTTTTTTTTTTAAGATAATACAATATACTGCTTCTCTGTGTCCATTCTATTACCTTAAAAACATGCAATATTTTGGGCAAAATGGTCTCTGCAATCTCCTCCATAGCTGATATTATATACATTAATAAACATACTAGGTAAAGGGATATAGATTTCTAAATTCTCATGAAAAGAAAGTGAAGAAATAAACTACCTAAGTTCACTGTAGAAGTTAGTGGAAGAGAAGAGATTCAGACTCAGAGGTTTCTAAGAGAAGAATCTGTGAACTCTATCACTAATACATTATAAGAGCATTTAAGACTTTGATTATAATTAGCTGTATCCATTTCTACAAGAAAGAAGACAAATCATCTTTGCCACTGGATGGACACTGCCAGATTTGCCTTGAAGAATCTCTAATTTCCAAGTGCCTGGGGCTAACACATTGTCCCCCTCTTTTTTCTTCTTCTTTTTTTTAAAATAAATATGTACGAAGTTGTTTATTTATTTATGTATTTGGCCGCACAGCATGGCTTGCGAGAAATTAGTGCTCCGACTGGGGATTGAGCCCGCCCCGTTGGCAGTGAATGCTGAGTACTAACCACTGGACCGCCAGGGAATTCTCAACACATTGTCTTCTGTGAAGCAGGTTTTTTCTACCTTTTATTTTTTTATTTTTTCGGCCGTGCTGCTTGGCATGCAGGATCCCAGTTCCCTGACCAGGGATCAAACCCGTGCCCCCTGCAGTGGAAGCATGCCACTGTACCCCCAGGGAAGTCCCTTTTCTACCTTTCTGAGTGGACATTTTGCCTGGTCACTACAAAAGACTCAGACATGTGACTAAACCAATATCTACCCAGGACTTTTCTATCAGGTTTCTAAGAACAAAAGTGCTCTTTTTGGGGTGAAGTGGTGAGATGTGAGTATTGAGGGACCCTCATGAGGGACCCTCATGACTACTATACATAAAGAAAGTCTGTGCAAAGAATGGAGATACAGTCCTACGGTGCTGTTGGAGCCACCAGGCTCAGACAACCCTGAAGTCTACCATATGGACTTTCCTGTTTCATGGTCAATAAAACTACTTCACTGCATCATTTCCTTCCTTCCCTCCCTCCCTCCCTCCCTCCCTCCCTTCCTTCCTTCCTTCCTTCCTTCTTCCCTTCTTCCCCTTCTTCTCCTCCTCCTCCTTCTTCTCCTTCTCCTTCTCCTTCTCCTTCTCCTTCTCCTTCTCCTTCTCCTTCTCCTTCTTCTTCTTCTTCTTCTTGTTTTGGGGGTTTTTTTGTCCGGAAATATTTTCAGCAAAACTTTCCAACTCAGTGGAGTTTTATTAAGAATTTATTTGAAAATGATGGAATTCATTGGCCCATAGGTACATTGGAAAATGTATCTATCTTCCCGGCTGTACTGTAGTGCCCTGCAGGCTTGTTTATATGTTCACAGTTACATTTTTTTTTTTTTAATAAAAGTCATTTACTGTAGAATACTTTTAATTTCACTTTCTGTATTTTAATTCTTCTTCTTCTTCTTCTTCTTCTTCTTTTTCTTCTTCTTCTTCTCTCTCTCATTTGGTTTAAGTTATTTTAAACTGGGTCTTTGTTACTTGCAACCAAAGTGTCCTAAATACTAATTTACTAATCTGTCTAATATTTAATTTTGTCTCACATCATGTGGGACATGTGCCTAGAATAGTATCTAGGAAATAAATATTGCTGAATAATAAATTAATTTACTCAGGATACAATCAAGTCTTTGTCATCTACATGTATTTCTTCCTCTTTAATGTGACTTTGCATATCTCTGTTTTGATCTTAACCTCAGAAGCCTGTCTTACTCCTCTTATTACAAAGTTCTTAAGAAAAGAGTCACTGTAAACAACAATTTGATAACATTGATTAAATAATTCATTTGTGCCTAAAAGTAATATTTATTACAAAAACTTTATAAGCAATAGGCCCTATGCTTGGCACTGAAGATATAAACTTTTAGACTTTGACCTAAATGGTTTTGTCAGTGTTCCACTGAGGTTTTTTTGTTTTTTTGTTTTTTAATGAAACTATTAGAAAGTGGAGTAATGTAGACAGATAGACTGCTGTAATCTAAAGGAGGAAAGTTTATTGAATAACTGTTGGGATATTGTTAAATAGCCTCTAAGAAGGCTAAAATGCTAATTTCTCCATCACCTGACATTACAGCCATACAACATGGGATAAAGTCTCTTAAGAGAAATGAAAGATATAAACACAGTTTTACAGAGTACTTTCTGGAAACCGTCTTTACTTTGTCTACTGCATTCCATGTCCACTGTCTACAATAATGTAGAGCTTAATTTCTTACCAATAGGAGGTTATAAGTGGTCTTCTCACTTCCATCATCAGTCATTTCTCCCTAGTGCAATGATAATAATATTTCTAAAATACAGATGTAAATCTATCACTCCCCAGCTTAAAGCCTTTCCATAGCAGGATGGTGACCTCAGGATAAAGTCTTCATTCCTCTTCCCTGCCTCTTCAGCCTTTCTCTCACCATCCATTACCTGGCATTGTGTCATCTCAAATACTCCATGTGTCTTTCTTCTCCAGACAATGAACACATCTTTCTTTGGTCTGTAACATTTTTATGCTTCTCTCCTCCTGGTCAAATGTCTTTCATCATTCAGGACTTTATTTACCATCTTTTTTTCCCATCTCAAAGCTTTTCCTCATCCCCCGCGGGTTTCTTGATGGCAAAGATTTAGAATAATGACCCTGCATCTCCAGTACCCAGCACTTAGGAAACACTCAATTAGTATTCGTCAAATAGGTGAATTGGTGAAGGAGCAAATGAATGATGACTGAAAAGGACTAACTTGACTTTCATCTCAGACCTTGATTCATCTCTCTCTGCTGTTTTTAGGTTTATCCCTGATTAGGGAAAAATGACAAGATTAAATAACTTTCTGAGGCTTCATTTAGCTTTTGCCTTGAAAAGTAAATTATGTATTTTTTTGCCTTGCTAGATATCAAAATGGCTCTAATCACACCTGGAAAGAGCAGAATGATTATCTATACACCTCAAAATAAAATTATAAAAAATTCTGGCTCTTTCCTAATCTGTGTTTTCAGCTCAGCAGCAGAAAATGCAAGCCTTTTGTCATCACCAGTTTCTGTCACTGAAGATAATAGCAATGCTTGGTTAATGGTTCAAGGAAAATAAAATGAACCCACTGAATTCTCTGTTTTATTTATTCTATTATGATATTTTATAGTATGCAATTTCATTTATGGCACTATTTATCATTAAGTAATATGCCATAAGTGATGTGACAGGGCTTGAAATAATGAGAAAATATAAATATAATACTTTAGCTGTTTTAACTTCAAATTTAGGATTGAAAAGCATGCTAAGCCATCTGAAGGTGCAACTTCTAGGGGATACTGATTCAAACAAACAAATTGGAAAGTTCTAGAAAGAAAACTTGTTCTTAGGTGCCTTTAAGCAGGTTAAACTAATAACCATATTGTCCACTCTGAGTAATCTTAAAGGATTTAAATGCATTTGCTCAAATAATATAAAAAATTAATGCTACTTTCTTCCAAAAACTACTTTCAAAATATTCCTCTGCCATTAAGCATTTTGAGATTACTGTTATTTCAGCATCTTTAAAATATCGATGGTTTTTATATGTTTATTTTTTATTTTTGTTGTTCACATGAGCTAATGGAATAATCATTTTTCTTTACAATTAGCTCTCTGCATTTCCATTCATGTTAATTCTCAAATCGTCTAGTTTTCTTTTTATACATTCAGTTCACAATGTAAAAGAGATTACTTTTCCTCCCAGCCCCCTCATTCTCTTTTGAGAACCGGCTAACTGCACAGGATGCTCTATGACCCAATCTGGTAGGTCATCTGCTAGCTTTACTTTGAGGCTGCCTTGTCCACATGTAACACTGTTCCTGTACAGCTGTTATGAGGAACCAGCACAGGTTGTCTCTGTTGATTGACCAAATGCAGGGATTTTTATTTTCCTATATATTTTTTAAAAAGGAGAGTAGGTTTAATCAGACTGGACATGATATCTGTTCTTTTTTATAACCATATTCCAATTCTGTTTCTCTGGATCTCAGATTCCTAATTTGAATAGGGGGCAAATAAATTTTACTGCTGTAAAAGGGAAAATTAAATGATATAACATACCAGGGACACAATAGACATTAACATGTACTAATCGCCTCTGCAGATTGTGTCCTATGGTAACTCTATCCAACAAATTGTAAATTTCTATCCACAAACTGTAAGTTTCAGCGAGTATCTTTAGAATATTATTTCCTGTGATGAAAAGGGAGCAGAGTAGGAAAAAACTATATAAATGGATGTGTGTCAACTTCAATGGGCCGGTCCTTCTCTTGTGTCTTTATTTAGCTCTCCATCCTTAAAGCAACTTTTTCTTTAATTCTTGCTGCTTGATGCTGCCTTAGCAGCTTAGGCTTCCAAGCAACGTAGTAGGATTTGGATACATTCTCTTCATTTCTCCTAATAGATGAAGTTTAAGACTGTATGTGAAGGGAGAAAGTCAGGAGTTTTGTTAGATATCAATTAGAAATTTAACTGGAGATATCTAGTAGGGAGTTTGATAAATAACTCTGCCTTAAAATACAAGAGTGGATCAGAACTCCAAGAGAAACAATGCTGTAAGCCAAAATTAGGAGTTTCTGATGGAGAAAGCTCAATCTTGATGACTAACCAATGGGGATGATAATCCTGAGCCGAGGGCATGTTAATTGTACCTCCCAGTTCCACCATGTAAATGAGTGGGACTTCATATCATTTCCCCTGTAAGAGTACTCTTAGTAGGTCAAGAACAGATCTGAAATGAAAGTCCAGTCTTTGGGTATTCTGGGAAAATGGCTCATAATTTTAAAAATCTTTTTATATTCAACTAAGATCTATTTGCTAATAGCTATGTGGCAGACTGAAGAAAAAAAGAAAAAGAAAAGGAAAACTCAACATTTGTCTTTAAATTGCCTCACCAAGAAACAAGTTTCTACAGCCTGGGTTTTTACCTGTTTTGAGTGATTATTCTAAGTACAGTCTGAGTAAATATTTTTAAAATAAATATATTTTTAAATTTGCACTTATTTAGAAAATAATCTTTTTTTAGAGAAATACATTGATAGTTACTAACCTTCACTTAAAAAGTAGCTTGCCAAGTTTTTAGTTTTGTTTGTTTTCTTTTATAGCTAACTTTAGAGTATCAATTAAGTGAATCTCACTTGCAGGTTAGTTTAAAAAGAATGAGTGACAATGAATTTACTGGCTCATATTTATAGGCTTAAGATAGTACAGCTAGATTCATTAACTCAGAAATTATCATTTTATTTCCTTCTCTTGGGTCTTCTGCCCTTTGTCTGAGCTTCACATGCTTCTCACAAATCTAGGTTTCATATTCATACCCAGAAAAAAATTGATTTATTCCAACAATCCCAGCAAAAATCGTATTATATATTCCTAATACTTGTTGGACACATGTCTGTCCCTGAAGCAAAGATAAAATGATCCACGGTCAGACCTGAGTCATTAAAAGGAGCATGAAAGTATGATGACTAGTCTAAAAAAATAATGGTCATGATGGATAAAGTGTGTTACTGCAACACAATTTTGTGCCAATAATTTAAATATGTTTGTGTGTATATATATATGTTAAGAAACATACTATATTCTTAGAAATATGAATAATTTGTGGTTTTCTTACTAAAGCAGATGTGTGCCAACCACACTGTCCCAATTTACCCTAAATGTGCTTATATAACAACATGTTTTAAAAATCACAATGTTATTTTTCCACTGGGTATCATTAGAGAGGAGATAAAAATTTCTAAATAAATTATAGACAAGAGAAATAAAACAAAACAAAAAACTCAGAGACATTGATATATATATGATCAGTTCCTTTGGCAAGTTGCTATTATCTAAACATATATCTTATCATGGTGTCCTATTCAAAAACAACTGTAGTGAAATCTAAAGAAAATGAAATATTATTGATATTCATTTAATTTTCAAGTTTATTCTCTACCAGAAAATGTGTTTTAATAACAATGTTATGCTGGGCTTAGAGTTTTTAAACCCTCTTTAATGAAAAAATGGATATATATTTCCTATTGTCTAATGATAGGTTTCTGAAAGACAGCAACTAAAATCCTCTGTTGTATAATATACACTTTACAAAATGTATTTAAAAGATTTTTTTTGAGGAAAATAATATAATATATTAATTAAGAAAATGTGTATCACCTTCAACAAATTGCAAGGTGTTTGGTCATTCCAATTTTGTTCAATTAAATTTTATTTCTTATAAACCTATATTTAGAGCAAAATTTTAAATTTCCTTATATATTTTTGTAATAGATTTCAAAGGATAGGGCGTCAGGTTGGCATAAGTAAAATCTTTGATTTAGAGTGCCCAGAATTAATAAGATAGCAATCAAACATTTTTCATATACTCAAAAAAAACAAAACAAAACAAATAAATTGTTGCAAAGGTTAAATGGTTCTATAGTTAAAATGTTATTATTTACTGAAAAATTTGCAATGGAACACTGGATAAACAAATATGAATACATAAATGAAGTTCTCTCATTGGAACTTTAGAATACGTGAAGTGTTGGTAAAAATGATATCTTCACCCAGGGATATTCCCATCAGCTGAATGGCTAAATACAAACTTGACCAAGATTTTGCATCTTCTAACAGCAACTTCTAACAGTAATAAAAAAAAATAATGAGGTGGGATACAACAGGAACACGCAGAGTCCTTCACAGAACAATTTAGTGCACTGTAAGTACAATGAAAATAACCAAATGCCATGGAGAACATTAACATTTGCAAGTGCTCAGTTGATATTTAATTACTTGAGAGCATTCAAATGAATGTCAGGTTTAAGATTAAAAGCAGATGACTTTATAATGAGTTCACAATAAAAATATTTAGTTGACAGAGTTTGCAGTATGTTGGTAAATTATTCCCTCATTCTCAAAAGGAAATCAACATCATCATCATCATAATCATCATCAGTGTTAATTTAACTCATGGGTATTTTATTTAAATTTAAAATAAACTTTTAAAAATGAGAAGTAATATAACTTCTTTATTGTCACAATTGTCAGAATGCCTAAAATGTATATATTTTTTTCACCTACAAATAGAGGTACGAGAGAAGAGACCTTTCAAAAGTTTTTTTTTTTTAAATTGGTCAGTATATGCATAATAATGGCAGATTTTTTTTAAATCAAAAGTGCTTCATTTATAAACATTCATCAAAATAAAGGACAGCTGATGTAACCTGCAGCTGTTGGTTGATCATCTGGGAGAATAAAAGGATATATTTATAGAAGAAAAAATAATGTGTTATTTTCCCAACCCATCACAGTTTCATATTTTTAGAATTGATGTTTATAACCTGCTGGGTAATTTTGAAAATGGTTATGATTGTAAATAAAATAGCAGTTAAATACAGATTATATAAAGTTAAAATTATTTTACATGCATATTGAAGTTGTATAATCTTTTTAATATGGCTATGGTTATAATATTATAACTATTAGGTCAGTTAAATTAAAATGTAATATTTTAAAATATGCCCTAAATTGACTATTATGTTAGCTCCTATCTCAATATAAACTTTAATCAATAGGTGTGAATACCATGGACTATTCTTTTACATTCTTTTATATACATTTACTATTGATTTACGCATTTTTGCATACTGAATCTCCATTCAATAAGCAAAGGTCAAATTAAACATAAAGCTAAGATAATCATAATCAGGAAAAAAGGATCAAAAATTACTTATTGAATAAATATTTAAATAAACATACTTTTAGTCATCATCAAATAGTTTCTATTTAATAACTTTCAAGGCTATAACAGTTTAAACTTTTATTTCTTATAAAATATGTTCATTCAGATAAATGTCCACTTTCCATATTAGAATAATTAAATTCTTGTTAGGAACTGATGGGGAGAGCAGAGAAGAAAATTGAACATGTGTGGTAACACTATCCCCAGAATTAAAATTACACAATTACTAACATGGGTTTTGGGTGTTTAGGAAAACTCCTCTTATCAATATCTTGTGACTAACAAAAGGTTGTTTTTTTGTTTGTTTGTTTTTTAAATAACATAAAGTGGAAAATCCTAGTCAATGATACAAAATATACTAAAAGATTTTATTCTAAATTCACATATGGAAATGTATTTCCATTCGCCAATATTTTAACAGAAAAATAAGGAGTTGTCTCTTAGAAAGGTAAAACTTGAATTTAAAGCCACACTGAAGCATGTTTTGTGACTTTTATCTTTTTATTCCAGTTGTTTTCAGTGTCTTCCCCAAACTTCACTCTAGAATATTTTAATAACTTGTCTTTATCAAGTCTTTCCAAGCTTCTACTTCCTGTGTGAGTCACCTTAGCTCCCATCAGATGAAATTATTTGTTTTTTCTCAACACATTATACATCTTAACATCCATTCATCAAGTTGTGATAATCCCTGAATCCAGTTCCGTCAGTAGTATCAATTTGTTCGCTAATAAACATGACCCTTTGTTCTCCCTTCAATTTCTATCATGAACTATGTAATTTTAAAAATTGCCATTGGTAGAATATTCTTACCAGCATCATTAACTGATTCTACTTTCATTGTTTTTATAACATACTATGTTCCCATAATCATTGCTTTTAATTTTAATCCCTTAATATCTAATTTAATGCACAGGTCTCCAAACACTTCCCACCCTCCACTCCCATAAGTCGGGCACCTCTAGTTTGTTGTGAAGGGGTTTGCTTGTTTTATACTCACCCCTCCCTTCTTATTTATGCTTCATATGAGCCTGTTTTACAGTGGACAGAAATGGAAGGCAAAATATTTTTTTTGTTTTGTTCACTATCATCAGTGTCCAGAAAAGCACCTGGCACATATTAAATAGTCAATAAATATTTACTTAATGAATGAAATAAATGAAACAATAATCTAGTTTTATCATAATCCCTATGGATTATCAATATAATTGCTTATGAATAGGAAGTTGCTTAACAAATAGTCCACTGATTCAAATAATTATTATTGTTCTGTAAGACAGAAACATTTTCGATGGCATATTACTTTTCTTTCTTTCCATCATCTATCTTTTTCAGTACTAAGAATTATATTAGATGACATTTTAACTGATAACAAAAAGGAGGGTTTCATTATTGTGTTTAGTACAAACAAAAGGTTTATCTCAACAACAGGATTGCTGTAGTGTTAGACTTATGATAAAAAATACACTCAAGAAATTCACTAAATCTTTTTTCAAGGTTCATTGACATTAAACAATTAGAATTTTTCTTTAAATATTTAAATTCACAGCATTTTCCTTTGTGTTAATTAAGTAGTTACAGCTTAAAGATTGCTGTGAACTGAATATATGTATAATAAATTCATAACAAATAAACACTTTTATTCCTTTAATTCATTTCTCTTGGGATGCAAGTGGAAGTCACACATTTAATAAAGTCCTGACTTCTTACAAGTGCAATAAAATCGAATTGGAGCTTATAATCACATTCTTTAAAAGATTTATTTCACATGCACTGAAAACAAAATCACCCTTAGTTACAAATGTTGATGTGTAAATATGAAAGAAAACAATGTAATAAAGGTTAGGCTTTGAAGTAAATGGAAACATATGAGTTAAATAAAACTCTCTTAGTGACAGAGCCAGTGAAGCGAATAAAACCCATTACTACTCTATGTTGTGACTCTTTTTTTTAAGGAAAGCAGAGAAAAGAGTGACAAAATAATAGTGATAATGCAATTAGACAACTGAAAAATAGAGAAATATCAAAAAAGGAAAAAAGTGATATACTATTTAAGGACATGTTAGTATTTTATAATCTTTTTACCATATCAGTATGATCTCTAAAAACAATACATTTTGGAACACAGATTAAGTGATGTCCATTTTTCTGTTTGAGTACGACTACAGACACTTTGTTCAGAATAGTAACCAGATTTATTCTGTAAGTGATTATAAGAATAAAAATGAATGAAAAGTAAACAACTTGACTATTCATACAAAAATTGTTGGCCATTTTTATAGTGGCATCTTTTCTACACTCATGATACAGATTTCTCTGTATTCAGAAATGTGTATTAATACATATACATTATCTATTAAAATATCTCTATTTTAAAATGAGACAACTGTATTTTTTTATGAAAAATATCTCTAAAAATACAGTTCTGTAATACTGCAAGAGTTTAGTTAAAAAACTAAACAGAGCCATAGATAAATAACTGAACTGTTTATCTACAGGATTCATATTTAGGGTGGATTGGGAAGAATATTCCAGTTAATACTGAGAATAATACAAAAAAGTATATTTAAACTCAAAATAAAGTAGCTTATTTGGTATTTCCATTAGCCTCAAACTAAGGATCTGATAAGAAACTCAGTGATTTTAACAAAGAACTCTGGTTTAAGAAAGTCTACAAAGGTGAAAAATTTCTTCAAGTTCATCACATGTATGTTTTTGCAGTAGACACAACATGACCAAAGCACCTGCAGACTTACTACAGCTGTAACTTATTATTTTTATTATTTATATCATTATTATTTAAAAATTCAACAAAATTTTCTGAAGACTATGTATTCAAACATACAAAGAAACCTGTCACTTGTCAAAAAAAAAAAACTTTATAATAAATCTTATTCCCTTACCTTATATGTGGATGAGAAAATTGGTACTCAAGTGGTTACTCGTATTAGTCAAAGCAAGATTAGAATAGATAGAAGACTCCTATTGATAAATAATTGTACTTGACACTATTTTTGCCTGTGATGATTGATAGTCATATGATATCCATTGTTTTAGAGTCCATCACACAACCGAGCAGTAGAAAACTAGAGCAAAATTAAATAGAAAAAAAATCTTTTTGTCTGTATACATAGAAGGAAGAACTCCATTTTCTCAGAAAATAAGAGAAAGAATCAACATATCACAATGTTCTATAATGTTTCTCTCTCTCTAAATGTGCATAAAATTCACATATATTTTAATAATATTTAATATACCATAATAAAATGACTGAACCATCCTCCAGTAAATGTTGTGGCATTGCAGGACTTCATATATAGATATTGGTATAGAGGATATAAATATGAATATATAACATTTCAAAAATGGAAATCAGAATAGCCACTTTTTGAAATATATCCTTTGAGGAAGCATATTATTCACAAATTCCTTTCTGACTTATCTTCTGTAATCAAAGTAATGTAATATAGGAATAAGCCCGTACATTTAGAACAAATAATGAGGGTAATCAATGAGGAGGTGTTTCAAGAAATTTCGGACTTTTGCTTATAGCATTACCATGGTAAATATTTTTAGAAAGATGTCCAACAGTGAAAATCTTGCAACTGCTAGGTTAATTACACTAACAGAATAAACAAAGAGTGCATAATTCCAAATCAGAAAAAAAAAAAGGGAAAAAATAAGAAAGGAAAAAAAAAAATCCAATAGAAGAGAAAAGCAAAACTGAAAAAAAAAGGTATGATCATATAAATAAATTCTAATATACACATAAGCAAAACAAATGTAAATTTACTAAATAAGTCAGTTAGAAGACAAAGATTATCAGACTGGGTAAAGAAAGAGAAAAAATAATTACCTAAATGTTTTCTAGAAATAAATGTTTTCAAAGAAGCTAAAAATAAAATATCTAGATAAAATGTTCTATTGCTAAACAAAAAACAAACAAAGAAAAACTGAAATAGCTTTGCTAATATCTGGTAAAAGGGATTTTAAGAAAAACAAGATTTTTTTAGAACACATAGTTATTTGATAATATAATCTTTCATTCAGCCAGACAATATTCTAATTCTAAACTTCAGTATGATTTAACATATTTGAAATAGAGATTTGTAAACATTCCTTCATAGTAAACAATTTTCTCAGAACAATTTTCATTCTTAAGAATGTGACATTGCCTTATCATTAGAAAATTTAATGTAAATTTATACATTTAATACATATTTATATTTTTTGAAACATGTTGACACATATCCTAACAATTATTATCCCTGGTATAGTGGAAAAACTGGAAAACTCTTTAACCTAGAAAACTTTAAAATTGTACAGAGAAAGATTTTCTAGAATAATTTGATGATGATAAGTAACTGAAATCAATGTGAGATTCTGTTGGCAGTAAATCCAATGAAATCTATTGCAGCAATGAAAAAGAATATTCTAATGATCCACAAATAATCATGTATGAATTTCAAAGTGAAAAATCAAGATTGAGAAAATATTTATGACATGTTTCCATTTATATAAATCCCAAACACCTATAAAACTTAAAAAAATATATTGTTTAGGGATACTTATATATTTAGTAAACCTATAAGAGAGAAATATACTTTAGAAGAGGTATGCAGAAAGCATCAGAGGGAAAGTCATGCTGTATTTTTTAAACTATGCATGAAATAAGTATGAAATAAAATAATAAAGAAAGAAAGAAAGTACAGGACTGAGAAGACAGTGGATCTTATCCAGAAATAGAGTAAAACAAAATCCTGAAAAAACAGCACTGCATTGAGGCTAGAGAACAACCAATGGAGAGAAAAGTTAAATAGCTTTTAGAGTACTATCTTTAGGAGAAAAGGAATCTGTAATGGCAAGATAAATTTGAGCTGTGTTAAAGATACATTATTCTTTAATTAAAGAAAACAGTAGGTACTTATAAACTCAAGGAAAACAAACTAAATTCTCATTTTTCATAATGGTGAGCCAACAGTTTTGTAAAGAATATGAAAGAAGAAAGAGAACCATAAGCATATTATTTACAATGACGTCGGCAACAATTGGAGGTATTTAAATAGATATTAAAAGAGGTTTCTCTGGGAATGAACAGAGAAAAGAGAAGTTTCATTGTATTTTTATTTTTTATATTTTGCAATTTCAACCTAAAACTTAATTACTTTATTAAAAATGAAATTTTAATTGATAAAACGGAGCTTCATTCAGAATACTGGAAACTAAATAAATAAAAAGTTATAACCCCAACTTAATCTGCAGATTCAGCACTATCTCAATAAAAAGCCCAGGAAGATACTTCATGAACATAAAAAGACTAATTCTAAAGTTTACATGGAAAGAAAAACAACTGAGAATAGCCAACACAATAATGAAGAAGTACAAGGTCACAGGAGTAACACTACACAACTTCAAGTCTTACTATAAAGCCACAGTAATAAAGACAATGTGGTATTAATGGAAAAATAGACAGATTAATGGAACAGAACAGAGAACCCAGAAATAGACCAACACAAAAATAATACATTGATCTCTGCCAAAGGAGCAAAGGCAATCAATGGAGAAAGGATAGTTATTTTGAATGCCATTTTTTGTACTTAGTCAAATTGGCTGACACCTTAACTTATTTTTTTCTTCTTGTTTTTTCAGAGATATCTATAGATTACCACTTTCATTGTTTATGCTAAACTTAATTAATGGAATACATATTAAATAATCTTTTGTTGTTGTTATTAACTATAGGACAATTCCCACTTGAAATTTCCACTACTTTGTTTAACAACCATTTCTGGAGGAGAGGCTCCTTAAAAAACTTACTTTATTTGTCTTGGCTCTTTATTAACGGCATCTACAAACTATCAGTCATTTATTCCCATTGTCTTTCCTTCTCTTATATTTCCAACATTTTTCTTACGTCGAAAGATGAAGAAAATGTTAGTGCAGAGGCTAGAAAAATCACACTGCTTTTAATAAATTTGGAGTTTATGTTTTACTTATAAAACTTAATATACACAATAATACATGAAGTAGGAATACTTCTTTAATTTTTCTTTTGAGAAAACTGAGGGTTAGATTCTTTAATATTCATATCAAATTCACACAGCTAGTAAGTAAGAAGCTGGCTTTTAAATTCTGCTTGCCTGAACCTAAAGTTCAAATTATATCTCCTGAATTTTATTCTCACTCTGCACCATATTGCTAATGCTCTTTCTGTCTCCAATATTCTACAGTTCCAATGTGGTCAATAAACAAAGGAAGAAATGGTTGGACATGACCCATGTCTTTAAAGGGTTTACAGCTAATCATCTGCTTTCTTAAATATTTGTGGGTCAAAATAAATAAGATACACAAGAAATTTTCAAATTACAAATAACTTTCATCAAACAAGAAATAAATATCAAAGTGAAAGATTAGATATGGGAGCCAGAATCTCTCCCATTAAACAGCCTACACACACATAAACATATACACAGAGGGAGGGAGAGAGAGAGGGAGAGTGAGAGCAGAGAGAGGGAGGAAATAAAATATTTTAAAGTTAGTCATTACTAACTTTGAAGGTCATCAAAAGGTACAAACTTCCAGTTATAAAATCAATATGTCCTGGGATTGTAATTTACAGCACGGTGACTAGAGTTAACAATACTGTTATTGTATATTTGAAAGTTGTTAAGAGAGTAGATCTTAAAAGTTCTCACCACAAGAAAAAATGTGTAACTATGTGTGGTGATGGATGTTAATAAATGTATTGTGGTAATCATTTTTTAATATATACATATATTAAATCATTATGTTGTAATCCTAAAAATAATACAATGTCATATGTTAGTTATATCTCAGTAGAAAAATTAAGGTTATAAGGATGGCTCATGGAACAGAAGGATGGTGAGAAATAAAAATTAAGACTCTCTTTCAAAAAAACGTTATAAGGAATATTCACAGTAACACAGAATATGTGAGACTAGAGATAGGACCTCAAAAATAAATAGTATCTAATAAAAAGAGAAAGACAAGGAAAGGAATTCTAGGAACAAGAGGCAACATGAAAAAAAGGCCAGCAGCAATATGGGATATAATACAACAGGAGAAAAAAATAAACTCGTAAAAGAACTGACATAAGCAAAAATTCATTAGCAGCAACAGGCAAGGAAATTAGATAAACCTCATAGTATTAACCTCATGACTCTGGACTGCCTAGAAATCTCTCCACTCCCTTCCCACACTTCCTCCCAGAAGCAAACGAGGAAGGAGCTGATTAGATAGAATCACGCCAGATAGAAAAGTTACTTAATTTGTACTACATAGAAAGTAATTTTCAGTTTTCAATCATTTCTAAAAGTCAGTGATCAATAAGCAAGTAAATTTTAGCTTTATTTAATCATGCTTTCTAGATCCTGTTGCTTTCCTAAAGTGGCCTTCATATTCTGGTATGATTTGGAGGATAAGAATAAAAGTAGCTATCATGTAAAAAGGTGGTGTCTTGAATATATTTTTTTAACCTGTACATTTCATTTTCATCTAAAGTTCACTAAAGTGATATCAGCATTTTATTTCTGTTAAAAATGGTTCAGTATTCCTCCCGCATCAATCTTCTTACACATTTTGGAGGGTTTTTTTTTTTTAATGCCAATTAAGTTCTAATGATGGGAATTTGATGCCACATCCCCTTTTATCTGTTCTTAAATTAGCCATTTTTTCCAAATAAATTAACCTTAAAAAACCAAAAATATTATCTTGTTTTTAAAATAAATTTAATATTATTCTGGTTATTTAATAAAAGTCAGATTAACTAAACCTGAATTGATAATGTTTATTAATTATTTTTTTCTTAACTAAATCATCAGAAATAAAAACACTTGGAATAAATTCTTTGGGAAGCCTTTATTCAGTACATACAAATTAAGACCGTTCTTTCAAAAGGTGACTTTAATAGAACAATCTGCATATTACCCAGCTGTGTATATTTAAAATAAGAACAATGCAAAGCCGATTGGGTGGAACTCATGCTTTGCACCTTACTATGGTATCCAGCAAGTCCTCTATCCATGCTATCAACAAATTTGGACATCTAACTAGTGCGATTATACTCATTTTCAAGTGTTCTATTAAAAAGATCCACAGCCTTGACATTGCCCAACCTCAGGTTAAAACGAGGCTCAGATAATCATAATCACATTTTTATACAAATAAACCATTGGTAAGTTGACTGATTATAGAGGTTATGTAATAAGTTACATGTTGATCATAGAATACTCTAAAACAGGGGTCCCCAAACCCAGGGCCGCCGACGGGTACCGGAACCGGGCCGCACAGCAGGAGGTGAGCGGTGGATGAGCGAGCGAAGCTTCATCTGCCATCCCCCACGCTGCCTATCGCTCGCATTACTGCCTGAACCATTCCCCCACCCAGCCCCATCCATGGAAAACTTGTCTTCCATGAAACCAGTCCCTGGTGCCAAAAATGTTGGAGACCGCTGCTCTAAACGATCTCACTGAAGAATTATATTGCCTTGCTGTGTTTAAAAATGTTTCCATAAATGTTTCTTCAGAGACTGAAAGAAAACTATAATTTTAGAAAGTTATAACAAGAGTTTTAAATAGATCTTTCTGTCAAATCATGAGAATTATACTTTCTATATTCAGCTAAAATGATTGAAAGAGATGTTTATGTATAGCAGCCCACTTTGATTTGGTTTTATATGTTTTCTATCTTATTTTCCACTTTTCATCTTTAGTATAGGCTTGCTGAATTCATTATAAATATTTATACAGAACCTGAATGTTGATTCTTTAACTTATATGATTTCCTCATCCTCACCCTTTGATCCGAGTTTTCACAATGAAATTCTATCCTTGCTTTCACCAACTAACCATCATTTCCTCTATGTTGTATTTCTCTCTCCTGATATATCATCATGCTTCACATACTTCGTTTTTAACACAAATATTTCCACTTTAACCACATTAACATGAATGCATATGTTGATATATCTTTTTTCATAAGCTGTGCTGAGGACAGAATTAATTGCTTTGTTTTTGGAGGCACACACTGTAAAATATTCTGTGCACAGTAGGTGCATTAATTTATTTGTCAAATTGATAGTGTTGATACATGTGAATACTTAACTGTTCACTTACTTACCATGTTATATGACAAATACATAACATAAAATAAGAATGTCCTCTTAACCTTGTAAAATAGCTCTTTAATAAAATCCCTTTGTATAAAAACTGGATCTTTTGGGGAAATGGATAGCTTTTATTTAGAAATTACTTATAAACTTTATAAACAAACTCAATATTTGTTGACACTGATTTAACTTAAATGTTTTATGAATCCATGCAAACTAGAAATATTAATCAATGGGAAGTATTTTTGAAATAATGAATAAAGATTAATAGCTTTCAATTTAAATGTTACAAATTTAAATAGAAAATGATTCAAAAAGATATCTCATAATTAGGGTGATGCATACCCATGTTCTATTTGTCAATATACAGATTAACAGAAGATAGTTGAGAAGATGGATAAAGGAAAAAATAATAGGCTTTGAAGTAAAATCCAGTGTCCTACATATTAGCCGTGTAACTTCGAGCAAATTATGAAAGTTTTCTGATTTTTGGCTCCTTCTTAGGAAACTGACAAATATTTCATGAAGTTTTTAAAATATTTTTTATGGAGATGTAATTGTACATTGTGTGAGTTTAAGGTGTGCACCTTGTTGATTTGATACATTTAAATATTACAATGTGATTCCCACCATAGCATTAACTAACACCTCCATCACATCATATCATTATCATTTCATTTTGTGGTAAAAACTTAAGATCTTGTCTCTCAGCAACATTAGAGTATATAACATATCATTATTGACTATAATCACAATGTTATGCACTGGATCTCCAGAACTTAGTTATCTTCTAGTAGTAATAATGTACCCTTTGACCAACATCTCTCTAACTCCCCTAACCCCCACCCCTTGTAACAACCATTTTATGTTCCTAAGAGTTCAGCTTTTTTAGATTCCACATATTATTAGTGATATCATACAGTATTTGTCTTTCTCTGCTTGACTTATCTCACTGAGCATAGTGCCCTCAAGGTACATTTATGTTATTGTAAATGACAGGATTTCCTTCTTTCTCATGGCTGAATAATATTCCATTGTATACACATACCACAACTTCTTTTTCATTCATCCATTAACAGACAGGCTGTTTCCACATCTTGGCTATTGTGAATGATGGAGTAATGAATAGGGGAATGCAGATATCTTTTTGATATCACATTTTCATTTCCTTTGGATACATAATCAGAAATGGAATTGCTGGATCTTATGATAGTTCTATTTTTAATTTTTTGAGGAATCTTCATACTGTTTTCCATAGTGGCTGAATCAATTTATATCCCAACTACAGTGTACAAGGTTTGCCTCTTCTCTACTTTCTCACCAATACTTATTACCTCTGCTGTTCTAACAGATGAGAGGTGATATCTCATTGTGATTTTGATTTGCATTTTCCTGATGGTTAGTGATGTTGAGCATCTTTTCATTTACCTGTTAGCCATTTGTATTTCATCTTTGGAGAAATGTCTATTCAGTTTCTCTACCTACTTTTTACTAACATTGTTTGTTTGTTTGTTTTTCTATTGAGTTGTATGAGCTCTTTATATATTTTGGATTTTAACCCCTTATCAGATATATGGTTTGCAAATATTTTCTCTTATTCCATAGTTTACATTTTCATCTTGTTGATTGTTTCTTTTGCTGTGCATAAGCTTCTTAGTTTGATGTAGTCCCTCTTGTTGATTTTTGCTTTTTTGCTTGTCCTTTTATGTCATATTAAAAACAAAAACAAGAACAAAAACAACTGTTGCCAAGACCAACGTCAAGGAGCTTTTTCCCTATGTTTCTTTCTTGGAGTTTTACAGTCTTAGGTCTTATGTTTCAATATTGTCTTGAAAAATGCATACATACCTAACTCAGTCAAGGTCACATATTAAATATCCTATGAATACTAGGACATTTCTTTCCCCTTCATTTCACGTATCTGAAATGTCTGTATGCCTGCCTAATTATATTATGCCTAAAGAGCACACTGTGGTTAATATCGAGAGAGAAGAAAAACATTCCCAATGTATGTAAAGCTTTGTATAAATAAAAAACTTCTGGCTTGACTAAATGTCAACAGATAAAAATGTGTTTGCTTAGCTGACTTCCCTGGTAATAAATTCAGACTTGTAAAATTCAAGGGCATTCTTTGTACAGCTAGCAAAATTATTTAGCCTTAGAGAAGTCTAGCAACTCAATAGTTAATTTGCTAATTGATTTTCCCTTTATGAGCATCAGCTGGACATAATTAAGATATTTTTGAAATAAGTATATATGCATTTAATACAGTGGATACTACTCATGGCTCATTGAATATTTCTTTGTCTACTATTTATATTTAAGTATTAAATATAAAAATATAAAATACCTTTAGTTAAAATTCATTTTCCTATAATTCCTCTTTAAAAATAGTTTTAAATTAATACATAAAAACACTATAATAAATTAAATTTAATTTTAATACAAATAAAATTCAATTCTATTATGGGGTATTCCAACCCCAACTGAGGGGTATACAAACATGAAAAAAATGCAAAATTTTAAATAGATATGTACTTATCCTCACCAAAACCTACTAGAAATGTACTATTATCCTGGTTGCCATCTTGCACCACCATGAAGGCTCACTCAAGATACTTCACAGATAAAGCAGGTGCAGCCAAATGTCTGAGCAAAAGAAAACTCAATATAGAAGCACTGACACAGTAATGTGGGAATTCTGGCAGAGGGGCTAGCATTTTCAATGCTCCTATAGTTGAGCAATATTGAGATTATTTTAAAGGAAAAATAATGCATTGACAAATCTAAATCATCCTTATTTTCAGAGAGAGATGGCTGGGGCAGTACTTTCAAAAATAAAGAATATATACAGTAAGGATTTGTAATAACCTATAATGGAAAAGAATCTGAAAAGTATATATATATATATATAGAGAGAGAGAGAGAGAGAGAGCTGAATCACTTTGTTGTACACTGAAACTAACACAATATTGTAAGTCAACTATAGTTCAATTAAAAAAAAGAATGAATATTGCATATCTTCCTATATGACCTCTCTTTAGATCAGAGAAAACTTAACCACACCATTAGAAGAAATTGCAAATGTTTAGACACTCAAAGATGTGAATGAAATACTATTGGTACCATTTTTTTATAGCTAACAAAGAAAAAGGAACATCAATATTCTTGCCCCAGCTTTAAAGGGAGCTATGCACACTCTGACAAATTATCTTAACTACCATCAAATATGAAAGTCATCATCCTATGGAATATCACCAAGAAAAAAATGTGGCCAAAACAAAATAATCATATTTTTGGCATAAGAAATCTTTGCACACATAGGAAAACATCTCTTATCTTTACAAGATATTTTATATTTAATAATCTTGCCATTGCACTCCTTTGTGATGTGCCTAAGTCTTTTGTACATATTATTTATTGAATTGGTTGTCTTTTTAAGAATTGATTTATGGTTATATATAATGCAAATATCTTCTCCTACTCTGTGGTTTACCTTTTCACTGTCTTAATTGTGTCTTCTGATAAACAGAAGCCTCTAATTTTATTGGAGACCAATTAATCAATCTCTTAATTTATGGTTAGTGTTTTATGTGACATAGGAAATATTTTCTACCCCCAAGTTCATGAAGTTATTCTTCTATGTACTCTTTTGAAAGATTTATTGTTTTACCTTTCATATTTATATCTATAACCTGCCTGTAATTGATCATTTTTTTTCAGTGTTAAATAGGAAATAGGAAAAAATGTCTTACTGTGTTAGAACATTGGGCAGAATGTTGAAGGAAGTGTACATCCTTGATTCATGGAAAATTCTGAGAAAAACATTCAGTAATGGTCCATTATGTATGAAGGCTACTGTAGATTTTGTAAATACAGTTTTTCACATTACTGAAGCTCTCTTTTATCTCCAGTTTTCTAGAAGTTGTTTATTTTGAATGGTTGTTGGATTCATACAGATATAAATGTGTTATACCTTGCTGAGAGATTGGCGATTTTTAAAAATTATTCTGAAAGATTATTATTTATGGCAATGTTTTACTTTTAAAATCTAACTTGTCTGATACACACATAGCTACAGCAGCCTTCTTTTGATTAGTGTCTATAAGATATACTTTTTCCATTGTTTATAGGTCAGTTTTCCTGTATTTTTAATTTAGGTGTATCTCTCCTTGGCAGTACATTGTGCCCCCTACCTTCCAATCTGAATATTTTATTGTTCAATTGAAGAATCTGGTTTAGTTTATACTATATAATTAAAAATGTTCAATCCTGTTTAAATCTCCTGATTCTCTCATTTCTTGCTTTCTTCTGGATTAAATTACTTATTTATAATTCCATTTATTCATTCTATTAGTTTATACTCTATTAGTTTAATTCTATTATTTTTTTTTTAGATATATACTTTTAAAATATACTATTCTACTTGCAGGTACCCTAAAGCTTACAAGATTCGTGATTAATTCAAGTATATTTGTAATTATTCTTTTTACAACTTTCAAGGTGATATAAAGAACATAAAACTATTTATTAACTTCTTACCTTTCATGCTATCATTCTCATGTTTTTAGATTATAGATATATTTAAACTGTATGTTTTTGTTATTATTGCATCAATACTTACTTTTTATTTATTATTTAACACTCTGTATTGCTCTTTATTCCATCCTGCATTTCCATACTTCCACTCAAGATCATTATAATCATTTTTCATTTTTTTTCAACAACAAAAACACTTAAATTTAGCAGAGTGAAGGGAAAATTTATAATTATAAATTAAATGCATACTACTATCATCCATGTAAAATACTGAGAAAACATCAAGAAAAGTACAATAAAATTTAACAATGGATACGGGAAAATAGGTGACTTTTTCTCTTTATACTATGATTTCTTTCCATTTTTCAACAATGCACATGCATTATTTTTATAAATAAAAACACTTGAATTGAAAAAAATATATAGCCTAAGTTTTTGTGGAACTCTCAGCTGAAGAACATTTGGCTTAAAGCCAGAATTTTCCTCATGCTCATAAAAGAAGCCAGACTTCTGGCTTTTTTTTTTGGCTGCGTTGGGATTTCATTGCTGCGCTCGGGCTTTCTCTAGTTGCGTCGAGCGGGAGTGACTCTTTGTTACGGTGCGCAGGCTTCTCATTGTGGTGGCTTCTCTTGTTGTGGAGCACACAGCTCTAGGCATGCAGGCTCAGTAGTTGCAGCACGCGGGCCCTAGAGCTCACGGGCTTCAATAGTTGCGGCACATGGTCTCAGTAGTCGTGGCTTGCGGGCTCTAGAAAGCAGGCTCAGCAGTTGTAGTGCATGGGCTTGGTTGCTCCGCGGCATGTGGGATCTTCCCGGACCAGGGAATGAACCCAGGTCCTCAGCACTGGCAGGCATATTCTTAACCACTGTGCCACCAGGGAAGTCCTTATTATTATTTTAATTGTTTGTTAATGATAATTTATTTCAATATTTAGAGGAACAAGTCTTTATTTTACCTTCAATTTTATGTATTTTTTTCTGGCTATAGAATTCTAGTTCAGCAGGTATTTTTTCAGAACTGAAAAAAGTTCATTTAATCTGTCTTTTTCATTAATTCTGTTCAAGTGAGCTGTCAGCCTTACGGCTGATTTTTGAAGATAGTGTGCCATTTTGTCTTTTTTTTTTTTTTAAGTTTTCTCTTTGCCTTTAATTTTCAGCAACTTTACTATTATTTCCTTGAGTGTATTTTTTGTGTATTTTTATGCTTTGGGTTTATAGAATTCTTTTAATACATGGCTTAATCTATGTAATTAACTTCAATATTTTTACCCATTAGCTTTTAAAATATTGCTTTTAATTCTACCTCTCTCTTTCTCTCCCACTCTCACTTTCACTACCTCTTCATTGCTGAAGATACATAGTACTCAAATTTCCAGTAAGTTTGATTTCTTCACTATGTGCCATGTCACTTATGTTAATTTTTGAATTTTTTCATTATTTTTTCAACATGCTTCAGTCTTCATATATTTTTCTGATCTATCATCCAGTTTACTAATTCAGCTGTGATTAATCTGTTATTAAACCTATTTCCTAAGTTCTTAACCTGTTAAGGTGTTTTTCATTACAATTATTCAATTCTTCATGTATAGTTTCATTTACCTTGCACTCTATTTCATGTGCATATTAAATATATGAGAAAACTCCAGTGGGTGTGTCTCTATTGTATGCTTTTTGTCTCCTGGTTTCCAATCATGGGTTTATTTTCCCCTGCAATGCTTGGTAAAATTTTCATAAATGCCATATTATGTATGAAAATTTTAAAGAAAATTTGAAATCTAGATACCATCCAAAGAGCATTTACTGCTGCTCCAGACCAGAAAATAAATGCAATATATATAATATATATGTATATTTATGCATATGATATATGGAATATTTATATATAGAATATATATAGATTATATTTATACTTATACTTTAACTTATATTGTTTATCTTTCCATACCAGACCATACAGACTTTTTAAACTTTTTTATTTCACATTATTTTAAATTTACATGATACAAATATACTACATAGAGTTTTAGTGTATACTTCACCCAGCTTTTCCCAAAGATAGCATCTTACACAACTATTACCTGAATAAATATATTATCAAAACAACAAAGTCTCCATTGCTACAATGCTACCAACTACATTACAATTCACACCATATATGCATATAGCTCTTTTTAACTGGTACATTTTATGTAATTTTATGAGTCTACCATAGTTTAGTTAACCAATGTTATGATAGACAATCATGCTACTTCCTGCTGTTCTTGCTATTACAAACAATGTTGCAGTTATATTTATCTACATAGCATATATCTTTGTGAATTTGTATGAGACTATCTGCAAAACTGACTGAAGAGATTGCTTGGTTTAGCTTTTCCTTTTTCATAAATATTGCCAAAATATTGTGTAAAAATTCAATGGATTTATAATTCCAGCAGTTAAACTCTCTTCAAAATGTTGTAGTATCAAACTTTGCCAAACTAAGTAAAAATATTGCTTTATCTTGCATTTCCTTGAATAATATTGTATATTGTTTTATATGTTTAGTGGTCTCTTGTGTATTGTATTCTAGGAACTGTCATATTTTTTCCTATTGTTTCTAGTTTGATTAATCATAAAAGCACTTTGTGTGGTCAAGAAATTAGCATTTTGTCATACAGCCTGAAAATATATTACCAGTTAAAAACTTTTGCAACAGCTTATCTACTTTTCTATGAAGAATGTATTTTATGTAAATTTATTAATCTTGCTCTTTATGACTTCTGAATTCAAGTCATTTTCCTGTCTTTTAGTAAAGTTTTAAATTTATCTCCATTTATGTCCAACACCTATTTTAGTAAATTTATTCCTATTATTTTAAATTTTTTCTAATAAAATTGGAATTTTTTTCTCCTTTTCCAGTTTTTATATGGCTTTAAAATATTAAAAAATCAATTGATTTTATATAATAATGTTTTTACTCAAATGTTCACTGAATTTGCATCTTTTAAAACAACTTTTTCACCGATTATCTTTAATTTTTCAGTTATTCAATCTTATCATCTGCAAAAGGCTAATTTTGCTTTTCCTGTGCAATATTTACATATCATATTTACTTTTCACATCAAAATGTCCTGCTAGAACTCCCAGAGTAATGTTAAATAATAAAGATCAGCATAGATATCTTTGTACTGTCCTAGACATTGATGGGAAAAGCTTAGTGATTCTCCATTTAGAATGCAGCTGACTTTTGAATATTTATATATCTATAGCCATACAATATATCTATGTATATCCATGTGCTAAATAAGAATCCATCTGTTCTTGTTTCATTAAATGAAAGTCAGCATTGATTCCTAATTAAACATCAGAAACTTTTTATCATTTATGGAGTTCATTGATTTTTTTCTTTTTTGATTTATTTCTTTTTTCTTTTATTCTTTTTCATTTGTTTTCTTTATGATATACATGCATTCTTAACAATAACCTTTGAATTACATATATACACAGACACACACACACACACGCACACTGGATTCAAATTGCAAAACTTTTAGTAAAGATAAATATGTTTATTAGTAAGCTGAGTATATAATGTTAGTTTTTGTGTTTTAATTGTGCTTTTTATAAATTTTTGTATTTATATAAAAGCTTAATTCAAAAATTAATTAGAATCTCTCTTGATGTTTTTGTGCTCTGGAATATTTTCAATAGCATCAGAATTATTTTTCTTTTGAAATTTGAGAAAATGTACCCAGGAAACCATCAAGCTTGCAATATTTTTCTAGTAACTTGTGTTTTTTCTCACACATTTTTATAATTACTATTCTAAGTTTTCTATATCTTGTTTAGTCATTTTCTTTAATTACCTGAACAAATTCATGTTTTCAAATAAGGTTGAGAACAGGCAATTCTACTTTTAATGTATACCTTAAGCTTTGGCATATCTCCTGAACTTCAACCTTACATATTCCTGTATACAATCAATGGCTCCTCTTGACTGTTTAACACACTTGAAAGACTTAATACAGTCCAAACCAAGCTCTTGATATTTTTCCCCAAATTAATTTACCTTAGTGGCTGCTATGTCAGTAAACAGTAATTCTAAACTCCCGGGTTCTTAAGGTGGTAAAAATGCTTTGGTGTCATCTTTCACTGTTCTCTTCCTTTCAAAATCCATCAGCTAGTCCTGTTGGCTCAACCTTCAAAACATATCCAGAAACCAGACTCTACTTACTTTCCTCTCATTCACACTACCTAAGGCAACATCATGCCTCTTCTAGAGGGCAGCATTTGACTTCTGAAGGTTGTCCTCACTTTGGTCTTAGACTTTCCACTGTATGGCAAATGTCATCTTTGAAAATGTGAGATCATGTCACAACCTTGTTCAAAACTGTACAATGTTTATTCCTCCCCCTGCTCCCACTGCCTTCATTTCCATTTAGTCTTTTATCCATTTCCCTTTCCTTCTAGAAAATTGAAATACAGAAGTCACTATGTAGGGCTGCAGGCCTAGCAGTTTTCCCACCAAAGTGCAGGAGGGAGTTCTGTGGTGGCCCTGGTCGTGGTGTTAGAGACTAAATGGGAATAGTCTACAAAGTGGCAGAGTGACTGGCTGATGAGGAATATTATACCATGAGTAGAGTTAGGAGGCACAGGGTCAGAAAATGTAGGCAGCCTGATAATAGGGTTGGATGGAGGGTTTTGGGCGGGGAGTGAGCAGTGCAGAGTTTTAGAAACTGGATGAGTGAGAAGCGTGTCCAAAGTGGGGTGGGGTAAGGAGGTTTTTTGCAGGCAGTGGCCTGGGGAGGAGTGTCCAAGCCTGAGCTGGGTAAACGGGGTCTCTGTGGAGGGGACGGGGAGCAGCTATGACAAGAACAAAGACAACCACCAAACCATATTTAACCACCAAAACATATTTAAAGCATCTGCTAATGTCACCTTTGTTAGCATCTCAATTTAAAGCAAGTCTCATGGCGAAACCCAAAGTCCATTAGAGGTGGAAATATGTACTCTGAACACTCTATTGCAAATCACATAGCAAAAAGTATATATATATATATAATTCTATTGCATACTCAGACTGAAGAATCTAGAATACTAAGGCATTCTTCCTCATCCATCCATGCCATTAAACTCATTTTCCTCCATTAATAGTTTATGATTTTTTCAAGGCTATATAATTTGCTTTTATAGAAATATGTGTGTGTTGTGTGAAATCTGAAGGAGTAAATGTAAGATCTCAGTATCCTTCATTATACAATCTGTATATTGCAATATACAGTTCACAATCATTTGTTCCAAACCTAGTTTTATGAGAAATATTTTTTCCTATTAATCAGTGTTTTTTTATCATTTTTCATCGGTTTTAGGAAATGTAATAAAAATCTCTTTACTATGTCACTTTTTATGTAAATTTTTAATTTTTAAACATCAGTCTATTACCAGAAAAAAATGCATTAAATCCTTAGTTATGTAATCAGATCAAAATATTTCACTCTTTTAGACCATATTACAACTAGGTCTTGATTCATTTATCTTTTTGATATACCTGTTTTTAAAAACATTTTCTCTAATTAGCTCCAGAATTTACTGCATCTTCTTCCTTCCAATGGATTTCTTTTACTTAATGTAGTTCTTTTAATGATGAGTACATTTATATTACTATTTTAAACTGAAGTTTGAGTCACACACTCAGTGACAGAAGAGAAAAAACAAAAGAAAAAATTCATGGCTATTTTCAAGGGGATTAATAATATCTTTCAGTGTCTCTGTGGCTATATTCACAGAGTCTCAGACAAGGCCACACCAAAAGCGGAGGTGAACAATTGAGTATATTACCAACAAATTAATATTGGTTCACATGATTTATTTAATTACACTAGGGCCATTGAAAGATAATTAACTTGCAATCAAGAAACCTGAATTCTACTCTTGATACTGCCCAATAATTTATGACTTTGGACAAGTCACTTAACATGTCTTTCACAGGTTTTTGACTGTTCTGGATTCTATGTGGAGTCCATCCCTAACTCTCTAATAGACTTTTTTCTTTTGCCATCTGAAAATAAAATAATTTAAAATGATGGATAAAATGACTGTTATTGGCAAGGTCTATATTCAACATTTTATACTCTATGTATAAACAAAATAATAAAAGCATAAAAGTTTGAGAAAATTTTAAGCAAAATGAAATAACTGAATTCATCAGGAATTTTAGGAATCTTACAACTGTACTAATGGTAGCATTCATGTTAATATAATGTTTGAGGATTGATTTCAAATATCTTCTAATAATCACATGGTAAAATTAGAACCAGTTACTTGAAAATCCCTACTGCTGACTTTGATCAAGAAGGCAATTTTGGAAAAAAGACAATGTTATAAATTGAATGTTTATGTCCTGCCAATAATCACATGATAAAAACCTAATCCCCAGTGTTTTGTATTTGAAGATGAGGTCTTTGGGAGGTAATTAGGTCATGAATGTAGAGCAGTCATGATGAGACTAGTGCCCTTTTAAGAAGAAACGAGAGAGCTTCCTTTCTGTGTCATATGTGAGGACTTAAACAGGAAGAGAGTTCTCTCCAGGAATCAGATCAGCTGGCACCTTGATCTTGGACTTCCCAGTCTCCAAAACAGTGAGAAATACATTTCTGTTGTTTAAGCCACCCTGTCTATATAGCAGCCCAAACTGAATAAAACAGACTGGATATAGTTCTCCCACATATAGACTCTGTATAGAGTCTTCCTTTTAAAAATTGGGACCACGGGTTATTTAAGTTATTTTACTCTGTCAAATTGATAAAAGTTACTTGATAATACAAAAATTATAAACCTGAAAATACAGTATACAGAGATAGTTGAATAGACAAATGAGTTTCATAACCCTTTTTTAAAGGCAGCCTAAAAATATATCCTGAATCTTTGTGCTCTTAAATATATGGCATGCTGAAGACATATGGAATATTGAAACACTTAGTGGGTCTATTTAGACATAAGGCCCTAAGCATTAAGAAGTATCTATTTATTAATACTTTCTGCACAGAACACTAATTCATGGAAATGGCAGCTACACATGGATCAGGAAACGACTCTAAGTGCATTCTTACAATGATAAAGCACATCTGAAGGACTTCTGTAGCCCTGGATTGCTAAGCAGATTCTTGAACCAAAATATTTTATGCACATAGCAGCATAATAACAGTGTTGTCCCCAAGTAGCTGCTGGGCCAGAGACATTTTAGGGTTTCTTAAAAAAAAGAAAAAGTGAAACTTTAAACATTTTATTATTTTAGGAAAAGCACACAGTTTGGACTGTGTTCAGAATTAGCACACAGGTTAGGAAGAAAGTAAAAATCATCACAATGCTGTGATACAGTGCTTATGCTATTTATCTGGAGAAGAGATTATTTAAAGAATGTGTTAGGGCTCTCCATTAGGATATACATATATATATATGTGCATATATATATATAAGTAAAATTTATATATATATACATATATATAGTGTGTGTGTGTTTTCTACACAAATGGAAGTTTCCTTAAATTTTAGTTAGAATTTTCAAAGGCATTATATATTTAGATTAATGAAACACTTTATAACTTTACAAAACCATTTTCCAAAACAATCCTGAATGATAGGACTTTTTCCTTGTAGTTTTATTTTAGTCGTAGTTTTATTTAGTTTTATTTGTAGTTTTATTTAGTTTATTTAAACTTAGTCTCAGATTGGAGAGCACAAAATGCCCAAAGTCAAAGGGCAATGGTGGAATATAGGGATTTATACTCAGGTCATATGACTCCCAGACATGTCTGTTCCAATATCCTAAGCTCATCTTAGACTTTGGATGAGGCAAAGTTTCATATTTCTCCCCCAGCACTTACTAGAAGGATTATATATTTAAACATTTTTTAAATTTTGTATTGGACTACAGTTGATTTACAATGTTGTGTTAGTTTCAGGTGTACAGCAAAGTGATTCAGTTATACACATACGTATATCTATTCTTTCTCAGTTTCTTTTTACTCTGCTCAATTATCTGTAGAAGGATTATCTTGAATGAGATCCAACATCTCTGACCTCAGGATCATCATCTCATAATAAGGATAATTCTACTACCTAATCCAGATGATTATTCTAGATATTAATTGATTTAAAATACAATTGGTAAAATTATTAGACCATCAGTCCATAATAAACTTTTAAATGTTAAGTAATGCTATCATCATTGTTAATACAATTTAATAACAACAAATAACTCCAGTGCAATGATGGTGTATGTCAAACAACCGATGCTCCAGGGGAAATAAAAAGCCCAGATTTGCTCATTTCCATTGTCTAAATGCCCCTCTTTTCCCCTCCTCCCCAACAACACTGATTTAAAGCTCCCAAAGTGACTTCACTGACTGTTGAGTTGGGAAAACATCCATGAAATTTGTGTGATGTGGTTCCAGCATACCACTGTCTAGCACCACCATTTCTTTTAAGTAAGGAAACTGTGTTTGTTGCAAAATACATTGTGATAACTTACTTTGTATGTGATTTGGAGGTGGGCAGGAACCAAAACAACCAAAGAGAGCATGCAAAGTCTTTGTAGGGAAAAAAAAAAAAAGAAAGAAAATTAAAACTGACAAATTTGTCTGTGTTTCTCCATGGGAAAATGAGGTAAGAAGAAAATAATAGAAAATGAGGGTAGCGAGAGTCCGGAGGGGAACCAGGGACATGTCAGTGTCTGGGAGACAAAAAATTAACTTCACAGTAAATGTTGTTGGCAAAGGACTTATATAAACAAGATTGTATGATTTTTTTTTGAAAATTATTTTTTTGTAAAATATTTAAACTCTTTACAATTCACTCCAGTTAACACTGATTATTTACAACTCTTGGAATCATTTGCTATGTACCCAGGGATAAAGTTTTCCTAAAACTCTTAAAAATATGTTGCAGCTAATGGTGATTATAAAATTTTTAAAGTGATAAAATTTTTAAAACCATATTTTACAACTGTTCAAAAATTTATAGTTGTTTACATTATATTTGAACACTGTATTTGGACTTCTTTTGCAGAATTCCCAGATGTAAACTATTGTTATTTTGGTGGCTTATCAATTTATTGCCAGGATTCACCACCAGAGAACAGTGAGTGTTCTAGTGGCTTTCTTTAAATCATCCCACTGTGTCCTATTATTACTTTAGCCTGAATGTATTTATCATCAGTAAATCTTTTTGCCTGTAATTTTAAAACATTTAGCATCCCATTCCACTTAATTTGCAACCCTGTTTTATTGCAGTTTGTCTTATTAACAAGGAAGATATATCCAATTATTATTGTAGTATTAATAATATTTGAAGTATTAGATATTTCTACATAAAAAAAGTCTTGTTAGTGTTCTTATTTTTTCCTTCATTCTTTATTCTTTTATTTATTGTTTTTTTGATGTCAGTCAATTTAGTTTCTTTGGGCACAGCAAAAATGCAATATCTATTTCTAAATTAAATAATTATTGAAAGTAATTTTCAAATAAATTCATACATTCAAGGGAACTATTGCTAGTACAACTTCAAAAAATCAATCTTTCAGAATGATTTGATGCTACATGACTCTACAAAATATATATATATATATATATATAAAATATATATATTATTATATATATATATTTCATCATTAAGATTTTACCCATCCTCAGAAATGGTGTGTCACATGCCCAAGGAATAGCTCCTCAGAATTCAGATGTGCAAGAACTTCTCCGCATAAATCTAAATTCCAGCTCCATAGGGAGTCTGTTAGTCTGCTCAGGCTGCCATAACAAAATGTTATAAACTGGGTGGCTTAAACATAGTTGTATCTTTGCTCACAGATCTGGAAACTAGAAGTCCAATATCAAGGTGCTGAAAGGGTGGGTTTCTCTTCAGACTTCTCTCCTTGGCTTGCAGACCTTCTAGACATGTCCTCACATGATCTTTCCTCTGTGCACACACATTCCTGGTGTCTCCTTCTCTTCTTATAAGGACACCACACTTACTGAATTAGGACACCACCCTTACAAACTCATCTAACCATAACTACCTCCTTGAAGGTCCTATCTCCAAATAGAGTCACATTGAGGGTCAGGCTTCAACCAATGAATTTGGGGAGAACACAGTTCAGTCCATTACAGGGCTCCTCATCTATGTTTATAGATTTTAATTATTTGAAACTCCTCTCTTTGTTCTCTTAGGCAGAGATGTGGTAGCTTTCTGTTATCTAGTTAATATCTTTATTAGATATCAACAAGACATCATCAAGTCTTTATTAAATTATCTTTGAATAACTAATGTGGATTCTGGTTCCTTACTGAACCTGACACAAACACCGCCCTACTAATGTTGGCCTTGACCATTTGATTTGCCTTGGCAAATGTGATGGTGCCCCACCTGGTAAAGTTGTAGTTGTGTTTCTCCCTTTGAGCCTCATACAATTACTACAAGAACTCAGAGCTTTCATTTGGTAGCTGCTAGATCTTAAGTCTAGGTTCTAAAATAAAGACTTGTAGAGCCCCAGCCACTGCAGCACAAAGCAGAGCTGAACAGATGAGACCCACATACATCTAGAAGAATAAATCACTGCTATTATAAATTACTGAGATTAGGGGTGGTGTTTACTGAATATCATTTTGACAATAGTCTGCTGATAAGATCCTTTCCTATGTGTTCTTCCCTGTATTTCTACGGGGTAATTCTTTGCTCCAGAAGGTAGTGTAATCACAACAAAAATATGGCAGAGCTTAAATCAGTGTCTCAAATTGTGGTCGGTAGATTATTTGGAGTGCCATTTATTATTAATAAGCACTCAATCATAAGTTATCTATTATTATTATTGTTCTCTACTGGGACTTAGATTACCTGTTAAATATTCAGATTACTGAGTTCCATCTACTCTTTCAAATCTCTGAGGTTGGGCCCAGAAATTTGCATTTTAACAAGGTTCATAGTTAATTCCAAATGATTTCTATAACTGATCCTCTTTCTGTGAATAATTTCTGATGCTCACATACCATTTTAGTAGATTTGGTTATTCACTTTTCTAGTGTCCAAAAACACTTAGTATTTAAAAATCAATAAGTCATTGTTCATGTTGAATGTATACCTTATTAGCCACAGTTTTTCTACGTAGGAGGTATGTTTTATTCATCATTTTTATATGTAGAAACTACCCCCAGTGGGTTTAATAAAAGTTTGCAGAATGACACAGATGGGGAAAAGAAAGTAAATGAGAGGAATAGGGAGATAGATAATTTGGAGCTGGCCTTGGGGACAAGAGAGAGGGATGTCCTGACTGAGAGAGTCTTAAAAGGTAGCAGTTTGACAAGGATAAATCTTGCAAACTTGGTGAATTTGTCTAAGACCACATCATCTGATTAGCATTGACAACCAGGCCTCTGACAAGTATGACATTAGTTTCCACTGACTACACTTGGAGAATCTGAATTGAACTATCTAAGAGAATAGATGAGAATTCAGTAAAGGCCCTCAGAGATGACATATGATTTAATTTAATTTAACGTTTAATATTTTTTCAAGAAATATTTTGATCATACTGTGTCTCACGTCTACTATAAGAATTTTGAATTCTCTCTTTCCCTCTCCATATATATATGCATATATGTGTATATATATAAATACACACACACATATATATATAAAATATATGTGCATATGTTTTTAAACACTGAACAAAATTTACACCTCATTTTTCACTGAATTCCCAAAAGACAGTTAAATCTTTCTACACTCTTACTCCTGGATTCATACCTGGAATAATGATATTATCTCTCTCAACATTTACACAATGTCTTACTGTGCTCTGCCATCATAAGGCAGCTGCAAAGCATTATTCAATGTGTAAAGACGTTATTAAGTCACATCTCAGTTGTATGAAGGTGGAAGAGAGTCGTGAAAGCAGAGGGCTTGACCTAAGACTTTAGCATACAGCCTTCTTCCTTTTTGATAAATAAGCTTAAACCTAAAGAGATTAATTCAACTTATTCCACTGTGGCCTGCAGCCTTGAAAGTGTACAGAAGATGCCAAAGGCTTCACAATCAGATAAAAACATGCTCTTGTTATTTTCTATAGTGGAGCAATAGAGTGGCAATGCTATTTGTAAGGAAATCCCTGACCTACTTGAGTGCTTACCTTTTTTATCCTACTGAGAGCATTATTCAGCCTACAGAAATGGATACCCAGAGGCCAGCAGGAAGTTATTTGGTTTTATAGCTTTATATCATGTAACAGACTTTGAAGGATTAAAAAAATCAGGGAAGCTTCATTAGAATATTATAATTAATCCCACAGTAAAAACACTAAGAAGAAAGGAAATTGGAGGATTTACAACACAAAAGTAAAAAATATGCCAAGTATGTGGGAGAATGAGGGAATCTCTTTTGGCCAAGAAATGTGGTTAGGAATTTAATTGACTGGAATGGCTTCACTCAGTGGGGATTAGGACAAAAGAAGCTAAACATACAAAAAGTATATCTTCTTAGTTTAGGCTGCTGTAACAAACTACCTTAGCCAGGGTGGCTTATAAACAATAGAAATTTATTTCTCATAGTTCTGGAGGCTGGAGTCTGTGATCAGGGTGCCAGCATGGTCAGGTTCTGGTGAGAGCTCTCTTCCTGTTTGCAGACTGACAACGTCTTGTATCCTCCCATGGTAGAGAGCAGAGACAGGAAGCAAGCTCTCTTGTGACTCTTATAAGGGCACTAATCCCCTTCATGAAGGTTCCACCCTCATGACCTCATCTAATCCTAATTACTTCCCAAAAACCCACCTCCTAATACCACCACTTTGAAGGTAGGGTTTCAATGTATGAATTTTGGAATGACACAAATATTCAGTCCACAACAGGGCACAATAAATATGGGATGCTGATGAGAAATAAAATTTAAATAAATTATCACAAAAGACAGCTTGAGCATTTTAAATTCAAAATATTATTTTATAAATACATACTAAACATTGTGTTCTGAATTTAACTGATACCAAGCAGGACCCTGTGGGACCCCTGGGCACAAAAGCCTTTCTGTGTCCACTGTTTCTTGATTACAGGAAATAGGCTTCATTCAGCCTCCATGACTTTCCTTGAGTTCCAAAGAGCAGGTTCAAACTGTTGCTAATTAGGGAAGGGAGGGGATGTGGAGACAAGGCAGGAACAGTCAAGAGAAATAACAATGCAGCCTTGGAGCAAGGTCCTGGTTCCCCCTCAAGGGGAACAAATCTTTGAGCTGTTTTGCAGATTCTGAAATGCCCACCAGGTAGGGTATGCTGCCCACAAGCAAGCAGACTCAAGACCATTTGGAACCGGAGGGTTGATGATGTTGGCTTCCACTTATCTCACCACCAATCAATCAGAAGAATGTCCACGAGCTGATCACGCCCTCTTTGAACAATTACTATAGAACTTCTCACTACCCCCTCCAAGTTGGGACACACAGTTTTGAGGGCACTAGCCCACTGCGGACCCTTTTGCCTGGCAAAGCAATAAAGCTATTCTTTTCTACTTCACCCAAAACTCTGTCTCTGAAAATTAATTCAGTGCCAGGGTACAGAGGCAAGATTTGGCTTCATAACCAAAATTACATTTTATCCATCTTATAATTTCAGTATCAACAATCAGCTGTGGACATTCTTGTATTCAATTTTCATCAAAGAGCAATTCACTCATTTTTAGTTCTTGTCAACTTTAGAAGCTTTCTTTTCCCATTTTCTTCTCTTTCTCTCTTTTTTTTTTTAAATTTGAGAGTTGTTTTGACTAATAATGAAACCTACAATGTAATTTTCTTATCACATGACAATAAAAGCTACTATTTCTTTTAGAACTAATAAGCTACAATGATAATTTCCTTTCCATATGTGTTTAATTATATGTTACAAATAGAAACCAATGTACTTTCAAACAGAATCTTAAAACCTACAAAACAACAAGCCCATCCTAATTCTTATTAAAAATACATATTTATAACCATGTTTTTGCTGATACAGGGCAATCCCTTTATTTAACCTCATCTATTATTGTGGCAATTTCTAATTTTTCACCAGGTAAGACCTTATAAAACTTTCGCTAAGCTCAGGATGTTTCTACCTATGAATTATTTAATTGCTAATTTGATCTCTTCTAAAGGAGATGAAGCATCCACACCCAATCAATCTACTGAAGTAAGCATGGGATGAATGTCTTTTTTCAGAAATCAAGAGAGCATATCCTCCTCCAGTATTTCTGATGAAGGATGTAAGACTCTATAATAGAATTGGAATGCTTGGTTAATTGCCATTGCTTGCATAAGTGAGTGCCCTCATATCTCTACTAAGTAGGACAAAGCTATTTCAGTGAGTTTGCATATAAATGTTCAAGAGCTTATACATGCTTACTAATATAATTTGCACTAATTATAATGATCATTGCCTAGGTTATTGATATAATAATAATAATCACAAGGATTTACCAAAAATTTCATGTTGAATTCTTATGTACATTAACCCTTTCTCAATCAATGATCCAATGATCCTTTCTCAATCAAGAAGGAAAGCTAAGTTTTAGAGAAGTGATACAGGATAAAGTCACACAGTGGACAAGGTCACACAGAACAGAGTTAGAGATGGCAACAAGAAGTCTAAATGAATCCAAAACTGGTGTCCTTGAGCACTTCAAATTATTTATCATAGTATCTGCCTCCTACTCTAGAACTACAGTATCTGTTTCCTTAGTTCAAAGATTTGAAAATATGCATCAAAAGGCTTTTTTTAAAACATAGTTTGAGGCAAGAATTTCTAACAACTTATTTCTCTCCTGCTTTTACAAATTATAGTAATTTTAGTGCATTGGTTGCAAATAAAGGATGGATCTAGAAGATTATTGAATTACAGGGGTCGATTACAATAAGATTAAATATATCTCTTTTACTAATACAAATTACTGAATTTAGGTCAAACAAAAGTAAACACCATCCTAGAAATACAAATAATCATACACATTTATTGAGAGTTGAGCACTTATTGTGCATTTCTCATTAAAATTTAAATTAAACTATACAATATAATGTACATATTGGGGTGGAAATGTTGACTTTAACTCATTCTAATAACATTTTAACACTATACAGATTTTGGCCTTTCCCAGACATTTACATTTCCACATATTTAAAGGCTACTCTAAAAAGAAGAAAGTAGAAAGCATAAACAAGGCACACACTTTTTCTGTTATATTTCCCACAGTTTCTATGAAGATATTTTGCACTTTGATTAGATTCTTTAAAATATTTGTTGCAATGAATTTAAATTTTACAGTTAATGTCTTGGAAAAGTACCTACATGTGTATTTTTATTTTAATCGACAAATCTATAAGTACTTGTTCTAGGACATGTACAAACATGCAGGAGTAAACAATGTGTTCCCTGCCCTCAAGGAACACTTAGTCTAATCAAAGACATCTTTTGTATTATATGCTGAAAGACAACACTCATATTCCTGTGAGTTTGAGACATAAATAATACATCTCTATGAATCAGATTTTAAAAATTGTCAGCAAATTTGGTCTATTAATTTTTGAAGTTGAGAAGTATCAGTTACTGCCAATATCTTCTCCCATTCGTATTTATTTATTTATTTATGGCTACACCATGTGGTTTGCGGGATCTTAGTTCCCCAACCAGGGATTGAACCCAGGCCACTGCAGTGAAAGCACCAAGTCCTAACCACTGGAACACCAGGGAATTCCCTCTCTTCTCTCATTCTTATCAATTAATGGAACCCTAATGATTTAGATGAGCACATGTTCAATAGGAATAAAAAAGTATGTTTCCTAGCTCATTTTGCATCTTGGTGGGGTAAGGTAACTAAGATTTTGCCAACAGGATATCATCCAAAGTCTTCTGTTTAACTTGCAGGAAATACATTTAAGGGAGTGAGGACATGTTTTTTTCCTGCTTTTCTTCTCATAGAATTCAGAAGTGACAACAGGAGTTTTATCTGCTATTATGGGTAGAGTGATCATATAACTTATTGTTCAATATGGAATATTACAGAGTGAAAAGAGGTATTTCTAATAATTAATACAATAGGTGTAAAGTATAAATGTACTGGGAAAACCAATATATATTGTCACTCTAAACTTAGGATTGTAAGAAGAATCCTACTAATGAGGATTGTGGAGGCACATAATATTGTAAAAGCTTACATACCTGATACCCTGAAGCCTCAATACAAGATTCTAATTATCTTGTAGGCATCTCTTCTGTGAAAGCATAGCACATTTCAATCTTTTTAGAACTCTTACTTGATAGTTTCTGTCACATGTGACAGACTGTAATCTTAACTAGGACAGTATTTGAAATAAGTACTTTGTGCTACTTAAGACAGAATCTAAAATATTTTCATTGTCTTCGGTCAAGAAGAGGGTCAGTGAAGATATTACTGTAGTTTGGAGAGCTGGGAACCTTTTTTAAATCTTGGCAAAATATTTGGTTAAATTGTCCACAACTGTTTCAATAAAATTAAGCTAAATTATGCTACAAAAACAAAAACGCCAAAATCTCAGTGGCTCAACACAATAAACATTTATCAATGTAGCAGAGTTCACATGTGGCTCTAAGCAGCTGTTATCCACATTTCACACTACATAAATTTGGGTGTAATTTCATCTAAACTCAATGTAGGAAAGGAGACGTGAATATTATTCAATGGCTCTTCTACCTATAGGTGACTTAAATCAAACCCACTTAATTTTCAATGAAAATGGAAAATCACGTGACTATGTTTAACTTCTGAGGGTGGGTTATGCAATCATTCTGTATAAACTGGAAAGGAAAGATACCACAAATATTGGTAAACACTAGTGAATTCTGCTATATCTGCTAGCAAACAAAGCTAGAACATTGAGGCAAATGTTAGGAAAAATTCAGAAAATTGGAATTTGCTATTTTCTTCTCGCTTTTTAAAAGTAAATTCTCATAAGAGAGAGAGATAAAATTAGGCTAAGACGTATCAGTGAGCAGAAATAAATGGAAACAAATTTAGATTTTCTAAAGAAGGTATTCTTGCATTTTACAGTACAGATTTATTCCCATAATTTGGAGCCTTAAAGGGATGTGAAAGAAAGAAAGAAAGAAAGAAAGAAAGAAAGAAAGAAAGAAAGAAAGAAAGAAAGAAAGAAAGAAAGAAAGAAAGCCAAAAACCTGAGGTCAGAAATTTGATGCTTAAGAGACATTAACCTTCTCACTCAAATTTGCATTGAGTTGGGGGAAGCAGTTATTCTAAGATAGAGGCCAGTGAGTAATAGACTTGAATTTCCATGGCTGTGATCATGGAAAGAGAAGAACTTTGACTTTAGTTACATTTATACATGGAATTGATCAAAAGCCAACTAGACAAGCTTCCTGACATCTTGGAGCTGGAATTCTAATGGGAGATACACAGAATAAACTATAAGTAAATTGCATAATATTTTTGAAGATAAGTACTTTGGGAAATAAAGCAGAAAATGTGGTCTATGATAAGGGATATTAGTAGCAATGAGGTACAGGTAAATTTTAAGATAGATTGAAAAGATTAGACATCTATAACAAGTTGGCATTTGAGAAAAGACTAAAAGCAAACAATGGATAAAACTTCTAAACATCTGGGAGAAGGATGTCTTGGCATTGTGTAGCAGCTAATGTAAAAGTAGACCCACCATGTCCAGTAAGTATTACAAAACAGAGGACAGTGTGACTGGAAGTGTTGGCTGCTCTTGAGATCTGAGAACAAATATTGAGGCATATCATGCAGCAGCTTGTTGGTCTTTGTAAGGACTTTGATTTTTCCCTCAATGAAATGGGAGGCTATTGGTGAGTTTTGAGCAAAGGAGGTGCATGATCTGATTTGTCTTTTAAGAGAATTGCTCTGGCTTGAGTCATGATTTAGACTATATCCAGTCAAGGAAAGTAGCAATGGAAATAGAGTGTTTTTACATTAATCAAGGAAAAAAACGATGAATTGCTGGCATTGAAAGTAGAAAAAAAAAACCCTGATCCATCTTCCCTGATGGTTTTCACATGAAAGAATGAGAAGATTTGAGTATAAGCCCATACTCCATATTTTTGTCTGGAGTAATTCAAAGGTTGATTTAACATTCACTTAGATGAAGAAGATCACAGGTAAATATTTGGGGGGCTAGAGTATAGGTAGGGAAGAAGAAATGTTATGTTCATATGGATAAGCTAGGTTTCAGAAGTCTACTAGATGTCTAGGTGGATGAGTTAACTAAGCCATTGGATATACTAGTCTAGGTTTGAGGAGAGAGGACAGACTAAAGATATGTATTTGGTACATCGCTTTGGCAAAGCAATGATACTAAAGGTCTTGAGATGATCAAAGCAAGAGAGAGTTACTATAGATAAAAAGTAAGAAAGGAGGAAAAAAAAGAATTAGTCTCAGAACACTACAATATTAAAATATAAGGGAGAGGAGATAGAAGCTGAAAAAGAAACTGTGATGAAATGAACAATGGAAGTAGGAGGAAAACCATTAAATCATGGTATCCTGGATGTGAAGTGAAGAAAGTATTGTCAAAAAAGGAGTACCCGAGTTCTGAGGGAATAGTCCCCAAAGATTGTCCTTACTTCTGACACCCAATGTAAGTTTAGGGGGTTCCCCAAACTACCCTCAAATACAATAATTCACTAGAAAGATTCACAGAACTCACTGAATTGCACTCACAGTCATGAATTATTACAGGGAAGTTATACAATAAAATTATCCAAAAGAAGAAATGCCATGGGCAGAGTCTGGGATGATTCCAAATATGAAATTTCCATTGTCCTCAGGACAGATTACTCTCCTAATGTTGATGTCTGACAATCTGCATAGAGTATTTCCAACTGGGAAAGCTCATCAAGCTTCAGTGTCCAAGACTTTTTATTGGGGAATCATTGTAGTAGTAAGGATTGATTGTTTGATTTTCCACATGGTAGAACTCAGTCTCCCATCTCCCGTTCCCTGGAGATTGAGCTGATATCATGGGCCCACCATGAATCACCTTGTTAACATAAATTATCAAGTGTGGTTCCAGAGGCCCATCAAGAATAACAAAGACATTCTTATCAGTCAGGAAATTCCAAGGCTTTAAAGGCTATTTCCCAGAGGCAAGGGACAAAGGTCAGACATCTCTTTGGGCAAGGTCAAATTCTTTTCTACCCATGGAGTGAGTGATTATATCATATGCTGCTGAAAGGTCACATAATTATTGAAGAAATACAACGTTTTTATACGTTGATGGTAATGATCCTCTAGGAAGTAAATGTTGACAATGTATAAGGAAGAGGGAAGAATCTCTGGAGCAAAGTTTTTAAGTATATAAGATCAGATGGAATCTGACCCCCATGAAGAAAGATTGGCTGTATGATGGTTTACTCAAGTTAAGGTAAAAGACTTGGTACGTGGGTGCAAATACTGGAAAATGGATTGATGTGGTATAAGTCTGTAGAAATTCTTTTCAGATTACTATAATATTTTTCACTGACATATGAAGCGAAGTCATTAGATAAGTGTGAGGATGGGAGAGGAGGTATTGACCATTTAAAAAGAAAGCAGAAAGTGTGGAAAAGACTCCTAGGAGTACAGAAGAATTAATGGATTAAAGTATGGTATGATTTCCTTCAACAATAAGCATTCACTTGAAGTTAGTTGTCATACATTTAAATGCTTCTGTTTACTGTGGTTTTTAGGGTTACCTCCAGCCGAATTAAGACGCATGATGCAGGTGCGAAATAGAGTGGGATTTACAAGGACTGTGATTTTGTCAAGTGTACAAGTGTTTCATCATTTGGCTCACTCTTTCTCTCCCACCCAGATTTATCATTTACATTTCAAACTCTTACTTCGCATCCCAGGAGGTTGGGCCCTATAAATGGCGTCACAAGGGCACTCTTCGCAATTGACTTCAAATTGAGGCTCAACCAATGAAAGGCTCTGAGAGGAGACTGGAGAGTAGGAGAAAAAATAATTCAGGATATTTCTTTCTATGCCCTCTCCCCTCTGGAAGGTCTTTTCTAACAGGAGCAGTGTCTCTGTCATTGTTATAGTTCTCAGTGGAACAGCCATGCTGTTGGATCTTGTTGCTTCAGTCTCAAGACTGTCAATGCCTTTCCACAATTGGCAGGCCCCGGCTGCTTCACCATCCACAGCTGCTTCCATTAGTACTGCTGACACCTCCATAAATATTCCCTCCATGGAAAATCTTGAACCATATGAGTGGGAGTCTTTTTCTGTCAGTGCACTAGTACTTCACATGAGTATGACAAACTAAAGTCCTTTAGGGTTTATTCAAAGATGAGATTATAATAATTGACCATGGAATATATTAAGTGAATATTTGTTATACCTCTATTATGATTGCAGATTTTGAATCAGAAAGGAATTTTTGAGACAAGATCTTCATATGCTATTAACTTGACCTCAACTCTATACAAACGAGGCAATTAAGATCCAGATTGCTTTGTTTCTTAGTGTTTTTGTTTTTGTTTTTGTTTTGTTGATTTTTCATTTGACAAAGGTCTCAGACAAGGCAAATGACAGAAATAGGACTAAAACTAGTGTCTTTTGATTCTTAGTTCAAGGTGTATGCGTAATGTGTCTGTGTTTAAGAATCCCCTGCTTCCTCATAAACAACAGAGATATATTGCATTAGTTATAGCTGTAGAATAATCCAATATTTATGCCAAGTGACTATCAGGTGATAAAGAGGAGTTCAGGGGTTAATTCAGTTTATTTGGAGCCCTTTTTAAACAGTAGATTTACACTCAATATATTCACAGTATTTGTGCATGTGCTTTTTTAGTTCTGTGCAAATGGGTCAACACGTTCTCAAGGTTGCTGAATTTATACCTAAATCTTAGAGATAAAAAAATTGAAGGCACATATAAAGTCGTAAGTTCATAAATCATTTTTGACATCTTGACTACCAAGACACTGCTTCAAAATTTCAATCCATACCTCTACATTTTTTCATCTAAAATTCCTTTGTCTAGTATTAAGAACTTAAGAAAAGCAAACTCCTCCTATGATGTTTGCTACACCAAAAACATATTTTAAACTGAATTACTATAGTTGTAAATTCAGGTTTTTTAAAATTTTTTAAATTTTTAATTTAAACACCTTAGGGACTGAGCTACCTTTACAGCATATTTTTATTGAATGTTTATTTTTCTTTCTCTTCAGGTTTCATGTGACATATTGAATTGTCAAAGCAAGGGATTTTATGTATAGAATGCTTATTTATGTCAGATAAAAGGGAGTATTCAAACAGACAAAAGAAATAAATATTGCCTGATGAAGTCTAACTACCAACTATGTCTCATTTAGTGGTCACGCCATGTCCTACAAAAATAAAAATGATTGTATAAGCTAGTTTATATATTACTGTACTGCTTCTATCCATTGCTGCTGAACTATGCAAAGGACTGAAATAAATGCACATTAGTGGAACACAAAATGTAAATGAACCTAATTTGAAACTAAGAGAAACAAAATTGTAGAGAGTTAATTGCTTTGTTTGTGTAGGGTGATTGGAATAGGACTTCTCGCTCAAAGGCACACCATAGCTTGGAACTTTTATATGCTTTTTTAAAATCTGTACACTGGAGTTTTAATAGAAGGAGTAGAGTGATCTGGGTGCTTTTAAGGACATTCTGACTTGCTGATTAAACACCATAGACTCAAAATATGGGTATCATCTTGATAAATTCACCATACCCCGTGGTTTGGACTTAACTTTTCAGGCACTATGTCATCTCTTCATTTATTCGGCGTTAATAAGACCTAAGGAAAATGAAAGAGTAACTGTCTCTATAAGAGTTTGAGTTGGGAAAAAAAAAAGGTGTATTGTTATAGGTTGAATTGTATCCCCTGAAGTTCATATGTTGAAGCCCTAACTCCCAATACCTCAGAAAATGACTGAATTTGGAGGTAGTCTTTAATGAGGTGATTAAGTTAGAGTGAGGTCATTAGGACGGGCCCCTAATCTAATAGCACTGATTTTCTTATAAGAAGAGACTTCAGGGTGCTGTACATAGAGAAAGTTCATGTGAGGACACAGAGAGAAAGTGGCCATCTGCAAACCAAGAAGAGAGACCTCAGAAGAAACCAAACCTGCGGACATCTTGAGCTTCTAGCCTTCAGACGGTGAGAAAATAAATTTCTGATGTTTAAGCCACCCAGTCTGTGGTACTTTGTTATGGCAACACTAACAAACTAATACATGTATTAATTATTACAAAATAAGATATATAAATATGAAATGGACCAGATACTATATCATCTGACCAGCACTTTTCTCCATAAAAGAAACTTACACAGGTAGAAAGCAATAAGCGGAAAACAGACTCCTAGTTATGTAATTAAATAATTAAGATTTTCACACCAGGAGAGCCCAGTTTGGGACTCACAAATCCAGGTCCAGTAATGCAAACCAGTAATAATCTCTGGATAAATGAAAATATTAAAGATCTTAGAACAGATTTTCTCACTAAATGTAGTCAAATAACTGAACTATCACCTTAATATTGCTTTGGTTTTTCATTTAGTGTGTATTTTTTGTGGACTTGAGTTTGAATGTGTATGAAAATGGGCTATGGTAGATTTCCTAATACTTTTAATGGCAAAATAAAAATAGAAAAACTTTCTCTGTCCATTATTTAATTTATTTGTTCTTGCGTATCAGGGTTTCCTTTGGATCTAATTTTCTTGTGTAACAGATGCTCAGAGGTAGCAGTAACAATGTAGGCCTTTTTTTCTTTTCCTGCTCTTTCATCCGAAACATGTAAATCCAACCTCAGATGATTCTAATATGATTCATTTCTTTTTTGTAGACACAAAAATCAGGAAAATATTAATAACAAATTTAAATGAGACATATGTCTTTTTACAAGAAAGGATTCCTTTACTAGGAATTTCCATACACATTTCACTGTTCCTAATTATATCACACGATGACACCTGGCTGCAAGATGTGCAGACCTTTTACAAGAAGGAGGTAAGAGGAAGATGGCTGTTGAGGGCTTTAGACAACCATTGGACAGACTGAGTCAGTCAGTCCATGAAATACATAGCCTATACAAACCAGTCTTGATTCTAACCTCCCATTCATGTCTCTCTGGATGCAGCTTATTTACATCCAAAAGTGGCTTTCTTTTATTCTTTATTTCTGATAAACTCTCCCTCTCCACCTCTTAGGACTGATCTTTTCTATCTTTAGATATGTGAATATATTCAGTTAGGTTTAAGTAAGAAGTCATTCTGCTTTGTGAAATTTGACTTCTTTATTGCTACCGAGACTCTTCATGTGTTGAGTTAGGCTACCTGTCATAAGGTTTCTTAAGTGTGAAGCCTTCCTATACACTGTGAAGTGTGTAAGATATTACCTACCTGGGATCTAACAAGTTAGCCTGACACAATTTTATGGACGCTGCAGAATATACAAAACCCCTGGGTTAGAGACTAAGGACACTTTACTTTGAATAGCAAAAGCAGTAGCCCAAGTATCAGGACTTTTTTTATCCACTGGTTCCTCAACCAATTTCTAATTTCCACAGGGTGACACAAGATGGCCAAGAGACAACTGCACATTCCATGGTTTTTTTAGAGGAAATGGATGTTGAGTTTAGGGGTCTGGAATATTTCAAAATAGTCAGTGAATATGCCTGCCTTTTGCTCTGGAGGAACTCGCTATACATTTGAAGGTTATTTGTAATATAAACATCTACAAAAATATTGTCCAAAGGGAAGTTAGAGCCATGCTCACAAGACTTTCAGGAATATAGGAGAACTGTGAGAAAATGTGTCCCAGTATACGAGATGACTCCCTCAGAACTAGACATTTAAAAGTGGTTGCTGGGAAGTGAGAATCAATGAAGAGAAAAAAACTCCTACAATATCAGGAGCCCAGTTAAATTAAATGTATAATATTTTATATTGAAATATAGTTATTTCTAATATTATATTGTTTCAGGTGTACAGCATAGTGATTCAATATTTTTACAGATTATACTCCATTTAAAGTTAATACAAAATAATGGCTGTGTTTCCCTGTGCTGTACAATATATCCTTGTTGCTTATCTATTTAATACATAGTAGTTTGTATTTCTTAATCCCATACTCTTATTTTGCCTGCTAGTTCATTCTCTATATCTGTTAATCTATTTCTGTTTTGCTATATACATTAGTTTTATATTTTAGAAGCCACATATAACTGATTATATATAGTATTTGTCTTTCTCTGTCTGACTTATTTCACTAAGCATAATATTCTCTAGGTCCATTCACATTGTTGCAAATGGCAGAATTTCTTTCTTTTATATCACTGAGTAATAATCTATTGTGTGTGTGTATATAAATGTGTGTGTATATGTGTGTGTATATATATATATACACATATACACACACACACACACACCACATCTGCTTTATCTAGTCACCTGTTGATGCACACTTAGATTGCTTCCATATCTTGGACATTGTAAATACTGCTGCTATGAACATTGGGGTGCATGTATCTGAGTGGATTACAGGGATTGAACTTGTGCCCCCTGCAGTGGAAGCACGGAGTCTTAACCATTGGACCACCAGGGAATTCCCCAATTTTTTTTTTTTTTTTTACTTTTTTTCTTGGGGTCGTGCCACAGGCTAACAGGATCTTAGTTCCCCAGCCAGGGATTGAACCTGGACCCCTAGCAGTGGAAACGTGGAGTCCTAATCACTGGACCACCAGGGAATTGAATTAGTGTTTTCATTTCTTCAGATAGACACCCAAGAGTGGAATTGCTGAATTATATGGTAGTTTATATGGTAGTGTTTTGAGGAATCTCCATACTGTTTTCCATAGTGGCTGCACCAATTTACACTCCCACCAACAGTGTACAAGTGTTCCCTTTTCTCCACATCCTCACTGACATTTGTTATTTGTGGTCTTTTTGATGGTAACCATTCTGACAGGTGTGAGGTGATATCTCATTGAGGTTTGGATTTGCATTTCTCTGATGATTAGAAATGTTGAGCATCTTTTCATTTGCTTGTAGTCCATCTGTAGGTCTTCTTTGGAAAAATGTCTGTTCAGGTCTTCTGTCCACTCTAAAATCTGGTTGTTTGGGTTTTTTTTTTGATATTATGTTGTATGAGCTGTTTATATATTTTGGATATTAACCTCTTATCGACCATATCATTTGCAAATATTTTCCCCCATTCAGAAGATTGTCTTTTTGTTTTGTCAACAGTTTCCTTTGCTGTGTAAAAGATTTAAAGTTTAATTTGGTTCCATTTGTTTATTTTTGCTTTTATTTCTTTTGTCATGAGACAGATCCCCCAAAATATAGCTATAATTTATGTCAAAGATCATTCTACCTATGTTCTCTTTTAGGGCTTTTATGGTTTCAGGTGTTACATTTAGGTCTGTAATCCATTTTGAGTTTATTTTTGTATATTGTATGAGGAAATGTTCTAATATCATTCTTTTACATGTAGACAAAAAGTAATATTTCATTGTGTATGTGTGTGTGTGTATATATATATATATATATATATATATATATATATATATATATATATATTTACCAGCACCACTTGTTAAAGAGACTGTCTTTTCTCCATTGTTTATTCTTGCTTCCTTTGTCATAGAGTAATTATTCATAGGTATGTGGGTTTATTTCTGGGCTCTCTGTTCTGTTCCATTAATCTGTGTCTTTTTTTGTATCAGTACCATACTGTTTTGATTACTGTAGCTTTATATTATAGTCTGAAGTCAGAGAGCATGATACCTCCACTTTGTTCTTTTTCTCAAGATTGCTTTGGCAATTCAGGTCCTTTTGTGGTTCCATTAATGTTTATGCATATAAGAGCAGAAGGAATGCATCTCTTCAGTAAAGAAAAGGGAACTAACAAAATTTACAAAATGTCTAAGGACAATCATTTATTTTCCATAACTTCTATCTTTAATTTAATGTACAAATACATTATCTTGTACATAGAATAATTTGCATCTACTATCTTACAGTTCAATAAAATAAGAAGTTAAATGAAATGCTACAAAATAGCTAGATGGAATCAGCATTATATAACAGAAACTAACATTTACTTACTATATTAACTGTGAATAAAAATATTTAAATACAAGAACATAACTTTATTTAAAATTGTAAAAGCAAATTAACACACTTTAATAAATATACCTCAATTAAACACTTTCTTTGAAGGAAGGCTTTTTCAATTAACTTACATTTTTGAATGATGGTTCAATTTATGAAGCAAAACTTCTTGAGGAAAAAGGGCAGGTCTGCAGATAGGATGGATATATTTGGGTCTTCCCACTACACTATTTACTCAGGATTGTACAATTGACCATCAAGCACTGTGGAGGGTCTGGACTTTTTCCTTGCTTGCAAAATAACAAATTAGGCTGTAGCACTTTCATAGATGCTGGCAAAAGACAAGAGACTCCTGGCTCTGAGACAAAGGACTCTGTTAGTTGCGACACAACAGACACCGTGAGGTTCATGTTAGTATTAGTTTCTCGTGCCCCAAGTGAAGGAAAGGAGTAACTCAGCAGTCTTAGGTTGTTCAAACCCTGCACATTCCCACAAAAAAAGTTATTTTCAGGATCTTTGGCTGACTGCTAGGAACTAAACTGTTAGAGTGGTCTGATGAATACCTTTGTACATTTGAGGCTTTGACCCAAGCTGTACTAGTCTGCACAGATAGTTTATGCTTTACAATATGATTTACAGTGAGCATCTGCTTTTTCTCCAAGGGTCTAGAGCTTGAGGCAGTCACCTAAGCACTGTACACCCCAATGAGTATCCCCCAGTTTAAACTCTGCACATCCAAGCTCAGGTGAGCATCTCTGGTTGGCAGCACTTTGTATGTGTTCTTTTCTTACTCATTATTGATGGAGGACTAAGTGTGTTCTCTGCACCTCCACTGGGAGGGGAGGGCCTGGTTTCCTCCTGACTTTGTGTAAGCTTATGCCTGGCTTCCTCCAGGCTTTGCCCCCTGTACCGTTTCCTTTTGCTTGTTCTATTCTGCAACCTTTAATTGTAGTAAACTATAACCATCCATATAAGAACTTCTAAGTCCTGTGAGTCCTTCTAACAAATCACCGAGGCCAAGGATGGTCTTAGTGACCCCTGACACATACGTCAAACCCCATGGCTACAATGCAGAGTGGCCCAGGTCATGTTGTCATACAGTGAATCTGTGTAACAGCTGAGGAGCACTACGTTTAAGAGACTGAAATCTTTTAAAGAGCTAAAGCAATTCTGCCTAATCATTGCCATGGAAGGATAAACTGTCTTTATTACCTTGTTTGGGAAACAAATCTGACTGCTGTCCTAGACACTAGTTCTATCTTTCACGGCTGCTTGCTGTTCAAATAACATTTTAAAAGATCATATTTAAAAACATATTTTAGGTTATGTTGTTATGTTACAATGTTCATACCACTCAAAACAATCTACAGAGTCAATGCAATACTTATCAAAATTTCAATGGCATTTTTCATTGAAACCATAAAACTCCTAGAAGAAAACATAAGCAATAAGCTCCCTGACATTGGTCTTGGCAATTTTTTTTTTTTAATCTACCCGCAAAAGCAAAGCAACAGAAGCAAAAATAAGAAAGTGGGACTACATCAAACTAAAATACTTCTGCACAGCAAAAGAAACCATCAAAAAAATAAAAAGGCTGAATGGGAAAGAGTATTTGCAAACCACATATCTGATAAGTGGTTAATATTCAGAATATATATAGAACTCAAACAACTTGTGAAATAAAATTCATATTTTATGGAAAGACAAGAAAAATTTAAACATAAAATTTTTTCTCTGCCCTTTGGCCTCCTCTCTCCCTGCCACTGTGCATTGTGTATCTGCATTATGCATCAACCAAATCTCCCGCATCTGAAGAAATACCTGCTCAACCATAAAAAGCAACATTCTCCTAGACCAATAAGACAACTCCTTAAAAGATAACATTCCCTCTAGATTTTGTAAGGGGTCACAATGACCCACATCTTCGTACTTGCAAATCTGGACTTTGTAAACTGTCAATAACACATCATTTAGAGTACAGCCTTCTGTCTCAAAAACCTATATAAATGTGCTTTGACCTTTGTTGGGTGGAACAGTTCTCAGAGCTTTCTGAGGGGCTGTTCCTGGATTATAATCATCAATTTGGCTCAAATAAAATTTTCCATTTCTTTCTTAGATCAACCAATTAACATTTTGCTGACAAACTTAATAAAAAAAAAAAAAAGAAAAAGAAAAGAAAAAAACCCAAAAAACAATTCAGTTAAAAATGGGCTGAGGATCTGAACAGACATTTTTGCCAAAGAAGGCAAACAGATTGCCAATAGACATATGAAAAGATGCTTAACATCACTAATTATCAGAGAAATGCAAATCAAAACCACAGTGATGTATCTCCTCACACCTTTTAGAATGGCTGTCATCAAAAAGACAAGGGATAACAAGTGTTGGCACGGATGTGGCCAAAAAGGGAACTCTTGTGCACTGTTGGTGAAAATGTAAATTGGTATACACACTATAGGTGAAATGGGTTAAGGGGTCAAAAGGTGCAAACTTCCAGTTTTAAAATAAATAAGTCATGGTGATCCAATATACAGCACACTGACTCTAGTTTTTTTGTTTTTTTTTTCTAAAGGGATAGTCCAGAAAAAATAAAAGCTGTTATTATTTGGAACAAACACACTGGAAAGTGACCATAATCCCTGCCACTTGAGTTGGGCAGGAACTGTGACTTTCCTCTCACCAATATAATGTGGCAAAGTTGATAGAATGCCACTCTTTAGATCTGGCTGCAATATAAGCCACATACATGTGATGTACACATGTTATGTATTAGGTTATACATTGTATGTTATATATTATATTATAATTTATAATTAAATTATAATATAATTATGCTATATATTATACAATCTGTTATGTATTACACATTCCATATGCTATATGATATATCATTATATTATACATTATGTTATATGCTATATGATACATGATATATTATGTATATGACTCCATCTTGATAATATGCAGCAGAGAAAAACTTTCCTGCTGGCCTTGAAGAAGCAAATAGCCATGTTATGGATGATGGAGAAGAACATGTAACAAGTAATTCTTGATGTCCAATAGGTCATGAGGAGAACCTCTACCCAAATCCTATAAGAAGCTGGGGCCCTCATTCATACAGCTACAGGAAAATGAAATCTGACAGCAGCCTGAATAAACTGTGAAGTAGATTCTTCCCCAGCTGAACCTCCAGGAAAGCAGCTTGACCAATACCTTGAGAGCAGATTTGTGAAACTCTGAGCAGAGGACTCAATTAATCTGTGCCTGAACTTCTGACCCACAGAAAATTAGTGACAATAAATGTAAGCTCTTTTAAGCTGCAAAATCTATGGAAATTTGTTATGCAGAAAAAGAGATAACTAATGCAATGCCTTTGTCATTAGTGATGCAGAAGCACCAGAGACCCATGAAGAATCATCTCCTAATATTGTACTGAGGTGCTGTCAACTATACATCTTATAAATTAAATAACTTTCCTAATTAAATAACAAACCATCAAATTCAACCAGACAATTGAAAAGAGGCCCTGAAGAGTACAGTTATTGCTGCCATTTTCTTTTTTTCCACACAAATGTTGAAACATTTCTTTTTGCAAGTGTTAAGATAGTATGTAATATACAAATGGATGAAACATGGATAATGCCTTAAAAAGGTTACATAATCTAGTAGCACAGGTAAAATACTGACTTGCAATCCAATTGTCACATCCTTTTTTGGGAAACAATCTCAGCCCCATGAGCAGCTAAATGTGACCCCCCCCCCACCCTGACACATATACAATTGTATAATGTATCCAATTCAAACTTCAGAAAATGTAGTGTACTGAGTACACATAAAGAGAAAAATCTCATTTTTTCTTAGCATTGAAATTTCCAACTACTCTTCCACTCCATCCCCAGAATAAAAGAATATGTTGCAGGTAATATCACCCTTGAGATACTTAGGACACAATGCATAATCAATTGAAAGCTTTCCTAGAATACTGGGTTTTGCCAGTAACTAGACAACTTTTGTTTTGCTGCAAGGCATGTGCAATCTGAAAGATAGCACTGAATTATTTAGGAAGGAAGAGCAACTTTAGATGCTATTTGTGGACAGGGAAAGGGAAAGATAGAAGGTAATGTAGTGATGTAGCTGGTGGCCAGAGAATATCTCTTGAGAAAGGAATAGAGATTATTTATCTATGTATCTATTTAAACACCTATCATCTATATTGTGTTGTCATACAGTATACAAGGAAAATAATTTTCCATGAATTCCTTGATATTTCAATAGAATCTCTAATTCTGGGTATGATGTTTTTTAGATTATTTTCTGGTTATCTAATCTTAGCAAGAATAGATTACTTGCAAAGGGTTACTTTCACAAGGTTACTGCAGAGTGAAAAAACCAAGGATTCCATTGGGAGCTCAGTTACATGTGAAATACAATTTTAATGTACTTTTAAATTTACGTGTCAGTCTCTTATCAGATAAACCAAGAACTTCCTTAGAATTCTTTAAGATAATATGTATGTATGTTATTTATGTCTGTATGTGCTGTACTTGACACAGCACTCTGTACCATGGCAGGTATATACAAGTGTTGTCATTATTTTATTTTAAATAAATAGATAAGAATTTTACAGTCAACCTCCAATAGAGGTATTGTGGCCATAGACTAAATGAAAACTACTTGTTGTCCTTTACATACATTGACTTCCTTGGCTTTTCTTTTGTTTTTCTAAATCTTGTTAATTAATATTTAATACATTATCATTCTATATTCAGAATAACTAATTTGTGCCAGGCACTATGCTAAGTGCTTTATATTCATAATACCATGCTTTATTAAGAATAACTAATTTGGCAAAGAACAAGGACAGATCAGGTTCCTGAAAACTTGCCAAATGTTATAATGTTGTTTTGATTCATTTAAAACAAGTATATTATCATGTGGCAGAAAGTAATATAATTAATAGCATAGTGAATTGTAAATGGTATCAATACTAAAATACAAGTCAACTAAGATGTATTTGAGAAATTAAATTACCTGTCAGTGATTTTATTGAATTAATTTTTAAATTTTAAAAACAATAATAACATAAAATATAGTTTTTCAGAACATTATCACAAATTTAATATTTTACTTTGCTTATATTTGCAACCAAAATAGAATCATACTTTAACTACTTAGGTGAAAGCAGTGTTTGCTCTCAAAGAAACAGCAAGGCAATGTATACGTCTGCATCAAGATTCCAGTATGTTATGTTCGCTTGTAGGGATGCAAAATCTAGAGTCTTCATTATAGCCATGATATAAAACTACAAAAAGATTTATTTTACTTGGGGATTTTTGAGTAACATCTTATCAAAATCTGAGTGCTTTAGGCATTATGGTTTGAGGTTTTAAAAAATTGAGTGAACAATGTCTAAACATTGTATGCATGAATTATATGCTATATCATAAATCATAAAAATGTTATGTAATAAATTATACATTAGATTGTATGCTGTATTATAAATTATACATAACTATATAAATGTGAATTATATATTTATTTTTCATTGCTAGTGCAGAATACTGGTCACAAATAATTATCACTTCTGTATAACATAAATCCATGTGAGATATCTGCAACAAGATTTCAAGCAACAAAACACATTAATTATGTTTTTAGAAATTTAAGATTTTTAAATTGAAGAGTTTATATTATGTAAATAATTTATAATAGAGCAGACACATAAACTAGAAAAAATTGTAAAAACAAAGAACAGGATATTTGTGAATCATTGTGTTAGTCACAACACTTTGTCGCAAGTTACCAAAACCCACTAAAACCATCTTGGGTAAGAAATGGAAAGAAAATGGGAGTTAAATCTAGTGGAAACACCAGAACAACTCCAGGAACCTCAGGAAAAGATGTTTGTCCTAGAAAACACACAGAAAATTGTAACATATTTTTCTTTAGGTTCCTGGAGTTGTTCTTTGTCTCAGCTCCCAGCCATTGCAGAAATTTGAAGTCTGGTTAAGTGATCCACTGAAAAAAAAATCAACTGCAGCAAAAGGAACTTATAAAATTTAGTAAAGCAGCCAACGGGATTGTTCCACTGGGTGTATCAAGATTCTGTGTATGCTTTTGCTTTTTACGTCTTTACTTATATCTGCCATATAGATAATAGAAACATTACAGAATTTACTTTTTCCTGTTTAGATACATGAGCATAATAAATAAACAATTCAGTTTCTCTTTTAAGAAACACAAAATTGGGAGTTAAGAGTGTTCTTAGGTAGATTAACTGAAATGTTTTGAAAAACTTCAGTAAGAACTAAAATTTACTAACCAGGAAAATTTATGAAAAAAATGGTTAAAATCTCTTTTGGTTTAGTTAATTACCTTTTAGAAGATAGTCTATACAATTGATATAGTTTTAAAGATAATGGAAAAGTGAAGTTAACTACATAAAACTCCTCATTATACAATTGAAGAAACTGAAACTCATAGAAATAAAATGGGTTTATCCTGGTCATCGAGATAGTTAATAAGAGATCATCAACATGGTACATATTTGGTATGAGGGGAAAAATCTATATGTAATATAGATTTATGTATTTTTATTTATATGTGTGTATGTACGTATATACATTCATATCTTCATTTTTAGCATTTTCTTTATATTTCAATATTTACACATATTGCCATCTATACAGGGCTAATATGTTTTAAATGTTCAATTTGAAGAACATTTCAATATGTTTACTGTTTTCTACCCCTTCCAAATTTATGTCATTTATTCTTTCTGGTCTGTCTCTATCTATCCATCTAGCTATCTATCCATTTACCTATCAATCTATGTATTCTTCCATCATATTATGCAAATTATAGGAGATGTAATGCAATCATATAGATGAAAAATAGAAAAATATAAATATGAGTTGAGATAATTAACTTATTCAATTACTTTAAAACTATGTTTTATGAGATAAATATAGACAGTAATATATTTCTAAGAGCTGTGCTAAGATCTCTTAAGATATTATAGTAGTTTCCCATTACATTGATTTCAAATTATTTGACTTGTACTTGAACATCTACAGCTTTATCTCATGATCCACAAAATACATAGAATGTATGCATTTCCATTTTTTGGTTTCCCATGTGTTTAATAGTATCTTTTTTTAAAGTATTTTATATTTTCTTAGGATGAAATAGGCTCTGTACTTTTATAATTTGGAATTTTGTGAAGTTTATATTCACTCTATATTTTCCTAATTTTATAGTCAATAGTTTCCTTCATTTTTTTTTAATTAGAAAAACGTATTATCACTCTTGTATTTTCACAGGTAGCAGTTCTATCTTGGAACGAACATGGGCTCTGATATCTGTTCTACTCATCTATACCTGCTTAACAGACTGCCCGAAACTTAGTGATTTAAAACAACCATTTTACTTTAGTTCGGATTTTGGTGAGTCAGGAATTCAGGCAAAGCTCAGAGGAGGGATTCTTCTGCTCCACATGGCATTGGGATCACTGTGTTACACGACTGAGACTGAGCTGCTCTGTCAGCTTTAAGACATTCATACCCTTGCCTCGTTCTTTGCAGAGATGGAAGGTAGGTGGTATCAGTCAGGTGCTTCTTCCTCTTAGGTCTCAGGGCTTCTCAAAGAGTCTCTCCAGCAGGACAATTGGGATGTTAAATGATGGCTCAGATATCCAAGAGCAGGTGCTTTAAGAGTAAGAAGTAAGAATAGCCAATCTCTTGAGATCTGGGCTTAGAAACTAACAGAGCAGCACTTTCACTAGTCAAGAAGTCACAGAGTCCAGATTCAAGGGGAAAGGACGTGGACTTCACTTCTCATAGGAGACATAGCAAAGAATTCGTAACATCTTTTAAAATACCAGTGTCAGAATTGAATGCCAGTTAGCATCTTTAATGGCTAACTAACTTTTGACTTTGAGCCTTGGATTGATAGCTGGAGGAATTGTTTTTAACAATACTAAAGATCTCCTATGAATTTATGTCTTAATTTTATTTTCAATCTTGCTAAATAAAATAACTCTTTGAATTTACCTTTTTATTAAGGTGAAATTTAGCAATAGCTAATATTAGGATAGGTGATGTAAAGAAATAAAGTATCCCTGCCCAGTGAGTTAAGTAAAAGATTGCCTTATTCAGATGAATATTTATCCTCACTATCAACGTAGAAGCAATAAACAACTAATTTGTAAAAAAACAAAAAACAAAAACAACAAATAAACTTAATTTTTCAGATTTTTGTTTCTTAATCCATGAAAAGAATATAATTGATTCACTGCATGGAGTTTTGGTGCAAGTTAACTGAAGATATGTCTGTAAAAACATCAAACCACCTCTCCTATGGTAAATGCTTATTACCTGTGTTTTCTTCCCTTTATCTGCACTCTATCCTTATACAGATATTATCTTATTGTCATTGCCTTTTCTAGAATTCTACAAGTACGTAAAATGTTCATGTTGTTAATAAAACTCTTTTTGTTTTTGCTCTTATGTTGTTATACTATTATACTGCGTAAAGAGATAGGCCAGGAAATAATTGCAATATTGAAATCTCCTGTGAAAAGTATGGACAAAAATAATTCTAAATAATATTAAAATATAATTCTCTATACTGAGATTAAGAAGCAATTACAATGTTTAAGTTTTTTTTTTTCTTTCCATCCACAGTAAACCTAGTTATGGGTCAAGGTAATTACTCTAAGTAATAGGAAATTGAATTATCTATGAAAACCTCAGGAATGCACACACTAATGGACATCGGACATGATCTAAGCCCAACTTATTAAAATGTGTTTAATAGAGATAGTTCAAATAGGTCTCTAGTGGATATAAACTATACAGAAGTATCTTAAATCAAACTAAAATATATATCTTATCTCTTCTTCTAAAATAGGCAATGTGCCTTTAAATGTATTAATACTAGTAGACATGGGAATTGAAAAGTTCATGTAATACCATGACTTGACATGAGAGCTGTTATATTCTCCGGTATATTCTTTCTAACAAGCTTAGAATAAATTAAATTTACAAGACAAGATTTTCGTTTGTGAGTTTATCATTCTGATATACAATTAAGATTGCAGATATTGTCTCTCTTCTTATTAAATCCTGTAAACGTGTCCAGAGGCTACTGCAAAGGGAATATTCACAAAATGAGATCAAGAAATACATAAATAAGAAATGTGAGTTTAGTATTCATTACTCATGATTTCCAAAGTGTGCATAAGTGTGAGCAGAACATTTATATTCATTCTGCTTTACTAATATTGACCTAGCAGAATGTTTTCAATACAACATTGTGATACCAGGGACAGTAGGAAAAAAGAAACTTAGAGACCACTGACCCTAGACTTTCATTATACGGATGAAACAGATAAATAACAACAAGCAAACAAACAAACAAAATCTTGAGGCCCAGAAAAAGAAAATGCATTTTGAAAATCCAAAGACCTAGTAAATGACGAGCTGAAACTTTGAATCTGAGTATATCATTTATAAGTTTAGAATTCTCTTTACTGATCCATTGCTAGTGCTTATTCTGAAATGCAATTTATTAAGAACTTTACAACATACATTCCAATATTATAAACTGCCTTTAATACACTCTGATGACCCAATTGATAATCTGACAACCTATATTTTCATGAGAACTAAGGTTTCTACACATATTAAATATATTAAATATATCTAAATATATTTTTCTCTCACAGTCTACAGTGATAGAATCACATTGCTCCAATAACAATTTCTCTTCTGGTGGCAAGACAAAACTGGAATTGAACATTTGGGTAATTTAATGTAGCATTCAACTAACACAAGCTTGAAAACAAAAGCAATACTCTCAGAATGCCCAAATCCATGAAATATAATCAGAAGCATGTTTTTAGGGAATTTTTTAATCAAAGCGATTTATATGATATTTTAACATACTGTGATTAAATACACTGGATTATGAATAAGACAAATTTGAATCATAATCCCTTTTCTCTTACTATCAAAATGATCCTGAACAGTTATTTAGCATAGTTAATTTTTTATTTAATCACCTGTTTAGGTAATTACATCTACCTCATGAGATTGTGTGTTTGGTGTATGCCTGTGTATGTGTGTATGTGTGGGTGTGTGGGTGTGAGAGAGACAGACAACTGGACACAGGGAGACATTGTGATTGATTGCTTTGTGGTAAGCACTCACTAAGTTTTGAGCAGGCAGCATGTTATAATGGTTTAATTTGGCTAGAGTTGAATAAGCAAGGGTTTGAATCTTGTCTTCATCACACTAGAGCAGGATATAACCTTAAAGAGAAAAAAATAATAATTCTTTGAGTTTGTTTTCTTGTGGGAATAAAATAGATAATTATTGTACATATCTATGAGTTTTTACAAGCTTTGAAAACAGGCTTCTCATTTGAGATGGACTCAAAAAAGTTGATGTGTACCAACATTATTCAACAAACGGGAGGTATCTCAGAACCAAAACTCTCAACATGCGTTATAGACATTCAAGTTCTTGTTTAATTTCATTCTTCCTCAAAAATAATTTCTTCCATAAGGAATTAGGCATTTATCACAAAGTACAATTCTTTCTCTGTGTTACTGCTTGTAAATATTATCTGGATATACAAATATGTGTAGAATTTGTAGCCACATTCCAAAATAGTACTTAAGTTTGCATTCATCCTACAGAGGAAAATGAATATCCTTCTGGTTCAAGCACCATATTTGCACGAAGAACCACTCATTATAATTATAGTTTATCATCTCCAGAGAACATTAAGATGTTTACATTGTTAAAGTAAAAAAGCCACTTTTTTTTTTCCCTTTAATTACAGAAGTTAATGCAGCTTGTAGAAAGAAAAGAATGGAAACTGAAAATCTTGTGGAGTTTTGAAATAATATATGAAATTATAAGATATTAATATATGGATATTCAGCTCTATTTTGCCTCTTGAAATTGTGATACACATAACTCAGATGCAGGGAACACTTATTCATCCATTCAGCAATCATGGACCAATGCTTATTACGTTCTAGGCATTTTCCCAAATACTGAAAACAAGAATTAAAAAGATTCAGCACCTGTTCTGAAGTTTTCACAAATTTGTGAAGGAAATTGATATAGAAGCAGGTGTGATGAGAACAGAAGTAAGGGGCAAATGTCATGTGAAAAGCCCTTCTGAGTTTACTTTGCCAACTTTGTTTAAGCAGGCAGGACAAATGTCTGATCTTGCAACTATAGTCACTTTGCAACATGCCACTTGGCATTTAGATTGTTTCTGAACACATCAATTGGATTGAGAAGAGAATTTTATTTAAAACAAAACTTGAGGGTCAGGAAGACTCTCCACAGATGAACAGTAAAGGGAGTTTCTCATCTTTGCCTCTGAGCTACCCTCTGCCTGTAGTAGACCAGGCTGAATAGAGAGGTACCCTGTCTGCTCCCATGAGGATACCAAGCTTCCAACCTCACTCTGCCACTACCTAGTACTGGAAATGTAGCTGTCTCTTATGTTAAGTGTAAAGGGCTCTTCCTAGTGTCTTTCATAGAAATATTCTATATGTGGTAACATTAATAATTATTCTCTGTGTCTCGATTTGTGGGTTTTTATTTTTTTGCTTCAAATTAAAATAGCAAACCTAATGAATTAATGGAGTTGTCAAGAAGATTAAATAAGCAGTACCTTTTAAATTTTTATATTCTTTATGGTAATAAAATATTTTCCCCTCCATGAATTGTATTCAAATAAAGGGAGTGTTGGAAAGATACAATATTCCCTATTTTTAAGACTAAGAGAATTTCAGCTTTCTCTTTGAAGTATTAGATTTATTTATGTTTGTGATGTCATAAGAGAATTGGGACCATATTGTTTGTTCTAGTGCATTTTTTCAAGTAAATAATGGGAAATGTTTAAGAGAGTTAACATGCCATTTTTCTTTATGGTTGTTTATTCAATTTTTTGATCCAAGGTTTATTGAGAACCAAAGTTTTTAATATCAAGGGTCAACAAAAGAGAGCAACAGAAACAAAAATCCTTGCCCTCCAGGAGCTTTTATTGTAATTGGGGGTGAGGGGAGGGTGCAGATGACAAACAAGTCAAATAAAATTTTTAGTAAGTTAGGTAGAGATACTTAACAAGGAGAAAAAAATAAATATTAAAGCAAAAAAAGTGAACAGAATGTGTCGGGGGGGTGTCAATTATAAAAAAAAAAAATTGGTTTGGAAAAGATTCCCTGATCATGGTGACATCTGGGATCTATAGCAAGTGAGAGGCAGACTAGGACCACTGCATGTAGAGGAAACTGCAATGGCAGAGACCTAGAAGTGGGTGCGTGCTATGCTGGATATTTTTAAGGAACAGTGAAGCAGGCAGGGACAGAAGAAAAGTGAGGAAGAGGGAGAAAAGTAAGAGATGACCTCAGAAAGTTAACAAATGAGGGTTGAGGGGGCAGATGTTGTTAAGCTTTGGAGGTTTTTTATTTTTACTAAGTGAAATTTGAAAAAGTTGCAAGACTTTGAGTGAATTTCTAGCATAATCTAAGTAAGTGTTAACAAATCATTACAGCTGCAACCTCTTGTATAGAGTCTAGCCTTTATAAAGTAAGAAAGCAAGAGAAGAAACAGGAAGATGGTCTGGAGGCTAATGCAAGAATCAAGGCAAAGGTTGATGGTCACAGAATCAAGTTAACCAAATTCTGTATATAGTTGGAAGTTAAAGCAAAACAAGGTGTTGGATTGCTTAGATTGGGGGTGAAAGAAAAAGGAGGCAAGGATTGACTTTAGCGTTTGGAACCTGTTCATCAGAAAGAATGATATTGCCGTTTACTGAGAGAGGGGTACAGGATTGAGATCAAAGATCAGGAACTCAGTTTTGGTATTATTAAATGTGAGGTGCTATTAGGCATTTAAATAGATGTACTGAGTAAATAAATGTATGTACTCTTCTGAAAGGAAAGTTAGTAATAGAGAAGAAAGAGAGAATTTCTGGGGTAATATTTTTGAGGCACTGAGAGATGATGGGGTCTAGTGTACTGTTAAAAAACAAGACAACAAACAGCTTTAAAATGGAGTGGCTTATGCTAAGCTCCAGGTCACCAGTAGAGACTTGACTTAATTACTGTTTTGACTCTCCCAGAAATGAAATCTTAAACCAGTCAATCAGGAATCACCTGATCAGCACTAGTTGGGTCATCTGCCTGAATGACCCATTCCATCCCCTAAAGGACGGTAAACTTGCAATATCCAACCTGCTTTTTGCCTAGTATAGCTTCCTTGTTCCCACTCCCTTCTGCCTGTAAAAGTCCTTCATTTTGTACAGCTCCTTGGAGCTCCTTTCTATCTGCTAGATTGGATGATGCCTGATCTGAATAAATTTTTGCTCAAATAAACTCAAAATTTGTAATACACCTCAGTTTACCTTTTAACAGTTCACATTGAGAGTTTGGGCTTAGCTAGATTTTCATCCATAAGAACAGAAGAGCATTTCTGTGGGTGTCTGGGCACAAGTGTAGGTAGGTGGAATTTTTTTTTTCTATTTATTTTACTTTTCTCATTAAAGTAGGAAGTACAGCCACCAGGTGAGAGTGAAGAAGAGAAATGAGGTGGGAAATAGTTGGGAAGAGGAAAGAAATCAAGAAATAGATGTTTAAGAAGTTGGGGGAGTGAATTCAGTATGGAACAGCAGTATACTTACTAGACAATTGTAAGAGCCTGCTTGAGATAAATGAACAAGAATATAAAGCGAGACCAGTTGTACACGTATGGCAAGAAGTTTAGGAGGAGAGTTAGATTTAAAAAAGGCTGGGTTTGGCCATAGAAGTAACATTTGAGAGAGGCCAAGGAATTGATTTCACATACAAAAGAGTGATTGAAATGACTGACAATGGAATTTAAATATGATTTTTAATCAATTTTGCAATAAGCACTTAGGGTCCTGATGGAAAGATAAGAATGTGATGTTTTTGAGTATCCATGCAAGACTTGCTCTGTGCTTGGAAAAACTAATTTCTAGTAGCCAAACCAAAATATAATAGACTTTTGAGCGAAGAATAGAAAATATGTTAAATAAAATTATAATTAAAATATTGGCTAACTACAACAAATTAGTTAAATGCAACTACACAAAAATGCATTAAATAATTGCAATACAAACTGTTTAGTGCATTAGACATTAGATTGTACTTTATAATATTGAAAAATTCTAGAGTTGTATAATAGATTCATTCATTCATTCATTCATTTCATAAATAATTACAGATTTCCCACATTGTGCTAAGCAACTGTATTACTTTTCTGTTACTTGCTTTAACAAATAAATTACCACAAATGTGGTCACTTAAAACAATACACATTTATTATCTTACAGTTCTGTATGTCAGAAGTCCAAGACAGGTCTCACAAGCTAAAATCAAGGTGTCAGCAGTTCTGAATTTTTTTCTGGAGACTTTAGGGAAAAATCTGTTTCCTTTACCTTTCCAGCTTTTAGAGGCATTTCTTGGCTTTTGACCCCTTACTCCATCTTTAAGGCTGGCAATAAAACACATCTCTGAGCTTTCCTTGGTAGTCACGTGCTCCCTCTCTGACAACAGCATGGAAAGTTTCTCCACATTTAAGGACTCGTGATTAGAATCAGCCCATCTGGATAATCTCCCATCTCAATGCTGTTAACTTTAATGAAATCTGCAAAATCTCTTTGTCCATTTGAGGTAAAATATATTCCCACATTCCAGGAATTATGATGTGAACATCTTGGGGAGGGGGCGTGCCTTTTTCTGTTTACCATAGCAATGGAGATATTGTTCTACCTCGATGGAGTTTACATTTGAGTGAGCAAGAATATTTCTGTGTAGTGCATGATTCCCATTAATTTATGTGGTCTAGTCATGTGCCACAGCATTTGTACGTTAATCATGCGGTTTTAGAATTCAGAATTGTGGTGAAAACTGACTGTGGTGCTACATTAATAAGCAGAAGCAGTAACTGATAAATATCTATGTGGGGAACACCAGAACATTAATAATTGATTAAGGTGACAAAGTCATAATATTCAATCTCACCAGTCTCTTTTTGGAGAGAACCGAGAACCCCTAAGTGGAGAGAAGTGAAGTATTCTTAGGGCACTCTAGACAACACCCATCACACAAATTGTGATGCTGAGGGATCTGTGACCGGAAGACTGGTGAATTGCAGTAAAGGGAAGGATGCGAGTACATCAAGGAACAGGCTAAATTTCATCAAGGCACCCGGCATATGCAAATGAGGAAATCCTATGTGAGACTGGGCTTCCTTAGTAGACTATGGTATTTTTATTTTCTGAAAAGACCCCCTTTCTACAGGCATTGAGAGAGGGAAGATCAGTTCATTATTATATCCTCTAATTTCACCCCCTTGTCAAGTGTTCTCCCAGTTCCCTAAGCCCCAGACCTTGAGGAGTCTGCAATCTCTTTCAGAGACAAGGTTACATCAAATAAAAAATTGGAATAAATACTTTTAGATTACAGGCAATACTGACTCTAAATTTGAGAGAAGGTGAGAAAAGGGAAAGATCTAGATTAGGAATAACGAATCTTTGGATGCTCAAGCCTGTGTTTATTTGAACACTTTTTCTTTATGGTCTGTTGAGAGAGAGGAGGGGATATAGAGCTTCATCAGATAGAGGAGATTCATTTTCATTAGGTCGAAGGTTTTTTATCTTACCTAACCTTACAAAAGTTTTGTTTGTCTGCTGAGGAACACCTCAGCACATTTGTGAAAGAGTTTTGGCAAGCACACTTGTCTTCATCAACAGAGGCAGCAACAGTCAAGTGCTTTGTCTCCAAATTCTGTCATCTCTCTTTCTGCCTTTTCTCACCATATTACATAGAGCTGTTGTTCATGTACTTTCAGACATGCCCAGTGATTCAGGCTGACTCAAGCAAATTTGATCTTGACAACTCTTAATAATGGTTGTCGCCAAGTGAAAGCTGAATGAGAGTTAGTCACTTTCTCAAAATCTCATCACCAAATAAATTCTGCTTTGTAAAAAACATTTATTAAACAAATATTTAGTATGAAAACTATTGTTGTGGCTTGTTCAATAAAGATGATGAAATTCCTTCTTTCTGTTGTTTCAGATTCTCCCACTATAATTTTCCTGAAAAGTTTACTTGTGTCAGACACTATAATATTTTGGAAGCTGGATTTAGTTAACAGGATGAGGCAACTAGAATCCTATGAATAAATAGCTGGATTTAGACACATTTTGGAATAAATCCTTTGCACCATCCCTAGCGATCAGACCCTTAGGCTTGCTATATATGCAAAAGTGAAAAGGGTCTCTAAAATAATTTATTAATCCACATGCCCTGAATACCTATAATTTTACCAATAAACACCCATTTCTAAAATCTGTTATGATAATTAATAGGCTTCATATATCACAAATAAAAATCAATTTCTAAAATTTGCTATAAAAATTAACAAAGCTTTGGTGGTAAAGATAGTTGAAACATTTATAATACTGTCCTCTGGAGTACGAGCTTTCTTATTGAATACTAGTTGACTTCCCGGAAAGCATGTAAATTTCTGATTAGAGCAAATGATGGTTCTTGCAGTATAAATTGACAAGGATTTACACCCATATGCATACACACAAACACAAATACACATATACACAAATATGCTGATGTATTTAAAAATAAATTACAAGCAACTTATTGCCCATTAGCATTCAATATCTAGTCATAAAAGAATCATGTAGTATGAAAATCCTCATTGCAGATGGAGGGCTAATAAACATTATGAAATCATAAATTCATTTTAAAATTTGATTTAGTTCAAAAGAATTTGAAGCATCCAATGAGAATTACTTCCTTTCTTTTCCTGCACGTATCCCCCTTCTTTTATTTCCTTCGTTCCTGAACATTTATGTAGTGCTTACTATGTGCCGCATTCCATATTTTGGAGATCTGAAGGTAAAATAGGATTATATTTTCCCTGGAGGAACTTGAGTTGAGGAAATTGATACAAACAAAGTATTTTAATAACCATCCAAAACTTATCATAAGCAATATAGAATATTAAGAGAGACCCTAAATTTCCCTGTAAATTTCAAGGAACTCTTCATTAAGTAGTTGACATTGGAAAAATCTTGAAAAATGAGTAGGCAGTGAAATAAGTCTATATAGCAGGGATTATAACTGCAAAAGCATAAAAATTGGAAAGTATGGTATATTTAGGAAAGCACAGAATAGTTCATGATGTTTGTTGTATAATGTTAAGAAAATGTCAAGAGATCAAACTAGAAAGGTAAGCCAGGGCCACCATTTCTGTATTTAAGGTTCATATCCTACTGTCTCTTTGATATTTCATCAGGATAGCCAATTGTCTTCTCAAACTTACCATGTCCAAAACTGAGTTCTTCCTGCAATATTCTTCCTCTCATAAAATAACTTTATTCTTGTCTGTGGCTCAGACTCACAATTGGCATTCTCCTCTTCACCCCTCTGTCTCCTAAAAGCTTATATATTACATCTGTCAGCCATCAACGTTGCCATCTTTTTCTCTTGACTAGTTTCCCAACTTCCATATTTGCTGCCCTCCAGGTGTCAACACAGGAGTCAAAAACAATTCAGTTCATGTTACTTCTATGCTTGAAATTTGATAATGGCTTCTCTTACCACTCAGGGGAAAAGGCCAAGCTCTTGCACTAAGCTACTCCTCAGTGTATTAAGCTTTACCTTTCATCAATGAGATGGAAATGCCTACTATGTTATCTCCTATTCAGACCTCCCTCTAAATTACAGATTTGAACACTGCTAAATTCCACTGCTTCCCACATACTCCACAAGAGTCTCTAATAACACATCCAGTCTAATATATCCAAATAACATTTTGATTTATAACCCATCTCTTTCAGACTCTGCCTTTACACGTTTCCTATTATCCTATGTAAAACCAGCATGCACCAATTTCTCTGGTCGATAACAAGTATGCCTCGTTTCTCTCTTTCCCTTGTTCTCATCTTCTTAACCTGACCTTCTAGAAATCCTGTCCATGCTTCTTAAAAGTCTTTCTACTTTCACTGACCCCTTCGTAGTTGAAGACACCATCATTTCCTTTATGGTTTAGTCAAACGGTCTCCTAACAAGCTTCTGTTCCTTCTGTCTTTACCTAATCCAGTCACTACATAGCAGACACACTGAACTCTTGCGGGTTTAAATCAGATAATACCATTCCAAGCTTGAAAGTAATCAAAGATCCTCATACATTTAAAATAAACTCAAGACTCTTTATTTTGATCTATAAATTCCGGAACGATCAGTTCCTGCCTCATTTCAATATCATTTCACATGGTTTCCTCTTTCTCTTTGTTCTCCAACCATGTTGACTGTGTTTTATGGAAAAAATAATAATTCTGACAGTTTTAAAATGCTTAGGTCTGTTTTGCTGTCAGTGATAGAAAAAAAAAATGAGGCCACTGTTTTTAATAAAGCTGGAATAAAGATGATTTTTATTTACAAAATTGCTTTATCTGAATCACATGCAGTCGGTGGCCTCTTTTCAACACGTGCAAAACACTCTGAATGACTGGTCTCTCAGCGGAAGGTGCTGCTTTTACTGTGATAAATTCTCAACATTCAGAAGCAGCGCAGATAAAATATACCAGCAAAGTTTTCACATTAAAAAATAAACATGCTTGGGCTTCCCTGGTGGCGCAGTGGTTGAGAATCTGCCTGCTAATGCAGGGGACACGGGTTCGAGCCCTGGTCTGGGAAAATCCCGCATGCCGCGGAGCAACTAGGCCCGTGAGCCACAACTGCTGAGCCTGCGCGTCTGGAGCCTGTGCTCCGCAACAAGAGAGGCCGCGACAGCGAGAGCCCGCGCACCGCGATGAAGAGTGGCCCCCGCTTGCCGCAACTAGAGAAAGCCCTCGCGCAGAAACGAAGACCCAACACAGCCAAAAATAAATATAAAAATAAATAAATAAATAAGACCCGGCGCAACCAAATAAATAAATATTAAAAAAATAAAATAAAATAAACATGCTCTTTAAAAGGTAAAAATTGAGGAGAGGAAAATATATCTATGCATATCATAACAGAAAAAGAGTAAACTTTTCCCCCCACTAATTAAGGATAAGCTTATTCATGCCAAGCCCTCATTATGAAGTACCCCCATTATAATTTTTATTGGCTTTTTTGGTTGATTGTAATCATTATTCCAGTTATTTCATGAAAAAGAAGATGGAGTTTGAAGGCCACTGACTATGAATGTATGTTTTTTAAGCAGAAAATTGCCAAAACACTGATAAATCTATTATATTTAGGAGCTTGGGAAAGTCCAAAAACCTCTTGGATGATAAAACTCCGCATTTGATGCTGAAATTATGAGGCCATGGAAGAACCTCCCAGCTTGGGCATTGTCATTGTTAGGAAGTGATATTTAATTAATTTTACTGATGGGAATATCCTATGGCACAGACAACATAACCTGGGTACGTAGAGAAACTTCATATGATTTTCTCATGAAATATTATTAAAAACTTCTGAAATTCAATGAATGCCAGAAGCATTTGAAGAGCTCTAAGTTGAATTATATGACAAAGTAATACTTGTCAAAAAAAAAAAGAATTTTCTAAACTAACAATTCTATTTTAACATTTTTCTGTCATCATAATTAAGGGATAATTATCATATACTTAAGGGAATCATAACTTTCAATACATCTAAGGTCTTTCTCCCTCTCTTTTAATGTATTATTAAATAAAAGAAGATGCTAACAACACATTTTAATTCAGTACTCTTTATTTCTTCATTGTTTCTATCTTTGAATTCTTTTGCTCTTAGGGTAGTTAGTTTTAAAAATTTCTTTTTAGTGAGGCATTGTCAACCACCTTTTTAAAAAAACAGTGACAACTTTTGTGTTACTGAAGGCTTCAAATTGTTGGTTAGATTTAGTACAAACTTGTAATATTTTAATTGGAAGCTAAGCTTATTTTATACTTGGGTGGGGATTTTGCCAACTATAATGTTTCAAGGACATTTAAAAATCGGTTACACACTTCATTTTTTTCTTACTATAGAACTAGGTCTTCTTTGGGAGAAATATCGATATTCAGGAGCTCAGATTCACAAACAAAATGGAAGTATTAAAGATAACTATTTGTAATAAAAACATATTCATGAGAGGATTGCATTGGATTGTACTTTCTTCTGATGCATATAAAATAGGATTTCATTTTCAGAGTTAATGTGAAATAATCCTGCAACATTTTTTACTTCAATTTAATCTTTTCATTGTTTTACTAAAATATTCAAGTTATTTAAGTGATTTAAGGAAATGGCAGCCATCATTCTTGTTAACATGTGGATATTAGAGTACAGTATAAGGAATTACATATACACACACACACACACACACACACACACACACATATATGGCTTTCAGATTTATCCAGGTTCAAGTTTTATCCTTCACTACTTGATTCAGCTAATGTTCAAAGATTCCTGCTGGGCTTAATTAAATTATTTTATTTTATATTTTCTTACTAAAAAAAGCTACAAATCCATTGCCTAATCTTAGTCATTGTATCTAGAAATGAAGTTGGATTTTATCATCAAAAGGGTTAATTTGATTATCTATACAGACACTATATTTTAGCTTCATTGAATTTTCCACTGGTCTCCAGCATATTTTCAAACTCTTCTAATTATTTACATTTCCCTTGACTTTTTCTTCTGTTGCTTTCTTTCCATTATAATTTAACGACCACGACTTGTCAGAATTAATAGGAGGGACAATGGGGTCTGAGAGTTAAACACTTGGATTTTGAAATCTTATATCCCTGCATGAAAGTGCTGACTTCACAATTTAATAGCTGGGTGACCATGGATGACTTCCTTAACAACATAAGAACTATTTTTTTATTTGAGAATAGGTATCATAAAGATATCTAACCTCACAGAAGCATTATTATAATTAAATAAAATAATGTATGTCAATGTGTTTGCACAGAGTGAGAACAAAATAAGTTTTAATGAATATATTGGAAACCTTTTATAATTTGAGGACACAACATGGAAATCATCTTGGTTAAAGTTTTAATCTATGAGTCTTTTGCTTTCTTTAACTATTCTCATTAGATGCATTTAAAAAAAAAAAAGACTGATGACATCACTTTTTCTAAAATATGCTTCATAGGAGAGAGCAGATTTAATAAAACCCTGTAATAGTAAACTGCACAATAAAGCAAGGTTCATCCTGATAGTTCCTAAAAAGTGCTTCAGAATCACAAAATCTAACCAACTACATTAATGAATACCTAAATTTCAAATGTGCCAAAATACTTTTTCAAAAATAATGCAACAGACTGTCATGGTTGATATGAAAGGAAACAGATCTGAGCTACAGTTTGTTATTTCTTATTTCTGAGGTTTTTTTTTTTTTTTTTTTTTTTTTTTTTTACATTCCCTCTAGAAATCAACAATAGAATTTAAAATTGTTAAATTATATTGCCTTGAGATGAATTTGAAAAATCATAACTTGTTCAAAGAAAATAAAGGACAGAGGTAAATTTTTGTGCATAACTACCTTTTTGTTTTGTTTTGTTGTCTTTAATATCTTTATTGGAGTATAACTGCTTTACAATGGTGTGTTAGTTTCTGCTTTATAACAAAGTGAGTCAGCTATACATATGCATATATATCCATATCTCCTCCCTCTTGAGTATTCTATCTCACCCCCCTAGGGGTGCTCTCTCCTAGCACCAAGCTGCTCTGCCTGTGCTATGTGGTTGCTTCCCACTAGCTATCTATTTTACATTTGGTAGTGTATATATATATCCATGCCACTCTCTCACCTCATCCTAGCTTACCCTTCCCCCTCCCCGTGTCCTCAAGTCCATTCTCTATGTCTGCATCTTTATTCCTAACCTGCCCTTAGATTCATCAGAACCATTTTTTTTTTTTTTTAGATTCCATATATATGTGTTAGCATACGGTATTTGTTTCTCTCTTACTTCACTTCACTCTGAAGACTTACTTCACTCTGTATGACAGACTCTACGTCCATCCACCTCACTACAAATAACTCAATTTTGTTTCTTTTCATGGCTGAGTAATATTGTATATATGTGACACATCTTCTTTACCCATTCATCTGTCGATGGACACTTAGGTTGCTTCCATGTCCTGGCTATTGTAAATAGAGCTGTAATGAACATTGTGGTACATGACTCCTTTTGAATTATGGTTTTCTCAGGGTACATGCCCAGTTTTTAAGGAACCTCCATACTGTTCTCCATAGTGGCTGTATCAATTTACATTCCCACCAACAGTGCAAGAGGGTTCCCTTTGCTCCACACCCACTCCAGCATTTATTGTCTATAAACTTTTTGATGATGGCCATTCTGACTGGTGTGAGGTGATACCTCATTATAGTTTTGATTTGCATTTCTCTAATGATTAGTGATGTTGGGCATCCTTTCATGTGTTTGTTGGCCATCTGATATCTTCTTTGGAAAAATGTCTATTTAGTTCTTCTTCCCATTTTTGGATTGGGTTTTTGTTTCTTGGATATTGAGCTGCATGAGCTGCTTGTAAATTTTGGAGATTAATCCTTTGTCAGTTGCTTCATTTGCAAATATTTTCTGCCATTCTGAGGCATGTCTTCCCATCTTGTTTATGTTTTCCTTTGCTGTGTAAAAGCTTTTAAGTTTCATTAGGTCCCATTTGTTTATTTTTTTTATTTCCATTTCTCTAGGAGGTGGGTCAAAAAGGATCTTGCTGTGATTTATGTCATAGAGTGTTCTGCCTATGTATTCCTCTAAGAGTTTTATAGTGTCTGGCCTTACATTTAAGTCTTTAATCCATTTTGAGTTTATTTTTGTATATAGTGTTAGGGAGTGTTCTACTTTCATTCTTTTACATGTAGCTGTCCAGTTTTCCCAGCACCACCTATTGAAGAGGCTATCTTTTCTCCATTGTATATTCTTGCCTCCTTTATCAAAGATAAGTTGACCATATGTGCATGGGTTTATCTCTGGCTTTCTATCCTGTTCCATTGATCTATATTTCTGTGTTCATGCCAGTACCATACTGTCTTTATTACTGTAGCTTTGTAGTATACTCTGAAGTCAGGGAGCCTGATTTCTCCAGCTCCGTTTTTCTTTCTCAAGATTGTTTGGCTATTTGGGGTCTTGTGTGTTTCCATACAAATTGTGAAATTTTTTGTTCTAGTTCTGTGACAAATGCCATTGGTAGTTTGATAGAGATTGCATTGAATCTGTAGATTGCTTTGGGTATTATAGTCATTTTCACAATATTGATTCTTCCAATCCAAGAACATGGTATATCTCTCTATTTATATCATTAATTTCTTTCATCGGTGTCTTATAGTTTTCTGCATACAGGTCTTTTGTCTCCTTAGGTAGGTTTATTCCTAGGTATTTTATTCTTTTTATTTCAGTGGTAAATGAGAGTGTTTCCTTAATTTCTCTTTCAGATTTTTCATCATTAGTGTATAAGACTGCAAGGGATTTCTGTGCATTAATTTTGTATCTTGCTACTTTACCAAATTCATTGTTTAGCTCTAGTAGTTTTTTGGTAGCATCTTTAGGATTCTTCAAGTATAGTATCATGCCATCTGCAAACAGTGAGAGTGTTACTTCTTCTTTTCTGATTTGGATTACTTTTATTTCTTTTGCTTCTCTGATTGCCATGGCTAGGACTTCCAAAACAATGTTGAATAATAGTGGTGAGAGTGGACAACCTTGTTTTGTTCCTGATCTTAGAGGAAATGGTTTCAGTTATTCACCATTCAGAATGATGTTGCCTGTGGGTTTGTCATATATGGCCTTTATTATGTTGAGGTAAGTTCCCTCTATGCCTACTTTCTAGAGGGTTTTTTATCATAAATGGGTGTTGAATTTTGTCAAAACCTTTTTCTGCATCTGTTGAGCTGATCATATTGTTTTTCTCCTTCAATTTGTTAATATGGTGTATCAAATTGATTGATTTGTATATATTAAAGAATCCTTGCATTCGTGGGATAAACCCCACTTGATCATAGTGTATGATACTTTTAATGTGCTGTTGGATTCTGTTTGCTAGTATTTTGTTGAGGACTGTTGCATCTATGTTCACCAGTGATATTGGCCTATAGTTTTCTTTCTTAGTGACATCTTTGGTTTTGGTATCAGGGTGAGGGTGGCCTTGTAGAATGAGTTTGGGAGTGCTCCTCACTCTGCTATATTTTGGAAAAGTTTGAGAAGGATAGGTGTTAGCTCTTCTCTAAATGTTTGATAGAATTGTCCTGTGAAGCCCTCTGGTCCGGAGTTTTTTTTGTTGCAAGATTTTTAATCACAGTCTCAATTTCAGTGCTTGTGATTGGTCTGTTTATATTTTCTATTTCTTCCTGGTTCAGTCTTGGAAGGTTGTGCTTTTCTAAGAATTTGTCCATTTCTTTCAGGTTGTCCATTTTGTTTCTGTATAGTTCCTTGTATTAATCTGTCATGAACCTTTGTATTTCTGCAGTGTCAGTTGTGATTTCTCCTTTTTCATTTCTAATTCCATTGATTTCAGTCTTCTCCCTTTTTTTCTTGATGAGTCTGGCTAATGGTTTATCAATTTTATCTTCTCAAAGAGCCAGCTTTTAGTTTTATTGATCTTTGCTATCGTTTCCTTCATTTCTTTTTCATTTATTTCTGATCTGATCTTTATGATTTCTTTCCTTCTGCTAAATTTGGGGGTTTTTTTTGTTCTTCTCTCTCTAATTGCTTTTGGTGTAAGGTTAGGTTGTTTATTTCAGCTGTTTCTTGTTTCTTGAGGTAGGATTGTATAGCTATAAACTTCCCTCTTAGAACTGCTTTTGCTGTATCCCATCAGTTTTGGGTTGCCGTGTTTTCATTGTCATTTGTTTCTAGGTATTTTTTGATTTCCTCTCTGATTTCTTCAGTGATCTCTTGGTTATTAAGTAGTGTATTGTTTCGGCTCCATGTGTTTGTATTTTTTAGAGATTTTTTCCTGTAATTAATATCTAGTCTCATAACATTGTGGTCGGAAAAGATACTTGATACAATTTCAATTTTCTTAACTTTATCAATGCTTGATTTGTGACCCAAGACCCAAGATATGATCTATCCTAGAGAATGTTCCATGGGCACTTGAGCAGAAAGTGTATTCTGTTGTTTTTGGATGAAATGTCCTGTAAATATCAGTTAAGTCCATTTTGTTTAATGTATCAATTAAAGCTTGTGTTTCCTTATTTATTTTCATTTTGGATGATCTGTCCATTGGTGAAAGTGGGTATTAAAGTCCCCTACTATGATTGTGTTACTGTCGATTTCCCCTTTTATGGCTGTTAGCATTTGCCTTATGTACTGAGGTGCTCCTTTGTTGGGTGCATAAATATTTACATTTGTTATATCTTCTTCTTGGGTTGATTCCTTGATAATTAAGTAGTGTCCTTCTTTGTCTATTGTAATAGTCTTTCTTTTAAAGTCTATTTTGTCTGATATGAGAATTGTTACTCCAGCTTTCTTTTGATTTCCCTTTGCATGGAATATCTTTTTCTATCCCCTCACTTTCAGTCTGTATGCCTCCCTAGGTCTGAAGTGGGTCTCTTGTAGACAGCATATAGATGGGTCTTGTTTTTTTATCCATTCAGCCAGTCTATGTCTGTTGGTTGGAACATTTAATCCATTTACATTTAAGGTAATTATCGATATGTATGTTCCTATTACCATTTTCTTAATTGTTTTAGGTTTGTTATTGTAGGTCTCTTCCTTCTCTTGTGTATCCTGCCTAGAGAAGTTCCTTTAGCATTTGTTGTAAAGCTGGTTTGGTGCTGCTGAATTCTCTTAGCTTTTGCTTGTCTGTAAAGGTTTTAATTTCCCTGTCAAATCTGAATGAGATCCTTGCTGGGTAGAGTAATCTTGGTTGTAGGTTTTTCCCTTTCATCACTTAAGTGTGTCCTGCCACTCCCTCTGGCTTGCAGAGTTTCTGCTGAAAGATCAGCTGTTAACCTTATGGGGATTCTCTTGTATGTTATTTGTTGCTTTTTCCTTTGCTGCTTTTAATATTTTTTCTTTGTATTTAATTTTTGATAGTTTGATTAATATGTTTCTTGGCGTGTTTCTCCTTGGATTTATCCTGTATGGGACTCTCTGCACTTACTGGACTTGATTGACTATTTCCTTTACCATATTAGGGAAATTTTCATCTATAATCTCTTCAAATATTTTCTCAGTCCCTTTCTTTTTCTCTTCTGATTCTGGGATCCCTATAATTCAAATGTTGGTGCATTTAATTTTGTCCCAGAAGTCTCTAAGACTGTCCTCAATTCTTTTCATTCTTTTTTTCTTTATTCTGCTCTGTGGTAGTTATTTCCACTATTTTATCCTCCAGGTCACTTTTCCGTTCTTCTGTCTCCATTATTCTGCTATTGATTCCTTCTAGAGAATTTTTAGTTTCATTTGTTTTGTTGTTCATCATTGTTTGTTTGCTCTTTAGTTCTTCTAGGTCTTTGTTAAATGTTTTTTGTATTTTCTCCATTCTATTTCCAAGATTTTGGATCATCTTTACTATCATTACTCTGAATTCTTTTTCAGTAGGCTTCCGATTTTCTCTTCATTTGTTTGGTCTGGTGGGTTTTTAAATTGCTCCTTCATTTGTTGCATATTTCTCTGTCTTCTCATTTTGTTTAAATTACTGTGTTTGGGGGTCTCATTTTCGCAGGCTGCAGGTTCATTGTTCCCGTTGTTTTGGGTGTCTGCCCCGAGTGGCTAACTTTGGTTCAGTGTGTTGTGTAGGCTTCCTGGTGGAGGTGACTAGTGCCTGTGTTCTGGTGGATGAGGCTGGATCTTGTCTTTCTGGTGGGCAGGACCACGTCTAGTGGTGTGTTTTGGGGTGTCTGTGAACTTATTATGATTGTAGGCAGCCTCTCTGCTAATGGGTAGGGTTGTGTTTCTGTCTTGCTAGTTTTTTGGCATAAGGTGTCCAGCACTGCAGCTTGCTGGTTGTTGAGTGGAGCTGGGTCTTAGCATTGAGATGGAGATCTTTGGGAGAGCTTTCGCTGTTTGGTATTATGTGGAGCTGGGAGGTCTCTGGTGGATCAATGTCCTGAACTCGGCTCTCCCACCTCAGAGGCACAGGCTTGACACCCAGCTGGAGCAACAAGACCCTGTCAGTCACACAGCTCAGAAGGAAAGGGAGAAAAAAAGAAAGAAAAATAAATAAAAAGAAAGTTATTAAAATACAATTTTTTAAAAAATTATTAAAAATTAAAAAAATTAAAAGGAATTTTTTAAAAAAAATTGAAAGAGAGAAGAGAGTAACCAGACCAAAAAACAAATCCAACAATGATAACAAGTGTTAAAAATTATACTAAAAAAACAAAATAAATAAAAAAAAAAAATGGACAGACAGAACCCAGGACAAATGGTAAAAGCAAAGCTATACAGAGAAACTCACACAAAGAAGCATGCACATACACACTCACAAAAAGAGAAAAAGGAAAAAAATATATATCTATATATAAAAAAAAAGGAAGAGAGCAACCAAATCTATAAACAAATCTACCATTGATAATAAACTCTAAATACTAAACTAAGATAAACATAAAACCAGAAACCAGTCAGTCACATACAGCAAACTCCAAGTCTACAGTTGCTCCCAAAGTCCACTGCCTTAATTTTGGGATGATTCCTTCTCTATTCAGGTACTCCACAGATGCAGGGTACATCAAGTTGACTGTGGAGATTTGATCCGCTGCTCCTGAGGCTACTGGGAGAGATTTCCCTTTCTCTTCTTTGTTCGCACAGCTCCTGGGGTTCAGCTTTGGATTTGGCCCTGCCTCTGCGTGTAGGTCGCCTGAGGATGTCTGTTTTTTTCTCAGACAGGATGGGGTTAAAGGAGCAGCTGATTAGGGGGCTCTGGCTCACTCAGGCTGGGGGGAGGGAGGGGTACGGAATGCGGAGCGAGCCTGCGGCAGCAGAGGCCGGCGTGACGTTGCACCAGCCTGAGGCGCGCCGTGTGTTCTCCCGGGGAAGTTGTCCCTAGATCACGGGACCCTGGCCGTGGCGGGCTGCACAGGCTCCCAGGAGGGGAGGTGTGCATAGTGACCTGTGCTTGCACACAGGCTTCTTGTTGGCTGCAGCAGCAGCCTTAGCATCCTATGCCCGTCTCTGGGGTCCACGCTGATAGCCGTGGCTTGTGCCCATCTCTGGAGCTCTTTTAGGCAGTGCTCTGAATCCGTCCTCCTTGCACACCAGGAAACAATGGTCTCTTGCCTCTTAGGCAGGTCCAGACTTTTTCCTGGACTCCCTCCCGGCTAGCTGTGGCGCACTAGCCCCCTTCAGGCTGTGTTCACACCACCAACCCCAGTCCTCTCCCTGGGATCCGACCTCTGAAGCCAGAGCCTCCACTCCCAGCCCCCACCCACCCCAACGGGTGAGCAGACAAGCCTCTCAGGCTGGTGAGTGCTGGTCGGCACCGATCCACCGTGCGGGAATCTCTTTGCTTTGCCCTCTGCACCCCTGTTGCTGTGCTCTCCTCCATGGCTCCGAACTTCCCCCCTTACCCCCCGTCTCTGCCAGTGAAGAGACTTTCTAGTGTGTGGAAACTTTTCCTCCTTCACAGCTCCCTCCCAGAGGTGCAGGTCCTGTCTCTATTCTTTTGTCTCTGTTTTTTCTTTTTTCTTTTGCCCTACCCAGGTATGTGGGGAGTTTCTTGCCTTTTGGGAAGTCTGTGGTCTTCTGCCAGAGTTCAGTAGGTGTTCTGTAGGAGTTGTTCCACATGTAGATGTATTTGTGGGGAGGAAGTTGATCTCCATGTCTTACTCCTCCGCCATCTTGAAGGTCTCTCCCCTGTTGTTTGTTTCTTTAGTAATGCTACTTGAAATATAAACTACCTGCTGTTGAGAAAAGAAAAAAACAAAAACAAAAACACAACATAGCAACTAAACAGGAGTTGTTCTGTTTGAATATGAACTGATAATATGACCTAAAATAAATCATCATCATGTGCTGTTATTTTTTGGTAACTAGTATGTGATAATCATTAAATAACCAAGATGGTATTACTGCTTCATTTAGTTTGAGTAAACTTCAGACAGTTTTCTTCCTGACTATAGACCACTGATACCCTTTTTCTTGGAGAATTTATCTTGGCAAACTTACAAAGGTAAATTTTTTCTCCTCACTTTTGGGATGTAAATCTTTTTAAAAGCCTCTGGCCAGTTTCACAACTCAGGAAGGTCTTTCTCAAGGATCAGGGAATCATCCCTTTGAAATGTAAACATTAAGGAATATATTGCTCTATTCTCCCAGTCTCTGTGGGAGGGTAGGAGCCTAACTTTTACAAGAATCAATTAGCAAACACGGATGATCTAATCACATTGACCAAACCCCCCAGTAATGTCCTCCAGTACTCTTCTGAGAGTTCACCTCAGTGCTTAAAAGCTCTCCTGCTTTTTGTTTCAGCAGTGTTGAATTTAATCTCTACCTAATTGCAATAGCCTTGACTTCTGTTGCAATAGTCTTGTATAAAATCTTCCTTGCTTATGTAACACTATCTGGTACAATGCTGTTTGTTTGTTTGTATGGTTGGTTTTTTGGGCACAGTCATAGGTCAAATGATGCTTCCTATTGAAATATGACCCCAAAGTGGGTTTCTCAAGCCTCATTTCAGGCAATTAAGACTTGTTTGAGCAAAGCTTCTATGTAGCTATACTTTTTATGGCTGAATAAGTATTATGCTTATGATATCTACATTCATGAGTATAAAATTCTGCTCAGGGCCTTTTTACGTGATGAATATTCCCTTTCAGAAATTTCAGGAGTGATAAAAGAGTAAAACAAATTCCCTCAGTAACACCAATAAACCAAGGTTAAAAATTAATGTAGTAATTGGGAATAGTCTACATTTGCTTTTGCTTTTCAGTTCACTGCTCAAGCTAGTAAGTGGTCGGCTCTGTTGTTGATATGTTGATAGATAATTGGAACTTACTTACACAGCATAAAGAAGAAAGAAATGTACACCCTGGGTTTAAGAAAACTCAAAGTGAAAGTTCAGTCTAATTATTCTGGAAAAGTTATCTTTGGAAGACCAACTATTATATAATTGTCAATACTTGATTTATCTCTTTTTTTAGAATTCAGTTGAATATGTTCCATTTTTAAGCATCACATTCAACTTCATCTGTATACTTATCTTTTATATTTAATATTTAAATGGAATTATTGTTGTTATAAAGAACTAAATACAAAAGGTATGGCTTGCAGGTTTATTTTCATCTATATAGTAATAAATGGTGTTAAAATTTGTGGAATAGAATGACCATATCTGGTTCGAATATGGTGTAGGCCAATGGATTTACTTATGAAAAGTAAATGTTAATTCATTCTCAGAACTGACCAGTCTATCATTAGAAGTTTAAAAATGCTCAAAAAGTAAAGAAAAACAATTCTTCTGGAAGTCTTCTCTACATAGGCAATTAGAGGAGATTTAAGGAGACTATTGCATATCTAGAAACTAGAAATTCTTATCTAGGGCTTCTGTCAACTTCAACAGATGCATCTGGAAAATTGGTGGTTGTGTTTTCCTTTTCTTCATCTGAAGAGGATTGCTAATTGTGTGATCCCCATTTCCTAAAGTGTTTCAATATTCTTATTTATAAATGTATAGTTTACCTTATACTATGACAACACTATAAAAGTTGAAGTGTAGGTAAACACATTTGATATTATCAAGGAACTTCTTTCAAAATGACAAAGACTATATCATCTCTCTGCATTTTTCATTATATTTAGGTAACTGCAGCATCCACAGTCTGTGATGATAATATTACAATTTTAATCTTTTCAGATTTCTTCTGGAAAAAAAAAGATTTTACTACGAAGAAGGCAAGTGGCAAATATATAAGTTGATGGTCAATAAATGAACAGCATTATGAGTCTCAACTGTGATAAGTTGACAATGTTTTAGACAAGATGGTATGGGTTTGTGGAAGTTGGACATAGTTCTGACTGATTGGGCTATAAATTTTTCATGGCTATCTGAAAAACTAGGCTGTGAACATGGAGAATTGAAGCGTTACAGATTATCTTTGGTCACTTGAAACCCAATACAGCCTCAAAAATCTAAGATAGATCACAAAATATATTTTGTGTAGGCAAACATCTAGGTTTTTAATAGTGCCAAATTCTGGCTCAGCAAGTTCAAAACTTACTCCAATAAAGTATTCAATATTCTGTGACATGTCTACATCTCTATGAGCAGAGATAGCTGACAAAATGCAGTCTATTGTGAGTTCTTTCCCACAAAATATAAGAATTTTTACCACAACCAGTTTGGACTACGTGATAAAAGGTTATTCACAATCATTATTAAAAAAAGTATTTTGTTTTGTTTAATAAATGTGTTCATTGTTTTTATATTGCTGAATATACATTAAATGTATAGTAAATGCCTTCAGCTGACATCTCAGCACCCTGAACCTAAGAAAGCATTACATCTTATGATGGGATAAAAGGACTGATCTTCAGTGATATAATATGCATTACATGGAAGTCAGTAATGATGATGATACTAAGTCTAAATGGAATACAATATACCAGAAATTGATTCTAAAATATTAAACATTCTAGATAAATCTCAGATATTTCACCCAAAAGCCTACTTTGGGCTCAGATTTGGGCTAAATTCTCTCTTTCCTATCTTTCATAACATCATCTATGTATCAGCACTTTGCCACTTACCATATTAAATTCACTTTACTAGTTTCTATGTCACCTACATTAGATTCTATACACCTTTATGGAGAAAATCCATGTCTTTTAATTTTTGATACCTTCAACCAGGATCTGACAGAAATAATACATGCAAAAAATAATGATTGAACTATTTATTCCTCTGTCCTATTTACTCACTTTTGGTCAAATTCTTATAAATTACTATGCTCTTTTATATGTTGGGCTCTAGAAAGAGAAGGAACTTGAACACTTACAAAACAAATATAAACATAAACCTTACAAGAATCGATGAAAGTGAGAGAAACATCTAAGTGTTAATGTGGAGGTAGCCTTAAACAAACAATCAAACAAACAAAAAACCTAAAAGCAGGGCTCAGACAGGTAAGGGTGTGATGGGAGGTTGGTGAGTGTGGGCTAGCCAATGTATGCTAGAGCTCAAGCAGGGCGTGAAGGGCATCTGTATGCAGTGGAGGGTACTGGTATGGAACTCACACATGGATTCTCAAAGCACATTTATATAGATTACTTTTTAATTGCAAAGAAATGAAAGAGTAGCTCTGCAATAGATAAGGCTTCTGGAAGACCCCACCTAAATCAAAGGATCTAAGTTAAAAGCATCAGTGCTAGGATAAAATGAAATTGTAAGCCAGTTGTTCAAATGCAAGGAAAAGAATAGCATCTTTTCTCTGACACTTTTTGTTAATATGAGGAGACACTGGACAGACCTAAGTTGAGTGTCATTCTTCAAAATAATTGGCCTGTGATATTCAAAATTGTCAGCATCATAAAGTCAAGGAGAGACTGAACAATGGTTCCTGATTGAAAGAAAGAAAGATTCCAACTAAATGTAATACAGGTTCTGGACAGGGTATTTTTCCTTAAAGGACATTATTAGGATAACTGACTAAACTTGAAGTTTCAATGGTAGTAATGTATCAGTGTTAACCTCTTGATAATGATGTGTGTTTTGTAGTTATGTAAAATAATATCCTTTCTTGTAGGAAATGCACTTTATTATTTGAGATATTGCAACATTATCAGCAAATTACTCTCAAAAATTTCATGGAAAAACTCCTTTGTACTTTTTTTCTCAAAGTGTAAGACTATTTCAAATGGAAACATTTTAAAAAGTGAAAAGGTAGTATAAAATTGTTGAATATTTATACACCACATCCATAGAAGAGAAATTAAAAAAAACTATGCTTCAAGAGACATTATTAGAAACGTGCATTAGATCGAGTGTGGAAGTTAGAGGCATACTCTTACCTTGGGTGAACTGAATTTTCTCTTAATGTAATATTATTTTGTAAAAAAAAATTGTCAAATTTTCTAATCAGATGTGACACTCAATCTATGATGTGACAATACCTATCTTCTTTCTTGCCACCTCCAAAAATAATAGGGATATAAAAAGCATATCAAAAAGGTGTACAATGGAAGAATTTCTCATGCAGGCTAATGGGTACTTTGACACTCCTTGAAAATCAATATAGGTGCAATTGTTTGCGTGTATGTGTGTGTGTGTGTGTGTGTGTGTGTGTGTCCATGCATATGTAACTTTGAAAACCTGAGGACTAGTGGTACTTGAATATCCCTAATCCCCTGTAAAATGGACTCATGCAGAAATGGCTGATTCTATGTCAGGAGTATAGTAAAAAATGTGGCCATAAACATGTTGTTAAACCAGAAACAAGGAACTGCTCCAACATGACTGAGGATATATCAGAAGGATATAGCCCAAGTGTAAAGGGCACCATAGCTGAATTCTGTACAATTTGAGCATCCAAAGGAATAATGATGACAATATTCATATTGAAACAAAAAACCAAGAAGTTTATAATAAATCACAAAATTAGGAAGAAGGAAGAAATACTATTTTTAGAAAAAATTGGACTTAAAAATCATTCTTTTACATTCCTTAATGTATTAAAAGATTCAGGCATATATCGAGAATTGATTTTAAAATCAATATATGCAAAAGTTTGGGAGAACATATACTGCCTTGAAGTACCACCTTATAGTTTACTTATTATTAACAAAGGGAAATAAATGATTCTCAGAGAGGAGAGATCATAGAAAATACCTCCTTGAGCAAGTAATGTAAATTAATGTCAATCAATATAGGAAAAAAATAACCTCCTATGATTTTGGTATTATATGATGAGGAGCATACTAGATCAAATGCAAGATCACCTTTGTAATCTTTCCATCAGAAAATTTTACAACGAATCTAATCAGCCACAACAGTGAAGCACAGCTGAATTGTTGGAAATTCCATAAGCCAACTGGCCTCAACTCTTAGTATCAATATTGTAAAATTTAAAAAAAAAATGTGGGAGCTCTTCTAGATTAAGAAGACTGAAGATAAATGAAAATCAAATGCAATGTATGACACTTAATAGTATCCTGGGTTGGGGGAAAAATGGATAAGGGATACTTTGGGGGTAATTGGGAAATTTTGGAAAATGAACTATTTAGTTAGATAATATTATGATACCAATATTTATTAACTTCCTTATGTATATAATGCTATTGTAATCATGTAGCAGATTGTCCTTATTCTTAAGAGTTAGGTACTAAAGCTTTTCAAATGTTTGGATTAAGAAAAAAATTCAAGGAGAGGGGAAGGAGAGAGAAAGAGAGAAGTAGGAGGGAGATAGATGGGGGAGAGAGAGAAGAATGATGGACAAGATAAAGCAATGTGGCATGTTAACAGTTAATGAGTCTTAGGTGAATATTATGATACATAGAAATTACTCTCTATGTTCTTGTTTTCTGCAGAATTGATATTTTTCATAATAACATGTTGGAAAATATGTTAACATGTGAGTCATCTAATTATAACAATGCACACTATATTCATTGTGATTCATAATATTTCTAACTGTCCACTTTAGAAATCTTGTAAAAATTCAGGTTCATACACCTTTATTAAAATGTTTTCTTCTTCTCCATCAGGGATATTTATACATACTCATAATTTCTGTGAACAGAAATTGTTATTTGTCTAACACTGATCATTGTGATGCCATCTACATTTATGATGCTATTTAGATAAATAAAATAATGTTCAATTTGTTATGCATTTTACTGTACCCCACTAAAGTAAAATAAGCGTTTAGAATTGATGTTTCACATATTTGGTGCATATTTACTTATTATCTTTGTCATACATTCATAATAACATAATATATTTTTTTCTATACTTCATGACATTTACTTTTAGAGTCTGAAAAATCACTTCAATTAATCTATGAAATATTCACAACTGCTATATAGCTGGGGAAAAAAACTATATTTTAGAAGTGTTTCACATCCTTAAAATTTTCCTGTTTGAAAAATTGATAGGATTAATTTAAGAAGTCTCTTTTTCTATAAAAACAAATGTTTCATACAGCCCTCTGACCCTTTTTCACACAGTTTGGGCTTCAGAGAATATTTGTACAGTATTTTATAAAATGCGATAACCAGGAGAATTAATCTTCTGTCGTAGATTGCAAATATGCCTGCAGTTCTTCACTCCTCTCTCCTCTCTGGGTCTTCATCCTTTGCATTCTGACAGCATGTTTACCATACTTAAAAGGCTAAGTCTATTTCCCCATCTCTTGAATCTGGACTGGACTTGTAAGTTACATTGGCTGATAAAATATGGCAGAAGAAATTGCATGCCAGTTCAGAAGCCAGGCCTCAAGAAGACACATGGCTTCACTGAGAACCACTATTGCTAGAGAAAACTGAAACGGTGTGAAAGCTGCCATGTTTCAGCAAAGTAACACCAGCATGGTCAAATATTAACACCCAAAGCTGTCACCACATTTTTATTCAATGTCATTTTTTGGTTGCTTTTTCATTTTTTACAAGGGTCTTTTTATGTCTAAATATCATGGTTTCTGTTTTATATACTGCCTACTAAATCATAAGTACATTTTAAGAAAACCTAGTTGATGCTGCCTATCTTAACCTTTACTGTCTCTATTTCCTCCAAATTATTTATATATATATATATAAATAAAATATATTTATATATAAAATAGTATATAAATTATATTTACAATATAAATATGTTATAATGATTATATATTATATGATATACCTTTATAATATAAATAACTATATAAAACATATAATCAACATATAAATTGACATATTTATATATGTAAAATTATTTATTTATATATAAATAAAAGCACACACACATATATAAGTAGAGAGAGAGAGAGAGATGGAGAGAATAAATCTATATTTAACCAATTCAAACACATAAGCTCTGTAAAAAGTTCAGGGCCACCAGGATGAGGTCACCTTATTCCACAAGCTCTGTTTAGCTCTATTTGCAAAAAAGAGCTCAAAACCTGTAAAGGAATATTTTTCTCTCACTGGAGAAGATAATAATGAATAGGAAATATGCTTTCTTGGTTAGCTAATATTATATTATTATTTCTTGGTTCATTTTAGTGTTTCCCTTTTCAAATTCCCTGTTCATTTTAATTAAATGAGTTAGAAAAAGAAAAAAAGGTGCTGAGGTAGAAGTAAAAAGCAGGTGGAATTCTCTGTGTCCTTGGCTCTAATAAATTATAAAACTCCAAAGCTGCCATGAATCTTCATAAGTTAAAGTGGACCAGTGTGTGAAGTAAAAAAGGAACTTGGCTTAATAAAGCCAAACAATTCAGCAAAAATAAATAAGTAAATAAATATTTACTTTAAAAATATCTACATGGCTGAAAAAGTAAGCTTAAAGCCACACTTTTGACAACATAGAAAAAAAAATTAAAGATGTATAGCTGTTAATATTGTTAATCTGTGTTTGCTGAAAAGTTCTCAAAGGGTTGTAAAATCACCATTTAGCATATTTAAAATAGGGCTTTTATATGTCAACTTCTGGGAGTTGTTGTAAGAAATAGCAAGAAACACTTGTTAGTTTTTTTCTGAGCTCCTGCCCTTCTAGGTTATAATTTTCAGATTTTTGAAAGTGCTTTTGATTAATGATGTTTGGAATTAATGAAAGCCGTTTAATGAAGCTTACTTAGGAATAATTTTTACAAACTACTACTATTATTGGGAAAATTTCTGCTTGACATTTTGTGTTTTGACTGGCATTTTCTTGTTGCCAGCTGTCATAAAAAGCACTGCAACACATGCCTTTAGCAGCATATGCCTTTTTGGGTGCTGAATAGCATTTTCATACAAAAAAATCAAATGATCCATAACATATTACGCTGTCATTTGAAAACAGCATCAAAAATGAGACATTTTTCATGGCTGTAATATATTTTGTTCCCCAAGGCTTAATCTAGCATTTCCGTACTACATTTGAAAATATAATGTGGTGTACGTTTATTCTTCTAATTGACACTATTAAGATTTTAAGAATACTATTTTTGTTTTACAAATAGAGATTGTAAAAATACTTTTAGAAGGTTTAGTATATTCTGTTTATTTTACTAGTGTTTTCTTAGCTCTCTGTTTCTCAGGAACACCTTTTCAAATACTTATTATGTATAAGTAATTACATATACTTATTACAATGAAAAGTGACATCTAAAGGCTATTTCATACTTTGGGTTGGAGCTCACTTAATAGAATATATGCAAATCAGTGCAAAAGTGTGTAGCAATAGATTATATAGCTTAAATACATTGTTAATTATACTTAATTTGCTATGTAATATGTATCAAATAACAGTTTAGAATTTAAATTATATGAATATCACTAAAATCTTTTTTAAATGGTTTGAAATGAACAAAACGCCTTTCCTAGTCCTCCCCAAACTTTTTTCCTTTGTGAAGTACTTTATTATTCTCATAGATGTAACAGCTTAAACTAATACAAATGATATAGTGATTAGAAAGTTTCTTGATTTATAGTTTTGTTTTGTTTTTCTGTGAAGTTTAAAAATCTCTCATAACATTTGGATGCTTTCAACAAATACAAAATGCTTTTATATTTAATTGTCATTCATTTCTAAAGGGTACTCCTCAAGCTTTTCATATCATATACTTAAATATGATTCATTTTTAATTTCCTTTCTCTATTTTACCTAACAATCTCTAGAAAATGAATGTATTGTTTTTTCTAAAGAATATATATTTTTGTTAGACCAAAATACAGCTAAGCATAGAATTACCTCTGTTCTATATTTCTGAAGATGATGACTAAAAAACATGTACTAATTTTGTATAAAAATGTCTGTCTGATTTATACATTAATTTCCTTTGGTTAAAACAGAAGATATACCTTAGCAACTAATATCTTACTATTGCTCTTTCTTCCCAGTATTTGCTTAGGACAAAAATACTGAATGTTATTTGAAAGATTAGATGTGTGGATAATAGAAAGAACCCATAAAGGCGTTAGACAATGCTACTTTTTAAGAAAATGTTAGAAAGCTCACTGATTACTGCATGGAAATGGTAAATATAAAAACATCATTAAAAGAAGTATTAACATGATAAAGCTAACTATGACCTCTGAGAATGATGTGGTTCTTGAAGGGACTTACTGATCAAACCACTTCAAAATGGGCAGTTAGAAACTCAGTCTCAAACATCTGAAATTGAGGGTTCGTTTATGCATAATCTAAGTAGATTTTGATTAGGCAGTCAAGATGCTTACTCTCCCATACCAGCATTGTAGAACGTGAAATTTTAAGTCCCCATTAGGACACCAAAAATTTTCTGAGATGGGTCTTGAGTGTGACATCAGACAAAGATAAAATAAGCTCCTCGTTTTCAGCGTTGAGAGCAAACATGCTTCAAACTGGTGGATCCCTTACTGAAAAGTTTTTAATATGTGAAGATAATTCACAAATGTGATGTGAATTACTATTTGTCGAGCTACTGCCAAGACTGTGGTTATCATTCTCTTAAGAAGAGAGATATGCAAAGTAAGTTTGAAGTGCAGGTTGAGGAATGTACCTTAAATGTCTTATGACAAGGGTGTTAGGGGGTTTAAGCTCTTTGGTCTCTGGGCTTGTCAGAGAGGAGATGGTTCAGATAAAATAAATTAAACTTAGAAAGTGTTTAACTGAAGGTATCATTGAGCAGGCATTTGGTTATAAATCAAAATCTTTTATATTTCATGAGAAAATTTGTGTTTCTCTTGAAGCAAGACTGATTTATGCCAAAACATTTTACTAAAAGTACACTAATCTCAACCATTTTGTGTGGTTGCTAACTAAGGTTATGGCATGTAACCAAAGAGAAGGAGACCAGTAATGAGATTTACTAGATAAAATGACAAAAGGATTAGGAATTAAGTATATAATGCAAGACAAAAGAATTTTTGAGGAGAATAATCTACATGATAATTTACATTTGGTACAAATGGGATCAGTTATTTGATATGCTAAAGCAATGCTCTCACACATTACTTGAAAGCATTTCAATATAGATTGTAAGTTAAATTTTGTATTTAGTATTAATCAAGTTATATTTTGAACATAAGAGATAATTTAAATTAAAAAGCTAAAGAGTGACAAGACGATAAGGGATATTTAATATACTAATTATTTAACAATTATTGCCTGTGTGTACCTACTACACATATATGTAAAGAAACCAATTTCTTTCTGTCTTTAAAGAAGTACACTAAAATAAAGGAGAAAAATAAATGTTAAATGCTAAATTGAGGTTATCATCTATCACTTTATTTAAAAAGGAAAGATCTTTCAAAATTCATGAAATTCATCATTTTGCATCTGGTTGTCACCTATGGATTAAAGGAGAGGATCATTTTTGGTTAAAATATTTGTAAAAGAATATGGCTTAGGGTATAACTGGGTATAACTTAGGGTAAACCTGAAGAAAATACAGACAATTTAGTGAGAAAATGAAACAGAAATTTCTAAGAATATTCGATTTAATTGGAAAAAGAAAAACATGACAATTAGCACCTGCCCATTTGTTTATTTTCTTAAATATTCAGTGAGGCTCTCAACAATAACAGCTTCGGTAAAATAATGTAAACATATAGACAAAAGTAGGAGCAAGCAACAATGAACGTATTTTCCAAGGGAGTGCTATGATCAAATTGCCCCAAATAAGATATAATAATAATAAAGACTTTTTAAAACATCTTTTAGATGTTAGCCTCTGTCTTAATTTCTAATGATAGAAAAATATTCAGATCGAAGAAGAAGTATCTAACAGACTCAACAAAGGAGTAATGCCATTATCTACTTGTCATTTGTAATATTCCCCTATGGGAAATTCATTCTTATTTATGCATTCTCATTAATTTACTATAAGAGTATTTTCTGGAAATTGAGAATACATCTGTATCTCAGCTTTTTTGTCCTTCATCTTATGTCTCTTCCCATGAGTTAGTTAATATACAAAATATGTATAAGATGTAAGCTAAATAAGAGAAAGTTTTTGAGATGCATACACACACACACGCACACACACACACACACACACATATACACGATATATAAGATACAAGATACAGAAAGTATGAAATCTATGTGAACTCTTTGGTTCACCAAGAGACTATTGCACTGATCAGTATATCTGGATATTAGGACAGGACCATAAATTGAGAAGAATTACCTTTTTTTTTTTTCAGTATATATTATTTTTTATCTTTTGGCACACCAGCATGAACAGGTGTCACAAAATGTACAGAGACGTGTAGAGCCAATGTGCACATTTGTCAGAAAAGAGACTTCCCTGCACTCTTCCAATTTCACAGATGTCATAAGGAAAATTCTGCAAGATGTCTTTCTTAAACTTAGTATTACCTGTCACCACAGGCTGTTGCCACTGCTGCCAAAGGTCCTACCAATCCTTGAGTAGGCAGTATGCCATGGAAACAGATGGGCACACATATAAGACAACAAAATATAAATCCTAAAGATGAAATATGTGTTTCTAAGGATTGTCATCTTAGGTGGGCACCCTGATGTGACTGCTATGTTATGGATTAAGCATCTTCCACATTGTCAAATGCAAGTTACTTTTAAAGGAAACCAAAACTAAGGAAAAAAGTTAATTATAAAACTATTTTCTGTATGATGCAATCTGATTGCTACTAGTTACCCTAGTTCTCAGAATACAAACGGCATCCATTCTTCTTCCATACTTTTAATTAATTGTTTTGCAAAATAATTAAGTATTGCTTATTAAACAGTGCCTTCATTGTTCCCTTTCTCTTTCCATTTTTCCTCATGCCTATATTTCTTACTCACTCTTGCTCCACCTAACTTACAAAGCGTAATACCAACAATATCACTTTTCTACGCAAACATTGGATTTTTTTTTTGTATAGTCTACAGCCTGTAAGATAAATCTTAACTTTTATTACAATACAGCTTCAACAGGTAAGAATGTCTACTGTGCTGTATGACTTAGCAAACTCTTAACACAACTGGATAATGTTTACCCATTCTGTACTGGTAGTCTTATTTACTGCTTTGTTGTTGTTACCTTTTGAGTGTTTCCCATCTTTGTTTCCAACTAATGTGCCATTTTTCTTGGCCAAAATAACTCATCCCTCTTCTCTTGATTCTCATTGTATTTTTGTTAGATTATCAACAGAATCTTATTTCATTCTGCTTTGTACTATAAGCTTATTTTAGTACCTCTCTTTCTCCGCAGTCAAGGAATAACAATTCTAGCAGGGAAAGTGTTTAGTTCAAACTTATAGTCTTAAAATTATAAGGCAGAATGCTGGCGTGTTTTAATTATTCTATGTGGGAAATCTCATTAGAGTTTCAAACATGGACTTTCAGAATTTTAAGAATCTCTCTAAAGATTTTATAACCACATTCATCAGTTAGCATTCAAATTGATCGAGGGCTAAAAGTCAGTCAAATGCATCCATAAAGGGAATACATTTTAGCTTAACCATTAAATATTTGCTTGATTTTTAGCATAGAAATAAAAACATCCAAATAATGAAAAAGATATCTATTTATGAAATGTAAAGTACTAAAAAGTAAGTAACGTACTTCCTGGCAAGCATAGCAATGCAGTTAAAAGGAAGAAAAATCGAGTAGTTTACCACATAAAACAAATTAATTAAGTCACTAAAACATTGTGCCACTCTATAAATTTGCAGCTGAAAATTTTCAAATATTGAACAACAAAAACCTATTCTACTTATTGCTTGCATGCATGTTTTCTACGTATTATCTCATGAATTTTGACAATAAACAAAGAGGTAGACAATATTTTTCCATGTTAAAATTGTGGAAACAGCATCAGTGACGGAGTCCATATAAATGCTCAGGCTTACACACCTGTGTTCCTCTGCATAAAATCTAGCCTCCAATCTCCAGTCTAGTTTTAATAAGCTCCAACAGAAGTTTGCAGCCCTGCAATTTTGTAAAGCTGTGTTTTCATTCTGTCTCCAACTCTCTTTTGTTAGTGAAAAAACAATTTATGTCCAATCCCAAAATATATTGAAATAACAATCCTACCCAAAACATTTGGGCTGTATTAAAAGTACTAGCTTTTTAATTTTTTAAATAAATAAAATATGTGGCAGACTTAAATACTTTGACTATTTTAAGATACTGTGAAATTTGTTAAGACTCAGGTGATTCCTACAAACATGAGTGACTTCCTGCAGAAGCACCTATAACAGTTACATAAAAAATATTTTTAATTTTTTTACAGTATGTTTTATATTATATGACTTTTTTTGATGTGGACCACTTTCAAAGTCTTTATTGAATTTGTTACAATATTGCTTCTGTTTTATGTTTTGGTTTTTTGGTCACAAGGCATGTGGGATCTTAGCTCCCCAACCAGGGATCAAACCTGACCCACCTGCACTGGGAGGCAAAGTCTTAACCACTGGACCACCAGGGAAGTCCCTAAAAACTATTCTTAATATAATTTCAGCTTGAACGTTGAAAACTTGAATTCTAGAATATAGATCTCTGCTGGCATAATAATGACACTTACTTCAAAAACGTGGTTGTCAGTTAAAATAAACAGAAGGAATAAGGTGACTTGAGCAAGTGACCGTATGGTTAAGTGGGATAAAATCAAACAGTGAGCAGAGAAGTAAAAGCACTAGAAGACATTGAAGAATAAGTTGTACAAAGGGAGTGACATGCTAGAAAGCAGGAGAAGAGAATAGCAGGAGATATTATTCCCACTAGCAGGCAACAAAGAGCTTCTTTAAGCACTGCCATCAAATAACCAGTGTGAAAATGTGTATGATTTTTCCCTCTTGAATTGCAAGTATTTAAAAAATTATACATCTATATTTCAAAAATATGAGATTGGCCGAAAGGTAACATCTTTTGAGTTGAAAATTACGGCACCTTAAAATAATAAATAAGTGAAACAATGAGTGGAAATAAGTATTAGTAGTACTGTCCAATTATTAACTGCTTACTCCATAGCAAGCTACATACCATGTACATTAAATACTTTCATCCATCTATTTATGTAACTAGACTGTGCAGATAGTATCAGACACAAACTCCCACATCTACGTTTTGCAAGTGAAGGAACAGGCTCAGAGAGTTTAAGTAGTATGCTCAAGGAAATTTGGCTAGCAAATTGGACATTCAAAATGTTAACTCAGATTTATTGATTTCAAAGCTTTCACCATAAACCTAAGAGGTAGATGCACAGAATTATTCATTTTCAAGTGGATTTGGGGTATTAAGACATTGGTAAAGACCTGCAGGTTGTATACTTAAATATAATTAATTGTATATTTAAACTATTTATAACAGTGCCAGGCACACAGTAAAAATTCAAACATATTATTTTAGTTTTTATTATTAATAATGCTGAACCATTGAAACTGCAAGATTAAGAGAAGCAGAAAAGTTTGACCAGACCATATACTTGCAAAAGGTTGGACAATTCATGCTTAAAACAAATTTATTCTGGTTCCTAAATGATTTAATTACATTGAGTTGATGAGCAAAATGAAGCATATAATGGCCATGTAGTTCCTATGTTCAGAGATGTTTATCCAAAGCTTATTTCTTTACAGTGATAGTGAACTAATATAGGTTAGTGTTACCTGTATTTAGCGCTAAGGAGAACTGACTGATGAAAGGGTGTGGAAGCATCAAAGAATAGACTTGATGGCATAGATCAGGCAAAGTCAGTCATTTGCCTGAATATCATTCACTTGTGTGAGCTGTGGTGATGGTTGCATAGACCTGCAATTTAGAGGGATTTTCTGGCACTTAATAAACTTCAATTAAAAAAATTTTTATGGATGAATTCTCATGAATATATAAGATTTTTAAATTAAATTTGTGTATAAAATGATTAAGTATTTCTACTAGAAAAAAGTGTAACCCTTTTTATTCATCAAAATATAGTATTAAACTTACTAAATATTCTTATAATCCTTAGTATATGCTTTCTGCAGAATATGAGAGCATTTCTGTTCTTCCTTTACTCTAAAACCAAGTAGGAATACAAAGAATCAAAGTTAAAAAGAGGCTGTTACAATTCCTTTGAAGAATGTAAAAAGACTCAATTTTTGCTACCATGGCAGTGAAGTGAAATCGGAGGTTATCCACTGTGGGAGTAACAAGGTTTTAAGGTGAGACATTCAAAAAATTCTTCTTTGAATACACTTGTTGTGCTTTTGATCCTTTCTGAGGAATAGAAGAAGGGAGAGAGAAAAAAAATAGTGTGTTATACCAGATATGGCATGAGCTCCAGAAATAACTGGAATTGCACTGAATTAAATCTATTGCATTTAAAGATATAAATAACACACAACTGATGGTTTGGCAGTAGTTAAATGGTAGTCAAGTGTGAAATGTACCTGGTATTTTTTTGCTCAGTTTCTCAAATGACATGAGCAGTACAGCATTCAGTGCATTGGATGTAACCAATTTTATGAATTTCTTTAACAAGTAAAATAGTCTTAAAGTAAGATAAATTCTGTCAGCTGTCCTCTGATTTGATTTGCTTTCCAGATGGCAGGCAAATTACAATTATTTTTTTCACTACTGCTGTTGTATTTTCTGTAGCTGTAGCAACACTGCATACCTAGATAGTCTGTTGTTGATATTGAAAATAAAAATATATAATCAGACCACCTACTGCTCAATTTTATTTTCAATCTGTAAGCGATGGAGGTAAATTTACTTTACTTTTACTGAATCTGTGTTGTAGTGTTCCTCTTTCTCTCTCTCTCTCTAAAATGCAATGAGGAAATAATATTTCAAAGAATAAATGGGGTTCAGTATAAGCTTGAAAATCAAGAAACTTACAGGCATCTAAATTGCCATTCAATTGAATAGGCTATTTCAATTAATAAAAAATCCATTTTAAAGAGAACGGTTTCAGTCCTTGTTATAAGGAGTCATGAGCATTCAAGGAAGATTAATCTCATCAGCTCTTACAGGAATTACCCTTCCACATGAATCCTCAGTCTTTTTCATATTCAAAATAATTGTCATTTTTCTTCCAAAGGAAAAGGAAAAAATTCGTAATAACTTTAGAGATTTTGACAAACATTTTCTTAAACGTTGACTGGCAGACATGTTGATGATTCCTGCAAAAAAGATTACAATGAAAATGCATTAGAGGAAAGAGGGGAGAAACAGAAGTGCTCAGGTCCTGGCAGAAACATCCTCTATTGAGGTAAAGTCAACGCTGGAAACGCGCTTTAGGGACACAAGTATTTTCCAGCCAAAACCCTTCAGTGAGGCCAAAATTAGTCCTGAGCTGGGAAAAGACAGCATGGATCTCACAGACCTTGCCAGTAAGTTGCAATCTGTATCCAAATTGCTGTGACAGAGTATGCTTACAACAGAGAATATGTGTGTTTGTGAAGCCGCATCCGCAATTGATGGAAAAGTATAACATTCAGTCATGAAGTTGTCTTATCTGTATAACTTCTACCAGACATCCAGCTAGTATGGAAATAAAGAGACCTTTTAAAATTACCTTTTAAGGTGACTCTCAGTATGTGGGAGCACAGGAGACCACTTACTGACCACTGCTCTAGCAACCAGTTCTAACAGCTTTGAGTTGTTGTGTGTAACTGAGACTTGACTGCCTCTGCTAAAGCCTGCACCCAGTCCCTCTGGCCTCCTGTCCTGGGCAGTTGCTCGGATGTTGCCTTGTGGAACATCTGCAGTAACCCTTTAGTGTTCAAGCACGTGCAACCTGCAAGTGCAGCTGTGTTAACCCTTGACCAGTAGGGGAAAGAAGCCAATGGATAAATGCTTCCCCTTAATGAATGCTGGATAAACATTGGTGGGGTGTAAAATGCTTCTCAGATCTTTCTGTGAGGTTGAGTACTGGGCACCCGCAGGTGGCCGACTCAATAATTCCTTGCATACTGTGTTTTGGTTCTTTGGTCTCTCATTTTTTTTCAGTCTTCTCAGCTTTTTATTTTATTTATTTTTTTATCTGGCCTCTCATTTTTACTACAGAAAATAGCTTTCCAAATAAACTAGTCTCCTAAGCTTTCAGTCTCTGCTTTGGGGAGAACCTCAGGTAACTTAGTAGATGCATCTTGTTAGAGTGAGTGGGAGTATTTATTTCTAGGTAATGACTTTTTCTTAACTAGCATGCTATCTGGAAGTTCTTCTATATGTGAAAACCTATGTATAGTATTCATTTTTGTTTATTTGTTTGCTTTTAATGATTAAACCACATTAAGTTGAACAGATTTAAAATGGCATTATGCCTTGCTGTTGTCTATGAAACAAAATCCAAGGACTTTAATATGGCTCACAAACCATTCAGGATCCCCAGGACACATTTCATGTCACCACCAACCACTACTTCAACACACACACACACACACACCACTCATACACATACACACAAAGCCTATACTTTACCAAATCAAACAAAATTAATCAGCGTTCTCAAAGTCCATGATGTCTCATGTTTCTTGGCCTTTCTATACCTATTTTTTTCTATGTAAAACTCTTTCCCTATTTCATCATCAGATACACCTACTATTTCTTTTCAGTATCCTTCATGGGATCCTTTCATCTATATTAGTCAGACAAATTTATGTGATTCTCAGTGGGTTTATAAAAACATTTTCAATACCAGCTTTATAATGCACTATTTAAATAAGTGCTGACTTTAGTGTATTTTATATTAAATTGAGGGCAGGACCTTTGTTCTATTTATATTATATCTCCAGTACATCAGAGTAGATGCTCTATAAATATTTGAGAATAAGTCAGTAATTGAATTATGATAAGTATTTAGTCTTCACTTAAATATCTAATCCTTCTCGAAGGTCTCTTATCATGGTGACATTGGTTGAACTCTTGTTAAAGGAATCAAGTGGTATAGTTTCATATTGTTGCCAGGCAAAAAAAAAATGTGTTTTACACACGCTGATTTCAACTCTTTTTGATTATTTCCCTCATATCATTCACTCATTGGACTAACTGATTGTGTTAGTCCATGTATCAAGCACTGAGACAGCGTTTGGGAATGAAGATGTAGGTATAGTGCTTGCTTTATTAAACCTTCCATTATAGCCTAATGGAGAAACCAGGAATTAACACCTGGACAAGTAAATACAATTTATACAATTAAAAGTTGTGATATATGATATAAAGGTAGTGAACAGCTTGTGAATAGAAAAAAGAAAACTCTGCTTTAGAGAGGTGAGGAACAACTTACCTTAAAAATTGGCTTTTATACTATAAGAAGAGTAAGAGAAAGAAAATTCAAGGCAGAGGGGACAGCATATAAGAAAATCTGACATGGGAAAGAACTGATTCTCTTCAATGAACTGAAATAAAAGTGGTATGGATGGACCTGGTGAAAGGGAGAGAGAGGCTGATATGGAATGAATTCAGAGAGGAAAGCAAGGGCAAGAGCAGCGTCAGAAAAGTCATCACTAAAATTGGGTTTTATTTGGGTTGCAGTGAGAAGTTACTGAAGGTTTTAAAGGACTTGCATTATAACATATAATGAATACTTTATAAACAATTAGGTTATTACTCTATAGAGAAGCGTGGGGAAGGCATTAAGAGTAGAATTGAGAAGAGTGCCGTTAGATCAATGTGTCTGCAGACTATCAGAGAAATCAAATCGTACATGAGATATAAATTTGTGAGTCAATATTTAAATTATATTTAAAGCAAAGGAAATATATTAGATCACCAAGGGAGAGAATAGAGGAAGAAGAGAAGCAAAAACTGTCCCTGAGTGGATTCAACAAAAAAACACTCAGCCTGTTAGAAGGAATGTCTGGAATATTCAGTGTCCTAGAAACTACAAGATAAAAGTGTTTCAAGATGTTTTGAGGATCATTAACTATGTCATATGATCCCAAGAGTTCTAGAAAGTTTATTACCAAAGTGCATTATTTGAAATTTGTAAAATGTAGGTCATTGCCAAGCCTAGAAGAAAAATATCGTACTGACTTGGTGTAGAGATGCCAGATAAGAAGGATATAATGAGTTGCAGTATCAATTAAAAATATATATATATGTATATAGTTTTAAGTTTGTTGTAAATTTGTCCTCGAAGAGGCAAATACTGGGCTCTTACGTACCATTGTAACAGAGATATGAAAATCACAGAGAGGAAGTTAGAGAGTCAGAGAAGACTATTTAGGAGATTAATTAGTTAAGTCCTGAGGAATAAATAGAACCAGTCAGCCATTCTTGACAGATGAACAAGAATGGGACAAAGTGAAAGAAAAGGTGAGATCCTATTGCACTGGCAGTTTTCACATAGCCCTCATCCATCAAGGTGTAGAAATGCAGAGCTTACCACTTCTACAGAGCAGTATCCAAATTCATAAATTCAATAAATTCAGATCCACATTCTTCTTCACATATTCTCCTTATAATAATGGGGAATTAGAGAAGATTGAATCTCTGCAGGAACACTAGACCATAAGGTTAATTTGCAAATTAATTTTTAGTAAGTATCCTTGTTGTAAATATTTAATTACATTTGATCTTCAATTTTTTTTGTGGTTTTTGTGATTTAAAAAATGTAATTTTTTTAAGTTTGAATCAAAATACCTTATTTTTCATGTTATAGTTTGGTTTATGCCTGCCCAGTTCAATTTGCAATCTAACTATATAAATTTAAAATATGCAATCATTTCAAATAATAGAATTAAAATCTCACACTAATTTTGTCTATACCATTTTAAGATCCTTTAATTGAGAAGAATATTGGTACTCAATGTACAAGTTACTTCTACTAGTTTTCTTAAAGGATCAGTGATAATAAGATGTCCAGGTACACTGAAGAGTGAATGATGTGCTGAGTTTTGAAGAGAACATAGTTGACATGTGGTCTCTACAGGAAAATTACATTCTTGGGAGAGGTTTTTATTGGGTACTTTGGAAAAAAGTTTACAGTTGTCAGAATGTCTTCAGTAACAGAAAATATTTTCTAGGAACTTCCTTGGTTATAAATTCCAGAAACAGCAGGATTAATTCAGTGACTTTGATTTAGAACCCAGTGAACTGAAAAGAGAAAGACTCATTTTCATTTCAATGTTCTGGAGAATAAGGCAGCTGGACACAAAAGTCATACAACTATATGACCTTATGTTGAGGAAGTGATATTAAGAAGGAATCCTGCCAGCAGTTATATGACTTGGGATTCAACGTCTCTAGACCTCAATGTAATACTGAAATATACCTTATTAAATTTGTTATTGTCAATGAAAGTAAGAAGCGTATGGAAAATTATTGGTAAAATAATCTTAATTAATTGCTTCTCTGTCCTTGTAAAAAGCAAAGTTTAATTGCTGCAAAAGACAAAAAAAAAAAAAATCATACCTGTAACCACTGTAGTGACAACATTTGCATTTAAGTCAGATTGAAGTCAGATTAATTTCCTTCATTTTATAAAGGCAAGCATTGTTACCCAGATAGTTTAAACATAGTAACTAATTTTTAATAAGGAAAGTATTATACACTGTGGCCTTTTAAAATTCTTTCAGCTCTTTTAAAAATGTGATCTATATGAGTTTACGCACATTTATTGAATAAAGTGATGTTAGAGATCAAGCAATTACTTTTAGAAAACTGTCATGGTTTTCAAGACCTAGGACAAAAATGATGACTTTTAACTGATAAATATAAAACTTAGTTATAACATATTTTGTACAGATAAAGTGTGGGTATTTTTAATGTAGAGCAGCATATATTGGAACCTAGATATGAAGTCAGAGGAAAGTGAACAATCTCAAGAGTCAAATTGTGCAAATCAAAGAACCAATATTACTTGGTGTATTAGTCTGCTCGGACTGCCCAAACAGAATACCACAGGTCGGGTGACTTAAATAACAGAAGAATATTTCTTCATGCTTCTGGAGCCTGGAAGTCCAAGATCAAGAAGCTGACAGTGTTGGTTTCTATAGTGAGACAGCTCTCCTTGGCTTGCAGATGGCAGCCTTCTCCTCATGTCCTCATCTGGCTTTTCTTGGGCTCTCACTGACTCTTGGTGTCTCCTCTTCTTCTTATAAAGAGACTAGACCTGTTGAATTAGAGCCCCACACTTATGATCCCATTTAACCTTAATTATCTCCTTAAAGGCACTGCCTACAAATACAGTCATATTGGAGATTAGGCCCCAACCTATGAATATTTTTTCGTGTGGGGTGGTGGGGATGGAGAGAGCACAATTTAGCACATAATATTTGGTAAATTTTTCTTGGATCAGCATATTCCAATGATGTTTTCACTGACCAATAGGCCACAGTAAGTGAATAAACTGTAGCCTTAACAAGTAAACTGAGCTTTATATTCATTTGCTTCTTCCAAACTCTTAAATTTATTCCAATTTCAGTTGTGTCATTTATTGGATTTTTGAAAATGATCTGCAGTTGCTTACTTAACAATAGTTTTTAGTTAAAAATGGTATACATATTTCTTCCATAGAGAGTAGATATTTGATGTACTTAAATACCAAATTAAAAAATAAAAAGGGTGTTTTGAGCTCTATTTATTTTCCAACTCCATTTTCCATCATGATATTTCCATTACATCCACTATTGAAAATAAAAATATAGGGAACAAATTTACCTAAATATGGCTTTTGTGTTACTTGCACCTCTGAGCTCCCTGCTTCTAGTCAAACGGGTAGAAAATGCATCTGGTTGAAAGACTTTATAAATTACTAGATTTTTAAACAAGTTGTAGCTACAAATTCTTCTTCCTTCATCTTTCTAAGGGCCTTAATTATGTAGCCTATCCTAGAAGACAGTGTAGATCATGTCTTTTTCTTTATATATAGGATATATTATATTTGTATTTTTTGATATTCCAGTATTGCTGCTTTAAAAAGCCTTCATAATAGTGGGATAAGACATAGATAAAAAAATAAAGAAAACTAATTATGGTCATAAAGCTGTAAAATATACCAGAGGTATAGGAGTCACAGTGAATACCTAGGAGCTGAAGAACTTGAAGAATTCTTTATGAAGACAGTCTTGTAAGTTGAACTTATATGGAGAGCATTTTAATAGACAAGGAAGTAGTTTACCAAAATATTTCATCTATTTTTTCCAAGGGTAACAGAAACTGTATGATACTCTGACTTAATGAAATTTTATTTATAAGTGAGAAATTTTCATATATATATATGTATAAAACATATGAGGATTTCACATAAAATTATTATGTCACACTTTTCTGGAATGCTGTTTTCAACAGAAATTGAAACTTGAAAATAACATTAAATAGTACAGAACTATCTGCTTATTGCTTTGCTGGAATAACTGGTACTAGACCAGACCTGCCATGTTTACAACTATAAAATTTGACAAAATAAATAAAACAACTCTTCAGCTATTGAGAAACAAGCAGCATTTGACTGTGATCTTTTGGATAAGTAAACAACTTTTCTGCCTAGAGTCAGTCTTGGGACTGCTGCGTAGAGTGGGGATGTCCAAGAAGAACAACTCGTATTTGCTGAGCTGTGGAGAAAGATTTGGGTTCAAAGCTACTGAGGTGGTTGAAAATTTCAGAACAGTGGAATAAAAGAGAAAGAAGCTGTGCAGAGAAGGAGCTCTTTAACTCTAAACTGTTCTCTTGAGTCTTGTCTTAATACTATAGCTGCATATGTACAAGACAAGAAGCCACAGATAGGTAAAGGACAACTACCATAGAACAAACAGAAACAGGAAACTATGATTTGAATACCTAATAGTTACAAAGGGCTGTGAAAGTTTTTGTTTTATACCAGAGTGACATACAAGTTTGATTAACCCAAGAATTCAGTAGTGATTACAGAAATGTTAGAAAAAGTTTGTCTAGTTAAGAATCTCAAAAACAATCTCAAAAAGGTTAAGTTGACCAAGATGTAAATTAACTACTTATTTGAACAAGCCCAGTATCATTTAAATGGTGATAACAATATCCAGTGAGTTAATAACATAATACAATATGTCCACTATCCAATCGAAAATAGCTAAACATGCAAAAAAACAGAAAATGTGAACAATAGTTGGAAGAAAAGTCAATAAAAAAAAAAAACCATGAAATGATAGAGATAATGAAATTAGTACATGAATTGTTTAAAACAGCTATAACAAATATATTTAAGTTTGTAAAAGAGAATAAATTAGTGATAGAAGTGGAAGATATAAAAATAACAAAATGAAATATTGAATACTCAAAAATATAATATTGGAAGTGGAAAAAAATGACAATATAGGCTTAACAGCAGTCTAGTCTCTCTTAAAAAAAAAAAATTAGTGAACTTGAAGGTAAAATATATCTAAGTAGATTCCACCAAGTAGATTCTCCCAAGTAGACTCTACCTAAAACAAAGCACAGAGAGAATGAAAGGCAGAGAAATATGAAGAAAAACACAATGTAATGTGTATAGTATTAAACAGATTAACATAATCGTAGGTGAAGTGTGTGACAGAGTGTGGAAGAAGATTGGAGCAGAAAAATATTTCTAAATAAGGTCTGAATTTCCCAAATTTGATAAAAATGTAAACCCAAGAGTTATTAAAGTTATATTAATGAATAGTATGCCTTTAGCATAATGAAAAGCAGACCAGATCAATGAGAGTCAATTGATAGTCAGAAATAAACCATATTTTTATCAGTTGATTTCAATGAAGCAAATCAAAGAAAAGAGGTTAAGTTTATAAAATGGACTTTCTCAAAATTAAAAACAAAAAACCAAAGAAACTTCTGTTCATCAAGACTCCAATAAAGAAATTAATAGGCAAGCCATAAACTGAGGAAAATGTGTGCAGAATATATATTAGACAAGGTATTTGTACCCAGAATATATAAACTATTCTTAGAAGTCAATACTGATAAGACAAACAACCTAATTTAAAAATGGAAAAAGGAGTTAAATAGATATTGTACATAAAAAAGTATTCAACATCCTATGTCATCAGGGAAATTCATATTAAAACCACATGAAATACCATTATATACCTGCTAGAATGGCTAAACTTGAAAAGATTAACAATACCACATGTTGGTGTCTATACGGAGCAGCCAGAAATCTCATGCAACTCTGGTGGGAATAAACAAATGTACAGCCTCTTTGAAGATCAGTCTGGCAATTTTTTGTAAAGTTACACATACACCTGCCTTATGACAAACAATTTGGCTTCTAGAATTTTACCCAAGAGAAATAAAAACATATTTTCACACAAAAAAATATTTGCACAAGGATGAGCATATCAGCTTTATTCATAATAGCCAACACTGGAGACAATGCAAATATCTATCAAAAAGAAAACAGAGAAACAAATTCTTGTATATACATTAGAGGATTATTCAACAATAAAATTTATTTATACACACAACAACATGGATGGATGGATGGAACTCAAAAACATGTTGAGTGAAAGTAGCTAGACAAAAAATAGTGTGTGATATTGTGATTTATAATGAGAAATATGTATTTTGTCTTTGTCTCTGTTTCTGACACAGAACTTCTAAAACTCTTAGAATTTCCTGAGTGATGAAAACTGTAAAAGTATCTTTTTTTATGTTAATGAGGTGGCTTTTGGAAAGCACCTAAGGATGAGGGCGGGTTGCAAGGAGAGACAACCCTGTGATTAGGGGGTTGGAACTTCCAATCCCACCACCTGACCTCCTGGGGAGGAGAGAGGGGCTTGAGATTGAGTTCAATCACCAATGGGCAATGATTTAATCAATTGTATCCATGTAATGAAGCCTCCATAAAAACCACAAAGGAAGGAGCTCAGAGAGCTTCTGGGTTGGTGAACACGTGGAGGTACAGGGCAAGTGGCTTGCCTGGAGAGAGCATGGAGCTCTGAGCCCTCTCCCCATATCTTGCCCTATGCATCTCTTCCATCTAGCTGTTCATGAGTTATATTCTTTTATAATAAACCAGTGATCTAATTATGGGTTTCCTGAGTTCAGTGAGCCACCCTAGCAAATTAATGAAACCCAAGGATGAGGTCATGGGAACCTCTAATATGCTGGGTCAGAAGCACAGGTTACAACCTGGGCTGGCAACTCGAGTCTGAAATGGGTGGGTGGGGCAGCCTGGTAGGACTTAGTTCTCAATCTGTGGACCCTGATGTTATCTTTGAGTAGGTAGTGCCCAAATTGAATTAAATTGTAGGACACTCTGTTGGTATCCAGAGAATTCCTTATTGTTGGCATGAGAATTCCCCTCCACACACACTGAATTGGTTTCAGAACACCAAAAGAGAGTGCATACTGTATGATTTCACTCATTTGAAGTTCTAGAATAGAAAAAAAATCCATGTTTAAAGAAATTAAAACAGTGGTGGCCCTCTTGAGGAGGCTGGGAAGGTGAGTGGAATTTCCTGACAAGGCTCTTGAGTGACGTTTTTGAGGTCTGATCAAATTGTTCTATATCTTAACTGAGTTGAGAGATATATGGGTGTAATGCAATTAGCAAAAATCACACAGCTGGACTCTTAATCTGTACATTTCATTTATGTAAATAATTCCTCAAGTGACACCAACAACAATGCCATCTTGTTGTCACTAAAATTCTTATTAAATACACTTCCACCATTCATATGAGTTAAAATTTTAAAATATCAATGCATTCCATGCTTATATGGGATTACCTGTTGCAATAATAAATGATAGGTATAGAAAGATAGATAGATAGATAGAGTGGTCTAATGAGCAAGTATTGACTCTGGTGTATCACTCAGTATAATTTTCTGTAAGCTATTTTATAATTATTTTATTCTATACTGTGCATGTTCTTGGATCAATGGTTCTATTAAAGTTAATACTTCATTCTCTATTTCTCTGAACAAATCTGTGGCCCCATAAGTGAAAAATACTCTGAAGGAAAATCTTTCTGAAAATACATAAGAGGAATATAAAATTAAGTTCCTATAGCCTAACTGGACTGCATATTCTATAATTAGCTCTTTGTAGTTTTTAACATACCTCTAGAGCATTAAAAAGTAAAAAGGAAATCTTTTATTTTTCTCCTGAAGCAAGATTCTATGAGCATAAGCTTACCCAAAGGAATAAGGTAACTTAAAGGAGAAAAGAATTGTGTAAAAAATATTCAGTAAGAAATGTGAAATATAAATAAGTTAATGTACCAAGGAAACATAATCTATTGCAAAGTTGAAACTGTATTTTTCAAGATCCATGAAAAAAAAAAAAATAGAATTAAGCTAAAAAATACTTTCTAAGGAAACTGACTCAGAATATTTTCTTGTTTTTTGTACATGTACAAAGTGAGATCATAAAAAGAATATTATTTCAACTTTTTTTATTATTAAATTTCTGCCTTCTAATATTAGCAATGTCATAAGTTTTGCTTTAACATATGAAGGTTTATTTATTAATACCTTTGGCCATGTATATGATTCTTTGTTCAAAGAAATGGTCTTTGCCATATAAATTCCATTATGCCACTCTAGTTCATTATGCTCTACAGAAGTTGTTGAAAAATAATCTATATAAAAGAAAATTGGTAAAGGTAAAATATGTTAAAATGTTAAGAAAATGGATACATAGCTCACTCACTTACCTGGTAGAAATATTTTGTTGAAAAGTAATTGTTACTAAATGTTTATGTGCCTGAGTGTAGATTATGCATGTAGTTGTTCTATATTATATAAGTACATTTATTAAGTTTGAAGATTCATTTAAAGTATCACTGTATTCCAAATTATCACTTTCCACTTTCTGTCCTAAAGAATTACATTGAACAAACCTCTGAATTTACTAATCTAGTACTACATAATCCCTAATTTTTGTCGCTAAAATTAGGATGAAATCCATGTAAAGTTATAATGATTGTCATAAAAACTGTATTGCTAAAATTATTCCAGAAAACACTTTTCTATGGCATTATTTCCTCTCCATCAATATTAGACATAGTGATTTAATTTTACATGTATTGATAAACATTTGGGGCTTGATTTTCACAATCATATTAATAATTACAACTTAAAATATTTTAATGTGTATATGTATATACATATATACACACATATATACATAGTTCAATGTATATATCAACATATACAAATATGGTAGAATTAATACGGTTCACTTTTTATAAATCTGAATAAACAGTATTTACAAGAAAATCTTATTCCTTATTTTCTCATCAAAATTTGAATCCTCACCAATCATCATCACTAAACAGAAAGTTAAAAAAAGAAATATTGCCAAATGATTTATTTACCTGGTACAGTTAAACTGCAAACCAAATAAGGCTAAAGCAAACAAAAGCAGGGGGAGAGAGTACACAATGTATTTTTTAAGACTGCATCATATTCAAGTGTTTCTTCCGTTCTTTGCAGTAGGTCCCTTTCCCATTACTCCATTCTTCTCTTCTCAGTGACCAAAAAGAAGAATTTTAAAAAGAGACCAGAAGCAGGTGACAGCAGAATTATCATTTGAGATAGAAGTTTCAGAAAGTTGTTAGTTCTGATACTTTCCCTGCCTCCTTCTTCCCTATGATGTTGCTTCTAAAATGGTCTGAAATACTTATCTTCAAATTCACAGGCTGGTAAATAGTGAATTAACAATCATAACTTGGAGTCATATTGATAGATCCTTTTATTATGTAAGTATAAACACATTATATGTAATGTATTCTATTAAATATTGTATTTCATAATTATATATTCAAATTGCATTATACTGGCAAATAATGGTTAAAAAATTTAGTTGCTAAATGACTTCCTGAATAGATAAAATAGCTCCAATAAAACACAACCCTTTCAAGTTATTCCAGAAATTTATCTCTGAATTCTTGTTATTATTCTTTATTTCCTTCTCCTGCCTTGCTCTTGTTCTCTGAGAGCTGGTGATTAGCTGCCACATTTGGAAGCTTGGAGGATTGGGAAGAGAAATGGGGGATTGGGAAGAGAAATTGGCATTTCTGTTATCACAATCACAATCTTAGATGTCACCAAAATTGATCTGACCACTGCCCCTCCATCCACAACAAAAATTATTGAAATAAATGTCATCGCTCCCAGAAATAGTAGCTTATTTTAATATATTAAGGGGCACAATGAAAATATACCTCAAAATAACTTGGTAGCCGAGAAAGGTGACATGTAAATGGGGAATCAAGAGGATGGAGAGATGTAATACAGACAAATGAGATGATGAGATCATTGGTACACTGGCAAGAAACCAAACAGAATGTGTAGATTTTTTTTAAGATTGAAGCCTAAAGGGCATGGCAGAGAGCCAGAAATGATGAGGCAGGACTACACCAAAACTGCATTGTTGATGGTTCTAAAAACAAGAAGAGTTTATAACTGTGCAGTTATTGATTGAACAAATATTACTCAGTTAATGTGTTATTAGATTCACATCAATAGATTTCAAAAAGAGAGAATTCAAATATGATTAAATGATGAACCACAGTTATTTATGGAAATTCCCCTAATTGTGAACCATACAAAGGCAGTTCCATAATAAATAATGTATCCTGCTTAGAATATTCTTAGAGTATCTTAATTTTTTTAAGTCCTTATTAATTTTTTAAGTAATGTAAGAATATAGAATAAATGAGGGAGTACAAGTCTTTCTAAAACTAAAAAGTCTCTATTTTTCTTGCTACTAAGTTGTTTATTAAGATGTCAATGTAACCAATCATTCAATACTTTGCCATATACAAATATTTCCTCCTAAAACTCTTTGGTTCACTTTATTTTAAATTGCATATCCACAGTTGCAAACTGATTTCCAAAATAAAAATTCTCTACATTTGCACTTGGACTTCAAATTTCTTTGCCTTTTGTTCAGTTTTTAATGTACATGTACACTTTAAGAAACATTTTGCTGTATCTACATATAGCTGTATATTTCCAGCTCTTTTATAAAACACGTCTTTATTTTTCAATACATACAGGAATGAATTCTTTATACCACTGAAATTCACAGGCTTTCACATAACCACAACAAACCCTAAAATGAAAAGAGTTACTTGCTGTGAAATAGAGACATAAAAATATGTTAACTGGGAGTTATTGTAAAGCTCTTTTTTCTAAACAATATATTCTTGGTATAATTACCTTTGCTACATCTACCAGACAAACTCAGAATTTCAATCTTTATGAGAAAAGTAAAATAAAACATTAATCCTTGTAAACTGGAGATAATAATAAAGCCAATTTTACCCTTATAAAAATATACTATAATATAATTTCTTCTAGTAGGAAGACATAACTAGGATGAAGACACTGAAGATAAGTATTATTAAACTAAAACCAGACATGGAAGATTTGAAAATAAGTTATATTTAATTATTTGGAACTATAATCAATATTAAAAATAATCTCCTGCCAAACAAAAATGAAAACGTTGAGTTAGAGCTGTTATTACTTGCCTCCAAAAAAATAAAAAATAAAAAATCTCCAGAGTTGAAAATCAGATGGGAAAGAGAAAATGCACATTAAGTATGCAACAAAGGAAAGGTTCTATACATTTTATAACATGAATATCAAAAGTGGCTTGATCAAGAAATTGGGAATTTCACTTTCAGCTGTTTGATGGACTTGCTATTTTGGAAAAACAAATTTTATAATCCCTCTAAAATATACCGACACATTCTGAATACATTACAACAAATATTCTATTAATGCATAGCTAATCTAAAAAAAGAAAAAGAAAAAAAGTGTGAGGAAATTCCCAGGATGAAAAAAAGGAGTGTTTGAAACCAGTGTTAACTGAGTATTCATACTCCTAGAGCATTTACCAATATCAGAAATCTTGATATTTGAGTTTACATGCAGATGTTGGAGAGAGGAAAAATGCATAGGTTCCATTAATGGTGGGGATTGTACCACTACAGAGAAGCAGGAAAGATTATACCCTGGGTGTGAAGACAGACTAGGTGAAAGTTGCCTGACAGCAAAAGGAGACAACGTGGTAAATTGATCACATGGTAAATAGATCGCCTTCTGGGTATCAGAACCCAGGAATTCCCCACTCAACAGTCATAAGGCTGCATATAAGGCTTTTCATGAGCCTCTTCTCTGGTCCCATCCTCTCAAGGCAGAGCACACTATGTAGGCTTACTGCTTGGCCAAGGAGAGGCTGGCTGTTCACCAGGCCGGAGGTGGGATGAGGTTTATGGACTGAAGACATGTGCTACACGGTTTTATTGTTCATATGATGGTGTGCAGGGCCCTTGTTTGTAAGGAAAACAACTGTGGGTTGGCAGAGAAGAGTGGACTACAGGCCAGAGCCCTACATTTGTGCTCTGATCCCTGCCACATAAATGTTAGAGATGCACCTGGTCTCAGGAGTTATTCCAGTTTGTAAAAAAATAACTCCCTTAGGAATTTATCTTCAGAAGCCTCTTCTCATACATGCAAATTTACACTCTGTGAGTGGTCTGAGGAGCACCAAATTGAGCAATAATGTTTAAGAGGTCTTATGTTGATAGTGATTGGAAATGACTACACACAGCAAAAGTAATCTCTGGAAAAATGCAACCCCTCCTCCCCACTAATCAAAAGATGAGCAACTCCTTCTCCCCTCACATCAGAAGACTTTTATGTCATAGTTTCCAAAAGTATGATTAAACTTAAAAAAAAATTACCTCTTAATGTTCTACTCCATATATATCATACTTCCTTTGGCCCTCTAAATCAGATTTTGGCAAACCATCGCATTCTATCCACTTCCTTCCTTAATGTATAGTCTGCAAGCTAAGAATGGTTTTTACGGTTTTAAATGTTTTAAAATAATCAAAGGAAGAGTGATACTTTGTGACTTGAAAATTATATGAAATTCAAATTTCAGTATCTATATATAATTATTTATTAGCACACAGCTACTCTCATTTGATAATGTATTGCCTGTAGCTGCTTTTGTGCTACAACACCAATATCTGAGAACCAAAATCATCTACCCCACACCTAGCCCAGACAGGAGAATGTAAATGACACCTAATTGTCTACATTGACAATAGTTTTCTCATCCACTCTCTTCATTAGCATACTTTTGCTTTTTCAGGAACCCTTCTGCCCAGGCAAATGGCTTGGTTGTTCATTCTGAAAAGCCCATTAACTTTTCAAGAGAAAACATCAACAAAGTTTGCATCCTGAGATTCTTTGAGTTCTTTAGCTCAAATCCTGACCCTGTTATTTTCTCCAATCCTGGACTTTTAAGTTATCCTTACCCAATTCTAATGTAATCAAGGTCTCACAGTGAAAGGCCTACATACTCAAAATTGCCAATTATCAACAGACTCAGACCTTACCTCTTTCCCTCTGAAATGCCGCCAAAGCTTTGTGGAGGGGGTGTTCTTTCTCACTTTGGTAAGCAATAAATTCAGCTTTGCCTTATCAACAGACTGTGTTGGTAATATTTAGGGAGACAGCTTTCAACAATTTAGTAGTTGCCACATAGACCACATGCCCCACAAAGCCTAAAAAATGTATTAGCTGTCCCTTTACACAAAAAGTTTGTCAACCTCTATTCTGTATGAATAATATTAGTTCCAATGTAATCAAAATATCCAATTGAAATTCTTTTCAAAGGTGTACTACTGGTTTGTTTCCTTCAGACTACAAAAGCCTCCTTCCTTGTGGATTCTAAAACAACTTTTGGGAAGGTGATGAAGGGTAAGGGGTAGATCATGGATTATACCCATATATAAAGGAGAATCTCTAAGTCTGATGTTAAAATTGAGGTAAAGTAGTCACCTGGCTTTTATCTGGTGGAGATTTCCCTCATTTCTTCTTGTATACAGAATTTTTAGTAATGGCAAAGATTATATTTCTAAAAATTCTAAGAGTGTGATATCATTTCCACCAAAATTTGGTATCATCTTAGTAAGACTTGAAGCAATGTGAATGTAAAATGTAGTGGAGTGGGTTACAGGACAAGGATGAGGTTTGCACATAGTCAAGACCCTTTATTTCTTACCTTTGTTTCCTTCTGTGGGAATATATGAAGACCACCAAGATGAAAACAAACAGGCTATTTATTCAGAACTGGCTAAAGGGAGGAAGTCAGCCACTGTCACCTGCACTTGGATGAGACTCAAAGAGTGGAAAAGCTTTATGGTGAACAAAAGGGAAGGCTTCAGGTGGGCTCTGATTGTAGGTTGTTGGCAAGGGGAAGCTGGATTTGGTCTAATTAGGAGCAGGGAATCTTCTACAAGTGGCTTGGGGATCATATCTGTCTCTGGTTGGGTCCTGAGTTGCAAGTGAGGTCAGGCAATAAGAAACTTGGTAGGTATTAACTGCATCCTGACTTTTCTGGGCCTAGTGCTACAGAGGTGGTGGTTTGGCTTCCTGAGCTGGTTGCTGCAAAAGTTGTGGGTCAGAGTTCTATTTTCATATTTTGTTCTAGACAATGTCCATATATACGTTCAGATTCTCACTGCTCTTTTTCTCTTCAACACTGAACCGTTTCCATTTTTTCAAAGTTTTCCACTTTCAATTCTTCAAAGTTTTCATTTCAGGACTCATCACAGTTTACACCTGCAGGCTTGTTGTCCAGCTGCTCTTAGCTCTCCCACTCTCAAAACAAAAAAAGTTGCATTTTTTCTCATTTTTATCTGCATACCTGATTTACATCTTTACACTGCTTTATATGCCTGCTTCTCAGTGCAAGATTAAGAGAGTAAAAACCAATTCACATTCAGTTTTTTGTTAATCAATTGTGGTCCCTGAGCTCTAAAATAAAATGTTATACTATATTTTATTTAGTATTCTAGAGATGATTCCAAAGCAATTGTTTGGTGAGGGCACCCAGGATTATTATTTTCTGAATTACCTAAGATAAAATGTGTTGGGGGGAACCTTCTTGAATTATGGAAAAATGAGGTTTAAAAAAGAATAAAATCCTTAATTGTGTCCTTTAAATATACTCAAACGAGGATATAAAATGACATTAATTATCTTGAAAGAGAAAATAAATACTTAGGAAAAAACGTTCTCCAATGTCTTGAAAAAGGCAAAAAAAAAAAAAAAAAAAAAAAGTTAAAACCCTAACACCCATAGACGAGTTTCAGTCCCTGATCCCTTCACTAGATCACATAGGCAAATTATAACTACTGAAAAATGAAAAGAGAGAAAATATGTTTGTCAGAACCCTGACAACACAGTATATTTTATTATTTTTTTGATTTATTGAAAAAAGAGTAATTATATTCATTTTGTTAGGAAGCTAGATATTCAATATGAAGCAAAAAAGGAGCATTTATATGTAAGAATTAATACACATACAGTACTATTAGAACTAGATTGGAAATATCATTATGAACACATGCATTTACAAAAACTGTCAATTAAAATTATATATTTGCTGTCTCTGTCCACAGAAATGTCCTGGTAGTAAACCCGTATAATGCACCTTAATGCATAGCTTCTGGTCTCCAGTCTTATTTTTTCCACCTGAAGGAACCAGAGTTATTTGAGACAAAAGATGGCTAAATCAGTCTCTAGTTTAAAAAGGTACAAGGTGAGCCTATAACACTTTGTTGTACCATAAAGCAATGAAGCTTTCCAAGATTAATGGGGTCATGTTGAAAGGACACAGGAGTCAATAAAAAAGAAGCTCCCACTGGCCAGAGTTGAAAAATCTGAGCATCCAAAGAAGACTGCTGGGAGAAGCTGATAGACATATAAGAAACCTGAAGACTGGAGGGGCAAGATGGCGGAAGAGTAAGACGCGGAGATCACCTTCCTCCCCACAGATACATGAGAAATACATCTACACGTGGAACTGCTCCTACAGAACACCCACTGAACGCTGGCAGAAGACGTCAGACCTCCCAAAAGTTTTTCTCCCTTTTTATTCTGAGCCGTGTGGATGAAAGGCTCTTGGTGCTCCAGCCAGGCATCAGGGCTGTGCCTCTGAGGTGGGAGAGCCAACTTCAGGACACTGGTCCACAAGAGACCTCCCAGCTCCACGTAATACCAAACGGTGAAAATCTCTCACAGATCTCCATCTCAACATCAAGACCCAGCTTCACTCAACGACCAGCAAGCTACAGTGCTGGACACCCTATGCCAAACAACTAGCAAGAGAGGAACACAGCCCCATCCATTAGCAGAGAGGCTGCCTAAAATCATAATAAGGCCACAGACACCCCAAAACACACCACCAGACGTGGACGAACCCACCAGAAAGACAACATCCAGCCTCATCCACCAGAACACAGGCACTAGTTCCCTCCACCAGGAAACCTACACAACCCACTGAACCAACCTTAGCCACTGGGGACAGATACCAAAAACAACGGGAACTACGAACCTGCAGCCTGTGAAAAGGAGACCCCAAACACAGTAAGATAAGCAAAATGAGAAGACAGAAAAACACACAGCAGATGAAGGAGCAGGGTCAAAACACACCAGACCTAACAAATGAAGAGGAAATAGGTAGTCTACCTGAAAAAGAATTCAGAATAATGATAGTAAGGATGATCCAAAGTCTTGGAAATAGAATAGACAAAATGCAAGAAACATTTAACAAGGACGTAGAAGAACTAAAGAGGAACCAAGAAACGATGACAAGCACAATAAATGAAATTAAAAATACTCTAGATGGGATCAATAGCAGAATAACTGAGGCAGAAGAACGGATAAGTGACCTGGAAGATAAAATGGTGGAAATAACTACTGCAGAGCAGAATAAAGAAAAAAGAATGAAAAGAACTGAGGACAGTCTCAGAGACCTCTGGGACAACATTAAACGCACCAACATTCGAATTATAGGGGTCCCAGAAGAAGAAGAGAAAAAGAAAGGGACTGAGAAAATATTTGAAGAGATTATAGTTGAAAACTTCCCTAATATGGGAAAGGAAATAGTTAATCAAGTCCTGGAAGCACAGAGAGTCCCATACAGGATAAATCCAAGGAGAAACACACCAAGACACATATTAATCAAACTATCAAAAATTAAATATAAAGAAAACATATTAAAAGCAGCAAGGGAAAAACAACAGATAACACACAAGGGCATCCCCATAAGGTTAACAGCTGATCTTTCAGCAGAAACGCTGCAAGCCAGAAGGGAGTGGCAGGATATACTTAAAGTGATGAAGGAGAAAAACCTACAACCAAGATTACTCTACCCAGCAAGGATCTCATTCAGATTTGATGGAGAAATTAAAACCTTTACAGACAAGCAAAAGCTGAGAGAGTTCAGCACCACCAAACCAGCTTTACAACAAATGCTAAAGGAACTTCTCTAGGCAAGAAACACAAGAGAAGGAAAAGACCTACAATAACAAACCCAAAACATTTAAGAAAATGGGAATAGGAACATACATATCGATAATTACCTTAAATGTAAATGGATTAAATGCTCCCACCAAAAGACACAGACTGGCTGAATGGATACAAAAACAAGACCCATATATATGCTGTCTACAAGAGACCCACTTCAGACCTAGAGACACATACAGACTGAAAGTGAGGGGATGGAAAAAGATATTCCATGCAAATGGAAATCAAAAGAAAGCTGGAGTAGCAATTCTCATATCAGACAAAATAGACTTTAAAATAAAGACAATTACAAGAGACAAAGACGGACACTATATAATGATCAAGGGATCGATCCAAGAGGAAGGTATAACAATTGTAAATATTTATGCACCCAACATAGGAGCACCTCAATACATAAGGCAAATACTAACAGCCATAAAAGGGGAAATCGACAGTAACACAATCATAGTAGGGGACTTTAACACCCCACTTTCACCAATGGACAGATCATCCAAAATGAAAATAAATAAGGAAACACAAGCTTTAAATGATACATTAAACAAGATGGACTTAATTGATATTTATAGGACATTCCACCCAAAAACAACAGAATACACATTTTTCTCAAGTGCTCATGGAACATTCTCCAGGATAGATCATATCTTGGGTCACAAATCAAGCCTTGGTAAATTTAAAAAAATTGAAATCGTATCAAGTATCTTTTCCGACCACAACGCTATGAGACTAGATATCAATTACAGGAAAAGATCTGTAAAAAATACAAACACATGGAGGCTACACAATACACTACTTAATAACGAAGTGATCACTGAAGAAATCAAAGGGGAAATCAAAAAATACCTAGAAACAAATGACAATGGAGACACGACGATCCAAAACCTATGGGATGCAGCAAAAGCAGTTCTAAGAGGGAAGTTTATAGCAATACAAGCCTACATCAAGAAACAGGAAACATCTCGAATAAACAACCTAACCTTGCACCTAAAGCAATTAGAGAAAGAAGAACAAAAAAACCCCAAAGCTAGCAGAAGGAAAGAAATCATAAAGATCAGATCAGAAATAAATGAAAAAGAAATGAAGGAAACAATAGCAAAAATCAATGAAACTAAAAGCTGGTTCTTTGAGAAGATAAACAAAATTGATAAACCATTAGCCAGACTCATCAAGAGAAAAAAGGAGAAGACTCAAATTAATAGAATTAGAAATGAAAAAGGAGAAGTAACCACTGACACTGCAGAAATACAAATGATCATAAGAGATTACTACAAGCAACTCTATGCTAATAAAATGGACAACCTGGAAGAAATGGACAGATTCTTAGAAATGCACAACCTGCCGAGACTGAACCAGGAAGAAATAGAAAATATGAACAGACCAATCACAAGCACTGAAATTGAAACTGTGATTAAAAATCTTCCAACACACAAAAGCCCAGGACCAGATGGCTTCACAGGCGAATTCTATCAAACATTTAGAGAAGAGCTAACACCTATCCTTCTCAAACTCTTCCAAAATATTGCAGAGGGAGGAACACTCCCCAACTCATTCTACGAGGCCACCATCACCCTGATACCAAAACCAGGCAAAGATGTCACAAAGAAAGAAAACTACAGGCCAATATCACTGATGAACATAGATGCAAAAATCCTCAACAAAATACTAGCAAACAGAATCCAACAGCACATTAAAAGGATCATACACCATGATCAAGTGGGGTTTATTCCAGGAATGCAAGGATTCTTCAATATACGCAAATCAATCAACGTGATACATCATATTAACAAATTGAAGGAGAAAAACCATATGATCATCTCAATAGATGCAGAGAAAGCTTTCGACAAAATTCAACACCCATTTATGATAAAAGTCCTGCAGAAAGTAGGCATAGAGGGAACTTTCCTCAACATAATAAAGGCCGTATATGACAAACTCACAGCCAACATTGTCCTCAATGGTGAAAAACTGAAACCATTTCCACTAAGATCAGGAACAAGACAAGGTTGCCCACTCTCACCACTATTATTCAACATAGTTTTGGAAGTGTTAGCCACAGCAATCAGAGACGAAAAAGAAATAAAAGGAATCCAAATCGGAAAAGAAGAAGTAAAGCTGTCACTGTTTGCAGATGACATGATACTATACATAGAGAATCCAAAAGATGCTACCAGAAAACTACTAGAGCTAATCAATGAATTTGGTAAAGTAGCAGGATACAAAATTAATGCACAGAAATCTCTTGCATTCCTGTATACTAATGACGAAAAATCTGAAAGTGAAATTAAGAAAACACTCCCGTTTACCATTGCAACAAAAAGAATAAAATACCTAGGAATAAACCTACCTAAGGAGACAAAAGACCTATATGCAGAAAATTATAGGACACTGATGAAAGAAATTAAAGATAATACAAATAGATGGAGAGATATACCATGTTCTTGGATTGGAAGAATAAACATTGTGAAAATGACTCTGCTACCCAAAGCAATCTACAGATTCAATGCAATCCCTATCAAACTACCACTGGCATTTTTCACAGAACTAGAACAAAAAATTTCACAATTTGTATGGAAACACAAAAGACCCCGAATAGCCAAAGCAATCTTGAGAAGGAAAAATGGAGCTGGAGGAATCAGGCTCCCTGACTTCAGACTATATTACAAAGCTACAGTAATCAAGACAGTTTGGTACTGGCACAAAAACAGAAATATAGATCAATGGAACAGGATAGAAAGCCCAGAGATAAGCCCACGCACATATGGTCACCTTATCTTTGATAAAGGAGGCAAGCATATACAGTGGAGAAAAGACAGCCTCTTCAATAAGTGGTGCTGGGAAAATTGGACAGGTACATGTAAAAGTATGAAATTAGAACACTCCCTAACACCATACACAAAAATAAACTCAAAATGGATTAAAGACCTAAGTGTAAGGCCAGACACTATCAAACTCTTAGAGGAAAACATAGGCAGAACACTGTATGACATAAGTCACAGCAAGATCCTTTTTGACCCAGGTCCTAGAGAAATGGAAATAAAAACACAAATAAACAAATGGGACCTAATGAAACTTAAAAGCTTTTGCACAGCAAAGGAAACCATAAACAAGACCAAAAGACAACCCTCAGAATGGGAGAAAATATTTGCAAATGAAGCAACGGACAAAGGATTAATCTCCAAGATTTACAAGCAGCTCATGCAGCTCAATAACAAAAAAACAAACAACCCAATCCAAAAATGGGCAGAAGACCTAAATAGACATTTCTCCAAAGAAGAGATACAGATTGCCAACAGACACATGAAAGAATGCTCAACATCATTAATCATTAGAGAAATGCAAATCAAAACTACAATGAGGTATCATCTCACACCGGTCAGAATGGCCATCATCAAAAAATCTAGAAACAATAAATGCTGGAGAGGGTGTGGAGAAAAGGGAACACTCTTGCACTGTTGGTGGGAATGTAAATTGATACAGCCACTATGGAGAACAGTATGGAGGTTCCTTAAAAAACTAAAAATAGAATTACCATATGACCCAGCAATCCCACTACTGGGCATATACCCTGAGAAAACCATAATTCAGAAAGAGTCATGTACCAAAATATTCATTGCAGCTCTGTTTACAATAGCCAGGACATGGAAGCAACCTAGGTGTCCATCATCGGATGAATGGATAAAGAAAATGTGGCACATATATACAATGGAATATTACTCAGCCATAAAAAGAAATGAAATGGAGGTGTTTGTAATGAGGTGGATGGAGTTAGAGTCTGTCATACAGAGTGAAGTAAGTCAGAAAGAGAAAAACAAATACAGTATGCTAACACATATATATGGAATCTAAGGGAAAAAAAAAAAAAAAAAAAAAAAAGAGGTCATGAAGAACCTAGTGGCAAGATGGGAATAAAGACACAGACCTACTAGAGAATGGACTTGAGGATATGGGGAGGGGGAGGGGTGAGATGTGACAGGGTGAGAGAGTGTCATGGACATATATACACTACCAAATGTAAAATAGATAACTAGTGGGAAGCAGCCGCATAGCACAGGGAGATCAGCTCGGTGCTTTGTGACCACCTAGAGGGGTGGGATAGGGAGGGTGGGAGGGAGGGAGATGCAAGAGGTAAGAGATATGGCAACATATGTATATGTGTAACTGATTCACTTTGTTGTAAAGCAGAAGCTAGCACACCATTGTAAAGCAATTATACTTCAATAAAGATGTTTAAAAAAAAAAAAAAATAAAAAAAAAAAAAAAAAAAAAAAAGAAACCTGAAAATCCACAAGTACATAGAAACTCAAACACAAAAAAGTTAACAAAATCTTCTAAATAATGTGTTTCTGTTGAGTTATTTAATAATTTTAGTATTGTAAGCTCGTTTATTCTATCAAAGAAGGAAAGAGAAACTAAATATGACTAAATCAAGTATTTCTTGAATCAAGAAATTGTTAATAGGATGACCCAAAATATGGTGATCTAAAGTCAATTGAAACTATCAAAACTTAGAGAAGCAAGAAGAACTACAATCCTGTAGCCTGTGGAACAAAAACCACATTCACAGAAAGGTAGACAAAATGAAAAGGCAGAGAACTATTTATCAGATGAAGGAACAAGATAAAACCACAGAAAAACAACTAAATGAAGTGGAGATAGGCAACATTCCAGAAGACAAATTCAGAATAATGATAATGAAGATGATCCAGGACCTCAGAAAAAAGAATGGAGGCAAAAATCGAGATGAAAGAAATGTTTAACAAAGACGTAGAAGAATTAATGAACAAATACCTAGAAGAATTAAAGAAAAAAAAAAGAAAAACAGAGATGAACAATACAATAACTGAAATGAAAAATACACTAGAAGGAATCAATAGCAGAATAACTGAGGCAGAAGAATGGATAAGTGACCTGGAAGACAGAATGGTGGAATTCACTGCCATGGAACAGAATAAAAAAAAAAGAATGAAAAGAAATGAAGACAGTCTAAGAGACCTCTGGGACAACACTAAAGCACCAACATTCAAATGATAGGGGTCCTAGAAGGAGAAGAGAGAGAGAAAGGACCCAAGAAAATATTTGAATAGATTATAGTCAAAAACTTCCCTAACATGGGAAAGAAAATAGCCACCCAAGTCCAGGAAGCTCAGAGAGTCCCAGGCAGGATAAACCCAAGGAGAAACACACCAAGACACATTGTAATAAAATTGACAAAAATTAAAGACAAAGAAAAAATTATTGAAAGCAACAAGGAAAAAACGACAAATAACATACAAGGGAATGCCCATAAGGTTAACAGCTGATTTCTCACCAGAAACTCTACAAGCCAGAAGGGAGTGGCATTTAAAGTGATGAAAGGGAAGAAACTACAACCAAGATTACTCTACCCAGTAAGGATCTCATTCAGATTCGACAGAGAAATCAAAAGCTTTACAGACAAGCAAAGGCTAAGAGAATTCAGCACCACCAAACGAGATCTACAACAAATGTTAAAGGAACTTCTCTAGGTGGAAAACACAAGAGAAGAAAAGGACTTACAAAAACAAACCCAAAACACTTTAAAAAATGGTAATAGGAACATACATATCAATAATTACCTTAAATGTGAATGGATTAAATTCTCCAACCAAAAGACACAGATTTGTTAAATGGATATAAAAACAAGACCCATATATATGTTGTCTACAAAAGACCCACTTCAGACATAGGGAAACATACAGACTGAAAGTGAAGGGATGGAAAAAGATATTCCATGGAAATGGAAATCAAAAGAAAGCTGGAGTAGCAATAATCATAGCAGACAAAACAGACTTTGAAATAAAGACTGTTACAAGGGACAAGGAAGGACACTACATAATGATCAAAGGATCATTCCAAGAAGAAGAAATAGCTATTATAAATATTTATGCATCCAACATAGGAGCACATCAATACATAAGGCAAATGCTAACATCTATAAAAGAGGAAATCAACAGTAACATAATAATAGAGGGGTCTTTAACACCTAAGTTACACCAATGGACAGATCATTCAGACAGAAAATTAATAAGGAAACACAAGCTAAATGACACAATAGACCAGATAGATTTAATTGATATTTATAGAACATTCCATCCAAAAACAGCAGATTACACTTTCTTCTCAAGTGCACATGGAACATTCTCCAGGACAGATCCCATCTTGGGTCACAAAGCAAGCCTTAGTAAATTTAAGAAAATTGAAATCATGTCAAGAATCTTTTCCGACCACAACGCTATGAGACTAGAAATAAATTACAGGAAAAATAACATAAAAAACACAAACACAAGGAGGCAAAACAATACGTTATTAAATAAACAATAGATCTCTGAAGAAATCAAAGAGGAAATAAAAAAATAGCTGGAGACAAATGACAATGAAAACACGATGATCCAAAACATTTGGGAGGCAGCAAAAGCAATTCTAAGAGAGAAGTATATAGCAATACAATCCTATCTCAAGAAACAAAAAAATCCCAAATAAACAATCTGACCTTACACCTAAAGGAACTAGAGAAAGAAGAACAAACAAAACCCAAAGTTAGTAGAAGAAAAGAAATCATAAAGGGCAGAGCAGAAATAAATGAATTAGAAACCAAGAAAACAATAACAAAGACCAATAAAACTAAAAGCTGCTTCTTTGAGAAGATAAACAAAATTGATAAACCTTTAGCCAGGCTCATCAAGAAAAAGAGGGAGAGGACTCAAATCAATAAAATTAGAAATAAAAAACGGAGAAATTACAATGGACACTGCAGAAATGCAAAGCCTCATAAGAGAATACTACAAGCAACTCTATGACAATAAAATGGACAACCTGGAAGAAATGGACAAATTCTTAGAAAGGTATAACCTTCCAAGACTGAACCAGGTAGAAATAGAAAATATGAACAGACCAATCACAAGTAATGAAATTGAAACTGTGATTAAAAATCTTCCAACAAACAAAAGTCCAGGACCAGATGGCTTCACAGGTGAATTCTATCAAACATTTAGAGAAGAGCTAACACCCAGCTTTCTCAAACTCTTCCAAAAATATCAAAGGAAGGAACACTCCCAAACTCATTCTATGAGGCTACCATCACCCTGATACCAAAACCAGACAAAGATACTACAAAAAAAGAAAATTAGAGACCAATACCATGATGAATATAGATGCAAAAATCCTCAACCAAATACTAGCAAACAGAATCCAACAACACATTAAAAGCATCATACACCATGACCAAGTGGGATTTACCCCAAGGATGCAAGGATTCTTCAATATGTGCAAATCAATCAATGTGATACACCACATCAACAAATTGAAGAATAAAAACCATATGATCATCCAAATAGATGCAGAAAATCTTTTGACAAAATTCAACACCAATTTATCATAAAATCTCTCCAGAAAGTGGGCATAGAGGGAACCTGCCTCAACATAATAGAGGCCATATAAGACAAACCCACAGAAAACATCATTCTTAATGGTGAAAAACTGAAAGCATTTCCACTAAGATCAGGAACAAGACGAAGATGTCCACTCCCACCACTATTATTCATCATAGTTTTGGAAGTCCTAACCACGGCAATCAGAGAAGAAAAGGAAACAAAAAGAATACAAATCAGAAAAGAAGAAGTAAAACTGTCACTGTTTGCAGGTGACATGATACTATACATAGAGAATCCTAAGACTGCCACCAGAAAACTACTATAGATAATCAATGAAATTGGTAAAGTTGCAGGATACAAAATAAATGCACAGAAATCTCTTGCATTCCTATACACTAACAACGAAAGATCAGAAAGAGAAATTAAGGAAACAATCCCACTTACCATTGCAACAAAAAGAATAAAATACCTAGGAATAAACCTACCTAAGGAGACAAAAGCCCTGTATGAAGAAAACTTAAGACACTGTTGAAAGGAATCAAAAATGACACAAACAGATGGAGAGATATACCATGTTCTTGGATTCAAAGAATCAATATTGCAAAAATGACTATACTACCCAAAGCAATCTACAGATTCAATGCAATCCTTGTCAAATTACCAATGGCATTTTTTACAAAACTAGAACAAGAAATCTTAAAATTTGTATGGAGACACAAAAGACCCAAAATAGCCAAAGTAATCTTGAGAAAGAAAAACGGATCTGGAGGAATCAGGGTCCCTGACTTCAGGCTATACTACAAAGCTACAGTAACTAAGACAATATGATACTGTCACAAAAACAGATCAATGGAACAAGGTAGAGAGCCCAGAGATAAACCCACACACCTATGGTCAACTAGTCTATGACAAAGGAGGCAAGGATATACAATGGAGAAAAGACAGTCTCTTCAATAAGTGGTTCTGGGAAAACTAGAGAGCTACATGTAAAAGAATGAAATTAGAACACCCCCTAACACTGTACACAAAAATAAACTCCAAATGGATTAAAGACCTAAATGTAAGACTGGACTGTATAAAACTCTTAGAAGAAAATTTAGAAAGAACACTCTTTGACATAAATCACAGCAAGATCTTTCTTGACACACCTCCTAGAGTAATGGAAATAAAAACAAAAATAAACAAATGGGACATAATGAAACTTAAAAGCTTTTGCACAGCAAAGGAAACTGTAAACAAGATGAAAAGACAACCCTCAAAATGGGAGAAAATATTTGCAAATGAATCAACAGACAAAGGATTAGTGTCCAAAATATATAAGCAGCTCATGCAGTTCAATATTAAAAACAAACAAACAACCCAATTAAAAATGGGCAGAAGACCTAAATAGACTTTTCTCCAAAGATGACATACAGATGGCCAGGAGGCACATGAAAAGCTGTTCAACATCACTAATTATTTGAGAAATGCAAATCAAAATTACAATGAGGTATCACCTCACACCAGTTAGAATGGGCATCATCAGAAAATCTACAAACAACAAATGCTGGAGAGGGTGTGGAGAAAAGGGAACCCTCTTGCACTGTTGGTGGGAATGTAAATTGATACAGCCACTATGGAGAACAGTATGGAGGTTCCTTAAAAAACTACAAATAGAATTACCATATCACCCAGCAATCCCACTACTAGGCATACACCCAGAGAAAACCATAATTCAAAAAGACACATGCGCCCCAATGTTCATTGCAGCACTGTTTACGATAGCCAGGTTATGGAAGCAACCTAAATGCCCATCGACAGATGAATGGATAAAGATGTGGTTCATATATACAATGTAATATTACTCAGCCATAAAAAGGAACAAAATTGGGTCATTTGTAGAGACGTGGATGGATCTAGAGACTGTCATACAGAGTGAAGTAAGTCAGAAAGAGAAAAACAAATATTGTATATTAACGCATATATGTGGAACCTAGTAAAATGGTACAGATGAACCGGTTTTCAGGGCAGAAATAGAGACACAGGTGTAGAGAAGAAACATATTGACAAGAAGGGGGGAAAACGGTGGCGGGTGGGGGTGGTGGTGTGATGAACTGGGAGATTGGGATTGACATGTATACACTGATGTGTATAAAATAGGTAACTAATAAAAACCTGATGTATTAAAAAAAATAATAAAAAAGAAAATATCAAAACTTCAATTGGGTATAATTTTGTTTCTTTAAGAGTTATTTGATCCTGGTAATAAAGTATTCAATATTTCACTGATTCAAATGTATTAAAATTATTTTTTTCTTAGAATCTCGTCAAGTTCTAGAGTTAGAAGGAGAAAGACTTAAGAACTAACCAACGTGGGTAGGTGAACAATAATTTATAAAATAAAGAATTAGGTAATGTTTGTAACTTGAGCTGGGGAAATTGGCTAAGATAGTCATCATTTTCCGGTTGAAATTAAATAATCAGAAATAACAAAGTATAAGGTTCAACATATCCCATTTCTACATGAACTAGGATGTCAGCAGTTTTTCTGTTAGTAGTAGATAAAGTTAGTAGTAGATAAAGTAGATAAAGGGAATTACCAAAAAAAAAAAAAAGAAAGAAAGAAAGAAATGAGAAAAAAGGCTGCATTTGCATTAACTAACAGCTTCTCCAATTGCCACAGTAAACACAGGCTGCAGATACAAAGATGAAGAGAGACAAGCCCATGATGGATTAAACCCCTTTTCAGACCACTACCACCCAATATATAAGATCACAGTTGCTCTATTCTTCAAATAGTCTCTTAAATGTGAGCTGCCAGGCTGCCAACACTGGAGGAGATTAGTTTACATAAAACAATCATGGAGAAATAACTGCCTGGAACAACCACATCAACATTGTCATCAAAATAAGATGGGCCTGCTTCTTCTGCACATCACAAAGGGTACTTTAATCACTGAAAGCCTGAAGGAAACATTATTTTTCACAGCTCTCTGGAAGCTAAACTGGAAAGTAAAAGAAGGATACCTCATAGCACTTACAACTGACCAATGAAAACCACAATAAAGTCTGGAAAAACAACATGAAGGTACAGATGCACATCTTCAGGATTAGTGTTATGAACCAATGAGCCGCTGGGCTGATGTTGACAGCAGCATGGATTTGTCCTTGCATTGCTTAGGATGGCAGTTTGCTGGTATGTTGTAGAAATCACCTTTTCTGTCTCCTTCAGATATCTCTTACAGTTATGGTGAATAATCACAATCCCCAGACAGGCGTCATCATGGTCTAATGTATAGATAGATAGATAGATAGATAGATAGATAGATAGATAGATAGATAGATAGATAGATAGATAGATAGATAGATAGATAGATGTAAATATGTGGATATATATATACACACATGGGAGGAATATTGAGGAAAACCAAAACCACCCTTAGCTGAAAATTTTTATGTGTTTAAAGAGTAACAAGCTCATTTGAAAAATAAACCATCACAACTTAACATTTTTTCCCATCAAAGTCATACTACCTTAACTTTTGAACAGATAGTATAACTCTTTTTCTTCCAAAACATATATTTATTTTCAGATGTATAAGTTTACTCTCCATAGTTTAAAATAAACTTTAAAGGTTTGTTTACTTGCAAGTCCAAGAATCTCCCTCTTCTGTGAATCCCAAAACAACTTCAGGGGAGGTAAAGTGGGGATGGAGGTATAAAAATCCTAGGTTGTGATCATGAATCAAAAAGAACTCTTAAAGCCCATAAACCTGGTGTGTTTAAAACCAAGGTGAGGGACACACTGATTTCTAGCTGGTAGATGCACCTCTCATTTCTTCCTGCTGGTAGACTTTCAGTAAATAACTTGAGTGACATTTTTTAACAACAACAAAAAAATTATCAAAGTGTATTCTTATTTCTACTATAATCCTCAATATAGATGCCTCAATATTTTCAGAAAGACTGGCAAGATATGACTTAGAATCTAAAATTAGACAATAAACAAGGAAAAAAACTACCATGAAAGAAAGTTAGCAGGCAGAAATAGACATCAAAGAACTTTACATATTAAAATTGGTATGGTTTAAGATGGAGATTAGATGCATAAGAAGAAGGATAATTGAAGTGAAGATTTAAAGTGGATGCTTATGGTTATTTTGGAACTACACTTTTAACAAAAATTGGGATTAAACATAAATTTGTGTCAACTCAGATTATTTGTTCTCTGCACACACATACACACACAAGGATGAAGGGAGAGAAGAGGAGAGAGATTTACCCAATTGAAGTATAATACACATAAAAAATAAGTATGTTTTCTGAACAATATATTGTAATATATTATATTCTATTTTATTCTATCTTATTTTATTTTAGTGCTAGAAAAATTTGTTCATGATTTCATAAATATATTTTACAACCTGATATATCAGTTACCACCCCATCTGGAAAACACTTCCTTTTTGTGAAATTTCAAATTTTGAACCATGTATATGAATAATCTATTCATAATATGAACAAATTTATAATCAAATCCCAGAAGCACCTTTTCAGTAAGAATGTTCATTCTAATTATCTTCATATATATAGTACCTTGCTAAGAAAAAGTATTTTAAAATTCACTGATATTCTCAATACAGAAAAATATTACAGATAAATATAAATATTCAATAATTAGATGATAGCAAGAATATACACTTAAACTTTCAAAATTAATTTATCTAATTATATGTAAAATCAAAAAAGCAAATCGGAACCTCTCAGAGTAGATGAACATTTCAGAATCTGGCTCTGTGTGTGGCAGAGATTATTGTTTCCCAATATTTATTTCCACTTTCATGAATGAAGTTCAATCCTGGATCTTCGTTGTGAAGATGCCCAGGCCTTATAAAAATGAATTTCCAACCTTTCTTGAAGCTAAGTTTTATCATTTGACTAAGACCTTGCCAATAGCATATAAATGGATATAGAGTGTATCAGATTTGTATTGTATCAGAATGTGGACCCTCTACTTCTATGTTTTCCCTCTTCTGGCTGGAATGCGGACACCTTCAACTATTGGAATAAGGACCACACATATATATTTCCAAAGAAGGAAAAAGAAGTAACCAAGACCCCAGATATCTTTAGAAACCACATAGCTGGACTTTTACATGAAAGAAAAACTATTTTGTGTACACCATTTTTTTCTGTTCATTTATTAGAGCAATTTAACTTTATTCTTACTTATAAAGTTGAAACTTGTCAAAGTATAGCCACAGCTGTGAACCTATATTTGCTTGAGACAAATCAAACTAATGATATTTACAGTCAGATGTACTTAAGCAGTTAGCATCTGTAAGCCTCAAATTTCTCAGTTGTTTAAAGAAAAGAAAAGGAATAAGAGCATGACATACTTCATGAGATTATTGTAAATATTAATGTTTTAATCTAAAAAATTTATTAATGAAGTCCACAGTAAATTCACAATAAATGTTAGCTATTATTATATCATAAACTGCAATAATCAAAGTGGTTTAAAATTGAGCACAATTTAAATTGCCTATGTATTACAGGCATTATGGAACATTTGAGTTGTAAAAAAATACTCAATTTAAAAAAATAAACTTTTAGGGAATTCCCTAGTGTTCCAGTGGTTAGGACTCTGCGCTTCCACTGAAGGGGGCACGGGTTTGATCCCTGGTCAGGGAACTAAGATCCTGCAAGGAAAAAAATAAAAATTTAAAAAAAAAAACTTTTAAGTAGTACTCAGTAAGAAACACTTTCACAATTTGGTGTTTATCTTCTATTTTTTAATATTTTTATGTGAAGATATACATTCTTCTAAAACTCTGGATAGTTTTCTTCTCCATATACCTTAAATATTCTCATATTTATTTATTTCAAAATAGATTTTTAATAGCTATAGAGTTTCTTGCTATTGTAAATATATGTTTGCCCAGTAGTAAATTATTAAATTTTTGAACTACCTATTTCCATCAATATTAAAAATATTGATTCAGAATACCTTTTGTATGTAAATGTATACTCATTCCTAATAAAAGAAGTGCTGTGTCAAATAATATAAACATATGTTTAATTTATAAATATTTGAATATATGTTGTCATAATTCACTCTCAGATTTCGAACCAAGTTACACTTCAAACATAGTATGAAGATTTTTTTTTTTTCCTGTGTGCAGGCACTAAGAATTATTCCTGAACATTTGATAGACAAATGCCTTTTCATTGTAACACAATGAAACTCAATGTTACACTTTATATAGTTTAGTATAACAGTTAGTAAAAACTGAATAAAATATTCTTAGACTCAGAAAAGTGATTCATGATATATGGTGAGTGAATTCCACAGCTTCAAAGACATAAAACATAAATTGTTTCATCTCAATAATCCTTAATCTCTTCAAAATGAACTGCTGAATAACATAGATTAATATAAATTAAACTCTCCTGGCATTAACCTTAGTGGATTTCAAATTCACTATTATCAGTATCAAGAAAGTGTTTATAAAATGATTTAAAAAGCTTTTACCTTATGATATATTGGTTAGTTTTGTAAGAGCATTCATTAGTATGTTATATAACTTTGACATATCATTTTGGCTTTCATCTTTAGGGTTTCAAGAATATTCTTTGAGATATAGGAATAAAACATACTTTAGTATGCTATTTCACTTTAACTTTTACTAAATGTAATGACGACCTGACAGAGATTCTTTAGAGTTTTGAGGAAACATCTTTGTTTACGCTCTGAAATCCTATGAGTTTTACTTACAAAATAGCAAAATACTAAGGAAACATAAGACATAGTATATGCTTAATATATTTCAGTGCTTTACCCACCAAAGGAGAAAACCCCCCAAAGTAAATATGTTGTCACACAGGAAGGAACTTAGACTGGTAATATACCAGAATATAAATAAAATATTTCAATATAGATTCAATTCCATCAATTTAATCACATATACAGCAAACTTTGTGAGTATATCATGTGAAGGTTGTTTGTATGCTCCCTGCAAAAAGTTATACTCCTTATCATTTTAAAATTACTCAGAAGCTCTTCTTCAAGGAGCCACAAGGACACGGCAAAGGAGAGAATAGAGTTGTTTATATATACTAGAGGATACACACACACACACACACACACACACACATATATGATATATGAGTTTGTTAAAATACCACAATCTTTAGCAACTTGGCTTCGGTTACAACCCGAGATATAAGAGGGAAAATATCAAAAAATATTTCTAGTTGCTAAAGACATAGAAAATATTAGGGCTGAGGTGGTAAGGGAACTAGATAGACTATCTTACACTGGAGTTCTCCAGAAGCAGAGCCTGAGACAAAAATGCCAAATGAGTAAGTTTATTTTGGGGGTGAATGGCACACAATTAGGGACTGAAAAATGAGGGGGCATAAATGAAGTGTGTGTCATCAAGGTGGCTACTATTGTATATGACTGGAGCTTAATCCAGCAGAGAAAATTAATCTGGAAGCTCGTGTAAAACCCCAGATATGTTCTGAGAGAATGAGTTACTTATTCACTTATTCTTGTCAATCCTAGTTGAGGGTTGCTTTCAAGGGCATTAACTATTGAACACTTTCAGTCTACCATATGCATCTGCTACAGCGAGATAACTTTTAATTTGGCAAAGACTATAATAATAACAACAAAAAAGGCTGAGAAACAAGATGGTGGTTATTCCATGTTGATCTTATATACAAAATGCCCTCAAACTCTTATTGCTTTATTCTCCCCTTTCACTTAAAAGCTTTTAATAAAAGCTTTTACATAAACATCTGTAACCCCTGCAGGACTAAGATTTTGTTTTACGAATACTGGTAATATGCAGGCTGACTTTTGGATAATAAAGTGATTAATATGAGCTTCTCTCTAGAGAGACAGAACTGAAGGACTCTGGGATCCAGAGTAAGACAGCAAGAGTAAGAATACAATACCAACAAAATGAGAAGTTAATACAATTCTACACAAAAAAGCAAAATACTCAGCAAGATGGTAAAAATAAATTTTCAGAAACAAAATTATTCTGTTGTCCTAAAGAAAAAGGTCTAGAAGAAATGTCTTCAATGAAAACAAAAACAAACAAAACAATTAGTAAACAAAACAATAACAAATTGTTGGGATATAATTTTCTATGGGTCTTTTGTGTTTCTTGTTAGAAAGGCATTGATGCTTTATTCTGGATTATCTCTTCAAGGATGTGTTTATTACATACAACCTTGAAAGATAGAGATAGTAACTCCTTCCAGGGTAGAGGGCAGGCATGCTTACTGCCATTATACAAAATATGGGCTCTCTAAGCTCTAGATACCCTTTCTGTAACACACGCCATTGTATGTTAGTGTCATCTAGCCCTCTTCACATCACTTTGTGGGAACTGGAGCTCAGTGAAAAAGTGCAAAATACTTACCTCTGGCTACTTTTAGTGCTGTAATTAACAGTTCTTCATCTCTGACTCCAGCAGTCTGGGTCTTACACCAACAGCCATGCACCTTGGCTGGCTCACTTGCTAGCTTGCAAGTAGAGTAAAATTTCATATCCTTCACCCTTCCTGACAGATCTACCATGGATTATGTTACATGTTTGAGTGTATTGGGACTTTCTGACTTTTGGCAAGGAATTCGGGGATGAATTAGTGATAGATACAAAAATATCTAAGCAAAGGCATAAAAAATCAGGGATTTTCTTTTAACTTCAAGTGAAAAACATATTGTAAAACTTTTATACCATGTTATTCTACTAATTGGCTGGTGGTGTATAGTATTTACATAGTTTTTATAATTAAAAGACAGTGCACTGGGTGGAAATGTGTCCCCAAACAGACTTGATGAGGTTCTAACTTCTAGTGCCTGTGAATGAGATATTATTTGGTAATAAGTTCTTTGCAAATATAATCTGATTAAGACTGGGTCCCAATCCAATGCTGGTATTCTTTTAAGAGGGTAATTTGGACACAGACACAAAAGCACAGAGGGAGGAAATCATGAGACAACAGAGTCAAAAATCTGAGTGATGCATTCACAAGCCAAGCATCACTGTCGACTGCCAGAAGCTGGGAAGAGGTTCAGATTACTTACATCCACAGCATTAGCTTTCCTATTATTTTTTTTTAATTTAATTTTATTTTTTTATAAACCAGGTTCTTATAAGTTATCCATTTTATACATATTAGTGTATACATGTCAATCCCAATCTCCCAATTCATCACGCCACAACCCCACCCCCCACCATTTTACCCCCTTCTTGTCAATATGTTTCTTCTCTACATCTGTGTCTCTATTTCTGCCCTGAAAACCGGTTCATCTGTACCATTTTACTAGGTTCCACATATATGCGTTAATATACAATATTTGTTTTTCTCTTTCTGACTTACTTCACTCTGTATGACAGTCTCTAGATCCATCCACGTCTCTACAAATGACCCAATTTCGTTCCCTTTTATGGCTGAGTAATATTCAATTGTATATATGTACCACATCTTCTTTATCCATTCGTCTGTTGATGAGCATTTAGGTTGTTTCTCTGACCTTGCTATTGTAAATAGTGCTGCAATGAACATTGGGGTGCATATGTCTTGTTGAATTATGGTTGTCTCTGGGTGTATGCCCAGTAGTGGGATTGCTGGGTCATATGGTAATTCTATTTGTAGTGTTTTAAGGAACCTCCATACTGTTCTCCATAGTGACTGTATCAATTTACATTCCTACCAACAGTGCAAGAGGCTTCCCATTTCTCCATACCCTCTGCAGCATTTCTTGTTTGTATATTTTCTAATGATGCCCATGCTAACTGGTGTGAAGTGATACCTCATTGTAGTTTTGATTTGCTTTTCTCTAATAATTAGTGATGTTGAGCAGCTTTTCATGGGCTTCTTGGCCATCTGTATGTCCTTGGAGAAATGTCTATTTAGGTCTTCTGCCTATTTTTGGATTGGGTTGTTTGTTTTTTAATATTAAGCTGCGTGAGCTGTTTATATACTTTGGAGATTAATCCTTTGTCTGTTGATTCATTTGCAAATATGTTCTCCATTTCTAAGCATTGTCTTTTCATCTTGTTTGTAGTTTCCTTTGCTGTGCAAAAGCTTTCAAGTTTCATTAGGTCCCATTTGTTTATTTTTGTTTTTATTTCCATTACTCTAGGAGGTGGATCAAAAAAGATCTTGCTCTGATTTATGTCAAAGAGTGTTCTAACTATAATTTCCTCTAAGAGTTTTATACTGTCTGGTCTTACATTTAGGTCTCTAATCCATTTTGAGTTGATTTTTTGTGTATGGTGTTAGCAAGTGTTCTAATTTCATTCTTTTATATGTAGCTGTCCAGTTTTCCCAGCACCACTTATTGAAGAGACTCTCTTTTCTCCATTGTGTATCCTTGTCTCCTTTGTCATATATTAGTTAACCATATATGTGTGGGTTTATATCTGGGCTTTCTATCCTGTTCCATTGATCTATATTTCTGTTTTTGTGCCAGTACCATACTGTCTTGATTACTGTAGCGTTGTAGTATAGTCTGAAGTAACAGAGTCTGATTCCTCCAACTCTCTTTTTTTCCTGCAAGACTGCTTTGGCTATTTGGGGTCTTTTCTGCCTCCATACAAATTTTAAGATTTTTTGCTCTAGTTCTGTAAAAATTTCCATTGGTAATTTGATAGGGATTGCATTGAATCTGTAGATTGCTTTGGATAGTATAATCACTTTCACAATATTGATTCTTCCAGTCAAAGAACATGGTATATCTCTCCATCTGTTTGTAACATCTTTAATTTCTTTAATCAGTGTCTTATAGTTTTCTGAATACAGGTCTTTTGTCTCTCTAGGTAGGTTTATTCCTAGGCATTTTATTCTTTTTGTTGCAATGGTAAATGGGAGTGTTTACTTAATTTCTCTTTCAGATTTTTCATAATTAGTGTATAGCAATGCAAGAGATTTCTGTGCATTAATTTTGTATCCTGGAACTTTACCAAATTCATTGATTAACTCTAGTAGTTTTCTGATGGCATCTTTAGGATTCTCTATGTATAGTATCATATCATCTGCAAACAGTGCCAGTTTTACTTCTTCGTTTCCGATTTGTATTCCTTTTATTTCTTTTTCTTCTCTGATTGCCATGGCTAGGATTTCCAAAACTATGTTGAATAATAGTGATGAGAGTGGACATCCTTGTCTTGTTCCTGATCTTAGAGGAAATGGTTTCAGTTTTTCACCATTGAGAATGATATTTGCTGTGAGTTTGTCATATATGCCCTTTATTATGTTGACGTAGGCTCCCTCTATGCCCACTTTCTGGAGAGTTTTTATCATAAATGGGTGTTGAATTTTGTCAAAAGCTTTTTCTGCATCTATTGTGATGATCATATGGTTTTTATTCTTCAATTTGTTAATGTGGTGTATCACATTTATTGATTTGCATATATTGAAGAATCTTTGCATCACTGGGATAAATCCCACTTGATCATGTTGTATGATCCTTTTAATGTGTTGTTGGATTCCGTTTGCTAGTATTTTGTTAAAGATTTTTGCATCTATATTCATCAGTGATATTGGTCTGTAATTTCCTTTTGTTGTAGTATCTTTGTCTGGTTTGGTATCAGAGTGATGGTGGCCTCATAGAATGAGTTTGGGAGTGTTCCTTCCTTTGCAATTTTTTGGAAGAGTTTGAGAAGGATGGGTGTTAGCTCTTCTCTAATTGTTTGATAGAATTCACCTGTGAAGCTATCTGGTCCTGGACTTTTGTTTGTTGGAAAATTTTTAATCACAGTGTCAATTTCATTACTTGTGATTGGTCTGTTCATATTTTCTATTTCTTCCTGGTTCAGTCTTGGAAGGTTATACCTTTCTAAGAATTTGTCGATTTCTTCTAGGTTGTCCATTTTACTGGCATAGAGTTGCTTGTAGTAGTCTCTTAGGATGCTTTGTATTTCTGTGGTGTCTGTTGTAACTTCTCCATTTTTATTTCTAATTTTATTGATTTGAGTCCTCTCCCTCTTTCCTGATGAGCCTGTCTAACCGTTTATCAATTTTGTTTATCTTCTCAAAGAACCACCTTTTAGTTTTATTGATCTTTGCTATTGTCTTCTTTGTTTCTATTTCATTTATTTCTGCTCTGATCTTTATGTTTTCTTTCCTTCTACTAAATTTGGATTTTGTTTGCTCTTCTTTCTCTAGTTCTTTTAGGTGTAATGTTAGATTGTTTATTTGAGATTTTTCTTATTTCTTGAGGTAGGCTTTATTGCTATAAAATTCCCTCCTATAAATGCTTTTGCTGCATCCCATAGGTTTTGGATCATCATGTTTTCGTTGTCATTTGTCTCTAGGTATTTTTTGATTTCCTCTTTGATTTCTTCAGTGATCTCTTGGTTATTTAGTAACATATTGTTTAGCCTCCATGTGTTTGTGTTTTTTACGGTTTTTTCCCTGTAATTGATTTCTAATCTCATAGTGTTGTGGTCAGAAAAGATGCTTGATATGACTTCAGTTTTCTTTAATTTACTGTGGCTTGATTTGTGACCCAAGATGTGATCTAAATGGAGAATGTTCCGTGTGCACTTGAGAAGAAAGTGTAATATTCTGTTTTTGGATGGAATGTCCTATAAATATCAATTAAATCTATCTGGTCTATTGTGTCATTTAAAGCTTGTGTTTCCTTATTAATTTTCTGTTTGGATGATCTGTCCATTGATGTAAGTGTGGTGTTAAAGTCCCCCACTATTATTGTGTTACTGTCGATTTCCTCTTTTATAGCTGTTAGCAGTTGCCTTACTCATCGAGTTGCTCCTATGTTAGGTACATATATACTTATAATTGTTATATCTTCTTCTTGGATTGATCTCTTGATCATTATATATTGTCCTTCCTTGTCTCTTGTAACATTCTTCATTTTAAAGTCAATTTTATCTGATATGAGTATTGTTACTCCAGCTTTCTTTTGATTTCCATTTGCATGGAATATCTTTTTCCATCCCCTCACTTTCAGTCTGCATGTGTCCCTAGTTCTGAAGTGGATTTTTTATAGACCACATATAGATCACATATAGATGGGTCTTGTTTTTATATCCATTCAGTAAGCCTGTGTCTTTTGGTTAGAGCATTCAATCCATTCACGTTTAAGGTAATTATTGTTATGTATGTTACTACAACCATTTTCTTAATTGTTATGGGCTTGTTTTTGTAAGTCCTTTTCTTCTCCTGTGTTTCCCACTTAGAGAAGTTTCTTTAGCATTTTTTGTAAAGCTGTTTGGTGGTGCTGAATTCTCTTCACTTTTGCTTGTCTGTAAAGCTTTTGATTTCTCTTTTGAATGAGAGCCTTGCTGGGTAGAGTAATGTTGGTTGTAGGTTATTCCCTTTCATCACTTTAAATATATCTACGGCATTCTCTTCTGGCTTGTAGAGTTTCTGCTGAGAAATCAGCTGTTAACTTTATGGGAGTTCCCTTGTATGTTATTTGCCATTTTTTCCTTGTTGCTTTCAATAATTTTTCTTTGTCTTTAATGCTTGTCAATTTTTTTACTATGTGACTCGGCATATTTATCCTTGGGTTTATCCTGCCTGGAACTCTCTGTGCTTCTTGGACTTGGGTGGCTATTTCCTTTCCCATGTTAGGGAAGTTTTCAATTATAATCTCTTCATATATTTTCTTGGGTCCTTTCTCTCTCTCTTCTCCTTCTGGGACCCCTGTAATGTGAATGTTGGCCCAGAGGTCTCTTAGGCTGTCTTCATTTCTTTTCATTCTTTTTTCTTTATTCTGTTCTGCAGCAATGAATTCCACTATTCTGTCTTCCAGGTCACTTATCTATTCTTCTGCCTCAGTTATTCTGCTGTTGATTCCTTCTAGTGTATTTTTCGTTTCAGTTATTGTATTGGTTATCTCTGTTTGTTTGTTCTTTAATTCTTCTAGGTGTTTGTTCTTTAATTCTTCTAGGTCTTTGTTAAACATTTCTTGCATCTTGTCAATCTTTGCCTCCATTCTTTTTCCAAGGTCCTGGATCATCTTCGCTATCATTATTCTGAATTAGTTTTCTGGAAGGTTGCCTATCTCCACTTCATTTAGTTGTTTTTCTGTGGTTTTATCTTGTTCCTTCATCTGATATATAGCCCTCTGCCTTTTCATCTTGTCTATCTTTCTGTGAATGTGGTTTTTGTTCCACAGGCTGCAGGATTGTAGTTCTTCTTGCTTCGCTGTCTGACCTCTGGTGGATGAGGCTATCTAAGAGGCTTGTGCAAGCTTCCTGATGGAAGGGACTGGTGGTTGGTAGAGCTGGGTGTTGCTCTGGTGGGCAGAGCTCAGTAAAACTTTAATCCACTTGTCTGCTGATGGGTGGGGCTGGGTTCCCTCCCTGTTGGTTGTTTAGCCTGAAGCGACCCAACACTGGAGCTTACCTGGCTCTTTGGTGGGGCTAATGGCTGTCTCTGGGAGGGCTCAGGCCAAGGAGTACTTCTCAGAACTTCTGCTGCTAGTGTTCTTGTCCCCACAGTGAGCCACAGCCACCCCCCGCCTATGCAGGAGACCCTCTAACACTAGCAGGTGGGTCTGGTTTAGTCTCCTATGGGGTCACTGCTCCTTTCCCTGGGTCCCGATGCACATGCTACTTTGTATGTGCCCTCCAGGAGTGGAGTCTCTGTTTCTATCAGTTCTGTCAAAGTCCTGCAATCAAATCCCACTAGCTTTCAAAGTCTGATTCTCTAGGAATTCCTCCTCCCTTTGCCAGACCCCCAGGTTGGGAAGCCTGATGTGGGGCTCAGAACCTTCACTCTAGTGGGTGGACTTCTGTTCTCCAGTTTGTGAGTCACCCACCCAGCAGTTATGGGATTTGATTTTGTTTTGATTGTGCCCCTCCTACCATCTTGCTGTGGCTTCTCTTTTGTCTTTGGATGTGGGGTATCTTTTTTGGTGAGTTCCAGTGTCTTCCTGTCGATGATTGTTCAGCAGTTAGCTGTGATTCCGGTGCTCTCGCAAGAGAGAGTGAGCATACGTCCTTCTACTCACCATCTTGAACCAACCTCCTTAACTTTCCTTAATAATTATGCAATTTTACCATTATTGTATATACATTGATACCTTTTGAGGAGCAGAATATAGATTTAATTAGTAATAGATTCAATTCATGCTGTGATAATGAAGTGAATTTGGAAAAATAAAGTTCTGATGGAATTTAGTTGTAGTATGAATTATCTAATGTAGGTACATTTGCTTTAAAGTTTGCATTAAAATTCTGTAATAGGGCTGCTTTAAGAAATTATCTCTTGGAATTAAAATAATAAATGTCTAAAATCAATGGAAAACAATTATATAATTCTCAAGGATGGTAGTAATCTATATTTCTCTTCCTCTTCCTCCTCCTTCACTTCTTCTTAGTCTCTCCTCATCCCCTTTATTATTATTATTATTTCTATTAATATTGTTATTTAACTTCATATATCCTAGTACACTGTTGTGGACAAAATAAATTCTCAAGATGAGTTCACTGATTTACTCACTGCATGTCATGACTTTTAACAAAATTGTGCATGAAATGGTGGAATAGCATGTTTTATGCACAACCATTGGTTATTTGTTACTAATTTTTAATGATATTATACATACTCTCTGTCTCCATCTAAATATTTAATTTATGAACAACTTATTTCTTTAATTCAAGTAAAACTACTTTTTATCTAATTATTAATTCATTTTTTAGTGTTGCAGTTTCTTTTCAGATTCGATTTTAAAATTGTAGTCTGCACAAAGGTAGTCTTAACAATAAATGGTATTAGGAAACAATATCGTAAAAGACATCAGCCTAACATTTCTATAATTATTTTCTGACACATTGATTTTTACAAATCCTAAAAAATGTACTGTTATTAGGACTCTGATATCTTTAAAATCCTGGCATAATTCCATTCTTGGAATTTCTTATATCTATTTCAAATCCTGAATTATACAAACTAATGGGAAAACAGCTGAGGAATGGGTTTTAAAATTCCATCTACATTGCTATTTTATAAAACCTAATTTATACAGATTCATAGGGAAAAAGCATCATAAAAGCATCATTGATAATTTTACTCTTTTCAATTCCTGAGAGCTCACACTTTGATTTATCAATTTTTTTAAGTGTTAGGATTATGGATGTGAATGTTTCCTAAAAATATTATTCATTTTGAGGCTCTTTGATGATTAAGGACAATATTTCACTAATGGCTCAAACTTACATCTATGAACTTAATTTTTCTATACAAATTTACTGAACATATAACACATTACCAAGTGTTATGGGGTTTCAGACAGTGACTGTCTAGAGTACTTAAATATCAGCATTTTTTTAAAGAATATATTTCAATAGTCATTAATTATATTTCACTGTGACTACTGTTTTGCACTTTTACAAATGATATTGTATAACAAATTATAATTTAGCTCATCTTCCTATGTTTCTTGGGCAATATCTTGTTCACCTCCAGATAGAACATGATTGTTTGGCTCAGAGTGAAAGAATAACTGAACAATCTTAATTTTTAGGAAAATTTGTGTTAATGTTGGTGTAATTCCTTTTTAAACACTTCTTATAAAGATTCTGCTTTCTAAGAACTCCTTTAATAATGTGATGTCAGGTGAATTCATTCTTGCCAGAAGTAGAAGGTTTTGAAAGACAGTAATTAGCCAGACTATACTTTTTAACTGATTCACACAAACACACAGACATATACACAAACACTAGTGGAAATGTTGTTATAACCTTTGAGTTGTCCAGTTATGATGAGGTGACTAAGAATAAACAGTAGTGAGTTTTTACAAATTTATTCCAAAACTAGACTTATAACAAATACTTTTGTGAGGAGTTTTCCATATACTATATATGAGATTTTGGCAAATAATGGTAAAAGCATAAACAAACTGTACTCAAACTTTTTTTTTTTAATTTTCATTCTGTTACCTTCTTTCCTTGTATCCAATAATATCAACCATTAACCATCATGTGTGTGAAGTCCAGTCCTCTACTCTCCATTAAACTTATTATATATACTACTACTCTTCATACTGTTGTTTAATATTTTATAGAACATTTATAATTTACATAATTTTCTATTGGATTTTAATACATTGTGGTGTATTTTATTATATTATTTTATATATTGACATAGGCTAAGAAAGTGTACAAGTAGCATCACTTTAAGCCCTCCATTTATGATTTTTATGGAGGGACTTGTTTTGATTTAATCAAAGGTAAAAAACAAGCAAACACTTAATTTTGAGACATTAAGAATCAGCAAAGAGAGAGGGGATAAAAAAAGAAGAAGAAGAAGAAGAAGAAGAAGAAGAAGAAGAAGAAGAAAAAGAAGAAGAAGCCTTCTGCTTGTCAACCCATATTTCCCATTAAGGGCAAAGACTGTTTTATGTTTTCCTGAATTTTGATGAGAAGATCAAGTACAACATGTTTATGGTACAAAAAGAAAATCAAATATGGCAAGATTCTCCCTTGTACAGACTATAATGCTGCTATGTATGTACATTAGACTTTGGAGTCTAAAGAAAGCTATAGAAAGGACCAATAAGGAACTTACACTAAGGTAGATCTTTCTTTGAAAACTCTATGATAAAATTATTTCCTGTTATACCAATCATGTCTATAAATAATTACATTCTTCTAAAATGTTTTACTCCTGGTATGGTACAAGGATGGAGTTTCAAATGTGCCCTAAAGTCCCATCATCTCAGATCCTTTCACATAAAGGAAGATCCAGTCTCATCACAGTACAACTGATTAAATGATGGATTAAGGAGAAGGCTCCTGACACTTAACAGTGAGCATGGGTAACACAAAATAGTAGATCTTGAACAAAGAGGGAAGAGGCTGTTGGATGAATCACAGAAATTATTGACCTTCTTAATTGGGAAATAACTTCAGATTTTTTCATGTTATCATGATAAATATACACTAGGTTCCTAATCAATAAGGATGAGAATTTGAGGACCATATTTCAAATCTTTACGATAATTATTAGGATAGGCTGCATTGATGGGTTACAGTGCTACAATCACCTGAAATTTTTAACATCCCTTTAAACATGTCTAATCCATGATGCAGAAAATCCCTATCTTATTAACTTTATATTTTTTTCTTATGGAATAATTATAGAAACAATAGTAAAGTATATTTTTAGCTGATATTACATTATTTGTAACAAACATGATTGCTAAATCTCACTGGCAATGAAAAAATAAACACACAATTCTTCTGATTAAGTCTTTACACTTTCACAAAAGATAGTATATTGTAGTTTACTGTTTAGATCATCTACTTATCTAATTATCAAGTATACCTTTTATTCTGAAAAAAATTTTGAGTAAATTGCATGATGCATAGTCTTTTAAAATTTATTGTACATTCATATAAGATTAATTTTGCAACTAGGATCTTATTATTTATTTAATAAAAAATGTTCACATTTAAATTGAAAAGAACTCTATTCTTAAAAATCAAGCCAAAAATCCTGATTAAATGTAAGGAATCCTTGAACAAAGAGAATGTATTCAATTTAGTTACTCAAAACCCTATATTCCTTATTAGAAGGAAATATAAATATCTCTCTTAAATTCTACAAATCTCTACTATTTATAAATTCCATACACTTTTATGGTCCAAAAGGGATTTTTCTTTCTGTTCCACACCATATGAAGAAAGTTTGATTCAGAGTACAGTATAACATTGTTCTGCCTACAATTGACTATTGACTCATAGTCTCAGTCCAAAGCAAGGACACAAGCAATTCTCCAGATAATGCTCATCACTGTCAAAGTTTTGTCCAAGCTACCATATTTCCTCAAGCAGAATATCCAACTTCTTCAAGAATAAACTTATGCAAGATTGTCCCTCCAATGAGTTCCCAAGGTAATAGTTGATTATGCTTAGCTTTCAAATTACATGCATTTTAAACTCCTAGAAGCACCAATCAAATTGAAAAGCACTGACTGGGGAATGGTTCTAGTGTCATCAAACACTGCATCTTAGAGCCATTAAAAACACAAGCCTTTCCTGAGATCAAATCTTGAACAAGGGGTCAGTTTTTATTTTAAACCTATATAATACAAAAGCTTTTGTTATATTTCTTTTCCAAGGTCATTTAGGTTCCTTGCATAACTGCCAATCTGACCTTGGGGAACCATATGTTTACTCACCCATGTTGGACCCCTTCTGTGAGTGGCTCTTGGTAATTTTGTCACTATAAAAGAGAAATACAAACATTTAATCTGTAATGGGGCACCCTTTCAATAGGACATGAGACTAAAATTTAGACTGCAACGTTAGTGTAAATCTGGTGAAAGTATATCATAATATTTAAATCCAGAATTATAAACATACCTTCACGAAATGTATAATGATTGACTTTACCACTATGGAAGATTATATTTCCAATAAAATAGAAACAACTCTATGTGTATGTCAACATTTCCAACTGACTACATTATCTATTTATTTAGCTGAAGAAATCTTTGGCAGAATTCAATATTATTCATTTAGAATTGTGTTCAACTGCAGAGGAAACAAAGAACCTTATGAAAATTGCCATTTTCTTATATAGCAGTTATGTCTATTACCTCTCAGCAGCATGTGGCTAAAATTTCTATTCACAGCCCAGTTATTTTTTATTCCCTTGAAAATTCATTCACAATTATGGATTTAGTCTCTCTTACACATCAGGCATCACTCTAGTTACTTAGTTACAGTGATGGACAAAACAGACAGACATTATCCAAGATATTTTTGAGCTGTAGTTTACAAACTCACAGCTCCTCTAGCACCAATCTCTTAGAGTGTTCTGAGTCCCACACAATATCTTTCTGTATGTATTAGTAACAGTTCTACAAAGAGGATTCTTTTCTTGCTTGGTCTCTGGCTACATGTCATATTTTCTGTGATATCTGTATCCTACTCCAGTGATCTCATCTTGTATATGACTGATGGGGTTCTTAGGCTTCTGCTGCTGCTTCCTTGTTGGCTCCACTTCTCTCCACATTCTTTTCTATTCCATCAATGGCATGGAGAAGTTTTTTACCATATGCTTCTATAGCAGATTTGAGAGTAGGTTGAAGCTTTCAACAGATTTTACTGAATATTCATACATAATAAGAGGACATTATAATTGAACTTCTAGAATTTTCTCTTTTCAGAACCTAAAGGTCCAGTGTGTTGTGTCCAGGTCCAGATGAATCTCTTCATAGCAGGACCACCTGCTCAGGTCCACCACTAAGAAGGTGCAAAATGTGTAGATTTCTATTTAGCCCAAATTACCAGGCATCCCAAGAGAGAAATTATTACCAACTTCCTGTACTCTACAGTAGATTTCACAAAGCTAATTTCCTCTCTCAGGACATACTTCTTAGAAAACTCCACTCCCTTTAACCACCATCCTCTGTGATGTCATATCCCCTCTGGATAAGACAGGAAAATTATATTATAATGCAAGAAACCAACATCAGTAAATTTGGAAATATCCAATTGTAAATAAAACCATAAGGCTTTAACAGTGTAGTCCAGTTTCTTAATATTGCCCTGACTTTTGTTTAAGGTAAAAAAAAAAATTTACATCATATTCTTCCTGCAGTCATTATCAGCTCACCATCTGTACTCACCTGCTCAATCAAGAACACAACTGTAAAATAAAAACAGCCAGTGATTTTAGGCAGATTGAAATATAAATTTACACAGAATAAAGAAAATTCATTCCTCTATTCCCAATGCCTCCCACTTTAAAAAATAATTTAAAAATATGACACCTATGTATATACAAACATATATCATAATTTATAATAACATCTCAGTTATGTATCAGGCTATTTCTGTCTTTCTCAAGATATGTATGTGGGCTCTCTCTACACTTCTCCCTCCCAGAATAAAAGAAAAAAAGAGGGTAAAAATATCAGTCTAAGACATTTCATTTTATATAGCCAGAAATTATTAGTTATTTAAAATAATATCTTATGACATTCTTTAAATTATTTCCATGATTAGTCTTAGTCAAGATTTTCTGCCTTACTTATTCTTAATTTTAAAATATCAAATTTGTCGGGAACATACATTAAGAAGCTATGAGTGCTCCCAGCATCTCTCTCCCTCATCCTTAAATGGATATTCTATTTTAGAATGCTCAATACTCCCCAAATCTACCTCTTTCTTTCTGTGGAATTTCTTATGTTCTCAAACTAGTTACCTTAAAGTTTGTAACATAAAGAAAGGATTAATGAGAGAATGAAAGAAGAAAAAGTAGTAATGATGCCAAAAGCTCGGCCTCTGCACTCCAGTGACAAATCAAATCTCAGAGGCAGAGTTCTGGGTGAAGTAGAAAAGAATAGCTTTATAACTTTGCTCAGCAGAGGGAGACACAGTGGGCTGTGCCCTTCAAAACCTGTGTGTTCCAAGCTGGGGGAATTTGGTGAGGAGTTTTATAGCAATGGTTCAAGGACGGGGTTGCTGATAAGGATCAGGGTGTGTGCAGGGCCTGCACTCCTTTAATAGCCTCAGATGATGTCCTGATGAGCTTCTGTTGTTCCTTTAATCTGGCCTCAGGCGGTGTCCCTATGAGCTTCCAGGTTATCAAGCTGTGACCTCCTCTCTGGAACATCTTCCATTTGGTGGGGTTTTAGTTCTACAGAAGAGCTTAAAGATATTGTTATGTGTATCCCTTGAGGTGGGACCAGGACCCTACCCCAAGGCTACACTACTGTTTCTTGGCTGTTCCTCCCTTGTCTCTGCATCCCCTCCCTTCCCTGATTAGCAACTGTTTGAAGCTGCCCTTTGGAACTCAGGCCTTCTGTGCCCAGGAGCCTCACAGGGTCCTGCTCAGTTTCCATAACAGAAGGTATGAGTGATCAAAGTTAAGACAGGCTAGGGGTGTGGAAGATTTTGAAATGAGAGGGGCTCAGATGTATCTGCTCTGTAAGGAAAGAGGAAAGAAAAGGCAGGTAGAATAAGATGTCTGCAGAGCTTCCTTGTGGAGAAGAAAATGCACACAAAAAAGCTTAAATTATTTTGAAATTGTTTCTGTTTTCCATACTGTGTGTTTTATATGCAAAGACTAGACCTCATAGGTCAATGTTATATATCATATAATACAAAATTCTGGAACATTTCTCAGATAAATAATTTATAAATCATTTTAAGTTTGAAACCATAGTTTTTTGCAAGGTTGAGTCCAAAATTTTCATCACATTGGGATGAACAAGGCTTGCAGGTTTCAGTGAATTAGCTTGCTTCTGCTTCTAAGGTAATGAAATGTCTAGAACTAGATATTTCCATGCTATTCTCTGGATTCAGTTTAGGACTTTTTCTAATATATCAGCCTTATCTAATAATCATTTTTCTATCAATTGTAGTTAATAATAATATATTATATTAACACAGGCTATATCAACTACCAAAATAATCTAAAAGATTATGATTATTTGTTTTTTTGAATTTTATGAGATTCAGCAGCATGTCCTTTAAACCCCTTTGTCAGATTCTTTACTTTGAATGGACTTTTCCCTTGAAAAGTAAATTCTGTTTATGATAGGGGAGTTAATTTCTACACATTTCACTTCTTTAGGCCAGGACATCATAGCAACTCTGTTGATGCTGCCTGGAGCCTCACCTTCAGGGTGGTTTAGAATTGAAAGGGAATTTCAGAGATCTGCTTTTCTCCTTAGAGTCCCAAATGAGACTAATTCTCACTATGTATTTGTGGTAGTGGTGGATATTATTGGTGCCTTTGGAGGTGCCTCACAGAGAAAGATACCACCTCCCACTCCACCCACCTCCACCCCTGCCACAAACACTACACCCAAAACTTCTCTCCCAAGAATCTGGCCAGGGAAATGAAGGGGCTGGTTTCCTTGCCTCAAGGTGAGACCAACTCTGCTGCACAATTTGTGCTCTGGGGCTTCCCCTGGGAGTAGACTTAAACTGGTCTCCATCTGTGCAAACTCCCTTTTTTCCCCCTCCCCCCCCCCAAAAAAAATCACAGGTTTTGCTTCTGGAAATCTGTTCTAAGTATTCTTTCAAAAATATTTATGTGTGAAGATGTATGTTTTACTTCATTTTAAAATGATAACCACATTAAAAAATAATTATTTCAAAGTACGTAATTTATTATTATTAATATTAACCATTATTAGCTCACTTTTAGAATGGTGAGTGTGTGTATGGTTGTGTATGTGAGTATTTCCTTATGGTTTATTCTAGATTATCAATATTTTGTGCAAAAAAGTTATCTTTTTGTGTTTTCCCTTATTAAAACATTTTTGTGTGTATGTGACAAGCAAGGCACAGATTAAAGGTGATATTCCACGATTTACACACAACATTTCACAGTGTTGAGATCAGAACCCAGATGTCCAAAAACCTGGCTTGTAACCATTTTGTTCACAAATTCAAATTTGGCAAATATGTACTGAATGACAGGCTAAATTTCTAGCACGCAGTAAATGCTCACTAAGCGTTTGTTGAATGAACAATACAGGGTCAGTTAATAAGTATGTGGATTATGATGCTTTCAGACTATGATTAAAACAGATTCACCTTGCTTGTCTTTTCCTCAAGAATTGCTTCAGCAATTTAACCTCCTCTAATCTCTTTTTTAATATACTCAGTCACAAAACAGATAACTCTTTGTTTGCCTTTATTCACCTTTTTCTGAAGTAATTTCTTCCAGAAAGGCATTCATTCAACCAAAATACAGGAGTCACAGTGGTGAATGTGGCTTACTCTAAAAAAGAGCCTCAAAAGAACCATTTACGAAAGGGGCATGTACATGGAAAATGCTCTGGCTCTGGCTCTGTGCGTAGGAATCAAAGGATGATTAGTTTTGCATTTTTGAAAACCTGAAGAGTGTGTGAGAAGCCATCTCCCACAGAGTCATCTTCTCAAATGTCCTTCCATCTCCAAGGCAACCACATGATTTTTGCAGACTTTAGAGAACTCTTTTCAGCTTAGATTCAACATATCCTCACTAACAACTTTGAATATGAAATTAATCCCCATAATGGGCTCATGCATTCTGTTTCTCATATAATACCTTTTTTGCATTTGAATATGGTAACTCAGTAGTATTTGACTAATTGTTTATAAGAAGTTCACTTAATCTTTTATGGATTTATCTTCTACATACTCCCCACCTGGATCTTTTTTTAACCAAAGGAATCTCTTAAACTCTTTTGTATTTCTACTTATTTCCAAGTAATGCCATCCTTTGATGTCTTTCAGAGGATAATACATAAGTAGTATGAAAATAGTCTGAGAGATGATTACGTCAAAAAATGTTTACCTTTACTTTCCACTGGTGCTGATAGATGAGAAGATGTAACATAGCTTATTCCTTCAAACAAAAATAAACATTTCTGGGATTATCATGATCTTAGACTATTAGACATTCTTCAGTTGACTCTGTTTCAATAGTTCCTAAAGTTTCTGTTCTTAGTACAAAGTAGACAAATAGAACATACAGATATAGGATTCCTAATCTCTTTCATTAGATTTGGTAGAAGTCTTTCCTTTTTTCCTCTTTATTGAATTCAAACTGCTGTCATGTTGACTGAGACAATAGCTTAACACATCATGCAAAATAAAATTTTCCAGAAAACAGAATTGAAAATTAAAATAACAGTTTCTATAAGAGGAACCCACAGAGACTGGCTAGTTGTGTTCTAGTTCTTTGGCTATTGTTATTAGGAACACCAAAAGTAATTTTCACAATCTATATGAATCTTTTAAAATTTGAATACACCTAAGATTATGATTATAAATTATATTTGCCATTCTTGATTTAAATGAATTTATTCACAGATGCTTAAATTCCAAATATTTGGAAGATATTCTAAATATTTGTGTCAATAAATGCCAAAAAAAGTCATATAGATGCTTCTTTACTCAAGAAATGGATATAAGTTTTTATAGTTGCAGACAATGATGTAAAGATGCAACACAGTTTCCTCTGCCTTTTAAAAATCAAATGAAAAAAAATTTTTACTGGAGTATAGTTGCTTTACAATGTTGTGTTAGTTTCTGCTGTACAACAAAGTGAATCAGCTATATGTATACATATATCCCCTCCCTCTTGGACCTCCCTCCCTGCCCCCTCACCCCACCCATCTAAGTCATCACAGAGCACGGAGCTGAGCTTCCTGTTTGAACAAAACTCAGTTCCAATACGGAATACATTAAGAGACACATCGTTCCTCCCAATATCTCAGAATTTGTTTTGGTAATGAGGTATACATGTGGGATAGGAGTTTGCTTAAATTTCTTCAAGAAACATCTGACTCCAAGTTAATTGTACGAATTTGTTCAGTTTATGAAATATTTTCTCTTCTTGTGTTTGCTGTCCTCTTTTCCTGCAGTATTCACAGGAGACGTCTCCCTTAATTCATTATGCCCCTCAAAACAACCAAAACAAGAGTAGAATATAAAATTATAGAGGATGAAAAAATATAGATGATATAAAAAAGAGAAGATTGAAAAAAAAAAACCCTCCAAATATAAATTTCATTATTGCATTCTTTTTTCAGTAACAGGATCATCAGCCATTTCTCACTGGTTACCTTTACTACAATGTAAGGCAGTCTTCTTATATTCTGCTTCTTTGTCCTTCCATTCATATTTCTCTTTTCTATACCCAAATCCACATTAAAGTTCTATGTGTAAGTGTGTGGCTATCTCATTCTTTCCCTTTGTGTTCAACATTTGTAATTCTTTGGCTTCTCTGAATACTCTACTCCATGCTAATAGCTTCCCATTTCCAACTCGGCTTTCTATGTAGTGTCAGATGATCTCTTTTCACTATGGATACTAAAGGGTCCACGTCTTTCCTTTCTGCAGTGGAAGACAGACAGCAGTGGGGTCCATGAGCACAGCTCAGCAAAACAACTACTCTTTTCTAGGTTTTTGACAAAAGAATGACATAAGAACAGGAGGAAAGTTTAGTGGTCAGATTTTCCAACAGAGAAGGCAGAATTCTGATCAGAATTTTGTCTCTAAAATAGTGGCTGCATTTTCAGAATCATGGTCATTTGGAGTGCTCAAGAGCCCTATGTGACCTAAGAATTCTATAAACAGCCAAGAAATCATTCTCCTTCAGGTCAAAGGAAAAATATTTACAGAAATGGAGAGTCAGAAAGTAGAATACCTGTCTAAATCATCTGAAGAAAATCATTGATATATGGCATTAAGAAACATCAAAGAAGAAGAAAAGTCAAGATGCAGTCAGATGTAGTACAGTCTTTCTGTAACTCCTAATTTATAGATAACATCTACTTTTATTCTCTCAGCATTTCCAGACATTTTTAATCAATCCCTGTACTCAATTTCCTCTGTTTGAAATATGTAGAGTGATCTATGTTTTTTTTGATCTACACTGTTATAAAGAGCCATGTAATTTAAATATAAGGATGGTATAAGTTTTTACATATATCTTTGATATTTAATTTAGGATGGCATTCCCATTCCCAATTTTTACAGATCTGTCTTGATTTTTTAAAAAATATGTTTACTACATTTTGAATAAGGTTAGTGTTGTACCACCTCTGTAATGAATAGTATATAGGATGTATTAAATGTACATGGCTTTATTCAAAGTTTCTTTGGGATCTGGACAAATATTGTTTCCTGATATATTGTCAGAGGCTTTTATTTGTATGTGCGTGTACTTACTGTGGCTTTGCTCAATTAAGGTGATATCCTCTCCTCTTTCCATTGCCTGAATTTTGATATTTCTGAAACTTATATCTGCACCAAGAGATCACATGAATGAAATAATACCGTGTATTATTCTAAGACACTAGTGTTTTTTGTTATTTGGGGATGCACTTATTTCTGTGTAAACAACTAGTTTACATGTAAAACAACTAGTAAATGTAAAACAACTAGTTCAACCTATTTTATGATATTTCATTACTGGGAGTTTCAATGTGTGATTGTATATAGAAAAAAAAATATATTGATTTTTCCTATGGGAGGACACACAGGATTTAAAAAAAAAAAAAAGACTCCAGAAACATTACTTACACAGTTGAAGTACAAATAATCATCTATTTTGTTTGTCCAAAGCATCTCTAATCTATGGGCCAGCGATGAATTTTGTTATGCTCATTATGGTGACTGACACTTGGTTTCAGAGATACTTAGGTGGTTTACAATAATGGTGTAGTTTTTAACAACTTTTTTTTTTTTTTTTTTTAGAATTGAGTAGGTAATTTAATGGAAAATTGAGAGAAACTTCTTGGAATGCTTAACTGGTTAACACTTAAAACTTTCTCCTTTAGAAGATACTTTGAGGGGAAAAAATCATTTAATCTGACCACTCCTTTGATGTTTGTGATCCTTTCTGGAACTCCTAGGCACAAAGTATTTTTATCTTTGTAATCATAACATTTTAATGATCAGAAACTCACTAAATCCTAAGTAATATACTCTGATTTTTTTTTTTATTTCTGAGAAATTATTGATCTCATTGTGACTTACATCCCTTTAGGCTAAACAAGTTGATTTGATTTTTTTACTTGGAATCTCTCCAAATATTTGAAGAAAGTTGAGTTAACCAAGAAAGAACAGCAAAAAAAGAAGGGGTATATGAGACCAAAGAAATGTTAACAGTTTTTAAGACATACCATGCCTTCCAAATAAATCTTACAAAAGTTTTTCAGGGATATACACACCCATTTAGGTTCTGTGTGAAATGGTTAAAGTTCGGGAAAGAGAGAAAATAAATTGTACTACTCTTATTAAAATGTACTGAACCAAGAAACTAACCAAATTGCCAACCACACACACAGAAACTCTCAGATGATTCTATGTTTACAGTAAAGATGATGTAAGCACCACCCAATGACTTGATTATAGGAGAAAGTGGGCACGTACATTATTTCCAAAGGACTAGTCATTGAATTTATATTGGAAAAGATCATTTTTCTGCAACACTGACTTTAGGAGATTGTATACAACAGTGGTTTTAATAGTGTGGTCCCTCCAGCAGCATTTTCATCACCTAAGAATTTGGAGGAACAGAAATTCTCAAGCCTCTCAGCAATCCCACTAAATCAAAAATTCAGACTGTGGGGCCCACAGTGTTTTAACAAGCCTACAGGAGACTCTGAACCATGTATAATTGAAAACTATTGATATAGAATATAGCCCTAAGTTTTTATTATATGTGCAACTTCAAACAACAACATTGATGCTACTAATATTAAATCCAATATTAAATCCAAATGATACTCAACCACATAAATGTCCCTCCACCCACAGTCAATAAAAGTGGTAAATAGGGAATGTAAGATCTTGGCTTTCCTAATTCAGGGGAAAACAAATCACCCTTTTCCCTTCTTCCCTTCTTTACACTTTCCCAGAGATGGTTTAGAATTAAGGGAAAGAAATCCCTTGTTCTGTTCTTCCTAGAACCATCAGCTTCCTTGAGGATAGTGTTGTAGTAGTATCATCAGTGGTTCAAAAAATGACATTTATGTGACATGCAGCTAAACTTTTAAAAAGATATTGGTTATTTATTTGTGCATTTCATATTCATTTGTGTTGATTATAAGTACTCATTTATATTTTTTCTCTCTTTCTTACATATTGACTTCTTGGTAAATTCTTTAGTAATATTCTCTGTCACCAATTCTCTTAATTTGTATTGTTCTAGACTTGATTCCTTCTAAGTGAACTTTTATTCCAATGACTATGTCTCCTACCATTTTTTTTTTACCATTTATTGCTCTTATTAGTGAACTTGTTCCTTTATTTATTTTGTTGAGTATCTTAAATATATGTATTCTGAAGACTTTGAAAATGTCCAATAAATTTCACTTCATCATGAATGATTGTATATTCAAATTAAGATTGTTGACTATTTTCTTAAACAAAATAATTTTTCATGTTTTGGAATTACTTTCTAGGATCATTTCCATTGACATATTTTAAGGGCAAACATCATTTAATCTGGCCACTCTTTTGGGGTTTGAGTCCCTTTTTAAAAGTCCTAGCCATATAGTAGTTCTACATCCATACTCACTATTGCCAAGATGGGAAACTGACTAAATCCTCAGCAATTTTGTTTTTAAGCAATTATTTCTTCCTTGTGTTTCTTTCCTTTTCTCCTACCGCAATCACCCTTTCATGGCAATAGTTTTGTGGTTGCCCCATCACTGTGCTCCTCCCTGTCATTCCAGATGGCACCTCACAGCTTCTGCCTACAGTGGCATTGGGGACAATATAGACCCAATCAAAAAACAAGTGGACAGCTTGGTTCACTTCCTGAGTGTAGCTATGCTTGAGTCTTCCTGCTTCACAGGGCCAACAGCTTGCTAAAAACTGGAGTATTAGGTAATTGGAAACAGTTGATTTGTTTTTGTTTTTCATCAGACTTATTTTTCACAATGGGAACACATACTCTGTAAACACCTTTCTGGCTCACTTCCACCTTTGAAAGAGTTTTAGTTCTTTGATCTTGCAAATGCCAAATTCTGAGCTACTACTTCCTGTTCCTTGACTGAACCTGGCAGTTCCACAGCTTCAGCCCTGATCTCCTTTTACAGTGTTGTTCCATCTTCAGTTCACAAATACGTTTATCTCTGCCCTTAGTATCACTATAGCTATTTGGTTTTCTGTTTCGTACTTTATCTATAATTGTTAGGTATTTAAAATAGAAAGGGTGTATCAAAGAAAGAAAACTTATGAACATCTTAGCTGGAAATCACTTACTCTGAATTTTCAAACTTGAGTCATGACTTTCTATGGAAAAATCACTAGGTGGACAATAAATCCCTAAGTTAATGGTTATGTTCAGCAGCAAGCTGTAAGAGATGAGTCAGAAGCCAAGCTGACACTTGAAATATAGAGATATTCAGGCCTCAGGAGGACAAACAGGGCTGAGACAGCACCTGGGACCATCTGCTATGTGGTCGAGATAGCAACAATTACAGTTAATGAGAAAACTCTAATATCTCAAAGCTAATTCAGAATATGCTACAGAAGTAAGGTGGGGGGGGGACGAATAAGAAAAAAAATCTCTATACAGCAGTAGTACAGCTGCCAAGATAATTCACTGGTCCATCTGTAGTCATGGATGCCTCTGATCTGTGACACATCACAGTCTGTGAGTGAGACCAAGATAATAGCATTAGAATCCATTTTAAGATGGATTTAGAGAAAGGTACTCAATATTTTCACATCAAACACTTTTATAAACAACACATTTAAACAACATTGTGTTAAAATAGATTTCTCTGGATGTAAGTTTCATGTTTGAGATAATAACAAAAGCAATTTCTAGCATATCGATCCCAAGAATAAAATATCTGCAAGAGGAAATTTTTGAATCACACACTTATTTTGATTAATAAATTTATCTTTTGTATATTATATGTCTGCATTTGGTAAGTTTTAGCAAGCTCTCGAGCTGTATTCTAGTATCCTTATCCATTTTGAAGTATCTGAATAGCAAAAACTATTAATTTTTGAAATAAGACTCTGCCTTTTGAATCTATTCCTTTAGGCAAAAAAAAAAAAAAAAAAAAAAAAAAGAAAGAAAGAAAGGGAAGACACCTCTCTACTGCCTCACAGAGAAGGAAAAAAGGCAATGAAAATTTTTTGTGTCCAAAGAAAGAACAAATAACATTATAGAAAGAGTAAGATCACTGAAGAAATCTATCTCAAACCAATGACTGGGAGTGGAAAATAAAGCCAACACCTCCATGATTCCATCCCAAAGGGAAGGCACATGGCAGACACCCTCAGTGCTTCACCCGGTCAGTTCCTTACAAGTTGCATGCTCACCAGATCTTGCGCTCTCATTCCTGGTGTTTTGCTCCCATAAGTCTCTGAGTCTCATTGTCTCATTGTGGGAGGGCTCTCCTCAGGCAGCCAAAGTCTGCTTTTTCTGCAGCAAAAAGAAGGTGAGCGCCTGGGAGATGATGTCCCTCCAGGACTATTCCTTAGTCAGTAATGACTGACTCCAGAGGGAGGACATATAGGCAAGATCTCCCCTCTTAATCAATCAACACTGAGGTGTAAGGCAGAGGGTCTCCAGTGCTCCCTTCCACATGGGATTGAACCAAAATGACCCTTTGTGGGACTTTGCTTGATAGTGTCTATTTATTTGGTCTCTTTTGCTTTCCTGCCCATTTCTTCACTCTTCTTTCAGATTCTTCCTGGAAATGTTCTTCTAATAAATCAGTCTTATTTGATTTCTCCTCTTAAATTCTGCTTCAGGAGAACCCAACCCAGAGAGTAAGAATGCTTATGCATACAAGACAAGGGTGAAAAAGAAGGCAGAAATAAGGCACATCTAATTGATTTTTTCTCTCGTATTACAGCTGGCAGCATTGACCTTTGTTTCCTTCAGTTCAGATGCTATGAAAACAATCATAGTGAGTATATCAACCACTCAAATTTAATTGTGAGCCAACTGAATCATTTTTCATATAAAAAGCATTAATCATATTACTAGAGGACTCACTGTAAGTGGGAAGACCCTTAACTGCTAACCTGTGTTAGGTTAAACTTTTTTTGGAATATGAAGACTGATCAATGAGTAGAGTAACGATGTGAAAAAATCAGGACTTGCAATTTTAAATAATAAGCAAAAATCATCATATATAAAAATAATGCTAATAATTTCATAATATCGAGAGAAATGATAATTTTGTATTTTGACCAGAGTATCTGCGGCAGCCATGGAACTGTGCCACCTCTGTCTTCTTTTAGAAAGAAGTTGCTGAGAACCATGTAGTTACTGACAGCATCAAACTGTAGCATTCATGCCAAGGCTAAGCATTAGAGATGTTCACTAACAAAGCATGGCACGGGTACCGAACTCCAGGTCGTTGCCACCCCAGTAGGGTGTAGGCTCCTGTAATGAGCAGTCTTTGCCCTGGGACCCTCCATTGACCTGGCTGAGAAATTCTCAGTCTGAGGCTCCTTTTACTGAATCTTCTTTTCTTCTACTCAGGTGGCAGGTTGACTACCTGCATCATACACTAAAGGCTTTCCCTGCCCACTGCTGTACCCTCTCCCCTTCACCAGTCACAGGCGTTCCCAATCAAATTTTTTTGCACTTCTAGTTTCTTCCCACATCACCCAAACTGTCAGAATATTTATGAACAATTTAATTACAGCTAACTTTACTGATAGGTAAATTCCACAGGCAATCAATTTCCTCCCTTCTAAATTAGAAAAGTTAATGCTCAGTTAAATATTGGCAGCAATTATTTGGTGTTATTGAATCATTTCATATATTCACATGAAATGGATCCAGAAGTTTTGGTGAGACATCACACTGAGGTGTTCTTTATCTAGTCTGGCTGATGCTAAATCAATAAGCAATTTCGTCATAAGCAAAAGTGAGAAGAGTGAACATTTCAGCTGGGGAGCACCCACAATTAGATTCTTCCTAATGCAGTTTTTGGCTGCATTTGACTTGTGGAAGTATTTCTTCCTGTCCTGCTGAAGAATTTGGACAAGGTTCTTAATATGCATTGTAACATGTCTTGGTTTCTTTGTCTAAAAAATGAAGAAAATAAAATGTTGGCAAAGTGTCAGCCTCCAAACAATCAAGCTATTTGTTGTTAAGAAGTTACTTCTGACCAAGTTCCATCTTCATAAGAAATCTTATCCTGAACATTAAAATTCATGATAACTTGACTCAAGTAAAAAATTCAGGTGATTTTAGAAAATGAACATATCACTTATAGGCACCACTTTTGCAAGTCATTTAAATATCATAAAAAATTGTCCTTGCAGGTATTACCAGTGTCATAAGAAATGATATCATCTCATCTTTCATGTCATAACTCAGGGGAACACCTTTACCCTTGTCAGACAACTTACTTCAATATATTCCCTTTAAAAAAAGGGTTTTTAAAAATATGTTTTAGATTTTCTCTAACTCTAAATCTTGTGTAAATATATACAAATTCACTGCTCCTGAAGAAATTTAAAAAGAGAGAGAGACCAAATAATACCTGACCTGACTTTTTCTCAAGGATTAATATTCCTTAATATTTATTTATCTTTTCCTACATTACTTAAAATGTATGGCTTTTCTACACACTGAAATCACCAAAGAATTTTTGATATAGTTGAGTATACGTGGAAAAAAAATATGTCTATTTAGAGCCTTACAAATGCTCTAAAAAAACATTTAGAGCATAACAAAAAACATAACAAATATCCATTCCTTGGATTATTGAGAATAATTAAAATGTACTGTTAGATAAATGCTGTCTCTATAATTAAACTGTGATTGACTATTTTAATATATTTATAAAAAGTAAATCACTAGAAATTGTATATTTATTGTTCTATCATCTTTGCATTCTTTTGACAATGAGTTAAATTTTTATTCTAAACATGTTTTATTACTGTGCTAGAAATGATCACAATTCCAACATATGCTAGTACCTCATCAGATACTAGTATACCTAGGAATTCTGCAGATTTTGAAGATTTAAACATTTGTTACTAATAAGGTAATGCTAAGTAAGTTGAAGTATTTTGAAAGCAGTTTGATGGTGAAAATTATTTAAATTTAAAATATACAGGTGGTTTATTCTCTTTCTCTCTCCTTCTCTATCTTCTTAAAACTATATTTGTGACTCAAAAAACTAAACTACAAGATTCTTAATTTTATTTAAGGTTCAAAGTCTCTCTTTTCAGCATAGACAGTATCTCTTAACAACCTCATAAATATTGCTCTTGCCCCTGCAATATACTTCCCTAATTTCCTTAACATTTTAATGAATAAATTCATAATTATCTTAATGTTATGAGTATCTTCCTTACTAAAGGGTTTAGATTGCTTATTGTTATTAGCCATCTAAAGAAAAAAGAAAGATATAGTGAATGGAGCATGTAAACTAAAAATAGTATGCAAAAGTAAACTAAAATTATAATTATTTTGTTCATCATAGTCAATAAAATGTTACTGAGCATTTACTATTTACCTAGCCTTAGTCTAGGTGCAGAGGATAAAGAGAAAAATGTGACATGTTCACAGGCCTCATACTACTTACATGTTAAAAAAAATTCACAGGACAAAAATGCTAAGTGAGAAAGTAGAGATAAAAGTTTTAAAATATATTAACTGGAGAATAGGAGAGAATTTACCTCCTTTCTACATGTTTTCATCCTTTCTTGTTATACTTATTTAGCTATAATTCTCAATATTTCATTATGGATATAGCATTTTATTGAGGAATCATTTAATAGTGTATGTATTCCTTTATTAAAATATTAAAATATTTTGATGATCATTGTCAACATAATTTTTTAACACATATAATGAAGAAGTCCCTGTTATTTTATTTTGGTCCTCACAACCCTTGTGAACTTAATTCAAAAACATTTTTTAGCATGGCTTGGCAGGGGAATATCTTACCCAGGGTTTTGTCCAACTACTGATATTATGAGATATATATTTGCTCAAAAGTTTTCTTGATAATTTCAGAATATAATTCAAATAATTCAAGATCATTTGAAGACATTAATCCCATCTATCTCTAAGAGTGCCTCGGGTTAATATCATCTAAACAACAAACTCTAAAGTTAAGGGACATATATTCAGTATTTAGATTATGATCTATCAAATAATGGATGCCAAGTGTTGGTTGAATGATGGCATATGCGTTAATGAATATGTTCTTGAACATTAGAGATAATGTCCCTGACATTACTTTTTAATTTCTATTAATAAATTACAGCTGACCTTTGGAACAACTTGGAAGTTAGGGATGCCAACGTTCTGTTTAGTGGAAAATCTGTATATAATTTATAGTTTGCCCTCCAAGTACGCAGTTCTTTCGTATCTATGGTTCTGCATTCAACCAACTGAGGATCTTGTAGTCCTGTAGTATTGACTATTGAAAAAAAAAAATCCAATAAGAAAGTCCATGTGTAAATAGACCCAAACAGTTCAAACCTGTGTTGTTCAAGGGTCAACTGTATTACTAAAAATTTTTTTCAAAAATTTACTTACATACTTATTACACAAGAAGGTAATAATACTTTCTTTAAACTAATTTTCTTGTTTGGAAAATCACTTTTCATTTGTGAGTATAGCTTTCTCAAGCTTCAGAAGCTAATTCTAGTTGTCTGGAATGTGTTAAACTAATATGTGAATTTTCATATTGCATCACCCTAGATTTGTTGAAGCCTTCTAACTATCATAAGCTTTATAAGGCAAAAGGAGAGAAAGAAAATTTTTAAAAAAAGACAGAATTCCCTTCCTCCCTAGGATGTGCTGAAATGCCAGAAATAGAGTTTTAAAGGTGGATGAGAGGTTAGATGTTATCTGAGTATAACATCGTTCTACATCACAAAATACTGAGATCTGTGGCGGTGACTAATTCAGTTTTTCTGAGCTTGCTCTGGATTGATCACAGGTTTAATCCAAGATCACCTTGCCCAGATAGAGTCTATTCACATTCAATTAATTCCTTTTCAGTTTTGTCCTTCCACATTGAAGTGTCTTGGTAGTTTTGCTTGTTCTGCTACAACAATTTCTCACTATCCTCAATCATCTAGAAAATTAAAATTACAATTTTCCTTGCTTTTATATACTGTTGAGTTTTCTTTTTTTTTTTCCTGCTTTGTTTACTAGAATTACAAAGATTATTTGGGATTTGAATGTGCTTTACAAAGAGCCACTTAACTATTGCCCATCTTTGATGATGCATTGGAGTTTAGACTTTTAGGGAATTCTTTTATATTTCTCTGTCAAGAAGTAACTTTCTTTCAAAGTTTAATTTTGCGCCATGGCACAGTGTAAATGGAAACACTGCATGAAGAAATAAATAGGCAATGAAAAACAAAGCACACTACAACATGAACAAAATAAGATCATTAATTAAAACATAATTATATAAGCATAGAAAATATCTCAGAGAAAAATAGAAAAAAAACCCCAGGTGAATCCCAGGTACTGTATTTCATTAGGCTATCCAGAATTTTGTTGGACTTTCAAAGCATATGTATTTATTTTTAAATAATTAAAATTTAATGAAGTGAACAAAAGTCAATTCCATCACAAAGAGAAAATAATGGTTATTTTTAGGTATTTTCAATAATGTCTTTATTAATAATCTATTAATGATATTGTCAATGTATTTATTAATAATTTATTTAAAGTATTTATTAATAATTATGTATTACTGATAAATAATAATTTATTAATAATTTATTTATACATATATATTTACAATGCTAAATTCAAATTGCAGGTTCCATTTAGTGCCCTAAATTTGTACTGTGCATTATATTTACTGTACATTATAATAGCATGGAGTTAACAAGTTTCCATAAATTTAATTATGACTTACGGCAAGTTTATTCTATGGTGTTTCACTCACTGGGCGTGTCTTGTTTTTCCCTAGCTTCATGTTTCTCTGAAGTAGAAATCTCTATTATGATACCTTTCCTCACTTATTGCTCCAAAAAATTCATGAATTTGAGAAAATCAACAACAACTAAAAAAACACAGGCCTGTATGCCTCAGCAACTTATGGGATATCTTTTGATATCTATTTATATACATATATTATGTGTTATAGTCTTCTCTTTGTGTGTAGTAAACAGACTAGTCCCTTTTTTACAGAGGCCCACAAATCTAAGACAGTGCCTGAGTGGGTGAATTTGTCTAATTTAAGTTTCCTGCACATCTAAGGCCTATTTTCCAAACAACTTTATTTCCAAAATACAGATAATTTTGATTTCCATTTGCCTATCTCTTTTTCTGCTTCTCAATTGGTTCCAATTCTGGTGGGGAAGAGGACAAATTTTTTATTAGGCTCTTAAAAAATCATCTAACAATCACAAGGTACCTATACATTCATTTTTTAAAAATATTCATTGTTTCTAACGTTTGACTACTCTAAATAAATCTGTGATAAAATTTTGCAAGTGAATTATTGTATGTAATATTTTAGACCAGAATTCTAGAAGGGACTTATTATGTTAAGAAGCATGAAAATATGTATTCTTGATAAATAGTATAAAATTATTTTTAATTATAATTTAAACAGCATTTGAAGAGACAGCCCATTCAATATCCTTATCTATGTTGATGTTTGCTATATTTGAAAACCTTGCAAAGTTGATCAAATATGTAATTATTTTAATCTGCATTTTATCAATTAGTGACATTATAAAATACAAAATGATTAGCAATTTCTTTTTCTGAATCCTCAAAAATAGTAAAAAAATTAAAAGAACTGCATGATTTGGCCTCACACTGTTAACTTTTCTGTTCTCATTTCCTGTTAATTTCCCATCAACTTTATTATTATGACCAGAGTAGTTGGTTTTTAATGTGTACCTAAAAATATATATGTATATATTTTTATTTCTTTTTCCTGCCAAAATTTTGATAATAAATTATATAAAGCTTGTAGCCTATTATGTTCACATACATTAGCCTTTTCGTATGGTGGTCCATTTACTTTTGCAAATAAGGTCTGTAAAATTTGCACTATCTACATTCTACTATAATTTTTGTATGTTATTTTTTCCAGTTATTTATGGAAAGATATTTAGACACAAATAAACATTTCTAATTTTCCTAAAAAAAAATTAAAAATCTTTAATATATATCATTAATTTATTTTCAATAAGATGGTTCACCTAATCACAACTTCCCAGTATTAAGATTTATCTGTTATTAAAATATATTTAGCAAATTTATTATAAAAATGTTAGGTATTATTTATATTTTCATCTTCTAACTGCTAGTATTGTTTTATTTGCAGTTTTCTTTGTGAAATGCCTGTTTATTTCATTTTCACAGTTTTTCAATTAATGTCAGCATTTATTTGAGGTTTTCAAATACATAATTAACATTTTTGACTTCTTAATTCTTCAAAATATTATGCCACTTTTATTTCTTTGTTTTGTTTACACATTTTTAAATTGTAATAATATGTGCACAATTTTCTTCTAGGACACTAGGACACTTCTATGTCTTTCATTCTTATGACATATTTTCCCAGGCTGATTTATGATAAATTATAATTAGAATTTGAATCTAGTTGTTTTATGCTCTTAATTTTACATTCAACTCTTTAACTCAACTGGTATATATTTTGGGTCATCGTATGATGATCTGTTTCTTTTCAAAAAGGTCATTAATAAACAATATATTTTCTGCTTATATGATCATCTTATTTAGCATATATTTAACTCATATATAGTTAGGGCTTTTTTTTTTGTATTTTATCAATTGACTACACATGATTCAGTACTCTATCATTTTAATTAAGGTTATTATATATTGATTATACTTTCTTATTTCATAGGAAATACACATGACAACTTCTAAAATTCTTTCTTTTGTATATTCCATAGAAAATATGGACTTCTTTCTGTGGAGGTATCCAATATATTTTTTAAGTGTTACATACAAGTATTAAATATTTTTTAAGTATTTAATCATACATATTATAATTGCATGTAATCATTTGTGTTTTGTTATTTATTTTTTGTCATTGTATGTATTTTGATGATTAGACTTCTAATAAATGTTATCTAAAAATGATATCAGGATGGCTTTAAAAACAAATCTAAGTCTTTAATTTTCTTCTTGATTAGGCATAAATAATACTCAGGAAATTGTTGTTAAAACCCAAGTTAATACCCACTATGATGCAAAAAAACTACACAGATTTCCCCTACATAGATGAGAAAACAGCAAAAAAGATCAACTAAAGAAACAATGGTAAGCCTCTTAAGAATATGAAGACATGATATAATTCAAAATAAGAAGTCATATTTAGGAATAAGAATAAAAGTCTTCTTATTAAATAAATTGCCTAAGCAACAAGCCATAGAATGTATGAAACAAGAATAGGCAGCCTTGAGGACAAAATGTATTTGATTAAAACAAAACTATTACATAAAGAAAAAAATTATCTTGAAGTATTTGAAATGTACATAGAGAATATAGACATCAAATTAAACCTGCAGAATATATTGTCATTATTTAAAAATACTATAAAGAGACATAATTATTGAAAGATTATTCATTTAAGGTATTATATAAAGAAACTCAAAAGAAAGCCTTCTAGCTTCTAAAGAGAAAAGAAAAATTTAAATGGTGACAGAGAGAGAGAGAGAGAGAGAGAGAGAACATGCCACAAAAAAAAATTCATGACAAATTCAGCAGATAGAATATGTTTATAGTCAAATACTTAGAAGAATATTTGGGGAAATTTATTAAAAATATGAAGAAACAAGTTGAATTGAGAATAATCTCTGAGTCACCCAAACCAACATATAAAATAAAATAAAAAATTTAAAAAAGATCAAGACCTATGTATAACTAGATGAAAAAAAAAATCACATTTCAAAAGTCTTGCAACTATCCTTCATTAAAATTAAGTTTAAAAAATGAGAAAAACACTCGAGCTTCCTGTTCCACATGTAAGGAGCTTAGAAGTCGCCAATCTGTCAGAACAACAAAGAAGTTGAACAGTATGAAAAATCAATTCTTCTTAAATACTTAAGATGAGGACACAGGGCAAACTGCTGCCCTCAAGATTAGAGAAACAGACAGAGCAAGACAGAGCAAAGAGTCACAAGTGGAAACTGCTGTGGGAACCAGCAGCAGGGGTGGGGAAAACTGAACTGTAATTTATAAATTGCTGGAGGCTCTGTGTGGACAACTCTGAGAGTTAAAAACTCCAGGGAGATCCAGTCATAGCACGATGAAATACCACTGCAAATCTATTGGAATGAATAAAATTAAAAAAATTGACAATACCAACTACTAGCAAGGATGCAGAGAACAGGAATTCTCATTCATTGCTGGTGGGGATGAAATATTATACAGTTCACTCTGGAAGATAATTTGGTAGCTTTTTACAAACCAAAACATAGCCTTACCATATGATCCAAAAATAGTGCTTCTAGGTATTTACCCACCTGTTATGAAATCTCTAGTCACACAAAAGCCTGCATGTGAATGGAAACACTAAGACATCATCCAATAAGTGAAAGGATAAAACAACTATCATACATTTATACAATATAATGTTTCTAACAATAAAAAGAAGTGAGCTATTAAAATATAAATGGACAAGAATGGACTTTTCACGAATATTGGTAAGTGAAAAAGCCAATCTGATTTCAACTATATGACATTTTGGAAAAGTCAAAGCTATAAATACAGTAACCAAATCAATGATTAGGTATCAGGGGTGTTGGGGCCATAGATAAGGTGATATAAGTGAAGTGCAGGGGATTTTTTAGGCTGGTGAAACTATTCTGTATAATATTGTAATGGTGGATACATGACATTACGTATTTGTCAAAATCCAAAGAACTTTATGGCACAAGAAGTGATACTTAATGTATGTTAATTTTGAAAAATTTATTTAAGATTTTGGGGAATGTAGGAAGAAATACAGACTGTGACAAGAGACTAACTGTATTATAAATGCATGCAACAATTTTGTTGAAGCAGATGGAGAGAAATGGTGCTAACATATATAATTATAGAAATGTTTAGAATCTGTAATACTAAAGGCAGAAGGATGTGCACATAAACATTGTATCCTAATTGATAACATTTTCCCCCATGGGAGTAAAGGTTAAATAATTCTAATACTGCTATAAATGTATACAGAAATTGAAAAATTGAGTAAGTAGAAAGTGGTTGAGGGTAACCAGGTTTCTCACTGTTAGAGGGAAATTTATAGATAAGCAAGGAGAAGGCTACAGTGATTCATGTGGTAATGAATTGCAGTTATCAGTATAAACTCATATTTAGCTTAATATAGGTGCAGATCGTTGAATTGAAATATATATTGCCACAGTTTAGTTTACACACATATATTGCCTTGCTCTGCCAGCTGAGAATCTCTAAAAGAAATGACACCCCTATAGCGCTCAGATCTTGGTTTCTAATAGCATTCTTCAATAAAAGGAGTCAGAGTTCCTTGAAGATATGGATGATTCTAGGAGTGGGTAATACAGTGTACAAGATGAGCCTGAGCATTTTGTAGTGTCTGAAAGCATAGAAGTGTTAGGAGAAGAAAGGAGAGGAAAAAAGGAAGGAAAGAAGACAGACACCATATAGATGGCGGTATGTCAAAGGGACAAAGGAGGCAAATGAAAGAATTCCCAAAGGCTAAAACTGGAAAAAAATGAGGAAGACAATATGTAAAGTAGCATTGGATTATAAGCCAAAATATAAAATAAATATTGCTAAGTCTATACCGATATAAATGAAAGACTGAATAAAGAAGTGAAAATAGAAAAATCTCCCACGTAAAGCATTATAAATAATTTATGCAAATACTCTATCCTAAAGGAAGGGGTAGCATAACTCCCTCTCCTTAGTGTGGGCTGGGCATAGTGACTTTCTACCAAAGAGTACAGTGTAGAAAAAATAAAAGCTTTACAGTGGAGAAAGTTGACAAACTCCACATCAGTAAAAGGATCAAGGTCAACGTCAAATGAGCTAAATCATGTTGATAGCATTTAACCTTTACAGGATGTGATTAAACTAGTACTTTACCTTTGTGATTTCCTCTCCAAAAACCATAACCCGAATCTAATCATAAAAAAAATTAGGATAATTTTAATTTTGTAGGGGCATCCTACGAAAAAAACAAATCAACCAAAAATACAACTGAGCAATACTCTTCAAGAAGAGTCAAAGCCATCAAAAAGAAGGAAAGTTTAAGAAACTGTCACTAAAAAAAAAAAAAAAAAATGGTCATGAAGAACCTAAGGGCAGGACGGGAATAAAGACGCAGACCTACTATAGAATGGACTTGAGGACACGGGGAGGGGGAAGGGTAAGCTGGGACAAAGTGAGAGAGTGGCATGGACATATATACACTACCAAATGTAAAATAGATAGCTAGTGGGAAGCAGCCGCATAGCACAGGGAGATCAGCTCAGTGCTTGTGACCACCTAGAGGGGTAGGATAGGGAGGGTGGGAGGGAGGGAGACGCAAGAGGGAAGAGATATGGGGATGTATGTATATGTATAGCTGATTCACTTTGTTATAAAGCAGAAACTAACACATCATTGTAAAGCAATTATACTCCAATAAAGGTGTTTTAAAAAAAAAAAAGAAAGAAACTGTCACAGATAAGTGAAGCCTAAGGAGACATGACAAATGTCTCTAAGGAGATGTGATGGTATCCTGGAGGAGAGAAGAGGAAATGAATTAACACCAAGAAAATCTTAATAAAGTATGAACTTCAGTTAATAATAATCTATCAATATAGTTTCATTGGTTGTAACAAATGTATCATGCAAATATAAGATACCATTATTAAAATTTGGGTGTGGGAGATATGAAAACTCTACTATTTTCCAGGTTTTAAAAAATACATCTAAAACTGTTCTAAAGAATAAAGTCAATTAAAAATAATTTAAAAATTAAAAAATGTATAAAACTTACAGGCAAGTGTAATAGCAAAGCTCAATTTGCCAAGACAATTCCAAGCTTCTTCCCCTCCCCAGCTTTGATTTTCTCTGGCCTACACTGCTAAAGGCTAAAGGAAAATTTGGTTTCTCTACTTTAACCCCTTTTATTTTCTACTCTTTGACAGCAATTTACTTTGCTTCCTTTGCATTCTCTAAAGTAGGAGTGGAAAAGAAATGATAAAGAGATAAAAATGATATAATTCTGACATTAAGAGACCACAAAAGAAAGGACCTGGATTGGAGTATGGAAAGATTACTTTCAGAGGACAATTTTGACATTGTATATGTGACCAGTATATACATAATGGGTATGACTTATATTAGCCTAGGATCATGTAGTCAATTAATTTGGTACCTGCTAAGATTTCCTTTATGGGGCTGATGCCCCACCTACCAGCCTGTGAGAGTGGTGTCTGCAGAGAGTGCACAGTACAACTAGTTCACAGAAATTAACCTGAGTCATCTGAGCTGCTTTGCCAGTTGCCTTGGGATTTATGCCACTCCTGAACGGGGATGCCTCTTGTCAGCGAATAATCTGAGCATCTAAAAGCCTCCATGTCAGAACATTTAACTGATGCCCTTTATGCTGCTAAACTCTCCTTGGGCTCAGGATGAAGCTAGATTTCTGCTTGACCCCTAATTTTGTTTATCTTCATCACCTGTCCTATCCTTACTCTCACTTGTGTTCAATTTTCACCTGAGTACATTCCCTCAGTAATCCCTTGCACAAGAATCTCTATTTCAGGATCTACTTGTAGGGAATCAACTTAAGAGGAAGTGAAAGAGTGCTTTTAAACTTTGTACCTGCCTCTCCTTTCTTTCACTGGTGTGATTTCATACAATAACTGTCAAATTTTTTTATGATGAAGCCACCTTGCCTCCTCAGAGTAAGATTTCATGGTCTTTAATAAAAAGAAATCTTAGAAATACTCTGTTTTAGCCATCTGGATGAAATTCAAAAAGAATAAATAATTGAGTTAACACTGCTATCATACTAGGACAAAATTTAAATATATTTATTTAAATATATAAATCTATAGCTATAGTAATATATTTATTTAAATATATAAATCTATAGCTATAGTTATATATTTATATATACTACACAGTCTCAATGTGAGTAAATATATACATACCTATGTGACTATATATATGAATATATCAACATATAAATATTAATTTACAATAAAGATATAATGCATATATATTAATAGTCACAAGTTTTAAGTACAATTTAAAATTAATATCACATAGAATAAACATTATTTATTATTTCTAGGACACCACTAATAAATTCACATAATTTAATATTAGCTTTATGATAGCTGTAAGTAAAGGATTTCTGCAAAGTTTAGAGAATATAATTTCCAAAATTTCATTTTTTGCTTCCGTTCTCTTTGGAATATGGATTGTTTTTAAATAGAGAAATAAAACTTTGAGGCTTTTTGTCTCAATAATGAAATGTAATAACATTCCAAAAATGCAATTGCCTCTAGTATGGTAATATATTCCTTTGAAGACTGTTTTGCTGTGGACAGAACATAATTTAAATCCTTAGTACACAGGAGACAGCAATTGGCATGTGCTCTTCAGTTTCACAACTCAACTTCATTTTGACATAGCTCAACACATCTTATTAATACATCAACCATTGTTATTGCTCAGAACAGAAGGAGTCATGCTTAGGTATTCATGAGAGGTGGAGTAGTTAAGCAGAAAGATTCTATTAAATGTAGACTGGTAAGTGGCATAACATTTTGTGATTTCCTTCTCTCCTTCTCCCACCCCAGCTGAATAGTAATTCCAAAATTAACTTGTTAAAATGATTATTTTGATTCAAGCAATAAAAAGATATTCTGTAAGTACTAAATATATTCAAGATACTGTGCTAGGCTCTAGGTTTGCAGAAATATATGACAGTATTTTTCATTAAAGATATATGCGTTCTTTAAAATACCTCCTGGTTTATGTCTTTATAGAGTGATTTTCCTCTTTTTTTTTAAATTCATGTAGAGGATTTGTTTAGCTTTTCTATTTTCATAAGAGATGTTTTCTGAATCTTGGTTCTCCTCTTGAAAAATCATATTACTCTCTCTTCAACAGAAGGTATATTGAAATTATAATCCAAACAATTGTCAGATGTTATAAAGTTGGATCCATTGCCATCTTTTTAATCTCAATCTTTCAGTATAACCAGGCAGAGATCACATTTTCATGGAACAAAAATCATTATACATTCATTGTTTTGCCAAATAAATATTTGAATTCATCAGCATAGTGTCATAATCTATAGAGGCAAGATTTGGACCTGATAACCATTAATACAAGTTATTGCACTACATTAATGATATTGTGATAATTCCCTCCTTAAAGGAAGAAGCTCAGGAAAAGTTAAGAACCTTAGTCACCCATATAACAAACAGAGGTTTGCTGAAGAACTTCAGTAAATTCAATGCCCAACCCAATTTATGAAATCCCTGGGAATTATTTGATCTTGAGGAGCTAGAAATAGTCCTGAAATTGTGAGTAATAAGTTATTATCTTGCACAGACACTGTCAATAAATCAGAACCTCAGAGGCTCACATGTTTCTTTCGTTTTTGGCAAAATTATATTTTTCAAATAGAAATCCTGTTGGATCTCATTCACAGAGTTGCCAGAAAGAAAGCCGAATCTGATTGGGGCAGAGGCAAACATTAAATAATTTACAAAGTGGTGTTACAGGCAGTCCCACTAGGACCCTGTGATCCAGTAGCTCAGACAGTGTTAGAAGTATATGCATTCAGAACATGTGCAGACTAGACTTTGGAAAAAGAGTGCTACTCTTAGATTTTGGACTTCAAATAAACCATTTGAAAGATAATTGCTAGCTTATTATTGGGATTTAGTCAAGACTGTCCACACTTCTGAAGGGCATCAGATAATTCTGATACAGAAGTACCCACTTACATCTTGTGTAACGTTAATATGGTCTGGGAGCAGCACACCAAATCTCACCCATCACATGAAAACAGTATATTCAAAAGCATGCTAAAGAATAAATTCAGCAGCAGTGCACTGCATTCTCGAGAATGTAGCTTCACTGACCATAGGGTCAACTACAGAGCACTTCAAGGACATCCCTACTATCGTTGCTGTGTGGTCTGAATTCTATGATTCTCTTCCAGCCAAGGCAAAAAAATCTTCCTGGTTCACAGATGGGAGTGTCCAGACTGAAAACCAGGTTGCTCTTTAGAAATCAGTACCATATGACTGCATGCAGTAAAAACTTGACAGAAGACAGTAAGGTCAAGTCTCTGCAAGGAGCAGAGATACAAGCTGGGGGAACCATTTGGATTTTTATAGACTCTTGGGCTCTAGCTAATAGATTTACTATATCATCACACAAATAAGGTTCAATGATGGGGCAGAAATGAATCCTATATATGGTACTCATGTATGGAGAATGTGGGGGGTGTTTATAGGAAGAAGTAAAGTGGTTTATGGGGCTGCCCTCCAAGAACAACAAAAAATTAGAAAAATAAAAATAAATATAATCTACTTCCCAGCTTAGACAGAGATTTGAACATTAAGGCTAATGTCTGAATCCAATTTCTTAGTAGTTACCTGGATTCATGAAATAATTGGGTATGCTGTGCTTAGGCTGTGCACCCATGGTCATAGACATAACATTTCTCTTAGACTGAATGAGATGACTGATATAACGAATATACTCAATGTCAACAGGGGAAAAATAATTTGAAAATAAAAGAGGGTAGAAGATCTTCCAAGGATACAAACCAGTGCAGAGCCAGCAAATGGATTACATCAGACCACTAATGGTAGTCTCACAGAGCTACAGGTGGGTGAGAATTGAGATTGGCACCTAATATACTCTGGACACTACTTATCCCATAACAGAAGCAACCTTGGAGACCAGAATTAAAGGTTCGTAAAAGCAAATTATTAACTCAGCACCCCCAAACCCAAGATATATTTCTTCTGGTCAAGATACATATTCACTGTCACCAATGCACAGAAAGGGGTAAAGAAACAATATTAAATGAACTTTCTTCACCTCTTACCATCCACAGAGCAGATAAAATGTTTGTGATTCAAAATATGTGATGCAAAAGTCATAGTTAAAGTAAGTAATCTAAATTAAACATGAAGGAAATATTTATATTGGGGAATAACTACCTTGGAGAGGTTTCTAGAATCAAGGAAGTGTGAATAAAGGAATAAGGGAGGATGCAAGTATATAACTAAATCTCTTTTCCATATCACAGCTTTTTTTTTTTTTAATTTTTATTTTATTTATTTATTTATGGCCGTTTTGGGTCTTCGTTTCTGTGCGAGGGCTTTCTCTAATTGCGGCAAGTGGGGGCCACTCTTCATCACGGTGCGCGGGCCTCTCACTATCGCGGCCTCTCCTGTTGCGGAGCACAGGCTCCAAACGCGCAGGTTCAGTAATTGTGGCTCATGGGCCTAGTTGCTCCGCGGCATGTGGGATCTTCCCAGACCAGGGCTCGAACCCGTGTCCCCTGCATTGGCAGGCAGATTCTCAACCACTGCGTCACCAGGGAAGCCCCCATATCACAGCTTTTAAAAAAAAATTTCCATTTACCTTACTCAGTGGTCCTGGCCAACGTTTAAAAGTATGTGTATCCACAAATCTTATATTAGTGTAGAAAATAGACTTAACAGTGTGTAATCCTAAAGGTACTTGGGATGAATCATGATTTCAGCTCATGTAGCCAAGTTAAGATGAACTGTGAATGCAGTTCCATTATCAACTGGCAGGGACAATCAGACTCTATGCCATCTGCTTGGGTAAAGAACAAGGTAAAAGAATTAATGATTTTGTTATTACCAGCTCTGTGGGTGAATAGTACACCTGATAGGGCAGAAATCCTAACCACGGCAGGAAATGGTGAGGGTCAAATGGATACAAATAAGAAAACAGGTGTACATCATACCAGATGGAAAAGATGGTCATTAGTAGATTTCAATCCCCAGGGAGAGATACCATTATGATAATTCCTTGTGCCCAAGTTAGTGCAAGAGAATATTACTCTTAGCTATCTCTTGTTGGCTTATAAACTCTCCCAAAATCTTCCAGTCATATAACCTGAACAAAAGAAGTGAAACGCTATGTGCTAATAGCTCACTTTGTGGAGAGCTTTGTTCATGGTTTTCAGGTTATGTTTACCATTCTGGAAATCTTTCATCCGACCTGGGAACAATAGTTACCAATGAAGTAGATAGGCTGGAGGATGGTGAACAACAGAGCTTCTGTTCCTGAGTACAGAGAAATTAAGTAGCTGTTTATCCAGTGATTTATATACAGGAGAAGTCTCTGGGGAAAAAAGAATGCAGGTGACCAAGTGTAAGCTCTGAAAACTGAGCTCTTGGGTAAATAGACCAATAATCTTTGATAGAGAAGAGTCCTCACCAAAGGAATACTTTTATTAGGACATTTCTAGTTTAGTATTTTTATGGTAAATAAATCATAATCTTATAGACGAGCATGACTCCTTAGAAAATGCCACATAAGCTATTCAACTGTCTGAGTATAAAATGGAAATTTATAGTAACCTGAGTTAGATCAATCACACTTTCACTCTGGGAATTGTGCTCAAGGAACACACACATAGAAAAACGTGACAATGAGATATAATTTCCCTGATCACTTCACTTAAAATTGCAACTCACTCCCAAACCTATTTCTGATTCACCCTGTCCCTCTCCAGCACTTTTCATAATGATCAGAATTTCCTTACCTAGTATATAATTTACTCTTCATTGTTTATTGTTTATTGCCTGTCTCTCTTCATTGGAATATAAGATGCATAAAACAGGAATCTATTCTTGCTTCATTGATTTATACTAAACCCTTCAATACTGATAAGTGTAAAAATAGCTGCACAAAGTAGTACATGAATGAATGTGTTCAAGGTAAGTGTATGTGCAAAATGAAACTATGAGGATTCAGGCTGGGGTTAAGAGATTGTGTTCATATGAATTATACAAGTTAAGAAGGAGAGAGAGAAGGAGGAACAGAAGAAAAGAGGTAAGAGAATATGGAAAAAAAGGAAAAAGGAATTGATGGGAAGAGGGAAAAGAAGAGAGGTAAGAGGAAAGAAGAGTATAGGTGTAACTCATCTCTAAGAGCTCTTTTAGTTCTTTTTCTTTTTTTAACATCTTTATTAGAGTATAATTGCTTTACATGGTTGTGTTAGTTTTGGCTGTATAACAAAGTGAATCAGCTATATGTATACATATATCCCCATATAACCTTCCTCTCACGCCTCCCTCCCACCCTCCCTATCCCACTGCTCTAGGTGGTCACAGAGCACCGAGCTGATCTCCCTGTGCTATGCAGCTACTTCACATTAGCTATCTATCTTACATTTGGTAGTGTATATTTGTCAATGCTACTCTCTCACTTCGTCCCAGCTTACCCTTCCCCCTCCCTGTGTCCTCAAGTCCATTCTCTACGTCTGCATCATTATTCCTGTCCTGCCCTTAGGTTCATCAGAACGATTTGGTTTTTTAGATTCCATATATATGTATTAGCATACAGTATTTGTTTTTCCCTTTCTGACTTACTTCACTCTGCATGACAGATTCTAGGTCCATCCACCTCACCACAAATAACTCAATTTCATTTCATTTTATGGCTAAGTAATATTCCATTGTATATATGTGCCGCATCTTCTTTATCCATTCACCTGTCGATGGACATTTAGGTTGCTTCCATGGCCTGACTATTGTAAAGAGGGCTGCAATGAACATTGTGGTACATGTTTCTTTTTGAATTATGGTTTTCTCAGGGCATATGCCCAGTAGTGGGAATTCTGGGTCATATGGTAATTCTAGTTTTAGTTTTTTTAAGAAACCTCCATACTGTTCTCCATAGTGGTTGTAACAATTTGCATTCCCACCAACAGTGCAGGAGGGTTCCCTTTTCTCCACACCCTCTCCAGCATTTATTACTTGTAGACTTTTTGATGATGGCCATTCCGAC